>NC_092655.1:4758231-6040731 GCF_032118995.1 Asterias amurensis | reverse complement strand
CATGGTCAAGGGCAAACTATTGCACGAGATAAACAGATTCAGTTTTCAAAGCAGGGCCAAACAAATTTTATCATAAAAGTTCTCTAAAACTTTGCAACATTCACGTTAAACCTTATTATTTCTGAGACCATGGTTTTAAAAATCATTCTTGGTAGATCAAAATTCCCTTTTAATGCACGTGGAAAGTTTATCATATAAAAATTATGCTTCTCCAGAAGCTTAGGAAACTCCCAACTAAATCTTTTTCTTGAGTAAGTTTTTTTAAATTGAACTAAACGTTGATCTAACCAGGAAAACATTTAAATCTTTGGAGAATACTTTCTTTTATAAATCAGACTAGGGTAGAACTTAATTAGTTTTCAATGCATCTAAACAAAAATGATAAAAGTTTATACTTCTCAAAAAGCTTGGAACATTCACAACTAAATCTTATTCTAGAATATAAATTTTAAAACAAAGCAATAGGTAAATCTAAACACTTGCAACGTTAACATTTAAATCTTTAGAGAATACAGATTAGATAGAACGAAACAAATCTTTGGAAAAAAATCCAAACAAAACTTTTTAGATAAAGGCTCAAATTTTGTGAAGCTTGGGTTATTCACAACTTAATCTTATTTTAGTATATAAGTTTAAAAATCACACAAGGTAGAATTGAACACCTTCACACAGAAAGTTTATTATAAATGTTTTAACTTGGGACATCACACTCAAATCTTACATTAGGATTTGAAAATCAGATCAAAAAGAACTAAATGTCTAAGACAATTAAAATCCTATCCGAGGATATGGCTTTTAAAATCAGACTAGGTTAAACTTAACTGCATGTTCTTTGAGTTCAAGTTTGAGCAAGCACGTATAGTGACATTTTTCAGCATTCAATCTGTTCTAGCTAAGGATGTTTACTTGTTAAACTCAATCTCCATTTTGTGTCAAAGGTCAAAATTTAAACCATTGCATGAAAGGTCAAAGGTCAATTCAAGGTTTCAAGGTGATGAATTCGTCTCAAATTTAGAAGGAAAAATTTACAGCACAAATACATCAAATTATAAATAAATAAAAAGTTTTTTGTCACAATGAGCACATTTTTAAGTCAACTCTTGACAAAAAGTGAAACCATTTGGTCCCTCATATTGTTTGATAATAATTCGAGGGGGAAATAAAGTTTTGTCATTTTTCAAGGCTATTTCGGTGGAAACCAAGTAAACGTATTCAACCAAAACCTTCAATTTAGGAACTTGTTGTGCCCTAAATTGTTTAGAAATTCAGTCCCTCGTTTACATGAGGTAATAATTTGAGGGAAAAACAAATGCAAAACAGCATGCTTGTAGTTTTTTCCCTTATTAGTACAAGACCAGCAATGTTTTTGAAAGAACCAAACAAAGTATTCCTTTTAAGAAACTTCAATTTAGGAAACAGTTGTGCCCTAAATTGCAAAGAAATTTAGTCCCTCATTTATTAGGTAATAGTTTGAGGGGAAACAAATGCAAAACAGCATGCTTGTAGTTGTTTCCCTTATTAGTACAAGTAAAGGCCAGCATTAGGAAACTTCACTTTAGAAAACAGGGGTGCCCTAAATTGCAATGATCCTTAGCCCCTCATTTTGTTAGATAATAATTTGAGGGGAAATAAGTTATACAGCAGTTTTGTCGTACTGTAGAGGAAAACTAGGCAAAATTTACTTTTTCCTACTGCAAGGCCAACAATGTTCGATTGAAACCAAAGTCAAAGTATGCCTAATAAGACTGCAATTTAGGAAACAGTTGTGCCCTAAATTGCAAAGTATTGTAGTCCCTCATGTTATTAGATAATAATTTGAGGGGAAAAACTTGGCACAAGCTGTTTTTTTTTATTTTTATATTCTTTCTCTCTCTTGCCAGGCAAAATTTTGTCAATGCAATCCAAGCGAAAGTATTCCAACCAAAGTTTCAATTTAGGGAACAGTTGTGCCCTAAATTTCAAAGATATTTAGTCCCTCATTTTATTAGATAATAATTTGAGGGGAATTACGTGTGCCAAATTGTGTTTGTTTTTATTCTTTCTCTTGCTAATTTAAAAATGTTAAGCACAAACAAAGGGAAAGTATTCCTTCCAAGTTTTTTAGTTTAGGGAACAGTTGTGACCTAAATTACAAAGATCTTTGGAACCTCGTTTTATTACATAATAATTTGAGGGGGAATTAATCGTCAAAAATTGTTTTGGTTTTTCTATTTCTGCAAAGCCAAACAGGCTGACGCAAATCAAGTTAAAGTATTCCTTATAAACGCCAATTCAGGAAACAGAAATCATTTGCCGTGTTGTGTAGTAGTCTAGAAAGTAAATCAAATGCTTCAGTTCTTGATCAATCTTAGCTGTGTTGAAATGTTTTGTCGTTTATGGTCAAAGTCGGTCTCTTTTAGGATGGTAGTCGTCGTATAAATCCAATGTCATCTTTGTTATTATTTATTGGCAAACATAGTGAGAAAACGTCACTATTTAGCTCACTAAAACTATTTAAAAAAATTGCGACGTTTGTGCAATACGTCAAGCATTTTTCTCAAAGCCTTTGGTACATACGATTTGTTTTGCATACATGCAATGTGTTTTGCACATCGTCAACTTTTTTTTTAACCAAAGTTGGCCAAAAACAAGTTCACTTGTAGCCATTTTGTCAGTTGACTACATCTGAACGTCCAAATTGCAGCCCCATGGAAAGCAAGGGGGAAATTAGTGGCCATTGCAGAATTTGTTTCTCCAACCAGCACATCATCATCTGGACAGAAGTTCTCATCATCTGTCGAGTTAGGATCCCATTGGAACGAGCGTCGACAACTCTTGGCACCACCAGTGCGGCCTGGTTGCGAGACAACAATCGGTGAAATCTTAGGCCCTTGAGGGCACCAGTTCATTTAAGCAAGCAACAACTACCTTCTGCTCAACACTTGCGTTAAAAAACAAAGCGCAGAATTGCGTCTAGCTCGTTTATTTTTTGTGAGACATTACAACATTGAAGTAGACACTAGGAGTACATCTAATTGAACTTCACTGAACAGAAAACATATCAACCATTGCACTTGGGCCTTTAGATCATCACAAGATCCAGGTGGCCGAGGGGGTCCACCGACAGGCACAGGTGTTTGCACAACTCTGCTTTTTTTTTGGCCAAATTTTTCAATAAAAAATTGGACACGACTCTCCTTGTATCTTGTGTTTTATTTGCCTTAACCCTACCCCCCCCCCTTAAATATTGAGGGCCCACCTTATCCTGGTGGGCCCCCAGGCTATCATTTTTGCCCACAATACAATTGGGTGTGTTTATCAGTCGCTTTTAGCAAGTCATTTTGCGCAAGGAAACTATCTTTAAATAAATACACATCACATTTATTGCATTGTGGGAAAACATGGCCGCCAAATAGATATAGAGACAAATAATGAGACAACAGTTTTGAGTTCAGACAAATCAACTAATAAGTTGACTTGCCCGTAAATAGCATCATCCTTTATTCTTGTACATATAATAACACTCACAATTTGATATAGACACAAGGCAACATTTTAGGCAAAATTGGATAAGTACTTAAGGCTATAGTCTTGGGAATTTTCGGGCAAAGTTGGATAAAAAAACGCAAGGCTATAGTCTTGTGGAATTTTTTGGCAAGATTTGATAAAGACGCAAGAATTTTTGGGAAAAATTTGAGCAAAGTTGGATAAAAACGCAGGCTGTGGTCTTGTGGAATTTTTGGGCAAAATTTGAGCAAAGATGGATACAAACGCAAGGAATTTTTGGGCAAAGTTGGATAAAAACGCAAGGCTATAGTCTTGTGGAATTTTTGGGCAAAATTTGATAAAGATGCAAGGCTATAGTCTTGTAGAATTTTTGGGACAAATTTGAGCAAAGTTAGATAAAAACGCAAGGCTATAGTCTTGTGGAATTTTTGGGCAAAATTTGAGCAAAGATGGATACAAACGCAAGGAATTTTCGGGCAAAGTTTGATAAAAACACAAGGCTATAGTCTTGTGGAATTTTTGGTCAAGATTTGATAAAGACGCAAGGCTATAGTCTTGTAGAATTTTTGGGGAAAATTTGAGCAAAGTTGGATAAAAATGCAATGAATTTTTGGGCAAAACTTGAGCAAAGTTGGATAAAAACCCAAGGCTATATATAGTCTTGTGGAATTTTTTTTTGCAAAATTTGAGCAAAGTTGGATAAAAACGCAAGGCTATAGTCTTGTAGAATTTTTGGGCAAAATTTGATAAAGATGCAAGGCTATATATAGTCTTGTAGAATTTTTGGGCAAAATTTGATAAAGTCGCAAGGCTGTAGTCTTGTAGAATTTTTTGGAAAAATTTAAGCAAAGTTGGATAAAAACGCAGGCTGTAGTCTTGTAGTGTTTTTGGGAACAATTTGAGCAAAATTGGATACAAACGCAAGGAATTTTTGGGCAAAGTTTGATAAAAACACAAGGCTATAGTCTTGTGGAATTTTTGGTCAAGATTTGATAAAGACGCAAGGCTATTATAGTCTTGTAGAATGTTTGGGGAAAATTTGAGCAAAGTTGGATAAAAACGCAAGGCTATATATAGTCTAGTGGAATTTTTTGGTGCAAAATTTGAGCAAAGTTGGATAAAAATGCAAGAAATTTTGGGGCAAAACTTGAGCAAAATTGGATAAAAACGCAAGGCTTGTGGAATTTCTTTGAGCAAAATTTGAGCAAAGTTGGATAAAAACGCAAGGCTATAGTCTTGTAAAATTTTTGGGAAAAATTTGAGCAGAGTTGGATACAACGCAAGGAATTTTTGGGCAAGATTTGATAAAGACGCAAGGCTATATTCTTGAAGAATTTTGGGGCAAAATTTGATAAAGACGCAAGGCTATAGTGTTGTAGAATTTTTGAGAAAAATTTGAGCAAAGTTGGATAAAAACGCAAGGCTATAATAGTCTTGTAGAATTTTTGGGAAAAATTTGAGCAAAGTTGGATACAAACGCAAGGAATTTTGGGGCAAGATTTGATAAAGACGCAAGGCTATAGTCTTGAAGAATTTTGGGGCAAAATTTGATAAAGACGCAAGGCTATAGTGTTGTAGAATTTTTGAGAAAAATTTGAGCAAAGTTGGATAAAAACGCAAGGCTATAATAGTCTTGTAGAATTTTTGGGAAAAATTTGAGCAAAGTTGGATACAAACGCAAGGAATTTTGGGGCAAGATTTGATAAAGATGCAAGGCTATAGTCTTGTAGAATTTTTGGGCAATATTTGAGCAAAGTTGGATACAAACGCAAGGAATTTTTGGGCAAAGTTGGATAAAAACGCAAGGCTATAGTCTTGTGGATTTTCTGGGCAAAATTTGATAAAGATGCAAGGGTATAGTCATGTGGAATTTTTGGGAAAAAATTGAGCAAAATTTGATAAAATGGCATATTTGATAAATATGCAATATGTTCATAGTCCTGAGGCTACAAAAGGTGTAAGCCATCCATTCTGTTGAGCTTAAATCTCCCTGGGTTCGTTCATACAGGCCTCGCTTACGAACTGACACTGTTGACTGTGGTGCTGTTTCATGGATGACAATCGGTCCTTAGGAGATGCAGTTGTTACGCCACCTCGCAGTTGGTTCACATGTAAAAATAAAAAGGCATTTATTCTTGCATTAGTCTTGTTTTAATAATCTGATTGAACAAAATACGATTGTATGGCAATCTTGTAGCTAAGTACACCCATACAAGCAATATATTTCAGTTTCAAATTTGGCCTATTCATCCTGGTAAGGTTCGTCAAAAACAGGGCTACAACGTGAAGGTCCCAGGATACCTGCCCCACACGGTTTCCAGATCATCAGGGCCTTTGCACCGCCCGAAGGCGGGTCAGGTCCGCCGTCCCAGAAGGAGGGACAGTCCCCTACTGTACTAGCGCGGTCCCTAGTTGGAAAGAACTTAGGGACTACTTCCGTTGGTCAACCATTTGTGATAACACCGGCACCATCCTAGCAGATGAGGAGCCCGAATGCACCTTTAAGATCAACCACCCAGTGGCCCGAGCCGGAAGTAGGACCCCACATGCCACGTGCACGTGTCCAGGTCCCTTTAGTCTGATTCGAAATTGTCCGTGCTGTACTGTTTTTATCCGCACGCACCACCATTTTTCGATCCGCACGCACCACCAATTATTTCGAGCCGCACGCACCACAAAGTTAGCGCAAAAAAATAACGCGTATATGCTTGCTTGCTTGCAATGGTGTACTTATTTACAAGATGCCAACGGTATAGTGAGCTATCCCAACACCTCACTACATGTAAAGCATCAAATATCAATACATGTAAAGCCTGGTTCATACTTCCTGCGAAGCAAATTTGTTGTCAGAACCCTCTTTTGCCACAATATTCACAAGTGAGTTAATTAGATTTGAACTGATGCGAATTAATTGTTGAGAATTTGTGACGTCAACATTCGCTTTGCATTCGCATTCGCAGGAAGTATGAACCGGGCTTTACTCATCTTAAAAGAACATCTTACTTTTCTTCATTCATGATCCACAGATGAGCTGCTAGGATGTCTTGATGATACTGATGTTTTCCAAGGCAGTTGATCTCCTTTATACCCCGCAGCCTTCATTGTGTCGGTAGGGGAGACTCCATCCGTACTTGGTTTCAGGAACTACTGGCCCTGAAAGGTCAAGTTAACAGATAGAATTATGTAATTGTAAGCCAATATTTTGTCATCAAAACTCTTGCATTGGTAATTTAAACCACCTCTTTATATAATAATAACAAAAATGGTGGCATCTTAAAGCGCTCAGGTCTGTAACGCAGTGACGCTCATGGCGCTTCAACATTATTACCCCTGGTCACTGGGCCTTAAATCATTCCTTAACCATCTCAGCTCCCTGGGGAGTATACAGTTTGTGCCCCCAAATATGTAAGCTAATCAATCACAAGAACTAACTCTGCCCTCACAGGTAACCATTTACAACTGGATGGAGAGAAGCTTATGGTGACGCGAATAACCACCTAGATATTTCTTTGTGTATCTTGCACAGGCATGCCTCTGTGGTGATACACTTTTCACCCATTAAAGGGGACAGAAAGTACTAGAAATAATGCCCCTATTATCCCCTATTGCCTTATCCCCAGTTCCAAAACGTGGCAGACAAGACAGGTTGCACCATAGTTTATCATTGTATTTGGGTATTTGGCTAAATGGAAATTAAAGCATTCTGGAATTTGGAGGGGGGGGGGGAGGGGGAGATGATACACACCCTCCCCCCCCCCACCTTAATCGAAATACAGCCACTATTGTAAATCAGCCCAATTTTTGGATGGTGTATTGTTTATAAATCAGACCTCACTCTTACGACACATTTTGTGCTGGTACAACACTCAGAGTGACCTTCAAACTACCTCAGTTTTGACTTAGTAAGGTGTACCAATTGTCTATGGTCATAGTTGATAAAACTTTTATATGTTAAGTTAAAAACAATTGCAGCTATTTTGCAATTTTAAAATGCATGGCGTTGCATGAGGAATGCCCTTTAGCTAAATGAGTTTAATCGGGCGCTAGTTCCATTTGATTTGCATACACATCCTTCAAACTATTGTTAGGAATTATGTAATTACCTTTTTAGTTATAGGCCTACATCATATTCAGATCATTATGAGCTTTGTTACTGGTGATCTCTTGACATCTTTATGATGATGGCTGACAAACACAACAAAGAAAAACATTTTGAAGGCAAAATAAGATTGCATATAAAATTAATAGATTACAAGGGGCAAGTCTGGCACTTTTATCGAATTTGGGCCTTAATTTGAAAAAAAATCACAAGGGGTAAGTCCAGCAGGTTTATCAAATTTAGGCCTAAAATTGGAAAAAAAAACACAAAAAGGTCAGTCCGCAGTTTCATCGAATTTGGGCCTAAATTTGAAAATATCACAGTCCAGCAGCTTTATCAAATGTGACCTGCTCTAACGTAATGAGGCATGTCTAGTGAATTTCACTTTTGCATTTTTCATAATAATCCAATTAGGCAAATCTTAATATTTTAAATGAACTAAAAATCAAGACCATACGACCTTCCTGTCTGAAATAATGTGGAATTTTCTACGACCTTGACGCTTAATGTTATGACGCGTTTTGGAAAACACAAACTCCAGAAAAATTAATTTGAAAAAACGCGACGTCTCACACACTCAATAAAATAATGTTTATTTGTTTACGATAATGAAAACATCAATTTGCAACCCCCCGTGGTCAGGCAAACAAAATTACCAAAATGAACAAACAATTCAACGAGAAGTAAGATTATGATGTGTAGAAAATTTCAACAATAAGTTTGACAATGTTTACCTGAAATTTTAGAGCCATTTGCGTTGATATTTCCAACTTGAAATGCGAGTTTTGTTTGCGTCAAGTCAAAACATAGTAAAGACAGCTGTCACTCAGCGCACAGCATCAATCCCCGCGGGTATACTCGGCTTGAAGACCAGGGAACATTCGCAATTTCCCCGTGCATGTTTCTCATGATTTTAGCGAAATTTCTTACCCAGCATAAAGTTTAACTGAAAGATTATTCCTTTAACATTCAGAATTATTTGGGTTTGGAACAATTCAACCTTGAAAAACCACGAAACAATGATGGAAATTAGACACTGTTTTCCCAACGTTCGATAAACATTCCACTGTCCACACGTCCTATGTGTAGCAAAGTTTGTGCATGGTACCCTAGCAGTGTCCGTGTGTACATTGTCGTATTACCAGCGCTGCAACTGCATGGTACCCGCACAGTGTCCGTGTGTACATTGTCATATTACCAGCGCTGCAACTAGCTGGCAACAAGACCGGGTTGGGTGGCGGACTCTCACCCTGAATGGATAAACATACGCCTCGGTCTGTGAGCCATACTAATCTCCCGACGCGGATTTATGAATGAGAGATGTCATCGCTGATAAAACAGGGGTTGCCTTTGGTGACCTTTGAACCCGTCTCAGTGTTGACACGTGTTGTTGGTGGCTATATTTAGACAGCTCGAATCTTTGGCTTTCCAATGGTACTCTTGGTGGCGCTATGCAAGTTGTGTGAAAAGTTTTGCGACACTCGCAATTTGGCGTTTTCAATGAATGTTCGCTGTCTGTCCCGTGGGATTTGGAACATTTTCGGATAATTACGTCAAGAACGTGGCTCAGAAATCGTCTGTTTTTACATCTTTAGTAATCTTTTGACGAAAAGGTAAGACCATAGTAAGTTTCATCAAGATTTAGGCAACCCAAAAAGGTAGAAATAATAACAATAATTTGTATAATTTTTTGTTATGATTATGTTCGGTGTCAAATTACACGAAATGAAATTTTACTAGACATGCCTCATTCCGTCAGAGCGGGTCACAAATTTGCGCCTAAAATTGAGTAAATCATTTAATCAAATTTGAGCTTAAAATTGAAAACTTCCAGGGGTGAGCCCAGCAGTTGTATCAAATTTGGGCCTTAAATTGATAAAATCACAAGGGGGTAATTAAGCGCAGCAATTTTATCATGCATTAATTATTTGAAGCTTAAAATGCATGGCATTTATACAAGGTGATAAGCCCTTTAGCTGAATTAGCTTTATTTGCCAACACATAGTTCAGAGGCCAACAAAAACAATTAACAAGAATCGTGTTTACCTCTTTAGTTGTATAGTAGGCCTTCATCGTATTCAGATCATTATGAGCTTTGTTACTGGTGATCTCTCGACATCTTCATGATAATGGCGGAAAAGCACTACAACAAAAAAACATTTTTAAAGGCAAATTAAGTTTGCATCTAAAATTGATAAAATCACAAGGGGGTAAGTAAGTCCAGAAGTTTTGTCAAATTTGGGCCTAAAATTGATAAAATCATAAACAAAATCACAAATAGCAATCCCCATACTTTTATTGAATTTAGGCTTTAAAATTGAAAAAATCTCAAGGAGTAAGTCCAGCAGCTTAATCAACAAGGGGGGTAAGTCAAGCAGTTTGATCAAATTTGGGCCTAAAAAGTATTTTTAGGCTTTAACATTGAAAAAATTCCAAGTATGTCCAGCAGATTGATCAAATTTGGGTCTTAGTTGAAAAGATCCCAATTAAAGGGGTAAGTCCAGTAGTTTTATTTTCACAAATTTTGACCTAAACCTGAAAAAAACCACAAGGGGTAAGTCCAACAGCTTTATTAATTTTTGGCCAAAAATTGAAACTAGAACAGCGAAGCAATAAGGAGTTGTGGCCATTAAAGTTTATTTTGGTTTTACATATACAAAGCAATGTTTGATTTTCATTGTTAAAGCTCATTCAACTGGAACCAGTGATAGAGAGATTGATTTTTGTTTAAAAACAATATTTCAAAACTTTAAGAGTTTGAGTTCTTTGAAATCCAGATATCAATCTTCGAGCCAAAAACTTTATCATTATTTTTATTCCAAAAACTTCAACAATATTGGAAACTTAGCTGAAATTTACCAAAAATGAATGGCAAATATATATAACAATCTCACTTGGGTATTTTAATAGTTCTCATGGAGACATGTGAATTTAGTATTTCCCTCCTCAGTAGCTGTGAGTTTAGTAAAAGTTCACTGTGCCCCATGAATATTCTATCAGTAGGCAGGGCCAGAAGGTAGTTATTCAGTGTCTTTGTTATATTTAAATGTTTTGTCTTATTTGGGTCTGCAGTGGTTAGTTACCCCCAAGAAATTCCTTAGGGCATTCAGAGTCTGGTCAAGTATGAAGTTTTGAATGGGTGGAATTGTGAGGTATGTTGAGTACATGGGTGCGGTCAGGGAGAATGAGTCTGTGCTAGCCGTGTGTTGGATAGAGCGTGGCCATTCCAGCAGCGTTTTAGATAGAGAAAGGAGGTGATCATTGTTGAACAAGTGACAGAAAAATTGCACTGGGTGTTGGTCACTGCAAACATATGTGAAGGGCAGATTTTCAGGCTGTTAAAAATTTTAAGGCAAATTCCTTGGAGTGGTGAGACAACAATTTTGAGAGCTGGACTTCAAGAGCTTCACTATTATGGAAACCGCAAGTTAACTTTATATTAGGCTTCTGCATTTCAAAAAAATCCAGTGCATGATGCTATTTTTTTCCCCCAGGAAGAAGTTTAGTTTAAATCAATGTGGTTTGGAAAATGCAATTCATGGCTACTTTTAATGCTTATTCCAGAGGCGTGTTCATTTAATTCTCTAGTGTTTTGGACTTTGAAAATGATCATCAATTTGTGTGTAAGGAAATTAATTGAAGGTTCATGGAAAGCTTTGAGCAGTATATTATTCATTTTGCTTTTGAGAACTGTGTGATATGAACTTTGTGAATGGCAGCGACTCAAATCACAACACACTAAATCTGAGATGGTACTGTGAGGAAGCTGGGATTTGCTAGCTTATCTTTATGGAGTGGTAAGTGGAAGCCTATCATCCGGTGGGACTGTTTCTTTGCTTTTATTGTATAATTTAGCTAAATAATTTACACATTGTGAGATATATTTATGCAAAAGACACAACCACTATTAATTATAATCTCTGACTTTTGAGTGACCATAAACCTGTAGCACTATATATAAAAGGTGTGTATTTATCAACGCCAGTGTTACTCCTTTAAAGGATGCTGTAAATAACTTTTGGGAGTAAAATCTGCCCTATGTTTATAGCAGCACATTGCTTTTCTCTTTGACAAGATGTACCAAGCTTTTATATCAGTGAATGCTCTTGAGCTGTGGGTTTTTGGATTTCTGTAATTGTAAATATTAAGTACTTCCAAGAGTGATCAAGGCAAATAGTTTCTTTTAATTGATTGAGGTTTGCGTCATCAGCAGAAATTTGACACCCATTCTGTTTTATTTAAGAGGAAGGCCTTTTTTGGAACAGGTCGTGACAAAAGTGTTAGATCTTCCATTAATGAGGATTTCATTTACAATTGATTTGTGAGATAAACTAAACTAAGTAAAGGTTGGAGAGAAGTGTGTACATTAAACTTATTTATTGTAAATATGTAACTCTAGTGTCACTTGTCTGTAATTATTTGAGCGGACTGCCGGACGGACGCATGACATAGGCTCGCACTGCTTCGCAGCTCGCCAAAAATCACAAGGGGTAAAGTCTGTCAAGCAGTTTTATCAAACTTGGGCATAAACTCAAAAATTGTTCAGCCTAAAATTTACAAAATCACAAGGGAGGTAATATTAAAGTCAAAAAGTCTTATCAAATTTGGGCTTTAAATTGATAAAAATCACAACGGGCAAGTCCAGCAGCTTTCAAAAATTTGGGCCATTAATTATTGAGGCTTAAAATGCATGGCAACATGTTTGACACCTCATTTATTTGGGTCGGGTCATGCAAATCCGAGTTATGCCAGGTCAAAGTTCAAAAATTTTGCCATTGTTTCTATTACTTAAAACAGTAATTTTTTTGTACTGAAATTACTTAGGATACAATGCATGTGTTTTTGTTTTTAAACTAAATTTGTTTAATTGATTTTTTAAATTAATTTTTGAAATAAGTATGTTTGTTTGTTGTATCTTGAATAAAATGTATAAAACTAAGTCAAACATTGTGTTTCGTTTGTTATTTAAGTTTAAGACCATGTTGGCCAATCACTATGTGGCACACATCGCAACCACAACCCGTAAAAAATTGGTGGGGGTGGTTGACATTTCGATACGAGGGCAAATCTCTCCCTTTTAATCAAATAGAGCAAAATTTTTGCAAAATTTGATTTTTGTTTCTTTCTTTTTTTCAGTATTCTGTCACTACTTTTTCACTCTGTTTTTTACTCATAAACAGACATAAAAAGGAGGTGAATAACACAATATCTGTCAAGAGAGGAAGGTGAAGCAATTTCCCGACCATTTGTGGTTGTTAAGACCCCCCCCCCCCCCCCCAAAAAAAAAAAAAAAAACCCAAGGGGAAAAAAGCGGCCTGTCGGAAATGTACGACTCACGGCCCACTCGGCCAAAATGCCCAGAATGCCCTAGCACCACGCCCTTTCCGGACCTCGTGGTTTTGCAAAATCGGCGCCTCTGGAAATCCAAACAGTAAAAAAGTACAGATTTTTCATCAAAAAAGACACATTTTCAAGAAAAATTATCCACCAAGATGATGGGAAACTCACCGTACGAATTTTAAAATGCTTTTTGCCCGGAACTGTTTCGATAAAACGGAGAAACTTACCGAAAAGAGCGGAGTGAAAAGCTGGAGTTCTTGCGGACGTCGTGAAATTTTCTCGAAAGGAAGAGAGACGCCGGTTGGTGCCCAAACCGCAACTCTTGCAATGTTTATATTATGTCACGTGGTCAGCTACACTGGTACCCTGACCATCTAAATCTTGACGTCGACTGATGATTATTCATGACTTGATTGCTTGTTGGCGCTTTAGTTGACCTTGCTTGTTTCTTTGAATGTTTTATGTCATTTTTTTCAGCCAAAATTACAAGGGGGGTAAGCCTTGCTGCTCATTCCTTTGGATGTTTTTGTAGTACTTTCTACAACAAAGGAAAACCTTACACATCTCAGACTGCACAAGATCTTTATCGGCTGCAACACCCCCCCTCCCCCGCCCCTGAGCTGGCAAGTCATGAATAATCATGAGCCATGAACTGAAAATTACAGGACTTCCAAAAATGCACAAAAACTCTTCATATTTCTTTGAAACTTTCAACACATTTTTAATAGTAATTCCTCGTGAGCTTCCAATTACTTCAGAAAGCTTCATCCTTCTATGTTGATTTTAAATTATAATCTAAGCAAAACAATACTTACAGCTTGCGAAGAAATTTTAATACATTTGTTATTTTTTCTTTAATGATCCAAATCACAAAAAACTTGCTCCATGTGCAATAAAAAAGAGGGGTGGCAATTTTTAAACCATAAAAAAATAATACACTAGCACCGTTTCAAGAAAAGAAACGTCTTTTACTAAAGAGAGTACGTTGATAATCAGGGTATTTTTGGTTTGTAAGCTTCATACAATATAAAAGTACATACAATTGATAATAAATGACATAATATGTATATTATAGGTATTTGAAAATGTACAAAAGACAACAAATCACAAGCTTATATAATCTTACTAGTAATAACAACTTGCAGCTACAAGTACCATGGATACAACTCACCTGGAAGGAATACAGAAAGTGGAAGAACAGTCGGCATGGTTTTTATATAGTGTTAAAGGCTTTTTACAAGATTGGTCAAAATAACAAACATCATTGTTCAATTTTAGTTGAAAGCATACCTATTATAAAGTTCATACTAGAATTGCCTATTTTTCAGTGTTGAAGCATTTTCAATGAAAAATAATATTATAGGTGGATTGATTAAATACAGGTCAGAGAAGAAGGCTCCTTTTCAAGCAGTGTTTACATCCATGAGGCTTAACAAGACAGACAAAAAGACAGACGAACAGACAGACCCATTACCGTAGCAAACAAACTACCCCAAATACATCTTTTAAAAAACCCCACAAAACCCCCATTAATTCTGAATAGAGTCTGATTTTAAGATGGATAGTGTATAAATAAAAGCCTCAATGCTGTAAATGTACAAAAATAAAAAGTAAATTTATCTCGCACAACTATAGGACTAACAATGCAATACAAGAAACTCCTATTTGAAGCCCATCCAACTACTATAGCCTGTGGAAAATATTGAAGTCTTTCGGCCAAAAATGGGCAACTTCAGAGGAAAAGAGGTCTATGAAAGAGCCAAGTGTGCTACATAAATATCTCAAAAAAATGTTGAGTGCATGCGAGTTATAAAGTAAAAACTGAGTTGATTTACAATATTTTGTATCTGAGATATTAAATGTTTCTCTATTTCTGACAACTAGTCTACATATACCCTAGGTACAAGTACATCTGGAAAGCAAGTACATCCGGAAAACCGTCTTGCCTTAAGTTTTGCATAATGAACAATCCCTTTGGTAAGTGATGGCATTTTGGAGCCAAAAGTGCAATGAACACTTGTTTCACTGCAGGTCAGTATCCAATATGTCTCAGTTAGTAGCTGAGCCCAAAAACAATTCTACTTTTATGCTAACTGGAATAAGTAGGCCAACATACCAATCGGCATGTAGCATATGACTGGTTTTCTGCTATTTTTTGCTAGTTGCTAAGCACAAAAACAATTTGTACTTGGGCCTACTGGATGAAATAAGGTAACAAGCCCCAAAACCAATCTGAGTGTAGCCTATGTGACTGGTTTCCTGCTAACTTTAGCTCAGCACCAAATTTTAAGCAACATTTTTAATTGGGCCCTCTAGATGGCAGGCGTTCATATGGAAACATCATTAAACCAAACTACTATTGAACAGTGAAGAAGGGGGGGGGGTGGTACTAGTCCACCTAAATCCTGCCTAATAACCTCATTTGGGAGGATTTGATTCTAGGACTAAACAGATCTATTGATAGCTAACTCTACATTGGTGAGTTGTCATGCAGAGTTGGTGAAAGAACACAAGATGGGGGCCTTTAACTCTCTTGGGTCAGACCAAGGTTAAGTCCCCCTGAGTTGCGTGCAAGGAATAGGGATTAGTAATAACCAAAAAAGAAAGCGTTCTTGTCTACGTCTACGTCTAGTCCTGGGACCACAAGGGAACAATTTCTTTTTTTTTTAAAGGTAAAATCTAAGATTAGTCTACGGGAACCAGGCCTGTTACAGTGTGATTTGAGTAACTGTATCTAACTGTGTCTATGATGAAGGGGCTCGGTGTGAAACTGTCTCTAGGTTAAACCCTGTCTGAGTTTAAATACCCCCTGATGAACCACTTAAAATCACAGATGAATGATGGGGCTCAGGTTTCCGTGATAATCACACAAACTCTGAAGCTGTAATGGCTCAGGAGAGGTGCCTCTCTGTTAAACAATGATTCAAAACTTGACCTCCAGAATTCAACTCTGACCTTAATGGTTGACTACATGACACAACTGCCATTTTCCCTCAACCACTTGTTGGGTTTTGGCTCGTAAGGGCAAAACACTAACACTAAAACAAATGTTTAGATATTACCCCACACTTTCTACCAACTACCTTACCCTATAAACTACACCCTAAATATGTGAAAATAATTCTAAAAGGTCTGAAAATGGGTGCTTACAACCTGCAGCTGTGGTAAAGGGCCAAGCTGAGGGTGAGGTCCTATATTGCATGAATATATGACCCTGCAAGGTTTTAACCAGTCCTTTCAATATGATCATGTGACCTCCACTCAACCAATAGGACTGCCTAAACTGTCTGGAGTATTTTTATATGAATGAAGTATCTAATAAAAAATAAGTGAGTAAAGACATCAAGTTGTGCTGACTCTAATAAAATACCATAGTAGTGCTACCCTACATGTACATGATGCTATCCTACATGATGAGTTGTCAAGTGGAGTTGATGAAAGAACAAAATGGAGAACCCTAACAACCAAGGTCATTATTTCCAACTGAGTTGATCACACTTTGAGTTTGAGCATACGGATTATATCTCATGTAGAAACACAAAATTAAATTACCAAACACAAATACTAAATAATTTCATGTGGAACAAAGAAAATTTATGAGAGCAGGCGCTTTACCAACTGAGCTTTCCAGCCTAGATGACAAGCTGACATCACTTCTAGTTTTGTCATTATTTTCAGAGATTCATTTAAAATACCAAGTAAGTAACCACAGGGGATAATTGTCAATTTAAGTCCTTTTTCCTTTAAACAACTGATAAATATTGACTACTGAGCACACATACAAAACAAAACACAGAACATAGAACAAAGCCTCATGGATTAGAGCAATTCTGTTTAAAGTCTGTAAGCAGACAGTTTCTGCAAGTGACTTTCTAATTCAAAGCCGCTCCTGACCATCAGCAGAGCAAAACAGAGTCTTGACTCACACTAGACTTGTGGACAAGTCGTTTAATGTCTGACGCAGTGATAGCGTTCCGACTCTCCCCGCAGTATTCTACTACTGCTGTCACAACTATGGTCCTTAACGGGGAGTAGGAGTTGGCAACTAGCAGTTTGCGCGAGAGCAGTGATCTCACCATAGCACCGCCCAAACTCGACTATCTCACCGAGTGGGACCATTGACGACTTGTCCACAAGAGACTAACACTAGAAATTTAAACAATTTCATCACACAACTCTGGACTGGAACTTCCATTTTCTTATCTCATACAAAACCACTCTAAACTTGAGTCATGAGTACAGACACTTTTCTGAGAGCGTGGGAAGTTTTCCCCTAGTTGTGAAACCTGAACCACTTTCCATGCAGACAGAAAACAATCATGGCTCTGTTTGAGGTTGGGAAATCAACACTTCCATGCTATGTTAATGGGAGCCAAACTTGATAACTTATATCTGAGAGTAAATAAAGTGGACTAACCACAAGATCTTGGGGCAGGTAGTCCAATCCTAAAAGCCTAGGGGTCAAACCAACCACAGGACCAAGGTACAAAGCTTTTCTTAATCTCAGCGCAATCCAGATGACTTAATGTTTTTTTTCTTCTCTTCAGAGCTACCCCTTGAAATATGAAGGCCTATACAACTCACCATGACAAATGTCTGATGTTTTAAAGAGGTGCTCCAAAATCAGTTTACTTCTGTACTCCATTCATTTTCCATTCACAAAAGTTCTGAATTTTGATGATATCCAATCAGAACATCATTGAATTTGACCTTTAGACTTGCCCACAGAAATACACTCATTTGTTTTGGGTTTCCGATGACTTCGTGTGTCAATTTGCTCTTAATAATTATCCCCATTTTCATGAGGTCTCTATTTGTTGGAAAATAAGTTGCATGTTGTTTTCCAGCGGATATTAGAGAGTACCAAACACAAGTTCTGTTGTATCTGATCAGCAGAGTGTGTGTTCAAGACCAGTCATTATCATGATAATCAGACTTTCTGAACGAAGAATATTTTTCTGTACTTTGAAAAATGATGCACAGTCAACACAAATTTGTAGAACAAGCAACTTAAAAAGATTTTAAGAATACTTTTTACTATAGCTTAGGAAATAAGTTTTCTATAAAACACAGCCAACACTTACGTAAAACTTGTTAACCTTTCGACTAGTTTTACTAGTCATCCTCAAATTTTGCATAAGCATTGGCTGTGTTTGATAGAAAACTCATATATTTTACCAGCCAGATGATTTTGACTATAGGATTATTGAGAAAACAGTAAATTTTCAAATCAAGTGAGACCGTTTTGAGTCTCTAGAAATTGATTTTGATATAAAAGGACTTGATATAAACACACCTCTGCACTACAATAAAATATGTTATATACAATGTCCACACCATATGTGTCTCTCATGACAGACCAGGCTAGCCTACTTAAACAATACCCTACAGGTGATAAAAACTTATCAATGGCTGCATTGTTTACCATCAACCAGATGATGTTTCCAGGAGCCTGGTGTTTTGGTTTTACTACACAGTAGGGATGCACTGTGTAAAACCAAAGTGGAATATTGAGTGGGTTTGCAGCTTTGTGGAAAGAATTATTATAAACAAAGGTTCCAGCTCAACTTTGGGAATTTACATAAAAGCAAAGTGAAGCCATTGTTTAATTTCCCTAGAGGTAAGGGACCATTCAGAAAAGTCAATGTAAAACAAATTAGCAAAGATATTGAAGAAGAAAAAAGAAGACTGCGTTTTCAGGCATTACTTATATTTTTGGTAGTGTACAGGATGTACATGTAGGCTTAGAGATTTTGTCAGCTAGCAATTTTAAGGTGCTGGGTGATCAACATACTTTCCCCATAGTGTCATTATTTTTAAACATTGATTATTCTGAGCGGCCACTGTACAGATGCTGAATGACAAGTCCAATTATTCCCAAGCTGGTTTGAAAAAAATGATTTCTTTAACTTTCCTTGTATCAGTTTATTTTAACATCACACATTATTGTTAACCTGAAAATGCAGGGCCTCATTAAAAAAAAAACGCTTAAAAGCTGAGGAAAAAGCTTTAAAATTGGTATCTGCTTAGTTTAAATTTACAGGGAACCAGTCACAGATAATGCAAATTATGGCATCATCTTTTTGACTGGTAATCTATTTCTGCTAAGAAAACTTGTTAGCAAAAGCAAACATTGTCCGTAAAACAGCTTAGCGGCAACCTCAACACAGGAAAAATTCTTTGTTCATTTAAAGAGAGGCAAGGGTATTATACATTTTGGTAATTACTGGCCATAAAAACTGAATACTTTGTTATAAAGCGTCAGAATGCTATTGATTCCATGAAACATTGATAGAACGCTAGAACATGTTTTGAAGAAATGTAGTTTTAGAAAAGGAGGTAATTTGTCCATGATTAGTCACTACACATTTTCAATCTGAGAAAGACTCAAGGCATGAGAGCCTTTCTCAGGCATCCGCAATCACACAAATCTAGGCAACAAGGCTGTGTGTTTTTTCTTGCAACTTTGACCGATTGAGGCAAAACTTTCACATGATTGTTAGTTACTAAATGCTCACACCGAGTGAGGATATTAGCCTGTATAAATTACCAAAAGTATAACTTGCCTTTAACTATAACTTTGTTAAACTATCGTTTAACAATTGATGCTCCTTTTTACAAAACCTGAGAAACCAATTAATTTAGGTGGGCAATTAAACGAATACCAAACCTATCATTACTAACTGCCACATCATTGGAGGTCAAAAATTGAAATGAAATATGAACAGTAAACATTAGTCTCAAGTTCAGCTTTAACTTTAGGACCCAGCACAGGGATTACCACAAAGTATTCCAAAAATGTAGATGCTTTGAATACTTCTCTTACAATGGAAAAATGCAAAAATTCTTTCACAAGAACAATCCTTCAAAAGAAATTTTCACTTGTCTATGAAGCATCTCTTTCATTCAAAACAAATTATAACTCAGTTTCAGATATATACCATTAATATCTTTGTTAAGGTTTTGATTTAAAAAAAAAAAATATTTAAAGTTAATACTTTACTATAAATATTTGTTTCAGCAATGGCTAATTTCTTTGTGCTCCAGCTCCAGAGTGAGCTGTTGCAGATCACTCTCCAAGCTGCGATTCCGTCGACACATCTGAACGTAATTCAGCTGCAGCTGCTTCTGGTACTTGATCACCTTCTCCTTCTCCTCCTGCCAGATGCGTCGCTCATGGGCCATCTTGGCTTCATGCGCCTGCAGTTTCTTTCTGGTCCCTGCGAGATCATCTTTCAGTGTCTGCATCTCATGCTTCAATCTCTCGTCAACAGGAGACTTCGAGGGCCCCTTGTTAGCGTCGAAGCCCGGCCCAGCCGCTTTAACTTCCGAAAGGTTCAATAAGTTCAGCTGACTGGTGCTCAGGCTTCTCACTCCTAAACTTATCTTGTCCAATTTACTTTTGTACATTGCACTTTCATCCTGTAAGTCGTCTACCTGTGCGATCAATTCAGCTCGTTCATTCTTCAGAGTGGTTGTCTCTTTCTCCAGCTCCAACGCCCTCTTCTGGGCCTCTTGAAAGCTTTGCACACTCACCTGAGGGCGACTTGACTTTTCCAGTTCCTCCTTCAGCAATATTATTTGGGAATCACGTGATTTCATTTTGTCCATGAGGAAACCTATTTCTGTCTCCCTCTGGCGCAGCCTCTCTTGGAAGCCCTGCTGCTCCTTTTCCTGCTCTTTGATGCGTCCTTTCAAATTGCCGACATCACTCTCACTTTTCTCTTGAAGCAGGGCAAGTTCCCGCTTCATCTGGAACACCTCGCGCTCCCTAGTGGTCAATTTGACCTGCATGTCCATAAAGTCGCTCTCCAGCTGCCTCTGCAAAGGGGTCATCTTTGTACCCCCTTTCACATTGGAGAGTTTGTTGCGGAGAAGACTACAGTCCTTCTCCGTTTCACTCAGCTTCTTTTGCAGCTTCTCAATATCGCTGCTTCTGTCTTTAACAGTTTGTCGCAGCTTTCCAACTTCTTGTTCCTTTTCATCTTGAACTCTTCGTAGCTGATCTTTCATCTGACTGATGTCTTTTTCCCTCTGCATGAGTTTTTCTTTTAACTGACTTGCATTCCCAGAAGGGTTTCCTTTTCCCGACAACAAACCACCTCCTAATTTGCCTTTCTTCTGCAGCTGTTGATTCAGCTTCTCCTGAACCTCTCTGAGGTAGGCAACCTCGCATCGCTCCTGGCTTAACTCCTTCTCCTTGGTGCCCATCTTTGTCCTCAATAGCGTAAGCTCCTCCTCTTGCAGCCTGACCTCCTTCGCCAGGTTCTCTTTTAGTTCCCGCATGTGGTTGGTTTCAAAGCGGGTCTCGCTTAACTCGGCCTCTTTCTCCTTTAAGAGTCTCTCTTGAAAATCCACACTGCCTTGATTGCTGCGTCGGTTCTCCTGAAGTTCTGCCTCCAGCGAGGCCATAGTCTTTGTGCGCTCAGTGAGCTGCTCCTCCTGGTGGGCAAGTTTGTTTCTCAAGTTGGCAATCTCTTTGGCCTTGGCACTCAGCTGATCTCTGTGATTCCTCAGCTGCCATTTCAGGTCTTCAACTCCCTTGTTGGCAGAAGAATGCTGCTGTTGCTGATGCTGTGAGGTGTCCGTCTTTTCTCGAAGCAACTTCTTCTCCTGTTCCAATTTGTAGATCTATCGAAAGAAGAAATGATTGTGAGTATCTACAACAAAAAGATCAATTTACTCCATTACGAGACCAAGGGTCGATTCACAAAGATAGTCCTAACTTAGATCAAGTCCTTGGACTCTTTTGGTTTGATTAGGTTATGGTACAAAAGCGTTCTGCTTCAATTCACCTTACTCCTAAATGTTGTCATTCTGCCAATTATTATTGATTCATTGTGTACCAAATATATTTATTATCTCATGTTACTGTGCTACTTGGGTAATTTCAACTTATTTTGCTTTTTTGTAATGAATTGCAGCATTGAAATAAATGTTACTGAATAAATGTTACTGAATGAATTAAAATCCAAAGGCTAGTCCTGAGTTCAATAAGACTAGTCTTAACTCTTTGTGAAATCCACCCCAGGAACTTTGATTTTTCATACAATTTTTCATAAACACCATCACTTGTCCCTGTGGTCAAGTTGGAAGACTGCAGACTATGACTTTTGGGAATTTTGTTTTTGTTTTTGTTTTTAAAGCAAGGGGCATCCACAGCAAATTGATGTTAGTGCGGTGGGTAATTTTCAAAAACGTCACCAATGTAGACACGACTTAAAGACTGACCTGAGCTTGGAGTGAGTGACGAATCTTCCTAGATGTGTCTTCCTGTTCTTGAAGTTCTTTCCTCAGCCATGAGGTCTCCTCCTCCCAGGTTCTATGCTTCTCCTCGTGTACCTTCAAGATGGCCGCTTCATTGTTGTCCATTGTGTCTCGTAGTGTAGACAACTGCGCTTCTTTCTCCTACAAAAGGTATAGATAAGTGTTAAATCCCAATTTCATTTTGTTTCATGTAGAAGCCAATGACTCTCAGAAGACCGAAACTTAATCACTATACTAGCAAAGAACCCAATGGAGAGAAGACATAAAGGAAGTTTCAGTTTAAGGTGTGGAAGGAAAACTTCACAGAAATTTTTCTTGGGTTTTGCATTTTCCACCCCAACCCCAATGAAAGGTGACTGTAACAAGAGGACAAGTAAGGCATTGGTGTCATTTTTGGTAGATGGCACTTTCAAAAATAATATCATGAATATCAAGCAAAGATTTAAAATTCAGAAGAACTAGGATGGCAACATTTTAGAGAATTATGAATCGATGTAAAAACTCTTACCAAGACTTTCTGCCGCAAGCTGGCAATCTCGGTCATCTCCGCCCCCTTGAATGACATCTTGGATGAGGAGGCAGAAGATGACGACTTATTGTCGACACGGTTACTGTTGTAATCCACCACACCATATGAAGGGTTGGTGTGGTTGATGCGGACGGGTTTCTTGGGGCTGCCGCTGCTACCATTGCGACTGTTGACTTGCGTGGTCGACTGGCTGATGTTTCTGCGCTTGTAGTCTGGGAGTAGCTTCTGCTGATTCTGGAGGTTCTGGATGCTGCGGTTGAGGTAGTTGAGTGAGTGGGCTGGTTGGATATGCCTTTGTTGCGCCATCTGCTTCCCCCATGCCTAATCACAATGACAATGTCAAGAATTTACATTGGTTTGGCCAATTGACTCAAATCACATCCCCCCCCCCAATCATGACAATAATGCACCATTTGGGAGTCTAAGCAATTTTGTGTAATGACAGGCATCAGGCGATCAGCGTTTTCACGTACCGTGTTTGCACATGATGTCATTGACCACCATCTTTGATGAAACATGCCATCTTGCAAGGCTATCATTGGCTTAGATGCGTAGCCTCACAAGAGTGCGCTTTTCCATTTTTAATCAAACCTGGCGATCGATGACGCATGTGCAATCCATGTATTGACTCCCAAAATGGATGTCGAGCATGGCTCAGCCGCTGCATGTGAGACGCTTGCAAAGAAGTCAATAAGCCAGGTCACACAACATTGCAAAGGGTAGTAAACATAATGCCCAGATAAGAACAAAATATCCCAATATTCTTGCAGGATGTCCACAGTCAATACAAAATGTGTAACAAGTAGGCTTTGGGATAATCATTACATTATATCTTTTCGGACTAAATACTAAGGTATGACCATACCTTTAGGGGTTACAACAAGAAAAGAAAGGGAAAGGGGGAAAATTAAAGGGGGATAGGATTCGTGTTGCTCAGGGATATCTCTTTTTGACCCTTTAAAGGTCGTCCTTGCAGAGGTCAAACAATGGAAACAGAACCACTGCTTGAGCTTGTGGTATAATACGCAACACTATTTCTTTATGAGGTTTTCTTACCTCTGCGTTTTGGACGTTGTGTCTTTTTCAAAAACAGCGCGGCGAAGCAAAAACTTATAAATTAAAGGAGAGATTGTTCCCCTGAAACTTTATATCACCTTTGCATAATTCTGAGGTGGTCGCTGTGCACTGTTGCCTTGGTAACCCTTCTGCTTTGGCGTAATGTCCTGCAGCGAGAGGCATTTGGTCGGTGGCGCCCCAAAATGATTTCCAGCAAAGTTACGTTTCTGGTTTGTCAGGACCACGTCTGGGGGTTGCTGCTTGTTCTGTTGCTGCTGTTGCTGCTGCGGCTTGAGCGGCGGGCGACCGTTGATATGGTCGGGCATGCTGGATGGAGAGCTGGGGAGGCTGTGCTTGGAGGAGGTACTACTAGGGGAGTCTAAGGAGCGGGACGGGGAGATGGCCTTGAGGGGTACCGGGCGAATCATACGGTGCTGCTTGTACTGAAAGAACCAGGGAGAGAACCGGGGAGAGAACCAAGGAACACGGGTAAGGTTAAAGATGCTGACAATCACAGGCCAAGAAATTAATCTTAAAAAAGTTTGGGTACTTTTTGTTTGACACAAAACACAAATGACACAGATTTACATTAAACTTACACTTGCTGTTATTACTGTGATTCGCAATCACACTTGGCCATGCAAATAAGACGGATTTGCAGTTAAGACCAAACTTTATGAAATCGAAGCGTGGATCATTTATGTTAAAAAATATTGATGCATCAGAGAAATATCTATCCCTAGTGAGATGTGACAGAGCAGCCACTGCCTAAGATGGTATTCTTGTAAAAAGAAAACGTTTAGTGCAAGCGGAACATTCTTGTGTCACTCCCTTCAAATTTTGTCAATTCAATTTTTGTGACACAAGACAAATTTACTGGAAATAAGATTTCAAACGACAGTTAAATGCTATTAATTTTGGTTTCACCCTTACACCGATGTGTGTTAGCACTGGACACTCAGTACTGTCCCAAGTTCTGCGGGAACAAATTCAAGGAATATTACTTTGGTGGGATTCCAACCAACGACCTTTGCAATTCTAGCGCAGTGTCATACTAACTAGACATCTATAAAATTTAACAGACAGTCATGCTATTTACCTTTTCAAGCTGACCACTGACAGGAGTGATAACTGGGGGGCCCGCTGTCGCTGGCGGTCCTTCTTCAATCAGTGAATTGTTACTATTCGACTGGCTGCAGTAGTAGGTTACGCTGCCCTCGCGGTAGCCACTGTCGACGAGCGGGCTGGACAGGTTGCCCATGGGCATGGAAGCGTCCGGTGAGTCTCCATCAGATGCGGCTTTGTAGTGCAAGGCTGGGGTGCTTTTCATAAAGTAAGAATCATGTGTGGCATTGAGGGTACATGTTTCCATGATCTACGATGAGGTGTGGATGTAGAGGATACTCGGATGTTGGCAGAACACGTTGACAAATGATATCTGTAAAGATAAAAGAAGATACAAGGCTTAATTGGCTGTTTGTATTTGGAGATTTAAAAAACACAATTTTTTAAGGAGCGAGCTGGAAAATGACTGCTCTATATTCCAACCCTCTGAAGTTCTGACAACTGCAAATACAACCCAGTGTAACACAGCATAAACCAGAAGTCCACTGGGTTTTGTTCTTGCTGTGTAAATTGTATGCTGTAGAGTTGGGATAGAATCTGGAGCTGTAATTCTTCTATGGGTTTCTTTGTTCAGCAATTTCAATGAATGTCTACTAATCTGAATCAGAAGTAACAAATCTTTGGTAAACCTCAGATACAGCAGGAGTCCTGAAGACACCATACAGGTAGACATAAGAGAGACCTTTCTATTCTAGTCCCATCAAAAGCAACTTATTGAAAACGGACCAACTGGCAAACCTCCAACAACACACCAGATGAACATGAACAATCCTGAAAATTTGATAACAACTTCCTCTTCGAGTGAAAACAAAGCTCGCTGAATGTCCAACATGTTACATTTTAGAGGTTTACAGATGCTCTACATCACTCCAAAAGATCTTGAGGTCTGGTTATAACAGAGCCAAGT
Source organism: Asterias amurensis (assembly GCF_032118995.1). NCBI lineage: Eukaryota > Metazoa > Echinodermata > Asteroidea > Forcipulatida > Asteriidae > Asterias > Asterias amurensis. The sequence continues at coordinate 6,014,922 of NC_092655.1, read as the reverse complement.
CTTCTACTCACTGTGATGGCAAGTTTGCCTCTTTCAAGAAAATCTGAAGGCACAGAGAGATCAGTGAGACTGAGAAATCCTGGCAAATCACAAGCCTGAAACCAAGATGTAGGCCTACTTAGTCTATGTCCAAAATGAGAACGTGAATGTCTCTCCAGTTGGTTCCGTGAGTTCCAGCCTTCAAATGACCCCAGTTGTGAAACGCACATGTTTTATAGACTGCTCACATACCAGTACATGTACAATGTCAGTGGCTTAGTGTCATTAAAGCTAATTGAACATGGCTGACATCTTGCCAACAATTTGTTGTTCAAGATAGAAAAGAAAACATACAATGCTGTATTTTTATGTGTGGTCTGATGACCAGTGCTGGCTAAAACAAATTAGGACCAGTCAAAATTCATTCCAAGTGGTCAGTCCAGCTGGCTAGTTGAGTGTTGAAAAACAATGCACATTTAATAATAATATGAATATGGACATGCGTTAGAGCTGGCACACTGGACAAAATACAAGCTAATTGGTCCTGCTGGCCAGTCACTCTTAAAAAATAAATTAAGTGCAAACCATTTTAAAGTATTGCAATTTTGCCATGCAAGTGTTAGCATTAATAAGATCAATCTGACCAATGAAGTGTAAAGTAACTGAATACCAACTTCTAACTTTTAAAACCACAACTTTACATACCAATACATGGGTCGAAATTAAGTGTATTTCCATGGTAGTCAGCAGGGCTAGTGACCAATAATTTTTAGTAGCCCTGATTAGATTTTGGTAGCCCGAAAGACACATTATGTCTCGCGTCACGGCTCAAACTTTACAATACACCAATAACATAGTTCTTTATTGTTTGTGATGATGATTTTTGCATTATTTTTCCACTAGCTTGTCGGGCTATCAAACTGGAAAAATGAGTAGCCCGGCTGTAAATCTGGTAGTCCCGGGCTAGCGGCAATTTCGACCCCTGCAATAAATGTGCCATCCCTTAATAAAGTATGAATGATTTATGAATCATGTCCACTTAATATAGATTTTATGTCAAGAATTCTGGTCTTAAGCCGGTCAGGGTCAGATGAGAGACTTTGATCCATACTCTGACTCTGACTAATATTTTCAAAATTACTATCTCGTTAAATTTTATTTGTCACGTTCACAAGCATATGTACCTGAAACAAACCCTGCAGTCTTGTGCATGCATTCCATAATTTGGGGATAAACAATACATTTGAAGTTAACATGTAGCCTAATGCCTTAGTGTGGAGTTATTTGAGTAATAAATAAAAAGTTTGAAACAAAAAGTTGCATCCCATCCCAGTAAATTGATGCCTCAGCTGGCACATCCCAAGTTGTATCACAACATTTAGAGTGATCCCTGGTTGTATAGCAGACTACAGGTTAAATGGCTTCTGACTGGCGAAGTGATTTGAACATTTATTTTGCTACATGTACTCCTTTAAAGGAACAATAGGTCAAATAAATACTAAAGGCAAATCATCCTTGTGTTTTTCTTTCTTGTATGTTTTCTGTTGGTGTTTATTGTAAAATCCATAGAGTAGCTGAAGGCATTTGACACTAAACAAAATTGAATGAATATCAAGTAAACAAACAAATAAAACAGAAACCCAAACAAAACACACACTATACAAAATCATTTTGTAAAACAATTCAGCTGTTGATTTCGTTAAACTACATGTGGTATTCAGCACAGACTGGGGTGGAGTGAATATCAAGTGGTTTTACAGACATACTTTTCACCAAGATCAGAAAAGCCGAAACAGCTGAGGTGACCGATGTTTTCATTTGGTATTTAAGAGCCTCCACTTAGGGGGTTTCAGGTCAAATGGGTTCACAGTTATCTAAATATCAGAGGATTGTTGAAGAAACAATACAGCTGCCAACGACGTTTTTAAGCTTAGGACTGCAATCAGTAACCAAGTCGGCAGCAGGGGCCGGAAAAACAGTTAACTTCTGGAAATGATAATATTATCGTAAACTTAAATCCCCGTGATAAGAGATTGTTGTGGTTTAACTAGAGTGAAAGTTTGTGAGGAATGTTCCGATACTGGTCTTTGTTTAGGGATTCTTTTTTTTTCCAACTGCCAAAGATGTAGGGCCTCCCTGGGTAGGCTTAGGCCCCTGGGTGATACAATGTAAGCTGGGGGGGACAATGAATTCCTGAGCTATGTCCCTATGTTAATACCACCGTTGCAGACAGGATACAGGTACTATTATTGTACCACCGACCTGACCTGACAACCAACAAATGTCATAATAACACTAGGATTAAAATGTGAACAACTTAAAGGAACACGTTGTTATTTAAAAGTAGAATATAATGGTCCAGACAAGTATCACTCAAAATTGCACGGTTTTCATTTTCGACGCGAATTAACACGGCCATTTATGGGAGTCAAAGTTATGACTCCCATAAATGGCAGACCAAGCAATTTCGAGGCATATTTTTGTAGATCATTGTATTCTACTTTTACAACATCTTTCTAACCATATCAATTTAAGAACAAACGGTTACAGAACGCTTTTCAAAGACCAACTCGACCGATCTAAGGCAACGTGTTCCTTTAAAGAGGGGTTTCACTACAGAGGGTGAATTCAGTTTTATGATGCACTCTATTTTCCAATAGATAGAGTCCTCACGATTTTAAAGTTCATTTCTTGTGTTTTAAGTTCGATTTGGAGTGCCGAGTTGAGTTCCTTTTTGAAATTCGAAACTTGCAAAAACGAACTAGAAACTCATGTGAACGGGGGAAAAAAATTACTTGAACCTAGAAAAACAAACTCAAAAATTAGCTAAAAACTTGAGAAATAATGTCAAACTCTGAGACTCCACTCAAAGTAGCCCTTTTTCTACATAGGGTTTAGCTACAATGTAACTCATTGTCAAACACACAATACCAAAACAACATAACATTATCACTAAAGAACAATGAGTAATGTTCTTAAAACATACCATGTGCTGGCTGGCTTCCAGGTACAACAGCAAAACAATGATCCCTCGCTCAAATTTTATCTACGAAATGTCTGACTCACAAGAATTGTGGACGATTAAAATTAACGACATTGACCATAGATGAAGCCGTTTCAATTCTGCCTCAGCGATTCTGTTCATAATACGGACTGTGTATGTATTTAACCATGACTGGGGCAGCTGTCAGTTGCCTGTTGTTACTCAAGTCCAAGGACACGTGGTGAAAGAATGCACCAGTATATTATTTATATCAATAATAAAACATTGGCGTATATTACAATGAGTTGCAACAAACTATGAAATGCATACTGTTTTATGTATGCATTAAGCACTTGGCTTAAAGACGGCCAGTCAACAATTATTTTTTTCCCCGACAGTGCAGAGAAAGTTTTGTGTGGGTTTAAGTTTTTACACCTTTTTGAAAATATGGTGCTGCGCATGCATTGTTTTAACATTTGTATACATAAACTGCATCCTAGATTAGAGAATGTATACCTCTGTGACCTGTGACATCACAAGTTTACAGAAGGCCAAAGGAGCCTGAACTTCTTGCAGGCACCATTTGTACACAGCTGGAAATGAAAAAAATTAAAATCTGACAACATGGAGATTACACCGGTTTGTGTCTCGCTCTTGTCCAATCAGAAAAATAACTTGAAAAAGTTGAATTTATGCACTTGAGAACCCTTCGATTACAAAAACTGTTCAGGGTTGCCAAAATAAACAAATCTGAACCCCATATGCTGGCATGATGGGGAGTACAACTGGGCATTGTCAAAGCAAAAATCCCCCCTAAAAGAAGGAAAAAAATCCCCCTGGAAAAAAAACTTGACAAGTGAAATTTGATGGCTGAACTTGTAATGGGACACTCCTGGTTCAATCACACTGTGATACAGACATACTGGTAGTTCTAGTGTTACTTCTGGAACCAGATATGAAACCGGTGCCCTTGCTTGACCCCCACCAGACCCCACAGGCCAAACAAGTCATTGGAGTGTTTTAATTCCCCTGTTGTCTACCAGCACAGTAGACAGGTTTGCACCCTGGGCTTTACTTTGTTAGTACCAAGAGGTGAAGTTTGGAGTCAGGAACTTTTCCATGTTTTGGTAGTTTGGTTGATTTAATTGGAGGGGACAATAAGGTTGGTCTATGGACTCCATTATTTCCCTATCACAGTTTCCCATGTGTATTGCAATGCCTCATACATATTATTTGGGGGTTTTACTGCCACATCTAAATTGAAATTTCCTACATGGTCTTATCACTATTGCATGCAGGCCCAAACTTCACAGGGGCATTGAAGGTGATTGCTGCCATGCCCCTTGGTCATTGCCTTGGTGCCCTTGAAATGCTCCAGTAGAAACTTCCTTTTGTTATATAGGGTGCCCTTACCAAGGAGAAAATGCCTTGGTGCCCTTGCACTTTCAAACCAAAGCACACAGGCCTGCAAAATGCCTTGGTGCCCTTGCACTTTCAAACCAAAGCACACAGGCCTGCAAAATGCCTTGGTGCCCTTGCACTTTCAAACCAAAGCACACAGGCCTGCAAAATGCCTTGGTGCCCTTGCACTTTCAAACCAAAGCACACAGGCCTGCAAAATGCCTTGGTGCCCTTGCACTTTCAAACCAAAGCACACAGGCCTGCAAAATGCCTTGGTGCCCTTGCACTTTCAAACCAAAGCACACAGGCCTGCAAAATGCCTTGGTGCCCTTGCACTTTCAAACCAAAGCACACAGGCCTGCCACTGGGTTCAGTTTTCTTGGCTAGTATTTTGATTCAGTTAAATTTTCTGGGCTTCACAACCAGATGTAAATGAATGAAACTTGTGTTTTTTAAAGGTTTTTTAAAGCTGGAATACATCTGCACCATCAGCAATCCGTTTCAGTCAGTGCAAAAACCTCATCCTTCAAATCGTATTTTGTCCTCCTTCAGTCCAACAGAATGAAACAAAACACACAGTTGGATTTTGAAGGATTTATCAGTCACCAGGTCATTGTATTTTGTCCTCCTTCAGTCCAACAGAATGAAACAAAACACACAGTTGGATTTTGAAGGATTTATCAGTCACCAGGTCATTGTCTTCATTAAAAAAAAAAGCAGAGCTTCAACATTCTTTGAAAAGTCAACATAAAGATAAGTAGGATTTGAAACTTTGCATGGTGGAAATATGATATAGAAAAGGTTTGCGGTAACACCATGTAATGACAATGAGTTGGGGTGGTTCTGAAAAGAACCCTTGGTTTCAACATAAAGATAATCAGAAAACTCAACATTAAGCTTATTACCACCACTTGTCATAAACATCAAAGTGACTGTGAATAACAGGGGGCCACAAAACAACAAACGAACAACGCTAATTAAAACACAGCCACAAAAACACCTAGGAATACAAATGAGTCATTTAGTCACTGGTTACTGACCTCTAAATGCTCTGTAACAAACATGACAATCTACAATGTAGGCATGCTTAGATTATGACACACTGGGTTTAAATTTTATGGTGCGTGAACATAATATGTACAGGTATAAATAGTGGTCTAACCACAAACCCTCATTGTAATTGTATACTATGTACAAGGTTTGTCATCCATTTAATAACAGAGGAAACTTCTGAGGGCTTTTGAACAATGCAATTGATTTGAACTAAATTTAACATCCAATGCGTCATTTTGATTTTTGACGCATTACATCTATCTATTATATCTATATCAAGTTATAGGTCTACAACACGAAGGAAACTGACCAGGTAAGTTTTTTGTATAGTAAGGGTTGAACAATAGGAATAAAACCCAGAGACTGCTGAGCTCGGCCACCCTCTGTGTCGTCTGTGGACACGGCAGATTGATACCGCGGGATACGCATGTATGGCAAAATATCATCGCGTGAGACGCGTGTATGGCAAAATCAGCATCACATGACACGCCTGTATGGCAAAATTGCAAGATGTCGGCGCACATAGACTGTTTCTAGTGTGTTCATAGGTCAATGATAATGTCATTGTAAATTTTGCCATACACACGTAACAGAAATGGCGTATGCGCGCCCATAAAAATTGTCTCACAACGAAACCACCCGCAGAATGAGACAGCGTTCTCCAGGTTTTATCTCTATGGTTGAACACAGACAAATTTACTAGAGCTGGACTTGAACCTAGGACCTCCCGATTACTGAGCCGAGGTAATTCCACACAAACAATGTCAAAGACTCTTTCTTAGTCTTATACTTATGTACTTGTTTCCATGTTGTTTGCAACTGCGATCCCTTTAAAAAGTTGTTTGATTTTGTTCTTGTTCTTCAAGGCTTACAAAAACAACACAAACAAAAGTGAACCTTAAAAACATAACGACAAAACTGTTCAGATTGGTCAACCAAAAACCTTTGACTCAAACATATTTCTCCCTCACCTAGAAACGTTTATTGCTGACAAATCCTGACACGCAGAGGGAAACATCTGCCAGGCGCACATAATCAAGATAAACTCCAACGAACAAACATTGACGGCTGGAAAAAATATTCCAAGAAAACAAGACAGCCTCAGTACCAAAATTCAGTTAGTTGATGATTCAGTTGGAGCTTTGATCTAAAAAAAATTATCCATAGAAAATATTTCTTGAAGGTTTATTATAGGTTTATCATTTGTTCTTAGGACGCAGATTTCCCAGAAAGATATTAACCAGAAATATACAACAAAATCCAAGTTTCAGTTGAAAATATGCTGTCTACTTGATTAAGAAATCAACAAAAACCTGTCATTAGTACTTTCATCAAGAACATTGAATCCATCTGCACAAGCGAGGTGTCCAGTGAGTGCCCGTACAAACCGACACCACAGAGAACTTTGCCTGCAGCTGATCTTTGGAGACTGAAATTTGTTGTCATCCCTTTTCATTGCATTACAGTGTGCAAAGGGCTCAGAATTTGCTGAGCAAGGAGACGTTCTGCTAAGCTGATTTGTAACCATTCAAAATACCGTGCAGTAGGCCTATATTCAACTCTGCTCATCATAACTTGTAAACAAAACAAGTTGTTTTGTAAGTAAATGTGTTCTGCAGAGCAGTTAAATTAAGTTGGAGCCAGTTAGCTATGGGGTGGGTGGGGGGGGGGGGGATAAACCCATTTTTATTAAGCATACATGTACATGTGTATGTAGGTATTCAGCACTCGGCAAATAGTGTAGTATTTTTAGCTGCTCTTTAAAAATCGGTTCCATCCAGCCCCAAGGTAATAAAACGGAGGGTAACTTCACAAGAATGTGCCAAGATAGTGCAGTGCTCCTAAAAATAGTACAGGTTACCGGCTAAATTATCAATTTAGGATGATGATTCCGCACTAGTTCTTGGAAGACTCGCTGGCGACCCGGCACACCACAGTTCATTGATGGTTTAAATTATGACGCCAGACTACACACAATCAAATTCCAAAAACTACTACCGTCCTCATGAACCTACCAGTCGATGCAGATGTAGTTAATAAAATAAATTCTCAACCTTAAAGCTCACTTTATGAATGAATGCTTAGAGAATGAGGGCAGATGCACTTTTCTTTTGGAATTTGAACCGTGTAGTTGGTGGTACGGCATTAACTCATATGAACTAATGAACTATTACAAACGGTTCATTGGCGGGTGCTTTTAATCAGGTAATAGTTTGAGGCCATTCCAGCACTGTACTGTTTTCAAAGAGAAGGTTAATATTATTATACCTTTGGTAAATACTATTTAAAGGAACACGTTGCCTTGGATCAGACGAGTTGGTCTATAAAAAGCGTTTGTAACCCTTTTTTTATAAAATGCATATATGGTTGGAAAGATATTTTAAAAGTAGAATACAATGATCCACACAAGTTTGCCTCGAAATTGCGTGGTTTTCCTTTTACTGTGCGAACTAACACGGTCGGCCATTTATGGAAGTCAAAAATTTGACTCCCATAAATGGCCGACCGTGTAAGTCGACGAGGTAAAAGGAAAACCGTGCAATTTCGAGGCATGTTTGTGTGGATCATTGTATTCTACTTTTACAACATCTTTCTACCCATATGCATTTTATAAAAAACGGTTACAAATGCTTTTCAAAGACCAACTCGACCGATCCAAGGCAACGTGTTCCTTTAATTAATGACCATAAAAACTGATTTGGTAAGAAGCACTGCAGCTGTTAACCATTTGGAGAAACCATTACCATCTCAGGAGAGTGGTTTAAAGGAACACGTTGCCTTGGATCGGACGAGTTGGTCTTTGAAAAGCATTCTGTAACTGTTTGTTATAAAATCGATATGGTTAGAAAGATGTTGTATTAGTAGGCCACAATGATCTACACAAATATGCCTAGAAATTGCGTGGTTTTCGTTTTACCTCGTCGACAAACACGGTCGGCCATGTATGGGAGTCAAAAATTTGACTCCCATAAATGGCTGACTGTGTTAGTTCGCGACATAAAATGAAAACCGTGCAATTTTGAGTGACACTTGTGTGGATCAATATATTCTACTTTTAAAACATCTTTCTAACCATATGCATTTCATAACAAACGGTTTCAAACGCTTTTCATAGACCAACTTGTCCGATCCAAGGCAACGTGTTCCTTTAAGAGAGAGACTGGAGAGGTATTTGAAACAATGAGATGAAACATTTCTGCATGAACAGTTTCTCAGAATGTGTGTTCCAATTATGGATTATTCTTCCTTGGACGAAACCACTTCCGAGTCTCGACAGTATCTCAAAAACACTGCCACCTCCAGTAATGAAGCTTTCACAGGTTAGGTCTATTGTGTACATGTACATCTATATTTTTACATGATATTAAAAGGATTAACCAATCGATTGGTTCCAAAAACCAAAGGTTTACTTTGCTTACAAGTTGAAGAAAATCCAACCCAGTTTTCCTGTGGTTATAGAGTTCATAGACGAACAGCAGGAGGCAATTCCCAGCAATTCAGCCAACTGTTAAATTTCCATCAGGACCAATGGAAGACACACAGACACCATCCATCCAGCCAGTATTTTTAATTCACAAAAATTTGCACAAACTACTCATTGTTATTCACTTTTATCTCTACTGCATGGATCTTCCACGGCCATAAAACAACCAACTAAAAAGGCATTTACATTCATCATCATAATCAGGCACGTTTCCATGGAAAGTCGATGTACTTTATGGAAAGTGCATTATGCAGATCCGCTCATGCATGTCTAGGAACTATAAATGTAGAGCACAGAAAAAACATAAACTTTAATACACATGAGGTGAATAAACCAAAAGAAAATATTGCTTTTAAATAATTGCAAGATATTTACAACATCAGTCAACCACAAAAGAGCTTTGTAGTGCACAAAGACTAAAGAAGGTTAGAAGTTTGTCAGTATTTATTTGTGAAAACAAAGAAAAGACTTTTCTGATGTTTGGTAATTGTCAAAGATTAGTCTTCACAGTTGGTGTATTTCAACATGCATAAAATAGCAAACCTGTGAAAATCTGAGCTCAATCGGTTGTCGTAGTTGTAGCCTTGCTCAAGGCAGTCGAATTATTCACTCCGAAAAAAGACCGCCGCTGTATAAAAACCCACCCGTATTCACTGTGCGTAAAACCCACCCGTATTCACTGTGCGTAACATCGCACGACACGATGCCCCCGTACACTATCCGCATGCGGAGGCCGTCAGGCCGACAGCCTTGTAGGATCTGTGTTGAAGCCACTGACCTCATTACTATAATAAGCGAAGAGTTCCCACGGTCAGCTCATTACCATAATGCCCGCGAAAGACGAGACACGTTTACCTCACACACCACCACCACAGACGCATGATAGGGTCCAAAGGTCGTGATAAGGGAAGTGCGTGATTGGACGTCAAAATGAATAATTCATTTGCCTCGCATCCTGTGTTGTCTGATAGGTCTGACGAACGATATACATATTCATGAGCTGCATACTAGCATATCCTCGAGCCCCCCCAATTTCGTCCACTATTGGAATTTTTTCAATACAACACATTAAAACGGGAAGATACAGATCCGACAAGGCTGTCGGCCTGACGGCCTCCGCATGCGGTTAGTGGTGTACGAGTGCGATGACTTGTGTGAACAGTATTCGTGCGATGTGACAGTGTGTATACGTGTTGGTCATTCGGTGTGATCGCACACACCATGCACAGGGTATACAGCGGGTGGGTTTACAGCTGCGTCTTTTCGGAGCGAATAATGCGACTGCCTTGAGCAAGGCTATCGTAGTTGCGAAATATCAATGAGAAAAAAATAACACCCTTGTCGCACCATGGTCACACGAAGTTGTGTACTTTAAGATGCTTGATTCTGAGACCTCAAATTCTAAATCTGAGGTCTCAAAATAAATTCGTGGAAAATTACTTCTTTCGCGAAAACTATGCCACTTCAGAGGGAGCTGTTTCTCACAATGTTTTATACCATCAACCTCTCCCCATTACTCGTAACCAAGTAAGTTTGTATGCTAATAATTATTTTGAGTAATTACCAATAGTGTCCCCTGCCTTTAACACTTTCAAGTCAGGCCACAATTCTACAGGCCTACAGAATTAGGTGTCCTTGCTTCGTACTGTAACCCGATCACTCTCATGTCACATTCTTCAACACTTATTCATTTTATTAGGTACAGTATCATTAAGTAAGTATAAAAAAATCATTTCATAAAACCCCACTTGAGACGTCTCCCTGCCACCCAATCCTCCAAGGGGTGATAGACCAGGTGGCGAGGGGGGCCAAGTCACACCCCGATGCCCCTCTGGACACGCCTGGTCAGGCTTGGCTGGAGCGGGCATATTAACCCACTAAATAATGCACATTTTATCGCCCAGTGTCCCGTAACAAAGGAACACACGCAGGCACGCTTCAGTCAACTCCGAATACAGCACACCAACGTGTGAAAAGTTCCTGACAAAACTGTCGTTATACTATGGCTAGTGTTTATTATATCGCCGTCACCTTGTTGTATTTAACTGAGTTTCCGTTCCAGTGAACTGGACGATTGGCAATTTGACGCAAAGTTGACTTGAAATGGGAAAGAGTCCATGAAAAAGCCATCTGGTGTCAATAATAAATGCTCAAATCGAGTATAAGTAGGATGGATTACGATAATATTTATGACAATAAATGTAGATTGAAAATTCTGTCTTGAGCAAAGTTCAATTCAGTTAAATCTAGACAGTAATTATTTTGTTAAATAAAGGAAGGGTTTACCTGGTAGTTACTCCAAAAATGAATAACCATAAACATCTTACTTGGTAAAGAGCACCCAAGTTGAACAGCTGTTGATACTTTAAAACATTGTTAGAAATGACCCCTTTAAAAACAGGTAAGTTTCACCACGAAAAATAGTGTTTTACAAAGGCTATGACCTTACTACGCCAAAAACTTTAAGAATCGTTCCACTATCGTCGTTCATGGAGATGATAGCAGAACATACCTCATAGTCCTAGGAGTATGTTCTGACACCCTATAATTTGACACCCCTAATGTATATCACCTTATCCTAATTCCAACCCTAGTGTGTATCGTCAGAACATGAGTCTTGCCTGAACTTAGAGCAGTCATCATTTAAACTCAACCGTCACCCCTAGTTGCCCCCAGAGTGTTGACTGGAGATCCTCATTAATCCCCCATTCTCAAAACTCAAAATGTTTGGACTTGGATAAAAAGTGGCCAAGTTAAATATTTGAGCCTATACAATCAAAAATCTTCCAAAACCAAACAGACTACTTACATGAATATGTAAGCCTACATAATCACATCACACAATCATTTAAATTTTAAAATTAAGCCGCCTACCTACTGATCAGAGCAGTCTCCAAGAGTTGCAACATCCACGACGTCTCTGTTAACAAAATCCGGAGAATCAGACAAAACCCTTGATGGTTTTCATCATTGATGAATACAGAACAGACTCAGCCACTGCACAAACACCTTCAATATCTTCCAAGCATAGAGGTAGAAATGTTCCAAACGCACTCAAACCACTCCAGCTTCAACAAGCCAGAGTAAACGGCAGCTCCTGTTGTGTGGAGAGGAGGCAAGGAGTTCCCTTCAACACTTCAACAACCAACCCACCTCACCTAACCTAAACATAGGAAACCACATGTGCAGAACTCTTGACGACAATTACCACAGGCAGCCTAAATTGGCCGATCCTCCCTGCTTGGCCAATCCACAGAACAACACTGGCAGTGTTTTCTAGAAAAGTGCAGAGCATCCCATCCCCAGATTGGCAAGGTGCTCAAATCCCCTCAGGCTGCCAGTGGCATGCTCAGTGTGTACCAGCATTGTACAGTCACTGATTCCACATTGACACAAGGTCAAACACTTATAAATCATACAGAGTGTGGCCATCCTGCATTAAAGGCAGTGGACACTATTGGTAATTACTCAAAATAATTATCAGCATAAAACCTCACTTGCTAACCAGTAATGTGGAGAGGTTGATAGTATAAAATATTGTGAAAACGGCTCCCTCTGAAGTGACATAGTTTTTGAGAAAGCGATAATTTTCCACGAATTGATTTCGAGACCTCAAGTTTAGAACTTGAGGTCTCGAAAACAAGCATCTAAAAGCACACAACTTTGGTGACAAGGGTGTTTTGTTCTTTCATAGATATCTCGCAACTCCGACGACCAATTGAGCTGAAATTTTCACAGGTTTGTGATTTTATGCATGTGTTGAGATAAACCAAGTGAGAAGACTGGATTTTAACAATTACCAATAGTGTCCACTGCCTTTAAATAACACAGTGGTTCTTAGAACTTGACAAGGCACTGGCAGTTTAAATATCTGCTATGCAGTTAGTAGTGACACAACGGCAAAGAAGAAAACTTTGGCCCTAATTTACAAGCTATCAATCATACTAAAGTCATATTAATATTAATATATGCGCATCATAAGTAGATTATAAACAAATGTAATGAATGAACTTGACTAAGTGATGAGAGATGAAATGATGACTGTGAGATTGTTCATCATTAAGAAAAAAGCCATACATAAATTTAGCCTTAAATGGGGTCAAGCCATGGGCAAAGATTGGTAAATGCTGGCCCAAAATTAATGACCATTAAAGGAACACGTTGCCTTGGATCGGTCGAGTTGGACTTTGAAAAGCGCTTGAAACCGTTTGTTACAAAATGCATATGGTTAGAAAGATAACTTAAAAGTAGAATATAATGATCCACACAAACATGCCTCAGAATTCCACGGTTTTCCTTTTACGTCGCGAAGAAACACGGTCGGCCATTTATGGGAGTCAAAAATTTGACTCCCATAAATGGCCGACCGTGTTAGTTGACGAGGTAAAAGGAAAACCACGCAATTTCGAGGCATATTTGTGTAGATCATTGTATTCTACTTTTACAACCTCTTTCTAATCATATGCATTTAATAACAAACGGTTACAAATGCTTTTTATAGACCAACTCGTCCGATCCAAGGCAACGTGTTCCTTTAAAACCTTACTTAGTATCACTGTAAGGGGCACTGCAGTTGTTGACAACAATAAGCTTTTAAGTACTATGGTTCTGATAGTTTTTCACTCAAAACCATATTGAATCTGATAAACGGTTCATACATATCAATCTCAAATTTCGATGTCCAGTCGCGAATGCCAAAGGCAAGAGGCTGGAAAACCCTCTGTCATCTCACTAAACATGGATGGATTCAACGTTTTTGTAAAAACACTGTGACAGTGTTTACTACTATCTTAGCTAGACATTGTATCCAGCTGAGACTTGCACATGTGAATTTTTGTGTATCTTTAACCTTGCTTATTAACCAACATTATGTTGAGAAAAAATAAACATTGATCAGATGAACAACCTAAATAATTGATGTAGGCCTGGCCTACGTGAAATTTGTTCTTGGACAAACACAATTTTTAAAGCGTCTAAATCGAAAAACCCATGCCAGCACCTGAGCGCAATTTCCTTTTCTGTTAACTCATTACTGACTGTGCAGCTACTGCCACACAATCTGCGTGGAGGTGGTTTACAAGTTGGAATTTGTGTTACACTTATCACTGAACTAAGAATTACCCACCTGGCGCCCAAAGCTTTCTCACTATAGAAAAAAAATACAGCCCGGTTCATACTTCATACGTCCTGCGAATGCGATTGGATTTTTGACGTCACAAACTTGCAACAAATAATTCAGAAGAGTTGAGCTGTATTTAATTCCCACAAAATATTTGCAGTGAAAACAGAGCTCAAAACCTGACCTCCAACTGGTACAACGAACATTCAAATATACATTTCATGTGGTATTTGTGATCTCAGCTTAAGTCTAATACCTTCACTCAAATTTCCATTTATGACCCCCCTCCCCCCCCCAAAAAAAAAAAAATACCCATGAGAGTAATCTAACCGTGTGAAATTAATTGAGACCGTTTGTTCCTCTACTCTCCTAAAAAAAAAATTGTTTTCACAAATGCTCACAGTAGAGGGTCCGTGCTTGAGACTAGCCAAGACCCCGGGTGAAGTCTGGAGAGGTTGGGAACCGTTTCAAAACTTTGGACAAACTACAATAGTCCATCTTATTAAAGGCACTGGACACTATTGGTAATTACTAAAAGTTATTGTTACATGTAGCATAAAAACTTACTTCGTAACGAGCAATGGAGAGCTGCTGATAGTGTAAAACATTGTGAGAACTGGCTCCCGCTGAAGTAACATAGTTTTGGAGTAAGACGTAATTTCTCACTCAAATATTAAAAGACTTCAACCTGAAGCCGTTTATTAGGCATCTGAAAGCACATTTATTTGTGCATTTTTGCTAAATATTCTGGCATTATTCTCTTTCAACTTCGATGACCAACGAGTAAAAACTTTATGCATTCGTTAGGGTACACCATAAGAATGCATGTCTTTGACAATTACCAAGGTAGTCAGTGCCTTTAAAACTGATCCCATGAATCCTTAAGAGGCATTTATACATAATCCTTCATCTCCCTTCTAACCTGAGGCGTTTTGTTCTCAACAAAGGTCTTGCGATTTTTATCAAAGTTTCCCCAGACAGCTCTCGGACAAAATAATACCACATTTATATGAAACTAATTGGGTGCACTGGCGTCTACGGAGTGAGGTAATAGTACTGGTATTACATAGAGGCATTACTTGAGCCATTGTTACACAAACAATAATCAGAACTTGCAGAAGGTCAAACACTTAAATGATTAACATACAGCTGGGGTTGCGCTTGAAGTCAAAAGCGCTGTAAAGGCAACAGTCAACTCCCTGTTCATGCCAACGGGAGAAAAAAAAGACAAGTAATCTCCTTTTTGTGTCAGGAAAAGCAGTTCCAACCGCCAAGAAGAAACTAAACAAGGGAATTCGCTTCATGAATGAACAATCGGGCACCAGGCTAGGGAAAATCTCAGCTTTGTTGTGGGGCTTTAAAAAGAAAAGGAAAAAAGAAAAAAGGCAATCGGGTTAATAGACTTGCGTTGTATACCAAAGAGTACACAAGGTGACTTAAGATCTGGGAATCATGACCCTCATCATTAAGAGGAATTTCAACAGCGGCTTGTGTAAGACGATCAAATTTGAACAGCGAAGGCGGTGTTATACAATGATGTCAATGTAAGGACCAGCAAATTTGAACTCATTAAGTTTACACAAGCTAAAGCTTTGCACTACATGTACTAATAAAGTACCATACAAATAATTTGAAGGTGACTTATTTCCAAAGAAACATCTTGTGCTTTATGTATTTAGCTTTCCTCTGTACATAGTCTTATTGGACCAGGGCTAGGGCTGAACTATGTTTTACATGCAGTGCCTACCTAGTAGTAATAAATATTTGGGTTAGAAAAACACTGGAGCACAGGACTTGTTTTGTGAGGCTATTAATATTATTCTTATGATAGAATTAGGCTAAAAATGTAAGTAATAAAAACACCAGTTGATGGCTTGCCCTCATCCATTTCTGTAGCTGACGAAACGTCGAGTTGTCAACCACTGGTTCTTCTTAGACATAACACTACTCTAACTAAAGAGATTTACACATGGTGCTACCACAAACCTCTGTACAGGGCTTGCCCTTAACCTTTTTATCAACTAGCCAGAATGACCAGTTAACTTGTCTTTTCACAAGTCTGTAGGCTTTTTCACTATGAAACAGGAATGCTTTCTAACATTGAACTAGTCAGCAAGACCGCTCGGAGAGAATTTTAACTGGTTCTTGTGTGTTTTAAACTGATATTTTGACCACTGTAAAACCCTGCCTATCTAATTAGCCTCGGATATGAAGAGTTAATAAATAAGCAGATCTGTCCTAAAGCCTAGGCTTAAACTAAGGCCTAGTGTCCAGAAATGGAACAGCAAACCTTGAAGAGGAAAGAACATAAAAAGATAATACATCCCAGAAGCAACAGGACTAGGAGTAATAAATCAAATCAATCCTAGAAACCACCTGGGAATGTGACCTTAATTCAAATCAACCTTGGACTCAAAATCCGCACTTGATTTCTTCGGGCAAGGGGAATAAAACACAAGAAATCTGGCGATAATTAACAATTGATTGCTCACAAAAAAAGAAGGAAGTTGATTGTGCTTCGCATTGATTTGATGAGAGCTTGAACTTGAAAAGGCATGGAGAAAAAACAGGAACCCTGAATTTTAAAAGAAAGATGACATGGGTGAGAAAGCCTGAATTGAAATTGATTTTGTTTTATATTGATCAGAATTTGAACTTGGAACTTGGTACTGAGTTACAGCCAAATCAGAAATGGGCCAAAAAAAAAGAATTGGAATTGATCGGGTTTACAATTTGCCACAAATGAAACTTTTACAAGAAAATTGTGAAAAAATGCAGGGACCCTCAATAATGGCGGCCATATTGGAAAATTTAATTAAAAATTACATTATGAAAATTTTTTTTTTTTTAAATAAACACACTGAAACTCTGTATTTTCTGTACATTTTGGCCTAATAAATGTTTAAAAAAAAACTTTTAAGGTAGGATTATTGCTAAGGATTACCAAAAAAATCAACAGGCATTTTATTTCATGTTACATCACTTGCTGATCTCACAAAATGTTCAATAAAGACCGTGACTATTTCGTCAGCTCCATCCTGTATACATACCTTTAAAATAAAAGGACTGCTGTACATGTATTCACAGGTCAAGAACATCAACTTTCCAATTTCCAACAACTGACTGATGCCTGTTAAACTTTGCTCAGTTACAAATAGAACGATCTTGTCTGGAAGTTCTTCCAATTCAATATTTACAAGCAATTTGTTACAGTGGCTCTTGAGTCTTGATCCCTCCTCAACCCTTTGAATGGGGTTGCTAGGCATCACTTAAGAAGTCGTGCTCGTAAACCCTCTTGACCCCCGACCTTTGTACAACTACCGCTTTCGAACCTAGCAACGAGAATGTGTACGCATTGGACAATTAAATGTAAAATTATGGGCTGGCCCCGCTGGGGTTTTGTTTTATTGGTTTCGGCAACTCTGCACTGGGGTACCAAAATGCTGTGGACAAATTGTGTAGACAGTTAAGTTTCTCTAAGTGTTATGAAATAAATGAGATTTGTTTTCAAATAATATTTAGGTCATGTGCACCTTAAGTTATTTGTCCTCTTTCTGAAAGTTCATTGTTGATAGGGCAAGGCCATTTTCATTTGCAAAGGGCACTTCCATTGAAAAATCTCTAAGTCCATAGGAAACTTCTGAGGGGCACCTGGGCCCATGGCTGCAACTTTCACAGGTGACTTTAATTGTATCTTTTAGTTCAGCCAATGTAAATCAGCAACTATGATGACAAAACTAATCTATATCCAAACTTCAAACTTCTACAGGCCTGGAATGTTGTGCCACTAGAGATCTTACCATTGTCCTGCATTTGCAATTTATTTATCCCATTTCATTATTACTACCAACAGACATGATATATGGTGTAACTCTGTGGAAGCCTTTCCTAAGGGAAAATGGCCCCCCATTGGTGAAAAGGAGAAAAGACAAACAAATGGCAAGTAACACCACTTTAAGGTAACAACTCACTGACCTAAGGGGTCATGGGTGATTGAAAGCAGACTATACCCACTCAAACATGTGTCCATACACATATGACACACATTAGCATTTAGGCTAAAGTATTAAATTGCTCCCAGCATTGAGTTACCAGCTTATTATGGGCCCAGCATGGGGGTAAGGTGGCTTTCCCATCAGTGCTGGAACAAAGCACTGGGAGATGTGTTCTTTATTTTCAAGTCTCAATTCGACTACGTACACAGTCTACCACCCACAAACAGGAAAATATCAAAAAGTAGTTTGTCTGACAATTGTTTTTGTTATTTGAGCCAATTTATATACAATAAATTAAATTAAATTCTCAGGCCCTCTATTTATTCTGTGAATAAGAGAAAGCTGATCTTCCTCGCCAGGAAAAAAAAACTAACAGCAATTCAAAACATCTGAAAAAATTGAAGCATCTGAAAGCACACAACTTGTGCAACAAGAGAGTTTTTCTTCCATTATTCTCTCACAATATTGTTGAGATACAACAAGTGAGAAGACTGGTCTTTGACAATTACCAATAGTGTTTACTGCCTTTAAGGTAAACACATGTAGTACTCTGTGTGATGTCACAGAATTGGTCTAAAACTGTCCCACAAACACACTTCTAACAAATGTTCACATGAAATACTCATTAGTGTTTTTCTATTATCAATCAAGACACTCACCTGCTGCCACCAGTAAACAATGAGTACAAAGGATTATGATGAAACCATCCCATGCAATCTGCATTACAACTAGGAGGGTCGCAGATACCAGCGTATAAAGAACAGCAATCTCTTTCCAAAGAAGTGTTGCTGGTCGTAGGACTGGTCTGATCTCCGCTTCAAAGCCACTGAAGATGTAAACAGCCTTTACTCTACAATGACCGGCTGACCGAAGAATACACATGTATAATTTCCATCACAAGTTACAAACTATCCACAGAGAAAGAACTGACCAATGTTCTTGCACAACTCAACAATGTACACTCCGTCCAAACTCCTCAGTCACAATAAAACGGTTACTGTGTGTCAGAGAACACCCCCTGTTTCATCAAGCGTTTCAAAAAATCTCTTCTTTGATGACGTCTATCCAAGAAATCTACTTGTTGTACAACATTCTTGTGAAGTCACTTCCTTCCTGTAAAAGCCCTTATTGAGAAGTGAACACCTTTTGCCTGCCGCTGCCTTGTGATAAACACTTCATTTGCATATAGATGCCTTATCACTGACACAGTAAACAGAGTCTTGATTTAATTCAGCCAATCTCTAGCCATTGATGATGCCCACACTCTTTGCATAGTTTAGTCATTGGCCCTATGTGGCTTGGTACTGTGGGTCACTGATGCAGAAACTGTACAGGAAGTCACTTGTTTGCTTGTGTTGATGTTATCCCGCCCCATTGTAGCTGGACATTTAGGGTGGCAGGATCAAAGAGGATGGTCATAAAACGGACACTGGTTGGGGACAAGAATGAAGGGGTATGGCTGGGATCTTGGGATGAACTCAGGGATCTGCAGGCCTGGAGTTTCATCATGAGAGGGCATGGCCATCTTCATTTTGCCAAGGGCACCATTATAATAAAAACAAGTATAGAAATTTATGTCTAGTTTTAAAGTAGCCTACATTTTAGGCTTCGAATTTGGCCAGGCTAAGGACCAACATCAGTGGGTTAGATCACGAGACTAACCATAGAGCAAGGATCTAACTAACTCACAATAAGAATTTTGCCAAGACTTTTTACGACTTATTGATTTGGTTTAGTGATTCATAAATTGTGCATGTTAAGCTTTCTGTTTAAAATATGATTCAAAGTTGCATCAGAAGGTGAATGCAAGGTCAGTTTCTTCAACTACCCATGACACATTTGTCATTCATTGTTTTCACACAGGGTTATTTTTGTAAAAACCCACCCCTTCACACTATACGGGTGCAACTAGAGTGCTGCCCCTGTATGAGTCACTCTCTATTGTGATCCTCTCCCCCCTCTAAGCCTACCCCTGCGGGTAAAGGGTTGCTTTTTATCTAGCTCAAGTAAATCCTTGTCGCCATATCGGATCAATATGAGTTCCATTGTGGGGATGTTCGATCAGTTTTACTGTGTGGGCTCTCTCAGATTGGAAGAAGATTTGAGAGGATGGATTTGTCTTCAATGCCACACCTTGGTTCTTACCTCTATGGTTCTTTAAAGGATTACAAGATTTGCTGGCATAGAGCAACTTGTGTACTGATGCGCTCTGCTTTGTCAGATTTATACATGGAACTTGGAAGATCCTCAGTCAAATTTCACTGTATGAAAGAAAATTTATTTGTCAAAACCTTTTTTTTTCTTTTTCTTTTTTAGGGGAAAAAAAAGGGGAAAATATGGTTATCTCAAAGACTCAAGGATCATTCCTTCCACCATGATACGATTAAGACTTTGGATCACTGAACCGTGGAGGCTCCAGGATTGATCAAGTAAATATTTTTCTTATGTTTCGTTCACTTAGTAGGCTGATTCAAAATCCAACCACCTGATTTGTTTGATGGACCATTCTTTCTCCTCGGTTGGACTGAGGACCCTACTAGTGGTAAAACTGACCCCACGTTACACTGGATCAGGCAAACCACCGTAATTATAGTCAAAAAATTTTGGGTGTTGAGTTTTATTATAAAAGAGCTTACACTTCTAATGGTTTGAGCAGTGAAGGACCAGTAAATTACATGTACACCCAGCGATTTAGCATAACAGAATTCTGAACTTCCGTTTGAATTGATAGACATTTGTGAGGACTGATAGACATTGTGAGGACTGCGGATGTAAACCACCCTTGTGAAAGAGGAACAGTGTGTAAGCTCCCTGTCTGGTGCATGCATAATCCAGCAATTGTAATGTAAACCAATCTGGATTATTGTGAGTAAAGGGTTTTTTCTTTCAGCTGGGTGTTGACAGTATCCCGCATGCACAACAATCAATGTCTCTGTGTATCCCATGTCCCAATGTGGTCTTAAAGGATCCTGTTCAAGTGTGTGGTCCGGACTCAAACTACTGTAACCATGTACTTCTGTAAGTCGAGAGCAATTGCGGCTGCACAATCAAGAAGGGCTGATATTTCAAAAAAGGCACAGCGCTGTACTGGTCTTGGCCCCTGTGTCATGCCCAAAAATGTCTGCTGCCGAATAATGTATGCTCATCAGCATACCATGATCTCATTAGTCGTGTGTGTGTGTGTGTGTGTGTATGGTGTCACATTGTTTACAGAGCCTTGCCTAATAGTGCTCGTGTTAATTAAGCTTGCATCCTATTGCGTGCCTTGCCTCAATTATTTTGCCAATTAGGCTAGATGTAGAAATTTTGTTCTGACACTTTTCAGCTGGGTGTTGATGACTACGTGCCTAATAGTACCCTCTGTCCGCGTGTTCAGCAAGTATTTTTTGCAAGCAGATACCTTTTGGCAAGACGCGGATGCCCTTAATTTTGTGGACAACTGGCAGGAACATCAATTGCATACATGTAGTATCAAAACATACACAAAATAACTTTCTTATCCAATTCTAAAAACTGTCTACCCATACTGTGTAGTATTCTGGCAGATATGGGAGGTTGGGTGTGTATAACTTACTTCTTCAAGGACATTTTACTCCAGAGCTTTGCAGTTCAAAGTCATGTAGCACCAGGCCAGATGTTTCAACAACTCAAACTGCACTGGACTTACTTAAGAGTTTGTTTTACTACTCCCTTACGACACCCTTTGCTTTTAAAAATAGATGAGTGAGTGTGTTTACAAAGATGCAACAAAGTCCAGCTTCTAGATTTGTGCACTTTGAAATAAAACATGAAGTGTTTGTTGTGATAAAACAGAGAGGCCAAAATGATCTTGACACAAAACACTTAAACTGATTTGTAAATTACCTGAGGAGATTTTTCTTTGAGACTCTTTGAGCTAGCGGCAGTTTTACTGTGCCTGGGAATGATAAAGCGTAGCAGAGTGAACTCACATTGAAAGCATGGATGTACCGCAACGCCCAAGTATGCCTGGCGAGGGCGCTGTTCACACTGAATACTGATAACAACCTTGACAATGACAATTCTTGGCTCTATAGCGTTTCACGATACATCCAATCATATATCAAGGACGCAAAAGCCTTCAGTGACGTTCTTCGCCCAAGTATGCCTGGCGAGGGCGCTGTTCACACTGAATACTGATAACAACCTTGACAATGACAGTTCTTGGCTCTATAGCGTTTCAAGATACATCCAATCATATATCAAGGACGTAAATGCCTTCAGTGACGTTCTTGTACCATAAGTTCAAATGATGGTGGCTGCTGCAGTCGCATGCCTATTTTTATTAAGACCTCACACGTTCTGCTCACTTGCAAGACTTTACTAGGTGTTTATACTATCGCCATGGAAGAAGGCTTACATGTATTATCCATATTTATCATACCAGACAGCCATTATTGAAAGATAGCTAACAGCTTAAGGATGTATAAATATTGATCCAATGATAGCTGGTGTTAAACCATCAAGAATAGTGGTTGTTAAGACCGGGGCCCAATATTCAAAGCTGTTGAATTCATGGAGCAACAAAATATTTCGTATAAATTATGCATAAAGAGACATGCATAATTTATAAGCAATAACTTTTTACTAAACTTAACTTTTACTGGGTGTGTTTTACCACCATCAATATAAATAATTGTAATCACTGGTTTCTCGTTCTAATTATGATTTTCCAAATGGCATCCCAACATATTGCGCCCCCAAAAGGTTGTTGACAACTTGATTTTTAAGTTTAATCAATACCAGTGCATGTATAATTATGCTTAGCGCATCATAAAAGGGTCGTAAAAAGCGACTAGCAGCAGTGTCACCCTTAAGCAGTCATGGAAATACCTGTGTAGATAAGACTGTGCAGAAACGTTGGTTTTGGGATGTGGGAGGAAAACACCAATCCACATTCAAGAAAAATTCAGTTTGAGACTTTGGGAAAACCCCGCAATCAGGAAGGGACTGAAAACCCAATCTGCAATGCACGAAATGTTCAATAAAAGCTAGTACTAGTAGTACAGTTAATGAATTTGGAGGAAACACCCTTAGGGATGGGGAAACCCACCCAATAAGTAGGGACTGTGAACTAAATCCTGAAAACTATTACAAGGCTTCGGCAACTAGTATGGGCAATGACTTATAGAAATGTTCTACACTATCCAACAAGGAATCATAAAAGTATGTGATATTCAAACCCAGTAGCTGTAGAAAATTAACAAACGGAAATTGATTCAAACAAGTCTTCAAGCATATTAAAAATGTCATGAATAATAACTTTCATTTCAATAAAAATTTCCCAGCAAGCGAGGCCATTTTATAAATCAGAGCCTGGCCTGACATTTGTCGTGCCCCCCCCCCCCACCCACCCGTAACATTACACTGAAAGCAATGGAATGTTCCACACTAAATGCACAAAAGGTAACTCCTATAATCTTTCTATACATTCAGTTATATCTTTGAGGTCGTTCACACGCCGTACTAAAGTTGGTCTAAGTCCACTTAGACCGGTTCGGGTTCAACTTTTGTACGCAAATAAAGTTAGACCGGATCGGGTTTAAACCCCAAAACTTAAACCGTCCAGCGAGGCGGTCTAAGTCTAAACCGGTTCGGGTTTATCTTTTAACACTGCGTGTGGACAGAATGACATCCGGTTTTAACTCACAACGGACGACTCATTGTGTGGTTCAATGCACACGCCCGGGACCCGGAGTGCTTGTATACGGTTTCTGTTGCCTCTGATGGTGAAATGCACCAAGTATTTATATTACTTTCTTGCCGCTTACCGAGTTGGCGAAACCCGCTCGATCGGTGTATGCAGTTTAACACAGGCCCACGCCCATGATTTATTAAATTCTGAAATAAAATTATATTTTCCAAGCTTTTTTTGTTGTGTGTCCTACAATAAATTGAAACTGTTTTTCATGCGTATACTACGAGCGCAGCGAAGAAGCATATTTTGCAATGCTTCTCACGTGTACAGCGCTGCCATCCCATAGTGATCACTCTCTGATATCCCATAGTTACCCATCAGCGATCCCGTGGATGTGCCTTTCTATTGCCGTCACCGTTAACTAGCGTGCTGTACTTTCAATCTAGGAGAATGAACTGAAGTGGGCGCGAGGCTGTGTGTAGGGGAAATTCCCTACGCCAGCAATATCACCACGTTGTTGGGAAGTTAGGAAAATACTGCAAAGTACATGTATTAACGTAACTTGCACGTGTGAAGTTGTGTTTATGAACGAATCGGAATAAAAATCGCAGCACCAGCTTTTGAGAGATCGCAACTTCCAATCGATTGAAGTACAAACTAAAAGTATTTATTAAATCGGAAACAGTGGTATAAAACAAAACACAAAAATGAAACGTGTTCTGTTTCATGGAATATGGACAATATTTTGGTGAGTTTTCTCGGCGGTTTGTATCAATATTTTGTTTGTTTAAAAAAGTAATTTCGAGTTGTGTTCATGTTAGTTTTAAGTGCCCACATCCTCCCAACGGTAAAACTGTTAACGCGTTCGAGTGAGCCATTTGTGTCCAATAATTATGCCCTGTCTGATCATCCAGGGCATGGGACACTCCGTATCTTGGCATACTCGGTGCGTGAATCTGATGAATAAAACCGGATGTTAGAGCAACGGGGTCGCGTCTACTTTGACCTCTTAAAACCGAAGATAAACCGGATCGGGTTTAACTCTGTGCTGTCTGAACGCAATGGGTTTTTATTTTTACGACCACCCCACGCTGCTCGTAAAAGTTAGACCGGTTCGGGTCTAAGTTAGAGGTCGTTCACACGCCGTACTAAAGTTGGTCTAAGTCCACTTAGACCGGTTCGGGTTCAACTTTTGTGCGTGTGAACGCAAATAAAGTTAGACCGGATCGGGTTTAAACCCCAAAACTTAAACCATCCAGCGAGGCGGTCTAAGTCTAAACCGGTTCGGGTTTATCTTTTAACACTGCGTGTGGACAGAATGACATCCGGTTTTAACTCACAACGGACGACCCATTGTGTGGTTCAATGCACACGCCCGGGACCCGGAGTGCTTGTATACGGTTTCTGTTGCCTCTGATGCTGAAAAGCACCGAGTATTTATATTACTTTCTTGCCGCTTACCGAGTTGGCGAAACCCTCTCGATCGGTGTATGCAGTTTAACACAGGCCCACGCCCATGATTTATTAAATTCTGAAACAAAATTATGTTTTCCAAGCTTTTTTTGTTGAGTGTCCTACAATAAATTGAAACTGCTTTTCATGCGTATACTACGAGTGCAGCGAAGAAGCATTTTTGTAATGCTTCTCACATGTACAGCGCTGCCATCCCATAGTGATCACTCTCTGATATCCCATAGTTATCCATCACCGATCCCGTGGATGTGCCTTTCTATTACTTTCAATCTTGGAGAATGAACTGCAGTGGGCGCGAGGCTGTGTGTAGGGGAAATTCCCTACGCCAGCAATATCACCACGTTGTTGGGAAGTTGGGAAAATACTGCAAAGTACATGTATTTACGTAACTTGCACGTGTGTAGTTGTGTTTATGAACGAATCAGAATAAAAATCGCGGCACCAGCTTTTGAGAGATCGCAACTTCCAATCGATTGAAGTACAAACTAAAAGTATTTATTAAATCGGAAACAGTGGTATAAAACAAAACACAAAAATGAAACGTGTTCTGTTTCATGGAATATGGACAACATTTTGGTGAGTTTTCTCGGCGGTTTGTATCAATATTTTATTTGTTTAAAAAAATAATTTCGAGTCGTGTTCATGTTTGTTTTAAGTGCCCATATCCTCCTAACGGTAAAACTGTTACCGCGTTCGATTGAGCCATTTGTATCAAATTATGCTCTGATGATCATCCAGGGCATGGGCACTCGGTATCTCGGCATACTCGGTGCGTGAATCTGATGAACAAAACCGGATGTTAGAGCAACGGGTCGCGTCTACTTTGACCTCTTAAAACCGAAGATAAACCGGATCGGGTTTAACTCTGTGCTGTCTGAACGCAATGGGTTTTTATTTTTACGACCACCCCCCGCTGCTCGTAAAAGTTAGACCGGTTCGGGTCTAAGTTAGTACGCTGTCTGAACATACCCTTTGTTGTTACACCCTTGGGCAATGTTTCTTTCCTATTGCTAGTCCTTCCTCTGGGCAGTGACTAGGGGAGGTTGTTTTATGGTTTTAAAAGACACCCATATTTTTATTTTCAAAACCAAACTGTGTGAAACAGCTTTTTGAATCTTTCATGATGATTGATTAACATGTCTGTAAAGAACTAAGACTGATTCAATTTATTTCTTAATCAACAACTCACTTTTAACCATTCAAAATGATATTGTTATACTGTCAAAATACAAAGTCAAGGACATAACAATTATTTTCTTATTAAAAGCAACTCAAAAGTAAAATAAATTTGAGTAATTTCATTAATAAAAACATTATTTGTAGGCCTATAAAGTAATGAGTTTGCGGACTGCGGTAGGTTTGTTTTTTGGGAACTTGTCTTGGCATTTATTCTACTGCCGCAGAAATTCAAAATAAAAACAACAGCTACAGAAATGCAACCAAAGGACTGGTATGAAAACCTTTAAGTTTGAAATGATTTAGAAGTCAACAATGTGCGTAGGTGTTAGAAATTGGATTGAAAGAATTAGGGGGTAGTTTATGACAGATAAAAACAGATAAATCAAGGGGCTTGTATTGCCCAGATTACGGAGAAACCCATCAACCGAGACCACCTTTTTTCCCTTCGCCCTTGAATGAGTGACAGTTCTGGGTTGTTTAGGGTTCATGTCAACTCCTGAATAGGAAACCATTATTTATATAGGAGTACATTATTTCCCTTTCAGACATTAGTCAAAGAACTCAGAAGTTCCACACTGATTCACAATAATTATAAATACTTATTATGATTATTATCTGGACATTCATAAAGCTTCTCCGTGACAAAAACAACCCAGAAAGGACTTTTTGTACAAAGAAAGGCACAGAGCAAACAGGATAAAACACACCACCCATGTACTATGCAGAAAAAAAGAGGAGCAAGGAACCCAAGTACATGTTTTTTCTGACGGCAGTCATTGTCAAAGAACTCTTCAGAATATTAAGTTCCACACGGATTCACAATAATAATAAATTCTTATCATGGCTATTAATCGTGACATTTAAAGAGCTTCCTGGCGACAATACCATGACATTTATCATTCAAATCTCCTCTACAAAACAACCCAAGAAAATATTTTTTATACAAAGGAATTTATCGAGCAAACAGGATAAAACGCTCCATCCATGATAATACAAGTGTAGAAAAACAGGAGCAAACTCTATAAAAATAAACATGTTAACTGTCGCGGCGCATTACCAGTCCCCCCTGAAACTTCATTCCAGACTTGGGGTCAATTATGACAGTTTTATCAATTTGATAAATATGCTCTTAAATATTCATAAATCTGATTTTTATCATGGTTATCGCCACCCAGACTGGTCTCCATAGAAACAAACACAGAACTTAAAATGTCAACACAACTCTCGTCATACTATAAACAGGAAACTGTCTTTTCGCTAATTTCAGAGAAAGAATGTGACTGGTATTCTGCAACGACAATGAAAGTATCAGATTTGGAAAACACATCACAAGAGTTATGACTTGTTGACCAGATCTGCCTGGGTTTAGTGCCAATGAGTTTCAAAACTGTTTTTAAAGGTACTGTACACATTATGTAATTGTCAAAGATCAGTATTCTCGCTTGGTGGATCCTAACAAGCATAACAGAACATTTTTGACTCGGACATTGAGTTGGACATCAAAGTTGCAAGAGAACAATGAAAAAAAAAACACCCTTGTTGCACAAAATCTATGTTACTTCACAGGTTTCTCACAATGTTTTATACCATCAATGGCTCTTCATTGCTCCTTTCCATGTAAGTTTTTACTCTAACAATTATTTTGAGTAATTACCAATAGTGTCCAGGGCCTTTAAAGTATCAGACTTTGAAAACACATCATGTGAGTTACGGCTTGCTGTCAACCAACCAGAGCTGCCAACTTGCTGGGAATTAGTGTGATGAGTTTCAAAGGTGTTTTTAAAGTAGACTGTTGATGCCTCTATGGGAACAAATCAAAGTTTCCTTTCAAACATAATGTTATTTATATGACAATTGTAAAACGAATAGCTCCTTCCAAGCTACATTACTTCCCCAAGGGAATTCCCACACAAACTTAAGGGACGTTTTTCTCATCTGATCTGCTTTTTCCTGGCAAACTGCATATACCCCCTATACCCCTGAGGTTTATAGGGTTAATTTGATAGGCCTACCCATAACAATTGGTTACAACTGCAATTTCAATTTTAATAAAATACAAATTGATTGGTGCATTATACATTTGAAACAATTAAAACTCGGGACTGGGATGCGTCTGTATTAAGAAACCTTATTTGCCACTCACGCCCCTAATTTGTAAGACCATTACATAGGTTTTTAATGAGAACTAAACGTCAGTCATGCAATTTCTGTTTGTTTTTTGTTTGGAGTGTTTCACTTTCATATATATTAAAGTCACCTGGAAATAGAATTTTTTTTATTTCAAACATAAGAGTATATGCTTACGAACAATAAAACAATTTTTTTAGTAACTATTTGTCACGATTTATATGTTTAAAAAATATATAAAGTTGTTTGGGGGGCTGACACCGCCTACCCCTTTTGTGACGTCATTCAAGGCAGACTTTGCCTGCAATGCGTATAGTAAACACACGTGCAAAGTACATGTACGTCCAAGTCGTGAGTTGGTACATTTCAAAAAGTGTTTTTCTGCATTCAGCAGCAATACACCTGGTCGGCATTGCCGGAAAAAAAATGTTATGGGACCAACATGGTACAGCCAGTTTATAGCCGAAAAACTGGCATCCTGAAACAACCCTAGTGTAAACCAATCAACCACCATCACACCATATCCTCTACAAATCTGGCCATTTCATTAACTCACAAAGACCCACCACCCACTATTCCACCCTAAGAGGTACCATAATATACCAATAAAAGCCCAGAAGTCACACAATTTATTAGCCTCAAAAATCAGGGGAACAACACTGATGACATCATGCAATAAGAATTCAACCCCGCTGGACCTAAAAAATAATAATATCAATAAAGGTGACCAAGATTATCTCACCACAATGAAATGGGGGGGGGGGGGAGGGATACAAAGTCACAATTTCAGGTCAACAGTTACAGAGGTTGTGGTAAGGACCTTTTTGAAAATAAAAAAAACGCCAAGAGGTTCTTTTAGGTAACAAAGCAGGAGGCTAACTTATTGGGAGACTCCATTTGAGTGGAGGAGAGCATAGAATGAGAGGAGTTTCGGCTTGCCATGGCCTGTGGGTCAAACCTGCTGACATGAGGGGAGAAGAATGGTGTCCTTTGTGCCGAAAGAGGGTCAAAAAGGGGCAAGCCATGTTTTCTTTTTCGACCCTCAGGGGCTTATGAAAAATTTGTTTTCTTTCGATTTCATTTGGACATTGAACCACCCAAGTAAGAAAATACTTTGAAGTTGGCAACCGCAAAACTGTATAATCTTGATAATTTGATGTTTGTACGAGGGACTAATTTCAGTAATCTGTAATGTTATGATAATGATGATCACTTATGAAGCGTCGGTTATCTGCACAGATGGGCACTCATGGCGCTGGTAATCATATTGTTTTAATATTAATCTTGTTTTATGACAGGTATATGGAGACATGAATATGGGACTTATTTAATAAACATTACTAGGCCTGTCTATTTCTGTAAATGAAACCAGGAATGTCCTATAAGTGAACTTTATCAATGTAGCTCACAAGCCTGAGGAAACCTGTAAATAGAGGTGCTTGCTGAGTGAACCAGAAACACTAGGGTTTACGATGTGACCTCTGACGTCACTCGAAAACCATAACATGATTCACGTGCATACCGCCGGGCAAAACCTTTGTGTTATGGCAGCCAGCTAGAAAGTGTATGCAATCTTACCATGACTACGCGTCTTTTTGCCCGGCGAAACATGACGTATACAGTGTTTTTTCAACAGAGGGTGGTTTGAATGTAAACATAGGTCACATTGTCTATACTCTTTTACCATGACAAGTGTTCTGGGTTCTTTTACCTGCACTACCAATCCTGGTATCTACGCGTACATTCACAATGTTCTAGAGAACAAAGCAATTATGGTTAAGTAACTTGCCAAATGACACAAATGCCATGACCTAGACTTGAACCCACACTCTGCTGATCAGAAACACCAGAGCTTAAAGGAACACGTTGCCTTGGATCGGTCGAGTTGGTCTTTGAAAAGCGTTTGTAACCGTTTTTTATAAAATGCATATAGGTAGAAAGATGTTGTAAAAGTAGAATACAATGATCCACACAAACATGCCTCGAAATTGCGTGGTTTTCCTTTTACCTCGTCGACTAACACGTCGGCCATTTATGGGGGTCAAAATTTTGACCCCCATAAATGGCCGACCATGTTAGTTCGCACAGTAGAAGGAAAAGCACGCAATTTCGAGGCAAACTTGTGTGGATCATTGTATTCTACTTTTAAAACATCTTTCCAACCATATGCATTTTATAAAAAACGGTTACAAACGCTTTTGTTTTGACCAACTCGTCCGATCCAAGGCAACGTGTTCCTTTAATTCTGGTGCTCTCAACCGCCCTGCCACAAAACGCGCCTTGCAAAGTTTAACCAACTACTGTGGCACGATCTCCAGCCAACCACACGAGAAACACTTAGGAAACCCCTTCTTTAACGATAAGTGCACAATTTCATTTCTTTTTTTACGTGCGTTGCACAAAACACATAGCTTATGGCTTTAAAAACCATCCGAAGGACAAAACAATAATGAGTTAGCTGAATTTAAACAAGATTTTTTCTTGGTGTTTATTCTGGTTTTAAAAGCCCTTGTGTGCAGTCTCGTACAATGTAAATGGTTTGCTCTTGCCGTTTTTTGTGAGTTTGAAAAAAAACATATTATAAAATATAAAAATGTTTTGCACTACGGCTCACAGTGCGCCAGTATCAGACCAAACACTAGTTTAAAAACATATGGAGATAGGCCTATGAGACACATCATTTATTTGTACAAAACATAAAATTCCTAAAAATAGTGAAGAGTGATATTTCTGCTTCTACGATCAGTTAAATGATCTCCCTGATCCAATTTTATTGATAATCAATTTTTTTCTAAACAGTACCGTAATTTTCGGATTATAAACCGCGCGGCGTATAAACCGCACTTCCTCAAAATATACAAAAAAATATTTAGGTGTCGGCGTATATGCCGCGCGGCGTATAAACCGCGACCAAAATAAAAAACATGAAAAAACTAACCTCAAAACACGGAAGTGAAGTACGCAAACCTGCCGCGCGTTACGGGTGATTTTTTTATCTCACACTATCAGTCCTGAGTTATACTTTGTTTCCATCAACAACCCTTTTCAAGAATTTGCGATTTGATGATCGGTTGTGTTGACCATGTTTTGTGAACTTCTTTAGGAACAAACTGTCCGTGAATCAAAGATCGGTCGACAACGCACACCGAGAAATAGTTGAACTTTGCCCTGCATCGCATCGCCCTCTGTAGACAAAAGTTGTCCACGTTTGATTAGACTGCGCCCCGAGCCTCGAAGCGTGGGTCAGACGTTCAAGCTATTTGTTGTACAATGGGCAGCCGCTCTACTCGATCCGTCCGAAGTCGAGCCAAGATTTTATGAATGGAACTATCACCGGCCAATCAACAACGGCCAATCATCAAACGGCCAATCACCGCATGCGTACACACAAAGGGGCCGTGCTTGTTTGCGGTCCTCTTTGTGGCGATGTGCAGTGACAGGCGGGCGGCACATCAGTCAGTCTTGTATAGTTGCCGCAATGTGGGAGTTGCGTCGTAATTGCGTAGAAATGTATTGAAGTTTACACTATTGATCGTAATTGAAATGATCTATTATAGGATAGTATTCTTTTTGTAAGCTGGCAGCGCCCCCTTTGCGGGACCACATTATTGTTTGTGTTGGATAATTATTGATGAAAGTTACAACTGAAAATACGTTTATTATTGTGATACTGAAAAAACCCAATAACAGTTTTAAAAATTGACAAAGTTAAATCCTACTTTATTTGTAGGTAAGTGAGATCGTGTTGCAATAAAAATTAACTTCAGACAGTGCGTTGACTATCGTTTCAACATAGGATTCGTCTGCAGAAGCAGTGATAAAGAAACAGTGCGAAGATTTATATCCAAGGAATCCTTTGCCTTCCGTTTTGTTTAAATAGAAAATAGACAAACCAAAACCAAACAGTCCTTTTCAGGGCTACATGTACCACAACACAAACGAGAGTTGTCTATGACTGTTGTTTCTGTTTACAATGTTTAAAGGAACATTTTTTAAACATGTAAACAGCTCCTAAAAAAATTCCTTTATAAAATATAAACGAAATAATAATGGGGACGGCTAAAGTTGTTCCCTCACTTTTATTGTATAGCGGTTGAAACAAAATACGCTACCTTATTGTTTGCGTAATCATAAGGACAGGGGATTCACTTTTATTAAACATCGGAGTAGACGGGAAATAAGGTTGAAATGGGTCTTTCAATAAGAAAAGTGGTTGTTTCTCCCTCCCTTTTATTGTAGTCCCACAACGAGGATCCACAACAGATATTGCAACGACGGACGGGCGGACGGATGTAGCGTGTGTGTAGTAATGTATCCTGCAGCGTGCACATTATGCACATGTACACATGCGAGTTCGTAAAGCT
This sequence comes from Asterias amurensis, assembly GCF_032118995.1. Lineage (NCBI taxonomy): Eukaryota > Metazoa > Echinodermata > Asteroidea > Forcipulatida > Asteriidae > Asterias > Asterias amurensis. The sequence continues at coordinate 5,982,109 of NC_092655.1, read as the reverse complement.
AGCAATCTGTTAATTGCGCTGCTCAATCTCGAAATTGCACAACCGATGTTGGGGGGCACCGTATTGAGCGATGTTCGCCGACGGGTTGCGCTACGCCATCATATTTGCGCCGCCTGGAAATAAAATTCCCAATGTTACAGGACTCAACAATCAGGCGGTTTGAAAACGTTTTGTTTGACCCCCGGCGCGGCATAGTTCTTTGCGTACGTCCATTCACCATTCTGCTGTGCGTGGTTGACCTGAAGAAACCGCTGGCCGGCTGACACGACGAGTGTAGCCTGGATGTCTGACGTCAGTATATAAAGATCGTGGGATAAATAGACAGGGGACGAGTCTATTTCGCTGAGACACGAGTATAGCTTGAATGTCTGACGTCAGCATGTACGATCGCTTGGATAAATAGACGGGCACCAGTCTAGTCTAACCCGAGTTGCGCTGAGAGGGGGAGCTGAGGGCGGTTGATAAACGTTTTACAAAGGAAACACGGATCGGAATACAATTGTGGTGGGGTTTTCAACAGGATTTTGTCATCACACAGGCAGGTTTTTGTTCTCGTTGAAGAAAAAAAAACATTATTATTAAAATAGTTTACGAACGATCTTTCTTTTAAAAAATGCCGTTTTTTCTCTTAAATATTTATACGTCGGCTTACAAGCCGCCCGGAGAATAAACCGCAGGAGTTCAAAAAAATGTCAAAATCAACATATAAACCGCGGTTTATAATCCGAAAATTACGGTATATGGAAACAGCATTTCAGTCTGCTGAATGAGCAACCACAAACAAAACTGTGATAAATGTCACTTTTATTGAAAAACGTTTATCAAGAGCTGCTTAGCAAAGCTGGTGATTCTAACACTTTTCCCAAGGTGATCCTATTGTTTTCCGACAAAAGCGTTGTAAGGAAAGATGTGAAGGTGTGTATGGTCGAAGGTAAGGGTTTGGGCCCAGGTAGAATAATGGCACATACAATTAATAAGACCAGCAAACTGATGATTGAAGCTTTGCATGGCATGGAAAATAGGGAACTATGTTGTACAACAATTGGTAAAAATATCTTTTTGGAGAAGTGTTGGCTCTAAAAGGGGCTAGCATGGTCTGGACGAGCAAATACATTTGATGTTGACCATTGACAAGGAGAAGGCCAGATTGGTGCAAGAGGCAAAAACTGCTGTGGTAGGGAAGTGTGCCATGAAACCAGGCCAAGATCAGTTATAAGAGTTGCAACTGGCAGGCAAGGTGATGCCCACTGGCAGGCAAAGTGATTATGCCCAGCCCACTGGCAAGCGGGCTGATCACTCTGTTAAACTAATTCTATGGGCAAAGTCCTCCAGCAGCTTTAATCTTCCTCTAACTGCATGTTATGTTTTTCTATTAATTAACGATGAAGCATCTTCACAATCTTATTATCCTTCCCTTAAATAAAGCTTCTTATCTCGGACCTCTGACGATGATGATGATGAAATAATAACAAACTGCCGGAAAGAAAAACATCTCTCAAAAAATCGTTTAATCTCTACAAAAAACAACTCTCTAATTACCCTTCCTTTAAGACACCAACAAAAACGCTCCGAAGACGAGAGACATAATTTGTGTCAAAATATTGACGTATTTTTATAGATTCTCTAACCATCCGCCATTCCTTCAAATTCCCCGGTGGGAAAATTCATAAACACCAAATAAAAACATCATCGAGCCGATGAACCAAACACCAGAGCAACCCATTTTGTACGCCTGGCCTAACTTTCCGGCCCTGTGCAATGATTGGACACACTACTGCGAGCACCAGCGTGTTAGTAATTAGCGCGCTGAGTGGAATTTAATTCCATCTGATGAGTTATCTGTCAAAGATAAACTATACACAGCATGAAAATAAACTACTGCGGACTGAGTCCAGATGTTCAGGTAATTTGTTTACACAGGTCGAAGAGAAAAACTGGTTCAACTGATGCTAAGACGATTACAGATTTGAAACTAACAGGTTTATATATCTGCCAACACGGGAAAACATGTTGGGGGTAAATTATGGATTAAAAAATTTCTCAAAGAGTGCTATTGATCACATATATATGTTAACTCTGTTTTTGCATCAAAAAAGATGTACAAACTGACAGGAATAAAAAACTTTCTGTACAGTATTTTGAAAATTAAGGAAATAGTGGCTGCACTTTATGACAAGATAAGGATGTCGGGCGTTGGGGGTTCAGAGAAAAATTCAGAGCATGAAAAAACAAATTCATCCCTCCAAATTCTTACAACACACGAATCTAGGTCACTCCAGAATACTCTTCAACCCTTTTTTCAATCCAGAAACTACCATTATACTTCTATCTCCGTTTTGCCCAAGTTTAACAATTTCTTTATTAAAAGATAAAAAGGACAAGATTTATGCCGCTTTATAAAGATGAAAGCATAAAGAAGCAGAGAGCGAGAGTTACCCGACAAAATCAAAGACGCAATTCATCGGGGTTTGTTGAGCCAAGCATGAATGAAGCATACTTTTATTTATAAAACGTTTTATGCTCTCTATGTAAGATGACTACTTTGCCATTATTATTTGAAAGAAAGCTTCCAAGGTCAACTGTAGTTGACTCATATATTAAAGTTGTTGACTCATGTTTTAAATCGAAAGAGTTCTTTTAAATGTGGAAGGAAAAAATCTCCAACCTCATATTAAAATGGTGTAAAATTTCATTCTGTTTTGAAGGCAGTGGACACTATTGGTAACTACTCAAAATAATTATTAGCATAAAACCTTACTTGGTAATGAGTAATGGGGAGAGGAAGATAGTATAAAACATTGTGAGAAATGGCTCCCTCTGAAGTACCGTAGTTTTCGGGAAAGAAGTAATTTTCCACAAAGATTTAGAACTGGCAGTCTCGAAATCAAGCATCTGAAAGCACACAACTTTGTGTGACAAGTGTGTTTTGTTCTTTCATAGTTATCTCGCAACTTCATCGACCAATTGAGCTGAAATTTTCACAGGTTATATTATACATATGTTGAGATACACCAAATGAGAAGACTGGTCTTTGACAGTTACCAATTAGTGTCCACTGTCTTTAAGCTCTTTCAGAACAAAAATCTGAATTTGCCATCATTGGATATCAACAAAAATTGGGTCTGTTCAGTCTGAACACGAATTTGTGTCCCAGTCAATAAGTAAAATTCTTTGCCATTTTGATTGAACATCATCAAAGTTCAGGAATGAACTTAACATTTCTTCTACAAAATGTACAAGCAATATATTTCAAATATGACATCATGGGAAGTTAACAGACATTACAATGTTCAATGCATTGACAAAATAAAATGACAGGCCTGATATTTACGTATTAACAGAGGCAACGAAGGCGACTGCCTCCATGCCCCTGGTCATTGCCTTGGTGCCCTTGAAGTGCCCCACAGTAGAAATTTACAATTTCCTCATAGGACGCCCTTTTATCAAGGAGAAAATGCCTCGGTGCCAGCTTGCCCTTTAAAATAACGGAGCACCAACAGGCCTGGGAATCAAGGTTTTAGCCAGGATTTGGTAAAAGGGTGTCCAAATTTGCTGGAAATTTTAAAACTGGGTGTCCAAATTGTTCAACTACAATAAATTTACATGTAAATGACAGATGAAACAGGGTGTCCAAATTAAAAACAGGGTGTCCAAAAGACACCCAGACACCCCTCTGGCTAACACTATGCTGGGAATGGTATAAAATACAATAACATTATACAGCGCTATTATTCAAGGTTTTAGATACCAACGTACTTCTCATATATTTTCCACTTTTATAAAGACTCTACCTTTTGTAAAATGAGTTTATCCCAAAACCAAACTCGACCCTGGAGCCTCTCTTTATATACCATAATGTAATTTGACAGAATTGTGCTTGGCTGTGACAATTCCTCCATCAGCATAAACCCAATTGCGTGCAAACCTTAACCCTGGCGCCATTGCCACAGAAACAAACAGAACTCACTTTTGCACTTCACTCGTCCCAGTCATTTAATTAAGCAGATACTAAGTAGAAAATGTCAAGGACAGGTCTCGTATTGATCGGATTTTAGTCGTGTGCGCCTGATAAAGGTTTCCCATGAATTACACTCAGTATTTGGGCCTCGGGATAAGATTAAAGATGGCTTGATGATATAAAGATTAACTACAATGAAATTTACAATATTCATCTATCTGTTGTTAGGGAAAGGTGAAGAAATGCCTTATGATTGTAAATGCATAATTGAGTAAAAATCTAAACAAATTATTTCATAGTGTAATTTTTTTGTTACATGTTTAGTGTCAGCTTCGGCAAAAATGCTGAATTTCACACAAAAAGGCCCTCACTACATGTAGGAATCTATTAGTCAGTGTGACGCAGACGGTGGACTCAATCAAAACAAGACAGTGGGAAATGTACAGCAACAATTAGATAAACAACCTTCATGCAGTTTGTTTTTTGAAGTAACTTCCGTCACAACACAGGCTAGTTTTTACGCTGAGCTATCCCAGGCACTGGTAATTCAGAGTTGATTTGTCATTGCGTTTTTATGGGTCCGCTGACAAATAGATTCCTACATGTAGTATAAACCTAATTTAAAAGTTGAAGAAAGGAAGGAGGGGCTAGTTTTGTTTAATCAACTTTCAAGAAAACTACTAGGAAGAAAATTTATGGATCAAATAACAACTTAACACAAATTGAACAAGGATAAAATCTTCGGGATAAAAATAAAACTTTCTTGGGATAAATAACTACCTTGCTTTCCCCTTAAAATGACAAACATGTACAGATTTCTTTCTAGGATTCACCATGGCAACTGATGCCTTTTGAAGTGTCCTCTTTTAGTTGAAGTAACTAATATGTAATCATAGAGAAAAATCTGTGGTCATTTCTCTATGATGTAATTAATAGACACAGCTTCAGGGGATGTGGTTGTAGTACACGCACATGAAGGACAGCAAGATTCTTCCTAATTAGCCATTCTCAAGATTATGCTAATTACATTCCCGTATGGGTATAGACACTACTCATTGGCAAATGTGATACAGGTACATGTCTACACTAGGCAAAAATTCCAACTTGGTAAAATGTTTTTTGCCCTAATACTCTGATGAGTATTGAGTATTAAGAACTGATCCAGAACTTTCCCAAGTTTCCTGTAAAAAGAAAGTCCACAGGCATATTTCTCTGGTGGGATTCGAACCCATTTTCCATTCTAGAGCAGATGTTTTACCCACTATCCAACCGAGCAAGTCCGGTGGCAGTTTGAGTCCTTTATTTTTTACTTGTATTTAAATATGACCATTCCCAAGATTTCAGTTTTAATTTTTTCATCATCTAAGCCTAATGTTTATTTGCAAGTCTGTTACATAATATCACACCCATACACTGTGGATTATTATAAACGGTGGCACCAGTCTTTTTCTTAGGTTTGACAAAAGAAAGCCATAATGTATAAATTTGACATTTATTGCACAGGATCAAATATAAATGTTTGCATAAAACAAACACTATTACTTGTACACTCATGTGCATAGGCCTACCTACTGAATAGTACCATAAAGGACCTTGCTGTATAGTAGTAGTACCAGCACACGAGACCTGGAAAAGAGTTCCGCTTGCACAAATGCCGCAAACATTGCCTGTGTTGGCAAACATTTTCTGAAATACATGTATACATGCACCTTCACATAGATTTCCGATGGTAAATTAACACAAATTGATTTTAAAAGATAAGTGTGACATTATGTTTAATTATTGTGACATTATCAAGAGTTACAACGAAAATTGCCAACTTCGAGAAAAAAAGAAGACACCGATTCACCACAGAAAATTCCGCTAAAGACCCACGATTTGGCAAAGTTCAGAGCTCACAAAGTCTTATTTTCTAACAAAAGACCCAAAAGCAAACAAAAAACAGGAAATTTCAGCACCACCAAATAGCCTTGGGTGTATTTTAATCACCCACCAACAAATACCAAGGGGCAATAACTGCTGTCAGGGATTACTAACTGAATTGTACACCTAGAGAGATTTTTATTTGGCTACCAGTGAATAAACCATTGTGAACGATCTGTTCAGACTTGTCTGGCGACAATACAGCCCCCTCTTGGAGCTCTTGTAAACACTTGAGATTGGGGCCCGCCATGGTAGTTACACTTTGCTCTTGTGATTTGTGCTGTGGGTGTGAGGTATGTTGTCAGGCAGAGATGGCCAGGGGTTGGTCGTTGTCTAGCTCGCCTAGACCACTCAGGAAGCAAACTTATCCCCTAACAAGGTGGTTGGATCATTCCTTACTCTATGGTTGGACTTTTAGGGTACTCCGCAAATGGGTATTTTTGACCATATTAAGTACAATGCAAACAGTTCAGGTACACTCAGTTTTAGTGGAACTTAAAACTGAGTCCTATAGATGTGCAGTTTTGGTAGGGTGGCCACCCTCCAAAAGATTAAGACCGCCCTGCCAAATAAATTGACCGCCCTCCCAAAAATTGACAAATCCCCGATGAATGCAACTTCGATCCCAGAGTTGATTACTGGTTTCAAATTCCCTTCATGCACCTTTTTCTGCCGTGTGCTGTACTCAAACGAATAGCCGTGTTCACGAACTCAGAGACAGCCAAAACACAACCCCCCTCGCCATCATCATAGCTGTCGCAATGAGACTGATGGCCGATAATGAAGTCATACTTATGGGTGCCCATCTGATGACGTCATGACGCCTTCCCGGCCTTTCCAAAATAGTGTGTATAGAACGTGAGATGAAATGCCCATGACGTCATTGACCACCATCTTTGATGTAAAACAATGGAAAAGTGCATGTACGCAACTTGCTGCGCCCGACTCTCAGCAAATGATAGTCTTTCCCGAGTGCACATTTCATCAAAGAAGGCGGACAATGCAAGGGGTATATGGGTACAAGGTAGTTTACCCAGCGACCTCCTACCCCAAGCAATTGCATAGGTTGCCCCTGGTCTTCGCATTGGTGCCCCCTTGAAAAGTTTCCCAAACAGATTTCACAATGGAATAGTAATAACAATAACCGTTTTTATATGCGCTTTTAACACCCGGAGGGCGTCCCAAAGCGCTTCACATTATTACCCCTGGTCACTGGGCCTTAAATCACTCCTTAAACCATCTCAGCTCCCTGGTGGGGAGTATGCAGCCTGTGCAACATAAACATGCACTACTCGGCTAAATCAACCACAAGAACCATCTCTGCCCTCACAAGTACCCATTTACCCCTGGGTGGAGAGAAGGAATTATAGTTAAGTATCTTGCTCAGGTACACGAGTGTCACGACCGGGATTCAAACCCACACTCAGCTAAACAGAAGCACAGAGCTTGAGTTCAGTGTGGAAGTGTGGAGTCGGAAGTGCCCTTTGAAAGATGAAAAGGCCTTGTCCTCCCAAAGATTACTCCAAATCAAACCAGAATAAACAACACAACACACATGAAAAAAAATGAAAATAATTTCCACTAACCATGTCAATAACTCTGAAAGACACCATTGCCCTAAAGAAAAAAAATATTGAATACATATTTTCACACTATATATAAAGGTCAACCACTTGTCTACTTCAAGGCTTAATCTATTGTGCAGTGTTCATGCATGTTCTATTCAACAGTCCCCTTGTACTGTGGTACAATCGCCTCACAGCTTGAAACTCTAAAGTGGGGTCATTAGGGGAAAACTTTGACAAATAGAAGAGAGAGAAAAGTGTATTTGGAGGCCTTGGAGTGGGACTGTCTGGGACAGTGGGGGGGGGGGGGGGGGTAGAGTAGAGACGGGAAAAAAACGATAACAAACATTCTGTTTGGGAAAGGAAATGTAGGACACCACTCTACTAAAAACATTGTGGGGCGTAATGTATTCACACGTTTTCATGTTTACACTGTAAAGAAGGCTATGCTCACAGTGTGCTCTCGTAGCAGGTACAATAAACGCATTCACATGTAACATCAAAATTTCCTCTCAGACAAAGATGCTGTAAACATGTTTCAGGCAAAGAAAACAGTAACCTCATATGTGCCGTTTAGCGTTCAGTCTTTCCGCTGGCCGAAATGTCAGTTACAACTTCTGAGGCACAATTATATGCAAGTTTTAAGGCTACGCACGATGTAAACCACTTCACTGATTTCAAACTTCTGTACCAAACGAGTGTTGAAAGAAAACCAAAGAGTGGACCAGTGAAAAAGCTGGTGGACTATCGAAATGACAAACTAACCATGGAAGGCCCCAAATAATCAGCTGTGCTGGGATTGGTTACCCTCGTTAAAAAAAGGTTTTAAAAAAACAAATCAATCAAATACAAGTGAACATTTGCCTAAAACAGAGTCGAATTTGTTTACAGCATAGAACTGGTTTTCACTAACATTAAATCAACCCTTAATCAAAGTCATCTCTTTCCTTACTGAAATTTCCCCCCAAAAATACAGTGGTCCCTGTGAGTGTAATGTATGTATAACATGATATAAATAAAATTGCTTCAAGTTGGAGGACTTTCCTTTTTAAATTGTGCAACCAGAGCCTTACAATTTACCAATTTGGAAAAAACAAAGCTTTTGAGTGCAAGTCATTAGATGCCTGAAGGTCAAAGAGTCCAAAGTAATTTTTTTTGCTGGCACAGGCTTTACATCTATCACTTCAAATCACACCCCTCCCTTCCCCACCCTTCTATACTTACAAATGACCATCATGCAAACCACCCATAGAGCACATCAATTCTGAAGTAAAATATGAAGACAACCTTGAAGAGAAAGAGTCAATTGATTCAATTGCATGTCCAACAAGAAATTTTGAGATCACTTACCTTTGCATTGCTCTCTGTGTGCAGTCAGGGGATGGAACTTCAAGCTGCAGTCTCCAAGATGAAAGATGTCTTCAACTTCAAAGTGTTTCAGAAAGAGCAGTTCCTAAAGTGAAGAAATATCAGGAGCTGGAATTTTGAATCATGAAAAAGGGACTACTCAATCTCTCACACTGCAAGCCTCTGACTGCATGCACAGCGTTCTCATTCAGTACCAGCAGAGCAGAAGCTGCACCAGACATTCAAAACCAGTAACCACTTTTCCAGCAAAACACTGTCATAAATCTTGTTTCAATTTCGGTTGATCAGGAGGTGGATTCTGTCAGGGCTGGCAGGGAATTCCAATGTCCCCTCTCACTCCATGGATATCAAAAGCAAGATATTTAGGGGTGTTTTTATGTGCAGACTTATTGAGAAGATGGACACACGCACTGTGGTGGTTTTTGGACTGACCAGTGTTTTGACATGCTGGATAGTGAAGATCTGATTATGACAGGCAGGTTCAGTGGTACAGGTTACATACGCACAGGTTATTGTGTGCCCAGTCCCTATCTGCTTGTGTACAATCTATGTACAATCATAGAGCAAGGGTATGAGCGTACAGCATGTATAGGGAGCAGTGTACACAGGCCAGCATGGAGTATTCATGCAAATCCAGGAATTGGATCAAACCATTTCTGAAATAGGGGTCGACAGGAGGGCATCTTCAGCCAGTGTTCAGGCGAGGATTGAACACTGAATCACGATATTTCTCAACACATGATTGTTGCCTCTGATATGTTAAATATGGTATTGTGCAACCATAACTCTAAAAAAGAAACTAATAGATAAATAGTAAACTTGCGGGTACAACCATGTGTAAAACTCTTAGCGTGAGTGTTGGCTCTGAAAAGAGACGTTTGGTCTCGACGTTTCGATCAGTATCAGTATACTCTGCTCGTCTTCAGGAGTTTACTATTTATTTATAGGTTCTTCTTATTTCTCCACACCATGCAAAACTTCAAACATTACTCACAATCATAACTCTGTTTCTGATGTCAGAAATTTTGTTAGTAGGGGCCATTCAGATTCGGCAAAAAAATATATAGTCAGTTAAAGGAACACGTTGCCTTGGATTGGTCGAGTTGGTCTTTGAATAGTGTTCTGTAACCCTTTGTTATAAAATGCATATGGTTAGAAAGATGTTGTAAAAGTAGAATACAATGATTTACACAAATATGCCTTGAAATGGCGTGGTTTTCTTTTTACCTCGACGACTAACACGGTCGGCCATTTACGGGAGTCAAATTTTTGACTCCCATAAATGGCCGACCGTGTTAGTTCGCGACGTAAAATGAAAACCGTGCAATTTTGAGTGATACTTGTGTTGATCATTATATTCTACTTTTAAAACATCTTTCTAACCGTATGCATTTCATAACAAACGGTTTCAAACGCTTTTTATAGACCAACTCGTCAGATGCCATTTTTTTCTTCTCAATTCAGTTCAAATTTACAAAATCATAAGCTGTTTTAGATTGCACAATAAAAAACCAGAAACCACCCCAAGGACCTGATTTCAGTTCAGCATGTTTTGGCTTCCAAAATTTGGGTCCAGAATGCAACACTTTGAACAATCCTGGGGAGAACACTTCTACACACGCTGTACCAGAAATTGGTTGTTGATGGTATTCCTACCTCCATGATGATAGAGTTACAAACTCCACAGATTTCAATGAACGAGAGTAATGAAAAGTAACTGCTTCACTGTTAAACTATTTGTGTTTTTGACCCTCCGCCTACACAGGTCTTGAACCTAGCCCAGTTTACATCAAAGTATTACTTAGAGGCAAGCTTTGTGTAGTCACACAGGCATTACCAATTCCCATCAAGGGCATGCTTTATGAATTATAGTCTATAAAAAAGTCTAAACAAATTCAGTGACTTAAGTTTTTTTCTCTTTTTCACTTACCCAAGGCTGGGTTTAAATCCCTGCTGAGGACACAGAATGAGCTCTCTCCACCACTGCACCACTGTCTGCAGTCTGATGCTACCACTAGTACTACTTTAAAAGACACTTGGTGAAGCTTCCTGGCAGCTGATTTAGATACAAAGAATTCTGAAAAAGAAAAAATACTTTGAAAATAAAGATTTTGATATTTTTGAAATGTCCTGCTTTTTAGTAGATTTTTGAGGGCACATTTCAGCATTTGTAAAGAGTGTGTGTGCAGTGGCTGTCCCCTTCACCCTGCCAGATAAAATAATAATAATAACCGTAATTATAATGCACCTTTTGCCAAAGGATACAAGCGCCAGGTGTTATTATTGTAAGGAGTGGGGCGAATTCTTTGAGATAAACGGTTAACAAAGTGCTGTGGCGCAACATGCTGCCAATCCAGCCAGGAACACCGAGGCGAACCCCTTAACTTTTTGATAAGTGCACTGGCTTCTTTTACATGCGTTTACACGACACATGGGACCAACGGCTTTACGTCCCATCCAAAGGACGAAGCAATGGTTATGTGTCTTGCTTAAGGACACAAGTGTCACGGCTGGGGATTCGAACCCACACTCTGCTGATCAGAAACACGAGAGTTTGAATTTGATGCTCTAACTGCTCGGCCATGACACTCCCACGAGATGCCAAACAATTTCCGCTATGACAAAGTTGCATGCTGGGACCCAGGAAAAGGTATTGGAAACCCCTGAGCTGTGAGAACACTGATTTCACCTTTATTTGAGGCACCACTCTGTTCTTCAGTGTACAGAGAATAGTCTGTCAAAAATTTAATATAAAAATTTTGGATGGGTGGGTCAAATCAAGTTTTGAAAAAAAAAAATGAAATTGGTTAAACATTGATCTCTGATTGACCCTTTCGACTGTACTGAAGAGATTGAACACACATTCCCCCAACGAAACTTGAATCTTCCAAGAAAAAACAACCCATAACTTTATTGACATCCAGAGGCTTTTTGGTACACATTTGCTTTGAGTTAACGATTAAGGACAATGAGAAGACAGCAAACAATTTTGGTGGGAAGTTCAACAAGGTGGTTTAACGCCAGGAGCAAGGACAATGAGCAGTCGTTACGAGGTCAACAAGTAAATTCCTTTCCTAAAGTCTGGTTGAGAAGTCGTCATATTTAATTAGTCTTTGTAATTGGACGGTCTGTTTGCGATTTGGATTATTATGACTCATAGAAATCTATTAAACAAAAGTGGAACTTTTTTACAATCTGTTGATGGTTATGACAGGTCAGGAATCAAAATTTGAAAGCTGATGAAAATTACCTAAACATGAGCCTTTAATCTATTATTTATACTTTTGAAAGAGTTTGACACAGTGTGACCAATAAACACTATATCAACTAAGCTTGGGCGATATCGATTTATTTTATTCACGATATATCGCCAACAATATATCGCGATATTCGATATAATCGCGATTAATTTAATTTGACATCATCACTCTTCAAACTCCCAGTGAAAGTTGTAGAAGAGACAGTCACAGCATAAGAGATGTGTTCTAATGACCTATTCTTCTGGTTTTATTCCAAACCTATCGGGTGCAAGATGTCTCAACTAGAAAATACATCCCGATATTGCGATATTTAATCGATATATCGCGATATATCGATATATCGCGATATATCGATTAAAACCAAATCGATTCGATATCGAAATTGTTTCCAAGTTAGTATCGCGATATTCGATAATATTGTTATATCGCCCAAGCTTAATATCAACAGGTGAGTATGATTCTTATTCTTCATGAAACTGACCACAATTTGCTTCGGATTGAAGGCAACATGGTATCGAAATCAAAGAAGTTTGAACCTCTTCGGTTTTGAAAATTGATTGTGGAAAATTGGTTGTCTTAAAAGGAAAATGAAAGTTTATAGAAAAACCTCGTTGCACCAACTCAAACAGAATGCTGATTTTGCATCAATTGCTAAATAAAACATAAGTTCACTGAATCCAGAGGCAGGAAAGTCGCCATTTTTTGCCAGGAAAGACTGAAAAAACCTAGCTTTGCAAGTTAGGCAAAACCAAAAACGAATAAATGACCTGAAGAAAAAAAAAGCATTATCACTTTCTGCACAACTCTTTTTTTGCATTTGAATCAACGATGCATATTTGTCTAGAAAAAAATTTAAATAAATCTAAACAGAAAGTAAAACTCACCGATTTCAACTGTCACACGCAATTATTTTAACTGTCACGATGGTCTGTCTTTCATATTTGCAGTCTTAATCAATGAAAGAACACAGGCATAGGGCACAATATTGCCACAGGATAAGGCTAGGTTCTACCCCACCACTCAAAGCTAAACTATGTCACAGATTTCGCGAACCAATCACTCCCACTCTCTCAAAAATTTGAAATCAATAACTAGTCCTAACTGTTAACAGCAACCGACTCCTTTTGTCGCCCACTTTCCAGTCTTAGACTTGGGGATTAAGAACAAACCCATTGTGGGTGACTGTTGCTTGAGTTGTTGGGTCGGACAATGGTGTGTAAAGACACTGTCTTAATCTTATGGATTTGGGATTACAATTAATCTGGGCTGGTGGTAGTGTAGTGTTTAGTTTATTGATCTCGGTTTGAGAGAGAGAGAGAGAGATCAGATAATCTTGCAGTTGGAGGCATGCCAAGTTGTAGTAGTTTAAAAAAATGCTCGCTGTGGCTATTCGCCTTTCAAGTTGGCCAGTTTGGGTCTTATACACTGTGTTCTTATGTGCAAGAATGCTGTGTTCATCATGGTCACCATACTATTTTTGTTTGATTGCAGGGAAACTTCACTTTCAAATGTCAATGTTTTTTTGTGAATTAAGATAAAGCATCAGGTTCAATATAATGTCAGATGTTAAATTTGCAAGGTGGGTTAAAGAATATAATTTTGATTTTACAAGACTCAAGTAAGTACTGAGTGTACAGTGCTATACACACATCAGTCAGCTTCTCCAAAACAAAATAAATGCATCAGGTTCTCTGTTCTAATGATGGCAGCAAAGAAATGATGATTGCTTTTTAAACTTTCAGAAGTTGTATTCATTTTCACTGAAGCATGCAGCAAGTCAGTTACAGAAGATTTTTTTGCAGCCTCACTTTCAATAGGCTTCATGAAGGAGCAAGTCCGGCATCCCATGTTTGACATACTAGTCATAAGATTCCAAAAATCACAAGAAAAGTTCAAATTTTGTATAAAATTATTCGTGCGGAAAGTCAAATTGTTTATTTGCGTGTATAATTGTTTCAGACCTGGAATAACACTGGAGACCACAGGCTATGGTCTCTGTTGCCCCTGTTCTTGGCATTTAATACGGCCCTTCAAAAGTTTCCCATTCTCAAATGACTAAACAAATTTTTTAACTGGTCAGTATCATAGGCTCTCAAAGAAAATTATAGGCCTACTGCTCTACTACGGGCCCTTGCTACAAAATACCACAATGAGCAACTTACTCAACAAGTACCTTGGCCCAATTTCATATTAGTAAGCAAATAATTTGCGTGCTTACTGTAGCGTAAAAAATTGGCTTAAACAGGTTAGCAGAAAAATTGGGCGGCCATATTGCGTGTTTACCGTGGATTTGCATTGTGACGTCATTTAGTTTCGTGCAGTAAGCACCGGAAGGTTGACATGCCTTTTCGTGTGCTTAGGTTAGTAGCACTATGAAATAGAAATTGCACAGTAAGCACAAAATCGGCCGCTAAGCAGCGCTAATAAATTGGGCCCAGGCTTGTAGCATGTATTAAAGGTCCTCGGTTGGCTAATTATTGCAGCAGTCTAAAAACTCTTAGAGGTGGTCTGGCTCTTATACCCTGAATGGATGATATTGATTTAATTCTTTACAGTTGACTATTGATTTGGGATTGACGCCGGATTTAAGACCCAGATTTAACCAGATTTAGCTTGACAATTCCTGTCTCATGGTCTCATTCTGTGATCATGTTATTTGCCATTATGCATTTTGGCTTGGTTTTTGGGGTAAGCATAGATTTACAGATAAACAAACCTGACTGCTTTCTCTTTCTGTGGCGGTAATCCTAAGATGTTTCAGGTGAGGCATTGACTGCAAAGGACAGGTGGGCTTCAAAAACTACTTGGAGGATATTGAATGGTCAGAAAGTAGGAGGGGTGACTGTGTACATACTTCAATAATTAATTTACCATGTGTTACCATTTACAGGCTGGCTGGTAACATTTATTTTATTCAAAACTGCAGTTGGATGATATTGAACGGTCAGACAGCAGTTGACTGTGTACTGTGTTGATTATGAATGCACTCAACACTTGTTCTAATTGTCTGCACTCAAAAACACAGGGGTTGGATACTTGAATGGTCCAACAGTAGGAGGGTCGGTTTAAACTGTGTATATCACACTGTGTAGATCATCCATTCATCCCATGATATAATATTGCAGGCTTTCATAATTTAATCTATCATTTGAAACTTACAGTAGGAGGGTTAACTGTGTAAACTGTAAATCGTGCATTCAGTACAATTGTATGCTATCATGTTGCAGGCTAGCATAGTTTAACCATTCAACCCAACAGTAGGCCACTATTGAATGGTCAGACAGTAGGAGGGTTGACTGTGAACTATTAAATTTGTAGTACTGTAGGCCTACTGTGAAGATCATGCATTCACAACATGATATTGCTGGCTGGCATAGTATCATTGTGATATTTGAATGATATCAAATGGTCAAACAGTATAAGGGTTGACCTTGTACACATCACAAGTAGGTCATGCATGATATCATAATTGCAGGTTGGTAAAAATTTATCTGTCATTCCAAACCACCGTGGATGATATTAAAATATCTTGAACGCAGTCATGAGTCATCAGTTGACCATTTTTTACATTGAGGTCAAAAGGGAATTGAATGACCTTATCACAATGAACCGCTTGTTATGAAGCAGAAAATAACTAACTAATTTGTGATAAAAATATTTTACTTACTTTCTGGAAATAGTTTCCTGTCACTGTCAGTGTCACTGAATACTAATGCAATCTTGTAAAGGCACAGTGTGTTGTTGACAGTAGAGGAATGTGTAACTTGTAGGCCTATTTAGATAGTGGATAGTGTTGTGGCATGCTCATAGCTGTTTGTTAGAGCTCCAGCAAACTTTCAACATTTCAGACTGATGTGCATTAGGATAGCAAATATTAACAAATTAATGCATGAATGAATTTAGGCAAAAAAAAACACACTCTTTTTTCAAACTGTGGACATATCTGGAGTGGTGTTCATGTAGTGTACATAATGCAAGCAAGAAAAATCTTTCCATCAATTAATCAAGTGGGAGTAGGCCTACATTACAATACAACTTAATATATTATCAGAAGAATTTATATCATGACTGTTTATTAATATTATGAGTACTTAAAAACCTACCCCACGACCCGAGTAACATGGACCAATTGTATCAAGTAAAGAACTTTATAGGAATAGGGGGAAGGCTCAGCTAGAACTTCTGAAGTTCTACGAGTCCCTGTGACGAGTACACAAATTCCCTCACTCCTTACTGATTTTTTTGGTGAAGGAATTCAGGTACATGCAGGTTTATTCCTCAGTCCTCACAAAAAATGCTGGAAAATGCTCCCCAGCCACCCACTACAAATTACAATTCATGGCTGCAGGCAATAAATCACTATGCAGTTTCGTTTGTGACTACCAAGTTGCATTAAACTTAATTTGGTTTTCAGTGTTGCTCTTCTCACAGACACTGTGACTGTCTGTGCACTTTACAGTCAAACTTAGTTTTTTAAGAATAAATTTAATAAATGGAAATTTTTCCGCACCTCGCCACCAATTTATCCGCCCTAAATTAGCTCAAATTACACTTAATTTTGTTCTTACCTAACAAGACGGGTTACCACATATTATACATCCAGAAACAGACAGAGGAAAACAACCTAACATTCGAAAATAATGTTACAAAAAAACGCACGGTTTTGCTCTTCTCACAGTCACTCGCCACACTTTTTGTCAAATTGATTTGCCAGTTGGTGCGTTGCCAAGTTGGTGTGGAAGTCAGTCAGTCAGAAAGTCGTCAAAAATATTTATTTAGTTCAACCCCAAAATGCAGTATTTACTTGACAAAGCATAGAGCCCCAGTTCCAGTATCACCTTCATTAAAATGTGAACATTATTTGCGGTTCAAAATACCTAATATTAAAGAACATAATGCAACAACTTACGGTTTTCTTGACCACATATTCTTGAGAAAAAGTTCACACGTGTGAATTCGTTGACTTGTATATCGCGGGGGTACGTACGTGTACATGTATACTTAAACCACACGCGAAGACCCTGTCACACTTATATTTTTTCCTACATAGGTTGGGTATGTAAAACAATCGCCGAGAGAGGTGCGCTGCACATGTAGTAATAAAAACTTGAAATCTTTGTCAACGCAGGGGCCACTAGAGGGCAGCAAACAATAATTTTGGAAAAGCAAAATGAGAGTTTGACCAGAGACTATTTTTCAAGTAAATCCCAAAATGCAAAAAAGATGTGATTTACCAAATCCCTGAGATTGAAACTTGAAATTAGTGTTTAAATTAGTATAAAATTAACTTTCCGACACAAAATTAATTAAATAATTATAGACAAATAAATCCAGAGTGAAATTGAGCAGTTATATGTTTTTATTTGCAATATTCAAAAACTCCTGATTACTTATGCTTTTTATTGATTTTCTATTTCTTTGGTAATTCTCAAAAGTCTTGAACTAAAAATGCAGGGAAAACCCCATTATGCTTTAAATAGTACTAATGAATAACAATGCACTGATTTCAACATAATGCTACTTTTAACATGTACTTGCAAAAATAATAAAAAATGTCCACCCCTCCCCCCCATCAAAAAAAAAAAAAAAACCCACTAGAACACGAAGGAAGAATACATTTTTCTGGATCGTAGTTTGAAAAGCCACAACTTTGTCTGTGTGAATTCAAACCAAACATACAACAAAAATCCATTTAAAAAAAACGAAAAGAAAATAGTGAAGAAACGACATCAAGTGTATTTCATGAAGGCAATGTTCACAAAAGTGGTCAAAGTTTTCCAAACACTGATCGAACAAAGGTCTAAGTCTTATCAAAACCTCCTGCATAAGAAATTCAAACTGTTAATAAGGCACTACATATACATCACCTGGGGTCGGTTTTACAAAGATAATTGTAACTTAGGACTAGTCCTAGGAGTTATTAAAAATGTGAAGGCTACTCCTTAATTTGGATGAGCTCGTCCTAAATTTGGATAAGACTAGTCTAACTGTTAGTGAAATCCACCTCAGGATTTGAAATGCTCACTGGGCCACTGGCCAGAGAGTGAGAACCAGTCGTTTTTAAAAGCATTTGGCCAGATTCCCAAACAAAAAAAGTCCTAGAGTCAAGAGTTATTCCACACTTTGACACAAGACTTGGGAAAGTACCGAGTAAACAGTGCTTTATACACATCGATGCAAGGGCAAATTTAAAAAAGATTTTATCCTCAATCGTTTCCGTAGATGCTGCTAAAATATAGGATTCTACTTGCCCCTAGCCACAGGGCTAGCTCAGTGGTCTAGTGGTAAGACATCTGCTCTTGCATGGCAAAGGTCACGGGTTCGATTCCCACCCAGTCCAACAGAGACTCTGCTGCAGTCTAAAGCAGGCCTCAATTTTGTTGTTGAGATTTCTACATGCTTCATTGAATAGTTTGTAAAAGTAATGATGAAACTCACTAATAAATATAAATACAAAATGTCTAAAAGAATACATGGAATTGCTGCAATGGGAATAACTATAATGATCAATTGGAAAAGGTAAGCATTGCATTATCAATAATTTTTTAAGTTAAGCAAATTATATTAAAAAACACACAAGGACAAAATTAAACCAATTAATGTGAATAACATGGAACTACTTAAAACATTTTAGAGAAAAAGAGACCCTGACACACAAAGCAATGCAGCCCAAGAAACTTCAAGAAAAAAACCTACGCTTTACAGCTAAAAATGTGTGTATAAGCTTCGTCAGGTGTGGTTCAACATGTTCACAAGCAATAGGTCTATAGAGTACTGTTTTTAACAACATGTGAGCATATTACAAATATTGAACCATCCCAACATATAAACATGTCTTGATAAAAAATGATATGCTTATGAACTAGCTGCTCTATTTACACAGAAAAAAACATGTAAACAACGAAAAAGTGCTTTTTGTTTTTCCGAAATATCTCTAAGCACCATGGAACCATTCCGGCTACCTTAACCAAATTAAATTCATCTCTATATACAAATCATTATGATGTTTTTAGTACTAATATCGCGCTGTGCATGAAGTACGAAAAGTTGTCAAGAATAACCAAGCTATTTAAAAAAGATATTTTATACTTTCATTTTGTAATAATGAATTTTTGCATTTTAAACTGTTTATTTTAATCCTGCTGTATAATCATTTGTTCTTAAACCTATGCAATGCAAAAGCCATTTCAACAACCCCAAGTGCCTGCCGGTACAACACTTGATAATATAATTTGAAGTTTACTAGTGAAAATCTCAAAGGAGACCACAAACTCTCTCAAACAAAAAATGCAAGAGAAATTCTTATACAAATATAAACTAGAGTCCAAAACAAAATTCATTAAGTTTATACTAATTTGGCATGACCTAAATTTCAGTAAAACACAAGCCTTGAAAATTCAGTATTTCTGTTCTGGGGAGTAGCTGATATATATTTTTATTAAACTGGATCTATGCAACTATTTCTTCTTGTTAATATCTTTTGTTTAAGTCCAAACAGCACACCTTTGCAGAATCTGTAAAAAGTTTAACACTTTCAAAATAGCTTAATAACAAGAGCCACATATTCTCATCTCTAAGATGGCAAGTTTGTCTCTTTCAAGACAATTCAAAGGTGCAGGAAGATCGGTGAAAAATCCAGATAAACCACATGCCTCAATCTTAGCAGCTCTATTGAAGGCACTGGACACATTTGGTAATTGCCAAAGACCAGTACATATGTTTTCATGTGATTTATCCCAACATATGCATAAAATAACAAATCTGTGAAAATTTTGACTCAATTGGTCATCAATGTTGGCAAGAGAATAATGAAAGAAAAAACATCCTTGTGTTGCACAAATTGTGTGTACTTTCAGATGCCTTATAAAGGCTTCGGGCCTAAAGTCTTAGTGAGAAGTTTAGATCTTTCTAAAAAACTACATTACTTCAGAGGGAGCTGTTTCTCACAATCTGTTTATAAAATCAACAGCTCTCCATTTATTGTTACCAAGTAAGTATTTATTTTGAGCAACTACCAATAGTGTCCAGTGCCTTTAAGCAGCTCTAATAAATAGGCCATTTGTGAGTTAGATTTGAATAGTGTCTAGTATAATGATTTGCTTAGTCACAATGTACCCCTTACAATTGTATTCCGGGGTAAGCTTTTGCATAGCAACCTCCAGGATGAGCAAACCCTGGTACCTATGTGCCAGGCACATCCATTCAGAATCGTGTATGGCTGTTCACCATCTCTTATACCTGCGCAAAAGCTTGCCCCTAATCATGTGACATAGCAATAGTCTGAGGAATTTAAAAGTGGTAACTTGTGATCAAGCATGTCGTTGTACCAGGCAATACTCATACCCACCAAACTTGTCCAGTGCCTTTATATCGGGCCGACAGGAAACTGCTGGGTCTGACCGATACCTTAGTCCTTCTCCTTGAAGATGCTGAGTTCCTGTACGGGGTTGACATGTAACTTCTTGGCGCCCTTGCGAATCTTGACTTGGGTCTCCTCGGGGACCTCTCGGCGTACAAGGGGCTTCTTCTCTGGGGGCTTCATCTTCCATGACACAACGGGCGACTGGAAACATACAAAATTTAACAAAATTTAGCTTCTTTATGTTCTCATTTAATGACCCTAGTAGTCTTTCTTAAAGGCTTTGGATACTTGTTCAAAATGTTCACAGATTTACATCAAACTAACAGGGTTTGAAGATAACGATAGTGGAAAACTTACCTTCAAATATTACTAACTAAGGTTGTGTAGTTTTTGAGAAATGAGTAAAACAAGTCACAAAATAATTTTGGTCTCATGAGACCAAACTGATTTTAGTATGCAAAATCCCCTTTACCAGTTATGATATTATACCAAAACCATAGCACAACTGGTGAATACGTTTTTACATGCTAAAACTGAGACAAAAATTATTACTTTTACTAATTTCTCAAAAACTACAGCACTTCAGTAGGTAAAATTTCAAGGGGAGCTTTCTACTGTCATAATCTTCAAACTGTGAAAGTTTAATGTAAATCTGTGGACATTGTGTTTTTTTGTTAGGAAAAAGTACATATACTCTTTACGGCTAATTGACAGCAGAACAAAAACAAACAAGTATATCAGAGTAACAGAAGCAGTCAATTGGTGAAGAAGAGAAAGTAGAGAAGCAGAATACAGCAAGAAGAAGCAAGGGATGAACAAAGAAATGGGAGATGGGGTGTAGGGGAAGGTGGGGGAAGGGATTGGTTTAACAACAGGAGGATGGAAACACAAAGGACAAAACTAAAAGAAAAACATAAAAACAGAAAGACAAAATAATATGGGTAAAATATATTTAAAATTAGTGTTGAATAAAACACTAATTTTAGTTTGCTGTTATGTAATAGTACAAGCTACATCTTCTAATAGAAATATGTGAACAGCTTTGCCACTGTTGACTGATTTTTAAATATAAAAAGTAAAATTTAAACAAAAGTTAACTTTGGAAAGTTGCTTCAAATATCAGACACGAAAGTACTCAGACATAAAGAAAAAAAAAGGATAACTCTCAACCGGATGGATCTTTGGCTAGAATATGAAGCATCAAAGAGTTGAAGGAAATCCTCAAAGATACCACCTAAGAATGGTGACATAATGGGAGTGCTTGCTCAATAACTGTTACACTAAAAATCGGAATATGCCATTTTGTTTTCTCTTTCTACATCAAAACAAAATTTCTTCTAAATTTATTTTGTATTCTGCGTTCCATATGCAAATATCGTCCTATTCTGCTACGGCTACAAAAGACTGAACAAAAACAAACGAAATCTTAACCTGCATATTTCTGCACTGCTTAATAAATAAACCTCATTTCATTTTGATGCAGAAAAACCACCTACCACAAGTTCACCAAACTCTTGAAGCATACCCTGTAACTAGTAATAGTTACAAATAAACACACGGTCAACAAACACATTGATATTTTTTTCAAAAAGTAGAGAAGGAATTATCTGTGTTAGAGTGGAACATTGCCTTCTAACAGGGCACTTTAGGCTCAAACAAGGGTTTGTTTTAAAAGTGAATTATGGTTAGAAAGATATGTGACAAGTAGAATACAATAAATCACATGCCATAAATATCCCCTGACATTGAATGTTTCATTTAATTGAGCTGTGTACAAATCGTGCCTGCAGGAAGTCCAGGCTTAGTGCCTCTTTTGTAAACATGTGATGTCACAGGTCACATTGCCTATACAGTCATCACAAAATAAACTGCACCGAACTAGGTATGACCTTTTTCCATTGACACAACAAACTTTTGTTAAAACAGTGACTTACATTAACATTATCAGGACCCTTTACCAGTCTTGAGTATTTAGTTGAAGCCACGTAGGATGCCTTGACAGTCAACACCACAGCGGCCATCAGATTCTTAGCGGCTTGAATCAGGGACGTAGCACTGTCCAACTACAGAGAGAATAATAGTAACAATAATAGGCAATCATTAGACATCCAAGCACCTTACAGTATTTCTACCCAGGTTTATCTGGCCTTATGCGTCCCTGAAACCATCTCAACAGCAATGGCAGCCAAATGGGCATACAAGCCGCTAATCATTCACATCAACAATCTGTAGCCCTCGTAGGTACCTATTTACTCATTGGGTTCCTGGAAGCATCTCATCTCAACTCTACGACTATGCAGCACCGGAACCAAAATACAATGGAAAGAATATCATGCATTCCTCTCACTGCATACTACTTCAATTACACACAGTTTCCAACCCTATAGTCATTTCGTTTTTAGCCTGCACCCACAAGTACTGCTGGCCGCTTTGAACTGGTTCCGCTGGCTCGTAACTGATTAACTGATTAAAAGTTAAGGTAAAACCCTGGACGAAAGCGGTACCATTGTGTGTATTTTTCTCCCCGTGAAAATCCGTTACACACACATGCCCTCAACGCGAAAACGATTCTACAACACACTGTTTCTCTATTTGGGGATCAATTCCTTTGGATTTGAGTTCGATTGTATTATCTCAAATGGGTATTGATTCCTATCGGACTTCTATTACTATGACATCTACTACTGTAGTACGGTCCTAACTTATAGTGCATTCATTGTGTAAAATGCGACCTCCAATTTGATGCAAAACCAAGTGAAACAAACGCAGATACACATTTTAACCAAGAATTACACTCTTTACTGTTGCGTTTCTTGTAATATTCCATATTTATTGTTACACATAAGTAAGCTTGGGCGATATCACGATATTATCGAATATCGCGATATTAATTTGGACACGATTTCGATATCGGATGGATTTGGTTTTAATCGAAATATCGATATATCACGATATATCGCGATATATCGATTAAATATTGCGATGTATTTGCTAGCTGATACCCCATAGGTTTGGAGTAAAACCAGAAGAATAGGTCATTAGAACACCTCTCTTATACTAGGACTGTCTCTTCTACAACTTTCACTTGGAGTTTTGAGACTGATATGTCAAATTTCATTAATCGCGATTATATCGAATATCGCGATATATTGTCGGCGATATATCGTGAATAAAATAAATCGATATCGCCCAAGCTTACACATAAGGTGAATCTACAAACTAGCTGGTTCTAGCCACCCTTACCCCAGATAGCACCAGTTCTCCGCTGATGTTCTGTATTTCTGCTTTGACCTTGCTGGTGATGTTCAGCTGATGGCAGTACAAGGCAATACGCTGGAGGTATGCGATCAGATCATTCTTGGAGGACGAGTCTGGGCACTAGAATTCAAACGGGACAAACAAACATTAACAAACAATATGAGATCTGAGGCACCAGATTGTCAAAATATAACACATGGAAAAAATCTCTGCCCAATTTTATAAAGCAGTTTAGCAGAAAGTACTGGTATGCTAATGAAGATAATCAGAGCAAAAATATTTCCTAGGGATTCTGCAAGTTTCATCCACCTTACAATGCATTTCTTACCAAATCAGCAATACACCTGGCCAACTTGTCTAGTTTGGAACCAGCTTCGGCGATCTTCTTCGCAGCATTGATGACATGCATGGTCGTCTTCAGGGGGCCGCGACCACTGCAAGAAAAAGAAAAAAAACATGGGTTTTAATTACTCCTTGCAAGGAATTTGAGATGACTGATAGTGATAGTCGTAAACAGCACTTAACAACTTTATGTTGAATGACCTCTCTACTAGCACATTCTTTTGACAGATTTACAGCATTTAATGTCAGGAACAACTTCGGATTTTTGCCCATAAACTATGCAGTGTGTTTTCACGGCTGTAACCAATAACTGCTTTTCGATCAATGGCCAGTGGCCAACGGCAAGTTCAACCGAAACAGTTATTGGTACACTATTATTGGTACTAATACACTACAGAGGCCCAGAGCACACAACAAAAAGGCATAGAATCACCGTGTAAAGAGATTTAACTACTTGAATGTTGGATATGAATTCTGTACAAATCATCATACCGTGTGAAGTCTGTCATCTCCATCATGATCATGCACATCTGTTTAGCCAGGATGATGATATCGTTTCCGGTGTCGTCCCACTTGGCCATCTCCATGTCTAGTTTCTCCTTCTCAATCCGAAACAGCTCCACCTCCTGGTGAATCTTCTCTTTCTCTACGTCTGGCAGATCTCTCATCATCGCCTTAGATTTAAAAAAAAAAGTATGAAATAAAAACTGACCAGCCGTCGATTTTACAAAACTCATCCTAACTTAAGATTAATCCTAGGAGTTAAGTTTCGTATCCTTATACGTTAGAACACATGGAGCCCATCCTAAGTCGGGACGGGTAACTAGAGAAAGGATTAATCCTAGCGTGTCGTGAAATCGGCTGCAGGGGTCGATTTCACAAAGATAGGCCTAACTTTAGGACTCTTAGGAATAGTAAATACTTTAGGCTAGTCCCAAGTTACGACGGGTGAAGCCCGGTTTACATTTCCTGCGAATGCGAATGCAATACAAATTTTGAAGTCACAGCCCTGATTTAGCAGCAAATGTTTGGCAGGAGTTGAGCACATTTCAACTGATGCGATCTATTTGTTGCGAACTTGTAATGTCAAAATCTGTATCGCAGTCGCATTCGCAGGAAATATGAGCCAGGCTTGACTCGTCCTAACTTGAGATAAGACTCTTAGTTCTTTGTGAAATCCACTCCTGTTACTTCTAGCAACACCTGTCTGACAGAAATCCAATGGGCCGTATTCATAAAACATAGCAATTGCTTTTTCTAGGCTTTTGCTTACATCTTTATACATACATCTGTATAAAGATGTAAGCAAAGCCTAGAAAAAGCCATTGCTATTTTTTATGAATACGGCCCAATATTCCTACTCATTCTATTTCTGACATGAGCTTACAGGAACATTGCGGCACTTTGGAACCACAGAGATATTGTTCATCTGCTGAGGGAGAAACTTTGGATAAGGCCTCCCCAAGCAACTCAGACCCATGCATGATTCAAACTTAGTGATCACCTGGTCCCCAAATAAGAGTAAAAACAGCGGCCGGGTCTCACTTTTAGTTTGCACAGTGCAGAACCCCTGAGCAATCATATCGGCCTTTTTGGGAGTCAATTCCTTTGGGCACCTTTTTACTCCCAAAATGACTCCTGGAAAAGCAGACAGCATGGGTATGTGCAAGGGATCTTTACTGAGTTAAGTATTCGAAAATGTTTGTGAAAGGATTTCTTCACCCACCCTTGAAGTAATTCCTTCGGCAACATCTTCCTCTTCGGTCATTTCAGTCTTGTAGCTTGCTGTTGAGGAACACATAAAAGAAAGATAGATATTACAGCATCTTGGAATCAAGCAGTCTTGAATATTTTCATTCCAGTAGGTTGTCCTGAGGTCTGGCCATGCACAAACAAGGTGGTCAACACATTTAAGGCAGTGGACACTATTGGTAATTACTCAAAATAATTATTAGCATAAAACCTTACTTGGTAACGAGTAATGGGGAGCTGTTGATAGTTTAAAACATTGTGAGAAAACGGCTCCCTCTGAAGTTATGCAGTTTTCAAGAAGTAAATTTTCAAAAAGAAGTAATTTTCCTCAGATTTTGAGGTCTCGAAATCAAGCATCTGAAAGCACATAACTATGTGTGACAAGGGCCTTTTATCTTCCATTATTGTCTCGCAACTACGAAGACCAATTGAGTTCAAATTTTCACCGTTTTTTGTGTGTGTGCATATGTTGAGATACACCAATTGAAAAGACTGGTCTTTGACAATTACCAAAGGTGTCCAGTGTCTTTAATACCTTTGAATGAAGTTATGAAGGGACCCCAAGGCAATGACTGGGGGCACAGGGGGCAATCGTCCCCCATGGAACTACAAAGTTGAAAAAGAATACTTACATCTGCTCTTGACGTCATATTCTTCTTCTTCATACTCTGTATCCGTCTCCATATCCTCCAGAGACTGCAGGAAAGAAAAACAAAATGTTAGACATCAGTAAAGTATCTTACGGTAGGGTCATAGAATGGTAACTTCTCTCAAAGGTAATGATCGTAAAAACTTTCTTGGTGAAAAGCACTTGCAGCTGTTATAAACTATTGTGAGAAAGGATTCTCTTCATCTTCAAAGTAATACGGTTTTAAATCATTCTCGTCCAGGTTCATCCCAAAACATTTTTACATATAAAACAATTCATGCCTTGATTCTTTCCACTCCAATTTAAAGTGGTTGCACAACAGCAACCTTATTTTATTTTACCATCATTGGAAAAATCAATTATTTTTCTTTCCAATTGTAAGCTTGGGTATGGAGGGTGAAGATAGACAAAAACTGAAGTTTTTTAACAAATGGCCTTTGAGCTCAGGCTCGAGTGTTTTTTATGTTAATCGTCTTGGGTGACTTAAGTCGCTGTTTGGGCTGGAAGGGTTAACCGGAAGTCATAAGTTCAAAAATAATCGTAGATGTACAACCCAACCACACCCCACTTCTTCTATCAAATTGTTTAAAGGGAAGGTACACGTTTGGTAATTACTCAAAACAAATTTTAACCTAAAAACTGACTTGGCAACAAGCATTGGAGAGCTGTTGATAGTATAAAACATTGTGAGAAACGGCTCCCTCTGAAGTAGCATAGATTTTGAAATAGATGTAATTTCACACTAAAATAATAAAAGACTTCTAGCTAGAAGTTTTGTTTAGCTAAGAAGTCTTTTATTCTTATCCGAAAGCACACAAATTCGTCGAAAAAGGGTGTTTTTTCTTTCATCGTTTTCTTCCAACTCTGATGACCAATTGAGCTCAAATTTTCACAGGTTTGTTATTTTATGCATATGTTAAGAAACACCGGTATGTGACAATGACCAATAGTGTACATTCCCTTTAAAGAGAACCTTACCCTGTTCATGAGCACAGCTCTCCTGACGTCTCGTACTCCGTCATAAACCATCCGAGATGCATCAATGAATTCATTCTCGTCCATGTCTTGTGGATTGTTTGAGTTCAGGGAAGACACAGCTTTCTCAACCTTCTCGGAAAAGTGCGGCATAACTGTGTGTATAAAAAAAAGGATGTAGGGCCTGAATGTAGGATACTCTTTTGTGAGGGGGATAACAAAACCTTGAATAGATAATAATAGTGGCTTCTCATATAGCGCTCAAATCCATCAGTCAGAGGCGCTTATGGCATTTCTCAAATCAGCATTTTTCCTGCAAGGTATGTCGAGCTACGTTTTGAAGTATTAGACCTATTCCTTTACATAGCACCATGTAATTGTTTACAAGATGTGATGGTGCAACATGCAGCCAATCAAACCAGGAATACTGGGCAAACCCCTTCTCTTTTCGCTAAGTGCACTGGGTTCTTATACATGCATTACAGAACATTTGTATAACTGTAAGCAGTCTAGGGTGACAATAGAAAAAATGATTCATTTGAAATGTATAGCATGTACTAAGCGTACTAACTACCAGCACTTGCTTGTTTTTTAACCAGCGCACACAGAGCAGCAGCTTTTGGCTAGCCAATCAGCGTTGATTTTCAGTGCTCCCCTCCCAGGGTCTAATGGCGAGAGGTACGATACGGCGCGCCAACTCATGCTATCGAGGCTGGGCCATTCTCCGATCTGTAATGCTTACCTTGGTCTTGCAACACCAGTACGGCTTCCTTGACCTTGTCAGTGTAGACTCCTGGCTCGTAGTTCTGCATCTCAGCGTCGACAACTCCACAGATGCGTGCCGCTCTACCGCGGATGGCGCCTCCAGTACGGTCCAAGGTCTCCACGTCAGCCATCTGCAGAGCCATGACCGCTTTGTTGACATCCTCCAAAATGTGACCCTCTGAGTGAAAAAACAAATATTGCACAAATTAGAATAAAAGGCTAAATTTTGGTTAGTCTGACCTTTCAGTATCATCCACTGTGGTTTGAATGATAGATAAACTATGCTGGCCTACAATATCATATAATGTGATGAATGCACCTACATAAACACAGTGCACTGTCAACCCTCTTACTGTCTGGCCATTCAACTGTGGTTTTAAATGAGAGAAAGACTATGTCAGCCTGCAATATGATATCATGATTTGAATGAATCTACATAGTACACAGTCAACCCTCCTACAGTCTGACCATTTAATACCATCCACAGTGGTTTTGAATGATAGATATACGATGCAAGCCAGCAATGAGATATCGTTCAGTCTAAACATTCAATATCAATCACTGTGGTTTTGTTTGGTTTATAAAGTACAATATCAGTCTGCAATATTATATCAGATGGTGAATGCATTTACACAGTACACAGTCAACCCTCCTACTTTTTGACCATTCAATATCATCCACTGTGGTTCTGAAAGATAGATGTAACTAGGCCATTCTGTAATTAATTAAAACACACAAACCATGCTGTTGATCAATTTTGAATGGTCGGCAAACTTACTGAAGACCAATTCTCAGTTTCACTTTAGTAGTGATTTGTGTTGTGACTTCACACTTTTTCTTTTCCAATAATTTTTGTTGATTTTGGCATCATTTAAATGTCTTCTGATAGATCAATCTCAACTTTTTGTGAAAATCAACTCAAAGATTTCCTGTCAAAGGATTTTCTTTTACCTGACACGGCCAAGAAGTCATCAATAGTTGTGATATCATCCACAGCTTCAGTCAATAGCTTCACTTGGTTCTCCCACTGGTCCTTAAACACGTCCATGTTCTCAAGAGCGACCTGACTCCGAGGGCGGGCTGCCAAGGTTCGCGCAGCATTGATCACCTGACAGGTTACAACAATACAGATGTAATACAGTAAGATTCTCTGATCAGTTAGAACAATATCAAAAAGTCCACATGATTGCACATGAAGCCATTTACCACAACCTTTGATGAAACGTTCAAACATAAAAGGTTATCATTGGCTAGAGATCTCACCTGAGGACAAAGTGTTTCAATCTGTGCTACTGCCATGCGAACCATCTTCACTCCTTCCTCATTGCTGGACATAGAGCAAGCCAAATGAGCCACCTAATAAACACAAAAGTATCAACAACATTACAGCTAGAAAGAAAAATTCATTGTTTCTGTTTTTGTTAAAATGGGAATCAAGCTAGTTTGACTGGGACCTTTTGTAAAAATTTCAACTGTACATAGGTGCAGCCTCCTTGAATTTAGGTCCACCTCACGGGTCAAGTTTCATTACAAATTTGTTTAACAAAGTGTTACAAAACTTTCCAATGAGGTCTCAGTCTCAGTTTAGATTATTACAGTCTCGGTCTCGGATTGTAAAATCTCGGTCTCGCTATTTGTCTCAGAAGATGAAGTTTCAGTCTTGGACTTTGAGGTCTTGACTCCAACACTGTAAAGACGGCCATAGTAAGTAATGATTATTTGCTTACCTCGACCAGTTTCTGAGCGTGCTCTCTGAAGACACCAGCGTAGTGTTCCGTTTCTCTCTCATTTCCACTCTTGGCTGCTTCGATTAGGACCAGCAGAGGCATGTTTGTCTCCAAGAAGGTATCTGAGACATGGTCACCAACAGCCTTCCTCAACTGTTGGAACAACGACAATGTGCAGTGGTAAACTTAACATTATTTCTATGCTGATGACTAAAGCCTGGTCTATACTTCTATACAAATTTTGTCGTCACATGGCTGTTTTCACAGTGATTATTTCACAGGAGTTCAGCACATTTCAAATGATACAAAGTATTTGTTGGAAATTTGTGATAACAAATTCATATCGCATACACATCCGCTGGAATTATGGACCGGGTTTTATGGGCCTTGTAGCAATCAGTCCAGGACAACCGGTGGATAAGTAACCTCCAGGACAAGGTTTGTTACCCGTTGTTAAATCACCTTGATTGAAATTGGGTGTTGGAGAAACTTAAAGCCATTATACACTTTCGGAACGGAAAAAAAAAAGAAAGTTCACAGGTTTACAAATAACTTACAGGGTTTACAGAAGGTAATGGTGAAAGACTTCTCTTGAAACATAATTCCATGAAATCCTTTACTTAAAACAATTATCAATTCTCGTTGTCGAGAATTACGGACTTATTTTAAACACATATCATGACATGGCGAAACGTGCGGAACCAATGGTGGGTTTTCCCTGTTCTTTTTTCCCGACTCCTATGACCGATTGAGCCCAAGTTTTCACAGGTTTGTTATTTTATATATCGAGGTGATACACGAAGTGTGGGCCTTTAGACAATACTGTTTACCGAAAGTGTCCAATGGCTTGAAGGAGAAGTTCACATTGCCTGATACTACATTTGTTAACAAACCACAGAGACTAAAATTACTTGCTACTGGAAAACAAGCAGCGGGTCTCTACATGGGTTATTAGAATCAAATCCACTACACATCTTGGGGTACAACACATGAGTAGCTAACTTCGCCGCTAACTTCGCCGCCACATTTATCCGCTAGCTACACTAATTAATCTACCTGTCTGCGGAGATCTCGGGTCTTGTGGCACATGCGGTCAATGGCTTGATCCAGGGGGTCGCTGCGGTCCTTACGGCCAGCCTAAAAGTAAAACAACAAAACAGTAACAATGACCGTTAAGAACATCTGTCATACATGACACTGCTGACATCAACATCAAACAAACAAGAGGAAAACAGGTGAAGACTGTTATGAATAATGCTATAAAACAAAGCAGTCGGTATGTAATACATTAATAGAAATACAAGTTATCTAAAAGAACTTGTGCATGAATATCATAGGCCTTTTTTGGAGGGTAAAAAGTAAAAAGCATTTACATCGAACAGAGAACAAACTTGTATAAAGGAAAGCACATGCAGCTTTATAATGGCATCTGCAAACGAACAAGATTGAGCTGTGAAAATGTCACTGGAGTGCCAAGGCAGCGCACAGCTGTATACTCCCCAGGGAGCTGAGAAATATTAAAGGATGTAATTGGCCCAATGACCAGGGCACTATATGTTAAGCGCATTGAGACGTTATTGTGAAATGCACTTTACAAATAAGAACTAGTTTTTATTATTGTTATTGTTATTCATTTCAAGCCCTGATGGGTCATTATGAATTCATTATGAATTGACAACAACTTACACAATTCATGTACTCAGTGAGTAAGTCTTGAAGTGCCTGTCTGACGGCATTACACTCTGCAACAATCCTCTCTCGTCTGTTGTCACGAGTACATGAAGAATCTGCCATCAGGGCCGCTCCACTGATGATGCTCTCTAGTTGCTCCTCAAGAGACGGGCGGGTTCGGATCTCATTGTAATCTGTAGGGCTCATCTTGATCTTACGCTGGAGGAAAAGCAATGAAATAATAAGAATAATAGTGGCTTCTTATATAATACTAATACTAATAATAGCACTAATAATAATCGTATTTATAATGCGCCTTTTGCCAAATGATACAAAGCGCTAGGTATTATTACTGCAAGGAGTGGGACGAAGTTTGAGATATAAGACCTAGTCCTTAGCACCATGGTTTACAAGGTGTTGTGGCACAATATGCTGCCAATCCAGCCAGGAACACCGGGGCGAACGCCTTCTCTTTTCGATAAGTGCACTGGGTTCTTTTACATGTGTTTACACAACACATGGGACCAACGCCTTAATGTCCCTTCCGAAGGATGAAGCAATGGTTATGTCACGGCTGGGGATTCGAACCCACACTCTGCTGATCAGAAACACCAGAGTTTGAATTTGGTTCTCATATCCATCACTCAGTGATGTTCAAGGCCCTTCAACATTCAGTATTTTTCTGCAAAGTATGTGGGACCATGTTTGATGTATGAGACCAGCATGAGACCTACTCCTTTACATAGCACCCTGTAATTATTTACAAGGTGCTGTGTTGTCAAAACCCTTTAAAGATCTAAACTTTATCAGAAGAAACAAAACAGCTGTCTTTTCACCAGCCTGACTTAAACATCTGAAATTTCACATCCCTGAGGGGTAAGGTGCAAAAGAACAGCTTTTTAACAACTGGCTTTTATGTTCAAGCTTGAATGTTTTTTTTTTGGTGTTAACTTGGGCAATTAAAGTCGCTATTGTGGCTAAAAGGGTTTATACCGCCACAAAGTAGATCCGGGCATGGAATTTCATCGTGAAAGGGCACAGCCATTTCCATTTAGCAAAGGGCACTTCTTTTTCAAAATCTATGGGAAGTCTATGGGAAACTTTTAAAGGGGGCAGAGGCCAAGATCAGGGCAACGGAGGCCATGGCCTTTGTTGCCTCCAGGTAATTCAAGGCCTGTAGTTCAGACACTTACATCAAGGTCGTCCAACGCAGCGATGAGCTCCCCGGTACCTCCTATATCAGCCTCAGGAACATCATCCAAGTGGGCTTGAGATACATTAGAGATGGTGTTCATAGCGCCCTCAAGCTGCTTGACCACAAAGTCACGATTCTCCCTTGCAGCTGGGACGTCTGGATGGCGAAGATAGGCCTGTCAGAGAAAAAATTAAAGTGTCACAGAGGATCTAAAAAACGTCAATGAAAAAAGCGTTCACATTTGTTCTAAAATCAAGTCGATTTGAGAAGACACATATCAACCGCAAAAAAACTTTTGGTAATGCCTTGCTTACTAGAGTGTCTTCGTGTTTTTTAGTTTTCCGAAATAAAAGGGAAACCAGGGCCAAGGTCATGGCTCTGCTTAGCACTGAATTCTGCACTTACGATCAACATTTCCCGCTCATGAGGCAAGTGCCAGACTCCTGTGTAAGCATGAATGTGATTGTAAGTGGGAATGCTTAGTAACGCACACAAGCAAAAATCCCTTGATAACCTTTGAAATATGTTGGATGCAAGCTCTGAATTCCTGTTGATCAGAAACACCAGAGCTTGAGTCTGCTGACCGTAATCGTTCAGCCACGACACGGTACATTATCAAACAAATTTTATACCATCTGACAAAAAGTGAAATGGCAGAGAAAGCAAAATTTTACTTGAGAAGCTGTCAGCAGCATGGTGCTGTGTTTCTTCAGGTCAGCTCTGGCTGCAGCCATCTCGTCACGCTGACGAGGATCTTTCAGGTCATTCTGACGTCTTGCGAGGAGCTTGTTGAACTCCATCATGTCTTTGCCGAATGTCTTGAAGCTCGATGCCAGATCTTGCTGGTTGTTGGACCTCATTATCTTGGCTAGATCTCCCTCCACCTTTAACAAATTAAAATGCCAAGTGATGGTCAGTTGTACTTGAAATATATGTTTCAGTGAAAATTGTGGTGCAGGTGTAGAGGCATTCAGAATTAAAACAAGCATTACTCATGATGACTGTTTCTTTTAAAGAGTCCGTATGTTTGGTTATGACTCTGAAAACTAATGGCAACAAAAACTTACTCAGTAAAAAGTACAGCTGTATTTGATATTTTATAATGCATTTTGAGAAAAATTTCACTTTGAAGTACTGTCGCTATGGGAAAAAGTGATAACTTTTGCTGTTAATCAAGTGGTCACATTTATGTCTCAATCTAGTAAATTTGTAGAATTTTTGAGGATTAATACCATGTTTTTATAACATAAATGACAGTAGGATTCTGAACTTACCACTTGAAGAGACTTGAGCAGCAGGTGAACGTCTACCATATCAGCCATGATAAGCAGCCGGGTGACGGCCGACAGAAGGTTACGGGCAGCCCGGGTCATGGACCCACGCTTCATGGACGAGCAAGGATCGTCAGCAAACTCTGATGAAGCCTTGTGCATTGTATCACCTGAAATGGTAGGAAAACGGGAATGTGAGACGTGTAGGGCCTTCTTGTAGTTAAAACAAGATGCACAGAATGACCATTATCGCAACGTCACAGCACAATTTTTGACAACGAAGGTTGGAAAACTATGGACTTTTACATAATTGTATGTGCACATACAATCCTTAGGACAAAGCAATTACAGTACAGCATCTTGCTCAAAGACATGAGTGCCATGGCAAGGAATCAAAGCCACTGCTGATCAGAAACAACTGTCCTTGAATCCGCCATGGCACTTCCTTGGGTCATCTGGGCCCAATTTCATGGCTCTGCTAACCATAAGCAAAGAATCATCGCTTGCAGACACATGGAATTCTGCGTTTATGTCAAGCGTATTTCACAGGGCTAGCTTGGAATTTAACTTGAGCGCGTGCTACTTTACGTTACTACATGTAGGATTTCTTATCTTACACAGCTACATGTAGTACAGAAATTCGGTGCTTGGCAAGCTGGCAAGCAGGCAAGCAGAGAACACTGAAGGTAAGTGCAGAACTTTGGCGGTAAGAAGAGCTATCAAATTTGGCCAATTGGGCTAACAAACACTAGCTACCAACCACAACAATGGAAGACAGGCAGAGATTGTACTACACTAACCTTTCTCCCTGACGTCAGCCACCGTTTCCAGCATCTGTTTACGAATCTCTGGTATCTCATTGGCAATCTCTTCACCCTTCTTGATGAATGCCTCGGTAGCCTTGGCAACAGCTGCGACGAGGACGTGGGCTTTCTTGGAGTGGCCCTTCTTCCTATTAGACGGTTGGGTTTTCACAAGGGTGGTGACCTAAATGTAAAAATAAATCAAAACAATATCAACATTGAGTAACTTTATGCAATACAGAACAATTATTTTAGCAACTTGAACCTCGCTCTCTAAGGGGCACAACAAATTTCCTTCTGCAGCTTGTATGTAAGGGGCAACACTGTGATAAAATTTTATTTTTGTACGGGAACCTTTCACATGGCAAAAAAGCAAAAGCGTAGGGCACCAGGGCAATTGCTGTGGCGCCAGGGCTTATTTCAAGGCTTGCTTTTAAACCCCCCACAATTATTTTTGTTTTGTTTACATTTATTATTCTGAATGGGCCACAAACTAATATTAATAAGCAAGTTGTTAATAAGTATCTGAAGTCTTGATCAACAAACAAATGTTGATATTAAGTTGGCCCAATAGGAATCTTCCTCTGTGCTGTACACATAATGTGACAGTGAAAGGCTGCCAAGCCTAATATTAAAGGGAAAACCACGCAATAAGGCATATTTGTGGGGATCGTTATATTCTACCTTTAAAACATCTTTCTAACCATGCATTTTATAACGAACGGTTTCAAACACTTTTTCATAGACCAACTCGCCCAACCCAAGGCAACGTGTCCCTTTAAGTATACTAACCTGCATAACCAGTGGTTCAAGAGTCTTCTCCACCGAGTAGGTACGGATCTCAAGATTCTTGGGGTCCCATTTGAACACCAGACTGCCCATTGGGCTGCCCTTAGTTGTCATCTTCACGTCTTAGCTTTGTGCTTCGGTCCAAATGTTTATTCTGGAGATGATATCATTACTATTAGTTTTTTCTTAAAACAGTCAAAGCACAGTCCAGAGTTATCGGCGAAATCAAAGAACACTTGGTCCACAGAGACACTCTAATCCTAGAAAAGTGGGGTGTCGTGGCCGAGCGGTTAAGAGTAATCAGATTCAAGCTCTTGCGTTTGATCAGCAGAATATATGTTTGAATTCTGGTCGTGAAACTTGTGTCTGGGGTCTCGAAAATTAAATTCGTAGAAAATTACTTCTTTCTCGAAAACTACGTCACCAAGTAAGGTTTTATGCTAATAAATATTTGAGTAATTACCAATTGTGTCCACTGTCTTTAAGGTCCAATGATCAGGTGAAACGCTTTGGAACGCCCTTTCGGCATGAAAAGCACTAAATAAAAACTAACTATTAATGTTATTATTAGCAGTAAAGTTGAAACACCTGTGTGGCCAATTTCATAGCGCTGCTAAACAGTTAGCAAATTTTTGTGCTTACTGTGTCATAAAAATTCAAATTTGTGAACTGATGTGCTCATTTTCCAACAGTTTCCTCATGTCAAAGGATGACTACCTTCATTCCAAACTTGTTCTACTTTCAACCGGTGTTTGTTGAATATACAAGTGTTACGACTATTCAAAACTATCTGCCTTCGAAAGCAAAGCTTCTTTATATAAACTAAAACATTTCCAAACAAGGAAATATTTCCACACATGATACCAATCTTTGAATAAGTAACTTTCAGTTCTAGTCAATATGAATGATTGCACAATTTTTTTCCTTTTTTGAGCAGGAAAAGGTTAAATTGTAAAACATTTGAGTGAATTTGCCCTTTTTCATTGGGCTAGCAAGTGAAAAGAAATACAATATATATATAGAAACTAACGTCCGTCGCTATAGCGAAAATACTCAAAAACTCGATATTTTGTTGACATCGAAATCCCCGATGTCACTTTTATAATCATATCGTAATATCGGATTTTCGATATATCGAAAATTTCGATGTTTGAAAATTTCGATGTTCTTAAATGATATCGAAAATACCAAAAGAGTGTCCGATTATTTAAGAGAAATCTGTGTTTGAGTATTAGAAAAGCCGTCGTCGTTATGTAGTTTCATCATTTTGAGTTGCCGTAATTAAATAAAATATGTTTTACAATACAACCAAGTATGTCTGCTTGTTCTTTGGGATTTCGCCATCAGCCGCTGGCCCGCCGCAGAAGTTCACGACCCCGCGTCGGACAACTTGATTGACACTTTTACGTCAATGCATCGGCAACTGACACCTTAATGTCGGCGAGTCACGCAACTCACAAAGGCTCTGTGTCATTTTGAGACGGTCAATCATGGCCAATCACGAATCGAGAATTGTGGTGAGCGTTCACCAATATTGGCCAAGCCAGCGGTAGCGGTGATCATACTTTGTTGTAAAACCAGAAATAATCGGGGCGCGGGACTACGCAATTTGAAATTTTTGAACTACAAACAAGGTTGGGGCCCCCAAAAACAGGTTTAAATGTAACCCTATTAAACTGTCAGTCTACGGTATATATATTTCTACTCGCCATGAAATACGCGCGCGCGGAAAAATTTCTACGCGCGCGGGAAATACTCGATATATCGAGTGTACTCGATATTAAATTATGGATATATCGGTAATGGGAAAAAAACGATATCGACGGACGTTAATAGAAACTTAAGGCAGTGGACACTATTGGTAATTACTCAAAATAATTTTTAGCATGAAACCTTCCTTGGTAACGAGTAATGGAGAAAGGTTGGTAGTATTACACATTATGAGAAACGACTCCCTCTGAAATGAGGTCGTTTTTGAGAAAGACGTATTTTTCCACGAATTTGATTTTGGGACCTCAGATTTAGAATTTGATTTTGAAGTCTCAAAATCAACCATCTGAACGCACACATCTTCGTGTGACAAGGGTGTTTTTTCCTTTCATTACTGTCTTGCAAGTTTGATGACCGTTTGAGCTCAAATTTTCACAGGTTTGCTATTTTATGCATATGTTGAGATAACCAACTGTGAAGGCCAGTCTTTAACAATTACCAATAGTGTCCACTGCCTTTAACTTGGGTAAGACTTGACTTGGGTACGAGTTGACCCGTTTCGTGTACATAGGCTACTTCTAGTTTCTACTTGTTTTGTATTCACTTCGTACACCCAAGTCGCTTCTGGTAAGTTGCATTCATGTTTGAACAAATTTAATTTAATTTTAAAATAATATTCTGTAGGCCTAGCCCACCTTGTTGAGCTGTTAATGGCTCCGCTTTTAACATCGGTCTCATCACTGTCACCATGGCATTACAGCCTACCTTCGATACATGTCTTAAATGCCAAGTTTTCAAAGACGCAAAATGCGCAGTAGTTTGATTGCAAATTTCTCCCATTTAAAAAAGTCCTATACTACTCCAGTATACCTAATTTTATCCCTTACAGTTGTGGAATTACTATGACACATAACAGGGCTTACTAAATGACGACTTTGTCAACCATATTCATTGTCATGATGTGTGACTTTTGGTCTTGGATTAGAGACTTGGGTCAATTAAAAATGAGTGAAAAAGTGGGGTAGTGACACACTCACACAGGCAGGATAAAGAAATCTTTCCAAGGCATTATATACCTTGCTTTAGTTGCAATGATCATCTCCAAACGAAATAACAATAAAAAGCTCGTACATGTACGTTGGACAATGGAATCATCCTAACCCAGTCCAGTGTCGTACAATTATAACAGTCAGTGCAGTGCAGTGTCAAACACGTCCGTAAATTGGGCAGCCAGCTTGGTTTTGAAACGTCCAATTGTTTTTTTTTACGCTTTAGTTCTATTCCAAACTATCAACACAATGACCATCTACAGTCGACCAAATGAACAACTAAAATGAACACTTTTGTAAAATATACTTCAGTATTAATGACAAAAACCAACCTGTTTATAGTGTTTCCAATAGATATTCCACTGAACTCTCCATACAAACTTCAACGTTTATTTTTAGTTGTGTGAGTTGAAGTTCGTATCTCTCTTGCTATAACTTCCGGGCTATTACAATTATTTTACTTACACCCCTGCATCTGCATTATAATGTTTTGTATTAAAACAAAATTTGCGTTTAAATTAAGATTTTTCTACACATAGATATTGGATGTATTTATTTTAAGGGTAGAATGTGGTCTTTAACATAATACTCTTAGATAAATTTAACAGTTTGACAATAAAGCTTCGCAATAGTGCAGAAAATCAGAGGGAGTAACAGTAGTAAATGAAAGAAAGTCTAACTGACATTCCAATCTAACCACGCCAAACAACTATGTATGAGTCACGTGACAGTGACTAATTCCTAAAAAATTAAACATACCGTCTGACATGTACGTCTGGCCTTGAATAACAAATGCCCTGACCTTGGCCCCGGTGCCCTTATTTACCAAGATTCCATTTAAAGTGCCATTGGCACAATTGAAAAATTTCTACGCTTGCCCTCTCAAAGGGTCTAATGAGGCGTGGTTTTCTCTTGAGGTTGGGGAAGGAGAGGGGGGGGGAGGACAATTAGGTTCCGGTCACATTTCAGAAAGTTGTTTTGAATTAGAGACAAATACAAAAGTAAGAAACATTTTAACTTATATCACTAGCATATGTCATACTTATTATAGACTCCACCACACCGAAACTGAATAATGAGTGTTTGAACTTTGATTAGATTTAGTAACTTTAGGGGGGGGGGGGTTCCTTTGATCAATGATTAAAGCAAGGATGATAATACTGATACATGCAAGAAAACCATTTCGTTGCTGTTTGTGGTATAGAGCCTTTTATTAATAACCCTGCCTCAAACGTCCATGCTCAAAAACAGAGAGTATGTGTGTGTGTGGGGGGGGGGGGTGGGGGGGGGGTGGGTACAACCATGGAGGTGGTACAACATCTTGTTACTAATTATTACCATGGAGCAATAGACTAGATCTAGTTTATTGCTCCATGTTATTACATGGTGACACCGTCAACAAGAAAGCACAGTCGGACAGTATTAGGCCAAATAACAAAATACCCTCCCCTCATCCTTTTTGGAGGCCGCATCCATTTTTTTCTTCAAAAAGACAAAATTGTCGTTGTATTTCTCATTAAACTTAGCAATCTTTTAAGACCGTGTAACTGTATAAAGTAAATGACGACTTTATATTGAAGAATTGGTGGTCAGTTTCAGTTCAATTGCTTGGCGGCCACCTTTTAAAAAAGTAAATAAAAAATTAAAAAGCCCTCAGTTTCCTTTTGTTGAACATACTGTATTAGCGTGTCACAAAATAAGAAGAACACAAACTCACTTTCAATTAGTTAAAACTATAAAATAAAAAAAATAATATTGTTTGAAATCAAAATCGACTTAGGTAATAAATAAAACTAGGCCAACTCGACGCACCAGCTGGACCAAATTTCACAGAGCTGCATGTTTTAAGTCAAAAAGGGGCTAAGCACAAACAAACTATGCTTAACGGAATAAGATTTTTTTTTGTAAGCTCTATGATATTGGGCTCAGTTTGTGATGGGCGAAAGCATATAAAAAGAGTTAGACAACGAAAATGTTTATTTCAAAGTTTAAGTTGAATGTCCTATAATCCCCAACATTACATTAGTAATAACCACCAACATATGTTATCATAATATTAATATTTGAGACACGTAATAATTATGAGTCCCGTGTGTGCAATAGTGTAAATAACCAATATTCTTATCGAACTGAACTTTGAGATAATGACATCATTAATAATAATAGGAAAACATATCATAATACACATTTGTCTTGGAAGTGCAACAAATATTTTTGTTATTCCTCAAAGATTTATGGACAGACATGACGATTGACTTGCATTTTTTAATTAATTAAAAGTGTACCGAAATGAGTATGTTATTGGGCCTATTGTCTTACTTTTAAAATTAAACCTCCCTTTTCTACTTTAGAATACCACCCCCCCCCCTCCTCGGTCGCATGCCTGTTGTTAAACATGTCCACACAAGTTTATCATGCCCATAACCCATGCTGTGTCATTTGTAGATCGCTCACTTTCCTGTTTTGGACCAAAAGAATGGAA
This sequence comes from Asterias amurensis, assembly GCF_032118995.1. Lineage (NCBI taxonomy): Eukaryota > Metazoa > Echinodermata > Asteroidea > Forcipulatida > Asteriidae > Asterias > Asterias amurensis. Next base: position 5,941,235 of record NC_092655.1, on the reverse strand, counting down.
CACTCTCCCTATAACCACATCTAGGATGCTAACACTTCCACATTTTCAAGAAACTGCTCACATGTTTTCCATTCCAACGAGTGTATCAACATTAATTTCATCCAACTGTCTTGAGCGCCTTTGAACAACTTTGGTTGATTTTGGCGCTATATAAATTCCCCTTGATTGATTAATCAGGTAACGACTATTTAGTTACTCCTTTAAACAATGGAACGATACTCTTTAAAGCACTACTTTCTAATTTACGTTGGACTAACACAAAATGACTGTAAATGGTGGTGTTAGACAACAGTGTGAAAAAAACACTTATCACGCGTTCGTCACCCGTGTATTTTATTCTTGGTGACGTGAATCTCCATTTTGTTTAGAGGCGTCTCCATACGGAAGGAAACATGGCGTACCAATGACGTCAGAGACCTGTAGACTCACCGCGCCGAAATAGTGGAGCAGATTCATGGCGCTGTAAACCTGTGTGAACATTAAATCATCGCGTTGAAGAACTGTTAGTTGTACTTGACAATAATATTGTTGCAAGCTGTGCGGAATGGTGTTCTGTAAATCCGAGGAGGAAATGCCTTTGCTGTTACTTTTAAGTTGACTCTTCCTAAAAAGTAACAGGCTAAATACTCATATTCGATTATACAGAATATAATTAAATGCCTGCATTATATCACAAAGTACGATGGTGTACAACACCCATAGACCCCGCCACATAGCATGCATAAAATAAACAAAGAGGAAGTTCGTAAAATTAGTTTGAGAAATGTTGTTCACATTTATCTTTAGGAGAGTATACGTTTGGTCAGAATGACAAGAAGCACAGCAGTTTTAGGTACATTAAGAATCATTTCACTTCGTAGTAATGTCGTTATGGAACAAAATATCAGTTTGAGTTTGAGAAACGGTACTGTCAGATACGTTTCTCAGATTGTGTATTCCAATCGAAAACTACATTCTTTCTGCGTAGGTTGAACTTCTCCGGATTTTTACCGATATCTTAAAAACGCATAGAACCTTTGAAGTGAAATGTTCACAAGTTAGTTTTATTGTTGGCCTATGATACTAAGGATTAAAACAATCGAGCGGTTCCAAAAAACAAGGTATACGTTACACAGACTCAAATACGGATAAACTGTTTCTTCAAGTAAACTGCTACTTTTGAAGTGACTTACCATGACCAACCACAGTATAAGTTGAGATGACAGGGGACTTCCAAGAAGATGGTTGATGAGGAGGGAAAGAGGTCCCAGAAATATTGAGTCTGGAGAAGAAACACTGCTCTTGCTCATGTATGCAATCTAGAGTGGGAAATCATCAAAAGATTATAAAAGAACAGAACAAAACTTGGTAAGGCCGATATTTGCTTAGAAAAGAATATTTCTTAAAGGCACTGGATACTATTGTTAATTTCTCGAAATAATTGTTAGCATAAAAACTTAATTGGTAACGGGCAATAGAGAGCTGTTAATAGTAGACATCATTGTGAGACACGGCTCCCTCTGAAGTAACTTAGTTTCTGAGACAGAAGTAATTTCTCACTAAAATATCCCTTCGATACCTCAGCTGAGGTCTTTCGAATTCAAGGCATTTGAAAGCACACAACTTGTGCGACAGAGGTGTTTTTTCCCTCAAATTAATCTCTCGTAACTTCGACAACCAATATTGAGTTCAAATTTTCACAGGTTCGTTAGTTTATGCTTATGACAAAAAAGTGAGAAGCTTTGACACTTCCAAAGGTGTCCAGTGCTTTCAACAAAACCCATGATTGTGTGTACCTATTATGGTAGCCATTCTGCTTAGCAAACACGAATTTGCCCTGAACAAAATTAGTTGCTTCATCACTGGTCTATGCATTTCGTACCGTGAGCTGGAAACTACAAACTAACAAAGAAATTGAGGTGGGAATTTTAATAAACACATCAGGAACTTGCCATTAGTTTGCAAGACTGTTTCGCCTCTAGGAGTCCAAAGATCATCATGAAGACACAGGGTTGGAATTCGTAATAGTTGGTGCATGTTTTGGTCAAGACTGCGAGGAGGAAAACAACGCCGATGTTAACAACTGGGAAGACTGCACTTGTGCCCTGTCAGAATAAAGATGATTGCGGTTTTATATGCATGCAACACAACACAGATATCCGTGTTATTTTGATGCATGCTTTCTGCATTTTCGTTTGTTAACAAGCTGTTTGTCACTACCGGTTTTAAGGGGTTGGTACACTGTTTTTGCAATAACTTTAACATTAAGCCATTTTTAGATAATTGAGGTTTGAGTAAATTTGTCTGTTTACCCAAACCAAACAGTACACTCCTATAGTGTCCGTCATACCTTAAAATGGAGAGCTGTTGATAGTTGTAGAACATTGTGAAAACGGCTCCCTCTGGTAAAGTATAATAGTTTTTTTGAGAAAGGGGTAATTTCTCACTCAAATAATAAAAGACCAGCTGAAGCCCTTTGTAATACATCTGAGTAATGCAACTTGGGTGTTTTTCTTTCATTCTCTTGCAACTTCGATAACCAATTGAGCCCAAATTGCCATATGTTTGTTATTGTTTTGCATATGTTGGGATAAACCAAGTGAGCTCTTGAGAATACTGGTCTTTGACAATTACCAAAGGTGTACAATGACTTCAACAAATTATTATCATCGAAAGAAAATTTGCAACTAAATTTATGTGTATAACGCAATGTTTGATTCTTATTGATCTTACCGCCACTGAAGACCTGTAACCTCGTTTCCAGATGAAAATAAAGTGGTTTGCGAACTTTATGATGGCCATGGCAACTGAACTGAATATAATAATTTCTCTAACGTCGAACCCAACAACCTGAAAAATAGACAGAAATAGATTCGGTATATTCGTTCTTCGTTTGTTCTGTTTTGTTTCTAGCCCTTATTATTGCCGTTCCTCCCCAAATTTCATTCTGGGACTCATATAGATCTTCAAAGCCATCTTGGGTTTTTCCCATTGATACAAAACCGAGGCTTTAAGAACAAAATACTCTGGATCCTATTCGCAGAATGATTATTAGCGTTCATCATTGTTATTTGATACGAGGAACATGACCGAGATGGGGGCAGCATTATAAAGATCTATCGGGTTATAGCCTGAACAGCTGCCGTCACACTTCATGGTTCGTGAATCGGCAAGAGATCTGCCTATATACTCATACCCATAATCACCTTTGCCCTCGCATAATAATATGTTCACACATTGTCCTATGGTCATGGAGATTCGCAGTTAAATTCGACGTACATGTGTATACATATAAAGCCAACACCTGTCTTATCTTTGTTGACAAAGACAGGGGAGAAGTCTAGTACCTTGACGGTCCAAACTTCGGGTCCAAAGAAAGCCGTCAGCAGGTAGGCCAGGCACAACGATAGCTGAGATTCAGTCACATCCAAACTGTGAGAAAGAAGAGCGTGAGAGTGAGGGGCTGGATGGTCAGGGCCCAATTTCATAAAGCTGTTAAGCAAAAAATACTGCTTAGCATATTACTCTGCTAGGCAAAACGAATCATGGGGAACCAGTTTCAACAATGTTTAAACAAAATTCAAGTTTTATTGCATTATTAACAAACTCCGCAACCAAAGGCTGAATCGTGTTTAAAATACAGAGTTTATAAAAAATAGTATTGTTAAAAGTTACAGAAAAACTCACGTGCCAAATCTTACGATTCCAGTCACATAGGTCTGCCAATGGGCTGTGTAGAACATGAACATTACTGTCAGCATGTAGGTCAAAAAAAGGTGAGGCTGGTCGCCAATGCGGAGACAGATGGCGAGCTGTATCCCAACACACACTATAGTTCAGAGTGAACAAAAACCTCAATCGTTATTGAAAACATAATGTCAACTTTTCTTTGTTAAGGTGATCATTGCTACCAGACCATGGAAGAAGTATATATGCAGCTTCTTTGCGATAAGTGTCACTCAGGTTTCTATTTGTGTATTACACAACACGTGGGACCAACGGCTTTTACCACCCCCCCCCCCCCCACATCCGAAGGACGCAGCAATAATAATCATGCCTTATAGGTCACGCAAGTGTCCCTTGCGGGACTCGAACCACATGTCCAAACACCCTGTGATTAGAAGCACCAGAGCTTGTGTCCAGTCTGCTTGACTGCTCGACTACACCAGACGCTAAGCCTGGTTGTATCATGTTGGTAAAGTGACGGTGTGCCATAATTTTACTTTGAACCACATCCACTTCTTGCAACACTGTACATGCCCATGCACATGTATTCATAGTCAAACTCTCACCTGCGCTTACTGAGTCACAGGTATGGTCGAAGATCTCCGATAACTGCCACTGGGTGATAAGCAGATTACGTCGGGCTTGCATGCCGTCCAGAGCGTCGAAGGCCTGGTACCAAAACACGGCCAAAGCTGCCAACGCGTAAGCCCATTTTGGAGCCTAAAATTAAACATAATTATTTATTTTTAGAAACCACTGAACAGTACAGAGACAGCGGAAACAGTTGCGTCATTTCTAGGGATGGGGACTTTTTTTCGCTCTCCACATGCCCCTTCTGGTTTGTCACTAAGTGAGAACACCTCACAACGGTGCCTCACATTAGTGCATTTTATGAGCTCGTTACTGTCGTTAGGACATGAAACTTTAACACACATAAATGCTGAGAAGGCAGTGGACACTATTGGTAATTACTCATAATAATTATTAGCATATAAAACCTTTCTTGGTGACGAGTTAAATCGGGAGAGGTTGAGGGTATAAAACATTGTGAGAAAGGGCTCCCTCTGAAGTGCCATAGTTTTCGAGAAGTAATTTTCCGAGAAGCAATTTTCCACGGATTTGATTTCGAGACCTTAGATTTAGGACTTGAGGTCTAGAAATCAACCATCTAAACGCACAGCACTTCGTGTGACAAGGGTGTTTTTTTCTTTCATTATTATCTCGCAGCTTCGATGACCGATTGAGCTCAAATTTTCACAGGTTAGTTTTTTATGCATATGTTGAGATACACCAACTGTGAAGGCGATAGTCTTCGACAATATACCATTAGTGTCCACTGCCTTTAAAAGATCATAGAAAACAGTTAAATCTATGAAACAAGCCTGCATAAGTCGATATAGGGCCTACAAGTTTTAATCATTTTTATATATTAATACAGATGAGGGGTTAACCTACATCTTCTGAGGTGTTTCATTATCGGCTCATTCCGTTTTCCCTTCGGTTTGATCGCCTCCTGACGTACAGGTACCAGGCAGCTGCAATAAGTATGGGTTTGATACACTGGTTGCTATGTGTATTTGTTTTTATGGACAAAGCATAATTTATGCATACGGGTTGTCTAAAACATAGTCTAAATACGATCTGATAACAACAAATTGAAAACGGGAATGTAATTTGATATAATGTGCAAACATTGACAGTCTTTCCAAACAATAATTTCAGACTTATAGTCACCTGGAAATAGATTTTTTTTTTCAAACATAAGAGTATATGCTTACGAAAAATAAAACAAATTGTTTGTCACGATATATATGTTTAAAATATATATAAAGTTGTTTGGTGGCTGACTCCGCCTACCCATTTTGTGACGTCAATCGAGGCAGGGTGGGGTCTACTCTTAAATTTGTAAATAACATAACAACTGATTTTGTTAAACCTCAGTTAACTGTTTATACACATTCCACTCATCAAAACACATATATTAGTGACAAAAGCTTTATTTTGAAAAAACACCACTTCCAGGTGACTTTAAATGTTGACTTACAAACCACTTCTAGATGTTTAACAGACATCATGTCCCGAATGAGCAGATGCCTTCACATACTTCCACGGACATGAAGAATTAATTACAAACTCTGAAGGGAACTGTGCTCTGACAAATAATACTTTGATTCTCTGCATGCTGGAAACTATATTGCAGACTCAATTGTCTTTAGCATTATTGTCTAGACGATGAGTACACAAGACACATCAACCTATGAACTTTCATCAACACAAGTATGCAATTAGTCTAGCCTAATATTTGTTCACAGGACTCGGGAAAGTATACAGTGCTAACACACATCGGTGCATGGGTAAAAAAAACAAATTAATAGTCCAGCCTTCTAAAATAAACTGTTTTGATCTATGTTTAATACAGGCACGTACATAATAATGCTCGATCTTTATGGTTGGACAAAAGCAATCAGTCTATTATAGACAACTTCATTTGCTGTAATGACTGGATGTAAAAACTGTTAAAAAAGACAGTCTGTTCGAAAAAGCTCTGAAATTGAAAAGATCCATTGAGTGAAGCTGTCCAACCCTAAAAACTGCACTCAGTAGCCCGAGCCAATATATAGGGTAAGTGTCAAATCACGCCACCCGGGGTCAATAAATAAATTTCCTGAATGAGTTTGGTCCTGATAAATATGAGAAAACTCTGAAACCCGAATTTGACCGTTCTTGGACAGTTGCTTTTGAGTTACTTAAGTGGACGTGCAATCATTAATGTTGTTTGTTGAAAACACGCTTGGTTGGGTAAAATTTTAACTACCGTAATCCCCAAAACCACTCGGCACACAACGCTAAAATTTAGGCGTGAGAGTTTTCTCTAAGGAAACCAATTCAGCAAATTTAAATAGTATCCTTGATACACCCTGGGAAGTCTATATTCGCCACCCTTAGCACAAAGCATGGACCTTGCAATGGACCGGACTTATTGTAGCCCCAACTTTAGCCGACAGTGCGGAACGTATCCGCACTCAGGCAGAACCCCGTATGCAAAGCTGAGGTGGGGTTTCATAACTAGTGCCTACATAGGTGGAAGGCAGAAGAAAAAACCCACTGAGCAAACCTGACTCTCATATCAGTTTTTTGTTGGGTGAACAGGACCAGAAAAGCAAATGCGTGTCAATGCACCCATTGAATCACACAAACAAACAATCTAGCTTGCGATGCATACGTGGCATGTCGCTTAACGGTATCTGTGATGCATTTGTTGGTTTTAGCATTTTTGCCGTTAAAAAAAGTATACTGTGCTTGTCTTTAGGTGCATTAGCATTCTCCTCTGAAGCCGAGCAGAGTAACTGCTCGAAACATCGAGACTAACACCCACTGGCTCTTTTCAGAGCCAACACATCTGTTATAATCCCACAAATGAAACTTAATTCATTGTTGTACCTGCAAGTTTACCATCGTTTATAGTTTCTCATGAAGACGAGCATAGTATACTGTTCGAAACGTCGAGACCAAAGCGGCTCATCCCATAGTAGAGACAACACCCGCTGTTATAGTTTCTTCCTAAGTTTTATTTAGTTTAGTTACGTCTTCTAAATTTATTTATTTATTTATTATTAAGCATTTAGGTCCGCTATTCATGGTAAAACCATATCACAGCGTTTACAAAGAGCAATAAATTAAACAACAATAGAACAAAATACTTTTGTTTAGTTACTTCTTTTTTTGTATTGCTGCGACGGTAGAGGAAAATGAGTTGAAGATGATTTTGTCCCATAGTCATTACCTTCTCAGTTGCAGTCGGGGCATAAGACATAAGAATCACTAAACTGATGATGTTGAATGATAAACCGAATACAGTGATCACGTTGCCGTTCAAAGCTTTCGGTGTCACCTTCTGCAGCTTGGTCCAGAACACCCGCATGTAAGGATCCAAGAGAGAATTCCAGTCTTCCACTGAGTAGACATGCTCACTAACATGTCTCAACTGCTCCTGCGTCAGAATTTCACCCATCAACATCTTGGGGTGAGGGAGGCTCGAAATAGATGATCGGTATGTAAGGGAGCTTCTTCGGCGAACTACTGGGTTATACTGACCAATCAACGTTTGTTCAGGTCTCCAGCTACCCTTTGGTTAAGGCGCATGCGACATAACTGAGTTGGTAAAGGCGCTTTTCGGCTTCGCTGCTCGCGCTTGTCTCTACACGTGAGATGTTCAGGCTACCTATAACATTGTCTTGATTGGCGAGCCTATTTTTGTAACTTTCACCGGTAGAGGGCGCCACATGGATTGTTTCGGAGGCTGACTCGGGACACGCACAGAGAAATCGCTGGGGAATCCCCTGTGACAGAGAGGCACACTGTGGGTGCGTTCGTTTAGCTGCCCTGGGTCTACCCCGGTGTGTGGCAGGGTTTTTTTTTTCCAGGACGAACGTGGGTAATTATCTGCACACGTTCGTCCTGGAAAGAAAAACGCCACACACCGGGGTTGACCCAGGGAAGCTAAACGAACGCACCCTATACTAACGCCCATGAGATCAGCCTTTTGTCAAAGCCTTCGTGGCTTGGAGAGCCGCAATCCCAAACGACTGGAACTAGGGACCACGCGCGCGGATATCGGACAGGGGACCAGTCTAAGTTGCAAAATAGTGGCTTCTTATAGCGCGTATATCCGTCACTCAGTGCCGCTCCTTGCGCCGTAACATACAGGGTGCGTTCGCTAGCTTCCCTGGGTCTACCCCGGTCTGCCCGGTACGTTCGGTTAGCTTTGACGTCCAGGGGCTCACCCGGGTCAGCCACCGGTGGCCTTCTTGTGGAGTGGGTCACTTGGGAGTTACCCGAGGTGCATGCCGTCACCACGTAAGGGCGAGTGCTATCGTTCGATTTGCTCTTGTCAGGGGCTCACCCGACGAGTGAGCACCGCGAGGTCGACCCAGGCAAGCTTATCGAACGCACCCACAGTGTTTCCTTCAACATGTGGGACTACGTTTGTATTATGAGACCTTACTTTTTATAGCACCATGTAATGGATAACAAGGTGCTGTGGTGCAACATGCTGCCCGAATCCAGCCAGGAACAACGGGCGAACCCTTTCTCTTTTAGATAAGTGCACTGTTTTGTTTTTGTTTTTTTACATGCGTTACACAACACATCGGGACCCACGGCTTTGCGTCACACCCAAAGGACGAAGCAAAAATGGCTAAGTGTCTTGCTTAAGGACACAGGTGTTACGACCGGGACCCGAACCCAGACTCTGCTGATCGGAGGGGAAGTTCAGTGCTCTTATTCGCTCGGCCAATACACGCCACAAATAAATTAAAATATTGAACACCAATTTTATTTTGTCACGGCAACAAATTCACGTTACTATTTTCAGTCTTCTCATACTGAATGATTATTCATAAGTTGTAATGACGTCACGGTTCATGAAATAACAGTGACTGTTTCATATAGGCCTACAGTATCATGGAGACAAAATGACAAAATAAATTCCAATTATTTTACTTTTGATGAAGTGTTTATTGAAGTGCATATTTTAAAGTGTTTTTTTATTGGGAAAACCGGCATACGTACCAGCACATTTTTAATTGAAAATATGCACACAGTCACGATATGGGGTGGGGGTTGGCGTTGGACAACGTAAAAATAATAGAATAAGTGAATATAATGCAATATATACGGCACAATTGTGTTTAAAGTTAACATGAAACCGAATATTTGTCGCCGTATGGTATTGTGAAACTTTCTTTTTCAAAGCCGTGTGATTACGCAGCTTGTTGAACTACTATGGATTTGGGTAAGTAGTTACTACATTTCTTTATACATCAATTGAAATTGAAACGGTTGCATGCATCAATTTATGATTACAACTCATTTAAGGTGTTTATTAACAACACTCCGTAGGACGGTTACAATCGAAAGTGACGTGTTATTGAACCAAACCCCTCATAATGTGGAAACAAAATATGAGATCCCCAACGTTTGTATTTCGGCCAAATAACAAAATACCCTCCCCTCATCCTTTTTGGAGGCCGCATCCATTTTTTTCTTCAAAAAGACAAAATTGTCGTTGTATTTCTCATTAAACTTAGCAATCTTTTAAGACCGTGTAACTGTATAAAGTAAATGACGACTTTATATTGAAGAATTGGTGGTCAGTTTCAGTTCAATTGCTTGGCGGCCACCTTTTAAAAAAGTAAATAAAAAATTAAAAAGCCCTCAGTTTCCTTTTGTTGAACATACTGTATTAGCGTGTCACAAAATAAGAAGAACACAAACTCACTTTCAATTAGTTAAAACTATAAAATAAAAAAATAATATTGTTTGAAATCAAAATCGACTTAGGTAATAAATAAAACTAGGCCAACTCGACGCACCAGCTGGACCAAATTTCACAGAGCTGCATGTTTTAAGTCAAAAAGGGGCTAAGCACAAACAAACTATGCTTAACGGAATAAGATTTTTTTTTGTAAGCTCTATGATATTGGGCTCAGTTTGTGATGGGCGAAAGCATATAAAAAGAGTTAGACAACGAAAATGTTTATTTCAAAGTTTAAGTTGAATGTCCTATAATCCCCAACATTACATTAGTAATAACCACCAACATATGTTATCATAATATTAATATTTGAGACACGTAATAATTATGAGTCCCGTGTGTGCAATAGTGTAAATAACCAATATTCTTATCGAACTGAACTTTGAGATAATGACATCATTAATAATAATAGGAAAACATATCATAATACACATTTGTCTTGGAAGTGCAACAAATATTTTTGTTATTCCTCAAAGATTTATGGACAGACATGACGATTGACTTGCATTTTTTAATTAATTAAAAGTGTACCGAAATGAGTATGTTATTGGGCCTATTGTCTTACTTTTAAAATTAAACCTCCCTTTTCTACTTTAGAATACCACCCCCCCCCCTCCTCGGTCGCATGCCTATTGTTAAACATGTCCACACAAGTTTATCATGCCCATAACCCATGCTGTGTCATTTGTAGATCGCTCACTTTCCTGTTTTGGACCAAAAGAATGGAACACTCTCCCTATAACCACATCTAGGATGCTAACACTTCCACATTTTCAAGAAACTGCTCACATGTTTTCCATTCCAACGAGTGTATCAACATTAATTTCATCCAACTGTCTTGAGCGCCTTTGAACAACTTTGGTTGATTTTGGCGCTATATAAATTCCCCTTGATTGATTAATCAGGTAACGACTATTTAGTTACTCCTTTAAACAATGGAACGATACTCTTTAAAGCACTACTTTCTAATTTACGTTGGACTAAAACAAAATGACTGTAAATGGTGGTGTTAGACAACAGTGTGAAAAAAACACTTATCACGCGTTCGTCACCCGTGTATCTTATTCTTGGTGACGTGAATCTCCATTTTGTTTAGAGGCGTCTCCATACGGAAGGAAACATGGCGTACCAATGACGTCAGAGACCTGTAGACTCACCGCGCCGAAATAGTGGAGCAGATTCATGGCGCTGTAAACCTGTGTGAACATTAAATCATTGCGTTGAAGAACTGTTAGTTGTACTTGACAATAATATTGTTGCAAGCTGTGAGGAATGGTGTTCTGTAAATCCGAGGAGGAAATACCTTTGCTGTTACTTTTAAGTTGACTCTTCCTAAAAAGTAACAGGCTAAATACTCATATTCGATTATACAGAATATAATTAAATGCCTGCATTATATCACAAAGTACGATGGTGTACAACACCCATAGACCCCGCCACATAGCATGCATAAAATAAACAAAGAGGAAGTTCGTAAAATTAGTTTGAGAAATGTTGTTCACATTTATCTTTAGGAGAGTATACGTTTGGTCAGAATGACAAGAAGCACAGCAGTTTTAGGTACATTAAGAATCATTTCACTTCGTAGTAATGTCGTTATGGAACAAAATATCAGTTCGAGTTTGAGAAACGGTACTGTCAGATACGTTTCTCAGATTGTGTATTCCAATCGAAAACTACATTCTTTCTGCGTAGGTTGAACTTCTCCGGATTTTTACCGATATCTTAAAAACGCATAGAACCTTTGAAGTGAAATGTTCACAAGTTAGTTTTATTGTTGGCCTATGATACTAAGGATTAAAACAATCGAGCGGTTCCAAAAAACAAGGTATACGTTACACAGACTCAAATACGGATAAACTGTTTCTTCAAGTAAACTGCTACTTTTGAAGTGACTTACCATGACCAACCACAGTATAAGTTGAGGTGACAGGGGACTTTCAAGAAGATGGTTGATGAGGAGGGAAAGAGGACCCAGAAATATCGAGTCTAGAGAAGAAACACTGCTCTTGCTCATGTATGCAATCTAGAGTGGGAAATCACCAAAAGATTATAAAAGAAAAGAACAAAACTTGGTAAGGCCGATATTTGCTTAGAAAAGAATATTTCTTAAAGGCACTGGATACTACTGGTAATTACTCAAAAAAAAACTATCATGAAAACTTACTTGGTAACGAGCAATGGATATAGCTGTTTATAGTATAACACATTGTGAGAGACGGCTCCCTCTGACGTAACGAGATAGAAGTAATTTCTCACTAAAATATCCCTTCGATACCTCAGCTGAGGTCTTTCGAATTCAAGGCATTTGAAAGCACACAACTTGTGCGACAGAGGTGTTTTTTCCCTCCATTAATCTCTCGCAACTTCGACAACCAATAATGAGTTCAAATTTTCACAGGTTCGTTAGTTTATGCGTATGTCGAGAAAGTGAGAAGCTTTGACAATTCCAAAGGTGTCCAGTGCTTTCAACAAAACCCATGATTGTGTGTTCCTATAATGGTACCCATTCTGCTTAGCAAACACTAATTTGCCCTGAACAAAATTAGTTGATTCATCAATGGTCTATATATGTATTCGTTCCATATGGAAACTACAAACTAACAAAGAAATTGAGGTGGGAATTTTAACACACATCAGGAACTTGCCATTAGTTTGCAAGACTGTTTCGCCTCTAGGAGTCCAAAGATCATCATGAAGACACAGGGTTGGAACTCGTAATAGTTGGTGCACGTTTTGGTTAAGACTGCGAGGAGGAAAACAACGCCGATGTTAACAACTGGGAAGACTGCACTTGTGCCCTGTCAGAGTAAAGATGATTAAGGTTTTATATGCAAAACAACACAGAGATCCGTGTTATTTTGATGCATGCTTTCTGCATTGTTGTTTGTTAACAAGCTGTTTGTCACTACCGGTTTTAAGGGGTTGGTACACTGTTTTTGTAATAACTTTAACATTAAGCCATTTTGAGATAATTATGGATGAGTAAATTTGTCGGTTTACCCAAACCAAACAGTACACTCCTATAGTGTCCGTCATACCTTAAAATGGAGAGCTGTTGATAGTTGTAGAACATTGTGAAAACGGCTCCCTCTCTTAAAGTATAATAGTTTTTTTGAGAAAGAGGTAATTTCTCACTCAAATAATAAAAGACCAGCTGAAGCCTTTTGTAATACATCTGAGTAATGCAACTTGGGTGTTTTTCTTTCATTCTCTTGCAACTTCGATAACCTATTGAGCCCAAATTGCCATAGGTTTGTTATTGTTTTGCATATGTTGGGATAAACCAAGTGAGATCTTGAGAATACTGGTCTTTGACAATTACCAAAGGTGCCCAGGGGTCGATTTCACAAAGAGTTAGGACTAGTCCTAACTTAGGACTAGTCCTATAGGAGATATACAAATTGCATGGATAGTCCTAAGTTAGGACGAGTAACTAGTCCTAACTCGAGATAAGACTAGTCCTAACTCTTTGTGAAATCCACCCCAGTGCCTTCAACAAACCATTCTCGTCGAAGGAAAATTGACAACCAAATTTGTGTGTAATGCAATGTTTGATTCCCTACTGATCTTACCGCCACTGAAGACCTGGAACCTCGTTTCCAGACGAAAATAAAGTGGTTTGCGAACTTTATGATGGCCATGGCAACTGTACTGAATATAATAATCTCTCTTACGTCGATCGCAACAACCTAAAAAAAATAGACATAAATAGATTCGGTTTATGGACAATGCTTTTTGTTCTTCTTTTTCTCGTTCTTCTTCTGTTTTGTTTTGTTTCTAGCCCTTATTATTGCCGTTCGTTCCCAAATTTCATTATGGTACTCGTATAGACCTTTATCATGCTGCAACCATCTCGAGTTTTTCCTATTGATACAAAACCGAGGCTTGAAGAACAAAATAGTCTGGTTCCTATTCGCAAATGATTATTAGCATTCATCATTGTTATTTGATACGAGGACATGGCCAAGAGGGACGCAGCATGAAAAAGATCTATTGGGTTAACCTGAACATCTGCCGTCACACTTCAGGGTTCGTGAATCGGCAAGAGATCTGCCTATATACTCATACCCATAATCACCTTTGCCCTCGCATAATAATATGTTCACACATTGTCCTATGGTCATGGAGATTCGCAGTTAAATTCGACGTCCATGTGTATACATATAAAGCCAACACCTGTTTTATCTTTGTGGATAAAGACAGGGGAGAAGTCTAGTACCTTGACGGTCCAAACTTCGGGTCCAAAGAAAGCCGTCAGCAGGTAGGCCAGGCACAACGATAGCTGAGATTCAGTCACATCCAAACTGTGAGTAAGAAGAGCGTGAGAGTGAGGGGCTGGATGGTCAGGGCCAAATTTCATAAAGCTGTTAAGCAGAAAATACTGCTTAGCATATTTCTCTGCTAGGCAAAACGAATCATGGGGAACCAGTTGCAACAATGTTTTAAAAAAATTCAAGTTTTATTGCATTATTAACAAATAACAAATTTATTGCAGTATATAAAAAATAGATTTGTTAAAAGTTACAGAGAAAACTCACGTGCCAAATCTTACGATTCCAGTCACATAGGTCTGCCAATGGGCTGTGTAGAACATAAACATTACTGCCAGCATGTAGGTCAAAAATAGGTGAGGCTGGTCGCCAATGCGGAGACAGATGGCGAGCTGTATCCCAACACACACTAAAGTAAGTCCAGAGTGAAAAAAAAACCTCAATCATTATTGAAAACATAATGTCAACTTTTCTTTGTTAAGGTAATGCATACTCATTGCTACCAGACCATGCCAGAAGTATATACGCAGTTTCTTTGCGATAAGTGTCACTCATGTTTCTATTTGTGTATTACACAACACATGGGACCAACGGCTTTTACCCCCCCCCCCCCATCCGAAGGACGCAATAATAATCATGCCTCGCTTACAGGTCACGCAAGTGTCGCTTGCGGGACTCGAACCACATGCCCAAACCCTGCGATCAGAAGCACCAGAGTTTGCGTCCAGTCTGCTTGACTGCTCGGCTACACCAGACGCCAAGCCTGGTTGTATCATGTTGGTAAAGTGACGGTGTGCCATAATTTCACTTTAAACCACATCCACTTCTTGCAACACTTTACATGCCCATGTACATGTATTCATAATCAAACTCTCACCTGCGCTTACTGAGTCACAGGCATGGTCGAAGATCTCCGCTAACTGACACTGGTTGATAAGCAGATTACGTCGGGCTTGCATACCGTCCAGAGCGTCGAAGGCCTGGTACCAAAACACGGCCAAAGCTGCCAACGCGTAAGCCCATTTTGGAGCCTAAAATTAAACATAATTATTTATTTCATAAGAAACCACTGAACAGTACAGACACAGTGGAAACAGTGGCGTCATTTGTAGGGATGGGGGCATCTTTTCGCTCTCCACATGCCCCTTCTGGCTTGTCACTAAGTGAGAGGCACCTCACAACGGTGCCTCACATTAGTGCATTTTATGAGCTCGTTACTGTCGTTAGGACATGAAACTTTAACACACATAAATGCTTTGAAGGCAGTGGACACTATTGGTAATTACTCAAAATAATTATTAGCATAAAACCTTTCTTGGTGACGGTGATCCCCGGAGCGTTCTATTTTCCCTCGGGAAAATAGAACGCATGGGTAAAAAAAAACAAATTAATAGTCCAGCCTTCTAAAATAAACTGTTTTGATCTATGTTTAATACAGGCACGTACATAATAATGCTCGATCTTTATGGTTGGACAAAAGCAATCAGTCTATTATAGACAACTTCATTTGCTGTAATGACTGGATGTAAAAACTGTTAAAAAAGACAGTCTGTTCGAAAAAGCTCTGAAATTGAAAAGATCCATTGAGTGAAGCTGTCCAACCCTAAAAACTGCACTCAGTAACCCGAGCCCATATAGGGTAAGTGTCAAATCACGCCACCCGGGGTCAATAAATAAATTTCCTGAATGAGTTTGGTCCTGATAAATATGAGAAAACTCTGAAACCCGAATTTGACCGTTCTTGGACAGTTGCTTTTGAGTTACTTAAGTGGACGTGCAATCATTAATGTTGTTTGTTGAAAACACGCTTGGTTGGGTAAAATTTTAACTACCGTAATCCCCAAAACCACTCGGCACACAACGCTAAAATTCAGGCGTGAGAGTTTTCTCAAAGGAAACCCATTCAGCAAATTTAAATAGTATCCTTGATTCACCCTGGGAAGTCTATATTCGCCACCCTTAGCACAAAGCATGGACCTTGCAATGGACCGGACTTATTGTAGCCCCAACTTTAGCGTATCCGCACTCAGGCAGAACCCCGTATGCAAAGCTGAGGTGGGGTTTCATAACTAGTGCCTACATAGGTGGAAGGCAGAAGAAAAAACCCACTGAGCAAACCTGACTCTCATATCAGTTTTTTGTTGGGTGAACAGGACCAGAAAAGCAATTTACTAAACGTGTCAATGCACCCATTGAATCACACAAACAAACAATCTAGCTTGCGATGCATACGTGGCATGTCGCTTAACGGTATCTGTGATGCATTTGTTGGTTTTAGCATTTTTGCCGTTAAAAAAAGTATACTGTGCTTGTCTTTAGGTGCATTAGCATTCTCCTCTGAAGCCGAGCAGAGTAACTGCTCGAAACATCGAGACTAACACCCACTGGCTCTTTTCAGAGCCAACACATCTGTTATAATCCCACAAATGAAACTTAATTCATTGTTGTACCTGCAAGTTTACCATCGTTTATAGTTTCTCATGAAGACGAGCATAGTATACTGTTCGAAACGTCGAGACCAAAGCGGCTCATCCCATAGTAGAGACAACACCCGCTGTTATAGTTTCTTCCTAAGTTTTATTTAGTTTAGTTACGTCTTCTAAATTTATTTATTTATTTATTATTAAGCATTTAGGTCCGCTATTCATGGTAAAACCATATCACAGCGTTTACAAAGAGCAATAAATTAAACAACAATAGAACAAAATACTTTTGTTTAGTTACTTCTTTTTTTGTATTGCTGCGACGGTAGAGGAAAATGAGTTGAAGATGATTTTGTCCCATAGTCATTACCTTCTCAGTTGCAGTCGGGGCATAAGACATAAGAATCACTAAACTGATGATGTTGAATGATAAACCGAATACAGTGATCACGTTGCCGTTCAAAGCTTTCGGTGTCACCTTCTGCAGCTTGGTCCAAAACACCCGCATGTAAGGATCCAAGAGAGAATTCCAGTCTTCCACTGAGTAGACATGCTCACTAACATGTCTCAACTGCTCCTGCGTCAGAATTTCACCCATCAACATCTTGGGGTGAGGGAGGCTCGAAATAGATGATCGGTATGTAAGGGAGCTTCTTCGGCGAACTACTGGGTTATACTGACCAATCGACGTTTGTTCAGGTCTCCAGCTACCCTTTGGTTAAGGCGCATGCGACATAACTGAGTTGGTAAAGGCGCTTTTCGGCTTCGCTGCTCGCGCTTGTCTCTACACGTGAGATGTTCAGGCTACCTATAACATTGTCTTGATTGGCGAGCCTATTTTTGTAACTTTCACCGGTAGAGGGCGCCACATGGATTGTTTCGGAGGCTGACTCGGGACACGCACAGAGAAATCGCTGGGGAATCCCCTGTGACAGAGAGGCACACTGTGGGTGCCCTGGGTCTACCCCGGTGTGTGGCAGGTTTTTTTTATCCAGGACGAACGTGGGTAATTATCTGCACACGTTCGTCCCGAAAAGAAAAACGCCACACACCGGGGTTGACCCAGGGAAGCTAAACGAACGCACCCTATACTAACGCCCATGAGATCAGCCTTTTGTCAAAGCCTTCGTGGCTTGGAGAGCCGCAGTCCCAAACGACTGCATGGAACTAGGGACCACGCGCGCGGATATCGGACAGGGGACCAGTCTAAGTTGCAAAATAGTGGCTTCTTATAGCGCGTATATCCGTCACTCAGTGCCGCTCCTTGCGCCGTAACATACAGGGTGCGTTCGCTAGCTTCCCTGGGTCGACCCCGGTCTGCCCGGTACGTTCGGTTAGCTTTGACGTCCAGGGGCTCACCCGGGTCAGCCACCGGTGGCCTTCTTGTGGAGTGGGTCACTTGGGAGTTACCCGAGGTGCATGCCGTCACCACGTGAGGGCGAGTGCTATCGTTCGATTTGCTCTTGTCAGGGGCTCACCCGACGAGTGAGCACCGCGAGGTCGACCCAGGCAAGCTTATCGAACGCACCCACAGTGTTTCCTTCAACATGTGGGACTACGTTTGTATTATGAGACCTTACTTTTTATAGCACCATGTAATGGATAACAAGGTGCTGTGGTGCAACATGCTGCCCGAATCCAGCCAGGAACAACGGGCGAACCCTTTCTCTTTTAGATAAGTGCACTGTTTTGTTTTTGTTTTTTTACATGCGTTACACAACACATCGGGACCCACGGCTTTGCGTCACACCCGAAGGACGAAGCAAAAATGGCTAAGTGTCTTGCTTAAGGACACAGGAGTTACGACCGGGACCCGAACCCAGACTCTGCTGATCGGAGGGGAAGTTCAGTGCTCTTATTCGCTCGGCCAATACACGCCACAAATAAATGAAAATATTGAACACCAATTTTATTTTGTCACGGCAACAAATTCACGTTACTATTTTCAGCACAATTGTGTTTAAAGTTAACATGAAACCGAATATTTGTCGCCGTATGGTATTGTGAAACTTTCTTTTTCAAAGCCGTGTGATTAGGCAGCTTGTTGAACTACTGTGGATTTGGGTAAGTAGTTACTACATTTCTTTATACATCAATTGAAATTGAAACGGTTGCATGCATCAATTTATGATTACAACTCATTTAAGGTGTTTATTAACAACACTCCGTAGGACGGTTACAATCGAAAGTGACGTGTTAATGAACCAAACCCCTCATAATGTGGAAACAAAATATGAGATCCCCAACGTTTGTATTTCGGCCAAATAACAAAATACCCTCCCCTCATCCTTTTTGGAGGCCGCATCCATTTTTTTCTTCAAAAAGACAAAATTGTCGTTGTATTTCTCATTAAACTTAGCAATCTTTTAAGACCGTGTAACTGTATAAAGTAAATGACGACTTTATATTGAAGAATTGGTGGTCAGTTTCAGTTCAATTGCTTGGCGGCCACCTTTTAAAAAAGTAAATAAAAAATTAAAAAGCCCTCAGTTTCCTTTTGTTGAACATACTGTATTAGCGTGTCACAAAATAAGAAGAACACAAACTCACTTTCAATTAGTTAAAACTATAAAATAAAAAAATAATATTGTTTGAAATCAAAATCGACTTAGGTAATAAATAAAACTAGGCCAACTCGACGCACCAGCTGGACCAAATTTCACAGAGCTGCATGTTTTAAGTCAAAAAGGGGCTAAGCACAAACCAACTATGCTTAACGGATAAAGATTTTTTTTTTGTAAGCTCTATGATATTGGGCTCAGTTTGTGATGGGCGAAAGCATATAAAAAGAGTTAGACAACGAAAATGTTTATTTCAAAGTTTAAGTTGAATGTCCTATAATCCCCAACATTACATTAGTAATAACCACCAACATATGTTATCATAATATTAATATTTGAGACACGTAATAATTATGAGTCCCGTGTGTGCAATAGTGTAAATAACCAATATTCTTATCGAACTGAACTTTGAGATAATGACATCATTAATAATAATAGGAAAACATATCATAATACACATTTGTCTTGGAAGTGCAACAAATATTTTTGTTATTCCTCAAAGATTTATGGACAGACATGACGATTGACTTGCATTTTTTAATTAATTAAAAGTGTACCGAAATGAGTATGTTATTGGGCCTATTGTCTTACTTTTAAAATTAAACCTCCCTTTTCTACTTTAGAATACCACCCCCCCCCCCCCTCCTCGGTCGCATGCCTATTGTTAAACATGTCCACACAAGTTTATCATGCCCATAACCCATGCTGTGTCATTTGTAGATCGCTCACTTTCCTGTTTTGGACCAAAAGAATGGAACACTCTCCCTATAACCACATCTAGGATGCTAACACTTCCACATTTTCAAGAAACTGCTCACATGTTTTCCATTCCAACGAGTGTATCAACATTAATTTCATCCAACTGTCTTGAGCGCCTTTGAACAACTTTGGTTGATTTTGGCGCTATATAAATTCCCCTTGATTGATTAATCAGGTAACGACTATTTAGTTACTCCTTTAAACAATGGAACGATACTCTTTAAAGCACTACTTTCTAATTTACGTTGGACTAACACAAAATGACTGTAAATGGTGGTGTTAGACAACAGTGTGAAAAAAACACTTATCACGCGTTCGTCACCCGTGTATCTTATTCTTGGTGACGTGAATCTCCATTTTGTTTAGAGGCGTCTCCATACGGAAGGAAACACGGCGTACCAATGACGTCAGAGACCTGTAGACTCACCGCGCCGAAATAGTGGAGCAGATTCATGGCGCTGTAAACCTGTGTGAACATTAAATCATTGCGTTGAAGAACTGTTAGTTGTACTTGACAATAACATTGTTGCAAGCTGTGAGGAATGGTGTTCTGTAAATCCGAGGAGGAAATACCTTTGCTGTTACTTTTAAGTTGACTCTTCCTAAAAAGTAACAGGCTAAATACTCATATTCGATTATACAGAATATAATTAAATGCCTGCATTATATCACAAAGTACGATGGTGTACAACACCCATAGACCCCGCCACATAGCATGCATAAAATAAACAAAGAGGAAGTTCGTAAAATTAGTTTGAGAAATGTTGTTCACATTTATCTTTAGGAGAGTATACGTTTGGTCAGAATGACAAGAAGCACAGCAGTTTTAGGTACATTAAGAATCATTTCACTTCGTAGTAATGTCGTTATGGAACAAAATATCAGTTTGAGTTTGAGAAACGGTACTGTCAGATACGTTTCTCAGATTGTGTATTCCAATCGAAAACTACATTCTTTCTGCGTAGGTTGAACTTCTCCGGATTTTTACCGATATCTTAAAAACGCATAGAACCTTTGAAGTGAAATGTTCACAAGTTAGTTTTATTGTTGGCCTATGATACTAAGGATTAAAACAATCGAGCGGTTCCAAAAAACAAGGTATACGTTACACAGACTCAAATACGGATAAACTGTTTCTTCAAGTAAACTGCTACTTTTGAAGTGACTTACCATGACCAACCACAGTATAAGTTGAGGTGACAGGGGACTTTCAAGAAGATGGTTGATGAGGAGGGAAAGAGGACCCAGAAATATCGAGTCTAGAGAAGAAACACTGCTCTTGCTCATGTATGCAATCTAGAGTGGGAAATCACCAAAAGATTATAAAAGAAAAGAACAAAACTTGGTAAGGCCGATATTTGCTTAGAAAAGAATATTTCTTAAAGGCACTGGATACTACTGGTAATTACTCAAAAAAAAACTATCATGAAAACTTACTTGGTAACGAGCAATGGATATAGCTGTTTATAGTATAACACATTGTGAGAGACGGCTCCCTCTGACGTAACGAGATAGAAGTAATTTCTCACTAAAATATCCCTTCGATACCTCAGCTGAGGTCTTTCGAATTCAAGGCATTTGAAAGCACACAACTTGTGCGACAGAGGTGTTTTTTCCCTCCATTAATCTCTCGCAACTTCGACAACCAATAATGAGTTCAAATTTTCACAGGTTCGTTAGTTTATGCGTATGTCGAGAAAGTGAGAAGCTTTGACAATTCCAAAGGTGTCCAGTGCTTTCAACAAAACCCATGATTGTGTGTTCCTATAATGGTACCCATTCTGCTTAGCAAACACTAATTTGCCCTGAACAAAATTAGTTGATTCATCAATGGTCTATATATGTATTCGTTCCATATGGAAACTACAAACTAACAAAGAAATTGAGGTGGGAATTTTAACACACATCAGGAACTTGCCATTAGTTTGCAAGACTGTTTCGCCTCTAGGAGTCCAAAGATCATCATGAAGACACAGGGTTGGAACTCGTAATAGTTGGTGCACGTTTTGGTTAAGACTGCGAGTAGGAAAACAACGCCGATGTTAACAACTGGGAAGACTGCACTTGTGCCCTGTCAGAATAAAGATGATTAAGGTTTTATATGCAAAACAACACAGAGATCCGTGTTATTTTGATGCATGCTTTCTGCATTGTTGTTTGTTAACAAGCTGTTTGTCACTACCGGTTTTAAGGGGTTGGTACACTGTTTTTGTAATAACTTTAACATTAAGCCATTTTGAGATAATTATGGTTTGAGTAAATTTGTCGGTTTACCCAAACCAAACAGTACACTCCTATAGTGTCCGCCATACCTTAAAATGGAGAGCTGTTGATAGTTGTAGAACATTGTGAAAACGGCTCCCTCTCTTAAAGTATAATAGTTTTTTTGAGAAAGAGGTAATTTCTCACTCAAATAATAAAAGACCAGCTGAAGCCTTTTGTAATACATCTGAGTAATGCAACTTGGGTGTTTTTCTTTCATTCTCTTGCAACTTCGATAACCTATTGAGCCCAAATTGCCATAGGTTTGTTATTGTTTTGCATATGTTGGGATAAACCAAGTGAGATCTTGAGAATACTGGTCTTTGACAATTACCAAAGGTGCCCAGGGGTCGATTTCACAAAGAGTTAGGACTAGTCCTAACTTAGGACTAGTCCTATACGAGATATACAAATTGCATGGATAGTCCTAAGTTAGGACGAGTAACTAGTCCTAACTCGAGATAAGACTAGTCCTAACTCTTTGTGAAATCCACCCCAGTGCCTTCAACAAACCATTCTCGTCGAAGGAAAATTGACAACCAAATTTGTGTGTAATGCAATGTTTGATTCCCTACTGATCTTACCGCCACTGAAGACCTGGAACCTCGTTTCCAGACGAAAATAAAGTGGTTTGCGAACTTTATGATGGCCATGGCAACTGTACTGAATATAATAATCTCTCTTACGTCGATCGCAACAACCTAAAAAAAATAGACATAAATAGATTCGGTTTATGGACAATGCTTTTTGTTCTTCTTTTTCTCGTTCTTCTTCTGTTTTGTTTTGTTTCTAGCCCTTATTATTGCCGTTCGTTCCCAAATTTCATTATGGTACTCGTATAGACCTTTATCATGCTGCAACCATCTCGAGTTTTTCCTATTGATACAAAACCGAGGCTTGAAGAACAAAATAGTCTGGTTCCTATTCGCAAATGATTATTAGCATTCATCATTGTTATTTGATACGAGGACATGGCCAAGAGGGACGCAGCATGAAAAAGATCTATTGGGTTAGCCTGAACATCTGCCGTCACACTTCAGGGTTCGTGAATCGGCAAGAGATCTGCCTATATACTCATACCCATAATCACCTTTGCCCTCGCATAATAATATGTTCACACATTGTCCTATGGTCATGGAGATTCGCAGTTAAATTCGACGTCCATGTGTATACATATAAAGCCAACACCTGTTTTATCTTTGTGGATAAAGACAGGGGAGAAGTCTAGTACCTTGACGGTCCAAACTTCGGGTCCAAAGAAAGCCGTCAGCAGGTAGGCCAGGCACAACGATAGCTGAGATTCAGTCACATCCAAACTGTGAGTAAGAAGAGCGTGAGAGTGAGGGGCTGGATGGTCAGGGCCAAATTTCATAAAGCTGTTAAGCAGAAAATACTGCTTAGCATATTTCTCTGCTAGGCAAAACGAATCATGGGGAACCAGTTGCAACAATGTTTTAAAAAAATTCAAGTTTTATTGCATTATTAACAAATAACAAATTTATTGCAGTATATAAAAAATAGATTTGTTAAAAGTTACAGAGAAAACTCACGTGCCAAATCTTACGATTCCAGTCACATAAGTCTGCCAATGGGCTGTGTAGAACATAAACATTACTGCCAGCATGTAGGTCAAAAATAGGTGAGGCTGGTCGCCAATGCGGAGACAGATGGCGAGCTGTATCCCAACACACACTAAAGTTCAGAGTGAAAAAAAAACCTCAATCATTATTGAAAACATAATGTCAACTTTTCTTTGTTAAGGTAATGCATACTCATTGCTACCAGACCATGCCAGAAGTATATACGCAGTTTCTTTGCGATAAGTGTCACTCATGTTTCTATTTGTGTATTACACAACACATGGGACCAACGGCTTTTACCCCCCCCCCCCCCATCCGAAGGACGCAATAATAATCTTGCCTCGCTTACAGGTCACGCAAGTGTCGCTTGCGGGACTCGAACCACATGCCCAAACCCTGCGATCAGAAGCACCAGAGTTTGCGTCCAGTCTGCTTGACTGCTCGGCTGCTCCAGACGCCAAGCCTGGTTGTATCATGTTGGTAAAGTGACGGTGTGCCATAATTTCACTTTAAACCACATCCACTTCTTGCAACACTTTACATGCCCATGTACATGTATTCATAATCAAACTCTCACCTGCGCTTACTGAGTCACAGGCATGGTCGAAGATCTCCGCTAACTGACACTGGTTGATAAGCAGATTACGTCGGGCTTGCATACCGTCCAGAGCGTCGAAGGCCTGGTACCAAAACACGGCCAAAGCTGCCAACGCGTAAGCCCATTTTGGAGCCTAAAATTAAACATAATTATTTATTTCATAAGAAACCACTGAACAGTACAGACACAGTGGAAACAGTGGCGTCATTTGTAGGGATGGGGGCATCTTTTCGCTCTCCACATGCCCCTTCTGGCTTGTCACTAAGTGAGAGGCACCTCACAACGGTGCCTCACATTAGTGCATTTTATGAGCTCGTTACTGTCGTTAGGACATGAAACTTTAACACACATAAATGCTTTGAAGGCAGTGGACACTATTGGTAATTACTCAAAATAATTATTAGCATAAAACCTTTCTTGGTGACGGTGATCCATAATAATGCTCGATCTTTATGGTTGGACAAAAGCAATCAGTCTATTATAGACAACTTCATTTGCTGTAATGACTGGATGTAAAAACTGTTAAAAAAGACAGTCTGTTCGAAAAAGCTCTGAAATTGAAAAGATCCATTGAGTGAAGCTGTCCAACCCTAAAAACTGCACTCAGTAGCCCGAGCCCATATAGGGTAAGTGTCAAATCACGCCACCCGGGGTCAATAAATAAATTTCCTGAATGAGTTTGGTCCTGATAAATATGAGAAAACTCTGAAACCCGAATTTGACCGTTCTTGGACAGTTGCTTTTGAGTTACTTAAGTGGACGTGCAATCATTAATGTTGTTTGTTGAAAACACGCTTGGTTGGGTAAAATTTTAACTACCGTAATCCCCAAAACCACTCGGCACACAACGCTAAAATTCAGGCGTGAGAGTTTTCTCAAAGGAAACCCATTCAGCAAATTTAAATAGTATCCTTGATTCACCCTGGGAAGTCTATATTCGCCACCCTTAGCACAAAGCATGGACCTTGCAATGGACCGGACTTATTGTAGCCCCAACTTTAGCCGACAGTGCGGAACGTATCCGCACTCAGGCAGAACCCCGTATGCAAAGCTGAGGTGGGGTTTCATAACTAGTGCCTACATAGGTGGAAGGCAGAAGAAAAAACCCACTGAGCAAACCTGACTCTCATATCAGTTTTTTGTTGGGTGAACAGGACCAGAAAAGCAATTTACTAAACGTGTCAATGCACCCATTGAATCACACAAACAAACAATCTAGCTTGCGATGCATACGTGGCATGTCGCTTAACGGTATCTGTGATGCATTTGTTGGTTTTAGCATTTTTGCCGTTAAAAAAAGTATACTGTGCTTGTCTTTAGGTGCATTAGCATTCTCCTCTGAAGCCGAGCAGAGTAACTGCTCGAAACATCGAGACTAACACCCACTGGCTCTTTTCAGAGCCAACACATCTGTTATAATCCCACAAATGAAACTTAATTCATTGTTGTACCTGCAAGTTTACCATCGTTTATAGTTTCTCATGAAGACGAGCATAGTATACTGTTCGAAACGTCGAGACCAAAGCGGCTCATCCCATAGTAGAGACAACACCCGCTGTTATAGTTTCTTCCTAAGTTTTATTTAGTTTAGTTACGTCTTCTAAATTTATTTATTTATTTATTATTAAGCATTTAGGTCCGCTATTCATGGTAAAACCATATCACAGCGTTTACAAAGAGCAATAAATTAAACAACAATAGAACAAAATACTTTTGTTTAGTTACTTCTTTTTTTGTATTGCTGCGACGGTAGAGGAAAATGAGTTGAAGATGATTTTGTCCCATAGTCATTACCTTCTCAGTTGCAGTCGGGGCATAAGACATAAGAATCACTAAACTGATGATGTTGAATGATAAACCGAATACAGTGATCACGTTGCCGTTCAAAGCTTTCGGTGTCACCTTCTGCAGCTTGGTCCAAAACACCCGCATGTAAGGATCCAAGAGAGAATTCCAGTCTTCCACTGAGTAGACATGCTCACTAACATGTCTCAACTGCTCCTGCGTCAGAATTTCACCCATCAACATCTTGGGGTGAGGGAGGCTCGAAATAGATGATCGGTATGTAAGGGAGCTTCTTCGGCGAACTACTGGGTTATACTGACCAATCGACGTTTGTTCAGGTCTCCAGCTACCCTTTGGTTAAGGCGCATGCGACATAACTGAGTTGGTAAAGGCGCTTTTCGGCTTCGCTGCTCGCGCTTGTCTCTACACGTGAGATGTTCAGGCTACCTATAACATTGTCTTGATTGGCGAGCCTATTTTTGTAACTTTCACCGGTAGAGGGCGCCACATGGATTGTTTCGGAGGCTGACTCGGGACACGCACAGAGAAATCGCTGGGGAATCCCCTGTGACAGAGAGGCACACTGTGGGTGCCCTGGGTCTACCCCGGTGTGTGGCAGGTTTTTTTTATCCAGGACGAACGTGGGTAATTATCTGCACACGTTCGTCCCGAAAAGAAAAACGCCACACACCGGGGTTGACCCAGGGAAGCTAAACGAACGCACCCTATACTAACGCCCATGAGATCAGCCTTTTGTCAAAGCCTTCGTGGCTTGGAGAGCCGCAGTCCCAAACGACTGCATGGAACTAGGGACCACGCGCGCGGATATCGGACAGAGGACCAGTCTAAGTTGCAAAATAGTGGCTTCTTATAGCGCGTATATCCGTCACTCAGTGCCGCTCCTTGCGCCGTAACATACAGGGTGCGTTCGCTAGCTTCCCTGGGTCGACCCCGGTCTGCCCGGTACGTTCGGTTAGCTTTGACGTCCAGGGGCTCACCCGGGTCAGCCACCGGTGGCCTTCTTGTGGAGTGGGTCACTTGGGAGTTACCCGAGGTGCATGCCGTCACCACGTGAGGGCGAGTGCTATCGTTCGATTTGCTCTTGTCAGGGGCTCACCCGACGAGTGAGCACCGCGAGGTCGACCCAGGCAAGCTTATCGAACGCACCCACAGTGTTTCCTTCAACATGTGGGACTACGTTTGTATTATGAGACCTAACTTTTTATAGCACCATGTAATGGATAACAAGGTGCTGTGGTGCAACATGCTGCCCGAATCCAGCCAGGAACAACGGGCGAACCCTTTCTCTTTTAGATAAGTGCACTGTTTTGTTTTTGTTTTTTTACATGCGTTACACAACACATCGGGACCCACGGCTTTGCGTCACACCCGAAGGACGAAGCAAAAATGGCTAAGTGTCTTGCTTAAGGACACAGGTGTTACGACCGGGACCCGAACCCAGACTCTGCTGATCGGAGGGGAAGTTCAGTGCTCTTATTCGCTCGGCCAATACACGCCACAAATAAATGACAATATTGAACACCAATTTTTTTTGTCACGGCAACAAATTCACGTTACTATTTTCAGTCTTCTCATACTGAATGATTATTCATAAGTTGTAATGACGTCACGGTTCATGAAATAACAGTGACTGTTTCATATAGGCCTACAGTATCATGGAGACAAAATGACAAAATAAATTCCAATTATTTTACTTTTGATGAAGTGCTTATTGAAGTGCATATTTTAAAGTGTTTTTTATTGGGAAAACCGGCATACGTACCAGCACATTTTTAATTGAAAATATGCACACAGTCACAATATGGGGTGGGGGTTGGCGTTGGACAACGTAAAAATAATAGAATAAGTGAATATAATGCAATATATACAGCACAATTGTGTTTAAAGTTTGAAACCGATTATTTGTCGCCGTATGGTATTGTGAAACTTTCTTTTTCAAAGCCGTGTGATTAGGCAGCTTGTTGAACTACTATGGATTTGGGTAAGTAGTTACTACATTTCTTTATACATCAATTGAAATTGAAACGGTTGCATGATTACAATTCATTTAAGGTGTTTATTAACAACACTCCGTAGGACGGTTACAATCGAAAGTGACGTGTTATTGAACCAAACCCCTCATAATGTGGAAACAAAATATGAGATCCCCAACATTTGTATTTCGGAGTGAGTTATTTTTTTGCAGACAGTGTTGCCAATGTATCCATATCGACCATCATGTATTGTTGAAAGTTGTATCTAAAAAAGGGTAGACAAATTCAATGTTTTCAATCTTTTGCAATTGCCAGGTACACTTGCCCACTTGACGGTGTACTTTCTGTTGATTGTGGCTTTGGTGGTAGCCGGCACCGAAGCTTGGATAGACGGTGACGAGGCCCCACTATTTACGGTCAACCAGGCATACTCACCAACTCGCTATATTGTCATTTTGGAGGTAAAATCGAGAAGTTAAAAACAAAGGCCCTGTCAAAATAGTGTCAAAGTTTACCCCAAAGTGTGTGAAACCCAGAATTATTTCTCTGCAAATCATTTTAGGTTTATAATGAGTTAATTACCACAATGGCATAGCAACTACATCAGTTTTTGATGGCGATGAAGCTATGACAAGTACGGCTGTATAGGTCGTCGGCCAAAATCGAAGGGCTGGGGTTCGAATCCCACCGAGTAATATGTCTGTGATATTTGTTTTACAGGACTCGGGGAAAGTACTGAGTATACAGTTCTAACACATCGGTGTATGGGTAACTACAACGATTCATTGTCTACCTATAACATAGTGCAGATCTGTAACCACATTTAGCTGTACCAGTTGGGAAACGGCAAATTTGTCAAAATGATGACAAAGTATACATACATTACCTAAGGGAAAAACAATAATAATTAAGTAACGAATTAATAAACGTTTCATACAATTTAATTATTTTTCAAAGGATGATACACCAGCCAAGAGATTTGTACATGAATTTGACCGTCAAACACGTGACCTCGGCGACGTTGGTTGCGTCATTCACAAAACATTTGACCACGCCCTGAATGGTTTTGTTGCGGATTTGTCTGAGACGTGTCTAAACCGAGTAAGTGGTAAATAGCTTTGATAAAACGTGATCTCTTAAAACAATGGAAACATAATGAAGGAAGTATTTTCATTATTATGATGACTGATTGAGCATTTAATAAGACTGAAAACATAAATGATGAACACATAACTTCAGTGGTTGAAAGGTGGTCACGGTGGAAAAACTTCCACTGAAATACTTTTGCTTTGAGTTTTTAGGGGTTGAATAAATTGAGCACGCAAGTCTAATAATAGACAATGCTTTGTAACGGTGGAAGGCGAAACAATACAAACTTTCCCCAAATATTTTTGCGGGACTCTGATGACGAGTATTCTGCTTAAATGAAGTGTATAAGTTTGGCAATCACTATTAGAAAAGACACGTTACTGTCAGTTACGTTTCTCAGATGGTGTATTCCTTTGGAGGGAATTTTTCTTGCCTTTGTTTATTTTCTCCCTGGTTTTCGGCGGTATCTTACGCGACACAATAGAACAGATCCAAAAACCATGTTATTTTTTGCATGTATTTTTTGCATGTAAACTTTAATTCTTTCTCATACTTTGTTATTTCATGCGTGGGCCTAAATGTTGGGTCACATAAAAAGTGAATACTGTTAGATGACAATGACCAATGGTGTCTTCGTGTTGTATTTGGAATATTCAACAGTCAGAGAACTAATACGTGAAATTTAGAATGTGTTTATTTGCTTTCCTCCGTTTCTAGATCCGTAAAAATAAGTCAGTGCAACTACTTGAGCAAGACAGTACAGTAAGGGTCATGCCAGTTGACTTAGACGACGAATACGTGCACTCAGAATGGATACAGTCATGGGGGTTAGACAGGGTGGATCAACACAATCTTCCACTGGATGGGGTTTATGAGCCCGCGGGTAAGTGTCTTAAGACCGGTAAGTATGAAGACCGAATTTATCTGACGTCACCACACGGTAAATCTTGGCCGCGCCATTTTGGAGTCAAAATTGGGGTGTGGTAATGCGCAGTATCGGGAAATGAGTGTACGTTATTACAGTTTTGACTTCCAAAATGACAGGCTGCGACTACGGCTGCGACTGTTGCTAAAGGTGTTGCTAAGGACGCCATAGAACTCAACGCATAATGACGCAGCTATCGAAGCCGTAGCCGTAGCTATCAATGTAGACACGGCCCTTTTCAGTCGACTCAGGTCTCTTCGAAACCAAACCAAATCAAGTGCACCTTCGGTTGAGGGGCCCAAACCGGCAAATGGAGCCATAAACCGGAGCCACTACCAAAACCATTGTTTTCCTGAAAGGGCATTAAGCCCCGCCCATGATATCGTATACTAAATGTATTCTCTCGTCCAAATCGAAGGTGATGGTGAGGGAGTTAATGTGTACGTCATCGACACTGGTATACGGGTTTCTCACGAGGACTTTCAGGGGCGAGCAAAGGTGGCTTATGACGTATTTGGAGAGGATGTAAGCATTTTTAAACCGTGGTAATAAATTGTATACAAACATTCAGGTATGTCCTTCTGTTATTCGAACGATTTTTTTAAAAATGTGTTAGCTAGCAAGGGAGCCATTATTTAGTGGGACATGCATACGTACACGCATGTAATTCCCGGGGTAGGCCCTACTTGCACACTTTTAAACCTCCATCCTAAACACGGGCAACCCGTATTGAACATGCTGTAATCTCAAGCCCGTGAGCGACTAAAAAGGCTAAGCTGTGACAAAGTATTATTTTTTAGCGGTTACAACTATTATTTCTCCCCACTCGTAGGGAAACGACTGCAATGGGCACGGTTCACACTGTGCAGGGACTATTGGAGGCGCCCTCTACGGTGTGGCAAAGAAAGTCAGTCTATACGGGGTGCGAACATTAAGCTGTACGGGTACGGGGCCCGCTTCAGATGTTATCACAGGTAAGCACTTGTTTTTTGTAAAAGTGATTATATGCATTGTCTCGATCATTAATGAGGGGTCTTCAGGTTTGTTTCTTGACTCTCGCAGTTTGATTTATTTTTCGATAATAACAACCATGTACATGTAGTCTGTTTGTCATTTTAAACATTGAAGGTATTGACTGGTTGATACAAAATGCCAAGCATCCAGCCATCGCATCAATGTCACTTGGTGGCCTCGCCTCCAGGGCCGTTGACAAAGCAGTGAAGAAGTTAACCAGCGCTGGTGTATTTGTGATAGCTGCGGCTGGAAATGAGGCAGTCGATGCGTGTACTGTGACGCCCTCTCGTGTTCCCGAGGTAAGCAGTGTTATTATTTCGCTCGTCCCCAGCGCCTTGCTTTAACCAAAGGCGCTGGGATGGGCAAACGTATAGAGTTAACCCAACGGTTCTTTTCAGAACCACCCCAACTCATTTAGAGATTGTTATTACATGGTGTTACCGCAAACTCTTCTACATCTTATCTCCACCATGCAAAGTTTCAAATCCTACGTATCATGCACTGTCATTGGTTTCAAAATGCGCAGTCCCATCATGCATCACACTCACACTGCACCATATTTCTATGCACTGCATACATGACGTACTTCCTGAACAAGAATCTGTGCAAGCGATTAGCCCATCCCAGCGGTCCTGGATAGACTGGCCGCTGGGCCTAGGCGAATGTTATTATGGGTGCGTTCGTTTAGCTTCCCTGGGTCGACCCCGGTGTGTGGCGTTTTTTTTTCCAGGACATACGTGGGTAATTATCTGCACACGTTCGTCATGGGAAAAAAAGCCGCCACACACTGCGACCCAGGAAAGCTAAACGAACGCACCCTATGACAACATGGTTGCATGTGGACTGGTCCCCTGACAGGCACTGGTTTTACCGACCCAATGATTTCATTAGATACAATGATTTGAGTGGATAAACTAATAGTGACGTAAAGTTTCCATGTCTGTGTTTTGATTGGTCGGAGGTGTCAGCTGCACTTTCGTTCGTCTGCATTCAGCGTGCATAATGTCTGTTTACATTGCACATGTTCATGCACTTCATTTTTTTTTTTAATTGACGGCGAATCTCCCTGTGAAATGAATATGCAGCTTGTCTGCTGCCACCTAGTGTCCACCTTGTTGATTCAATGTATTAAAAAAGATGATAGCCAGTTTTATGCCTTTGTGTGTTCTGATATCTTCAGGTGTTTGCTGTTGGGGCTATTGGACTGGGCGACATGGCACCATCGTTTTCCAACTACGGTAAATGTGTTGATATCTTCGCTCCCGGAGTGTCGATCCGGAGCGTCGGGATAAAGTCAGACACGGACTTTATAAGCCTCAGTGGAACATCTATGGCATGCCCACATGTTGCCGGTAGGTCCATCCAGTAATACATTCTATTACGCGTGATTCAGAATAATCAACGATAAAAATCAACGAAAACAATTGACGCAAACGTATCAGAGGAAAACAAAATGTTACCCACGTACAAACACTCTTGCACACAGCTTTGTTTCACATACACTCTGTGGGCATTCCTTTCTCATGAACAGAATCAGAGTCCAGCTTCCTCTAATAGACGATTAGAGCATACTGATCGAAACGTCGAGCGGGAACCAACGGTTCATTTCAGAACCACCAAACTCGTTTCGAGATTATCATTACATGGCGTTTACCGCAATTCTTACCGTATTTCCACCATGGAAGAAGTTTCAAATCCTATTTGTGAACACTTGTTTCAACACTATAACAAAACCTGTTTGAATGTGTGGGGAAGTCCACATAGTGTCTCAACTGCACTGTGTGGGCCTTTTTTATTCTCAGTTCCACACTTCGGATGTAACGCTTAAACATGCCCACAGCAGGATTGCACACATGTAAAATCTGTATATTGTTTGAGATGGCAGACTCGCTAAAAAAGCCTTCTCAGCCTTGCACTTTTGAAGCACACTACCCACGATGTCCGGCCTCGTTTCTTCTGCCAGTAAGAAACCGATCACAGACCAAAGAAAATAGCCATTACAAAAACGAGAATATGAATAAAAGGGAAACGTCATCCCCGGTTACCTTCAATTAAACCCGACTCGTGTGAACATATCCCTTGGCTACCGTCAACTTCGATTTACACCGTGGAAGTGGCCACGCAGAAAGCAGCTGCCTCCCTTTTTCCCGTTATTGATCGTTTCTCTGGTGACAAAATACATCTTTAATACCTCACACGTAAAGGCATTTACACTGGAAACTCTCCTTAAGACACTTGACACTTTTGGTAATTGCCAAAGACCAGTATTCTCACTTGGTGTATCCCATCAAATGCATAAAAATAAAAAAAATCTGTGAAAAATGTTGACTCAATATAGTTTATCTACGTCAGCTGCAAGAGAATAATTGTAAGAAATAACACCCTTGTTGCACATTAATTTGTGGGTTTTTTTAGGCCTGAAGTATTTTATTATTTTAGTGAGAACATACCTCTGTTCTCAAAAACTTCGTTACTTCAGAGGGAGCCGTTTCTCACAAACAGCTCCCCGTAATGCTCGTTACCGAGTAGCTGACGACCGTTTTGAGTAGTTACCAATAGTGTCCAGTGCCTTTATGTACGGTACTACAATGCACTATCACCTCGAGTTTGCAAGGACGTGTGTATTTCTGTCTTTGATATTAGTGTAATTATCAGTTTTAATGACTGTCAGTTGGTTACGCCGAAGTGACCGCCGTTTGAATTTGCATACGATTTAATGCGGTGTCATGGTTCTCTCATCAGTGTTGAAGGTCTATAGAGCTATCTCAATCGTCTGGTCGCTTCCGTCTAGGACTTGATGGTCAACCATATCGCTTAAATCGTCCACACTATGTTCAGGGATTTTAAACACTATGTGGACTTACACATGTCCACACAGTGTTATTTACAGTGTTGAAGAATGGGATTTTCCTTGTGTACAGAACAAAATGTCACGGTCCACACAGTGACTGCATCACCGCAATACAAACTGTTTATTTCTATGCTTCATTTGTTCCACTGTGGAATGTAAATGTTGTTTGTAAAAAATTATGTTTCTCTTTCCTTTTCTTTTCTTTTTGGTTTTGCTCCTCTCAGGTGCTGCTGCAATCAAGTTTTCAAAGAATCCAAATATGACAAGAGAAGAGTTAGAGGAAGCTCTCCTAAACGACGCAACCCAAAATATCGTCGTGTCAGCAAAGGATAACACTCCTAACCGTCTCCTCTACGTTCAAAGTGACCAAGACTAGTTTGATTGGAAATAATGATCAGTTTGCAAAGTGGTTCTTATCATTACAGGAAAGCTTCATTAAAAAAAAGTTTTGACACAAAAACTTGGACAATACATTATTTCCACTGAGTTGGTTGTGTTATCAGTGAATTACTTTGATCATAAAACTGTAAAAATGTTAAGAAGCGAGTCTGCCTGGGTCAATTAGCAGTCTCAACTCGCGAGAAAGTTATGAGAGAGCCGTTTTCGAGCTTTAACCACAACTAACATTTAGCGACTTGCCACAAGTCTCAAGTCTATTTGGTCCGTAACTGTTGTAGTTCATCCTAAATCGATTTAAGTGAAGATAATTTATCAAAACAGAAACACTGATCCGTCGTTAAGCAAGTAATTGTTGAAACTCAAATGTATACCCAATAAAAAAATAACTGACATTTAACAAACGACATCATTAACTCTCTTCATTTCCCAAACCTGTATCCACTGCACAAATCAAACAACAACTCAGTTTTTCCAGGCCAGAAAGCAATTAAATCTAATGAAGTCATCTAAATCCTCCAACAGAAACCAACTATGAAGGCGGGTTATCATGACAAGAAGTTGATATACTAAGCAATTAGGTGAAGTCCCACAACTGAAACTTCAATTACTGGGGAGGGGAAGAAAAAACAGTGGTTCGCCCCCGTTTTGTCGACGGTTCAAGAGGGAGAAGATTTGGGTTAACGATCTGAACGGACGTACCGGGTGGAAGAGGAGTCCACCATCGCAGAGAGAAAACAACCGCCGTCTAGTCCGACATAATTCCCCACGGGCAATTTAGGGCGGGCAGCATGAGGCACGACAGAGCCCGGAGTCTCCTCTTATTACACTCCGATGATCTTCAAGAGCGAAGTGGTGAAGAATATAGAGTTAGATACTTTCTGTCATGTAAGAGGAGTGGATACTATAAGGCATAATGCATTAATGACATCTGCAGAAGGCAGTTTTAGATTTAGATACTTTTTGTCATTTAAGAGGTGGGGACACTATAATGCATTAATGACATTCTGAAAAAGGCAGTATAACTCATTTCACCGGCGGGAAAATGCAATCAGGGGACATACAGGATGGCTTGGTTTATTTAAAATAACCCCTAGGCTTTCAGTACACACATTTCCCAAACCGGCCTAGATTGTTCGAGATCTGAAGTGTGTAAGGGAATATTTCTGGCAGTAGTTATGTCAACTTGACGTGGTAATTTTGAACCGTACTTTGTATAGCGTTGCGATTTAGAAATACAGATCCTCTACTCTGCAATGTCTGTTTAAAGGCAATGGAACTATACTTGCTATTGCTCCTCGTATAAAATGGCATTTAGACGTTGAGGGCTGGGGTTTGATATAATTATAGACCTTTTCGCAAATACCGGGGCGCGCGCGTAAAGCTTGGAATTAGGTGCATTGTGGTCTTGCTGGTATCCAAATTTGATCCATATATATCCCACAATGCACCTCATTCAACAGTCTGCGTTTGCGCATTGGTATTTGCGATAAGGTCTATGGAGAGGGGAGGGGCAGACTTGGAGTACAATAACCATGAGTTCCCAGAGTACTAGAAGAG
Source organism: Asterias amurensis (assembly GCF_032118995.1). NCBI lineage: Eukaryota > Metazoa > Echinodermata > Asteroidea > Forcipulatida > Asteriidae > Asterias > Asterias amurensis. The sequence continues at coordinate 5,905,143 of NC_092655.1, read as the reverse complement.
TACGTCTGCTGAAGAAGCACCAAATAATATTACGAATACATAAACGAACTCTTATTTCTTATAACGGTATTCTTACGGCCAACCCAATTAAATGGGAGGAAGTCTTGCTTGGTTATTTATTTATTTGGCTACGGGCTGACGGGAGGGAGGATCACGGTATTACATGGTATTACTTTGGTTGGTGTATGCTCCTCATTTATAATATATGGTACTCTGGCATTGGGCCGTACAAAGGATGATTGAAGTACCCACTTTAGCAGCAAAATGTGATCAGAAGCTATAGGAGGCATGAATAAATAAAGATGGATCGGATGAAATGCCGCGTCCCACCCTAAGGCGGGCGGAAATGATGGAAACTAAGTTACAGCAGAGGCCTTTACAGCAAAGAATAATAATCTCAGCGAGAAATTTGTCTTTATGACCGTTAAACCCGGAGGTTCTATGTTTGTGACATTTTAGTACATGATGCACGAACTTTTATAACAAGCATATAACAGACCATGTGCACGACATTATACAAGTTTAAAAGCTCAATCGATCGCGGTAAAATAGTAAGGGGGAAATATTACTCTTAAAATAAAGAAAAATCTCGGGTCATAATTGACCCAGATTCCGGGGGCCTGACCCAAGTCGGGGTCAGGCTGACCTGAAAAATGGTTAGACATTTTAATTTTAACTCTGCGACATTTAGACCCCTTTTTGGTCATTTTGACACAGATTTGGGTCATACTGCCCAGGACTGAGTCAGACCATTGACCCGGAAGTGTTTTTAAACACTTTAAAAGGTGTTTGTATTCGACGTTTTCAAACACCGGGTTTTGGACTCGCAAGATAATAACAGTAACCTTTTTTGTCCCACTCGTTTGTCTCAAAACTACAGCATTTCAAACAATAATATTTAAAAGTAGGTTTTCCACCATGATCAGAGGCAAATGTTAAATGATGCGTAAAATCAGAAAAATTGTTTTAAAATCTTATTGGTGTTTTGGCACACCCTTTAAAAGCAATTTATTCTTACCTCCGGTATACGATGTAAACAAGTCCCCACCTGTTTCCTCGCCATAAACCTTTCAACACTTCCTAAATTTAATCAATATTTTCCATATCTATTTTTGGAGGCTCGATCCATTTTACACTGTTATTTGCATTTTCAATATTATTTGCTTTTGTGGGATGTAATTTTTCGCAGGACTGATGCAGCAACACGCATTTACGCCTGAATCAATGAGTATGAGTGATGTTTTTACACATTCAAACTTCATAGCTTTCTCTGTATTTATAAGGTCATAGGTTTCTCTGTATGTACAAAAACAAATCGAACAGGCAAGCTTTAACTGAACTATATCATTCTTCTCAATAGATGTTAAGTTTATGATTTTCCAACTGGCTCCATCAGTGTTCGTTAAAACATAACGGCTATCTTGTTACAGCCAATCAGACATGTTCTAATCGTTTAAGAAACACTGCCAGTGTAGTATTTCACATGGTGTCGCCACTTGGTCATGAATAAACTTGTCATCACGAAGTCTCTGTCGAATTGAACTTGATACATAAAAGACAAACCCAGACAGTAATTGGCTAAGAAATTTCATCATTGAATGTGTGTGCGCCCCCCCCCCCCGAATTACCAAAAAAGTTACAATATGTGTATGTGTATGTGGAAACAAAATACACTTTTAAAGTATTTTTTTTATTATGACCAACTGCTTAACGCAGTAGAAGAGCATGTTTCAAGTCGGATCCTTGCTCTCTAAAAAAAATGGTTTAACAAAATCCTTATGGCGAGGGGAAACAAAAAGCATTATTTGGAACAACGATAAACAGTTTTTGTTTCTGACCTGGCCCTTTCACCCACAAGGCTTGTCACTGTCATGTACGCTAAGAGCTATGCATAGATCGTACACCTGTCAAGAGGATTTCAAAGTCAATCGGTCGCTGTATATACTTTCTAATTGCTTAAAAGGTATGCGCATTTCACAATAAATATAGTTTTTCTTTTTGCTAGAACAAAAAGGGAAAAAATAACACATGTACAAAAAAATATGCAGGCATAGTTATTCAAAAAGCCTTTTTCTCCCGGCTGTAAGACGAGATGGTTGCGAATTACCCTGGGAAATTTAGGCCGGCTAAAATGTTGTCAATCTCGGCAGGATTTTGTGGAGAGTCGAGGTGTGAAGTGGATAAATGGATCATTCGAAAGATGAATTTACGACAGTTCGCAATCTATCTGGGGGAATAATTTCGGCTTTCATTAAAAAGGTGTATACGTCGGTTTCCTAGTTATTATTACATTATCGTAGAAAGAGGTCAGAATTATTTTGAGATGGATTTGTTTGGTGATTGCCACAGTGGTGATTCTGTTAGTGTGAACATTATTAGTTGCAAATGCTTTACATCACCTGCGATATACCAATTTCCGGGTCAGAACTAAACATGGGTCCGGGTTTCCAGTGGGGCCTGACCAATTTCTATGTCACGTTGACCGGGAATCGGTGAAAAAATGACCCAGGAATGGATCAATCTGACACTGAATCCACCAAGTCTCATTTTCTTTAATCAATCTGACCTGAAATTGGGTTATGATCCATTTCGAGTCTGTTTGCCATGGAATCTGTGTCAAAATGACACAGAAATGGGTCAAACCGACGCAGAATCAGAGTTAAACGCCTTATCTTTAACCGCCTTCTGGGTCAGCCTAACCCAGCCCTTCTGAGAACCCAGATACTGACCCAGGATTGTTTAAAGTAAGTGAAAGCAAAACATATCCTATAGAACAAATGACCTGCAGTTTAATTTTCCAACTTATACAGTATCTCTCTCAAGGACATAATCACCAAGGCCATGCTATGGACCGGGAATCGAACCCACAAGCAACGGAAACGACAAGTAACCACTCCACCCAAAACACTCCAGTAAAAGCAAATAGGAGCACTTACGAAGTAGTTCACAAACAGTTTCTAAAAGACTCCGATTGACGCATCTACGTGACAATGTGCAGACCACTCTCAATTTACACAAATCCAAAATTATTGAGACGAGTCACAAATCTGTGATTTTTTTCTCTTCAAATAACCGATCACGAGCGTTTGCTTTTCCCGATGAATGCCTAAGACAAACTCCAGATAAAAAAGTAATTTAAGTTTTTAAAATTTACCTGCGTTATGCGACAACAAACATAAGGCACTGACCACTATTTAATTCGTTTACCACTCAGAATATTTATTATCATAACTTGGTAACGAGCAACGAAGAGCTGCTGATAGTATAAAACATTGTGTGAAACGGCTTCCTCTGAAGCAACTTAGTTTTTGAGGAAAAGGGTCAATTCTCACTCAAATATTTGAATCTGAGAAAGACGTCAGGTCTAATAAATTATAAATTTTCTGGCTTGAACGTCAGCTATTTTTACCATGTCGTCCGAAAACTACCCCCTTAGGTAAAAAAAAAAAAATTGCAAATGAATAAATAAACACAGACATAAGTCCAAGCAGGCAAAATGGAATGTCAGTTCTGTTTATCTTTCACCCTGATTTGTTTATTTGATAGCCTGGTTGTTTTATTTCCACTTCGATCGGATCTTTGTGCATCCCTGTCACGTACCGATGATATTTTATATAGCATTTCTTCTGCATGTAGTGAAACAAGTAAAACTTGAAGAAGAAAAAATTGTCTGATGCGCGTATGGTGGTACGTGCCATATCACAGCAACTAAGTGCATGTATTTCCCGGGCCCTTCATTCACAATTGACATAGTTTCAGATATTATGGGGCACGTTGCCTTCACATCTATAATAATAAAAAAAAGTTAAAAAAAATTAAAAAAAACTTTGTTGAATTGCTCCTTGTCTGTTTAATGTGTAAACAGGTTTGAGTGCCTCGATGCAGTGTGATTGCGTTGCACATTATACTACCAGTCACCCACTCATCACACGCCACCAGGCAACCTAGTCACACAAGGGGGGGGGGCTGCAATTTCATCCCATCACATTTTAAACAGTTATTTATGCGGCACTAAAAAAAACATACACAGAGTGTTGAAATTAGTGAGTAGTTGTACAAAAAAAAAACCCAAAAACAACAAACAAACATAAACAGCCAGCAAGAACCTTGTCTTTAATTGCTTCTCAACACCCATGAGTATATATAGGTACCTGTTGGGGCTAAGATATTTGAAGTGGTGTTATAACCGCAAACCTCTTTTACTTCCATCAATTAAATCAATCACAATAATAAACTATAAATAGTAGTGAACTTGCAGGTAGAGACAGCACTCTGGGACTGTTGGCTCTGAAAAGAGCCGGTTTGGTCTCGACGTTTCGAACATTATACTCTGCTCGTCTTCAGTAGAAAACCTCCCAAACATATTTGATCACGTACCAGTTCACTGTGAGTAAGTAAACCATAGAGCATGGTTTCTTGCTCTAGAGTAAACCAACACGTACGTGTACAGGCTTTTATATGTCAGTATGGAGACATCGATCCCACTGTGAGTTCATCATGTAAAATAAAACCATTTCCTTCGGAAGACATGATTATCTGAAAAGAGCCGGGTTGAAGAATGAACATTGGACGGGAAGATATCGGTTTCAACATCGGGAACATCTTGCAGGCAAATGGTCATGAACAGTCGTCACGAAAAAGGGCCAGGGGAAGGCAACTGACCACACGCCACTCAGTGGAACACCCATTGATTTGTGTTGGGATGGTGATGAGACAAGAGCTCTGCTTCGGTATGCTAAGGGGAGGGGAGGGGGGGGGGTGATTGTGTTGGCATTTTGATAGAAGGTTTACCTCAACCCCTCCTACTTCCCGGTCTCCTCTAGCCTATATATCTGACATCACACTTCAAGGCCCATGAATTACGCCAGAGATCTGCCACTGAGCCCATGTCCACTAATCACCTTTGATCTCCCATCATTTCACGAGGCATCTGGAGATTCACAGTTAAATTCTAGTAGCCAGGTTGGTAGAGCCCCGGTACATTAATCCGGAGGTGTTTGTTCAAATCCCACTCTTGTCAATTTTTCTTCGATTAACTCCAAATAATTTAAACTTTGCCCAGACAGAATTTCTGGTGGTTTATTATTTAATATCATGTTTTTTTTTATTTTATTTTTATTTTTGGGGCGTTATTGGCAGCAATAACGTCTGAAAGACGATGATAAAAACTGTGTTGTAATACAAATAAGTATAAAACAAACTATGACACGGTGTGGACATAACTATTCTCGTCCAACAGAGAACGGATTGATCAATTTAGACTGTCTGTAATACCTCATTTAAAGCTCGACACTGCCTATATGAGTATCATTCGATCGCTTAATGTTAGCTTTCATGTCAAGATTTAACGCTAAGGGAAATCAGCTGTGAATGTTGTTCACCCTGCCTGCAGACAGAGTAAGAAAATCTCATTTTGAAGAGTCACGTGAAGCTAGAAAGCCTCCCATAGCGACGATTAGTCATTCAATTCCTATCTACTTTTTCTGAACAAATAAACAAAAACCCCGTCAAAAACTTCCTGAGTATGGTGTTACCACTAGAAGATCGCATATTTAGAGTGTCTGGAACCGAACAAAGCAAACACTTTAAGTATGACATACGTGCTTGCCTGAACGTCGGCTTTGTTTTGTATGTCAACTTCGTCTGCGCGGCATAAGATTTTGTTTTTAGGTCAGCGAGTTAGAAGATCTAGGGGCTTCGCTCGTGGATTGAAGGATATTAAGCAATTCTGCGTAAAATGTTCAATTTTCTTCCTACAGCTCCCCGAAGCTGTCTGCATTTCCGGATGCGTTTGTCTGTAAATCTTCTTCTTAAAGGCGCCATCAGTTTTGCCAAAGACCAATATTCTCACTTGGTGTATCCCAACCCAACATAATCATAAACAAATGAATCCCTGAAAATATAGACTCAATTAGTCATCAAAGTTGCAAAAGAATAATGGACGAAAAAATACCACCTTTATCGCACCAACTTGTGTGCTTTCAGATGCTTACTAAAATGCTTCAGGCCTTAAAGTTTTTATTATTTGAGTGAGAAATCACCTCTTCGTTACTTCAGAGGGAGTCGTTTCTCACAATGTGTTATAATATCAACAGCTCTCCATTGTTCGTTACGAAGTAAGTGATGTATCCTAACAACTATTTTGAGTATTTACCAAAGGTGTCCAGTTCCTTTAAACGATTTCTCCTTCAATAGTGGAGTTTACAAACGAAAAAAAGAGCGATCGGGGACAAAAAGAAACAGTTATTCTACTCTTCGCGATAATTCCTTGCCACTTTTGCTTAAGGTTTCGCGGTAAAAATTGCGCAAGTCCCGCGTCGCTTCTGGATTATTTGGCACTTGCTTTCTTACAATTGGTCCATTAACAGTGAGCTCTGGGGCACAGCGAGTATTAAAATGGAATAAAACCTGATTTAGAAATCAGTGAATCTCTGTAGGACTTTTGATGGATCAGTACAAAGTGGTGTTTCTAAAACGTCTTTAGGCTCACTAACACTTTTCGAGGCGCGCTTTTAACACTGTTTTGCAAGAGTAACATAAAAGAACATGATCTTCTGGTGTTTGAGTGCAATTGTCAAGAATTTCCGACTCTCTGCTTCCCATCTAAAAAAGATCAAAATTGATGGGGAATTGTGCGCTTCCGGTGAGTAGACGTGTCATGCTAAGTTAAAGTTACTTTCTAAAGTAGGACAACTTTTATGGTGGAGATGCTACAGTGAATATTTACGCGATTTGTATTTAGTTTTATATATTTATTTGATTTGTTGCAGTTTTTCTATCATGCGTTCCATAATTTATGTAACGGTCAGCATTTGGGAATAACAAACTAACTTGTATGTATAAAATGCGGGCCTTTGTTTGGTGATAGAGATGTTAACAAGTGGAAATAATAATTTTAAAAACAATTTAATTTAGTTTTATTTATTTATATGATTTGCTGCCGTTGTTGCTATCATGCGATTCATAAAGAAATCAATTAATTATGTAACGGTCGGCATTTTGGGAAATATGCAGCAATGGTTTACCTTATTTCATTGTTTGTTTTATAAAAAAAAATAAAGGAAACCATCCATCATTACGTCACCAGTTAAATTATCATTTTATTTCTAAAAGCAAAATCAATATGAAACCAAAACCGAGGCTACGGGTATAGCCAGAGCCCCTACTTATTTAACAAAGATTCGCGTATTTATTGCCATTGCACTTTGGGAACACGACTGAGACGCTATACCAGCTCTCCGTAAAGGTCTATAACTCAACAGACGACTGTCTTTATATGACTAAAGGTAAATGACCTGACTGCATGATGAAGTGTGATGTTGCAGTCATTTTTATATTGACAAAAGTCCCTCTTAATTCGTAGTTGTATCGCATGACGTGCACGCGTATCTTCATTGTTGTATGGTATTGCCATAGTTCAGTGACATGTACATGAACTTCGCACGTCTTTAGCGTGTTTGAACAGCTCAATGGACGAAAGCAATAAATCTCATAAATTATGGAGATTGTACTCTCTGTTTTTGATCAACTTTTGACATGAAGAAAGCGGCACATCTAAAAACTGATTTTGCTGTCATTTTTTTAACATAACTTTTGAGTTTTAGGGTAGGTACACAAGGTAAACTTTCCTCATAGTAATGACAAATGAAGCATTTTGCCTGGCAGAAAGGCAATGGAATGTACGAGGTACTCTTGTTTGTAACGAGGGTTATAGCAAAATAATTTAAAGGAAAGGTTCACACTTTCTGTATACTATGCATGTTATGTCAGGTCTGTGAACAGTCATTTTGTAACCGTCATAAACCAATGTTGGCACACCCTCTAAAAACTCCAATATTACCTCTTGTTATTGCGAGTGTTGGAATTGAACTACACGAGTAAAGGTTGGTCAAACGGTTCTGATGAAGATTTTTGCATAAAAATGAACACTACGAGATGAACATGAATTTTTTGTTCACAAAACCAATGATTTATATCCTTCTAGCGCTTGCATTGGATGAAATGAAGACGGTTTTATTATCTAATCTCTCTTAGTTTGATGACAAGGTATATGTGTTATCATTATCATTAGCACCCCTATAATTATAACTAATTTATTGATGGTGATTAAACCGATGATGCTTGGGAAGCCGACGTGTTCACTAGAGCTAGACAGACTGAGTAATTAAAAGTACAGGAAAGAGTGACTGCCATAAACAAGAGGCAATATGCAGTACGAATAAATTAAATATCAATACAAATCCATAAGGGAATCTGACTGAGTAAATTTGTAAATAATGGCGGTCTCCCAAATAATGGCAGTCTCCCTCCCTATATAGGGAGACCGCCAATATAGGGCTAGATAGCTCAGTTGGAAGAGCGCCGACACGTTAATCCGGAGATCAATGGTTCGAATCACACTCTAATCAAATCTTTGTTCAACCCCAAGAACGAATTAAATATCACAAGTTATGGCTCTAAATCGTGGGTTCAAAATAAGACCGCAGGGCTTGTAAACTCAAAAGGGTTACTGCAACTGGATTGTTCACAGGACCACAAGCAAAATGACAACAACTTTCTACATAGTTGAACACCAACTTGTGTTTTTATTCAAACAAGCACTCAGATAAGATATATCTCACAATGTCAATGCATACAGATCAAAACGGTCAGGCTTACGAATCGCAAGGTCGAGTTGTCCTCACACAAGTTCTTCTCAGAACCATTAACTACTAAACAGAGTTTGGGGATTTTGTTTTTTAAGAGTGTAGGTCTACCCCTTTCCGATATTAAGGCCAGCAGCAATGAACTGCAGTCCTTTAGTTACACTTCACTTACGATGTTAATTAAAGGAGTTACCGACGGAACTCATCTGTAGAGAGCCTACTAATTAACAAGCACAGATATGTTTATAATGAGTGTCCACAAACCGGTCGACGGGGTCTACCACAAAACGTTGTGTAGGGACTCGCATAATGTTGAACACGTGTAGCAAGATCAATGTCATTGACCTGTCATTTTTCGGCCATTTTGTTTTCTATCAATTTATTATTTTAAAAGCAAATATATATTTTTATAATGAATGTCCATAAAACGGTCTACGGAGTCTACCACAAGACGCTGTCCAACGGTAAAAGAGATGTCGTTCGATCATTGTAGCAAAAGTAATGCCATCGACTTGTCATTTCGCGGCCATTTTGTTTTCAATCAACTCAACGTTTGACGTCATCACAATAATTCGCGTTACGTGCCAAGTTGGGAATACGATTTTATGAGTTAGGCGTTTTAGACGCGCACCGTTATCTTTACATGCATCAGACGTAAACCCCCAAAAGCCGTCGTTACAAGTTGAAGTTATTCCATTAAATAATTCGACTTGGCAACTTCAGCTTTATCGGTTTAGGGCACAAAGGCACTCATGGAGCTCCGTAGATATTCTTGGCTATGGAATTTTGGAGCAACCTAGGTAAAGGTGGTCTGTTTTAATTGTACACAGTCTATTGCACATACATTGCGTGACAATTCATTCCTGCTAATAATGAGAATGAAATGAAAAATTGTCATTAACAGCGTCTCGCATCAATTAATCATTATATTATGAGCAGAGCCAATTGCGTTAACTTGATGATGGATTCCTTAAAGGCACTGGACACCTTTGGTAATTATCAAAGACCAGTATTCTCACTTGGTGAAAACATGCATAAAATACCAAACCTGTGAACATTTAGGCTCAATTGGTCATCAAATTTGCATAGAATAATTAAAGGATTGTTGCATTACTTTGTCCGCTTTCAGATGAGTAACAAAAGTCTTTCATTATTTGAGTGAGAAATTACCTCTTTCTCAAAAACTACTTTATACTACAGAGGGAGCCCTTTCTCGCAATGTTTTATAATATCAACAGCTCTCCATTGCTCGTTACCAAGTAAGATGCTACGCTATCATTTTTTTTATTGTAATTACAAATATATATAGTGTCCACTGCCCCTAACCTCGGGGCTATTTTCTGTCTTATTTTTTCACTGTATGAAAGTCCCCTTTTATGAATCTACCGGTTATTGCTGATATGAGCTGATAGGGCTGCAAAGTGATGAGACCTACGCTGTAGTATAAGCCCTTCAACTAATTTCATGAAACTTCTCAAAAATGAAACTTGCTCAGTGACAAATTTCTTGTGACCAGCAAAAATTAAGCGGGTCACTGGTCGTTAATGAAAACGTAATGACATTTTAAATGGCAATTTATTTCTGCCCTGCCTTCTTGTTTTAATATGACAATTTTACCGTCATTTTAAAACCAATGAGGAAAGGCAGTCTATTCACGACAATTTATCATAATTTACTTCAGTTAATGGCTTCAAATTATGCGCAATTAAAAACAAATGCAGGTAAAGTGATGAAGTACTTTTGCAAGTTTAGTACCCTGACGTCTAAAATGTCACTCAAAATGGACACATTAAAAAGTGTGAACCCATGATTGTGGCTATGCAGTGAGACATGTCAGATAGACTGGTAATTGTAGCTAACAATCATCTGAATCTACAATGGGTGCGTTCGTTTAGCTTCCATGGGTCGACCCCGGTCTGCCCATGGTGCGTTCGAATAGCTTTGACGTCATCAGGGGTTCACCCGGGGCAGCCCCCAGTGCCCTGCTTGTGGAGTGTGTCACTTGGGGTGACCCGTGGTGCATGATGTTACCACGGGAGGTCGAGTGTGATCGTTCGATTAGCTCTTGTAAGGGGCTCATCCGAGTGAGCACCGCGAGGTCGACCCAGGGAAGCTAATCGAACCCACCCATGATATAATGGATCGTAGGCCAGGGGAGGGGGTTATACGATGGTTTCAAACAAGTTGTGTGAAAGAGTGTCCGCTGAAGACGAGCAGAGTATACTGCCTGAAACATCGAGACCACAACTGATGTGAAAATAGTATGTTGCTGAGAAGGGTATTGGGTCCCATTTTATTATCACTTTACAACCCAACCCAAGAGTGTGGTCACTAAACTGAAAAACCTCACGGGCCATTGTCTTCAACGGTTCTTCTCAAAATAAACATTTCTCCCAATGGAGGTTTTGTATATGAGTTAGTGCCATGAAATTCGGCCCAGCACTGTTTAATATTGACCTAGTTCAGGAGACAAACATTAACTTAATCGGCGTGTTTCGTTTGGTTTTGTGAAATTAAAGGCAACCTATATAACTCACTCGTGGCTATTAACTGGCGCCGAGCAAGACTAGGCGAGTTCACATTTCTTCCTGCGGGAGATATACTGTCTGACAAGTATCATCCATCCACTGCGAATACCGTCTAGCCAAAAGATCTGACGTTACAAGGCAAACTTTATTACAGACCGGGTACCGGTCTCACGACCGTGGTAGTTTCCCCTTTGACCTCAATAGCTGGTAACCCGCCGTGTTTTGCGCTCATTGTCCTATCTCCCGAGATGCACTACCAGCTTCTTGTGTGTGTTTTAGTCATAGAGTTATATATAACTCTATGGTTTTAGCGAATTGCACATTTCCAAGTTGACCAATGAAATCACTTTCTTGGTTACACCGATCCCTTCGTGTTTCTCTAACAGGGTATTGGCAAGGGAAGAGTTTATTCGTTGAAATGCACTGGCACGTTGCGCGGGTACCCTAGAACTAACGTCCAGGTCTTTGTCTTTAAAAAATATCGGGTACACGCACAAGCCATTAACGTGCGCTTTCCTGCATCCCTTGTGATTTTGTATCATCCCTTGTGATCGTTGTAACCCACTTTGTGATACAGATTGTTTCCCGATTGTGAGCGTCAACTTATTTGTTTTACACTATTTGATAACAGTTCCGTTTGGGGAAAAACACTAATTCTTTTCCCGAAAGACCACACTGAATACAGTTGACTATGATAGCGATCTTCCTTGGAAACTTTCATCCGAAGTTTTCTTTTCAAAAGGTTTCACTCTGTTTTTTGTTTTTGTTTTTTAATACCAACAACTCCCTTGCAAAAAAGAATGAACCACAGTTAGACAAAATCAATTTTACACTGTTCTGATTGGTAGTAATAAATAAATAACATTAGTGGCTTCTTATAATTGCACCCATACCTATCATTCAGTGACGCTCAAAACGCTCCAACAGTCAATACTGCAAGGTAAGTGGGACTAATTCCACTTGGTTCTTTTACTTACGTTACACAACACACGGGACCAGCGGCTCTACGTCCCACCCGAAGGACGAAGCAATAATGGTTTAGTGTCTTGCCTAAGCACACGAGTGTCACGACCGGGACCCGAACCCACACTCTGCTGATCAGAAACATCGGAGCTTGAGTTCAGTGCTCTTCTCCGCTCGGCCATTACACACGCTACAAATAAACGCCAAGATTGAACACCAAGTTTTTGTCTGCTGAACACTGTCAGAGCATACTGATCAAAACGTCGATTAGTTAGGCCACTGACTCTTGGAAGTACCACCACGATACACGGTCTAAATGGGCGTGATATGTACGGAACTGCACAAGCACCCTTGCGAGCCAGATAGTGTTGATAGTGGAGTACGCGATGTACGGTGTCGTGTATCCACTCAAGTTATGTCTCCGAATGTTAATATTAGAAGCAACTTAATTTCAAAATCTATCAAACGGAATTAAGCATTTAGAAGCTGATGTAAGCCGGTTTAATCGCAAATCACTTGGGCGTGTCGTGACTGATTCGCGAAACGGACTCAAGCTCGAGCCTTTTGTCAAGACCTTCGTGGCTTAGACGGCTTCATAGAGCGTGTGGTCTCCCCATCCAGTCGCTTGGGATCGAGGCTCTACGAAGCTCTCCAAGCAACGAGGGCCTTGACAAAAGGCTAACTCAACCTCCGGTCTTTCTAGTCAGCAGTCTGTTGGGCTCGTGTATTTGACACTCGTTAAAGCAAGACACATTTTATGGCCTCGTCCTTCGGATGGGACGTACACAATCTGATAAACGTTACCGACAGTACCGCATCTCAGATTCAATATCTGGGGCATACAAACTGATATCACTTAATATTACCATACCACTTGGGAATGAAAGGTTTCACAAAATGCTTTTTACATGTTTTTGTATTATGTATCTAACGGTTCAAATATCCAGAGGTATACCTCACCTTTAACACTCACTTTATATTTGAATTTGTTTGGATGTAATGTCCAGAAATGTTCATAAAGTACGGAATTACATGTGCTTTTGAAGTGAATTGAAAATATATACAAGCATTTTCTATCTTGAATCAATGACGAAGTCGAATGGATGTGCCAATCAAATAAAAATGACAGGTATCACTTTCCACTCTTGAGAGTTTCAACGGTGACTATTGGAAACATCTCTTGAGAGATTGTTCAAAACACTTGAAGAGACTAAGTCGTTTTGCGACTCTGATGAGGTACGGTATACCCTATACCCATGGTGGTACAGTAGGCATACACATACGTGGGTTGCATTTCCATGGTGCCAAAGTTTTATAGTCCATTTTTTTTGCATTTCTAAATCGGTGTATTATAGAAAATCCTACAAGATTGACAGGCGGCTGATATACAATCGTGATAACCAAAATTGGAAATCTCAAACAAGTTTTGACAGTTTCAAATTGTTGTCGTGAAGAAGGCACGTCTACTAAATGTACATGTTGGGGCGGTATTCGGTAATTACTTAGATCTACGATGGCCTTTAAGGGACATGTCAAACCAGTATTACAGCATTCGTGATACTCAGTTTGTGACAATTTCTTCACGACGGATTTGAAAAGCCAATGAAAAATGCATGCATTCTTGTGATAACCTAAAGAATTTTGCAGCATAAAATGGATCCTGTAATAAGGTACTGGCCCAACTACTGATCTAGATCCAATAGAAAAGGCTAATTAAATAAGGAATTGATCATCCTAGCCAAACAACAGGCAGTTAAACTATTGTTTCTTCTCATAACCAGCACAGCTGGTATGCACAATTATTTTGATTCACATAAATAAATAAAAAGAGGAATGACGACATCGAAGACTAAAGCGAGGTGTTTTGTACCTACAGTGCGGATAAGCGATTGGTAGCACTTTATGTGCAACTATCGTCAATTTGACGCGCAATTAAAATCGTGAAATGAAGTTTAAAAGTACAAATTCAAATGAAGGTGGTAATTATATTACAGTTTGTGACCCTGGTTTCGCCATTTAAGTTCCATTTAACATGCATCATTAAATGTGTAATTATCACCGGAGCGCGTTAATTGACTTTTGAAGGACCGGCCTTAGTATGGCGTTTACCTTTTACCGATACGAAAATATCAAAAGAAGGGTTTTGTTTTCTGTATGTTGTCAGGTCAGGGTGAAACTCTGGATGCCACTTCCAAAGGAAAACACTTGAAACCATTTTATAGGTGAGAATTTCCTCGTGAATTTGACAACTGTGGACAGGTTGCACAAGCTACTGGCACCCTGATATACAGAAGGCTTGATTGGCAGTGGGAGGGGTGTTAGAAACCATACAACATACAGGTTGTTCGGTTGATTCAAACAATCGCACCAAGACTAATTCATAAGTGATTTGTGACTCTTGCGGCGCGCCATCAGCAAGGAGGTTCCTCCACCCGGGGGGCTCTATCTCACAGAACCGAGATTGCATGACATCGGGTCATCGTACGGCCTCTATGGCCTGCCCGATGGCCCCTGAAGCTTCTGGGCTTAATTACATGCTACCAATGCAATCAAAAATTAAATTCAGTAAACGTAGTATCAGAAAGCTGTTGGCTATGTTCTACGCTAGCCGTGTAGCCCCATGTATGTATCCCATATTACATTTCTAATAAATTATCTCCTTTCTTGCCATGTTATATAAATCAAGAGCTCCATTTTGTCGCACAATAATGGTGGCTAAAACCAAGCCAGGTTCCTTTTTCACTTTACAATTCTAACCACTGAGCATTGTATCGGTTACTGAATCGTGAAAGGTTACACGTAATCGGTTTTAAATCATAACAAACTCTCTTTCTGAAAATAAAGCCATGGAAATTAAAACCCCGCCGCACGTGTCACCATCGAGGTAAATGAAGTTTTTTTGCCGCTCGCAGAAGTAATTTCCGTTAACCGGGAGTATCACATTTCCTTCCCAAGTTGTTGTCTTTTGCTTTCAGCGCACTCCGAAAGAATCTTAGACTCTTCTTCGTGGGGGGGGGGGGGACTCTGTCACCAAACCTTTTATAAGATAAGTATCTGATTGTTTGTCCTGTAGATAGACAGATCTTCAGTAGATGAACGTTCGGTCAGGCACGTTCTTCTCGCTGGTAAGGATGTGATTGTTTGATTGGATAACATCCCCTTCTTTATCCCCGATGTAATACTAACATCTAGAAAGACCTTGCGGTAACCGCTACTAACATACAGGATCCGAACTGCCTTCATAATCACACCAAACAAACAAACACCCCACAACAACAACAATCAAGTTAAATGCATCAGGAAAAAATACTGTCATCAAAATGTAGTTTAACTCTGTGAACAGAGGAGTGTACTTCGATGACTTGATATAAGGTGATATTGCCTCCACTTACATACCGCACCATGCATTAATCTATGTAGATTGAATCAGGAAAAACGATCCAGACACCTGTGTCTTTAACACATTTTATTGACCGGGATCATCAGCCCAGTCGAAAACACACACGGAGAGAGCTCCCCAAAGTATCATGTTTGCAGTTGGACGACACATCATGACGGTGCACACATTAAAAAAAAAATGCATTCTCGTTGAGTGTTATTTTGTTCTTCCCATAGTTTCCGCATAGACTTTGTACACACGTTTCCTTGTCCTTGTGGAACACCTCGGTCTTTAGAAATTCTAAAGAGAATTCCAAATTTAACATGAGCCCATGGCGGTGCATACAATTATATTAAAAAACAAAATACTGTACGGAATCGCAAGTGATAACCGCATAAAGGAAACTGCGTCCATTTATACGCCCTAATCATGTTTCTCGACGATCTCCGTAAGTGGTTTAGAGCAAGGAATGAACAACGATTGTTTTACAGCATCCGATGAGCGTACACAGACCTCAACAATCAGCATCAACGTATCAAATTGCAATCTTGAAAGCCAAACCGATCTGGCCCCTCGCCCATTAAATCACGTTAGTTATAACGAATTAGCGTAATTTACAACAAACAGTGGATTTTCTTACCCACCGTTCACCTTCAAGTTTACTTTACCAGGGCGATTTGTCACACGGGTGACTTTATAGAGCCATACAATGCGCTTGTTAGCGAGGTGATGAACTGTCTCGAGATGAACACCCCCTCGGATACAATCGCCGAATCCACCAATCAGTCACTCACCATGTCCAACGACGAGCGATCGTCCAATACTTTCGTGTGTGCGCACAAGCGATGGGCAACATTCTACATGTGCCCGAGCGTGCAACGGTTGAAATTGTACATCCCCGGCCAAACAAAAAATGTTTTTTTTTAACACATTAAAATATCCGAACAACCAAAGGCGGATGTCTTATAAAATAGGTGAGTGAAACTAGGGTGGGATCACATTGATGTTTTATAGTTGGAGGATGGTGTAACTGCAGAAGGATATATTTAGTAACACTAGTGATGATGAGTTTGTCCGGTGCGTTCATCATTTTTTGGCTGGGGATGACGGCGGCTGGCCGGGGAGTCCTCGCGGTGCCCTCGCTCTCTTGTGTCAGTTACGTCCGGCGCGGGGATTACAACCTCGGTGGGATTTTTTCGGTCCATGAGGACTCACATACTCTGGACGGCGACCAGTGTAGCGAAGAGCTGTACACCTTTGTCATGTACGTCGTGGAGAGCATGGTTTTCGCCATCGACGAGATTAACAACCGCACCGATATCTTACCGGATGTAGAACTCGGATTTGAAATCAGAGACGATTGTCTGTCCGATGATTTGGCGTTGTGGACGGCCATGGCCCTCATCAAGGGGCACGATAACCCGTTGTATGAGCACATCTGCCCGGAGAACACCACCGAGGGTACCCTGCTGGACGATGGGGTCATCGGGATTGTTGGCCCCGGTAGGAGCTCAATGAGTTTAACGGCAGCCTCGGTGGCCGATCTCTTTCAAGTCCCCATGATATCATACGCAGCGACGAGCGATGAGCTAAGTGACAAAGTAAAGTTTCCATTTTTCCTGCGCTCTGTGGCCCCGGACCGGTTCCAAGTGGATGCCATAGCGGATATATTAGTGCATTTTGAGTGGGTTTACATCACCATCCTCTACTCTACGGACGAGTACGGCATTAACGGCGCCAGGTTATTGCAACAAAAGGCCGAGGAATATGGTATCTGCGTCTGGTTATCTGTGTCGATCAGAGCCTCGCCGAGCGAGCGAGAAATCGCCGATGTCGTGCAGAGACTTAAACGCAACGTCAAATCAAAGGTTACCGTTATCTTTGCCATTTATCAAGTGGCGAATGCCGTTCTGACGGAGGGGAGGCGATCCGGATTGCCTAATAACATGACCTGGATCGCCAGCGATGCTTGGGGCCACCGACTGGCGGAATTCAACAACCAGGATATTGCATTAGGGGGGCTCTTCATTGACTTGGAGAGTAACAGCGTGCCGGAACTGGAGCAGCACTTCAAGACACTGACTCCGGAGAACAACCGAAATAATCCTTGGTTTGATACCTACTGGGAGCATCTCCGGTCCAAGACCAATTGCTCACATCAGCATAGAGCAAGGACAGAGACCTCACAGGTATCGCGTGTCCAAGAAGAGGAAGTGGAGTGCGTAGTGTCATTTCACAAGCCCGGATTTAGCTCCAAGGCTGTAGCGTCAGTTTTTGACGCTGTTTACGCATTAGCATATGCTCTTGACTCCTTGCTGAAGGAGTCTTGCCCGGGAGGGGATCTTCAATGCCGTCCTCATTTCACTGGGATGGATTTTCTGGAGCACCTGTACAACGTCAACTTCCAGGAGCACGGGGGACATTTTCTCTTCGAGGACAAGGGCGACCCGCCGGGTAAGTACGAGATCAAGAACCTACAGCTGATCGATGGGGAGTATCGGATGGTACCGGTGGGGAGATGGGATGCTATGAACGCCACGGCCCGTCTGACCATGGATAAGGATCAGATCTACTGGGCCGGTGGCAATGTTCGAATCCCTGAATCGATCTGCAAGGAGACGTGTCGAGCTGGATATATACCTTTCCACTTATCTGAGGCTTGCTGCTGGGGATGTCACCGCTGCCCCCAGGACGCTATCGTCGCGAACGGGACGCAGTGTGAGAAGTGCCCCAAGGGGATGTGGCCGGACAGGAACTACACGAGTTGCGAGCCGTATCCGGAGATACCATTAAGCACCAACGAGCCAGTTATCTTAGTTGTACTCCTACTCTCCGGGCTTGGTATCCTCTTGACTGTAGTTACGGTAGCCGGGATGTGCGCTCATTGGAACCACCCCAGGATCAAGGCGAATAGCCGCGAATTGAGCTACGTCAATATAGTCGGTCTGATTCTCGCCTTCTTGACCATCTTCCCGCTGATAACAAGGCCGTCCAAGGCGTCTTGCTCCGTTGCACAGACTATCATTTCAGTATGCCTCACTTTAACATTCGCGCCAACTTTACTGAAAGTCAGCCGAATTTACAGAATCTTTCGTGCGGGGAAGAGGTCGACACAGCGGCCGAGTTTTATCAGTCCGAAGGAGCAAATTGTTATGGTCTCGGTGATGGTAGGGCTTCAGGTGAGTGAACAATATATGTTATCACCCCATTTAAAAATAAATAAATAAATAAATAAATAAATAAATAAATAAATAAATAAATAAATAAATAAATAAATAAATAAATAAATAAATAAATAAAAAGTAAGAAAGAAATACAAACACATAGTAAAATACGAAATAACACAAATTCAATAATATTAAAACACCGAAAAAAACACAACTATATAAAAATAGCAGGCCAAGTTTGATCTTGACCTCGAAAACGTTAAATTTGACAAGTCAACAAAAACAAGAAACACAGACCGCTTCATAATGTTTTAGATTCAAACGACATTAAAGGCAGTGGACACTATTGGTAATTACTCAAAATAATTATTGGCATAAAACCTTTCTTGTTGACAAGTAATGGGGAGAGGTTGATAGTATAAAACATTGCGAGAAACGGCTCCCTCTGAAGTGCCATAGTTTTCGAGAGTAAGTCATTTTCCACGAATTTGATTGCGAGACCTCAAGTTTAGAACCTGAGGTCTCAAAATCAACCATCTAAACGCACACAACTTCGTGTGACAAGGGTGTTTTTTCTTTCATTATTATCTCGCAACTGTGATGACCGATTGAGCTCAAATTTTCATAGTTTAGTTATTTTATGCATATGTTGAGATACACCAACTGCGAAGGCTAGTCTTTGACAATTGCCAATAGTGTCCACTGCCTTTAAAACTAATGTTGCTTCATGGACTGAGGTTAATCTGCGCAATACAATTCGACGTTCAACATTGCCATTCCTTCCTCTTTTTTGCAAACTATATTTAGGATATCAATTTTAATCCTGTGAACCTACACGTCTTTTTCTGTGTATAGTAGACTCATTATAACAAGGTCGCTGGGACTGGTCAAATTACCTCGTTATAGCAGGACGAATGCTAAAAGAGGACAGCAAAACTAAGAAACATTAAGCAGCAATAAGATTTAGGACTTCAAAATGTATTCTTTATAAGCAGAACCTTTTTTTAGCAGTGCTCTTTAAAAAGAGAGATGCATGACTGTACAACCGGTGAAAAAATAATCCTTTGCATTAAAAATTCCTTCGACATGTTATGATAATAATGGACATCTCTCTACCGCAGGTGGCTGTCAATTTTAATGCGCAGTGCGCAAGAACATGTTATCAGACAACTGGTCTAGTTATTTCATTCCTTAAAGGCACTGGACACCTTTTTTTTAATTTTTTTTTATAGTTTAGACATAAGATACATGTAGTATATTCAGTACATTTATTTCAATGCTGTCATACAAAACAATAATACAATAGCGTACATTTATGTCAAAATTAAAACAAGCAATATAGCATGAGGTATGATTAGGTACACAATACTTCAAAAAAATAAACAAGTAGTATTTAAAGACAACATTTAGGTGTAAGGTTAAGCAAAATGCTTTTGTGCCCTAACCTATTGACAGACAAACATGATACCAAGGAACACAAACAAAGACAAAGACAAGGGACAACATGGTCAGACGATAGGTGTAGGCCTACAAACAACACAAAGGCGAGTCATCATTAAATGGACTCGTACTATTAACGTCATGAATTATAGGGTTATAAGGAATATACATTTGAGTAGTAGTTTTTGTAGTTTTTTCGAAAATACAGGTAGAGTGATTGCCGATTAAATTGTACATATATTTGCCTAATATCAATGATGATAAAAATCAGAGAACAAAATAATGCAACAGTATGAAAAAAAACACCCAAAAAACAAAAAAATGACATCTCGCTTTCGTGAAGTAAGACGCCGATTACTACTAGTGTACCAAAGTATCCCCTATGTGAGAGACAAAACAGACACACAGGTATACACAAGCTGACAGCTGAGACCAAACAAAGCAAACGATTAAAAAGAACATTAGATTTTGATGGCATTACAGATCAGTATCTAGCAAGTAGTGTTTAAATTTTCTTGAAAATGTACTGATTGTAGAAGGTTGCTTAAAATGTATGGGAAGACTATTCCAATATTCTACTCCTCGTTGTACAACGCT
The DNA here is from genome assembly GCF_032118995.1 of Asterias amurensis. Classification (NCBI taxonomy): domain Eukaryota; kingdom Metazoa; phylum Echinodermata; class Asteroidea; order Forcipulatida; family Asteriidae; genus Asterias; species Asterias amurensis. The sequence goes on along the minus strand of NC_092655.1, from coordinate 5,884,424 downwards.
ATTTTTATGAATTGAAGTTCTATTGTACTTGTCAAAGACCAGTATTCTCATATGCTGTATCCCAACATCTGCACCAAATAATCTGTGCAAATTTGGTCTCAATATTGGTCATCTTAGTTGCCAAAAAAAAAAATAATGAAAGAAAAAAACACCCTTGCACAAAATGGGTGTTCTTTTAGATGCATGAGAAAGGCTTCAGGTCTGAAGTCTTCCCCAGATTCAAATGCTTGAGTGAGAAATTACCGCTTTCTCAAAAACTCGAGTGAGAAACTACCGCTTTCTCAAATCCTACGTTACTCCAGAGGGAGTTGTTTCTCACAATGTTGATCAACAGCTTTATGTTGCTTGTTATACCAACTATTTGTTTTATTCTTATATATTTTGAGCACCAAATGTGTCCAGTGCCTTTTTACCATCTAAGTTGCGCATCAAGCTCGTGCCGTAGTACCATAACTCAAGTATTACTCGAGTACCGTTCGATGGTACTCGTACTAGGCTAGCAAATTGTTTAATGTTTCAATGTTTTTACGTATATGCGAGCATTTTAACTGCCCTTTGGGGTCCAATTAAGATTAATTGAATCGAATCGAATTTAGGTAATCCCCCTTGAATTTAGCTCCATACTCGACTGACAAATCCAGGGCGAATAGTCAACGTATGAAGAATAATCCCTAATAGGAATACACAATCTGATCAGCGTTACTGTAGCAACGCTTCTCAGATTCAATTATGGGTGATCAAAAGTGATATCTTTTAACAAAACAGCATTACTTCAAAGTGAAATGTTCATCAAAATGCTTTATACTGCCGAAAGCTGTTTCTAACCAAAAGTTTATACTGCCATTATTTTTAAGAGTGATAACAACACCGTATACAATAAGGCCTTTAAGGTGTTTTTGATGACATGTATTTTAAGGTCGGTTACAGTTGTGATAGGTTTCGGTTTCTTGCAAAGTACTAGCATTGTAATAAAACTACACCTTAAAAGAACACAGTCCGACCCGTTCTTTCGAGACGTTCGATAAATATCTATGAGGCATTTTGGGTTATTTTATCTGGGTAAATGTATACTGATTGATGGTATTAGTTCTAAAATGCTTGAGGTGCGATTTCAATTTACATAAGAAATCAATACAATGAACATGGATGGTCTTTTTAAAAACCTGATACGGTTTCAGACAAATTACTTTCCATGGGACGAATAGTTTCAGCCGCACGTTCTGAATAATGTTAAAGGCACAATGCAGGAATGCGTATATAGAGCTGACAAGTAGCTGTAGAAAGTGTTCTATAATCAATTAACAAACCTGTGGAAATTTGGGCTTAGGCCTAATCGTGTGCGTCAGGAAAAAGTTTTGTAAAAACTGCACAACTTCCATTGCCCTTATTTTGTTTGTGACAACCGAAATCGGCTGTTGCGTTTTTTTGATAGGTTTGCAGAATGTTCTTGAATATTATTTTCAATTTCAGAAGGAAATAATTCATCTAAAAAATACAGGCTATGTGAACTTCAAAATCATTATTAAGACTCAATACTACACAATGTTTTAATCCTTGCCAATCCTGTTAATAGTCCAGTCAATATAGTTCATGGACAATCAGAACACCACACTTAATAATGGGAAAGTCTACTTTTTTTTAACCGTCCAATTCTTTTAAATAAAAACAGGGCAACAATAAAACCAGAAAGTGGAAGTTTCACTTCTAAAGGTGGTAGAGTTTTTGAGATATCTGACAGAAAATCTTCTCAGAGTAAAATATTTTGGATAAAACTGATGTACTTTTCCATAAGCACAACCCTGAAATGAACTGATACTCAAAATGCTTTAAATTATCGAAACCTTCTAACCATGTAACTTTGCATTGCCAATAATTTTAAGAGTCGTAATATTGCACGTAGGCCTATACCTTCTCTTTAAATAAATATTTAATATTTGATGAAATAAGTGGAAACTGGGCTGCATTTGTAGAAAGACCACTAGACGCGATACGGCGATATCGATGAAGTGCCAACCTCTAAATCAAACATACGTCCATTAAGCATTTATCAGTCAAAATGCCAAACGATTCTCGTGTCACCTGGGAAAAATACGACAGGGGAAAGTAAAATCGGACCTAAAAGCTCTTTTGTTGACTGAATCGACAAAGTAATGAAAATCTTGATGAACAAGGGTTTAAATTTTTATTTTCGAAGGCCGTGCCATCCTAAAGGATGTACTTGGGGTGATGGTATTCTGGTGCTTAGCTATTTAACCCAGCTTATTGGTTACCCTTAACACTAGCCTGGCGTACATTATTGTCTTACAAATGCCGCAACTGTAATTGTAAACACCACATCCCCACTTGCTTTGTGGGCTACAAAAAAGGGTTTGCAACCTACTTGTTTAAAATTCTCCTATTTTTTCTGATCAGATCTGAATAATACATTAAAACCATAAAATAATGAGTGAACGTAAAGTTTAAAAGAACCTGTTTTTAAACATTCATCTTATCATATCAGAAGTGTGAAGTTTGAATTAATAATCAGCACAAAATACCTCAGGACATACCAGTAGCATGTACAGGAAATTCGTTTCCATTCAAATGAGCTCACTGTAATCGAATACAACATGTCTTAATCTAGTATTGTATCCTACCTCACCGTATGGACTTCTCAATCATGAAAGAATAAGATCATCGAACCCCCAGCCTGGGGACAAGGGTTCGACATCCATAGTTTCTCGGTTACGCCTATTATCCGGTTTAAATTATGTTCTCTATAGCTATACCTCTCAGCGTTGTGTCCTAAGATGTACTGGAAGGAAGGAATACGACCTCCTAGCACGCGTAGCGTGATATTCGATTAACTCCGTCGGCACGGTATCACACCTCATAAGAGTTCATGCCTTGTACTTCGTCCTCCCTTCATTTCTTCCGATGTCGGCACTTTGCTACACTTCGCCCGACTCGGTCACATACAGGTTAATTACGTTAACGTAATAAAACATCAGTATGGCTGCAGACTCTCCCGTGGGTGTTGTTGCATATTATAGCTTTTGAACTTGTTCCGTTATTTCCTAGGCTGGTATCAAACTTCACCGCGCGTATTATGGGGGTTTAGAGTTTTGAGGTAACCAAACTAACGTCATCACGCCTCCGGATTTTTCCGGACGAAAGTGAAGCAATTGCTTTTGAACTTGTTGCGTTATTTCTTTTAGGCTGGTCTGGTCTCAAACCTCACCGCGCGTACCGACGGTGAGGTTTTAGGTTACCACTGTTTTGAATATTCATAAAACGTTATCACGCCTCCAGGTTTTCCGGACGTAATGCAGTAATGCAATTTAGTCTTTGAAAGTTCTTTCTGACGCCGTATCCCGTTTCTTAAAGCTCTAAAATGATTGTGTGGTGCAGAAATTCGTGTACGGATTTTGTTGTTACTTCAAGTGTGTATGATGAATAACGTCAGGCTGATATTGATAGGAAGTAGTTTGGAGGAAAACGAACACATTATGTCTCTGTAATTGCTGAGGCAATGGTTGAGCTTTTTCGGTGCGAGTATATGCGTTAATGTTCAGGAACTTGGGTAACGTATTCCCGGAGGGATTGGTAATGAAAGAATCAATTTTAAAAGGAAGTTACTTTTTACAGGATTGGCAACGATATTCATCATTGTTGAATATGTGTCTGAAAGCTCTATGTCTGGGAAGTGGTCATGTCTAGTGAGGGATCCGGAATCCGGTCATTACAGACTCAACAGTTTACTATGTAGTTACTTCTTATGAAATCTTTCAACAAAACATGATGTTCCTGCAAGGCAGTCCTAGCTTGATAGCAATTCGGATTCTAAGTCATTTTGACACGGAAGCCGTGGTCAGCCTGACCCATAAATAGGTCAGGTCTCATGCGGTACACGGATCCGGGTCAATTCTGACTTGCAAGATTTTACTATTTATTTTGTGAAAGTTACATCTTATGAAATCTTCGGCAGAATGATGTTTGTGTAAAGACAGCCCCCCCTAGCGGGACGAACTCGAATTCTGGGTCAGCCTGACCCATAAATAGGTCAGGTCTCATGTGGGCCCAGAATCCGGGTCAATTCTGACTCGAAAATTGTACTATTTGTTTATTAATTAATTACTTAATTTATTTATTTATTTATTTATTTATTTATTTGTAGTTACTTCTCATGTTCCTGTAAAGGCAATCCTATAGCTGGATAGTTAGGAATCTGGGTCATTTTGACACGGAAGCAAGGTCAGCCTGACCAAGAAATAGATCAGGTCTCATGCAGGACCGGATTCTGGATTCCAGATTCCGAATCAACTCTAAATTTAAAGTTGAAGCCCAAACACGATATCATTGACCGCAGTCGTTGCCCGGAAAGTAATCTGCTACTTCCATGAAGTGAATTAATTCGACCGTTTCATTTAATGGTGTCTTTCTTTCGAGAGAAACTAGAGAATTCTCAACTACACCCCGAAGCACATTAACTCGTAGGCCGTGGACGATTTAAAGTACGACCCACCAGTCCTTATGCAGAGGCACGGTTTGTATAAACCTATATGGCTTGCGATAGTGCGAGTACATTCCACTGGGTATCAAAACCGACCGCGCAGTGCGCGAAAGTGTTCACATTCTGAATGAAATATTCAGTTTCATCAACACATTATCTTGTCGGAATCGCTAGCATAAAAAAACTGGGAAAACACCGCGGGCCCTTTCCCGCATCTGTACGGCTATACCCCCACAGCTCATTTTTTTTAAATTATGCATCATCAATAATTAGTGATTGGGGAGAGCCTATAGTGACTTGGTTCCGTTCCCTTTAAATTTCAACAATGAAATCATTCAACAACAAACTTGGGATAATGTCAGCTAACCACGTTTCTGGAGCATTGTTTTTAATAGATTTAAGGCACTGGATAATTGTGGTACTTACTCAAAACATATGAGCCCAAAGTTTCACAGATTTGTTATCTTATGCATGTGTTGAGATATACCAATTAAGAATCTGGTCTTTGACAATTACCAGACGTGTTCAGTGCCTTTTGCAATCGTTGTGGTACCCGATGCTAAATTACAGGATTCGAACTGCCTCTAGCTATCGTGCTATCTCGGTGGTCTAGTTAGTAAGACATTGCTCTAGAATTGCAAAGGTCGTGTGTTCGAGTCCCATCCCATGCCCTGTGATCTTGTTCACTGAACTCGGTGTAGCCTAAGGGTACAACTAAAAATTAAGATTTTTTTCTTCTTGATTTTTACGTGGCCAGATCCAATCGATTGAGGTGTTTGGTGACAGTTTTTCACTCCCCACACGGCAATATTTGAGACGAAAACAATACTTCACAGGACATTATAGTCATGGTGTCAAATTTTCAGAGAACAGGGTGTTCGGATGAATAAATACTTTTTACGATCGTTACCACCCATGCACGGTACCTGTAAACCGTGTCTATTTCCTGTTTATAAAAGGCCTGATATCAAATTTACAGAAAGCAGACGATTTGGGTAGGAATACTTATTTTTCAAGACTGTAACAAAGCACGTATCGTACATGTTAACCGAATCGCCATATTCACAGCAGGGGACCTGTCATCACTTGAGAAACAATGTGGGGACTTGGAACACTATGTGGTTACACACGTCCACAAAGTGATTCCTATAGTGTTGGAGAATACATTTATTATGAAGTATACACAGCAAAGGAGTGTCCACAGGGTTACTGCAACATTTCACTTCGAAGTAATACGGCCATGCACAAATGTATCTGTTTTTATTATGACTGAAAATTTGAATCTGAGAAGCGTTACTGTCAGTAATGCCACTCAGATTGTGCATTCCCTTTAGGGATTACTGTTCCTAGTTTGCCCATTTTAGATGGTTGATTTCAAGACTTCAAATTCTAAACTTGAGGTCTCGAAATCAAGTGCGTGGAAAAATACTTCTTTCTTGAAAACTATGTCACTTCAGAGGGAGCCGTTTCTGACAATGTTTTATACCACCAACCTCTCCCCATTACTCATTACCAAGTAAAGTTTTATGCTAGTAATTATTTTGAGTAATTACCAATAGTGTTCACTGTCTTTAATGACCGATGCCTTACGAGTCCGCGATATTATTTAATTGGGGATAATTATAGACCCGACTGCACCTGTTATACACGATGTCAAGGAGTAAATAGCCGACTGCACTTATCATTCGGTTAAACCCGTGCTGCTTACCTTTGGTAATTGTCAAAAACCAGTTGTCTCGTTTGATGTGCATACAAAAATAGGTCGGTGAAAATTTTGACTAAATTGGTCATCGAAGTTTCACGAGAACAATGAAACAAAAAACACACTTGTTGCACAAAATGTTGTGTGCTTTCAGATGCCTAAAAAAGGTTTCAGATCTGTATCATATTCAAATATTCAAATGAGTGGAAAATTAATACCCTTTCTCCAAAACTACATTACTCCGGAGGGAGCCGTTTTTCACAATGTTTTATACAATCAGCAGCTCTCTGTTGCTCGTTACCAAGTAATTCGTATTTTGAGTAACTATACCAGTTGTGTCCAATAAAAATGTTCGAATGTACCACACTCAAGTTTGGTGAACTTAGTTATTTAAATCTGGAGTTAACGACCGAATGCACTTCTCCGATAGCGGCAGACAGTCGGATCTTACAGTTCACTGCTGGGAAATGGGGGTTGTCAGAACGATCCCAAGATCGTTATCAAACACTTCAGATGAACAAAACATGTCGAGAAAATAAAAGAACATTGGAATAATCGGATAGTCGGGGGAAAATGTCTTGCCTTAAACAATCCATTAAATTAGACTACTTCTTGTTGGGCCGGAAAACATTCACTTTTCCTTGGAGAGGACGTTTAGAGGGCGAGGGATTTAAGTGTGCACGTTTCATGGAATGATCCAGGAACGCAGAACCATGCTTTGATCTATAAGCATTACACCCCGTAGTGTGAAATGCATATTATAGTCATTTTTTTTTACAAAAAGATTGACCCATTTATTCCTGGGCCTTTTGTTGGCAGGCAAGATACTATAATCTTCATGCTTGAAGTTTTACATTTTATGTCTGCACATAACATTTTTTTTTAAAGATTATAAAAAATACAACTTCGTGTGACAAGGGTGTTTTTTCTTTCATTATTATCTCGCAAGTTCGATGACCGATTTGAGCTCAAATTTTCACATGTTTGTTATTTTGTGCTCATGTTGAGACACGCCAACTGTGAAGGCTATTTCTTGACAATTACCAATAGTGTCCACTGCTTTTAAAATGAAACAAAAAATATCCAAAATGAAGAACATTTAACAAGATATTATGCCTACCCTCCAGTTACTGAATATTGTACCGATAATTTTTTATTTATTTATTAAAGTAAACACAAGTTTAGCTTTAAAGTGAAATGCAATTGGTCGTAGCCTTTAATTCTGTGCCATTAAATTAACATCCCAACGGGTAACGGGACGCCTCCATACAAATCAGTGCAATGGCCCTTAACACAGTTGCATTCGTCTCCACTTGCCCCACTTGAGCGGAGACTAATTTGGGGGAGAAATATTATAAGTCGGTGAATTACGTACGAAATTATATTTCACTTAATGCGGTCATTATAAAAATAACTCATGGTGTATATTTTTTAAACGATTGTAAAGAAACACCAATACGATTTTAACGCTGGCATAGAAATCCCCGATGCGTAAATTTAAATTGTTGTCATCAAATGGGTAATAAAATTAAAGTTTCATTTGGGTTGAACAAAGACAAACTGTCTAGGGATGAATTGAACTAAAGACCTCCAGGTTAACGTGACAGTGCTCTACCAAATGAGCTATCAAGCCCTATATTGGTGATCGCCCCCGATTTTGTCAATATCTATTTTTATGCAGGGTGCTAGCCAAGGCAAAATTGTTCCCCAAAATTATTAAACATTTAGGCCTACACAGTCAGTTTTCTTTGTGGTTGATGATTTGATAGACGAATTAAAAACCCCTTAAAACCCCTAAGGGCGTGGCATCTCAGACTATATTCAAACGTTCGAAGAAAAACCTCAACAACACACAACTCTGGGACATGATCCCCCCCTTCATTTATGTGGAACGGTCCAGTCTATAATATCAAGGAATTTGGCTTACAAGGTAATAGCCCTTTTGAGAAACTGGCGAAACAAAAAAATGTGTCACGATTAATGATTTAGGGTAAAGGTGATCCAATGATGCATCGATATATAAATGAGATACCCAAGAGAAGTGTTAGGAACCAGAAATTAAATTTGACCCCAACTGCGAAAAAAATATACCCGTACATATTGACTCGATTATCGTATGTTTATGAGGCGGAGTTAACTGTACTTCTAAGTGGTTTGACATGACATGTTGCGGGTATATTCTTATTTATAATGCATTGGTAAGAGGTGTCCCCGTTTGTTTTTGTTTCCACATCCATTTCGTACCGATGTTTCGTTTCTGCTCGTCGAGTATTTATTTTGAATGCTCGTGTCATTGGCCTTTTTTGTTTTGTGCTGTCTCTATTTCCAAATTCTCAATGCGTAAACGTCAATATAAGCGTTTCTTTCGAATTAACGAAATACCAAGCCATAGAAGCAACAGTACCGGACAAGAGTTCAAGGCTAAGAGTGTTTTTAGTTTTCAAAATATGAGTGGCAGCAGGTGTGTATATGGACATAATTGTTGGCAATTACTCAAAATAATTATTAGCATAAAAACTTACTTTGTAACGAGCAATGATGGAGAGCCGTAGGTGGCCTAGTACAAAACATTGTGAGAAACGGCTCCCTCCGAAAAAACGTGATTTTTGAGAAAGACAATTTCTCACTCAGATAGTAAAAAAGCTTCATGCCTGAAGCCTTTTTAGTCATCTTAAAGAACACAACTTTGTGTAACGAATTTTTTTTTCTTTCATAATTGTCTTGTAACCTCGATGACCAATTGAGTCAAAATTTTCCCAAGTTTGTTACTTTATGCGTATGTTGGGATACACCAAGTGAGAATACTGGTCTTTGACAATTACCAAAGGTGTCCAGTGCGTTTCAACATGCTTGGCAGCAGCTGGTGTGAATATTGACGACTTCGCGTGCTTCTATATTATAAACAGCGGCAATAATAAAATATTCACTTGATTGCAATACCGAAATAGACATTGCTGAATGACAAGGATGTTTATTTATTATTTATCTTTTGATGACGATGACAGAGGCCTGCTAAAAAACACAGGACTTCACAACACGGTGACCAATTTCTGAACACTATTCATCTTGGACATTTTTGGGCAAAGCTGCAGAGGATGTGTTAATTTTGCGGAAAGAAATGCTATTAAAAACATACGACGCATACAAAGCAGGAAACGTCAAGCATTTTTGCATCGCAAATTGTTTGAACTGAAAATTTGTGTGTAGGCCTACACACCCTGATTGCTAAAATTGAGTAGAAAATGATGATTTTTGAGTAGCAACGACCACATTCTGTTTTGTAGCACTTTGCTATACAAGAGACATTTTTCACTGCATATTTACAAAGACTGCACACTATTGACTCAACAAGTATAATTGATGGTTATCAAGTTAATACATTATCTTGATTCATAGAGAGTAAACAAAACAATCGCTACATTCTCGTCACCGAGGCTTCCAACAAGTTCATATGGGTTCTTACACATGACATAAGTTATGTGTTTCACATAAATTACATAGAAAATTATTAGAAGAGACACGGTAATTTGGAAATAAGTGGCAAAATACAGATTTGTGTAGTAAAAATTATCATGGTTTTGTACATAAAATTCCTCAATCGTTATATCAACAGAGGTGGTCTTTTTCGCAAATTACAAAATGAACAGAGAAAAGGAATACACTCATTACACAACAAGGAATGATATATAACAAAACTTCTCAATGGAAACTAAAAAACAAAAACAAAATAACATTATTGATGCGTACAAAACTGACTTTATATTCACGAGAAACGTTGGCATATACGTTCACAAAGTGCATTAATCGCCATCGGCACATATCAGTTTCCAACTCCTGTGTTATTTTGTTTGCCAACACAATTATGCAGACACGATTCGTACCAAGGTTGCTTATATATGCAATATTCACGATGTATCACGCTAGACAACCGTGTCCCTCTAATAACTGTACACTGATGGTATACATATCAGTTGTTTCGACTATAGTCAACACTAAGGAGTAATTAACACTATAGTGGGTGTTATTTTAGCACCCAGTATTGGAGAATATGTCAGTTTTACACCTGTATCATCTGACATTTATATCCAATAAGATGTGTCAGATGAACGGCATTGATGTTTTTGTTGAGTGGGTGGTTTTTTCTTTTCCTCTTTTCTTCTTGTCATCCACAGCTCATCATCTCCTGCCTCTCTGCCGTCCTGCCCGAGACTTTCTCTGGAGGGATCGACAAATATACATACAACCCTTTCTTTGAGGACGGGGTTGGCGTCTCCGAAGACGTGGGTCACCCGACCGTGTCTTTCTCATTCTACTGTAAGTTTGGTCTCGGTTTCCTCATCTCGGCAGTCTACAACCTCATCATCATCATTGGATGTTGCTATTACGCTCTCAGAGCCCGCCACGTCCCAGACAACTACAACGAGTCCAAATTCATAGCCGTCAGCGTGTACTCCACCCTGGTCTTGTGCCTAGCCGTCGTCCCCATGTACGAGACGTCGGACGACGTCCACATGAAGATCGCCACCCTAAGCCTTGCTCTCATTATAAATGCTTACGTCACTATCGTCTGTCTTTACATGCCCAAATTCTACATTATTTGTTTCATCGAGAAGAAGTTCCCGGATGCAAGTAGCCTCAGGCCCGGTAGCACACGGACCTTAAATAACTCGAGCAGCCTAAAGGATCGAGGCAGCTTGCGCAGTGCCAAAACTCAACCCCCCATTAACACGTTCGTGGAGCTATTCAGCGAGCGTGGGGAGGAGTTATAAAGGAATTTATTAATTATAGAAGAGATAACACTATGTATAAATAATGGTGTATACTATTGTGGTGAAAGGTTTCTATTGGAAATTGTTAATATGGTACATAACTGACCCGAATTACGCGTCCCGAGGATTTGACACTTTTGTGGGTCAGACTGACCCCACAAATGGTTGCAAACAAATATAAGTTTGAATTGGATTCTGTGTCAGTTTGACTCAGTTTCGAGTCAGTTTGACACAGATGCTGGGTCATGACCCCTATACTGGTCAGACCCCGCGTGGAGTGGTAATTACAATTATAATGCCATATAGCATAAACAAAGTTGAGTGACACTGCAGTTGAGTTGACGGTCAAAGACAGTTTTGAGATGTATTTCAATCAAAACACAGATTTCTTTAAATTGGGAGTGAAGTTCGATTGCAGCACTCGGAAATCAGTGTTGATTTGGAGATGTGTATGAAATGTCATTTATTAACGGCCATGACTTCGACAGTAACTAATACCTAACTTATTTTGCCGGAGGTACTGGCATGAACTGTATAACCCGTGCGCTTTCAGATTGAAACACACTTTTAACATTATCTTCAGTTTAATTATCCTTAAATGTCTTATGTTTAGTTAGATATGGGGCAATATATCATCTTGATCAAAGCATGCCTATGGCTGTACGTGGAGTTAATACGCTCTCACCCAGTTACTGCACGCATATGCGTGCAGAAGCTAAACAGTTGATAAATCCATGTAAAGCCACATGCCTGTTTTGACTATGCCGACACAACCCCTTTAGGGTTATCATTTGAGAAAAGTTGTGTCCTACAATTACATGAAACTTGTACGGTATGTGATGGGAATGTGCATGACACACGCGTGAATTAAGCTCAGTCAGAGTGTGCAATGATCATAAGAAAGTTAGTTGGCTATTGGGCTTTCTCAGAGTTTCTCGATGAAAAACAAATTGTTCTTTAAAAGCATTCAGTTTGACACACTTTCAGGTCAGTGACACAAACTTCGGATACCTCCCATTGTTTCACAGTAGAATCACAGTAGTTGCCACATTTTCACGCTCCTGGCACAACATACCCAATCTGCACTACTCCATAATGCCATCTCCTTGAATATACCCATCATCGTTTGAACATTCATTTAGAGAGAGTTATGTGCCACAGGGGCTTCAATAATGTACCCGAATCAGTAACTAGTACTGAAGCAGGTGTTTCGTCAATTTGATACCATGGGAATAGCGATGAATCTTATCACATTAAAGAAGGAAATACGTCTGAACCTCACATTGCTAATTGGGGCGCAGTGATACTTGTCACGAAACCGAAGCAGGCTGGGAAATAGTCAGGCCCCCTAACCCAATAACCGTTATCCAATAATCATTATTGAATAGGAAACCAGGGCCTGGAGCAGATTTCATTGAGCTGATAAACTACAAAACATTTTCCAAGAGAACTCTTTAATAGTCGGCAGAAACAGGTTATTACAGAGGGATTGCCAGATAACGAGATAATATATGTCGCTATCTCTTCTACTTATGGAAAAAGTCGAAGCGAAATCAAGTTCTTATGTTATAGTTGGTTGCAAGGACGGCCGAGTGTTAGCAAAACATTGATAATAAACAGATGTTCTGACCAAGATCAAATTTGTTTTAAACTTTCAATAAAATAAAATGTCTCTAATGAATGGTTGTTTTTTTTCCAACAAAATCAACACAATTTGTGAATAGTTGTGTGACATTGAATATAAGCTGTGGCCATCTGTTTTTTTCTTCTTTGCATTGGTGGCTTTCCATAGTTTTCCACCCTCGGTTGACAAAATACTCGGGCTGTGACGTTCCGATAGAAAGATCTGTATGTCTGTTAAACTTCAGTTGAGCCTACCGATGGCTTCTGATAATGAATACAGTGCAATGTTGTTATAATTATTACAACAAAAATTACTACTTTATTTACAGACACAAACAATTATATAATTATTGGATGATAAGTTTTGACCCGAGTTCCCTTTAAAAAGTATTCTCGACAAAATATTAATAATAATACACCCATGGTTTGTTATTACAGCTTGTAAATCTGCCCAAAGGCTTGCTTCGTCCAAAAGTAATATCTCATTGAAATTAACTTTTTTATAGACAATAGATTATCACAAGTTATGATAAAAATCATGAATTATTGTTAATCGATGTTGTATCATTTTCATGCAAATACATTCAATTGCACCGTTAACTTTAAGTGAATCCTTATTGTAAAATAAATCAATAATTAATTTTGAAATGACACGTTGGTTTTGGTTTGAATGCAGTTTGTGGAAGTTGATCAATTAGTGATTTGTTATCGACTGTTATTATTTGCTTTGACTTTAAAGTCACTGTGCATCGTTGGTGTTGTCAAAGACCAGATCCTAACACATGCATACAATAACAAATCCGTGAAAAATTGGACTCACTTGGTCATCGTAGTTGCAAGAGATTTTAATACGAAAGAAAAAACACCCTTGTTGCACAAATTTGTGTGATTTCAGATGCCTAAAAGGCTTCAGGCCCGAGGTATTTTTTATTATATTTGAGTGAGAATTACCTCTTCTCAAAAACTACGTTACTTCAAAGGGAGCCGTTTCAAACAATATATTATACTATCAACAGCTCTCCAATGCTCATTACCAAGTAATTTGTTATGCTATCATTTATTTTGAGTAGTTACCACCGGTGTCCATGCCTTTAAATATTACATTGATCGTCCTTAAAACCTAGAACACATCGAACAACAGAAGCTTCGAATCAACGTCATATAATTACGCCATAATAAACCAATCAAAGTGGACAACAGCGAGATTGGAGACCGCTGCTGAAACGGACAAGTTCAGTATTAAAGTGCGTGATGTATCACAAGGAGCAGTTTGCCTTCATACTGTCAGAGGACATTCGCGGTAACAGCTGAGGTTAAGATTGTGTTGAAGATGACACTGCACTCTTAGTGGCCCAGATGATGATCTCTGTGACTAAACAATTTTTTTCAGGGTAGAGGGAGAGGAAGAGCCCGGAGGTGCAAAAGTCGCTTTCAAGTCATAGGAAATGCATTACGGCGTCCCCTTAACAAAGTGCACTAGATATCAATCGTTCTTGGTTGCCTTAACTTATTCTGACATTTCATCTGAAGTCAAGAGTTCTTTTTATCTTGTTAACAATGCAACGACAATGATGATTTAAGGCCGCTGGCGAGAAAAGCACAATTTTCCCAGGAAAAGTTTAAGATTCATAACAACAGTTAACGACAACTTGGGGCAGTGGAGCGGAAACCTGGAGGAGGACAGACGGGGGGAGAACAGCCCGTCAGCACGTGCACCTTCGGTGATGTAATGGATATTGATTGCCGAGCGTGAATTCAATCCGTGTATGACCTTTCGTCAATTAGATCTTCTAGTAAAATTTCCCTTTTTTTGCAAAAACTTGTCGAGCTTGTTATTTTGTTCCTTATTCAAACAGAGTATGATGCCGCACGACGTCTTCCATTAGCCCGTATATATGTGTTGGAATGCTCGACCAGGGTGATGGATGAACCACATTAAGCGCTGTCGAGTAATGTTGTTGCTGGTTGGAGGGCAGGGGAGGATATTGGTTTTGTCTGTTTAGATGTTCTTCCAGTTATTAAGGCACTGGATATTGTGCGAAAAGGGTGTTTTTCTTCCATTATTCTCTCGCAACTTTGACGTCCAAATTGAGCTCAAATTTTCACAGGTTTGTTATTCTATGCATATGTTGAGATACACTAAGTGAGAAGACTGGTCTTTGACAATAACCAAAGGTGTCCAGTGCCTTATAAGGCACTGAACACTGTTGGCAATGAACCAAAATAATTGTTTAGCATAAAACTTACTTGGTATAACGAGCAATAGAGAGCTGTTGATAGACAAACAAACCATTGTGAGACAGGCTCTCTTCCTCTGAAGTAAACGTAGTTTTTTTGAGAATGAGGTGATTTCTCACTCAAATATTTAAAGCCTTAAGGCCTGACATTGAGTTAAATTCTACGTCGGTGGCTTTCAAACTGTTATTCATAAAATGGACACATTCAAAATGTGGATCCATGATTGAGGTTGTGCACACTGAGAATGTTCATTTGATATATTTTAGCAACTATCAATGGGAGACTTTGGAACGCTAGGTGGCAGCAGACTTACCAGGTAAATTTCCATTGTTTACGTAGTTCTGAGCATGCGCACATTACCGAGAACCATTCATTTTACTTGGTAAGCCTGCTGCAACCAAGCGTCCCAAAAGTCTTCCATTGACACACCAAAGTGAGGTAAATATGTGACGAATGCCAGAAAACGATCTTAGAAAACGATCTTCGTGGTACTATGGTTTCAAAAACTAAGCCAAATGTTTCCCCCATCTCCCCATGTTCTTACGGTTCCCAACAAAACGTGGCAGACGTTCGTGTTTCATGTTGCTCTCAAAACGATCAACTTGTCACGGGAGCACTAAACATGAGCCTAAGGTATTTTCAAGATGATTTCTCTACATTCTTGCCAACTGCAGCGTGTAGATGATAACTTTTTTAAAGATGAGCAATGTGTGCCTGTTCTCATCTCAGTGGCGTGAATAAACTCGAAAAAACTACACGCTCAGAATTGACTCGAATTCCGGTTAGATCCATCTGACCAGGAAAATGTTGGAAAATATGGTATGATTTGACACATTTTTGGCCAATTCTAACTCAGGCCATCCCGACTCAAAAATTGGTCAGGCTCCAAGGGGGACCCGGATTGGGGGTCAAAGATTACCGGAACATTTTTTAGGATTTAGTTGTTTACAGTTGTTTTGTGTTGTGTAAAGCGGTGCAAGCCTGTGGGTCAGAAATGACCCCATGAAGGGTCCAGGGAGCCAGACCCATTATGGGTCTGTATGACCCGGTCAACACGGTCAGTAAAAATGACACCACTGACCCCGAGGTCCTGGTCAATCCACACACAGGAAATGAAACCCCTTTTTGAGTCAGCAGCTGGAGTTTGCTATCCACGCTCTGATGACTGTCATTTTGGAGATGAATTGCCCACTATATTTATATTGGCCCATTTGCGAGTGTGCATACGTTTCGTGTTATCTTGCAATTAGAAAGATGAAAATGAGAAATTTTGTCTTGTGGTTTGTTTTGGAAATCATTTGCAGCTGGAGTCGGCTGACCTTATCAAATAAATAGACGCAATCTTTAGCTGATTGCGAATTTTCGTTTCCAGATGAAAGACATCCTTTTCGAAACCGCGGATGTGTCTGTATCTCCAGCTTGGGCTCTGCCGGAGTTAAGAGAACACTTTTGTTGCGGGACTGGAGGGGACGGTGCCGGAGCCGGAGCCGGAGCTGAAACCTTAACCGCGGTTTCGAAAATAGCTTAACAAACTCTACACATTAGGATAGGCTGACGAACTAAGGGTATTGAACTCTATTTCAGTATGCCATTTTCATACCAGCGAAGAGTCCTTTAAAGAATCTATGCAGTCATTATGTCCTCAAGAAAAAACAATCTCAGAAAAGCGTCTTCTCAATCGTCTTCGTGACACTACACTGACCGATTACACAAACATCCTATGACGTGTATCACCGTCTTTCACATCAAATCCACACAAATCCTTCCGATCCGTATGTTTAATTATTCCAATCAGGAAAAGTCCAGAAAATAGAAGCCATTTTGAATATTTCATGTGATGGATTCACCGGGAACTACAATTCCTGAACATCGGCAGCCCCCCCCCCCCCATCCCCTCAAACGGGATCAGCTGATTTAATAACAGCACTAGACAGCCCCAGGGTGATCGTGCTCCATGGTGAATCTCAAGTCATCTTATATCACGTACCGTTTCAAATGTCAGTCGATACAATCATCACCATATAGCACACAAACCCAAATACCCCGTAGGTTTGACTCATCTTCCTCGCTCTCAAAAGAAAAATCTTGTCTTTCCATTATTTTGTCATACTACCCCCTGGATTGAGATGCTTACATAATCTCTAATGTTGGACTCCATAAACCACTGGATTTCGATCGGTATCTGAGTGCGTGATACCTAGATAGATGTGGGGAAGGCAATAGCCACAACATCAATTCCGCACATAAGACACACGGCTTAACGCTGACATGGACCCCGGGATTGTTGGCAAGATAACGAGTGCAACATTACGGAGGACTCATAAGCTTCGACTTCTTTGCAATACTGAGACTGGTGCTTATGTTTTCGTATAATCAGGCCTCATTCATTCAATTAAGCAGCCTCCAAATTCATGTTCGCAAAGTGCGTACGAACTATAGACAGAGCAGCTGAGAAAGCAACTTGCCTAGACTGCCACAAGTTTATTATTCACGATCTCGACTCAATTATGAGCCAATTGCTTTACCCGGCAAGGTACTCTGCCTTGAGTATTAAGGCGACATGTGGAATGAATGTCAATGTGTTAAGTGCAATTTCAAAAAGTCAGTTTGAACTTCATGATCAGTTAGCTTTCAGAATGAAAATAGACCATGATGTTTTCACTCACAAATCCTGAAAACGACCTTCAACAAAACACACATTGCGTGAGACACAAATTTATTTAGCAGTTATTATTGAGTCAATATGTGAGCACGGTGAGGCTTTTACTACACAGTCATGACCAAATACACTGATCTACTCGTTACGGAAGGATAATTCTCATAATTAACAAGCTCGAAGGTGCACGTAAATATAGGCGTTCGGGCTGAACACTTATGATTCTCGAGTGGTGTTGTGTTTCAGTCTGAATCTTACCAATTGGATACCATACACAATTAGGTCGCATCTCGCGTGCACTGCAAAGTATTTCAACAAGTGAAATGCATATGTTCATTATATTATCTATGAATAGTACAATGGTTGATGACCTGTTTAAAATGTACAAACAGTCTTTGATGATGAATTTTATACTGTCTCAATATAGCAACAAATGGAACTGAGCGTTGTTTTAGTATGATGGAAAGCGGATATTATTACATCTGCACGAAATTTAAATTTGTGTGCAGAATCATTTCGGACGTCGCTGAGTAAAGCCAGAATTTTGTTAAGCATCATTTTCTTTCTTGACATTGTCACATTCATCGTGTGTGGTTGTCTGCTTTAATGTCTCAATAAGAATTTTGTGAGAGAAATGTTTACTTCCCAACCGGCCTCTATTACACCTCTAATCCTTACACTTATACATCCATCACTAGTTGAATGAAGACAGATTATAAGACAAGAAGCCCTACAGGGATTCACATCTGCATGAGCTTCCTCCGGAGTTCCTTTCTGAAAATTCCCTTAGACCAAGACCCCGTTGCAATCTCTGAGGACTTTCAAAATAGGCTCTCCGGGAAAACAGCCAAGATTGTTCCGTCTTTCTTGACATATCCTTGTAACCTCTGTCAATATTATTCATTTCTTTCCTTCCCCTGACAAAAAAAAAAACACTCAGCCAAATGTGTCTTTCCAATCCAGCAAATCATCAGAATATTAGCGACAGCTGGTTTTCATCGACGATGATGGGCGATGACTTTGGACGAAAGTGCAATCTATTACGATTGGCTCTTAATAATGTTATGGTTCTCGTTTATGGTTGATTGCAATGGGGTTTCTTATTGAGTAGAACGCTCATAGGCTTAGTAATGTACATGAAACTTATAGAGATTCAATAAACTGTGCAAGTTGCGCGAAAATTCATCAAGGAAAAAAAAACACGCCGAAATACAGACCAGACAAACATGCTTTGAGACGAACTTTCTTTATATCAAAAATGTTAATACAAATCGGTGAACGCAACTTTAAAACACCATATTTTGTTACTTCATTGAACAGTGTACAACACAAATTGTGCCTCTGCAAGAAGTCCATGCTTTAAGGCTCCATGTGATGTACAGGTTACATGGTCCAGTGTCCTAACGTTCGCAAATAAATAGTATTAACCATAAGAAACTTTCTGAATATAAAGGTATACATTTCAATTTAAGCACATTTGTAGAGCGTCTTGAGCTGGCAGCAGGTGCCGAGGTAATTGCTAAAACATTACGCAGGACATACCGAAGCTGTGCCACTGACAATCCCCGCAAGATATCAACTGACACCAGGCAATAAACTGCCCTGGCTTATAGGGTCGCGCAGGGCAAGGTACAACGCCGAGTCCACGCACTCATGGGAACCCTTCTCCAGACTCTAAATGAGGCGTCACGTAGCGTCATTTTTTTCCTTAAAGGGATGCTGCAGTGAATTAAAATAAAACAGTTAATTTTGCTGTCATTTAATTCTGATATATGTATTGAACATCAATAAAATGTGTTTTGTTTTTTCCCCGACATATCTCACTTGCGTAATTAGCGAATAAGTCATGCCCCCCCCTTTTTGTGAATTGTTACCGCCCCCTACCATCGACGTCACGTTGGGAATTCAAACATATCGTCGGCAAAAAGAGTCTGGTCCTAACTACACGCGCCCACACAGTACACACGTCTCTATATGCACACAGCCAGGGGGCCCGACGGCTCGGGTTACCGACAGGACGTCACGTTTATGCAAATGAAGGCTCTCTTTTAGGGGCGGGGTGGGTTCCCCTAATCTCTTGAAAACCATTTTTTTTAAATACTTGCGCATTTAATAAAAAATTATTTTAACAATAAACAAATATTTACGGTTTAAAAAGTCATGTTTAATCGTTTAAATTATTTAAAAAACACTGCAGCCACCCTTTAAGAAAAAGAAGAAGAAGGGAGTTTTTAATGTTGGAACGTAATTTAATCAAGTCCCTGTTGACTTATAGGGTCGAAGTTGTTATAGGTTTCTTTACATTAAAGGGAAGGTACCCGTTTGGTAATTGTCAAAGACCAGTCTTCTCACTTGGTGTATCCCATCATGTGCATAAAATAACAAGCCTGTGAAAATTTGGGTTCAATCGGTCATCGAAGTTGCGAGAAAATGATGAAAGAAAAAACACCCTTGTTGGACGAATTCGTGTGCTTTCAGATAGGAATAAAAGACTTCTAGCTAGAAGTCTTTTATTATTTTAGTGAGAAATTACCTCTTTCTCAAAAGCTGCATTACTTCAGAGGGACTCGTTTCCCACAATGTTTTATACTATCAACAGCTCTCCAATGCTCGTTACAAAGTCAGTTTTTAAGTTAATTTTTGTTTTGAGTAATTACCAAACGTGTACCTTCCCTTTAACATACTATTTGCTATCAACGTAATAAGACTCAGACTTTTAAATTCTGCTGTTGCTAGAAATGTCAAATGCCGCCATCTTGGATGTTTGTGCCGCAGCGCTGTAATAGCAACATATTTGCCTACGATTTTAGGGTATTCAAAATTATTCATTGACAGTTATTAATGAGTATCATGTATTGAGTTTCACTTTAACGTGTTGTTATTTTTTTGTACGAGCAGGGGATTTCAATTTGAAATGGGATTTCAATAAATAATAGTGGACGAGACATGTTGCACGGCAGCTGAATCTTTTACCAAAAAAAACACATATTCTTTGACTTATGGGTTATGATAGCGTAAGAATCACGTCAACTGTTATAATAAATAGAATGTCTACTACTATACCCAGAAGATTGTGGGTAAAAGACTTTCAGTGGCTGTTTTTCCGATGTAAATTATATTTGCAGACCAGACCTGAAACACAATTTGTTTGATCTGTGCATTTAGTATAACATACGTTAAACTAATGTTTGTATATATTTGCAGTATATTATAAGGCTATTGCCAGATTTGTTTTTATATCCACTTGTCGGAGTTTGACGATTTCCCTTGACGAGTTTGCAATCTCATTTTTCAAAAATAAAGTAGGATAACAGGATTTTATAACATAAGTTCAGTCACACAACAACCGTATCAACTGGTTTATGTCCGCAACTTCCAGATGTAATGATCTAATTCATTTGAAAATAACTTAACTGCCCCAAGATGTATATGAAATTGTAATTTTGTGAAGAAGTGCAGACATTAATTACAGCGGATGATTACAGATCTGGTCTGAGTTTATCGGATTGCGGCAATGTATCATTATTTTTCAAGAACATCCGAAGACATTGGGTATATATGAATGCCCCACGGACAACAAAATAAATTTTGGTTTTAGCAAAACACATGAGCTAGAGTTGAGTGGAAAAAACAACTTAGGAATCATTTTCTTAATTAGTGTCGATAATGAAAATGTGAGGTAAGAATGTCAGATTCCCTGAAGCCCATAAGGGTGATAATTTAACGCGAAGTCACTGACCGATGAAACGTCGACGATGCTACTTGAAACATATATCAAATCGCATAGATGGGCAACGTCCACAGTCAATATGGGATCGATACGCGGTTTCAAATTTAAGTGGATGTTTTTTTCTTGTTTGCTTTCTACGAGCAAGTAAACTGGTAATAACCACGTACTGGGTAGTCCGAGGGCCTGGCGGAAAGCAACATTTGGTTTACGGATATGTAATCTGAAATCAGGGTAACGCCAAAAGATAGCCTGAACATCAGACGTCACACTTCGAGGCACGTGAATTATGCCAGAGATCGGCTGTTCATCCCACGTGCATAATCACCTTTGACCTCCCATCACGACACGGCTTCCATGGATCGGTTAGAGAATCGCAGTTAGATCCGACGTACATGTCATGTCTTCTTCGTCAATCGCATCATATCTGACGCTTCATGGTTTGCACTCATGGGTGGAACGCAAATGTGATCTTACTTGGGTTAAAACTGCTTGTTTTCTTGAAGGACATATTAATACGCTCATGAACAAATAAGCCAACACTCAAACATCCCGATGCCTCACCAAACAAACACCAACACCCCAACAAACAAACAAACCTAAAACCTAACATCCGAACGCAGTTTCTAATCTAGCCGAGGAAAAAAAAGGACGGCCTATATTCCACATAAGGCTTGCAAAAACATCCGTACCCTGGATTGTGTTCCAGTGCGGCGATCCCCATCACAGTCAAATTGGCTCGCTGATGAAGGAGACATCAACCAACCGCCACCTACTGATGTTTTCCGGCCCAAGTCAGATTGATTACTTAATGAACTTAGTGAAATGATGTGAGGATAACAAATTACTCTTTACCCGGGTGATCAACAGATAAAGAAGACCGCTTAGAATTTATAAAAAAGGCTTATCACGGAGTCTTACCCCCACTTTCTAAGTCGATACCCTACCAATCTGAACGCGATCACGCATACCAGTTGATGAAAATTGAACACAGCGATGTCAAGCAAAGCGAAGCGTTTCCCTTTAACGGTATAGCGACAATCGTATTGCTTTGGTCTGGTTGGGGATATCTTCAACCGATGCCAGCGTCTAAGCGATTCAATTACGGTGTGGTGAACGCACTCTACAGTGTGTCTAGAATGCTTGGCCCGTTTCATCGCCTTTGAGTGGTCTGGCACGTAATAGTTCTACTTAGTATAACTTTAATCTTAGCATAAAGGGGCGGCTGGGTTCTTAGCATCTTGACAAGTATACATGATAGCGGTGACTATGGACCTTTTCGAAACGACGGGTGCAGCTGTGGATTCGGCTTCAGGCTAGCTTGGTCCCGCGGTTGTTTTGACAATATTGCGCGTGCTGTGCGTTGGCACTCAGGTCTTCAGACGCGAGGACGGAGACTGAAGCCGAATCCAAAGCTGAAATCGTTTTTGAAACCACGATTTTGCTTGCGGGCTCCGGCTCTGGAACAGTCCAACTGTTAGAAGCCCTCGTAAAGAAAGCCTGCCCAGGTACTTTCTGAATAACTGACGGTGAGTGCACGTTATCAGTGGGTGCGTTCGTTTAGCTTCCTTGGGTCGACCCCGGTGTGTGGCGGTTTTTTTTTCTAGGACGAACGTGGGTTAATATCTGCACACGCTCGTCCTGGAAAAACCCGTCATACACCGGGGTCGACCCAGGGAAGCTAAACGAACGCACCCAGTATTTGCCATGGTATATCTGCAAATATACCCCACTAGAGACAACCTTTCAGCGGGAACCGCTCTGTACATACATAGCACTCCGTTTCCAAAAGAGGATTTATACACAACTTAAACTGACAGCTGGATGCACTTCCAGACGAAAAAGCTTTTTTTATCCGCCGTTGAAACTTTCACAGGCATGCTTTTATGTTGACAGTCCAACATCGCACACGACCCATTTTAGGATGCGAAATCATGCGCTGTGCTGTCACCTAGACTGAAGACAATGTTAACTTGATATGCAGGTGGGACGGGTGCCCGTCGATCTTTTATTTGTATTTCGAGGTTTGGGTTTCCAGATTTCGTCCTGGCACTACACCGTGTACGTACACTTTGTTTATGCCTGCAGATCATATCGACTTGTTAGACCAAAAGACTGGTCACCATGGTGACATTGCATGGGGAACTCTCAAGCTGGCTATAAAGACACGGGCAGGCTCTTTTGGAGAGGAGGGCAAGGCCAATTTCATTTTTCAAAGGGCTGCACTGGAGTTTTTTCTCAATTCATAATGACGTAATTTCTGAAAGAGTAACCGAGTATGATATAAATGCAAGCCTCGCTGCAGGAAGTAATCGAACATTTTCGGGACCACTTGATCCCACGTACATTGCTTTAAAGGCAGTGGACACTATTGGTAATTACTTAAAATAATTATTGCCATAAAACCTTTCTTGGTGACGAGTAATGGGGAGAGGTTAATGGTATAAAACATTGTGAGAAACGGCTCCCTCTGAAGTGCCATAGTTTTCGAGAAAGAAGTAATTTTCCACGAATTTGATTTCGAGACCTCAGATTTAGAACTTGAGGTCTCGAAATCAACCATCTAAACACACACAACTTCGTGTGACAAGGGTTATTTTTCTTTCATTATTATCTCGCAACTTCGATGACCGATTGAGCTCAAATTTTCACATGTTTGTTGTTTTATGCATATGTTGAGATACACCAACTGTGACGGCTAGTCTTTGACAATTGCCAATAGTGTCCACTGCCTTTAACGCCTGAAAGAAACACACTCGCACACTTTAAGGGTCCCATGTTCAAAAAGTATAAGACTTGCACACAGTCCATTATAAAAGGCCTAGTATGTACTATCCCTTCCTAAAAACAGAACCAACATTTCTATTTGTTCGATTTTGTTTCTCATCCATTAGACCATGGACACTCTGCTTGTCAAGGCTTGCGGACAAAGATCCTGAAAAACAACTATGATATATCACCTACAATCATCAGGCCCGAAAGACAAATCACACAAAGTACATCTGCTCTTTGACTCTTGATTCATAACTCTGCAAGGCAGAATCTTTTTGCTAACTTTACAACTTTCTTTTTTCGACGGAGAGCTGCCTAAATATTTTCTGTCACAGAGAAAAACAGTAGGTCGGTTTATATTACACATGCTGATGATATGAGTTACGTCATTCCAGATAATGTACCTTCTCTTGATTCAAAGACTCCATACCATTGACTCTTTTTCAAAAAGCAACTACATACCAGATACCAGCAACAATGATGTACCTTATATTCATTCAAATACGATAGTCAAACACATTGCAGAAGTTACAATGCAGTCTGAGATATATCTTTTTTACTATTCATTGAAAAATTTCCAAAAACTTACGGTGGATGTTAGGATAATGAGAGCGTTATGCTGGCATCAGTTCAGAGAGAAGAAAACAGTCGTGAAGAACTGATAGCTTTTTAACGACTAGCGAAATGTCACATTATAGGCATATAGCCAAGGCGGACCCTGCTTCTTTATTTACCCTCGCTTGAGGCACACATCGGTCATATCATACGCTAGGGGTGAAACATGTGGCTTACTTGTTGTGAGCTCATGTGTAGCCTGAACATGCCGCCACATTGTGAGCTTTGTGAATTGCGCTAGAAATTAGGTCCATAATCACCTTTGACCTCGCATCATTTCACAAGGAATTCATGGTTACGAAGATTCGCGGTTAAATCTGACGTACACGTGTATACATATAAAGCCAATACCTGTTCTTATCCATGTGGATAAGGACAAGGGGCCAGTCACCTCATGTGTCTGAACATTTTACGGGGAAATCTAAAATGAGCAGTGACATGACTGGTATGAAGTTCATATGCCAATTACCGATTCTGTATAAGAGTTGGTGAGGTTCGTTTGATTGACCTATATTGACTACAGTTCAGCGATCTGAGATTTGATTGAAAAATGAAACATAATACAGCCTATCTGGAGAATGTTGACAGTGGAGGAACATTCTATATGCCTTGTACATTGAATACATAATGCAGTATTGACACTGCCTCATTGTTGTTGCAGTCGCGGGTTAAAGGCACCGGACACCTTTGGTAATTGTCAAAAACCAGTATTCTCACTTTGTGTCTCTCAACATTATGCCTAAAATAACAAACATGTGAACTTTTTGGCTCATTTTGGGGCAATGATGCTAGACAATAATGGAAAAAACATCCTTGTTGCATGAAAGTATTGTGTGTGCTTTTAGATGCACAATAAAAGGCTTCAGGCCTAAAGTGTTAAGAAATTACCTCTTGCTCAAATACGTTACTTCACCGTTTCTCACAATGTTTTATAGGGATCAACAGCTCTCCGTTGCTTATTACCAAGTAAGTTTTTGTGCTGAATATATATTTTTTGTAATTACCAAACGTGTCCAGTGCCGTTAAATCCGAAATGCTTTACCCATAGGAACTGCTGCAGCTGGGACAACTGTGTCAAGCTGCTACCCAATCTAGCGTTTATCATGGCGTGCTTAACCAAGCCTTGCTAATTTCGCCAAATCGAAAGGCAATCAAAAAGGGTTTAAAGCGCGCATTCGTGTTTCAACGAAAAATTGATTCCTATTCTATAGATGCCAATAAAAAAACCATTATACGACGAACCTGTGAGTATTTAATTTTAATTGCGTGGTCACGTCACGTTTGAGTGCAAACAACGAAAAACGGTTACTAAAACTTAAACATTCTTGGGTCATAGTTGTCTCTGGTTCCGAGGGACCCTAACCAATTACTTGGTCAGCTGACATACTGGTTGAAAAACATGATTTTTATCTCAGATGCATGTTGCGTCATGACGGGTCAGTTCGACTCATTTTTTTACATCGATTCTGGGTAAAACTGACCCGCAAATAGGTCAGGTCCCATAGATCTTGTCAATTCTGACCATGGGGCAGTGACTTCAACTGCGGTGCTATCTTTAAAAAGTTACATCCTCGGCTTTTCGGTTTTAAAAGTATTTCAGACGGAAAATCTGGGGAGTATTAATTGTTTGTATACTATAGGGGCCTTCGAACTATAATAATGTGATAAGTGAGCTTTCATATTGAAACCAATATTCTAAAAATTTGTATTTATCCCGTATATTGTCTTTGAACTGCTGATACCCGAAGGTGTGTGACTGTGTTTACTTCAGAAGGAGGGTAGATAGGGAACTGTAGTCCGGAGACTGTATGGCTGTGTTTACTCAAATCTTCATCTGATATCATCACCAATGTAACCGGTTCCCATTGGACCTGACCAGTTTCTGCGCCAGTATGACCCAGAATCTTTGTCAATTGACCCATAAATGGGTTAAGCTGTACAGCAGAATCCGGGCCCAAGTCCCACCTTTTAACCGGTTTCTTGTTTAGCTTGACCCTAACCAGGAATGGGTCAGCCCCATCACTGGAAACGCGGATCTGTATCAATGTTGTGACTTCGAGTGTGTTGGCACATTTTTTGTGTGTAAAGCTTCCGGTTGAAATTTGATTTCTGGGTTCATGGTCGCTTGACCAATTTCTCAGTCATTTTGACACAGATTATGAGTCGCGCTGATCCAGAACTGGGTCAGACTCCTAGGGCCCGGAACTAGTTCAAATCTGACCCAAAGGTTTTCAGTGATAGCGACAACCGTAATTTTTACGTACAATCAGTGACTCCCAAAGTGGTGAACCTGGTAGACAGTGGTATAGCCACGTGTGACGTAATGGTGCAAGGGGTCAATATAGTCTTAGGCCACAGTGGCTACAGCTATGGCTGGATCGCTGCGTCATCGTGCGTTGAATTATAATGACATCCTTAGCAACACCCTTTAGCAATAGTCGAAGCCGTAGCCGCCAATTCGGATACGGTCATAAAGTTTTATTCTCCAATCAATTGAGAAAAGATCTACAACAGATGCTACATAAAACAAATGAAAGTGTGATTGTGCAGTGTTGCAGTTTAGGCAACGCGTGCGCTTTACGCTCGCCCAAATTTTTACAAGCTGCCCCCAAAAATGTGCAGACTCACGACCAGACATTACCCCATTCACGTCCCTTTAAAATGGCATGGCATGAACCTACTTCTTTTCGTCAACCATCATCTCCAACATAAATATAGACTCAGCACCTTTATTGACCGGAAAGACACATTCAAGTCCGCATTAATACTGACAGGTAATGTTTGTTCACGGAACTCTACACAAAAGGTTTTTGCAATGAGTTTCATGAGCACGATCCCGCGGGTCCCTCTCATTCAAATAACCCACAATCGTTATAATCTAAAACAGAATTTACAGCCAGTACCGACTTCGTGTATCGCTGTGCCCGAAGCCCCCCGAAGGAGAGAGGACGACTGTGTGGACACAAGACGTGAAGGAGGAAGATAGAAAGAAACCCAAGGTGCCGGCAGGCGAAGTTTCATTTTATCCAGTTGTTATCAAGCTCTGCTTTTACTCATGTGGATATTGCAGATTGGCAAATGAGGTTTTGTGATATTAAAGTGTCATAATGCAACTGAAGTTGACAACCACATGGACGATGTTAATGTCCGTAAATTACACTCTTAAGATTGTCAGATTCATAATTTGTCAAACACCTTAAGTGAGCGATGGTAACACTATACAAATCATGGCACATTTTGATTTGTTTCACTGTTCAGTCCGAGGTGCATTGCCCGGGAGGAGTCAAATTCATTGATGTCCCAGACTGGACCATTCCATATCTGAGAGGGGGTCATGTCTTACTTGTGTAGGTGTTTATTTAGGAGTGGCAAATAATGTTCACCTTCCAGACAAAACGAATATACCGTTTTACCTTGGATGAAATGAATGATTTTATCAACAACCCCCAATTATGACATGTATTTGCCCCCGATTGCCCTCCCCAAATGAAGAAAAAAAAATGTCCACGTCAATTCCCCTTTACTCAATAACAAGAGCACATCTCAACGGATTAAACACACAATACATGTCAAACGAACGCACTCTGGATTCTTATTTGGTTGCGTACCATAGAGGAAGCATAGCGGAAACGAAACTGGGCCAATTTCACGAGACAAAGGGGTTACGCAGGAGCGACTTGAAATGAGGTTAATCGTTAGGGGGAGCGGTATAGAGTACCGATGCAAATACATGATTTTTGCTCCTTTTCTTGGTCTTGTCTTCAAGTTAAGCTCAAAGACATCGATAATGTTATTTCCACATTGGCGTACGTGTGAAATTATGGGTGCGTTCGTTTAGCTTCTCTGGGTCTGTCCCGCGGTGCTCACTCGGGTGAGCCCCTGACAAGAGCTAAACGAACGACCACTCACCGCTCTCGTAGTGACAACGTTCACCTGGGGCCAGCCCCAAAGTGACCCACTACACAAGCAGGGCACTGGGGGCTGACCTGGGTGAGCCCCTGGAATGACGTCACCGGGGCAGACCGGGGATGACCCAGGGAAGCTAAACGAACGCACCCAATAAGGGAAGACGCGTGCATGTGGGAGGAAGTTGAGGAGGTGCAAAATAATACCGATGTGCCTGTAAGATTACATTTAAGAATGTTTAAGAAGTCGTAAACGTTGATAGTGATCAGATATTAAATTGGTGACGCGGACAGGGTTGTTTATCATGATGATACTTTTTAATCTTCGTTAAGACTAACAGACTCCCAGATGCAGCCACAGATCGACTTCAAGCCCTTCAAAATCATGTTCCACACATAGAGAGTCGCTGGTGCCTAAGATATGTTTTCATAACCTCCGAGTTATAGGCTGGTATGGTAGTTTAAAGTTACAAATTTATTTATAATAGCTTACAATACAAGTTCTTCGGATTGGTTTGAACGTATGTTTTTGCTTAGGCCCCGTTCCGGGATATCTTTTTGATATCAAGAGGACTGGAATAAAAAAAACTCTTCCTAACATCTTCCTAGTAAAATAATAAAATGACAACAATTTCAGGTTTAAATGGATGATACATCAATAGTTCTTGAAAAACAGAGAGCAAATTTAACCCATCTGCAGTATTGTATAACACTCTTAAAAGCCCCACTACAAACCATCCACTTGAGAAGACAAGTTGGAGAGTACTCTTCGTTACATAGTAACTAACCAATCTTTGTCATCGCCTGTCTTGAAAATAAATCTTTAGTGGTTAGTGAACTCTTAAGGTGCATAACTGATATGTACGCATACTTGTAACTCAGGGTATAACGCACTTTGTTATGTCCACTGTTATTTTAGAGAAGAGGATGAGTACATTCGTAAAAAGCTCATATTTCCTAATTGATAACAGAGTGGCTGTGGTTAGTAAAGTTGGTTTTATATTGGTCATTGAACATTCACATAGGTTTGTAACAGCGAAATATCATTGGGTTTTTTGTCTCGACATTGGACATGCAAATAGGGTTGTACAGTGAATGTTTATATACCTTGTACATCATTTTGGATATTGGACATTCATATAAAGCAACATTGACATGTGAATGTCAAATATCAAACTATTAACAGTCATTCATTGACGTTGAAGAAAGTGTCTAATCTTACGTTAAAACAGTGTAAAAAGTTTGTAATACACTTCCACTGCGAATTTGGTCCACATGTTTTTTAGTGAACATGTACAACCATAGAGTATAGGACATTATACTACTAAGGAACGTCCAACCTCTCCTGACACTCCTAGCCACCACACTGAGCGTGTAGACTGCAGAAATTCGGACCATGTCACTTCGATCTTGTGGAGTACTTAAGGCTGAGCTCAGCCGTTGATCCTGTAGAACATGGTCCAAGGTAATTACAGGAAGGCCCAGGTGAATTCAACACTCCCAGTGTCAGAAACCTCCGTGGATGGCATGAATAATGCACGGCAACGGCGAGTGGAAATTGTCCTTAAAAATGTGGCACGAAATACCCGCACTGTCCACACTGCTAACAGAAGGGCAATGGATCTGAAATGATTCTTCCTCAAAACAAAATCGATGCCCAGAAAAAGTAAACAGAATGTCTGCCAAGATGAAAACAAAATGGCTGCACGGATGAAAAGCAAGATTTCTGCACAGAAGAAAACAAGATGGCTGCCAAGAGGAACAATATGGATGCCCAGAAGAAAACAAGATGGCTGCCAAGGAGAGAACAAGATGGCTTCCCAGAAAAAGGAAAACAAAAATGGCTGCCCAGAAGCAAAACTTGTGGTACCGACACACTTTTAACACTAAAATCTTCAAATACAGGTTTCTTACGTCCTCGTATACACAAGGTCTCTAATTACTCTTTACTTAACATTGGTGTCACATGATGAAGATATGATGACATTTTTGAAGTACTGTGCACAACGTCTGAAAAAATACCTCCCTCCAACGTCAACAGTTATTGCACGGTCAAGCTGCTGACCATAATCTCAATTAAAAAGGTGGTGAGTACTTTTGACGCACTCCAATACTCTGAATGTTTACCTTACATTATACATCGTTGCTGTTGGAAGGAGTCAATTCGTTTCCACCTAGTAGTTTTCAATCAATACACAATCCAACCGACCCGTGGAAATATCACCAATTAGGTCAGCCCGTTTGAGAGAAAACAGCGAAGCACGAGGTGGTGTTTAGACAGGGATTGTGTGTGCGGTCATATTTTACGTTATTTCGAATCGGCATTCAAACTGAGCACTATGGGGTGTTTCGGACTTGTGCATAATTCAGTCATGATACAACTATGAGCTGGAACAGGGACTGATTTAAGAAACACTGTGGGTGCGTTCGATTAGCTTCCCTGGGTCGACCCCGGTCTGCTCCCGGTGCGTTCGAATAGCTTTGACGTCATTCCAGGGGCTCACCCGGGTCAGCCCCCAGTGCCGTGCTTGTGGAGTGGGTCACTTGGGGTGACCCGTGGTACACGACGTCAGCACAAGAGGGCGAGTGTGATCGTTCGATTAACTCTTGTCAGGGGCTCACCCGAGTGAGCACCTCGGGGTCGATCCAGGGCAGCTTATACGCACCCTGTATAAGCACAAACAATATTTCTTAGCACAGACAAATCTTGCTTAGCAGAAACATGTTACCAGCCGACATTCCATAAAGTTTACACTGTTGCGACTGGTACCCACTCATTTTTCACTTATCAAAGAAACTTGCTAAGCAGTATTCTCTGCTAAACAGATTTGTGGAATTGGGCCATTGTATAAACTTTGCATGTGGTGAGTTTTCAAAACTAGTCGATAATTCTCGATAAGCACAAATCCCGTCGAATGCCTTTAAAGGCTGGGCGTACTTTTGGTCAGTATGATCACAAGTTAATGGCCATACCAACTTACTTGGTAAAGAGCACCGGAGAGCTGATGCATCCACGTCATTTAAACCACAATTTAAGATCGGTCAGAAAGCAAACGAGTTATGAGGTGTTCGTATAAAGCTTCAATTGGCATGACAGTGAAGGACCCAAGAGTGTGTTTTACCCCTCGAAACTTGTCAACTAAAATCGACGATACTATTCTCAGCAGACTACTCCTTGGGTTTAAACAGTGTCGAATATCACACAAAAACCTCATCAACAAAACATGTGAATCCAGCGTAAAAATGAAACAACTTCCCGGCGACAATTTTGTTGGTTGCTAAATCATTCAGTGGGAGCCTCTCGAGGTTGGAGGGCCAATTCTCTGAGGATTGCAAAGGGATGGGGTCAGGGATCCCCGACTGCCCTATTAAGCGATATGAAGGTGTCAGGCAATTGAAGAATATCCACGAATCATTTGTCAGCGAAGGCCTAATTGGTAGTAAATAAGCCGTCACAGTCAGCTATAGTTTGCATCCAAACACATTCATAATGAGTCAAGCACACAAGCTATCAAATCAACTTTCATGACAAATGTGTGAAAAAAAATGTTGTGGTAATGTGGCAATGTATACTAAAAAAAGTCAGAGCTGCACTAAAATGATTATATTATCTATTGGAAAAAATCCTGCCAAATGTTCTTTTTTGTATAGTTAAATTAGCATAGTCCCGCTTAGTAACTCGTATCCTCACTTCCTAACATATGCTTAAAACAAACCACGTAAACATCTCGGTCGTCAATGTTGCAAGAAAATACCTTAACTTTGTAACATGGAATTATTTTGTGCTTTCAGATGCTTGAGGAAGCTTTCATGCCCGAAGCCCTTTTAAAGATTCATTTTTTTGATGGAAAAATTACCCCTTCCTCTAAAACTACATTTTCAAAGGTGTCGTTTCAAACACCGTTTAGAACACGATAGCTTTTTGGACTTGATCCGTATTCGGGTCACATGGGGCCTGACCCAGTTTGACACGGGATCTGTGTCAAGTATAATGAACCAAAAAAGGGTCAAACCAAAACAGAATCCGATTTGAAATGATTTTCTTACATTTTTGCGGGTCAGCCTGATGGGAACTCGGCAAACTCTCACAAGGGGATATAAACATGCTGGCAACACCCAATCTTTCGCAATGGTTTAACGTTGATTATGGGTTGCTCAAATCAAAACAAATGATGCTTCATGTAACTAGATGACAGAGAAGTCTCCCGAACCTCTGATTATCTGCTCCGCGGCAGCAGAATAAAGCAAGACAGTTCTCTAAGAACAAACTCTACCTGGCAAGTATAGATACTGGTGTTACCGCAAACCAAATATGCATTGATACCTCACCATGCAAAGCCTCAAATCATATATAGATGACAGTACTTATTCATAGTCATTTTGAAATCAACAGCTTGGTAGGATTCGAGCCAAAAACACAGACTAAAATATAGGAAGATTATCATGCCTGGATATTAAAACTGTGATTGGTTTCCCTCACCGTAAGCAAATACAAGAAATTGTGCACCAGTCCCAGCTGGTATGCAAAATCAATTACGCATGTTTACTTCACCCAACAAAGATGCACCCTTGTTAATTACACGAGGAATTTTATGGCTTTCGTTGAGGAAAGATCCAATGTGTCAATTTCATGGAGTTGTAGGTAACCAGGTTTATGTGAGACCGTCCTTTCAATTCAACAACCGTTACCAATCCCCTAATGAAATGAAGGAAAAACACACACCAAAACACAAATCATGTGGGGTTTCCAAAGTACAGTTGTGGTATCGGACATTGATTTGATCCTCTACGGACACAAGAACACACAAAAGCAGTGTACTTTCACCAGCCTATATTGGGAATACCTGTCAACAGTGGGGTGCTTCATGTTTTTGCCGAACAAAAAGACTTTTAGAGATGCCCGTAAGAATTACCGAATCTCGTTAACTGCACTTTCTCCACGGCCCCCACAGGAAATTCTGATCGCTATTTATGGGTGTATTTCACTCCTCTCTCTAACTCTCACAAGATCGTTAACCAGAAGAAGAAAAAAAAATACAAAGAGGATTCGGTAACGGTATCCCTACAGAACCTGATATTCTATGGTGTTTTCTTGATTATTAGGAAAGTCAAATAAAATCCGGCGAGTCTCATTTCCAGATGGATATATAATCGGATTGGGGGATGAAAAGTGTAGTTAAGCCACTTGCAGTGCCCTTAAACCCCGGTTACGAGGATGATCAGATACAAGGTCTTAGCTTTATTCGACAGTAGAATCAGCCTTTGGACAACTGAGCAGTGGACAGCTAGGGAGTTGCAGTGAGTGTAAAGTATACAAAAAAAAGATTGAAAAACAAGTGAAGAAACCTATACAGAAGACCCATGTGGGAACGAAATACTATTTTTAGGACACGGGAAATAACATTTCGAGGAGACAAACTAACATTTATGTGCATTGGTAGTTTGTGTAACAACACACGGGACCTACAGATTCACGTCCCGTCCGAAGGACGAAGTAGTGGTTGACGGTGTCTCGCTTGAGGACACATTGTGTCACGGTTCAACCAAATAACAAAACTAATGTATAATTGCCTTTAAAGTTTTCGGTTTGAATGTGGACAAGTTCAAAGCTGTCCATCCAGTTGAAATGTCCGGATCGTTTTACCCGTAAAAACAAACACTGGGATAATATATTTGTTACCGAAAACGACTGCACGTATATAGGTGAACACTGACTGTGTGATTGAAGAGAAGTGGTGGCATTCTGTTTCAAAATGGAGGTCTTTTATTGATATCCCAAGTGATTTCAGAGTGGTCCATTAACAAGGAACAGGGTCTGGAATCCAAGTCATAAAGGAAACGCCACCGTTTGGCCTGTTAGATCGATTGCCTTACTTATCGCACTTCACAGTGTTGGTTTTTATATACAGAAGCCTGAGTGCGTCCACAAAAAGCCCGAGTGTGTCCACAAAACACACACCCTGCAACCGCTGTCAACTCTCGTCACCACTTACAGCCTCAGCCGATAAGAGCTTTTCGAGAACGATGGAGACAATTGGTGTGTATCGAGAAGCAAACACGACCAGAACTTCACCTTAAACTTAAAGGCACTGAACACTACTGGTCATCACTCGGAAATATTTGTAACATCAACGAGAAATGGAGAGCTGCTGATAGAACACATTGTGAGAAACGGCTCCCCAATAACGTAGTTTTGAGAAAGAGAACTGCTCACTCAAATAAAAATAAAAAACATTATTCTCTAATCTCTTCCAACTTCGATGACAAATTGAGTCAAAATTTCACAGATTTGTATTGTGCTGGGATACACAAGTGGGAATACTGGTCTTTGACAATTACCAAAGGTGTCCAGTGCCTTTAAAACGCATCGACGAAGACTGCCCCACTCGCATTACATCCAAACACTAACTCCCTGTCAGCTTTATTTGTTTTACGCGTTAAAACAACAAAAAACTGCCGGTTTTTAACCCTTTATAAGAAGAGCAAATTGAAGAGGCCTTTTAAAAGCTTGGATGAAAATGGAAAGCTAACATGACCTTTTTGCATTAGAATTGACAAATCCCGAGGAAGCAATTAAGTCTGGTTAACAAATGAAGGAAAAAAGTATGTAAGAAATCTCGGAAACAATCAAGAGGGATTTGAGATTGTGCAAGGTTGTGATTAGTTTTGATCTACACCTAGTTCATTGTATTATTAGTTCTACAACTCTTCTGTTGATTATGTGACCTCCCCTTAAAGCTTCACCAAAATCACATGTTTTTTGCAGAGGAACCGACAAAGGCATGTTCTTAACTTGATACACCAAAAGATGCACAACGGATTCCCGCAGGTCATACTTTGTGACGGTTTTTCTTTCACGGTCGCAGTATTTTCCACTCGTTTTTTCGTTATTATCTTTTGTTCGAGGACATCCTGCAGCAGTAAATAGCGACGAAGACCTTAAATCTTCTCTAGTGTCACAAGCTTTTCCATATTTTTTTCCGTACAGCAATTAAAGGCACTGGACACTAATACTCAAAACAATTGTTTGAAAAAAAGTAACTTGGTAACGAGCAATGGTGACATGTTTATCGCAAAACACATTGTGAGAAACGGCTCCCTCGGAAGTAATTAACAGTATATATGAGACACAGTGGATTATTACACCATTTTAACACGAGGTAAGAAACTTGTAATGTTTTCTACAAAAGTATTAAGAATCTTTTCACTGGAAAAAACAAAAAGTTACCTCTAAGCCCCTCTTTGAAAAACGAAGGGCCAAAGCCCCTTTTAGGCCTGAATTCCTAACCAAATGTCTTAAGATACTGTCTGAAACTGCTGTGTGCAAAACCAATCATCCGCCCACAATAAATTACTGTAACTCCAATCAACTCGAACTAAAAGCTCGCGCACAACCAACCTTATTTCGTTTATTTCTCGTACAAACTTTACCACCAAATTTGATTAACTTTCCAAAATACTTGGGTCTTGCAATGAATGTGCTGAAATGGAAACAAGATATGATCCTCGGCTTCATTAAAACTCAACGTACGTCACGATGAGTTGTCAAAACATCACGGGTCTAATTGCGCACCTTTTCCTGATTACAAAATTGATCGTGCAATAAGCACGGATTTACCAATTGATGAATACACATTTTTCAGAAAAACATTCACATCACTTTGGCTTCCTGTAACCCAATCACAGTGGATAGAATACAAAATAATCTTCCACGAGAAGTGCAAACAGATCAGTTGAAACTTCATCTCAAAGCCAACAATAAAATAAACCACAGCATTCGGCGAAATCAAACCTCGAAGCGACAATAGCGATCATTTGCATCGTTAAATTCATCCAACTGTCCGAAAGAAGTGTTTTGCGATATATCCATTTACCTTTGACGAGCACGTTTGGTCAAGAGTCAAATTGGATATGAAATTGAGCCAATATTCATTGTAGTTTGTAATCAAACAATATGCAGGTTGTATGAAAGCTGAACTGTGAGATGCCGTTTTCATTATTTGGCGAGTTTACCAAAAGGATAATTTTACGTTTGATATCTCATGTGCAATATTATGGAGTTAAAACACAAATTGATGGCTACAATGTGGTCAGAACGTCAGATTGGATTGTCGGTTTCCTTGAAAACAACAGTTGTTTAAAGCATTTCCGCACCCAGTGAGGCCTTTCACTTTTGTATTTTACAGAAGAACAGAGTCCACTAGCGGGCTATTATAAGCGTTACCGATCATGTCAAGAGTGGCACCCCTCCCACGTGACAGACCAGGGTTGGAGTTCACAAAGAGCGTAGTCTTATCTCCAGTTACTCGTCCTAACTTAGGACTACCCTTAGTGTCAAGAGTGGCACCCCTCCCACGTGACAGACCAGGGTTGGAGTTCACAAAGAGCGTAGTCTTATCTCCAGGTACTCGTCCTAACTTAGGACTACCCTTAGTGTCAAGAGTGGCACCCCTCCCACGTGACAGACCAGGGTTGGAGTTCACAAAGAGCGTAGTCTTATCTCCAGTTACTCGTCCTAACTTAGGACTACCCTTAGTGTCAAGAGTGGCACCCCTCCCACATGACAGACCAGGGTTGGAGTTCACAAAGAGCGTAGTCTTATCTCCAGTTACTCGTCCTAACTTAGGACTACCCTTAGTGTCAAGAGTGGCACCCCTCCCACGTGACAGACCAGGGTTGGAGTTCACAAAGAGCGTAGTCTTATCTCCAGTTACTCGTCCTAACTTAGGACTACCCTTAGTGTCAAGAGTGGCACCCCTCCCACATGACAGACCAGGGTTGGAGTTCACAAAGAGCGTAGTCTTATCTCCAGTTACTCGTCCTAACTTAGGACTACCCTTAGTGTCAAGAGTGGCACCCCTCCCACATGACAGACCAGGGTTGGAGTTCACAAAGAGCGTAGTCTTATCTCCAGTTACTCGTCCTAACTTAGGACTACCCTTAGTGTCAAGAGTGGCACCCCTCCCACATGACAGACCAGGGTTGGAGTTCACAAAGAGCGTAGTCTTATCTCCAGTTACTCGTCCTAACTTAGGACTACCCTTAGTGTCAAGAGTGGCACCCCTCCCACGTGACAGACCAGGGTTGGAGTTCACAAAGAGCGTAGTCTTATCTCCAGTTACTCGTCCTAACTTAGGACTACCCTTAGTGTCAAGAGTGGCACCCCTCCCACATGACAGACCAGGGTTGGAGTTCACAAAGAGCGTAGTCTTATCTCCAGTTACTCGTCCTAACTTAGGACTACCCTTAGTGTCAAGAGTGGCACCCCTCCCACATGACAGACCAGGGTTGGAGTTCACAAAGAGCGTAGTCTTATCTCCAGTTACTCGTCCTAACTTAGGACTACCCTTAGTGTCAAGAGTGGCACCCCTCCCACATGACAGACCAGGGTTGGAGTTCACAAAGAGCGTAGTCTTATCTCCAGTTACTCGTCCTAACTTAGGACTACCCTTAGTGTCAAGAGTGGCACCCCTCCCACATGACAGACCAGGGTTGGAGTTCACAAAGAGCGTAGTCTTATCTCCAGTTACTCGTCCTAACTTAGGACTACCCTTAGTTTTTTTTTATAGTTCATATCTTTGTGAAACTGACCACAGTATCTCTTCTGTTCTCATAATGGGGCCTGACTGAGAGTACGGGTGCCAGTCAGTAGCGACTTCGCGGCCAAGAAAGCCGGTTTGGTAAAGTATTAATGATTTCTGGCATTGGAAAGGGGAAAGAAAATATTTTCTAAAAGAAATCTAAAAAGAATCCGGATCCTGTTGGGTCTGACCTATTTTTGAGTCGCCCAGAGTCCTTGTGTCAAAATGACCCAAACATTCGTCAAAATTACGCAGTTTTAAGGTCTAAATCACACTTTAAAATTATATTCAGGGTCAACCTGACCCATTAATGGGTCTTATCGTACAAGAGTAGGGATTTACCCTGATGTTTCTGGTTCGCCTAGATATAGCAAGCGCCCTTGTTTACAGGTCTAGTTTCCTCAGGCTTAATAAAGACACTTATGTGGATGGCATCCAACTTCTGCATTACCAGAAATATGTAATATAAAAAATATATAAATATATATACAATAATAACTGCCTCCATTGTAATAAAAATTATCATCTGGGAAACAAAGGGTGGTCGGTTGTGTTTAGGATTATGAAATATTTTGTCATGACCCAGAAACAATGTTCAGCTGCTTTTTATTAAATTTACAAGTGGATACCTTTACAGGTGTCATTCCAATCATATTGAATTGCGCGTGTAGCAGCTGTTTCAGATGGGCAGCGCATACCGGAAGGCGCACACAAATCAAAATCAAGTGTATTGTTACTTGCACTTTAAAGGCACTGGTCACCTTTATTGTCAAAGAACAGTATTCTCACTTGGTGTGTCCCAACATCTATACAGTAACAAACCTGTGTAGATATTTGCTCAATTGGTCATCGAAGTTAAAAGTATACATAACTACAGAATAAGACACCCTTGTTACACTGTTTGCGTGCTTTAAAATGCCTGAAGTCTTTCTCAGATTCAATTGTTTTAGTAAGAGCTCTTTCTCAAAAAACTACGTTACTCAAGAGGGTGACGCTTCTCAATAGGTGTCCGTTGCTCGTCACACGTTGGTTTAAAAAGGGGGTCATTACCAAACGTGTCCAGCCCCTGATTTCACGAAGCGCTGCGACGCGTCGCAAGTGCAGGTTGCGACCGGTTACACGTCGTAAGTTGCGAACTCGTCGCAGCCGCGACGTGTCTTACTAGGTCTGCGACGCATCGCAAACCCTACGACGCGTCGCTACTTGCGATGAGTTTCGTGAAATCGGGGGCTGTGCAATTAAAGGCAGTGGACTCTATTGGTAATTGTCCAAGACTAGCCTTCACAGTTGGTGTATCTCAACATATGCATAAAATAACTAACCTGTGAAAATTTGAGCTCAATCGGTCATCAAAGTTGCGAGATAATAATGAAAGAAGAAAACACCCTTGTCACACGAAGTTGTGCGTTTAGATGGTTGATTTCGAGACCTCAAGTCCTAAATCTGAGGTCTCGAAATCAAATTTGTGGAAAATTACTTCTTTCTCGAAAACTATGGCACTTCAGAGGGAGCCGTTTCTCACAATGTTTTAAACCATCAACCTCTCCCCATTACTCGTCACCAAGAAAGGTTTTATGCTAATAATTATTTTGAGTAATTACCAATAGTGTCCACTGCCTTTAAAGACAAAGTAGGACTACGTGATTTAACCCAAAACATGATATATTTTTAATCTGGAGGCTATCCGATGAAAAAGTAATTAGGCCTGCCAGAACAAGTTAATGAACAATTAATGAGACACCTTTAAGGGACATGTGCGTCTCCCACGTGAAACTCACGACTGCCCCTCGCGAGTTGCAAAATTGAACGCTTGAAAGGTAAAAGGACCCGATGACGCGTTTAACCATGGTCTGACTGAACGTGAAGGCAAGGCAACTCAGGGTGAAGGGCGGAGTATGGAAGCCTATATGTGCCACTAAAAATGCATAGCTATTACGTTTTTTATGATTGCCAGTTCGTATCCACGGATGTAGTGGCACTATATAAATGTCCTATATGTATGTATGTATGTAAGTATGTATGTATGTATGTTATCCGTAAATACGAAACGACTAGTCACTTGCAAATAATTGGTTGCTATGGTTCAAATTTCATTTAGAACCACTTTCCGTGTCAGACTGACCCAAATGAATCAAACCCCGAGGCCGGGTCGACTAATGACCTAGCCGTCGATTTCACCAAACTCTTCCTAAATTAGGATTTATCTTAGTACTCAGGACGAGTTAAGTTCCGTAACCATTAGGACGCATTGAACCCATCCTAAGTTAGGACGAGTTACTCGTCCTAATTCGAGAAAGGGTTGATCTTATAGCGTTTTTTTAAAGAGTGCTTTGGCCTACAACATGACCATGAGGAAGGAAGTACGTAAAAGATGTGTACCAGTGAAAAAGCTTGCGGACTTTCGAAATGACAATTATTATACTGTGGTCCTACTGAAAAAGTTAAGGTTAAACTGTAATGGAAACCGCTCCGTTTTTTAACAGCCTTTTGTCACTTTACTGGTTTTTTTAAGGCCAGGTTCACTAATTAAAAAAAATATATATAGTGTAGGCATACCCTTCAAATAATAGTAATATCATATTCCTTCCCACATGGGCACATTGAAGCCGAAAAATCAAAGCGCAAGTTTCTTGTTTCTTTTATTGTCAATTGTGTGGCGAGAAACTCAGTGGATGCGCTCAGGTTTTCAAGCAGCCAGGAAATTAGAATGAAGCTCTTTTATGCAGGGGGTTAAAGGGTTGCACTTTATTGAAATGACACACAAGCTCTCACTACCCCCTAGAGAATAATTGGTTGTACTTTCTGGTTGTACTTTTCAAGTTAATTGGTTTTTTTTTTTCTTTTTTCTTTTCTTCATATAACATTCCATTGTTGATGAACAAAGCGCGCCAGTTGGCATGACCAGCCAATGTTAGCAAAACAATGTGTAATAATTTTATAGTTATTTGTTTTTTAACTTGCATTTATGGCTTTCCATAGTTTTCCAACCTCGTTTGGCAAAATCTCGGGTTGCTACTTTGCGATAGAATGATAAACAATTTAGTAGATTATATCACTTTAGTTCGGGGTTCAGGAAAACATGAGAAGTTCTACGTTTGTTATTCTGAGTTTAACGGATAATAAAGAAAGCTTTGAATTGGTTCCCTCTTCCCTGTCTTGAGTTGTAAATAGATCTATGCATCAGGTTTAACAGGATGTCTGTATTTCATTGTAGTGTTGGAATAATGACCTATATTCTCAGATAGATGAATAGGTTGATTATTTTTGTCCAACCATGTTTTCACTGCCGAGATAGATTACAGCCCTTTCCTTTATGAAGCGTAAATGCACTGAAAGCAGGGGTCAAATTTGATATCCACGCATGAAATGAGAACCATCTGTAAAGTTCGGTACCTCCGATTTGGGTATTTGAGTACATTTAAATTTGTTTACTAACAAAATAATCCGTTGATTTGCAATAAAACTAAATTACTGTTATTGACATATTATTTCTGGTAATGAAACCAAGGATTCTCATTAGTGAACTGGTGTTGACTGCTTAAATATGAATCATCAGACTAGTTTCCACACGTTCCAACTGGTTGAATATTGTGGAAAATTGTCTGCAAAAGATAAACATTTTTTCTTGTACTTGGAGGTGTACAGGTAATCAAATCTGTGAATAGACCTTTGCATATGACGTCATTTCAGTAGGGCGCCCTCACCTAGAGGTCAAAAGGAGGATGTTCATTGGCCAATACTGTGCGCCGCGCGTACAAATCTGTGCGTCTCGATTGTTTTGTCACCGTTTTCCCTCTAAGATGGCGGCTGGATGACGTCAATGCATGAGGTCTTATAATTCTAATTCCAGGAGACCCGGGGACAGGAAGTTCGCCAGTGGAATACAGACTACGGTATCTGCCCAGAGGAGCGTGTCGTATCGCAGTCTCGCTGCAAGAGGGTAGGACTGGGGACCCATAATCCAAGCTAGTATTGCTCTGTTATTTTGTTCGCAGATTAACATTAAAGCCAAACGCCTCAAGGGAAAAGAGGCGTCACTGCGGTGTTTATTTTGAGAAACACAGCGTAAGATCCAGCCACAAAATGGTCTCGTATGAGTACAACAAGTTTGTATTTGTCCCCGAGGAATTCAAATCCAGTTGAGGATTTGAAAAATGTATGAGGCATTTCCGAGAAAGTTGTACTCAGACGAACGATGAGGTGGCTGTTCTGACACGGGTTTTAAAATCGCAGACATATTTCGCAGACTAATGGGGGCCAGGGCGGACCCTGGAAACACTGTCAGCCTGGCGGCTACTGAATTTCAAGTACGTGATGACTTAAGATTAGGGAACAATAACCAACAGTGGTTGACGCGAGCTACAAACATCCAACTTAAAACAAACACGACACACGTCACAAAAGTTTCGACCAATCAAAAACGACGTACGCCGAGCGTGCTCTAAACGGCAAAACAAAATACAGCAAAGCAAATACCAACATAAATTTTGACGAAGCGATAGCATAACTTATATATCAATACAGCATTACATAGAATTTAACCAATCTTTGCCAATAGGCCTACTGGGTTTGGTAATTACTCAAAATATCTACACTGTATTAGCGTAATATACTTGGTTGGCATAACGAGCAATATATAAAATAAAACATTGTGAGAAACGACTCCCTCTGAAATAACGTATAGTTTTTGAGGCAGAGGTAGTTTCTACTTTAAATAATTTTATTCGATACTGAGAAAGACTCCAGGCCTAAGATTCTCATGCCTCTGAAAGCACGTACAACAATGATGTTTTCCTTTCATTATTTTCTTGCAACTTCGATGACCAACGGAGCCCTTATTTTTATAGATTTATTATTTCATGCACATGTTTGGATACACCAAGTGAGAATACTGGTCTTTGACAATTACCAAAGGTGTACAGAGCCTATAAAGACAGATATGCGGTCTAAAAACGGCCAATAAGAGAAACTCTAAAATCAGGTCAATGGTCGCTTTTTACTGTGACCGACATGCACAGGACTCTCACCGTGTTTTCTCTCCAATCTTTACACAAGGACGAGAGGGACAGTGTGGGAAGAGGATGCCACCAGGAGTGTGCCTTGGTCACTTTAGGGTCTCCCATCGAAACTCAATATTCAAACAGCTTTCCAAACTAATTGAAGTTTAAATCCCTACAGTTTTAGGCGAACCCAGCTTTCTATGCACAATACTTGGAGTGTTCCTTAAATATGTAGACATATATACTTACTTCCCATGAGTAAGACCACATACAATCAGTAGAAGATTTTGCCAGTTTGGTGTATGATTGCTATGACCGTTGTAAACACATCCAGGCATCGGGCTAAGTTGTTTAGACAAACGGTCATCTGTGTTTTTCATCTAGCAAACGAAAATAATTGCTATATTTTCTTAGGGTTTGCGGTATATTTTCTTAGCCTTACTGTGTGTACCGCACCGGTACTATAGTGAATAGCCCAGGTTTGCTATGTGGGTTCTGAAAAAAACCTACCCAAACCATCATCCCATCCTAGCGTCTTTGGTTCAGGCACTGTGACCGAAGGAAACCGAAGTCCGCAGTAATGACACCAAGAGTGATTTCGATTCAGGTGAATGTTGGCTATGTTTGTGGTTAGTTTGTTTGTTTGTTGGCGTGTTGGCGTGTTTGTTTGATTGTTCGTTTGTTTGTTTGTTGGGAGGGGTGTTGGGGTGTTTGTTCGTTTGTTTGTGTGTTTGTTTCATGTTTGTTTTTTGTTTGTTTGTTTTTTGGTGTATATGATATTCCCGTCAAGGAAACTCACGCAAAGGAAACCAAGCTGGCAACAGCCAATCTCTCTCGTACAAACTTCGATGTAACGTCTATGATTGCACCACAATTCAAGAAACTATGATTCAGTTTTACTAGACAATAATACCCATTCTCTAGTCATTGTGAGGCTAGATAGCTTGGTCAATGAACTTTGTTTCTGAAGTTGCTGAAAACCAGTGTTTGTTATCCCCTC
The DNA here is from genome assembly GCF_032118995.1 of Asterias amurensis. Lineage (NCBI taxonomy): Eukaryota > Metazoa > Echinodermata > Asteroidea > Forcipulatida > Asteriidae > Asterias > Asterias amurensis. Next base: position 5,840,344 of record NC_092655.1, on the reverse strand, counting down.
ATACACGTCCCATCGCGCCTTTTATTCATGAGGACAAAATACTAACCGATTTAAATGGAGATTTTTAAAGTACGACCAACAGCCAGTATCGACTTATGAAAGTTGGAGAGGGGGTAGGGGGCAAACGAACTTTAGCTATTATGTGTTGACCGTCACCGTGGGGTGTATTATACATGTTTGTCGAGGTTATGTTGACGGTTTGTGACGGCTTTCTGACGTAATGATGGCCACATAACACGACAAGCATGAGGTAAACATGACGGCTTTCTGACGTAATGATGGCAACATAACACGACAAGCATGAGGTAAAAAAATAATTGTCTCTTTCCCGGAGACCATACGAATTTTACCTTTTTTCGTTAAATATATTGGGCAATATAAAACATACTATTTTCATGGCTGTTATAGGCCTACAATAATTAACTACAGATTCAAAATTTGGCTTGATTACAGCTCTTGTTATTGATATAATGCCTGCACAAATCGCCCCAGATGTGGCTGTTGACGTGCAGTTCCCGAGAAAGGAATTGATAGTTGATTTTAAGTGTTGGCCTTGCAACTCCTATAGACTTGTTTAAAATCTAATAAGTATCATCTTTCGAAATCATACTGTTGCAAAGATTTTTCCCGGGGTTGTTCTAGAAAATCAAGTCTGGAGAAAATATGTACTTTCAATGCCCTTTTCAAAGCAAAAAAAAACCTGTACAATTCCCTTTAAATGACGATACCGGCAGCCAGTCCATGCCCGCTAGACAAAGAATGTCAATCGTCTTGAAGAAATTGCCCTGGAAAAGGGGGCATCTCGATAACAAGTCAGCCCCCGGCAGCATCGAACGATAAACTCTCTAGAATGACACGAGGTAACATGAAGTTGTAATGAATACGTAAAGCGTGGATGGATGAATGGATTTCAGGCAGGAAAGTGATGGGGAAAAGACACTTGAGGAAGCTTAAAAAGTCAATAGAGCTTTTTCAGTTTTCTTGTTTTGTTTTGTTTGTTCATTTAAAAAATATCACATGCCAACAAACCGTGTTTATCAGCCTGGAATACTAAAGCCACGATTCGAAAGTCTGAAAAACTTTACCACGATTTAATATTTTTTTAAATCAAAGAATTGCTCAAAAACGCTGAGGCACAAAAGAAACATGTAAGTCAATGATGGTTAGGCCTCCTGAAACAAGTGGGCTTTCAGAAGTGTCTTGAACGTGTTGAAGGATTTTGTGTCCCTGATGTGATTTGGAATTTTATTCCAAAGTTAGAGTCCATCTGAGAAGGCTCTATCGACAAAAGTGATGCAGCTTGTTCTTGGCCCAACGAAGTATGGTGAACATCGAAGGTGTCCCCGTTCATCACCAACTGATTCGCAAGTCTGAAATATTTACACGACGATTCCGAGATCTGGAATACAGAGATCACGATACTTAAGTCTGGAATAACGAGACCCGCCCAAGCTACACATTTGAGAAAAAGACCATATGAACAACTTGGGGAAAGACTAGCCCTATATAGGACTCCCCCTCTGTAGTACAATACGAAAGTGTAAGACCAACAGGGCTGGGGAAAGACCAATACCTGTACAGTCGGGTATATCGAGACCAAAGACAATACAAGGAAGTCTAAAACTCCGAGACCAATACCTGCTAATCCGCGGACCCGAAGAAATCTACCGAAACACATTTTTACGTCGGTGTTACATTATTCTTTAAATTTGGTACCTACTTATGCTTTTTCAAGAGTATCCCAAAAGACACAATGTTTGCTCATTTAGGAAATATAATTCCCGGTTAAAAAAACAAAGAAAAAACTGTTCTATTTAATAAGATGTTATCCTGTGTGTGAAACATAAGCAGTGTTTGAATGTTTACATACGAAACGCCTACATGGCAAGTTGACTGAAGGACCTGCATACAGAGCACATGTAATTAGGTTAAACTAACTTCTTGCTCATGACATGCCCATGTCACTCGGCTGTGCTGAATTGGTCGATCGCTTGAGGCAACTGGCTACACATAAATCCCAAAGCAAATAACATTCCCGAGTCATAATAACAACATTCCCTCTCCAATTTCCGTTCCTGGCTTAGTTTTCCCGTGCAAAAAAAAAAACATCACCACTATGTTCCTTATCTCAGCACCAGTTATGTTACTTTAAAGGCACTGGACACGTTTGGAACAAGTTGTCGAAGACCAGTATTCTCACTTGGGTTTTCTCAACTAAATAACAAACCTGTGATTTTGGGGGCTAAATTGGTAATAGAATTTGCAAAAAAAATAGTAAGTGAATCAGTGTGGTGAAGAGGTTCCTGGTTCTTGATAACTTTTACCCAATGATTTAGGCCTAACACTTCTACCGACACTAAATTCAAACTGCAGGCTGGGTTTTCTCGAACCAATTTTACACTCGAATCTCATACGCCCTTTCTCAGTGAAGTTCGTAACGTCCTTCTTCAGGACACCGTGCACTCAAGACGAACCCTTATCATAGTAACGCCGGCTGATCGCTGCAGCATATTGACTATCTCCCCCGGGCCCCGTGTACAAATTTTACCTCGAACGTCCCCGTGTGAAGACGCGATTCACAGCCATCGATTCTACAACCATTTGCAAAGTGAAGGCAAATTTGTCCTATATACGTCAACCTCTAAAAATTACATTCTCATGTGCGGCGAGTATTCTAAATGCAATACTTTTGGGGTTTTTCAGCTGTTCGATTCTTTTAATCCTATATAATGTAGGCTCTAAACCATTAAACTAATATTAAATTTCAAAGGTTGGTCACGTTTTTTTAGATATCGCCGAAAATCCGGAGAGAGTGTGCACGCAGGAAGAATAATCAGTAGTAGGAACACACAATATGAGAAGCGTAATTTGTTGTGCATAAAACTTAAATATTATTAACCATTACTTCAAATAGTATTTCAAAATGCTTTGCCTTCATAGTTTTTATTGCCATAAAAGAGTGATTACAAAACGCATACCACCCCTTTAAATTCCAATTGATACAATTTCATCTGAATTCGCATGGCGTATCGTGTGCATGCGGTCCGAAGGTACATTTTCCAACCACAACCTTTTTAAAATTACATTTGCGTAGTCTCGCAAGTAAAGGCTTTTCGGTGGAAAGGGGTTTGACGATCAATCCTTACCTAATAGGAGACCATTTAAGTTTTCGCCATTAACTAATAATAACAAGAAGGGCCTAACTTGCAAACAAGGAAATAAAACTGCGACGACAGTCCGTCAAACACAAATAAGGTAACGTAGTTTCGTTTAATGGTTGAAGACAACCAACATCTTTTGGCGCCTGCCACCGAACGGGAAAACGGCAAGTTAAACAACCGTTTTCAGATGTTTTTCTTTTCAAATAAAAATAACTCCCGATCGATTGAAAGACGCGTGTCCAAGAACTATAAGTCTCTGATCGATTTTGTGTGCAAAACAAATGGGGTCGTCGCTACAAACCCCAGATTCAAATGTTAAAACAAACAGTCCAACAAAAAGCACTCGACACCTTTAATTGCCAAAGACCAGTATTCCCACAAGGTGGATCTCATGATATGCATAAAATATGAATCTTTGACATTTTTACTCATTTGGTCATCGAAGTTGTAAGAGAATAAAGAAAGGGGGGAAAAAACACTTTCTGCACTACTTGTGGACCTTCAGATGCATAATAATAGGCTGCAGGGAGGCCCGGGGTCTTTCACTATTCGAGTAAAAAATAACTTCTTTCTCAAAACATACACTACTTCAGAGGGAGCCGTTTCTCACAATGCTTATGGTCAACAACTCTCCACTGCTCGTTACCAAGTATATTTGTATGCGAACAACTATTTTGAGTCAATGCCATTGGTGTCCATCAGAACCTTTACTGAACACAGGTCGAAAAAATATTGTGTGGGTGTGTGAACGTGTCTTCTGTCGACACCAATATGATGCCGCCATTCAAATAACAAAATAGATACGAAATAAAATAACAAAACAATTCATAATTTACCGTGTCCACAACCATGTGCGCATAGTGTATATATATCATCCATCGTGTCACCTCTTAAAATGTACATTTAGCTTCGATCGGTGTACATAAATAGGAATAAACTAAAACAGAAACCTGCGGGTACAACCATGTGTAAATCTCTTTTGTGCGAGTGTTGGCTCTGGAAAGAGCAGGTGTGTCTCTACAAATATATGCACAGATGTCCGTTTGATCCATTTACGATCACGTATCATACGACTAACATCAACATCTGTGCAAGGAGAGCAAGTCAATACGCAATTTGAAACATTTTACAATGGAGATTCCTTAAAATACATATAGTCCTAGTTTTTGCAATTATTTTATTAAAAAACTAAATAATTAAAAGGACGGTCTATACAAGACGTTGTATTTGTCAGTAGCTGCTGGTATCTTAAATGCGTTTTCCGAAGAAAAACGAACAAACACACCCCTAATAAATAAACATTAATTTCGTCAGTAGTTTTTAAGTCTCTAGAAAAAAACTACATGTTTTTATTGTTTAAATATATATAGAGTCTTAAGTAGAGTCCTCTAGCAGACGTGGTTTTTAGTGAATGAGTATAGCAGTTCCCTGGTTCATGTATATAGTATTGTGGTTCCTCTATAGCAGATGTGATCTTAATGAATATGAGAAGAAGTTCTGGTTTACAGGACTCTAGTATAGTTCTATCGCACCTATAGCAGATGTGATACTGGGTGCATTCGATTAGCTTCCCTGGGTCGACCCCGATGTGGCGTATTTTATTTTTGTCCAGGACGAATGTGGGCACACAATTACCCCACGTTCGTCCTCGAACCTGGAAAAACCCCCAGACACGTCACCACGTGAGCCTTCCCGTGGTGACGTCAGTGCACCTCGGGCCAGCCCCTAGAGCCACACTTGTGGATAGGGTCACTTGGGGCTGACCCGAGATGCACTGACGTCACGACGAGAAGGCCCACGTGATGATGCTTCTGTTTGTTTTTTTCAGGTGGAGCGTGGGTAAAAATTTGCACACGTTCGTACTGAAAAACAAACTAGGCGACTTTTCCAGGACGAACGTGGGGTAATTGTGTGCCCACGTTCGTCCTGGAAAAAAATAAAATACGCCACATCGGGGTCGACCCAGGGAAGCTAAACGAATGCACCCTTTAATGGATATGAGAAGTAGTTCTGGTTTACAGGACTATAGTAGAGTTCTATCGCACTTTCACTTATATGTAGATGTGATTTTAATGGATATGAAAAGCAGTTCCGCCTCGCAGAAGTGATAATCAGCATGCATAACCAGACTTGGTTCCTGCAGATGCGGCAATTAGCAGATACAGAAGTAGGGGTTTTACGGTTCCGCACAGATGTGGTTCTTATTGTATAGAAGAGTTCTATAATTATCAGATGTGGCTAGCAGTATCGGAAAGCAGTACTTTTTCGGTTCTTACAGAGGAGTAGTAGGCTACTTTAATTCCAACTTTTACGCTATGATTTGTTTAATCAATTATCGTAAAAAATACCTTTAATATTACTGTACATTTTACTATATCCATTGGGGTGTAGTTTCATTGTCATCTTCCTTGTTATTTAAAAGCCAGGGCAGGCATGTATTTACTTTTCTAAAAACACACAAAGAATATACATTCACAAAAACCTGAATCAAACATAAGTTCAGTCAAAAGCAAACCAACTAACCGAAATGGACGGCAAGGGGGACGCTAAACGCTGCAAAACACAGTAATGCTTCTATCTGATGTTAAATGCAAAAGATAACCTTATAAATCAAAATACTTGGCTTCGATGTGTACACATTACTTCGATGGTCGCTGTACGTTTGTGTTAAAAGGTATTCTCCACACGCCCTCAATGCTTGGAATCTACTTTTACTTTTCAATCCACAGAGCAACTTAAATGGGCCAGGGTCAGACCAGCGTCTCCGTCATCACATTCCAAGAAAGCATGACAAACTGAGAATAGAGGCAAAGAAACATCCGAAGTGGCCTTGCAGCATCTTTCTCCACAAAAATGACCGGTCACTCACTCAATCTCGTTTGGCTGGAATTTTCAAGTGAACTGACTGGAGGCACATTGTCACAACCGAATGTATGTGAAGTACTGATAGAAGTTACTTGGCTTAATTTAGGCAATATCAATCACATTGAGGTTGGGTATGGCTAGATCACTAGGCCTACAAGCGATGACATTTCACAAATCTGAAGAAAAAAAATGGCAAGCGGATCCTTATTCTAGATCCAGATCCTCTAAGATGTTACGATACTGGAGGCTTGAAGACTCTAGGCCTGTGCATCACTAGAAATACAGAACTAAGGTTTGGACACAATGTAGAGTAAAACTTTCTTCGTTTTGATAATTGCTAAAATTATCAAGGAAATGAGAAGGCTAAAGGCGATTTTGAGAAAACCCTTAAATCATGAAAAAATAAAATCACCAGTAGTCAAATTAAATGATCAAGGGTCAGACCAGTGTCTCCGTCATCACTTTCCAAGAAAGCATGACACACTGAGAGGCATCCGAAGTGGCCTTGCAGCATCTTTCTAAAAAAAAAATGACCGATCACTCACTGGTTTGGCTGGAATTTCAAAGTGATAATGACTGGAGGCATGTCACAACCGAATGTATGTTAAGTACAGATAGAAGCTTCTTTGCTTAATTTAGGCAATATCAATACCATTGAGTTTGGCTACGGCTTAAAAACTACAAGCTATAAGATTTCATAAATCTGCAAAATAGCTTGCAGGTCTAGCTCCCCGCTCATTCTAGACACGAAACCTCTAAGATGTTACAAGTACAGGATGCTTGAAGATTCTAGGCCTATGCATCACGAGAAATACAAAATTAAAGGTTTGGACACGTCGTAGACTATTTCTTCCACCATTTCGGTGATAGCTTTTACTCCTTGCAAGGAATTTTGTAGGCTAAAGGAGATTTTGAGAAAATTCTGAATTCGGGAGTAAAAAATCAATCGCGAAGTTGTTTAGTACCTAAAAGACTAAGTCACAAGCCTGGGTATATGACTGATGTCAGATGCCCCAGTACTGTATCCGAATCCGATTCAGTACTGCTGCATATAGAAGATGACTCCGCAAGACAGCCATGGCTTAATTTTAAAGACTTGAGAGTCAGTTCAGGTAAATAGTTGACATACTTGCTCACGGTCAAAAAATGAATTTTTTTAATACTTTGTTGGTGGAAGGGCCTTTGGGTGCAAGTAAACAAAATTGCATTTTCAATTCTATATATAGCCCGTTGCCATGGTTACGGCTCATTTTGTTTTTTGGCCATTTTAGGCCGATTTTGGGGTCTGAAAAACTGGTTTTTAGCTCATATTTACAACTCCACCCAACCAAAATGCAACATTATTTCAAAAAACCTTTTATATCACTACAAAGTATCATCCTTGGCCTTCCTTGAGAAAAAAATGTATTGCTTTAAATAACACCCTTGTGCTATTTTTGCATTATGCATTACAGTATGTTTTTAGAACTTGCAAAATCGACATTTTTACCCCATTTTTGGACCCCAAAATGTCAACTTGCCAGGGGTCTCAGAAAATTTCCCTTTCGGCTGTGATTAGGGCCAACATTGGTCTTTCCATATCTGGTGTCAAAAACTTGGGCAATTGTATCCTGTTGTGACAGTACTGCCTCAAAACTAGACTTTTTTCCCCAAAACATGAAAAATGCCTTTTTAAGGGTCTCTTCACATAATATCGACATACGTGTCCATGGTAAAAAAAAAAAGGAATATTTTTTTTATACTTTGTGGATGGTAGGGACTTGGGGTGCAAATAAACAACATTAACATTTCTTAATAACAAATTAACAGCAAAGACTTAAACACAATTTGTATGATTTTCGACCTTCTGGTCACACCTGCGCAAAACAACTGTAGAATTTGATATCAATTAAAAGGCACTCAATACCCTCTATGGATGCCGTATCACGCCTCAAACTGAATACATTTGCATAAATGAATGATAAGGAGAAAACACTCCCAAATTAGTTATTGATTTGTTTTGCTGCCAATGGCGATTTACTGTAAACTCAAAACTTTTCCCTCAAAACTTTTCCCTCGATCTATTTACACGGCTGCTGTATTGCACAATTATTATATACACCAGATGACCTTTGACATTTAGATGACCTCTCCCAGGGGTCAATCATATGACGGAGGAGTAGGTTGGTATCTTAGATTTGATGATAGCTTGGCTTTCCTGTTCAGGAGAAAAGAAAAAAGAGATAACACAATTATGCATTTCCCTTGAAGGTGAGTTTTATAAATCAATTAAGTTTGAAGAGACAGCGTATATTGGCAAATTAGGGTCACTTCGTCCAATTCAATTGTGCACTAATTAGATTTGCTTAAAAGGGCAGGGTATATAATGGTATTGATTGTTGAAGTGACCTCAACGATAATAAACCAATCATGATTCGCCTGAAGCGATATCACCTTTAACAAAACAAAGGTTTGTAATAATTAAAATAAAAAACATATACACTTAGGCCTAACTATTAAATTTGTACACTATTCTAAGATATGGTTGACATGATAATATTACGTTTCAGTAAAATAGTTTGCACAGTGTATACACCCAAACCAAACAGTGCACTCTTAATATCTCAGGCTAATTCCTGTCATAAAAAAATCACGAAAGTTCACTGAGTGATAGGATTTCACTGAGGAAGGACAGTATAATTTCCCCTGGGGCCTCAGTTTATTAATTTTTATTTGTATGAGAGAAAAGCAAATAGCTGCTTTATTAATACATTGTAATATAGCATGGACATTCGTCACTTAAGGGGGTTCAGAAAGGAATAGAAAAGTAAAAAGGATGCAGCACATTCTAAAATACAAATAGAAGAGTAGTCTTTTATAGGTTAACAGGGTAAATGCTGAACACTTTACCCCTTGGGTGCAAAAGAAAAAAAAGAAAAAATGAAAAATTGGATTAGCAAAGTGGAGAAACACTTTCACATTTTAGCTCGGGCTTAACGCAAGCTTTAAAGAAAAACCACATAGCTTCAACTAAATTACAGGGGTTAAGGTACAGCCAAAGTCCCAATAGAGAGCTTGTATTCCAAGCCCTTCAAGGCGGATGAATGCCAAGTTTTAGCACTTATCTAATTTTCTTGACAGCTGATGAAATAGGTTTTACACCAGACACATTACGGGAGTTTCATTTGCGTAATGGTCACAGGTCGGGTGAAATTGTGCGCTGAATGTGCTATTTTAGGCCGGCTTAGCGTGGAGCTAGACTGGGAGGCTAGCCTAATGTACGCCCTCTGGCTTGGGAGATTGTGTTGGGACAGCTTGGCATCTGTATTCCAATTAAGTGTTATTGAATTTCTGCTGTTATAAGATTGATGGGTATGATCCCTTTACCATACAGCTACCATTTTGGTTTAGTAACCTCTGTCTTAAGGCAAATTGTGGACGTCTATTCACAGAGTTCTAAAAAGGTTGCCAGACTATTTTTCGCACCAGGCTTGGTTTGGAGTCTGGACCCTATTAGTTGGGAGAGCTAAACGGTATTAAAGGAACACGTTGCCTTGGATCGGTCGAGTTGGTCTTTGAAAAACGTTTGTAACCGTTTTTTATAAAATGCATATGGGTAGAAAGATGTTGTAAAAGTAGAATACAATGATCCACACAAACATGCCTCGAAATTGCGTGGTTTTCCTTTTACCTCGTCGACTAACACGTCGGCCATTTATGGGGGTCAAAATTTTGACTCCCATAAATGGCCGACGGTGATAGTTCGCACAGTAGAAGGAAAACCACGCAATTTCGAGGCAAACTTGTGTGGATCATTGTATGCTACTTTTAAAACATCTTTTCAACCATATGCATTATATAAAAAACGGTTAAAAACGCTTTTGTTTTGACCAACTCGTCCGATCCAAGGCAACGTGTTCCTTTAAATAGTGAAAGAAAAAATAGTGAGAAAGTCAAAGAACAAAACACATAGTTATGACACATTAAAGAAGATTGTAGTAGAAAGTTATCATTATAAGAAGCTTGACAGCGCCCTCTTTGTCAGACACTAGACATAAAGGGTGTCTCTCAAAACTAGTGATGACTGTACAAAAACAGTGACAGCTAAATGGAAGGAAAATAGTACATGTATGATAAAGTGACATGTACTGACTGCAAATGACATCAGTGACATTGGCATATCTCACCAGACAACAATAGCAAATGTTAAAACAACAATAGGTACAAAGTAACAAGAGGTTACCAATGGCAATTCATGGAAATGGTAATATCAGCACATATCTTAAATGAATACAATAGCAAATGCAAATAGATACACCAGCATTTGCTCTAAATGACAACAATTAATATTGAGATAAATTAATATTTGCATCTCCCACAAATGAAAATAGGAAAACTGCATTGATGTAAATGACAATTGTGACAAAAAGAGATTAGGTTACCAAATGCATTTGTCACAATTGATAACAATGACAAATAAGATAAGGTAACATTGGCATATCTCAAAAAATTACATCAAAAGCAAATGCAAATAGGAACAGTGGCATTTGGTAAAAATTTAAATAGTTATAAATAGAGATTAGGTTACCAATGGCATTTCTGACAAGGGATAACAATGGCAATTGAAATAGGGTAAAATTGGTATATACATGACATCAAAAGCAAATGAAATTCAGAACACTGGCATTTGGTACAAATGACAATGTCAAAAAGAGATCAGGTTACCAATGTCATTTCTGACAAACATTAACAATGGCAATTAAGACAAGGTAAAATGACATATTTCACAAATAAAATCAATAGCAATAAATGACAGTTGTGACCAATAGAGATCAGATTATTAATGTCATCTCTGACAAGGAAAACATTGACAATTCAAATAAAGTAGAATTGGCATATCAAACAAATGACATCAGAAGAAATATATGACAATTGTGATAAATAGAGATCAGATTATCAATGGCATTTCTGATAACGTAATATTGGCATATCTCACAAATTACATCAATGGCAAATGGAAATAGTAACACTGGCATTTAGTAGAAAAGACAAAGTCACAAATTGGTTTCCAAATGCATTTCTGACAAATTATAACAATGACAATAGGGGGATAAAGAAAAATTGGCATACATGTGTGTATATCAATAGCAAATGAAGATAGGAATAATGGCATTCAATATAAGTGACAATTGTGAAAAAAGGGATTATGTTACCAATGGTATTTCCTAAAGATTTGTGAGAATGACAAATGTGATAAGACACTGGTAACACTGGCATAGTTCACAAATGACAAAAATAGCAATGGGAAATAGGATATGCTGGCATTGCTACAAATGACAACAGTTGAGATTGAGTTATAAAATGGCAATTCAAACAAATTATACCAATGGCAAATAAGATAAGTTTATATTGGCATATCTTTAAAAATGGCAATCGTGAGAAAAAAGACACGAAGGTACATGCCAACATCAGTATATCAATGAAACAAGTGACAAGTAATAAAAGAGAAAACTGGCATTTCTTATAAATGTTGTTTCTAATAAAATGCCACAATGCAATGGAGATACATGTATAGAGGTTAAGTAACAGCAACAACAAAATTGTGGCTTTGCCGTACAATGACAGTAAGGAAGACAGGAGATTAAAGAGCAATGACACATATTTATTACAAGACACTTTTACCTTTCCACAGGCCTGCTCTATCTGCTGTAATGCTGCTGTAACCAGCTCCCTGTAATTCTTGTCCATCAGTTTCTTGGAAAGCTTTTTAAAAAAAAAAAAACAGAAAAGAATTATAGGACAAGAAAAAATCCCTTCAAATTGTACTAAGGAAGTACCAAGGAAGTTTGATTAAAACTTAATTGAAAAGAGTCGATGGATGTTCTTTGGAAAGCAGAAAATTAAAAGTATCCTGAGCATTTTTGCAAACGTTTCTCTTTTAATCAAAGTACTCAGGTTATTGATCGAATATCAGCAGGATTCATCAAATGTCACACCAGTTGAAATGTTTTCCATCTATGTTTGGACAGCCACACACACACATCACCAAAGAACCAATAATTTAAATCACTTAAGTAACACCAATGCCGTCTTCTTGGCAAGCTTTGCAAACAGTGTGAAATGTTTTGTCCGATACAGAAATTGATCTTTGTCAGCACAAAAACATGTTCAGCTGACAGTGACAGTGTCACAAACTTCACCAGAGTACGTTCAATATTCTGGAAAGAGATCAATTTGGATGGAGAGTCAAAGAAGATTAAAACGAAACTGAAAACAATCAAACACGTTTATTCCAATGAACTGTTCGATTAAGCTTTGAAAAAGGGTCAAATGTGAGAACACTAAATTGAAAAACATTTGTTGATGTAACATTCTGGGCATCAGCTTTTTACTGAAGTCACTGAGAACTGCAAATTTGATAGAACATTTCTCATGGAGAAACAAATAGCTGCTGTAGGAAATTATTTTGTTATGGACATCTGACACTTGGACAGTGTGTCTCAGCGAAATTTCTATGGATTTGTTCATCAAACTTTGCAAGAGTTCCTGGTTCAACTTACATAGCTGAGTACTGACTTGAGGTAGGGATTAAGCTGTGGGCCCACCGCTACACTCAGGTGAACGAGTGACTCCACTGCTCCTTCGAAAACAGAACCATTGGAGGAACCCTGAGATCAAAAGCAAAGAAAAAGAGATAAAAGTAACTGAAATTAATGAGCCATATTTCCGGGGTTATATTCATTCATACCCAAAACAGTTATTAAAGATTGGAACACATTACCACCACAGACATCTAATCCATCACAGACAATAAAACTTTTAAAGGAGCCGTTATAATCCACCTCTAAAGCAAATTGAAACTACGGCGCAACAAAAGTGACAAAACGCCTATTGATTTGTGCAGGGCGAATCGCGTATACCCCCGGAAGTGATAAAAATACTATTTATAGCGCCCTCGCACGGTCAAAAATAAGGCGCATTACAGTAAAGTGAGTTTGATATTGGACAGTGGACATTGGACATTCACATAGGCTGTATAGCGAATGACCAATATCAAGATAGCAAAGTAGACATTCGCTTTACAAATCTATGTGAAGGTTCGATTTCCAATAGAGAAATACAGTTATAGCTCATAACACTGTGAACCACAGTGGATGTGATCTCTCTACAAAAATGGTTTTTAAGGTGGCTCACTTGTATGTGATATGTAGGGATTGGTAGAGATCTCTACCAATATCACATCAAAGTGAGCCACCTTACCATTTTTGTAGAGAAATCACATCCAGGCGGTTCAAAGTGTTAGCCATCCAACCTTGAGCTGCATTAACACCAGGGGTCATTGCAAATTTTAGAACACAACCCCAAAAGCGGCAAGATCTTCTGAAGGGGAAGGCAACTTTTTAGTATAGAGTAATAAACCACAAGGGAAATTGTCTAGGTAAATTAATTTTGGGTTAACCAAACACAATTTCCTTAATCAGGACTTGAACCTGTGACCTCCGGAATAATAAGCTGGCACTCTGAAACTGGGCCAACAAGTCCTGGGGCGGATTGCACCGCTAACTTGAAACATGCTTAGACAGTCTTTAATTATAGACCGATTGCAATAGCATGGTCTATAATTATAGCCAGTCTTAAATCTTAAGCCTGCTCTGAGCTGGCTATAATCGGTCTTTGTTTTGGTTTTTAAGATGGTGCTGCATTTGTTAGTTGTAGATGATTTGATACAAAGAGCTCTACGATGAAATTGTGTTTTAGAAATAGATTACACCCATTAGAGGCATTATGATGATGATACTTTGTATCGTTAGTGTCATATGTTCCCAATAGTACAAATTATACAACTGGATTGGTAGTCTACCTATTTTGTCAATATCTTTCTTCAAGGGTAAGGCAGAAGCCATTCAACCTGTAAATGCTTTACAACCAGCCAGGGGTAAGCTTTGAAAAAGAACCTGAGAAGTAGCACTAACAGGATCACCTCAAAAGGGATGAGGATTTTGTAAATTTCTAATATCGAGGAAGCAAAGATAATAGAGCGCTGCAAGGCGCAAGATGAGGAACTGAACCTTTATCTATTGTTGGAACGTGAAATACCCATGGGCGGCATTTCAGCAAGTGAATGATTTGTTTCCCATTGATAGGAATGGTCTCTGTCTGCACTGATCTGCACAGGTCATAATAGTTTCTTGCCGAAATGGCGTCCAGTGGGATTTCACATTCCAGCCCGAGTTACGCATCGCGGCGCTATATAATCTTTGCGAGGCAGTAACAAACAACCAGGGAAACGGATGAGTGGCTTCTGACAAACATAGAAGTGTTCAAACTCCATTACAGCAACCAATGTAATTATATGTCTAACTGCTTAATAATAACTCTTAAATAGTAGGGCAATTCCAACGAATGATTACTGCGCTTCCAACATTATTAGCCCTGGTCACTGGGTCCTATATTTCATTCCTTAAACTATCTCAGCTCCGGGGCTGTTTACAGCCTGTGCTGCAAAGTATATGTAGCGCGCTAAGCTAAACTAATCACAAGAACAACCTCTGCCCTCACAGATAAACATTTCCCCTGGGTGATGAGAAGCAACTTCATAGTTGTAGTATCTTGCTCAATGACACAAGTGTCATGACAAGGTTTCAACTCTAGAACTTGAACCAAAACCCGAGTCCGATGCACTTAACCGCTTGGCCACAAATTAGTATGGCATTATAGACCAATTTCCTGGCCAACTTTTGCTAAGCTACCTCATACAACCGAGAATAATTCTTAAATCCTTTAGGGCAATAGGGCTTGGCCTACATATTATTCATTTAACACTGAGCCCTTGATGTGCATTCAACCTCCCTGTCTTAAAAATAAAACCTTAAAGTAGGCCTAAACCCAATCTTGCAAACATCCCCTTAATCAATCCTCTTGGCTCCCCGCCCTTATTGACCTAATGAGCTTTAAATACTTGAGTTATTGAAACATCAAATATGAATGTAAATTAAAATGAAATTTAAATCAAAAGGTGGCCAGCTGCAACAATTTAACACACTCTGTTAACTTTAATGTTGATCTTGTTTAATGCTCGAGTGCTGTTGTGTTTTAAGTGTCACGGTTGCCCCGTTATGATGAATTAGCTGAGTCTCCGTTTTAACACTTTTTAATGAAGATCTAATCAAGCAAACCCAAAGAGGTCCAGTTTGTTTATGCAGGCAAAAAGCAATCAACAGCCTTCCAGGACTCACTTTCACAGGGCTGCTAAGCACCATAACAATTGTGCTTACTAGATTGAAGTATATCCAATCAAGCAATCTCCAAAGGGTCCCGTTTGTTTATGCAGAAAGGCAATCAACACAGCCAGTTTACCCACACCCTTTCCTTCAGGTACCTAATTTAATAGCTCTTGCTGCCAAGCACAAAACAAGTTTGCTTACCAGAATAAAGTTACCATCTTTAATCAAGCAATCCCAAAGAGGCCATGTTGGTTTATGCAGGCAAAAAGCAATAAACACAGCCAGCTTACCCACCCCTTTACTTCAAGTACCTAATTTAATAGCTTTTGCTGCTAAGTACAAAACAAGTTTGCTCACCAGAATAAGGTTAACATCTTTAACCAAACACTCAAAAAGAGGCTCTGTTTGTTTATGCTGGCAAAAAAACAATAAACATAGCCAGCCTACCCCATTCAATCCAAAAGGAATTGTTATTACTTTTAATAATACAGTTTCCCCCCTGCTAATAGCAGGCTCATGAAATTGAGCCACGAAGGTTGGATTTCAAAAGAATTGACTAAACCATACCATTATTTGCTTATTGCTCATTTGCTTAATTGTTCATTTGATAGTGAATGTACATAATGTTGATTCCAACAAATGCTTGTTTTTATTCTTCATAGAACTCGGGAAAGTACTGAGTAGACAGTGCCAACTGTTATACAGGTAAAACCAAAATGAAAACTCTTTATCCCGATGCAAACTTAACATCTTTTAAATGCATTACAAGTTACAACAGGCTGTGTTTTCTCTTGGAGGAGTGGGATTAAGATTGGGGGGGGGGGGGTGGGGGGTTCTAGATGGATACAGGCACTAACCGAGATGTGGTTTAATCCATTAACAGCTCATACCCTATAACTATTTCAATCAAATTCCAACATTCCCTTTTAAGATATTGGAAGTTCACATCTTAAAAAGGGTAGGGTTGAAACGGGGTGGGGTTGAAATAGAGGGGGGTTGTAGATGGGATACAGGCCCTAACCCTATTGATCTCTTAATCAGCTCACACCCTATAGCTATCAAATCAATCAAATTCCAACACCCCTTTCTCGATATTGGCAATTGACCTCTAGGGGGGAGGGGGGTGAGAGGAAGGGGGTTGAGAGGAAAGGGGGCCTCTGGGTAAAATTTGTAATCACTCTGCGGATCTTACCAGATTACGAGTTGATTAGAGTGGAATCTTATTGAATTCTGCACTCAAAAAGACGTGGTGGGGATTTCAAGCAGGGTTAAACTAACAGTAAATGTGTTGTGTAAGGCATGTATAGAACCCAGTGCACTTTTGGAAAAGAGAAGGGGTTCGCCCAAGTGTTCCTGGCTGTGACTGCTGTACGCGCCGTTAAGCTTGGGCGACATCACGATATTATCGAATATCGCGATATTAATTTGGAAACGATTTCGATATCAGATGGATTTGGTTTAATCGAAATATCGGTATATCGCGATATATCGCGATACATCGTGATAATCGCGATATCGATTAAATATCGTGATGTATTTGCTAGCTGAGACATCTTGCACCCCATAGGTTTGGAGTAAAACCAGAAGAATAGGTCATTAGAACACCTCTCTTATGCCATGACTGTCTCTTCTACAACTTTCACTTGGAGTTTGAAGGCTGATGATGTCAAATTTAATTAATCGCGATTATATCTAATATCGCGATATATTGTCGCAATATATTGTGAATAAAATAAATCGATATTGCCCAAGCTTACGCGCCGTAGCACCTTGTAAACCATTATAAGGTGCTAATTAATCGGGTCTCAAATCTCATCACTGTAATAACCTATCTTTCTGAAAGTTTGTATATACTCAGCGCCTTGAGTACTCTGTTTGGTAGATACGTGCGCTATATAAGACTTCAATATTATTATTATGCCCCAGAGTAGAGTTCGGAATTAAAAACAAACCCATACAGCAAGGTACATATTTACACAAGGTGTTAATGCAAACTGAATATATATAGGCCTACATTAATAATATTAGGTTGGGGTTTTACCCATTACCTATGTAATAAGCACTGCATAGTCAGTGATGCCCGCATAGTGCAGAAAATATCCAGGGGCACACTACTCATTTGGGATTTGAACCTGGGATCCCCGTATTCTAGCCTCAGCAAGCACCTTTGTTTTGTTACAGGCTTGTGCAGGATACAGGTCCCTCGTGCTGCGTTCGCAATAAACCAGTTTAAGCTAAGAGACAAATCAATGAGCCATCCTCCTTGATTTTGAATCTGCATCCAACTAAATATTGTAGTGCCCTCCGCCCCCTTACATCAACACTAATAGTATATTTTTACTCATCATAGATGTGTGATAAGCACTACTGCATAGTAAGTGATGTCAAAATCCTGCAAAAATGTCAGCGAGCATATTACTCAGCTGTGATTTGAACCCATGACCACTTTATTCTAGCCTAGGTAAGCACTATGATATGCAATACTTATCTCACATAATTTTATGGGGTTAAACTACAATTTATATTATTCTATAACCCAGAAGCAAGTTAATCCAGCTCAGGTGGTATCAGCTGCTATTTATATCAGTTTTAAACTGGCCTCTTGTACCCTGGCACCAGGACTGAGAGTCGTTGTTGAAAAAAAAAAGTCCAAAACTAAGATACAAATTTTTAGAGGTGGGCAATTCCACACTAATGGGCACAAAAGCGTGACATGGGAGGAGAATGTTTGATAGTAGTAACAAAATGAAGTATGTTGTCATGTATTTTTGTCTGTGTACCTTCAGAAGCACATGAGGATTGTGGTTAACAGAAAAAGAGGATAAATGACCGAGTTTTTTATAAACTGGAAGGATAAGTCTTCAAGATTTATACGTACGTAACAAGGACAGACATTTTGGTTATCATTTGATAGAAAGTATACTAAAATAAATGTATTGCCCAATGTTGTCCAGATACCAATTCTACAGACCCTTCGAGATAGTTACCAGCCAAAATTAAGAAATTTTCTTCCCTGCTGTTTAAGAAATTTAATTTTTTTAAACAAATGGTTACGTACAAACAAAGACAGAATTTTGTCACAAATTGTCTGTCCAGTGTTTGTACGTTACTTTTTTCCCGTTTTTATTGCCTTAATACCCACAGCAACATCTCAGTTTTATTGCTTACAATCTTTAAGAGTCAGAAAAGTTACTAACACAATATTTTGTAATTGATTTCAAACTTTGTCTTTACTTTCCAGGCCATGTGTCTGTCTTTTGTTACATACGTAACACATTTTAAATGACCTTGTAATTCGTAGAGGTCAATGATATATATATTTGTTTTTAAATAGGAACAATTATAAACAGATTTAACATGTAAAGAAAAAGACTGTAACAAAATAGTTCCCTTTGTCTTGCTCTCACATGCCTATCTTACAAAGTTATCCCATAGGTCCATTAGTGTGGAATTGCCCAGGTATGTTATAATAAAGAATTGGCACCTACCAATGCAGTCCGGAGTGGCACAATGATCCTTGGTAAGACGGTCAGTGCCTTGCTACTCACATCAGAAACTTCTAGTAGTTCCTTGAATCCTTGCCGTGCAACAAACTGGTATGGATGCTTGAATTCTTGCAAACCCTGCCAAATCAAATTGAACAAAAATTAAACAATGAACTTCCAAAGTGCAAAAAAGGGGAAATGCATTTGCAATTTATCCTCAACGATTAACCCTTTGTGGATAAACTTTCCTGAAACTTTTCCTGAAATAGCTTTGAGAAGTTGCCTTATTGTAACTAGATGTTTATATCTGTCTAGTGCTGTGACTAGCGCTGTGACCCGTAGGGGTGATATTGCTAGTGAATATGATGAAGAAATGTCAGTTCTAGATGTGGAAGGAATCACAAATTAACAAAGAAACACAGAGCAGACATGAAACTCTGGACTTACTACTATTCATAACATGGTTGACAGCAACCAACTGGGGGTAATGACATCAAAGCATACATACTCACAATCATTCACTTTAACACTTTTTTTCAAAGTAATCCGATATCACATGAGCATATGGTCATTGTACTTGGATCTTTAACAAATCCCAACACTAATGGACATTTTATTTAGCACCAGTATCCGCCAGTTTTTAGGCTGACGGCGGATGAACATTATTACCCGGTCACTGAGCCATTTATGTAATTTCTTAAGCCACCTAAGCTGCCTGGGGGAGAATGCAGTCTGTGCTGCCAATTGTCTAGCACATTAAAGCTAACTCAATCACAAGAACCATCTCTGGGGTATCCATTTACTCCGAAGAAAAAGAACCAATAGTTAAGTGTCTTGCTCAGGGGTACAACTGTCATGACAGGTTTTCGAACCCACACAGCCCCATAATTCGGCCACCAGAACTTGAGTCGGGTGCACTTGACTGTCTTGCCTTAATGATTTACCCATCAAGGGAACTCAGTAAACTCCCATAAGGGGATATATATATATAAACACCAAGCCGGCAACAACCCATCTCGCTCATACAAACATTGGTTTAATGTCAGTGGTTATGAGTTGTACACATCAAGAAATTGTGAGTCAGTACCTCAACGACAATACTCATTCTACTCATTGTGAAATCAATGGTTAGCCTGGAGGGATTAGAACCCACAACCTTGTGATTGCAAGTCCTGCAGTCCAACCACTGGACCACAGTGACCTGCTTGACCAGAAAACACCACAAAATGACGGGCCATGTTCGAATTGGCGGCTACAGCTACGGCTACCGCTAGATTTCCACGTCATCATGCTTTGACGTATAGGACGTCCTTAGTAACAGCAACAGCCGCAGCCATAGCGGTTGACATAAATTCAGATACAGCCTTAGTAAAGATGACCCTTTACTACTAGACTAGAATTTGTTCCACTAAAAAAAAAAATAATTCAATTTACCTCAGCTAGGGTTATCAATAGGGGGTCAAAGGGTAAAGTTTCTGGATTGGCATCCCATTGTAGTTTGTGCTTCACTGAACCGTGTACCAACCTGGAATCAAAAGCAATCAGAAAGTAAATGAAAATTTTACAAATAACTCCGTATATTGAAGAAAACAACCTAGGCAAATAATCTAATAAGAGAATTTTAGCAGTTAGAAGGTGATTGTTACGCTTCGCACCTGGGTGTGAAATGGAGAGTGCTATTACTAACCGAGGAAGACAGAATTTATAGCATAACATTCCATTGCACAACATGCACTTCAGTGGTGAGAGTAACTGTGATGACAAACAAGTCTGAAACTAGAGCATGAAATTCTGGAGGTGGGTTGGCATTTTCAACTTTTGGTAAACCCTAGAGTGAGAAATGTTAAATTTGCATAACCTAGATGCAAATTTAGCATCCTATTAAATCATTGCAGTATAAGCTGCTAAAATTTGGGATGTACCAACCTGGAATCAAAAGCAATCAGAAAGAAAAGGAAAAATTTACAAATAACTCCTTAAATTTAAGAAAAACAACAAGAAAATAATCTGACGAGAGAAAATATCTGAATGCTAGCAGTCAGTAAGTTAATGAAATGCTATGCACCTGGATGTGAAATGGAGAGTACTAATTACTGACTGAAGACGGAATTTATAGCATAACATTCCATTGCACAACTTGCACTTCAGTGGTGAGAGCAACTGTGATGACAAACAAGTCTGAAACTAGAGCGTGAAATTCTGGAGGTGGGTTGGCATTTTCAACTTTTGGTAAACCCTAGAGTGGAAATGTTAAATTTGCATTTAACCTAGATGCAAATTTAACATCCTATTAAATCATTGCAGTACAAGCTGCTAAAATATAGCATTTGAACTACCTCTAGCTACCTGGAAAAAACTGACTGGGTGATCCTGAGTTGGTAAGAAATCTGCTACAGAAGCAACGGTCGCAGGTTTGAATAAGGGAATCAATGTGTGGTGAAGAGGTTTTCAACAAGTGGTTTAATTCCAACGAGGCCTGGTTTTTGATAATTTTACCGAGACGAAGTCGAGGTAAATTATCAAGAACCAGGCCTCGGCGGGTTTAAACCACTAGTTGAAAACCGATTCAACACACTTTGATTCCAATTCATAAATACCTTTTCGGTCGAAAAACATCAATACTTATGGTCAAAAAGTATAATAAATGCAAAAATTATAATTTGTCAATGATTTCTTTCAACACAACACCCCTCCAGCTATAAAATGGTAAGGCCCAGCCAAGGCCCTCGGGTAAACAACTCCTTATAAGGGAATGCTGTGCGCGTCATGCGTATCGTGTGATGTGGCACAACTGTCTCGGCCTTGCCCTCGACCAATAGGAATGAAGAAACTGTCTTATAAGCACAGGTGCAAACTCACGTGTCAAGCCCATGTTTCAACACTTTTTACTGGTGTTATACCATCCGTTCAAACAACCCCCTATGATTCCCTCTCGACCAATCAGAATGAGTATACTGTCTTAGGTATTTATGAATCCCATTTAATATGCCTGTTATTTTTGTATAAAAAGTACTGAATATTATACACATAATGAATGTTTATGAGTGCAATGGTGCGAATATGTTCATGAGTTGAAAGATGGAGTGTTCTATCCAACGAGGCGGAGCCGAGTTGAATGGAACATTCCAGCTTTCAACGAATGAACATATTCGCACCATTGCACGAATGAAAAACATTCATTATTTGTTTTATATAACATCCAAGTAGATCTTTGTCGTTTTGATTGAAAGATACAACTTTCAAAACAAACAAAGCGTAGGCCTCCAAACGATGCTAGTAATTTTACTCATATGCCTTGCTGCGTTACCAAAGACACGCACACGCAGTGATGTTTTTACTCAGCTTTTTCGTTCCATCCGAAAAGTACCATTGCATGCTGGCAGCGTGCAATGGTACTTTTCGGATGGAACGAAAAAGCATGGTGAGTGACTCAGCGTGCAATGGTACTTTTATTTGCTATCACGTGACAGACAATCCTCCAATCAAATGGCAAGGATCTGCTTGGGTGTTAACACACATCAGTAAGAACAAAATAGTACTACGAGCTTTAAGGAACAGTATCCTCAGCTACCAGAGAAGTTGATCAATGTGCACGAGTTCCTTAAAGAAAAGGCGGCTGTTTTTAAACCAAGCAATCTATAAGTCAGTCGTCAGGCGTTTGTACAAAATTTCTTCTTCCAAGTATTTAATACTAGGCACTCAAGGGCTCCTTCAAGAAGTGCCTCAGTAGCGTCAACACCCTCATCCAGACACTGAGTGAGAAGAAAAGGACAACCATAAGAGGTCCTTGATTGAAAACCTCACGAACAGAAATTCCCAATCTTCTACTTCAGGCAAGGTGCACCAAAAGTCCAATGTCCTCCAAACTTCATAGATTAAAATTCGCTCTGAAAAAAAAATGTATTTTATATGAAAGCAGTTGGAGGCAAACCTTTTAAGACACTGGACACTATTGGTTATTGTCAAAGACCAGTCTTCTTATCTCACTTGGTGTATCTCAACATGCATAAAATAACAAACCTGTAAAAATTTGTCTCCCCATTACTCGTTACCAGGTAAGGTTTTATGCTAATAATTTTTCTGAGTATTTACCAATAGTGTCCACTGCCTTTAAGCGCACAATTCATACCAAAAGGAAACCAACTTTTTATCTTGTTTTTAGTTTCATTGTAATTTGAAATGTTTTGCCATTTAAATCTGTGTATCATGTATAATTGCTTTTGCCAATTAATTTAGTCTTAACTAATTAATGTTAAGAGAAAACAGAATCAAAACATTTCAAATGTAGGTGGGTCTGGAAGTTTGAGAGACTTGCACAGTCTTGATAGACCTTTGGTCTTTCACTGACAAATATTTCATGAGAAACAAATGAATTTTTTCAGCAATCGACATCAAGACAAAAAACGAGAGTTGAAAAACGAAGAAAATTTTAAAAATAGCTCAGTAAAATGAGAACAACCTTCCTGAACCCCACCCCCATCCAACCATGTAAAGAAAATCCACAATTCCTGAAGTGACATTCAGCTGATGATTGTCTGCAGGCAGTGCTTCCGATGCCCCATAAAGATAGCGCAGGAGTTCATTTACATATTTCTTGCCCAAGGAATGTTTCAATCTGGTGGTTGACAGTCGACAAGTTGAGATCTTGCATGGAGAGTGAGGGCTTAGAATTGGAAAATGGCTTGAAATTGCAAATAAATCAATACCTTGTGGGTGGATAAACCCTTGCCAGGGTGACGGAGAGAGCAGATTGTTCTTCTCTCTCAACATGGAAGGCAGGAATTAAAGGTGTCAAACTTTGGTTAAGTGTTTGAAAATCGCAGAGTACTTTACAGGAATCACAGGCCTGGAATTTCATCTTTGAACATGTTGAAAGGGCAAGGCCATTTTCTTTTTGCAAAGGGCACTGCCAAGGCCAACTAGAGGCAAAGGAATCAACCAAGGGTCATATTTTTTTCCTTTCAATTTTTATTTTATTTTAAGAGAGATCGCTTTAGATCACAAGTCATTGGTTAACTTTAGAAGGGCACCAAGGCCAATACCAAGACCAGAGGCAAAAGAATCGACCAAGGATATTTTTTGTTTTCCTTTAAATGTTTTTGTTTTATGAGAGGGTTGCACTTAACTTATTCGGGCTGTTGTCCCAAATCAACTGTCACCAGGGGCAAGTTGCCACCTAGTGTACTCCTAGGGGCTAAAACAGGGTTACTATTTACCCCTTTACAGTCCGTAAGGATGTTGGCATGGGCATCATCCACTAGAAGCCTGACTTGTAGAGCAGAATGCACTAGGAGAGGGCTACTGCCACCAGGGGCATGTTGCCACCTACTCCTAGTGGCTGAAACAGGGTTACCCCCTTTACAGTCCATAAGGATGTAGGCATGAGGTTCATCCACTAGGAGCCTGGCTGGTAGAGCAGAATGCACTACTCTCCCAACATTTTACGAATGGTTAAGTGCCTTGCTCAAACGCCACGTGTCATGACCGGGTATTGAACCCACACTTCACCGCTATTGACACCAGAGCTTGGGGTCCGGTGAACTGTACCACTCAACCACAACACGCCCCATTTCATGCATATTATAATTCAGGTTGTGAAGCTAAGGATTCTCAGAAAAGATAATTCAATCAACATAGCCAAGAACCCATTGGAGAGAAGACAAGGAAGGAACTTTCAGTTTAAGAGGTAGGAGGAAACCCTTGAGAATTATTCCAGTTAAAACCCATGCAATTAGGTAGGGACTAAAACCCATAATAAAATATAGTGTCCCCAATGGGATTCGCACCAGAGTCCTAGAGGTGGAATTTTAAAAGTTCAAATTTAAAAGTAAAAATACATATGTTAAAGGTATGGGACTGGTATGTATAAAAATCATTGTTTAATTTTAGTTGGAAAGCTTACTGATTATGAAGTTCATACTAAAACAATTTTTGTGTGTGAAACATTTCACTGTGAAATTAATTCTCATTCCAGAGAGAAGTCTAATAACCAGGAAATATGCAAAAAGCTGATGTCAGTAGCAACCAAAATCAAGGGCTATGTGTTTACACATAAGCTGAAAAATAAGCATGGTTTCACTATTTTCTCCTAACTAATACAGCTAATTAAGCCAAAATTTTCACAGGATTATATTACAAGTGGTCACAAAAAACAAGAACTCTGTCTACAACTATTGTGTCAGCTCTACCATTCCTTTAAAAAATCAACAGTTATTTCTCATCTGGCTTCGGCTTATCTCTGTTACTTTACTATGTCTCAAGATAGACGTCTGGTCCAGGGAAGGAATGAGAAACGGGTAGCATGGATTCTATCAGTGATGTACATGTATAAGTGGCATGGTGGCGTGACTTCAGATGTACAGCAAACTCAGTTGGGAAATCACAATCAAGCAAAGTCAATCCCCTCTGATGTTAATTTGGTTGATATGCAGCGCCGTCTTCAAGCGCAAAGGGGAAAAGAGTTCCCAGTCCTGAAATTCTTAGATGACTTTTTTGGATTAGGATTAATTGATTTCCCACCCTCACCCGGCCCTTTCACGGGGTGCTTCATTAGTGGCACTTTGAAGTTCTCTTTGGACGCCCTCAGTTCTGAGAAGAGATAAGGGTAAGATGTTGTTGTCACCAATCCCCTGGGTCTCTGATTGTGCCGATCGAGGAGACAACAGGGGAAAAGATTTCCCGGATCAGAAATGTTGGATGACTTTCTTGGATTAGGATTAATTGATTTCCAACCATTAACCCGCCCCTTCCACGGATGTTATTATGGAGTGCATCATTACACACTGGCACATTGAAGTCCTCTTTGCACCACTTAAGTTCTGAGAAGATAGGGGAAGATAGGGGAAGATGTTGTTGTCACAAATCCCCTGGGTTTCTAATTGTGCCGATCGAGGAGACACAACGTCTGGGTTCTACAGGTGACCATCGTCAAGTCTGGTGGTTCACAATTACTTTTTTAAAAGATGGGGGGTTGCAGGTAAATGTTCAATCTTTCAGAAATATGCTTGGAGATGAATAAAAAAGCCTATTTTACCTGCATGGTATGCCTCCCTTGGCGTAGACGCTTGCAAAAGCAGATTTGGGGTTCTTTGTCTCTTTAAACTGTAATAAAAAATGGAGAGCAATTTAATATTAATAAACTGAGCTGTCCTGCTATTAACTGGTGAGCCCTGATACGCTATCCACAGGGAATACTATATGATCCACTGGGGTGTCATGGCCGAGGGGTTAAGGGCATCACATTCAAATTCAAGTGGCTACATGTAAGTCATCAGGGTGTGGGTTCGATTCCCGGTCATGGCACTTGTGTCCCTTGAGCAAGACACTAACATTAACTGTAAATGTGTCTTTTCACACAGGGTTAAACGGGTACCTGTGAGGGCAGAGATGGTTCTTGTGATTGGTTTAGCTTAGTGTACTACTGTACATCTTGGCAGTGCAGGCTGTATACTCCCCAGGGAGATGAGATGGTCTAAGGAATGAAACAAACGGCCCAGTGACCAGTGGTAATAATGTAAGAGCGGCATGACGGAAGTGACAAAATCCACTATAAGAAGCCACTATTAATCAATAGGGGATCTTTCATGGTCTGACAAGCTTGTAACACACATGTATACCTTTATATCATGGTACAGCAATCTTGTTTTTCTCCCAATCAAATCAATGTAACCAAGATGAGGCTGGCAGGAGAAACAATCTGTTTCCATTGTGTACAATATTACTGCTACTGGGTAGGTACAGGGAACATGACCAATATGGTGGCAAAATTAAAGGTCTATAGACCTTACTACCGCAACGTCACACAGCCCAAGGTTTTGCCAACCAAGGTTAGCAAAAACTATGCGAAGCCACATTTATACAAAGCAAAAACAGATAGCTACAGTTCGTAACAATGTAACACAAACATTTAAAAAAGAAAAAAAAAAAAGGAGTCAAATTTCTTGGAAATAAAGCAACCAATCATGGGAGGTATTTTATTTCATTGACAGCTTGCAGAAAATGTTGAATACAATGTTTTGACAACATTCGGCTGCCCACATCGACCAGCCCAGTTCGTTTATCAATAATGAAAAGGTCTGTATGGAGTATGATCCATTATCGATGAGGTCAAATGAGGTTGCAGCAGCTCTACAATGTAGGTTACTAATTTGAGACTACCTTAGAGAACCCGCATAAATCATATGAGACAACTCATGTAGTAGTAAAATAATGATTGATCTTTTCACACCATGGGAATGACACATCACACATAGCATGCCTAGGAAGAAACCCCGCTGTAATTACCAGGTTTCAGGATCAATAACTTCCAGACATTAATTAATGAGAAACTAGATGAAAAACGTCACATGTATGTTATCAAAATTCACACATAGTAAAAACACTGGTCGAGGTTGATGAGTCAGTGGTCTCTCATGCATGGCACTTGCCTCTCATTTTTCTCAAAGTAATTAAGTTTCAGTTTACTGAGCTTGTTTAAGTAAGCAATGTCAGAACTTAGGGTGATTTTGGAAAAAACAACATCTCAACTCAAATGGATAGGAGTACATGGTACTGACCCAGTTCACCTGACACCATCAAACTGCAACGAGGTAATTTTGGTTGCGCCATTTTGGAGTCAGTATCCTACAGGTGTGTTATACACACCATTTTAAATGCTTGCAACTATTTTCCCCTGCAATTTAGCTCCCCCATAAAGTCAATAAAAAAATTGAATTGAATTGAATTGAATTGAATTATGAGGAATGGGGGACACAATACAAGAACACTTATTACATTTAATGTAGGTTTGGACAAATTTGTCTGTATACACCTGTCCTAAACAGAGAACTTGTGAAGTGTCCGCAATATCTCAAAAAGGCTAATGGCGAACGTGTCAGACAGTAGCTGCGAGTGGAAGGGGTCAATACATTTCTGAAATCTGATGGATCTCAAATAACCTTGGAGTTACATCCCAAAGGAAAAACCTCTCCTTTTATACCCTCCGGCCCTCCCTCATGATTGCATGTTTCTCAAATCAGACCATGACAGATGAACAGAATAAAGTCCTTTATCTGACAAATCCATACCAATTTTATTCACAGCCCTTCCTAAAAAAAGTATTTCTGGCTGCGCCACTGGGAAGGATAAGTAATATTGGATAATCCTCATTCAACGCACGATCCAAGGTGAATAATCTCAGAAAGTGATTTTTTTTGACAGCTTCAAAAACACACTAAGTTGAAGTAGTAAGGTTTGCAGTAGTAACATCATATAGTGCATCTCTCTGATGAGTTGTGATGGTTTGTACACTGGTTGTGTACAGGTGAAAGCTCCACTCCGATGCATGCTGCAGGCTTCGTGTACTTTGTTGAGTTCAGGTGTTGCACAACTGGGTTTTTTTCAACCGTGTTGAGTTACATTTTAAGGCCAACGTGTTTTTATGTGGAGTATTGTGAGGGAAAGTTAAATCACAGCGTTCTTGTTGTAAAAGTTTGAACCACTAATTTCATATCACTTGTGTAGATAAGATATGAGACAGGAGGGAGCATTAACTCAAGCTCTGGTGGTTCTGCTCAGCAGAGTTTGGGTTTGAGTCCCAGTCGTGACACTTGTGTCCCTGAGCAAGACACTGCACTATAATTGCTTCTCTCCAACCAGGTATATAGCCTGTGCAACAATTATGCACTACTAAGCTTAATCAATCACAAGCACTATCTCTGCCCTCACAGGTACACATTTACCACTCCCCAGGGAGCTGAGATGGTTTAAGAAATGAATTCAATGGCCCAGTGACCAGAGGCAAGTATGTTGAAGGCACTTTGAGTTACCCTTCAGATGTGAAAAGCACTATTTAAAAACTAGGTGTAATTATAGAATTGGTCCACCACTTCACTTGGTCCAATAAGTTGCGGGCGTGTGCTCTCACAAGAACGTGGTTTTGTTTTGCGCCAGGAAGGTGCCCAACCTTTGAGCCACACACTTTGCTGTCCAAATCAATCAGAATATTCCATGCTATGGTAACTCAACACGCAAATGGTTCGACACAAAAAATCCATGAATACCTTATGTGAGTGTCGTTTGGAGTGTTCGGTATAGTACCCAATCCATCAAATTCAAGCACACAAATTAGAAGTGTAGCTCCTGGGACATTGAGTACTTGGGGGTTACATGTACTTGATATTGAAAAATACTATATTATTACCGGATCAATAGTTTTCGGATTCAGTCGATCGGAAGGCTTCTTCATAGGCCGAGCTGCGGGACCTGCCTCCCTGGTGCCCTGGGCATTCTTTGTTGGCGTCAGACCAGATGGTCTGGATGGCTGGGAGGGTTTACCAGGCGTTCTGGACTGGGACCTGGATGATGCCATTGATACAATCACTCAGAGTGTCACTTTAACCTGGAGGTATGGAAGGATTTATAGGATATTATTATTATCGCAATGCAAAATACCAGGCAGATAATCATCTTGTTTACGGGTATTTTTTTTAGCAAGGCTTCAGGTTGTGAGGAAATTTGAATGTGTAAAATTTCTTCAGAAATTTGGCACTTTGTAAATGTAACTGCAAAGTGTCTGTGCCTAACTCTGTGTATAGTTGGAAAACTTTCCACTAATTTGTCACTCATTTATAGCAAAAGGAATGTATCGCATTTGTGGAGGTTTTTTTGTAGACACTAGACTATAGGCCTATTATAATGAAAAATTGGTGGCATATCATTTGTTGCGATAACGTAACCCTCCTCGCTGTCGGAGGGAGGGTTACGTTATCGGACTTAACAAATTGTAATAAGAAAATCTGAACAGGTAAGCTGGTATTGTGGTAAGGATTAAATTTGACTTGGGAAGATAAAGTGGTGACAAAATTTCAGCCATCAACCAAACACCAACCAATCCTGCCTGTTCAACATTATTTTACTTAAAATTTACTTAAAGTCAAAGGCATATGCTACGGCCTTATTTAAATTGTAAAACAAAGGCAAAGCTGCAGTTCTCAATGAGACCTCCTCTCCCTACTAAACCCCTGCTGTCGTAGACCCAGTGACTAGGCTGGGGCACTGTCAGACTGTACTCCTTTTTTCAAAATTTCAATAACAGCACGTACTCCAGACCCAGTCACTGACACTGGGTGTGGGTCTACTCTACTCCTAGAACTTGCGGTTTCCGGAGACGATTAGTGAAACTCCTAGAACTTTGGGTTTTGTTTTGCTATCGTCTCCACAGGAGATGATATTGATGGCGAAACAAAACGGCATAAAGCCATAATAGTTCTAAGACTAAAATTAAGACCAGGTCTACTCACTCCTGTCATGCCCAATGATGATTGCATGTGTCAAAACTCTTTCATGGAGTATTTTTTTGAACAAACCCAACCATACCAAAGGTATTAGCCTACCATACCAGCCAAGAACCCATTTCCTACACAACACAAAACACAACACAGAGGAGGGACATAGTTGCTTGTTGAACATTAAAAAAAAAAATTGTCAAAAATTGTGCATGATGATTGAATGAGCCGTTTCCAGTACTATTCTATCAAATTCGTAACAAACAAAACAAGAAAATTACCACAATTATACTAAAAGAATAGAACTACATTATTTATAGGTGAATGAAAGCATTTCTACATTACATTTTGGTCGGTTCAGCAATCAGAGAAATCTTGCACAAAACACTTCAAAGTTCAAGTCCCAAATACAACAACTTCTGGATTTGCAGGAGGCAGACGATAACATGGTATGACTAAATTCTCACAACTCAAAAGAGAATATTGGCCTCGCGCTATAAAACTTTGTTTGTCGTACTACTACACTCGTGGGATTGCGCTTCATTTTCAATTAGCGGTCTCCTTAAACAGCGCCCTCCTAGAAATTAGCTATTTCAGTTAAGTTAACGGTCTCCTTATACAGCGCCCTCCCACGAATTAAGTAGTTTGGTTTAGTTAACGGTCTCCTTATAGAGCGCCCTCCTGCGAATGGATCACCTCGGACCAATCACAGCACAGTATGAAAGCTTACGTCACCGCCCGTTGACCAATGAAATCACTGCCTCCACCAGCAGTGACCACCAGTACATGTCTTTATCATTGCGGATACCAGTTAAAGATAGGGCACCAGCCTAGGCTGACCTCCTTCGTTGGGGGCGCTGTATAAGAAGACCGTTAACTAAACTAAATAACCAAAGTCGTAGGAGGGCGCTGTATAAGGAGACCGTTAATTATTAAGCTGAAGACACTTCTGACCAATACAATGCGAGCGCTATTATACTACTACTTAAGAAATAGTTGCTGAAATCCAACAATAACTCTCTGTGGTCCCGGTGTAGTGATGTTTTTTACGATACCCGTCAGGAGCCCAGTCTTGGTGGGTGACTGATGTAATAATGTTTCCCTGTTTTACTAGAAATTCCAGGGGATGAGGTGAGCGTGAATAAATGGTATGAATGATTGAGTTATAGTTACTCTGTGCGTGTCTCCTGTTCAGTCATGCTGGTTATGGCAACCCAAAGTTTTTCAGTCAACAGCTTACAGCTCAGCCAGTTAATAGCCTCAACACACGTCATTTAATTTGCAGTAAGCACTAAGCACAGATTCGACACATGTTGCCGATCCGACCACAAGATACGAAGGCGAAAAAAAATAAATTATGAAATTAAAAGATGCACACATCACATCTCATGCGCCGGCCGCCGCAGACGACCACCACAAGTGTTCCCGCCAAGCAAATTAATACATCACCTCGGACCAATCACAACACATGAAAAGCTTACGTCACCACACGTTATCCAATGAAATCATAGTGTCCAAATGAAGCAGACTACAACCCATGCCTGTCTTATCAATGCGGATACCAGTTAAAGACGTGGAACCAGTCCAGTCTGACCTCCTCCTCCGTTGGGGGCGCTACATAAGGAGACCGTTAATTAAACTAAAGACACTTATGACCAATGCGAGAGCTACTTGTAAAGAAACATTTGCTGAGTTATCCAGCAATAACTCTCCGTGGTCACATTTAGTGATGTTTTTGACGAGGCCAGTCTGGGCGGGTGATGTAGATAATGTTACCCTGTTTTATGTGGAATTCAAGAGGATGACGTGAGCGTGAATTGATGCTAGTGAATGATTGAGTTGTAGTTATTCTGTGCATGTCTCCTATTTGGTCATGCTGGTTTTGGAAACCAAAAATTTAGCCAGTCAATAGGCGTGTTCCATCACCACATGCCATTTCATTTACAGTAAGCACCATCACAAGTTCGACAGACACGCCCGTCGACCACAAGATACGATAGTCAATAAATTAATAACCCGTTTTATCAAAAATGATGCACACGAAATTGCACAACGCACCAAACAATATGCATGCGTTAGCAGACGACCGAAACTGTTTGAGCGGCCAAGCAAATTAACACATCACTTCGGACCAATCACAGCACATGAAAAGCTTACGTCACCACAAGTTATCCAATGAAATCATAGCATCCCAGTGAAGCAGACTAGACCACCAGTGTCTGTCTATTTAACAATCTGGATACCAGCTGAAGGCAGGGAACCAGTCTAGGTTGACCTCCTCCTCCGTTGGGGGCGATATATAAGACGACCGTTAATATACATTCATTCATTCATTAAGGTTTAATTAAAAAATATCACAAAATAAATACACGACTGAAGTTAAACATACTTAAATTGGCGTGTTTACATTCATTATTGTTTACAAAAAATACAAAAAACAGCAACATTCTGACATTAAAAGGAGAAGAAAAGCTGAAGGCATAAATGCACAAAAATGATAACAATTTTGACTAATAAACTAAACTATAGCTGAAGTGGTGAGCGCTGCAAGGATGCAAGCGTACTTGATTGAGGACTGTTAAAATAAGAAGAAACTTTGTTGAGTTATCAAACAACCTAAGTATCCATGGTCCGTATGTTATGTTTTTGCTTATTAAGTATGTCACAGGTTAGCAAGACAATTCATAGCTTACACCCGGCCCCTTGTTCAACAGGTTCCTCAGACCCGTCCCGTGTGAGCTGCAGCAATGAAGTTTATGAGGCACCATGCCGGAATCATGCCAGACCTTTATAAAAAGTTCACACGCCACAAAAGGGCGCCATGTCAGACGTGGCTATCGTTTGAGGTTGAACATTTGGCTACTATGAGTTTGAATAACCTGACATTTTTTCGTGTGTCATTGTGTTCAGCAAATTAAAACACAGCGCCCCTTACAAAAAGTGTTTGGTGACACGTACATTTCGTTCACTTTCCCCTTGCACCTGTGCGATAACTAATAATAGTTTTACATTGGCCATTTTGAAACACATTTCCGTATGTACGGTTTAGTAATTCAGCTCATTGAAGCTGCCCGTTGCCAGGTGCACGAGAGACATTTTAAGTGACGAGAGATGAAATTTGATTGATCACTGCTCTTTTTTACTGGACGTGTGTAGTTTGTCTCAACGTTTTCAATTCAGATCTCAATCACTTGATAGTTCCGTTTTATGTATAGTCTATGCCGATAAAAATGTTATTTTAACACCGGTAGATTGGAGCCTTGATGAATTGATTGAATTTCCATTGATTTAATGATTGGCATTACCTTGCACTACAGCCCAGGTTAATATACAATCACAATGGACAGCAATATTCGACAACTTCTTGCCGCTGCCCAGCAGTATGGAGGTATGATCTTAATTTGTAAAATACTAGACATAAGCTTAACAATAAAATTATTGCATATTGAAAGATTTGTTGTGTTTTGCTGCGTTAATAATAATATTATTCCTCTTCTTTTTCTCACCTAACTAAAGTTCTGTTTACTGTTTTGTTGTTGTTTGCTGTCGGGGCCTAGGCCTATTTTATTTTATTTTTCTACAAACCCCTGGATGGAAGTGCCATCCATGCCATCCTATTTTGGTATGACAACATCCTAAACTTGGATTCAAAGATCAAGATGTCTTCTTCTTCCATACGGCATGAGGGGATGTCAACATACATGTATTAAGTTTGAGAGCAACTTAATTATTTTTGAATGTCGACATCCTGCTGCAGTCAGGATGTCATCCTGCAGTCAGGATGTCGATCAACAAGAACGCTCATTTTCGGAATGATAACAAAAACATCCCGAAAATCTTGAGAACCCAAGATGAATTATTGGGAAGACAACAACCTACTTACTTTCAGGATGTTGTCATCCTGGCTTATTAAATGTCCCATCTGGAGGACAAAGCATGGACATGGTATCTTGCTCTCAAGAGTGTCATAATGACCAGGATTCGAACCAACCTTCTGTTAATCAGAAACACCAGATCTAAAGTCCAGTGCTCTTAGGGCCATTTAGCTTTGCGTACTAGGACATGCAAATCTAATACCTTTAATCCTGTACTTCGTCACTAATTATTTAAAATAACTTTGATTTTTCCCAGTTGAGTCTGAGGGTTCGTTCTTGCATCAAGCCTATGATCAGCTTCGGGTTGCAGCAGAGACTAAACCAACGTCAGACGGACCACTGCCGTTCGGCCAGGATCTCTATGTACTGTGTGCTGAGATCGCTTTCCAGGTACTAGTGTTCCGAGTTGAGAATAATTAACGGGCAAACACATTTGGAGATATTTGCGGGTGAAGGAGTTTTGGAAAGACAGTGAAATGATAAATACATCGTTCATTGTTTATTTAAAAAAACACAAAGTGACTTCTAGTGGGTGCCTTTGAATTATAAGTATTATGTTGACAAAAAAACAATCTATGGCCCAACTTTTAAATCACCATAGTCTTGTGTTCCAAGCAAAAGTGTTGTGAATGAGGTGCATGTCAACAAACTTTGGTTCACCGCCAAGTTTACTACCCTAGCTCCTGGTCTATTTGTAGAACGCTTTACAGAATATGGGCTACCCAAGAGTAAGTTACAGACAGAGCCCCCCAGGGGAACAATGCCAGTCTATGTTCCACAGTCCTAGCCACTAAGGACGTCTCTTACATGTCAAATCAAAAGCCTGGTGCAAGTCAGAAAAGAGAACAGATCTTGTCAGTTTTAGGAATTAGAAAGATTTTTTATTTTTTTTTGTAAACTGTGAAGACAGATTGATATGTGTAGGATGATGAACTCTTCATGTTTTATTTTCACAATAATGATGGGTTGGCATAGTTGGCCTTCCACCTCTAGACCCTGTTCAGATAATGCCGGGGGGGGGGGGGCACTACATTGATTGGGTTTTCAGTCTCTATCTGACTGTGTTGGTTTTCTCTTGAATAGTTATCTGGGGTTTCCTCCAACATCTACAACTGAAACTTCCTTCATTGTCTACTCTGCATTGGGTTATTGGCTAGTATAGTGATCACGTTTGCTTTTCTGAGAGTTCTTGGCAGCACAAACATATAGGCCTACTTGTTTAAATAGCAACAAACCAAGTCAATCAATCAACTATCCCACATAGTTAGGATACAACAACCCATGACACTTGTTTCGTTGTTTCTTTCTCAACAGTATGGTCTGGATGAAATCACCAAGGAATGTCTGAAGATGTTCTTCATGAAGGCCTCTCCTTCCAACCAGTTCTTGTGCAGAGCCTACCTGTGCCAGGCCCAACTGTTGGCACCAACTTCAGCTGAGCATAATGTAATTGGTTGTTCTCTTAATCTTTGGAAAGCAATAAGACTGGCTTTTACTGGAATGTCATGACCAAGCTGGTTTCAAAGTCTGCAAATGCAAGCCTGAAATTACATAGAAGCACCATGGTTAAGTGTCTTGCTTAATAAGGACACAGGTTTCACAACTGGGACTCGAACTCAGAAACACCAGAAATTTAATTTGGTGCTCTTAACTGCTAGGCAATGTCACACCACAATGCATCTTTCGTTGGGTTCTAGGGAGTATCAGGAATTCTTTAGAGGACTTAAGTGGTGGGAGAGGGGGTACTGCTGTACAAGACTCAGGCCTGTATGCTTCGTTTTTGAAAGGGCAAGGGCACCAAGGCATTTTCTCTTTGGCAAAGGGCACCCTATGAGGAAATTGTAAATTTGTACTGTAGCATTTCAAGGGCACCAGGGGCAACGGAGACAATCGCCTTTGTTGCCTCCGTGAAGTGTCAGGCCTGAGTCAAGATGAAAATAGTGTTGAAGTATGGGAATATTGGGGGGGGGGGCACACACCACTGCCACATAGTTGGCATATAACCTCTGTTTGCTCCATGGTCTTGGCCATGGTGCCCCTTACCGGTACATACTTTCCTATATATTTTAAGACTTTCCAATGAAAGTGCCCTTTGCAATATGAAAACACCACGCCTCTCACAGATGAAATTCAATATAATACTTCTTTTTCTTGACAGACCCAGTTGGAAAAAGCTGTTGTGTATCTTCTTAAGGCAATTAACTTTGCAAAAGAAAACCAAAGGTCAGTGCTAGAAGTTGGTTCAGTCTCTTTTACTAGAATCATACCTGTCATCATGATCGTAGCTGGCCTGTGGCTATGGAATATGAACTCTTACTCAGTTACTGCAAGGACGCCTTCTGGCCATTGCGTTATAATAATAATGATGACGCCCCTCTGGGATGTGACAGCAAGTGCCCTCACATGCAATAACTGGGTTAGAGTTCATAATTCCATGTACAGCCACATGGTTGCTATGTCGACAGTCTCCCTTTTTAAACATCATAGCAGCTACATCATAGCAGTCCATGTTCAACTACTCGACAAATGTTCAATGATCGCTCCTACAATTCAGCTCTTAATAAGTCCAGTAGTTTTTTACTTGAAACAATTTATGAGTCAAAATATGTGTCTATTGTTTTTTGTGTATCAAAGGTCCAACTTGTTTGATTCAAACCATATTAAGTCGTCCATTTTTATTGTAAATTGTAGTTTTTTTTAAGGTAATGCTCAGTTATTTCTGAGGAAGTTGCTACCTTTCTAAGTGGCCTGCTCAATGCTTCAGTTTAGTTATGAAAGTCATGAAACAATCTTTGAGAACCAGATTGTCGGCTGCTTCTCAGATGTCACTTCAAATTGTAACAAAAAACCTCACTTTCTCAATAGCCATTGTGCTATATACGTCTTCCTTGTTAGGATACCAAGGGTTCTTGATTATCAAGTATCATGTACTTTTTCTTCATGTAAATCGGTCCCGTATTAAGAATTGTTGAAATTTTAGTTTATAGCCAAAACTGTCACTTGTTCCTCAGGTTTCATAGTACATCTTAAATACCTTTGGCAATCGTGCTGTTTCTAAGTAATTCAACTGTTAGTGAAACGGATCTGAACCGAGTCCTCAAATATTTCTCAGATATCACTACTTAAGTGTAAAGTATACCTATGCTCTTTTAGGTCAGTTTGGCTATTTAAGGCATTTCGTTGCTTGAATTAGCATCTTAATAGTGGAGTTTCTTGGTCGAGTGGTCTTGTGTTTATCAAACTCAATGTTTTCTGGTATCAACATCTTGCAGCAGTAATACACAGTTTATGTCTGCCATGCTCACCATTTAGTGAGTCAAATTGCACATACAAATAATGCAGGTCAATGCGCAATGTCTAAAATGCATACCAGACCGTACAACACCATAAACATACAAGGACATGGACTCCCAAAATGGCGCAATCAAGATTGTTAGCGAGTGCGAGTTCAGTGTTTGGTCTTAAGCAACACACTTTTAAAACCATAATTGTTTCATCCGTCCCATGGGATGTATAAAGCCTTGGGTCTTGTGTAATGCCATAAAAGAATCGAGTACACTTATCATTAAGAAAAGGGGTTAGCCCTGGCATTTATTGCTGGCTGCAGATTGTGCGACATCACCTTGTAAACCACATTAACAAGGTGCTACATAAATAGGTCAAAATCTGCATGCCTCTTGTTAAAATAGTAAACCCTAACAAGGTGCCACATAAATAGGTCAAACTCTGCACCAACACTCAGAAATCTGAAACATTTCATGCATGAATTAAAGTGCATTACAAGAACTACAGTTTTAATATTTTGAATTAAACTTTGCTTCTTACATTTAAGGTATCACTTCCTGGTATACAATGCCTCCGTCCTCTTCTGGCAATTCTGTCGACCGTTCCTCAAGCCCGGCTATCGGCAGTACCTCTCCATCAGCCTCCACTCGGTCGTCAAGGCCCTCGACGATATCGATGACAAGGACTACGAGTGGCGGGCGCAATTGATGATCGCGCTGATCGAGTGTCACGTTGATGCGGGCAGGATCAAGGAGGCGGCAGAAGTCAGCAAGGCCACAGCTGAATTCACCAAAGCGTTCGTGCCGCTACTCTATAAACAGGTGTTAGGATTACAGGTAGGCAATTGAGTGGTTTGTTAAGAATGTCAGTAATGATTATATTTAAATCGATGCACTCAACCTACTGCCTTTATAAAGAGTCTGTATTGATCTGGTCATTACTCTTGAAAATTAATGACAATATATAAACACTTACATGGTAAGAAGTACACCATCTTTGGATAGTCCAATGATCTAATTCTTAGTGCATAAAGCTCCTTGGGGAGAAAAAAAGAAGAAAAAGATTTTTCTTTACACATGGGTGCATTACAATATTTGTCCATGCCAAAATCTATCATGGTCATATAGCCTTTGGTGTTGGGTCCCCCTCCTTTTTAGTCCCCACCCTTTAAAACCATCATACAATTTTCACACAATACAAAAGTAGTTTTGAAGTAGCATTTAACGATATAACATTCATGAAGGCGTTTATGTAGTCTTCTTACTAACTTGGTTAATTATGATTTGTTTAGCTCAAACAGCACCCTCACTGAGGTCAAAGGAAGACCATGGATGAGAGTTGTGCGTACGTGTATCGTTTCTATTGTTTGACCCCCAGTGATGGTGGCTTAAAATGCAATATACATCCATTGTACTATAATATTTTTTTCTGTCTATAAAAACACCACTTCTCTGTAGATTCGTCATCAGCTTGTGGATCATAACAAACTGGTCAAGGACATCAGGCAGAACGGTGACTTGACCGTATACTACAA
Source organism: Asterias amurensis (assembly GCF_032118995.1). Classification (NCBI taxonomy): domain Eukaryota; kingdom Metazoa; phylum Echinodermata; class Asteroidea; order Forcipulatida; family Asteriidae; genus Asterias; species Asterias amurensis. Next base: position 5,801,672 of record NC_092655.1, on the reverse strand, counting down.
ACTCGTCAAACTCAGAGTGTAAGTACTGAATTCTGAAACCATCAAACTAAGGCCGCAAAATTTAGGACCACTCTGTCACTAGGCCCAATGTCAGTTACTTATCATAAAAAAGGCATGGTATATTGGCTGGTGACCAGTTTCTGCTAAGCATTGTTTTCTGTGCTTACTCTACAGCACTGACTCATATTATCCTTTGTGTAGACTTTGTGCTATACTGTATATAAACCTTAGTTGTTCATTACATCTAATGAAGTAGTTGTTGCTACAAAAGCTTACACAGATTTTTAGTTTGTAACAAGTTAGTCACTAAAATGCTAAATTTAATTTTTCTCTTTGCAATTACCTGGCTCACACTTCCTGCCAATGCAAAGTAACATTTTGTGACGCAAGTATTGGTAGGCAGTGTTTTTTTTTCCTTTTGTGGCGCAAGGAACTTCGCTTCGCAGGAAGTATGAGCCAGGCTTACGGCCACCACTTATTTCTAATAATGGTGTTGCAAGTCCTATCTACTTATTTCATCCATAGATCACTTGAGCAGAAAGAAGTGACCGACTTGGACGTTCAAGGTGACAGAATCTTGCGACAGATTCTAATGGAGGAGGAAGTATCGCGGTCATCCAGCTCGCTAAGTGGCCGGAATAAAACCGCCACACCAATCAGTGCAGTGTCAGACGACGTTAGGTAGGACGTTCGTTTCATACGCAGAGGTTTTCTATTTGGACCATACCGTTGATGAAGTAGTATTAAGTACATTGGAGTAGTTTAGACAATTGTCCATTGCGGTTTGTTTACAGGTAGTTGACGATAGTGTAGTATGATGCGGTGAATTTGTTTTTGGTTGTGGTTTTTCTCTGAGGTTGTATTGGCTGTTGTAGTTGTAGAAGGTAGTGTTTTCCTCAAGCCATAATGACAGGAGAAACTTCATCCTCATTAGTCCAAGAGCTCAAAAGTTCAACAGAGTATTGTGTATTTTCATTAATAATTGGCACTAAAAATGACACATTGCCTTCAAATCTCTCGATATTTTACTATTTTAATTACTCCTTTAAAAATAGTTGGTCCTTTAAGTTTAAGGAGACCTGTAAGACTTGACTATCAAGTAGATACCTAATTGAGTATCGCTTCATGTTGCTTTGTCATGAGAATTTTTCATGCTTTTTGTTTTGCTTGCCAATAGAATTTTTTGTTTCTTCCGTTGCTAAGATTTTTGTTTTCCTATTTTTGTTTAGAAATTAATAGAATAATGATAATAGAGGACATTTTGGTAGTACTTAGAATGTTAGTTAAAATAATTTGACAAATCAAATAAGTTGATTTGCAGAACTCATTGTACCATTTGTATGTACTCATGAACTAACCAGATGTTGCCCGTTTTGCAATCCCCTTGTTGAACCCCTATCAGCAGTAAGCAACCAGAAATCCTGGGTAGGGACGATGCCCCTTCCCCTGCCTCCTTGATCTCTGTGTCAAAGGTCGCAGCCACAGTGGGCAATGTGTAAGTCATCACTTTATAATGCATGGATTTTGCATGATAGTATAGCACTCTCTATATCACATTCAGCCTAGAGAGATTCTACAAGATCATCGTGAACACTTATTCTGTAGACTTCTCTCCTTTTTTTCAGGAACCAAACTCTTTCTTTCGTAGTCCCAAACTGATCACCACTATTGTGAACCACATTACATATTACCACTTTTACTGATGTAGTGCTTTTATGATGCTAACTGCATAACCATTAGCTTGCCAATTAAAACTTCTTCTCGTTTTTATCAGATCCTTGCTTTATTTAATCAATAGCTGCTGAAATACCTTGGCTCATTTAACGCGCCTTTAACCACTAAAAGACCATACCCCATACCAACTTGAAGCATAAACTGCTCTCAAAGTAGTGAACTAATTACTTAATAGTCAGAGTTTGTTTGAGTACTACTCAGCCATGATGGCTCAAAAACTCGTATTCGAGTACTATTCAGCCATTCTAGTACTCGATGACTCGAGTACTATTCAGCCATCCTAGTACTTGACGGCTCAAGTACTCGTACTCGAGTACTATTCAGCCATCCTTTTTCTTGATGGCTCAAGTACTCGTACTTGAGTACTATTCAGCCACCCTAGTACTTAATGGCTCAAATACTCATACTCAAGTACTACTCGGGAACCCTAGAACTATATGGCTCAAGTGCTCTAGTACGCCTTAGGAAATAGCAACGGGAACACAATTTTCCCCCTGATTTTGACCCTCTTCCAGTCCTCAGGATGTTTTACTGTTATATTTTTTTTCACAGCGTCAAAGGTTTACAAACAGGAGAAGGATCTGTGTAAGAAACTCACTTCTCCACAAATTTGAAAATGTTTTGAAGTGCACTTCACTCTGGCACTATGTTTTAAGTACACTATTTTGATTGTTTGGGAAAGTAGGGAAAGTAGCATATAAAAAAGCAATATAGGTTTTTTTTAAGTTTTCTGGCACTATGTTTTAAGTACACTATTTTGATTGTTTGGGAAAGTAGCAAAGTAGCATATAAAAAAGCAATGTAGGTTTTTTAAAAGTTTTTTTTTGTCGCAATGAACAGTTCAAGTCAGTATGACCCAATTTATGTGTGAAGGATCATCTGGAATGATTGACGGTTTAATCACACCTCCAATTCTCTGGTCTCTCTCAGTCACAATCTCGCATACTTCAACCTTAAAAATGACGGGCAAGCAAACTTGAGTGTACTTCCAAGGGGAAATACATGTAACACACCAGCGAACTGATTGCCATACTGCACCATTGGAGACTATCACTTTCATGGGTTGAAGAAAGTCTATTGCAATTTCCTAGTGGCGTCCCCAGATGATTGGGGCATCCATCTTGTGTAACCAAACCTTGTATACGATTCAAGGCCTACTGGGTTATTATTTTTTTCACTGTTCCTTAGTTCCAAGTATGAAAGTATGTCAAGATTTCAAATTACGGGTTAGCATATTGTGTTTCCTCCAAGCAACTTTTACTAACACGTTGTGCAACCCACCTGAGCTACATTAAGAGTCGAATGGTGCTCCATAACTTGTGAATGGACAAAATTGATGTATGATTAAGTGTCTTGCCCAGGGGGGCAAGTACCATGGCTTGGAACCAAACCCATACTCTGAAAAGTTATTGCTCGGCCATGACACTCCTAAGCCTATGTTCTATCTGGTGACATCGATCAACAAAATGGATCTGGATCCGATTTAGAGTATGCTTATTGATAGTTTTCAACGACAAACGTTCGGGAGATAATCCTCATGCTCTAACATAAAAATGTGTCCTTTATCTGTTAGAATATAGTGTTACGTACATGTGGTTGCTAATGAAGTCAGTGTTGCTGTATGTTACAAGATACGAGATTATGGAATTGGGGATAAAGGCATTTGCTGGTAACATGAACCACTGTAGATACAGATATAAGGCTGATTTGGTGGCTATGGCTTAGCTGACGGCTGGATAGCCGGGTCATACATTTGTTTAAGTATGAGACCTCCTTAGCATAGGCCTAGGCCTAAAGCTTGTCGTTATGCAGTTTTACACAGTAGGGATATTTTTTATTTTTTATGATCGCACAGCATAACATATTGTTAACCTGCATACCATGCAAGCTAGCAATGTTCTGCTGCCTTTGTCTATGAAAAACTTGGGTAACTCAATAAATGTTTATGGAATCCTATCGGTTAATTCTTACACAGGATATACTGTAGTTAACTGTAAAACTATATTATAGAAAAATAGCTAACGCAAATGCAATTTGACTCTGTGACTTTCTTACTTGGTCACATCAAGCCCTATCACCAAATGTTGACAAAACTTTACCATCAGGATAATCTTAGAAGGGAATCTATATTCATGTAATTATGCCTGTTTTTTCCTGATTGCTGTGCTGCACTGCTTTTTTTCTTCTCTATTTCTTCCTACCGCAAAAGGTCCTCACGTGGCAGTCACAAACGAGCGCCTGCTGCAGTGACTGCTGCTGCTGCTGCTTCACCGACCACACCCGCTGCAGTAACCAACTCAATGCAATATGATGCTCTTGCCTCTAGCGCCCAATCTGTTTCTACTGTGTGAGTTTTGCTGTGTTAATCTGTGTATTCATTTACTTATAGACCTTATGCATTGACGTCATCCAGCGGCCATCTTAGTGGAAAAACGATGACGAAACAATCAAAACGCACACTTTCACACAGGATTGGCCAATAAACAACCTCCTTTTTACCTCTAGGTGAGGGCGCCCTACTGAAATGGCGTCATGTGCATAAGGTCTATTGGAAAGGTTTCGGGTAACACCATGTACCTGAAATATGTTTGAGTCTCTAAAAGTTTCAAATCCTACTCATGTACTTGGTGTTACTTCAAACCTTACTAGATTGTCACTATCATGACTATGCAAAGTTTCAAAAACTTTTTTCAATTTCATTTGCTTCCAAATAGCATTCACTTAGTACATGTTCGATCTTCCTGAAAATCTGCGGTACTTTTACAGATAGACACTTATTTACTTTATTTGTAACTGGAAAATACATCAGTTTCATTTAATAAAGACTTTTGGGGATTTAGGGCGCATCGAATTCAACATGAGTTTTAAAAATGTAGGCATGCTCAGAAACATAAGAATGAAACATATTACCCGGTAATGTCTGCTCCATCCAACATTCAAAAGTCACTCACTGCATGTCTGCAAACAAAACACCAACAAGTAGGTTTTAATGAGAATACATGTATATCTTGGAAAAAACTTCACCTCACAAAATTTTCTGACAATTTTTGGGGTAAACCAATGTAATGAAACAAAAAATACATCCCCATAATAACTGCCAAAACTAGTTTCAACACTACAAAGACTTTTTGTTGAACATTGCGGACTCCGTGAATTTGCTTTGATTTTAATATTGTTCATGTTCTTTTTTTGCTCTTTGGCTTTTTCCTGTGGTTGTATTTATTACAGGTGAGTAAAGACTCCTATATTTTTCATTCACTTCTTTTGTTTTAATCATTGTTCATGTATACAGGGTTCATGGCTTCATTATTATCCATATGCATAACTTAATTTGCATGACCATGAATATGCATAACTTAATTTGCATGACCATTGATATGCATATAACTTAATTTGCATGACATTTAATACTGTAAGCATGAAACCCCTAAAAATAATTCTATATCTTTCTTTGCATGAATTAAAGCTAGTTAAATTATTTTGTTCATAACTTTGTTCTGGGTTTTGAAATATTTATGCACATTTTCTTTGCAATTCTCAATATCTTGTTGTCCATTGACTAATGGTCACCATTGACTGCAAGACTTGCAGCAACAATGTTGTGGGTTCGAATCCCCCAAGTTAATGGATGATTTCACAATGACTGCAATAAGTATTCTCGTCTAGTTACTGAATCACAGTTTCTTGATGTGTGCCATTCATAATCATAGACGTTAAACCAAAGTTTGTTTGAGAGAGATTGGCTGTTGCCAACTTGGCATATCCCCTTGTGGGAGTTTGCCAAGTTCCCTTGACGGGAAGATCATCTAAACAAACAAACAAACACCAACAAACAAACAAAATTTTAAAATTGTGAGATTATTCGTGAAATTATTGATGAAAAGCCCCTTTTATCTTTACACATTGCTTGACGCTGTGATGTTTTTGTTCTTATTGCATGCTCTTGCTTCATTTTCCCTCTTTGTGTTGCACGCTGCATTTGATTTGTAAATCGTAGGAGATCCGTGGTTTCAAAATGGAGACCTCTTCCAACAACCGCGGTCTCTAGGTTGGAAAAGTGAGTGACTGTTTCCATGGTAATGGATCGGATACATTGTATCACTCTGCGGCCATCTTGGAGATGGGGGGGAGGGTGAGGAGGAGGGGAAAGCTAGGCTGCATTGACAAGGTTCACAGTAATGCAAAGTTGTCTGTCTTGCATGCATGTCTGTCTGTCTAAAAAACGAGGCAGGATTATATAGTCTGGTACCCGTGTCATAGCGGCTCACTTTGATGTAACCCGTTTCATGCATATCTTCCGGGAACCATACAAAAGATGGCCGCAGTGTGGAATATGTGTATCAGTTCAAGTTTCATTTAGACAGTGTGTACTTAGCACAGTGTTTTCCTTTTTCTCCCATAACATACATGTTTTACACAGCACTTTATCAATGTATTCATTTTACCCCTCCATGATTTCTTCAGGCTTCATGTCTTGTGTTCTTTCAATGTAAATAATTTTTGTCAGATTGAAAGACTTTCAGCATTGATTCCTGATGACATAGACCCTTTTTAAAACCACGGCTTTAGCTTCAGGCTTTGGTTTGTGTCCTGTCGGTAACTTTGAAAACATACTATGACTTTGAACAGGCTGATGGTGCCTAAACCGAAGCCAAAGCCTGAGCCAAACCCTAAGCCTTGGTTTAGAAAACGTCCATACTGTTATGAGACCCCCATCATATCTCGGTTTACAACACTTTAACACTTCAGATTAATTTTACTAAATATCGTAAGGATTTACTAGCATTTCACTCAGATAAACTAAATCAATTATTTTGTTTTATCAAGTAATCGTTCTAAGTAAAAAAACATGCTACAGTGATGTGCAGCTGTTTACAGAAAGGTTTATGCAACTATGTAGTTCCACTTTTAAAAGAAAAAATTATTACACTACTTCAAAAAGAAACCTTGCATAAGTGGACTTAAAGTTGCGTAAACCTTTCTGAAATCCCGTGCTGAAAGTTTGCATCTTTGTGCATTTTTTCATACGACCAAAAAAATATTGTTTGAAGGGGTAAATATTCTATACGATCTATTAACATTTTACTACCTTTTGTTATTCATGAGTAATATTAAAATTATATGACTTAACTTCTTTAACTAGTAACTCTTTTACAGTTTTTTATAGTTATTGGAAATAACAATAGTAATTTTTAACCGATACAGTTAACAATAAAAAAAGTTAAAACTAACTTTGATACTACTGAGTTATCACTTAATAGTGTAAAAGAAAAGTTAGTTTAAGTTTGTGCACAATGTTGATAAATTAAAAAGGCTTTATAAAACATAAAACAATAACTTAAATAATTTTCTTTTGAGTAACATATTAACATTTTGATAAATTGAATTTTAACAACAACATTCTCAAAATGTTCAAAGTGTTTGCAGTTGTAAAACAGACTCAAAGAAAGCTAAACAAATATAACTATTACATAGGTTTGTTCTTGCAAAAAGTTTCAATGACCGGGCGTTCAACCCTTCAGAGTATTTAGCTATTGAGAAGGACTCTGTTAAAAACATCAGCCCATTAACAAAGTATTGCATGGTACTACAAGTCATTTTTGTTGGCAAGCACGGCCCAATTACATCGCTCCTCTTACATTAGAACTCTGTGCTTATGGCCAATACATGGATAAGCTTAACATGGCTTCGTAAGCAAAGACATTTGTGGTAAACAATGCCGTGAAATTTTGCTCAATTTGCAACTTCCCTAGGAGTTGATTTCGCATAGCACTTAAAATTCATCTTAAGATTGTCATCAGTAGTACCATAGTGATTTGTATTGTGACATTACACTGTGCTCAGCAATTGATTTGCTTTTAAGATCAATCTTAACGTTTTGTAAAATTGAGCCCAGGTTTTGTTTTTGATAACTGTTATTGTTGTAAAATCCTTCTTTGCTGCTTCTATACAGGGCCCCTCTTCTTTTGGAGTTGGCTAATCTGTGTGTGGAATATGATATGCCTGAGCTTGTCACACGGTGCCTTGAGGGCCTGAAAAACTCCCATATCAAGGTGAGACTAGTTCTTGTAGAATTTGTGTTTGTGTAATAATGTTTATTTTTGTCCTCAAATCTTTAGTCTATGTGATGTTATCCTTAGACGTTTACATCTTTATATGACGTCTGCCATTACATCGTTGTTTTGCTATTTCTTGATGGGCAGTTATGCGGAAACAATTTTGGTCAAGTAGCTTCTGTTCAACATACATGTACTTTGTTGTGCCAAGAACAAGACACACTTTTGCTCATAGGTCTTTGGATTCAAACTCTGGAATAAACTTCCAAATCACATCGGAACACAAAGTTTTCCAACATATTGAAGACACTTCTGAAAGCCCACTTGTTTCAAGAGGCCTACCATCATATGAATCATCTATGTCTTCTGTACGTGCCTCAGCGCCTATGAGCAAACCTTTGATGTAGTTGCTTTATAAATTTGACTGACTGATTGAATTGAGCCCTTCTGGATCAACAATTCCTTCAACTTTAAAACACCAAGGCAAATTTAGTTTATTTTATTGCTAGGCTAGGTTTGATTCTGGTATTTATTTTGTAGCTGTAAAAAATCTTGCATGAGGATGGTATTTTTATTTCAAAGTTCTTCAAAGTGTACTCACTCTTTAAGTAGTCCGCAACATCTTCAATGCTTTATGAAGTCTAGAAGGACTATGTGAGATAATGTTCCCGTCCCTGTCATGTTGATGGTAAAGAATTACAATTAGTATACAGTTTGTTTGAATCTCAGATTAAGCCTCGAAGGGGTTTGATTCTAAAGAAGGTCACATGATCCTTGCGGAGGCCTGCTCTTTTTCCTTTATGTTATGTTTCATCTCACTTGAATTTCATCTGTCTTAGACATCACGACTCCAAGGGGATTTCATTATCTTTAATAAGTATCTACGGATCTTGCCAAAATCCTTCAAGGGATTCTTGGTAAGATGGTCTAGTAATGTAAGACTGTGCTGTATATGTAGGGGGGGTTGATGCCAGACAATGTCAAACAACCAAGCTGTGTTTTATTTATCAGCGAGCTCGGAGTGTCATAAGCATCGCTTTAGGGTGACATATACAATTCGATCACAAAATCTTCCCCATCTTGAGGGGATAATAAAGCCAGTTGGCTCAAATGACACGACTCCAAACTGAAAAGTTACGACAAATCTCAAGTTGCGGGAAGAAGGTGATAGAAAGTTTTGTTGTTTGTTGTGTGTATTAGGAGAAGGGAACGTTTATCCAGATGGAGTTTATCGAGTGCTCTCTGATGGTTCTCAACCTGAGGGAGAGGCAGGAGTCCTACAGTAAATCTTCCGTCGAGGTGAGAGATCATTTATTGGACATGCTGGAATTTTCAAAAGAATCTGATATGTGTCTAAACGTGGTACTGTATATGTCTATGACGAAAGACTATTGCCAAATTTCATAAAGCCCGTAGGCATAAAAAACTTGCTTAGCACAAACCAATCTTGCTTAACAGAAACTGGCACCCAACCAAAAATCTCTAAAGTTTACATTGTCACAACTGGTGCCCCACTATTTGTTTGTATCTTGTAGTCCACATACCATGCAGGAAATACTGAATGTTGAAGCACCTTGAGTGTCACTGAGTGACGGATGTGAGCGTTATAGGCTATAAGAAGCCACTACTTACAACTAAGCAATGAACAAGTTTTTGAAAAGATTGATTTTTGTTCCCAAAGGTTCGCATCAAAGCCATCAGCCGTCTTAGCGAAGCGATCATGAACGCTATCCGCTACGGAGACCCTAACATCATCCAGGCTGGTTGTGTGGCGCAGTGGAATCTATGTCTACCACTGCTTCAGACCAACCTTAGAGAGCATGCTCGGAAACCCCTCACACTAGTGGCAGAAGCTCTTGAAAACATCCAGAGGTAAATACCTTGAATCACTTCTCTATGGAGCCCTTTTCACACTATTTTATTCCCTTGGAACAACCACAGGGAATAATGACTGAACCTTTCACACTTGGGTCGTTCCTGACAGATGGGGATACCCAGGTAATATCCACCCTTGCTCTTGAGTAGGAGTAAGCGGTACAACCCTGGGTTATTCTTGAAACGTGCAACTGGAACCCTTTGGAATAAGGGACCTAGACGGGGACAGTGTGAAAGCGGGATAAACAAACTTCCTGAACTACCTAGGGCTGTGAGCAAACATTTGTCACAAAAGACAAACATGATTGTAACTTCGATTTTCACAGGTTTATTTTGTCATATATTGGGTGAAACAAACAGATACTTGCCTCTGACAATTACCACTGTTGGCCATGTGCAGTCAGCCAACATTTACAATCTGCTTCAAAAAGACCTTATTTAAATCAAAAAAATAAGCTGAGACTCAAAGGGATAAATCGAAAACTGTCTATTCTGTCAACAGTCTGCTGGTGTTGCTTCGTTGTCAAATCCACACTGAACTGGCTAAGATTGAGGAGGACGAGGAGCAGATACAAGTGGCCATGGAGCATCTCAAGAAGGTAAAACCATTGTATGTTAGTTCTTGAAAACCTGTGACATAAGCTAAGTTTTGAGAAGAGATTGGAATTTTGTTGTACATATAGCAAGTTCTAAGATTTAGTGGTAGAGAATTTCAGATGCTTGGCTTAGCTACCATCATGACAGAAAAGACCTATCACCCCAGAAGTGTTGAGACCTGGGTTCCTCATATTTATTTTGAGTGTTATTTAAATGTTTTCTTTCAGGCTTTGGGGTTGGATGATGGCGGTCAGTACCATGAACGTCTTGAGACAGCCCTGCACCGACTACAGCTGAGAGCTGAGCTCTACAAACCACCAGATAGCATGGAAGACCAGGCAGCTATGATCATTGAACAGGTACACAATTAATAGCTGGCATTCTCTCTCCAGGAATTGAATGGATGACAAGCTAGGCTTCGTAGGAAGAATAATCCTTAATAGGACTACACTATCTGAAAAGTGTTATTGACAGTAACAGTTCTCAAATTCTCAATTTTATGGTGGTTGAAGTCTTAGTAAATGTTGATTTCTGTGCCATAAAATTGGGCCTTGTTGGGAATTAAGGAGGGGTATGGGATTATATAGCATTTTGCCAGCGAGAATGAGGTTAACCCATCTGACTCTACCAATGGATATTTTTCTCTTACCAGGCCAGGAAGAGTGCTGATTCTGGTACCGTCCGAATGAAGAGATCTCTGCTGGTTAAGGCAGGTCAAGCCCTGTCACCTGATGCTTTCCTCCTAGTACTGGAGAGTGAAAATGAGCTCAAAGGTCAGTTTTAATTATTTTTTGAATGTGTGATTTTTTAAGGATTTTTCCTGATTTCAGGATTTTCTCAAACTCTCCTGGATCCTCCAAATTTTCTTTGAAAAAGTAAAGCAGTCACTAAAGGGAAACTTGTGCTATTTTTGTATCTGGCTGTTGTTTCATTTTCACATTTGGTGTGTTTTTAAAAACTTGTGTGAGCAATGCAATTTCTTCTTTTGAAGATCAATAAAGTTTTCTTATGTCTTATGTCTTATGTCCAGAAAATGTAGTTTTGTTTTTCTGATCATGCATAAAAACTGTAATCCTGAACTGGAACCTCTGGGAGGTTCTAGGTCTAAAGTAAGGAAGTTCCTTTGCCCGTAAGCCATTTTCCCAGGAATTTCACCATTCATCAAATTTCTTCCCTAATTTTAAATGGACACTAGTCTTCAGATTGGGCGCTTTAAAAGTGTCTCTTACAAACCGAATAAGGCTGGAAAGATATTTTAAAAGTAGAATATAATGGTTCACACAAACTTGCCTTGAAATTATGTGGTTTTCCTTTTACTTTGTGAACTCTAACAAATTCAGCCATATTGTAAAACCAATTTGTTGACTCCACAAAATTCTGGATAGTGAGAATAGTTCAACTCCATTGTTAGTGAGATTTATATGGTTAAAGAGATTAATTTTTTCATACGTCAGATGAACTTTCGAGTTCATTGAAGGAGTGGCAAGAACAACAATTGAATGTAACGGATCGTCAACACGGCAAGTCTCTTCATTTACAAATAAGCCTGGATTTCATATCACAGCGGTGGGCTAGTTTCCATATGCAGACTGCTTATATGACCCTTGACCTCACGCAGCCATCTTCTTTTTAAATCGCATTTACACCATTGTAACCATCAGACTGGGGCTGAAATGTTCCTTCCTAGAACAACTTGTTCAATTAACATCTGCACCATTTTCTTTGCATCTTTGCTTTGCCAGCTTTTTAAGGTTGGGTCATAGATTGGCTTTGGTCAATATTGCTGAATTCAAGGCTAACTTATGAAGAAAGACTCAATAAAAGTCACCTGTAATAGCTTTAGTTGAATACAATGTCTACTTGCTGAGAAACTTTTAAATAGCAAGAAGATTGTCTGCAGTATTCCAACTAGAATTTGAGTCCACCCATTCTGAGAAATGATTCATGTAAAAATATATTATTATTTTTAGATTCAAATGTTTTTGGGTGACAAATTATCCAAACCATATCACTTGTAATGGACTCTTTCTCAAAATAGTTTATACTATCAACATCTGCAGTGTTTCTTCTCATTTAAGTTTTTATGGTAATTATTGTTTTGAATATTTACCAATCTATGACCTTACTTTCATACTCTGATTATGTATTTACGCATCCTTAGCTTTCTATCATGTAGAATGTCATCAAGCTTAGTATGTATAGGCATGTAGCAATTGCATAGTACATCAAAGTTGGGCCAAATTTCATGGAGCTGCTTAAAAGCTTAACAAATTAAATACTGTTTAACACAAAAATTTAAGCAAGAAATACATCGCAAACTGTATACATGACATTTTAGTTTGTCTGATAACCTCCTTTTTGGGTGAGGAAAATTACTTTTTATATTAAATGATTTGTGTGCTTATATAAGCGGCTCTAGAAAATTTGACCCAGAACTGCAGAGTAAGTTTATGTATTGCACTGGTAGTATAGACCCTTTGCCTATAAGGTCGCAAGCTTTAACATCTCCCTCAGTGAAAAGTGCATGTCATGTACAAACATGCACTTTTCAGGTGATTAAGTATCAGCGATAGCAGCCTTCGCAGGGGTCTTAGATCGCTTGGTGTCTAGTTTTGATCAATGGGAGCAAACCTTTGGTGTTTTTGCTTTTTCTGTGTGTTTGTATTTGTCTCAATTGGATGAAATACTGTTGTTCGTGCTGGCTGGTGTAATAAGCATATTGCTAAAAGTGTCACAGCACAAGGACAAATGTTAAAGATGCAAAAAATGTTAATGGCCCATCCTTTCAAAGTGAATGGATCCGTCAGTCCACGAATATTTTTTTTGGTAAGCAGATTCTATTTTCTCCAAAGCTATAAATGCTTAACTTGGTAGTAGCACTAGCAGCCCAAGGCCATGTCTTAATTACATGGCTTCAGCTACAACAGGGCTCAATTTTTACACACAAATTTCTTGTCCATTAAAAATGTTGAGCTACAAACAAACGAGTCCTGCAATCTAATGGACCCTTCCCATGAAATGTGCTAGTCATTTCATGCATGCGTACAGACCCTATTGGTTGGCAAGCGCCATAGAGTTGTGCACTAAGCAGACGCGCAATTGCGTCTGCGTCACGCACCCATTCGTCGTGTACAAAACAGCGCGGTGTTTTCTCATTTTGCCAACCAACACGTTAGTGCGCACGCGCTATGTGCAAATTAAATATTTCATGGGAAGGGTCTATTCGACCCTTGTACAACTACAACATTGAAGATTGTAACCATTCAACATTCCTGCTGATAGCCATTTCTGAAGTCACTGCATCATACATGGCCTCGTAGTGAACTCTCTAGGGTAGTCAGACACCTAATCCTATCTATTCTGTTATCAGGTGGTGGAGGCAAGGGATACATGACCATTATTAATCAGCTGGGGAATAAGGCGAAACACTTCCAGAAGTGTGTGAAGAAGTGCAGTGGACACATCAAGAGACTTGGCAGTGAAAATGAACGAGATAGGTGAGGAAAACCTGTCTGGCAACGTTAAGGCAAATTTTAAAATGTAATACATTTCTTTGAGCTTGTACCCTTTGACCTTTGGCCTGTTGGCAACATCCAGTCACTCAGTGCAACTCCAATAGATGGATTGCACTAAACGTCATCAACCGCCAAATTTGATGATAAAAAAGGAAAAGTGCCTGACCGAAAGTACCAGAGAGCAATCAGATATTCATCAATACAACAACTCTACGTCATTGATTCTGAACACGTCTTGTCAGTTCAAATCGTAACGCTGTCCTCAATCAACCACTGCACAAAAGGTCACAATCTACTTATTTTAATAGAATGCCAATTTTATATGAAACCATTCATAAACTTCTGGTGTGGTTAACCCAATGTCACAGTACAGTTCAAAACTGTTTTTTTTATTAACTTGCCATTGTATTAATTGTTTTTCGTTTTTTTCCCTTACCAGAGCACGATTGTGGGCCGATCTTGCTAAGGTTGCCCGAAAGCAAGAGGTGTGGGACGTGTGTCGTGTTGCAGCACGTTTCTGTCTCTTATACGATGATGACAGATGGAATATGGTACGACCATCCACTGTACGCTCAGATACTCATATTGAGAGGTAAGAGAATAGTTTAATAAGATATGTTGCTTAGTGCCATAGCAAGACTATTTCATAGGGGGGGGTTGTGGGGGGGGGGGGAGGTTGTGAGGCAGTCGAGGAGAAATAAATTAATTTGTGGTTTTTACCAGAAGAAAACATTTACTAAACAAAGTTACAAACCGTTACTAGTGTAAGTTTGGTAAGTGTTAATTAAGCACGTAGACTTCCCAATACTACTGAAACTGTTGATTTTTTAAAATAGATGACCAGTGTATGGCTAAACTCCATAATAAATTAATATATTTGAAGAAACAGAATCTCGTACAAGTTAAACTTTATATAGTCAGGGCCATTAAGTGTATGAAAGCAGAATAAATTTGACAAATCAACTAAAAAACATTCAAATAAAACTTGACCTCCATTTCTGGTTATTACTTGTAAACTAGTAATAATTGTGCCTATCTACTGTTTATGTGTTTAACCTGTGTAATAATGGCACAAAGGAATCGTATGAAATGAATTTTTCTTTTCCAAAGTGTTCCCGGAGTACCTGAGCCAGCAGACACGCCTACAAAGAGTAGAAAGGCTGCGTCTGAGGCACCGACTCAAGAGAATCACACAGTGACACACTCTGACAAGGATCTGATACGAACACTGGCAGAAATCCACTTCTTGAATGCCGAGGTATTACTTGGTTAAAGTGCCATCTTAAGTAATGATTGCTATCAACCTTGCTTCAATTTGGCAGCCGTGTTACTTTCTCTTGCACTTCGATTTTATTGCATGTGACATTGCATCATAAGAGACCTCATTGATTTGTCAGAATTATCTGTACATTTTGAACGTCTTGAAAATTTTAACGTGAACTGAATATTGTGGCGTAGTGGTTAAGAGCACTGGACCCAAGCTCTGGGCCCAATTTCATAGAGCTGCTTAAGCACAAAATTTTGCTTAAGCACAAAATTCATTGCTAAGTAAAATCAGATTACCGGCCAAGACTCCACTCAATTGTTATGCTAAGTAAACAACAGCTAAATACTAGTCATAAGCAATGTATATGGCATGAAATTTTGGCCAGTAACATGCGTAAAATAAGCGAGCTATTTTCGTGCTTAAACAAATTTTTTGCTTAAGCAGCTTTTTGAAATTGGCCCCTGGTGTTTGACCAGCAGAGTGCTGGTTTGACTCCCTTGTTTAACACATTTTCCCCATGTTTTTGTGCACTATATTATTGCATCACTGTATGATCGTTCAAAAGGTCACTAACAATGTATTCCCACCCCTCTGGAATTGTTTTTATTTATATCTTTGCAGGCATTGGTGCACCTGTTGAGATCAGAGGGAGTAAGTCTGAACAATGAACCCATCCCTCCAAAAGACAAGAGCAAGCATCCTAAGGGCTACGTACCTACTAAGCCTGAAGATGATCCTGATTGGATTGTGTACAGGTGATGATCTCGTGTTAATCCTAAGCTGCTAATCTCTTTGATCCCCTCTTTAATCTGCCTTGATCCCTATAATATGAAAATAAAGCAAGTGGGTTAATATTGAGATTTTATCTGAATCCTTTATTGGAGATTCCTATAGACCCTTATCATGGTGCAACCATCTTGAATTTCTCCCATTAGTATCAATGTTACCAAACCGAGGCTGGAAGCACTAATAGTCTGGTTCCATTTTCAAAATGATTATTAGCATTCATTATTGTTATTCCATACGAGGAACTTGACCAAGATGGATGCAGCATGATAAATGTCTATAAGGTCCATGGTGGTTAACGAAACAATGGTGCGTTCGATAAGCTTCCCCGGGTCGACCCCGGTGTGTGGTGTTTTCTTTTTCCAGGACGAATGTGTGCCAATAATTACCCACGTTCGTCCTGGGAAAAAAAACCTGCCACACACCGGGGTCGACCCAGGGAAGCTAAACGAACGCACCCATAGTTTTGATCAGTTGTCAACTAAGTTTTGCAAAAACTGTATCTCTCTGTAGGGACTGGATTAAGGACCTCTCTGCTTCCATCACCAAAGGCTTCTTGAGAGCCTCTGAACTCGGAGTCCAGTTGACTGAACCATGGATTGTGTGCAGCTCCACCACGTACCTGTGGAACTACAACAACCACTTGCTGTCAGCTGGACGACATCGAGAGTTGATTGACTGCTTCGGCTCATTACTCCAGGATCTTAAACAAGTCGGCCATGCTGGGTGAGCGATTGATTCTTTAAAAATATCGTGTTTGTTTTTACCCTTTACTATCTGATGTGTATTAAGCACTGTATACTCGGTACTTGTTTTAGTTCTGTGAACAAAATCCACATGCAAATCACTTGGATGGGAATGGAACCATTGACCCATGACCTTTGCATTGCAGCAGATATGCAACGGGTATGTAATGATTGAAACCAAAAAAAATGTTAGTTTTGCACTGTACAGCTTATCACATATAAAGGGTACAAAACAAAGTAGTGTTCTCTATGTATTAAAATTTTGTTGTCAAAAGAATTGTTAAGTTAAAGCCGGGTCTTTGCTTTAAATAGGGAAACCGTTATGCTGGTCAACCTGTGCACTGCCCTTGCCTTCGGCCTAGTCCAACCATGGATACCCAAATCCACAACTCGAGAAGTTGTGCCCCCATCGTCCCCCTCCCCTAAGGGCCGTGGGGACAAGGAGTCCCCCAGGAAGGCTAAGTCAGTCGCTAGTCACACCAGCGCCAAGACCAGGAGCCTGACAGTTGACCCTGATGGCATGGAGGACATTAAGAAAGCAATGGAGGTGAGTGATGGATTTCATAATAATGGTAAAAAATATCCGTGTTAGTCTGACAGATAAAACTAGGCACAAAAAAAGAAAAAAACATCACAGATTTATTTTAAACACATGTCATGACACCGCGAAACATGCGGAAACAAGGGTGGGTTTTCTTGTTATTTTCTCCTGACTACGATGACTGATTGAGCCTAAACTTTCACAGGTTTGTTATTTTTTATATAAGTTGTGATACACGAAGTGTGGGCCTTTGGCGGTACTGTTTACCGTAAGTGTCCAATAGCTTTAAGCTCATTGAGTGTACTTATTATTTTTATTATTGTAAGCGCAGAATTCAGCGACAAGCAGAGCCATGAAATTGGACACGGTTTAGGAATAAAGTTACACACAGCACTGTGTGCTTACAGAAAATTCATGAATCAGTGTCCCTTACAATTCGTTTATACGAAAGCTAATTTGTCTCATTGACTTTATCTCCAGGTGTGTGATTATGGGATGGAGGTGACCAATGGTACCAGACCGTTGGACGTTGTACCCATTTCGGTCAGGCATCCTCTTATTATCAACTGGGCATTGGTCAAGCAGCTCATCGGCCAACAGATTCCAAAGTCTCTTGGAACAGAAGATGAGGCAAGTCACTCCAAGTTATTTGTATTTTTTTATGAACGATTGATTACTAGTTACTCTATTTGAATGCTTTTATTTTGTTTTACCATACACCAATGTAAGTAAAGCACTCTACTTCCCCCCCCCCCCACCGAGTCCTGTGAGCTAAATCTACAAACCCAAGACCGTGGCCATTCTAGAGCAGTTGTCCATTACCACTCGACTACTCAGATTGCCCAGTAGCTAGAGGCAGTTTTAATCCTACATATGAATATTTATATGTATATTTTAGCAGTGGGTACCGCAACAACAACAACCACAGAGAAAGTTTTGAGTAAGAGGTTGTTCTATGAGCGAATTTTTAAATTAAAATATGTTTCCTTGTTTCAGAACAACACAGAAGGTCAGCGACCTTTAACCCGATGTCTGGTTGCCTTGGAGATGAGGGCGCTGAATGGCAAGGGCTTGACAGACTTCAAGGAGACCCCTCCACTGGTTGAGGTAGGTGGACAGTAAAATAACAAAACCTTCACTTTCCGGACCGAGACGGACATCCAAAAGAAACATACTGTCAAGAAAAATCTACATGTCCTTTGACGTGAGGTGTTTATAATGAGGGTAGGTCTAATTCACACTTGTTCTTATCATTGCCAGATCTGCAACATGGTTGAGGAGTGCGAGTGGGGAGACAGTCTTGTGGAGTTGCAGGTGTGGACTCGGCTCTCCGAGCTCGCTCTGGCATCTAGAGATCATCAACTGGTGCTTAGAGCCACCACCAAAGCATTGGCATTCAATAATAACAACAAAGTCAGAAGCAAGAAGATGGACGAGTAAGTTTGGCTTCATGGCTCTTGTGGGTGTTTGTCAGTTAGTTTTAACGCTACATTTAAAGCGTGGACCTGAGAACCCAAAAAGGTCCACATAGGGTCTTGAAACACTATTAGGACAATGGGGGCTGTCGTCAGTGTATTTTAATGCTACGTATGAAGTGTGGACCGGATATCAGTTTTGTTGGCTGCATATTGTGCCACGTCACCTTGTAAACCATTACATGTTGATATCTAAAATGAGGTCTTACACTTCAGCCCCACATACCTTGAAAGTTGAAGGGCTTTGACCGTCACTCAGTGTTACATGAGTGCTATATAAGAATCTACTTTTTAAGTATTTCCTTTTTTTTTCTTGTATCATACAGCCATAAGATGATAGTATGGCATGAGATGCTGAGTTATTCTAGTCGTCTGCTGGGTCAGACCCTGATGTTCAACATGGAAGGGAAGAATGCAATCCGACGCTCGGCACTGGATGCTTTTGTCAATGCCGCAAGGTCAGTCATGTTCTACATTTGACAAATAATAATACCACTAAGATCACCAATTTCATAGAAGTTAGCTAAACCTAGATTCAGAACCTCTCGCTAAGGTCAGCGTGCCTTTGCCAATGTGCAAACAGTTTTCAATATGCTCCAACATACATTTGTGAACTTTTGGTCTAAAAATGTCAGCATTTTTCTCCTCTGTAATTGACAGGTATGGACGTAAAGCCAAGAATTTTGGCCTGGTCATCACAGCGGCCAGACAGTACTGGAATGCGTGCCTTCCCCTCGTCAATGAACCCATGGAGAGGCAGCTTCTCAAGGAACCTCTTACCATTATCCTGGACAGCATCACGGCCACCACAGAGAAGATTGTCAAGAAAGAGGTTAAACTTGTTTTCTCTCTAGTCCCATCTTTGTTTTTTCATTTGATTAGATTAGATTTATCTCATTTAGCTTATGACTTTCTCCTGAAAACAATCAGAGCCTACTGATCAAAACGTTGAGTCGTTTACCACCTGTTCTATTCAAAACCGACACTTCACAAAAGAGATAGTCACAGGGTGTTATTACAAACCTCTCTTAGTTACACTTCCAGTCCATGCAAAAATTCAGATCCTACTTCTAATTTTATGATACTCAAAAGTTATTTACCAACATATAGTATAAAAAATAAAATTAAAAATTGCGGGTAATTTTTAGTAATTAGTAAGGTACTGTTAGTCAATTGAAAGACCACCCGACTATTGTATTGGCCCGTGGCTTAAATTACTGGCCTCAAATGTACAATCAAACTGTAAATTTGGAGCCCTGACTACATTTAACATAATCCTGCGAAAAGAATTAAGTTGGTTTATGTTTTGGTTTCTTTTTGTGTGTGTACAGGATGGGGCTGTTGCAGTGAATGGCGGACCCCCAGGTGCCAATAAAGCAAAGGGTGAATCCCCCATCGCTAGTCCATCCACCTCCTCGATCGCTGACGTCTTATCTGACCCGGAGGATGACCTGACTCTAAGGGCTGCCTTGTATGGGGTCATGTTCCAGGCTTTTGTGGACCAGGTAAAGACTTGAAACTCTGCTATTTTGGTTTGTAATGATGATGTCCCACCTTGTGGTAGTTTTTCAATCAAGTGCCAGTCTAAAGGCCGGGTCCCACTGCAGCGATAACGAGAACGATAAGGATAACGGCGCAAAGAGAACGCTTTACATTGGTTGAATGAGCGTGTGCGTATTCTGCGTGGAGCAATTCAACCAATAGAATGCGTTTTCTTTGCGTCGTGGTCGTTATCATTTTCGTTATCGCTGCATCGCTGGCCTTCAGCCTACTTTTGGACTGTATTGTCAACTTCAAGGTGTGATCAAATCAATTTTGGGAAGTCGACTTTGAACTTGTGTTTACTCGACTGCATTAGTTCTGCAATTTTTGTTTTAAAAAGACACCAAAATCAAGATGGCTTTTCTGTGATAAAGGTCTTTCGAAGGGATCCTCAACTTCATTTTACATTGTAACGTATAAAACCTTTGACTTTTTTGTACAGGGTGAATGGGAAGAGGCATTAGCTGCAATGGACAAGGCAGTCAGTGATATGCCACGCACCAAGCATAGATTGTAAGCAAACAAATCATTCATTATTATCAATTCTAAAAACGCTTTCCTATGAGATCCCAAATTAGCGAGAAATGTTGACTTGTTATATGCCATCTTCTGAAAAACAAATAAGCTTAAATCATTTGATTGTATTTTGCTCAAACCTTTACTGGAATAACGTTTTTATGACAGAGTGAATGAGGGTTTTGATGGATCATCTCATGCGGCTTTACTGTGACCGAGCGGTCATTCTCGAGTGTTTCTGATCGAGTGCCTGTTGTTGCTAGCAGAGGCTGCTGAATGCACCACAGCACCTTGTAGACCCTTATAGGGTTCTACAAATATCGGTCTCATAATTCAACAAATTCAAAAACCTTTCTTTAAAGGCAGTGGACACTATTGGTAATTACTCAAAATAATTATTAGCATAAAACCTAACTTAGTACCAAGTAATGGGGAGAGGTTGACAGTATAAAACATTGTGAGAAATGGCTCCCTTTGAAGTGACGTAGTTTTCGAGAAAGAAGTAATTTTCCACGAATTTGATATCGAGACCTCAAGTTTAGAATTTGAGGTTTCGAAATTGAGCATGTGAAAGCACATAACTTCATGTGACCAAGGTTGTTTTTTCTTCCATTATTATCTCGCAACTTCATCGACCAATTGATTTCAAATTTTCACAGGTTTGTTATGTTGTGCAAATGTTGGGATACACCAAGTGAGAAGACTTGTCTTTGACAATTACCAATAGTGTCCAGTGTCTTTAAATGATTCTGTCTGTGCATGCATCTTTAGTACTATGCTTACTGGCATGTGTGTGCTACATGCTGTATAACATTATAATACATTATGCTATTCTTTGTTGTCTTGATATAGGTTGATATTCAAGCACCGGTTGATGGTCAAAGCAACACTTGGTAGAGATATTAACGTGGATATTGCAAAGTTCAAGGTTAGTTTGAGAAATTATTAAAGAGAATAACACAAACAATTTAAGATGAGAACAATCTACAGTCTACATTAACCTCTACATTTGAGAAAGCCCAATAAATAACTCTAAATTTGAATGAAACTGAAGTATTGAAAAGAGAGCCAAAATCTGTGTTTTCTGTCATTGACTGTATATACGTTTATGTTTTCTAATAGGATGAAAGTGAGAACTACCTGTCTGTTATGTGGCACAAGGTGGCGTTGTGCTCAAGGGACCAACGAGAGCAGCTCTCAGCCTACAAGAATGCTATCGAGGCGTTGCAGGTAAATCAACGGCTCAATTCTAGGTTAAACTTTGGCTACTTTTATAGAGCACGTACTACTGGGAACATGCCTTTTTCTCTCATGAAATGCTTGTTGTTTTCAAATGGAACTTTTTTGAGGGTCAAGAATTCTTTGTGTTTCCAGTTGGAAATACTTGAGGCCTGTCAAGGCGGAGCAATTATGGTGAAGTGACTTCCTAAAGGGCAAAAGTGTCATGACCGGGATTCGAGCCCAAACCCTGCTGCTTACAATACCAAAGCTTAGATCTGCTGAACTAGGCCGCTTTGCCACAACATGCCACAAAGGTTTATTTTCTAGTCTTAGGTTGTCCCATAGTATTTCCTTAATAAGTACCAAATTATAATTAATATTCCTAATCTACAGTCAAGTGCAAGTGATTGGCAGAAGGTTGAATATCTGATGGAGTTCTCGGAGTGGTTGTACGTCAATGAGTTCCCAACCTTGGATTGTGTGGATCAGTTAGAATGGGCTGCTGATATCTTACTCAATATGAAGATTGAGACACGGTCAAAGGTCACCGAACAAGGTATATAGCCATCTCTTTATATGCTGATTTTTTGTGTTTATAATAATTCAGTATAATAATAGCTTGTTAATAGCCTATAAAAGGCATGATATTCTTCCTACTTGAAGGGAAGGTACATGTTTGGTAATTAATCAAAATAAATATTAACTTAAAAACTGACTTGTTAACTACTATGAAGAGCTGTTGATAGTATAAAACATTGTGGGAAACGGTTCCCTCTGAAGTAGCAAAGATTTGAGAAAGTGGTAACTTCTCACTAAAATAATAAAAGACTTCTAGCTAGAAGTCTTTTATTCCTATCAGAAAGCACACAAATTCGTCCAACAAGGGTGTTTTTTCTCTCATAATTTTCTCGCAACTTCGATGAACAAGTTAGCTCAAACTTTCACAGGCTTGTTATTTTATGCTCATGTTGGGATACACCAAGTGAGAAGACTGGTCTTTGTTAATACCCAAATGTGTACCTTCCCTTTAAGTCTTATCTTGGTTTTTTTACTCTTTAGAAGACAAAAAGCAATATTGATGCTGAAAAGTCTGTTTAAGTATTAACATATAGATCAGCCCTTCTACTCGATAACATGTTTCTACCCTTGGGTGTGATCCCTTATTTAGTTTTTAATGGATGTATGGCTTCTGACTGGCACCCCCAAACAAAATAGAGAGGCTAAATGCTCAGTTGGTAGAGCGCCGGCATGTTAATCCGGCGGTCATTGGTTCAAATCCTGCTTTAGTCAAGCCTTGTTCAGCTTTAAATCATTTTTATCCTGTCTAAAGCAGCAGGAAAATCTAAGAAGAAGAAGGGGAAGAAATCCGCCGAGCCTGTCTCGCAGTCTCCAGCTCTTCACTCCCCCACCCCCACAGAGACAAAGACTATGACAGAAGGGGCGACAGACAGTGAGGGGGAAGACTCCATGGCGGCCAGGTTCATCCCTGTCAAGAAGCAGTCGGTCATTGGGCTGTCGGCCTCCAACCTCAACCTCTCTGCCTCAGAGTTGACGAGCATCAAGCAGTTGGAACACCTGGTGCGAATCCACATCATGCTGGCCAAGACGGCCGGGCGGGATTCTCCGATGCACACTAGCTACTGCATGCTGGCATGGGGATTCCTGATCCGAATCTGGCAGGTAGGTGTTCAAATCATTGCATATGACATTTCGGGATATTCTTTAAATCTTCTGTATAATCAAAGCCATCGCCAAAGCAAGTCCACATTGTGTAGACACCTGTAGTTTTGTATTTTTACTAGGTTATGCAAAGAGTTTCTAAATATGACCTGAAATTAAAACGTCTGGGAGGTTCTGGGTTCTTAGTGTGAGAGATTACCTAACATTACAAGGCTGACGGATACACTTAACTGATTTGGGCTGACAACACATTTCAGCTGTCACCAGGGACAGGCACCTACTCCTGAGACAGTGTTACCCCCTTTACAGTAAGGATAGGCAGCTGGGTATTATCCACTAGGAGCCTGATCATCAGAATGCAATACCTTCTCGACTTTTTACAAAGCAAACATTGCTCAAGGGGAATAATATTGCTCAAGTTTCATGGCCGGTATTCAAACCCAAACTCTGCTGCTGACAACACAAGAGCTTGGGTCCGTTAAACTACAATGTAGGCAGCTCGGCCTCGACATGCCATGACTTGCACAATTATTTATTTTGGGGCAAAAGGACAATTACAAAGGAGAGGCCACAGATTTTGAAAACAGACTTTGAAGCCTCAGTGTTTTTTTTTTATTTGTGCTCTATTAGGTGTCCCTGAGTTCAGCCGGTCAAGTGGCCAAAGAAATGGCTAAGGTGTCAATCTCCAACGAGCAGCTGGGCAGCCAGAAGAGCTCGGCCAAGGCTAATAAGGGTAAGAAGGATGCAGGAGGCAAAGGAGGAAGCAAGGAGATGGAGACACCGAGAGATAAACCAAAGAGGAAGGGACCGCTAGATGCAGTGCCTCTACATCCAGAAGATTGGGCCATGTATGATGTACCGGATGAGGTAGGCTGCCATAATTGGCATTTATTTAGATTGATGTATTTTGTACAGCCTTGCAGTCACTTTCAGTACAGTTAATTTTGTCATGCAGGGACTTTTTGAACCCTTTACAAACAACTTGTACCCAAATGCCCATACATGTAACTGCCAAATACGGCTGCTAGGCTTGACCTTTTACTTCCATTCACACAAAGAAATAAAGATAAAGGTCATGTCCGCATATTAAATTCGTCCAATTCTAACGTAGCACCTCAACATCTAAAATGAAAATTGAAAATTAGCCACTGTATTCAGTTGAACTTTTCACAGGTGACTTTTATTGTATCTTTCCTGATAATGTTGCCTTATTTTCAGAATTAACTTGACAAAAACCAATCTGATATGTCACCTGAAGTGTTTAATAAAACTCTTTTTAGAGTTTTCTATGTTCATTGTTTGATATCGTGGGTATTTTGTTCTCTTGTCAGATGCGAGAAGCGTTCAAGGAAGATCACACAGGGGAAGGAATTAATAGGGACAGTATTGCCAAACCGGTAAGTACGTCATTCTGTTTGTCTGTCTCTCTGTCTTAATGATCTTGTCAAGGGAACTTGGCAAACTCCCACGAGAAGTTTACACACACCAAGCTGGCAATATCCAATCTCTTTCATACAAACATTGGCTTATTGTCTATGATTATGAGTTGCACACATCAAGACATTTTGATTTAGGAAGTACACTGTAGATGGCAATACTTATTCTAGTCATTGTGAACTCAACAATTAGCTTGGTAGAATCTGAACACACAACCTTGTGATGGCAAGTCTAAACACTGGACCAAAATTTCAGCAGAGGTCAAATAACGGCAACCTTATCCTAATTACGTAGGAATTCTCAAGTGCGTACATTTTTACAATAACATACTGTAGCATTACAATACACAAATCATCAATGTTTAATGGTTAACAGCTACAATAGTTTGCTTTTTGGATGAATAATATATGGTTTGGCGTAATTTTTGTGAACCTACCATTATTTTTTGATTGTTCTCTGTGCAGACTCTAACCTTGTACTACTTGGACAGTCTGGTGACAGAACTACGAAGCATCGGTTACAGCCACCTCACCTTCCCGGCTCTGGTCCTGGGTGAGGTCATTGCAAGAGACATCGTGGAGTCCAACGTAGCAGGGAACACATATCGACTATTGTAAGTGTCAACCTCACTATAAAAAAAGTAATTTTAATAATAACAATAAATAATGGTCTAGTTGGTAAGACACATGCTCTGGAATTACCAAGGTCGTGGATTTGAATCCTATCCGAGGATTATGCCTGGGTTTTTTTTTTAATCAGAACTTAGGAAAGTACTGGGTACACCGTGCTTACGCACATCGAGTGTATGATTGAAGTCAAATACTGTTCTTCCTGATTTTTTAAAAAAACTTGTTTGCTCTACCTCAGATCTGCTGAGATTTGTCTTGAGTTGAATCTAACATCTGGAGTCAAGTTCCACGAGGCGTCAGCTGGTGCTCTGGGAGTCAATGAAGAGGACCAGGCTAAGTAAGTCCATACACTCATCTTCTTTAGAATTCATCCTCAACCCTAAGATGTGGATAATAATAGTGTACATAACAATATTAGTAATATAAGACTAAAGGCTATGCATGATGGAAAATACTAAGTATGGTTTTCGGTAACACTGTGTAAAAAATCTCTTGTGAAGTAGTGGTGGCTCCAGAGAGAAGAGCCGGTTGGTACTGCTGGACGTTTAGGTCAGTGTGCTTTTCTTAAGAAAATACTTCTTCCTCAAAAACTTTAGAGGGAGCCGTTTCTCACAATGTTTGATGCAATGTGCCTTTAAACAAATAAAGTACTAACGACCAAGAAGTGACTGCATGACATTTTTGGTTTCTAGATGTCGTGAGGATACCTCTCGCTACCAGGAGAGGCAGAACCAGGTACGGCGTGAGGCAGGACGGGCAAAGGAGTTACGTCGACTCATGACAGCTGAGAACAAGGTCAAGAAGAAGCAGTCAAGAAACATCATTCCTGCTGATCAAAAGGTATCGGTAGTGACCAAAATCGATATTTTGTTTTTTTGTTCATTTTGTTTCATTTGTTATATTTTATGTTTTCTGCTTTCTTTAAAATACTTGAATTAAATTCCTTTAGGAGTTAATTCTTCTGTATTTCCAGAGGCAAATTTATGTGTTCTTAAATTCCTACTCACTAATGACAACAACATTAAGGTGTTTTTGTGCATGGACAACTCTTAAAGATGATAAGCAGTAATTCCCAAAAGCAAAAGTTTGACAGATTTGAATGCAATGTGCCCCTTTAACTCATGGATGTATTTGTTGATTGTTGCAGACTGATATCATTGAGTCAGTGATGGGACTCAGCCAACCGCTAAGCGGCATGACATTCAGACAAGCCTGGACACAGCAAGCAGAAATCCTAATCAAACAGGTATTAAACAGAATGTCATAAGCCGTTTTCATTCTGGATCCCCAGGGAATACATCCCTTGGCTGGGAGGCCCAAATTCAGCGAAACATTTATTTATGTACCCACAATAAAAGAATCATTAGGACAAAATGTTAAGTACAACAATACATGCAAAGAGTAGACATGGCTAATGATAATGACACTGAATAAATATAACAGTAAAATAAGAAGTGAGTAAGGAAACTGGAGAACAACCCTAGACAAAATATAAAAACAAAGCATGAAAAAAAAAATGAAAAAAAAACGACAGGGGAGAATGGTAAATTTGTCTGTAATGAGCTATCATCAGAAAAATCTTGAATGCGCCATACTGGTGGGCAATTTCACCGTGCGTTTTTATATATAACTCTATGCTGTGCATTATGAAGTGAAGTACACAATGTATGCATTTTAGGCGACGCTGCGTTAATACTAGTAAACCTAACTGCCCACCAACATGGTGAGCATGGCATCAGTCACCACAAGTGACGCGCGTGCAAGGGGTCAATACAGATAACGCCCAAGAAATAACTCTTAGTCCTGCTGTCCATTGTCCTTAGGGATATAACCAAGCGGCCAGGGAGCTGTTGAATGAGGCTCACCTCTCTACCAAGGCATTCGACGACAAGTTCACCGAGGCATCCATCTTGAAGAACCTCGCTAAGCTCTCCCTACAGGAAGCCAACTGTGGACAGGCCATCAATCTACTCAAGGAAGCTCAGGTAAGATAATGTCAGCAGACTTTGAGATGAAGACTTTGATTCATACTCAAAACTCTCGTCGCCATTTTCGGAGTCAACAGTAACATATATTTTTACTAATTCTTACTGAATTTTCCTTACTAGGGGTTTCAGCCACTTGCCAAAACCAGCTTTGTTTTCATGGAGATTTTTATTTTGTTTTCTTATTATTACTTGTACTTGAACGTAGTTTTCAATTTGCTCCTCAGTAATTGAACATCCAAGTTTTCTGTTTTCAAACTGCTCCTTTTCCCTCCCCTATAC
The DNA here is from genome assembly GCF_032118995.1 of Asterias amurensis. NCBI lineage: Eukaryota > Metazoa > Echinodermata > Asteroidea > Forcipulatida > Asteriidae > Asterias > Asterias amurensis. The sequence continues at coordinate 5,773,788 of NC_092655.1, read as the reverse complement.
TCATTCATCCCAGAGGTTTGATGGAGATGAATTGTTCTGGCTGGATACGACCCTTCTGCTCGTCGAAGCAACCCTGGGCGACCCGGAAGACTGGAAAAGAAACAACAAAGCTCGTGCAGTTATCCTGAAAGCTCTATCTCTCTTTTCCACATTCGTGGATAAGAGACCCAACAAGAAGGGTCTACTGACGTACATCAAATCCACTCTTGAAGCCAAGTAAGAACCAGAAAATATACACACCTAGGTCGAAATTCCAGTTGAACCTAGTTAAACTGGGTTTAACTGGAACTAGTTGAAACCAGTTGATAAACTAGTTAAACACAGTAAAACCAGTTGGTTTAATATGGAAAATGGACAGAAACCAACTGGTTTATAATTTCAACCTAGTTAAACACAGTCAAACCTAGTCCAAACCAGTTGGTTAATATGGAAAACAGACGAGTTTGGTCACTTTCCAGTTGACCCCAGTTAACAAGGTTCAACTGGAATTTTGACCTGGGCAATCATGTAGACTGGTTTGAGTTACCCATTTAACCTGATCATATTAAACTTCGCCCTACTGCTGTCTTCCCTCAAGACTCACGTAATGAGGACTGCATCAACATTCCCCTCTATTGATAATAATACTGGCTTCTTATTTAGCACTGCAATATTTTACCCGTCAATACTGTAGCCCCCTCCAACATTCAGTTTCCCTGCAAGTTATTGTGGAGCAACGCTTTTGAATTATGAGACCTTTTTCTGATACATAGCTCCATGTAATAGATTTAAGACATTTTAAATGGATTTGCCCCTTTGCAAATTAAAAATGGCCCTGCCCTTTCAAAAATGGAATTCCACGCCTGCTAAAACAAGTGTACTTTATTTACAAGAACCACCAAGTAGTATTATTATTGTTATACTATAACTGATTATTCTCTCTGCAGGTTTGCAACAATTCAAATCAGTCAAGTTCTTGAGGAGAGTAGTGACACAATGAAACCAAAAGCACACAGAGAGCTTCAAGATGCATGTCAGGTAAAATAAATGCATCCGTTCTATCATAGCCCAAACTTGGGATCACCTCAATCAATCAATCAATCAGTTTATTTCCACAGTTTCAAAATCACAATCAGTATCAAATCATAGGCAATGTAAGTTGGAAATAAAAAAAATAAATAGTTGTTTGATTAGATTAATTAAATGAATAATAAGCATTGACATTCGTGAAACTGTGGGGGACCCATACAGAAGCAAGGCTTGTAAGGGTAGGGTTCCCTCAACAAGCTTGTTCATTGAGCCGATAATTATTTAAATTGATGTGGTGTGGAAGAAGACACCCCTCCAATTTATAAGATTTGCCATGAACTTCAGTGTGTTCAACTTCATAAGTATAAGTATAAGTTGGCCCAATTGCATAGTAACTGCTTTAGCACACAAATGTAATAAACACACAAATATCTTTTCTCCATATAAAACTAGGTTTAAAAATCTCTAATGATTTTCTTTTACAGCGATTGAAGAAAAGTGCTGATGATTTGATTGGTGCTAACTACACACGGGAAGCGGTTCAGATTATGCAACAACAAGCCAGTGTACTCAGGTAAATTATTTTTTTTAATTCTTAGATTACAACCATGTTTGCAAAAATAACCTTATCGATTTCAATAATCATTCAATCAGTCACTCAATTAATAAATTGGTCAACCAACCAGTTGCCAATCGATAATATCTATCAAGTGATTGATTGATATTGGTACCCGCTGCCAAAACATAGGATTCGAACTGCCTCTAGCTACCGGGCAACCTCGGTAGTCTAGTTGGTAAGACACTGCTCTAGAATTGCAAGGGTCGTGGGTTCGAATCCCACCCGAGTAACATGCCTGTGATATTTTTTCACAGGACTCGGGGAAAGTACTGAGTATACAGTGCTAACACACATCGGTGTATGGGTAAAAACCAAAATTAATATTCTTTATCCCCGATGCAAATTTAACATCTATTATGATTGATATTGATTGTATTAATCAATCAATCAATCAGTGAAAGTATCCCGTTAATTGTCTTCACAGGTTGTTTGCATGCGACAGTGATGAGAAAGACGTTCAGCATGATTTCCTTCTTCAAGCTCAAACCATCATGCTAAGAGCTGTTGGCATGATGGATCACCTTCTGCATGATGTGTGCTCACTGTCTGCCGTTCAGGAGGTTAGTACAACTGAACAGAGCTTTGAGACACCCATCGAGTCTGATAAAGGGCTATATGAGAGTGTGCTTTTACTGGGGGTTTTTCACTTTTGTTTTTTTTATGTTTCTTGATTTCCTAAATGCCTCTAAGATCTGTGTTAAATTTCATTCTTCATACTGATCACTTTCAAACAAAACTGCTTGTATTCATTGTTTTTTTCGTTAACGCTCTGTTTTTTTAAAATCAGGCCGCATCAAGCATTTTTTTAAATACACATTGAGAATAATAATGATAATAAAAATTTAAAAACTATGTGGTGTTGCATTTGTGACTGCATTTAGTGGTTTATGGATAATTCTGTTGCTAACAGTGTTTGATTGGTTTAATTCTTTATCTAGTTGCGGAGCATAAGTCTTCCACTGCAGAGAGAATCTTGTAATGTGAAGATCGCTTTTGCCGAGTTATTGATTGATATGTTTGTCATCTACGCTGAAGAGCATCGGAAGCGTCAGATCACTGAAGCAAGAAAAGGATCTGTTGAAAAGGTAACCATGAGCTTGCGTTTTCCGCCTTCTGTTTTAATTTGATGAAGTAATTTTTTACGACTGCACACCAGGAAGATGTAAACTGTGAATAAATAAAGTGAAACTGACTGGGTACATTTTAAATAATTGGGGATTCAAAGAAGAAAAATTTACTAGAGCGAATCGATCCTGCGACCTCCAGATTAACAAGCCGGCGCTCAACCAATCGGGCTATCTAGCCCTAATGTCGGCGGTCTAGAGCGCCTAATATAGAGTTTTAATGTAAAGCCATTCAACATATTGCTGCCATATAGCCAGGTTTACACCTAAGTTTTTTTATACAACCTGGGAGGCAGCAGGAGAAGTATAAACCTTAAGGGTGTTAAACTTTATATTTGAAATAAAAAGTCATCATTTTTGTTTGACCCGACAGTTGGTAGAGAACTTCATATCAGCTAAACCCGTCTTGACTGATACTGAGAAGCAATGGAGAATGATGGCCAGGTTAGTTTTGTAATGAGAGGGGCAATGTTTTATTGAGTTATTTACCCGTTGAACCAATGCCACATGCTCTTATGTCTGCCAAGCTCGTCGCCATTTTCGGAGTCAACAGTAACATTTATTTCTTTTAACTCTTACTGAATTTTCCTTATTCGGGTTTCGCTCATTTGCCAAAACCACCTTTGTTTTCATGGAGATTTTTATTTTGTTTTCTTATTATGTCTATACTTCCAACTGAATGATTCTCTATGCTAAACGAATGAAATTGTGATGGTTTGATCTCAGAAACGAAATCAATTTGTATGCCCTAACTAAAGGGCATGACATCATGAGCCCTAACATCAGCTCACAATATTGCGTCACATTTACCAGATAACTTTCCGTATGACGCCACCACTTATTCAATCATTTTTACAAAAAGGGATAGAGGTAAATGAGAGACTTTTTTATTTCATATCGAATGAAAAAGTGGTGGCGCCATGCGGAAACTTTTCCCATTTACCTGTACTAAAAATAATTTCAAGTTCGCGAAAGCTTACAAATTTTTTAACCTGTGTAGCGCCCTCTCGTATTTATGTTAGGCAAGCTCACCACTATCATTCATTTTTATCGGTGGACTTGTATAGCGCCCTATATACGCAGGACAACCTCAGTCTATTAGTAATTGTACGGTATCTCTCTAATTTCTTTGTTTCAGTACATTTGCCACTGGTGCCCTGTCACTTCTTCAGAGTGCACACAGTTTAGCTGGTTCCATAACCCACCTCAAGGCAAAGGTAATTAAAACATTCAACTATCTCAATTTACAATAAAACCCTAAGAATAATGCTTGCTAATAGTTGTTAAAATTATTTAATGTTATTTATTTATGTGTATGTTTTTTTTTTGTGGGGGGCCAACCCTTTTAAAATAAGAGAATGATAATTACTGATCCATTGTAAAATCATGTCTGTGTAAATTACCTAGACTAAAAAAATTCAACCTACACCATGAAATTGAAGTGATCAGAAGGGAAACTGGCTAGGTAAATTTGAATTAGTTTTCGGGTGAATAAAGAACACCAGCGCATTAATCCACCCCAAGCTAGTAAACATTTCTTTGTTCAACTTAAAAATACAAATATTCTATAGGAGGTTCACCTTGAATTTCCTACTGAAATACTTCAACAAAATTTCACATAAAATGAGCAACTTACGGTTAGGGGCTTCTTGTTTCTCTTAAAACTGCAACAGTATTTGATTGCTTTCACAATTTCGGCCAAAGATTAAATTTATTTAATGCAGTGTTGTTAAGTAGAGGCTCAAAAATCTCCTCCCCAACAAAGTCCTGTATATTTCTGAGCTGCCAACTCTCCTCAATTATGCAGAAAGTTACATTAAAATGAATCTATTTTTCCTTGTTCTGACTGCAATTTTAAATATCTCCCTGGTTGTTGCACAAAATCTCCCAAATTGCAAGATGCAAATGTTTGGCAGCTCTGATGTGCACCCAACCTTCCTGCCTGCAGATTCTGCATGTGACTGAGACCACACCTTAACTTGGGCCTGCCAAAACATTCAAAGATTCTCTATAACCTTTGCACTCACTACCAGAACAATAGTCATGCATTGGAACACACATCACCCTCCCCAGGTCACCTCATGACACTCCCCAGGTCACCTTGCATATTCATATAAGGGCATGCTCCCCTCATGCATATTCGCATGTAGCTTGCTCACACCATGCATATTCTTGTAAGGGCTTGCTCACCTCATGCATATTCATATAAGGGCTTGCTCACACCATGCATTTCCACACAACTGAACTAGCCTGGCTGCTGTGTGCATAAACTATATGAATATTCAGTGGGTATAGAACTACTGGCCAATCAGAGCATGCATCTCCTAAGCAAGCTCAAAGTACACTGGAGTCTAGAAGAAAAAGGTGTATCCATAACAGGGAAAACAACTTTATCTTGTAAATACACAGTTTAATGATTTTAAAGTTTTTGTGTTGTATTTTGTAAGTTTTAGTATTTTTTTATAATGAATCCAACCGTATGTGGTTGCAAATAAATGAACCGTACCTTACCTTATGGTGTAAATCCTTGTGTACATGTACATGTGTAATTTTGTTTGTTTAGTTAATAATTCTATGTTCATTTACCTTCTTACATATAGTGATGTTATTTACATTTTTGTAACTTTTCTTCTCAATCATCTTAGATCTGATTATTTTTGTTTGTAATGCTCAATTGCCAGTGTCTGATTCATGGCTTTCTTACTGCTCTGTATTTTACTATTGTACTTTGTACTGATTTTTATGAGATAGTAGTTGTAATACTCAGACAAAGAAAAAATAGTATACATTATTATTATAATAATTGTTATTATTATATCTATTTTTTTGAATGGCAGAGTTTGTATAACATGGGTAGATGTCTGCGCATGTTGGCAAACAGTCAAAGTGCATCAGCCCCAACACAATGGGATATCCAGTATATGGTAAGCAAATCTTAAAGCTCATTAAACAGGACTGGTAGAGCAGACAAAATAGTCGCAGACAGTGTTCAAATTTTGTGTGATCAACAAACCTATGTAAAAAAATTCTTAATCCGTGAGACAGGAGAAAATGGGAAAAAAAAATATGCACATTGTTCAGCATGTAAACATTTTCCTTACGTCATGATTCCAAAGAAAAATTGTGTATTTTTATTCTCGGAAGCCTACTTGTTATAAACATGGTCATGGTAGTAAGCATTCTACAAAGTTGCTAGCATTAATATTTTATTGTTGTATTCAGAATCTGACGGCAGGGTCAGGGGTCAGCGGCACGCATCCTGTCAAACCAGCTGACGAGGGCACCGCAGATGACGAGATGAACGAAGGGAAAGATCTCGATTTATCCTCGTCTCAGCAAATCAAATATTCTACGGCAGCCGCTAAAATTAAGGTTTGTTAAAATTCTGCCACAAAAATGTTGACCGGGTCAAACAATTAACAATAACCTTCAAATCAGTGGACTCAATTTCATTATAAGCTGCCTACCTCAAAAAAAAGTAGCTAAGCACAAAACTATTCTGCTTACTAGAATAAGGTTACCAGCCAAAATACCATTGACAAAGTTTTATTTGTTGAGCTGGACTCCTCTAACATTTTACAGAAGTGCTCAACAGCTAATTCCCAGCCGTGACACTTGTGTTCTTAAGCAAGACACTTTAATTAATTAATTATATTTTGTCAAAAACATCCTGTCATGACATTTGGTCTTAAAATCCATACATTTTTCAAAACTATGTAAATATTTTGTATGCTGGCTGTTTGATTGTATTTTGTATATTTGTTTAGGCCAAGCAAAGTTCATCCGAGTTATATTTGTGCCAAGCCACCGAGGTCTTAGCTCAGTGTGTACAGTTAGCCTTGCAGAAAGGTGACAGGGTAAGACAATTATTACTTATTTTATAATTTGTGTAATGAGATATCACAGGATTGACACTTTAGGGTTAGGGCCACACTTAACTGATTTGGGCTATGTACCAACTGTCACCAGGGGTACTTACTACCACCTACTCCTGTGCTCTTGATGTGTTGGCCTTTGCAAGTTTTAATACAAGTTAAACAATTCCCTCATAGAAGTGTCCCTTACCAGAAGAAAATTGCTGTGCCACTTCAAAAACAAAAATCAATAAAACAGTATGTAGCTGTTTTCAAACAATGATGTTTCAAAAATGCTAATAATACATTGCATACAAATAATTACACATTGTTTGTAGTTTAAGGTGATTAATTTTCTTCACAAGTTATGGCTAGTCGTTTTTGCTTTTCTGAAGTTGTCTCGATTAGTGAACTGTATTTCCGTTTCTGGTGGCAATTCCCCAGAGGTTTTATTGAAAGAAGAATTTAAAATGAAAACATAAATTTGTATTTTTTTTCTCCGTTGCAGAGTCTAGTGGCTGCAGGCTGTTTAGAGTTAGTGGAGAGCTGTGGCCAGTTTGACAATGCGATGACATCACACTATCTAGCGCTCTATCAGGTTAGTTCATTGGTCAACAATTTCATCTCCTAACCTGCAGGGCCAACCAAATGACTTGTTAATAATACTAATAATAATTACAATAATTAATAATTACAATAATGTAAGGTGGGGCTAAGCTCAACTGAAATTAAAAAGTTATAAATAAAACTACTTGGGAAGCCAGTGGATTTTCTCTAATATTCTGAACTTAAATTGGGTTTGTCAACTGCCAAGTTGGATTTTTTGTTGGGTAAAAAGAATTAAATAATTTTCTAGCCGTAATTACATTCATCAAGGATCTACTTTTCCTATTGATGTTTACCACCCAGAGCTGCATCAGTGCCAAGTGTCTGGAGGACTTGTTACTGCGCTCACAGCGGGATCCATCCACCTCGAAGCAGGCAGCCCTACTACAGCAGCGCCAGAGGTTAGAGGCTGATGCCATGACAACCAATCGCAGCTTCGGCACTCTGTTCAAGGTTGTGAGTGAGAACCTTCAAGAGACTTCAGAGGTAGGTGTTTGGAGGATGGGGGTGTGAGAGTTTTAAAGGGATTGGGTCGAGTTCACAAAGACAGTCCTTACTTAGGACTAGTCCTAGGACACTTTAGAAGTTATTACAAACTAAAGACAAGTACTAAGTTAGGACGAGTAACTTGTCCTAAATAAGACTTGTCTTAAATCCACCCCGTTACACATTTGGTGATAGTTTCAGACCAGAATTCTGACTTGGTGAAACCCAATTAACATACCTATGAAAATTTGGGCTCAAATTGTCATCGAAGTTGCAAGAAAATTATGACATAAAAAACATCATTGTTGCACAAATTTGTGTGCTTGCCAATGCTCAAGGAAGGCTTTAGATTCAAATATTTTATGTTACTCCAGAGGGAGATGTTTCTCACAATGTTTTATACTATCAGTGAATGAGTGTTAATACAAGTTCCGACATTGTTTATTCTGTTTGTTTGTAGGGATGGAAGCGTTTGGCCATCAGTCCACAACATTTGGATCTGATCAAGGAACTTCCTCCAAACTTTAATCTCATCATCCTGCAACACTCTGAGGATAAGTGAGTATTCCCAAACCAATTCCCTCTCATTAAATTACTTTATCTCTCCTCAACATGCTGCTAAACATTTGCTACTTGAATAGATAGAATTATAAAAGCAGCAGGAAGGATTCTTGGGGACTCGCAGCCGCTTGTTGACACAGCATGAGGATCTGCTGTCCTGCAAGCTAACTATATGCTACTGAATTACGCTAACCATCCGCTTTATGATGTGCTTGCCAGCAAGCTTGGTCCAGGAAACGCGCGAGACTTGCATAGTCCAGTTATGGTGCCTATGTTGGAAACAGCTGCTTTGGAAAGGAGTGCACCAAACACAAATTGCACAGTTTTAGTGGGACTTTTAACTAGTCCAGGAGCTGATTGGTGATCAGCTTGTATAGAATTTCAATGCAGAGTCATGGGGAGATGAGGCTAAACTGTCAGAATTGTTTTGAATTAAAACAAAAGTTAATAATAATAATAATAATAATAATAATAATAAGACTTGTAATGCGCACATATCCACCCTGCTGGGTGTTCAAGGCGCAGTAAAACCAAAAACAAAACAAAAACAAAACACAACACAAAGAAAAACAGACACAACAAAATTAGTCATTGAAAACCTGTGACATAAGATAAGTTTTGAGAAGAGATTTGAATTTTGCGGTACAAACACAAGATCGAAGATTAAGTGGTAGAGAGTTCCAGATGCGTGGCGCGGCTGAAGAAAAAGACCCGTCACCCCATGAGTGTCGAGACTTGGGTTCAATGAGGAGAAGCATGGAGCTTGATCGAAGATTCCTTGATGGAGTGTAAACTTGAAGCAGTTCAGAAATACAGTGGGGAGCCTTGCCATTTAGAGCTTTGTGGACAATGAGCATCAGCTTGAAGATGATTCGTTGAGAATGTCAAGCCATTCGTTCAGAATGTCAAGCCAGCAGTTCATACTTTAATGGATCGCTCTTTTATCTCTCCTTTTTCTTTCCGTAGATCCACACTATATGGCTCCATCCTAGACAGACCTAAAGCTTCCAGTGGGAAGGAGGGTGGCAAGCCCTCTAAAGGAAGTCAGCCTCAAACCTCAAGGGCAAAGGTCACACGCACACTGGTTGACCCTAACACCTTAGAGTCGCTTCACAGGAGGTCAGTCAATTCTCTTGGGAAAAAAACTAGTATTTATTGTACTAATTTATTTGAGTCAACTTATAAACCCTGTGGGATAAATTTTTTCTCGTTTTGGATTGCGAATAAAAAGTCACTAGAGCAGGACTTAAACCAGAGGCCTCTGGATTATAATGTGTCGGCAAGTCTACCAACTGCGCTATTGAATTGAAGGTTTTCACAATTTTGTCAATAACTTTTCCCTCTGATTGGCATCCCAGAAGAAGAGATATAAGGGGTAGACAATATTAAGGTTTGGATCTCTCAGTTGGTACAGCACGCTTGTGTTAACCTGAAGGTCGCAGGTTCAAATCCCACTCTGGTCACTTTGTCTTTATTCAACCCAAAATCAGTTACTTTAGTTGTTAAACTTGATACGTCAATATGAATAGTTGAATAGCATTTAGGTTAAAATGATATATATAGTAAAAAATACTTTTCAGACTGCAAAATCTGGTCTGTGATAAGACAATAAATTATCCCACTGGTTCCAATTTATAGGTTCCGTCAGCATAAGCATGATGTAATGGCAACGCTGCTGAAGGCAGAGTACCAGCGATCACAGCAAACGCAGAGACAGAAGATGCTGGAGAATATCTCCGATGATATGAAAGAAGGAATCAAGGTACAACCTTACTAAGTAAAATACGCCCTAAAGGGGCACTCGTCATGATCAAAGCAGGCCTTTTTGTAGTGTGTCATGGCTGAGTGGTTTATTGAATTCAAGTTTTGATGGATAAGTCATTTGAGTGTGGGTTCGAATCCCGGTCATGACACTTGCGTCCCTGCGCAAGATGCTTTGCTAAAGTTGCTTCTCTTTACCCAGGGTTATAAATGGGTACTGGACAGGGTAGAGGTTGATACTGTGTACGAAAAAAAGCCACTGAAACACCACGGCATACTCTGGGTTGTATATTCCTCAACTCCTCAATAATCAATAACTAATTTGATTGTCATGTCACACGAGTAATTCTTTTCATTGCCTGTTTTTTAATCTTTTAGGACTGGTCCGGTGACATCGAGAAAGCTGAACAAAAACTGCAAGAGCAGTTTCTGGAGTTATTACGCGAGTTGGAGGAATATCTTAGGCCTATAACTTCATTCCTCGATCCAGCTATAAGGTAAAAACCATTGGTTATTATTCTTACTACTATGTTTGATTTAAAATATTAATTTATAAATACTAAGGGAAACTAACTGGATAATTTGTTTGTGCGTGCATGACCATCATTCAGGTGGATTTTGGATTAGTTCACCGTTTGCATCTGCATTGAATCTTTTTTCTTATTCCAGAGCGTTAGAGAACCCAGGCCCAGTGCCGACGTCCCGTTCGGATCCTTCCGCTGCAGCGAACCCAGAGGAGTGTGTGGTCATCCTGGCTGATAAATGGCTTCTTGAGATGCCTCTGGAGGCCTTAGCAATCTTCTCATCTCCTGCTGTTACTTCACTGTCGCGGGACTTCTCCTTGCAGATGATTTATAACCGGATCCACAGAGAACCTGAAGGTCAGCTAAAACCTCGTCTTGAGTCTTGCAGCGCACTTTTTGTACTAATGCGGAATTTGAACCAATGACCTCCGGAGTTACATGCCGGGCTTTAACCACCTGTGCTGTCTAGCCCTTTGTTGGCGGTCTCCCTGTTTTGTCACTATTCGGGGTACCAGTCAGAAACCATACAACACTTGACTGCCGTGTACCCAGAGATCACACCTAAGTTTACAATACAATCTGGGAATTTAACCTAGTGCTTCATTTACACGAAATCATGTAAACTGACCAGTGTTGTGTTGTGGGTGTATGTTTAACCACTTCACGTTGGTTTTCTAAAGAATTTTCCCATGCCAACCCAATGAAAATGGGGTCAAATAGAACGTTTCAAAATTATTCCTTGAAAAAATGCAAGAAATAAAAACCTTCCTCTGGTGTTTTAAAATACATTTAAATATTTCTTCTTCATATCGCAGAGGAGATGACTGATGAAAAGAGGAAGAAAGAAGCAGCTAAGATTAAAGCAGCGAAGGAGAAGACAAAGGGGATCAAGATGGTAAGGTGTCTTCAGAAAAATCGTTGAAGAAAATTACATATTCAATTAGCATTTTCACCCAGGGGGTGGATATTGTGTTTAAAAAAACCTTTTGTGCACCACGGCTGCTCAGGGCTGTATACTGTACAGAGAGCTTAGAAAGATTAAAGGAATGTTATTGGCCCAATTACCAGGGCATTAACAATCACATTGATACGGTTATTTTAAAATGTACTAAGAACTATTTATCATTATTATTTACTCGTAAAGATTGACTGATTATTTGTTATTGACCTATTTGATTATTTGTACAGACAGATTGGTTTGTTGTACAGATTGATTGATTATTTTTAATTGATTGATTTGATTATTCACTCACCTATATCTACAGGTGCCTATTGATCGCCCTGTCCCAGCAGGTTGTCTACCGATTGACACGCACAGTTTCAAATGTATCCTTTACATGTACATCACCGTGGTCTAGTGGTTAGACTGCAGGACTTGCAATTACAAGGTTGTGGGTTCCAATCCGACCGAGGTCATCGTTGATTTCACAATGAGTAGAAAGTATTAAGGCCCAGTCACACAGGCCCTGATAGCGAGAACAAAAACGATAACGATAAAAATGCATGCCCCTCGATTGGTTGAATGAGCGTGGGCGTATTCTGCGTAGAGCAATTCAACCAATCGCGAGCGTGCATTTTTATCGTTCTCGTTTACCTTCTCGTTATCAGAGCCTGTGTGCGGGCCTTTATCGTCTTGTTATTGAATCACGATTTCTACATTCTGTAGAATTGATACGCAGTATGCAACAAATATAGTTTGAAGAGCATATTTCATAGGCAATGCTAATTTTTTAATACAATAAATGTTTATACATGTAGATTGATTCATTTTGCAGAAGTGTGTTTAAGAACTAAATGTCTTCCTTAACATTATCATTGAAACAGATGTTGTTGATCCCCATTTCGATTGTCCAGAAGAAGGTAAGAACAATTCAGACTTATACTTAAAAACTCCCCAAATTTACATACTTCAAAAAGGCAAATCTCTCCTGCTTTGCTTTATTGTAAGTTTTTAATTGTGCAATTATTATGATGTTGTAACCCTTTCCCAGTTTTTTTATTTATTTTTATTTTTTATGCAAGTTCTTGGAATAAAGTTAATACAATACAAAATACAAAATTATTTTCCAGAAGCCACTCATCCAATCTATGAGATGCAAGAAGCTTTGAAGCTTTACAACAATCAGTTTACAGCTCGTTGGGAAGGAATACAGGGCAGTGATCACGTACCAAGGTAAATATTACCATCATTTCATTTTATTTCATTTTATTCTTGTTGTTAAGCCATTGACTCTGAGAAAAAGGAACCTAGTTTAGATGTGTGAGGAAAAACCCCAGAGAAATATTCTAGGGGAAAACCCGCCTATAGTTAGGTCGGGACTGAAAACTCAAGAACATAGTGCCCCCAGTTGGATTTGAACCGTGGTCCTAGAGTTTAATGGACAATTGGTAATGAGAACCTTATTTTATCTGTGCAGCCATTTTGGATGTGTGCCAATCTAATAATAATATTAATTTTTGTTTTTTACCCATACACCGATGTGTGTTAGCACTGTATACTCGGTACTTTCCCCGAGTCCTGTGAAAAAATATCACAGGCATGTTACTCGGGTGGGATTCGAACCCACGACCCTTGCAATTCTAGAGCAGTGTCTTACCAACTATATTACCGAGGTTGCCCGGTAGCTAGAGGCAGTTCGAATCCTATGTTTTGGCAGCGGGTACCGCAACGATAAAATAGATGTTAAATTTAGATAGATGGGAAAGTACTGAGTATACAGTGCTAACACACATCTGTGTATGAGTGAAAAAAAAAAAATTAATATTCTTTATCCCGATGCAAATTTAACATCTATTACAAATAATAATAATGAACCAATTTTGTAGAGTGCATATCACAATCACAGAGAAGTCTCTATGCGCATCTAATAGTCAAGTGGTAAATATTGTCCAATGGTACATTAGGATGTTGCAATGTATGACTTTTAAACCCATATTTGACTGTTTTTTCTAATTAACTCTGTTTTGATCTTTGATTGCAGTGTGGGTGAGTGGGAAGAGCAGTTCCGTGAATGTCAAGCGTTCATCTCCTACGGCCTGGAGAGATTCTTCTCTCATGTTCCACCTCAGAAAATGGCTCCCACCAATCTCTCTGGTAAGAATCTGAAGAGCCATTTGGGTGATGTGCTTGTATGTAACTTGAACCCTTTATAGATCATTCATTTCTGATCACAAAATGCTAATACTGCTCATTTCTTAATAAAGGCAGTGAACACTGTTGGTAATTACTCAAAATAATTATTAGCACAAAACATTGCTTGGTAACGAGTAATTGGGAGAGGTTGATGGTATAAAACATTGTCGAGAAAGAAGTTATTGTCATCGAATTTGATTTTGAGACCTCAGATTTAGAATTTGAGGTCTCGAAATCAAGCATCTGAAAGCGCACAACTTCGTGTGACAAGTGTGTTTTTTCTTTTATTATTATCTCGCAACTCCAATGAGCTCAAATTTTCACAGGTTTGTTATTTTATGCATATGTTGAGATACAGCAAGTGAGAAGACTGGTCTTTGACAATTACCAATAGTGTCCAGTGTCTTTAAATCAATTATTGTCAGTAAAAATCTCAACAGCAAAATCATGAAACAGAAACTTTATGTTTAGAAATTTGGATACTATGTAAACATACTGGAAAATTTCATATCAGAACATGACCTTGTTACATGACAAATGTAACATAGTTTGCTTCACTTTTTCCTACATATTGGCTCATATACATGTACATTAATTTGCAGTATTACAAATCACATGTATTGATTAATTATTTGCTTCTTTACAATGTATGTATCTTAATGTTGAGTCAGTATGAAATAAATGGTTTCTGTCTGTGATCGGAGATATCACAAGAACCTTTACTTGAAACATGGCTCTATGCGAAGGGAAGGAGGGCAAACCTTGCGGCCATTTGATCAAGCACTTTATTATACGAGGCAGAATTAAAATCTAGCATACAAATGGCTGATTGTACTGTCTGTTTTATCTCTCCATACAGAGTGCCTCTTAGTGGTCTTGTTGGACTTGGTTCAGACCAATCGGAGTTTCATGCGGCAATCCAAGATCGATACCCAGAAAAGGTAATGTGATAAAGCCGGGCTTTGGGTTTCTATTAGTACAAGGCTTGTGGTTTGAATCCAACCCAAAGTAAATGTTGTTTTTTGCCTCTTCCGCAGGACTTTAAAAATCACAGATTTTACATTGCTCTTTGGTACATTGGTTTAGGGAAAAATGAAAAAATGTATTGTTCTTTATTATTTTATTGCATAACATCTTTGTAACGCATGGTTTTGTTTTGCAGTTCCAATGAGTTATCGTTGGAGAAGTCTGTGGAGACAGCGATGTTGCTGAGTCTGAGTGGAGCTGGCTGTGTGTTGGCTAATCAGTGGCATTGTACATTGCAGCAAAATGCAAACAAGTTTCAAACACTCATGAAAGGTATGATCATTATGTGGCATGTAACGGTAAAGTGTAAGGAGGGTTTGGATCATGGTGGTGCTTCGGACAGGGGGGCGGGGGGTTGGTGATAGATGGGTGAATGGTGGAACCTACGAGTGATATGCCTGGGGGGGGGGGGGTGCGGGATAGACAGAGTCACTAATGATGGGCCCCATGAGGGAGAGTTGGGATTAATGTTGCTTTCAGGAAGGGGGGGGGGACAAGATGGTTGAATGGTGGAAAGTAGAAGAGTGATACTACTCTAGGAGGGCTGATGAAGATAAGGTCACAGGGTCGCAGGAGGGGAGAAATGGGATGAATGTGGCTGCCTGGAAGAGGGAATTGGGTCGGACAATATGGGTGAACCTAGAAGAGGGTATAGGATGGTTACGTGTACATGTTAGGCTGCTCTAACCGGTCAACTGCTAGCTTTGATAGTTTTGGAGAGAATGAAGTCAATGCACTATTTGTTTTTTACATTTGCATCCAAGCTCTTCTTGAAACTGGACGAACAACTGGACAGACAGTCCGTCGGATGTTCATCCCGACTTGGGGAATGGAAGGGGAGGAGGAAGAGGGCGGTGAAGGGGAGGCGGACGACCGAATTGATGGAAAGACCAGCGTCGCCTCTCAGAAGGCCAGCAGTGGCGAAGGGAAAGGCGACAAAGCCAAGAACCTCAAGGTCAAAGGTGACGAAGGGGGCAAGAGTGCAAAGGGCAAAAGTGAAGATGGGAAGAGCCCCAAGGTCAGAGGGAAGAAGGACGAGAAGGTGGCAGAGTCGCCAGTCAAAGGTCAAGGGTCGGTGACCCGGCTGACGAGCAAAGAGCGGTTGGGCGGCGGGGATGACTTGGAATTGATCAGTAGGCATTGGTTTAATTTTGTGTGTTATGGGTTGCCCAACCTGTTAGTAACGCAGGTTTAGTGTGGATAATTCTATTGATAAGTTTTCTGTCAGATTATATTGATTTGATAACCGATTAGAATTATTGAAACTTTGGTTGTGTTTGATAATAATTCTATTTGTAGTTTAAACTGAGATTTTTGTGTTGATAATTGGCACAGAAAAATTTGTAATATCACTTGATTTTTAACTCTTAAAAGCCATTAAAATGTATCACCATGGCCCAAGTTCATAGAAAATATTTGTTTTGCTTAGCAGCTAAAATGTAAACAGATACATCACAAAATTAACATGTGACAAGGTACTTTGGCTGGTAATCTTATTCTGGTAAGCATACTTTTGTTGTGCTTAGCTACTTTTGTGGTTAACTCTAGTAAATGAATAAAGAATAAAGCACCAAGTATAGATTGCCGAACCACCATTGCTAGGACACTAGCAGCGCCAACATTTTGTACACAAATACATGGGAAAATGGTTGTCTTTTTTCCTTTTTTTATGCAAATTAAGTCAATGTCATCCTCAACATTTTAAAAAATGTCCATGACAGGACAGCATGACATAATTAAAGAAAAAGGTGAAAAAAGTTATGTTTTCAATATAAGGCCCATTTATTTACACGAGCTTCTTGTAATGGTTTACAAAGTGCTTTGGCAGCCAACCATACCAGAAAACACCAGGGCAAACCTTTTCTCTTAACGATAAGTGTACTGGGTTCTTTTAAGCGCATTACACAACAAGCGGGACCTAAAGGATGAAGCAATAATGGTGTTAAATAAGTGGCTTGCTTCAGAACAAGGGTGTCCAAACCAGAACTCAAACCAACATTCTGCTGATCAGAAACACCAGAGCTGGAGTCCAGTGCTCTTATCCACTTGGCCCTGGCCACCCGTTACTGGTGGTTTGAACAACAAAGGCAGTTTTGTGTTGTGTATAGACGATGTGACCTATGTTTACATTCAAACCACCCTCTGTTGAAAAAACACTGTATACGTCATGTTTCGCCGGGCAAAAAGACACAGAGTCATGGTAAGATTGCTTACACTTTCTAGCTGGCTGCCAAAACACAAAGGTTTTGCCCGGCGGTATGCACGCGCATCATGTTATGGTTTTCGTGTGACATCAGAGGCCACATCATCTATACTCTAACCAACATTTTCAATAACGTCTTAACCTTAAACTACATGTAGATAGATGGCAAACAGTCAAAAACAATCAAGTTTTTCACATTTAAAGCTCATACTTTATTACAAAAAATTCAACATTTATTTACAGTTTAGTTTAACAGCTTTTAATGTTAGTCAATGGTTTTGAGAAGTACTTCAAGAGAAACATTCTAATGAAAAATTAAATGCAGTGGCCATATACAGGGTCATCTTGTGGACCAAACAATTCCAGTGTGAATAAGTGTTTAAACAGTTATATTGAGTTTTAAGCAATAAACTTTCCGTCCAAACCGTCCAGATATCTTATCATTCCGTCCTTAAGTTTTGATACTGATTACAGATTGTGCCTCCAATAACATACTTTTCCAACTTTTGTTTTATATAAATTTATTATACTGAATAAAAGTATACTTGGTTTGAGCAATAACATCAATTGTGACTGATACTTCTTTGCGTGGATGATATATTATATCGGAACAGTTTTAAACGACTTGGGTAAAAATGTTTTTGTGAAGATGGAACTCGGCTCTAGTTTAATAAGCTGCCAAGCAATCTTTTCCAACTCGCAATATCACTGTGCTGTAGCTTCTCTATTTATGTCGATCATGCTCCTCATAATATTATATCTGTCTTCAATGTTCTTCAACATCTTACAGCGTGTCCAGCAACAGATGCATTCCATGCTACTGTGCTCATTTTGTACATGAAATAATGGGGCAGTACAATTGTTCATTGTTTATAACTGCAACAATTTCCAAGTGTCTCTTCCAAAGTTGTCACCCGATGATGGTATCATTTCTGCATGACATAAAGTGTCCATTTAAAAGGCACATTTCATCTTGTTCTCCTCGATTGACATGTTATCTAATAAAGTTCCTTGAGTTTCCGTGCATTCCACTGGGAAAATCCATGGGAAAATGGCTTCTTTAAGGCCTTTCTTGAAGACCTTTTCTTCAGGCTCTTTATTTAGTCTTTTCCTGTAGGATTTTCCTTCATGCCTTTCCTTTAGTCTTTTCCTTCAGGCTTTTCCTTCGGCTTTTCTTTCAGGGTGTTTCTTCAGGCTTTTCCTTCCGGCATGACCATCATTCTTGGGGCAATGCTCATGGACATCAACTCCTGGAAGAGAAGCTTACAGGCGTACGGCAGACGGATCTGGGAAATCTGTGTAAAATCAAAGAAAAGACAGAAAATACATAGTGAGATTTTGTTTTTAATTCTATTTATAGTGACAATAGCAATAATTGATTGAATTGATATTTCGCTCTCTCCAGGACCAGCCTGTTTGAGGGCGCATTTAAGAGTAACAATTCCCAAAAGAAAATTACACAGAATAACTTTGTTCTTAAAGGGACACCATTTATTCGTTAATAAGTCTTTGTTGTGAACCGTAACCACAAGAACCCCTTGTACAGAAAACAAGCAAGTTTCAGTTGAAGGTGAACTACCAGAGAATTATTCCAGGGAAAAACCCCACACAATCAGGTAGGGACTAAACAAGCCACAGCAGGAAAGGAGCCACTACACCAATTTGACCACCCAAGTATTCAAACTGGGAAAAACAAATATATATATATTTCACAGGACCTTTTAGAGCAAAGACGGGGTGGGGGAATAGACCCTTCCCATGAAATATGTAAATTGCACGTAGCGCGTGCGCACTAACGTTTTGGTTGGCAAAATGAGGGAACATCGCGCTGTTTTGTACATGGCTAATGGGTGCGTGACGCAGACCCGACTGCGCGTCTGCTTAGTGCACAACTCTATGGCCGTTTGCCAACCAACAGGGTCTGTACGCATGCGTGAATGTAATTAGCATATTTTATGGGAAGGGTCCATTATCTGTTGCTCACCTGTGTCTTGTTCTTACAGCCTCTACACTCGAATGTGTTATTCCTCAAGTTAGCGATGGCGATCAAGCCACACAGGTTGCACACATGGACTCGGTAGGGATCGGACACCTCAAATAGACGCTCTCTCAAGAATTGCGCCGAGCCGTGGGAGATCTGACAATCACGTTCCATCTCCCCAAAACGAAGACCGCCATCACTGAAATGAAAGTGAGCATTGAAAGTTTGTTATCCCATTTTATTTTAATACATTCATTTGTACTTTGTTTATTAATTGATAAGGCGCGCGGTCAAAACATAAATAGAGGGGGCGTTTCTTTACCGAGATCTGCCCTCCATGGGCTGTCTGTTAAGAATCTGCACCGGTCCCCTTGCCCTGGAGTGGATCTTGTCATCCACCATATGTTTGAGACGCTGGTAGTAGGTGGGCCCCAGGAACACCTGCACTCCAATCTTCCTACCAGTAAAACCACAGTATAGCACCTACAAGAGAACGATTTAAAAAGCGATTTAAAAAGTTGACATAAGAGGAAGAAATAGTTTCCGATTTGAAAAATGATTACATTTATGCTTTGACATCAAAGGCAGAATAAGTTACCAAATTTGACAAACGATGTATTTTATTGTATGACAGTAGAGGCAGAACGAGGTACCAAATTTGACAAATGGTGTTATTATGATTTGCACAATTTTCAAATCATGTCATCCATGCTTTAACAAGAAAAAGAATAAGTTGCCATATTTGCACACCAAAGGAAGATGTTAACAAATTTAACAAATGATTTCATTTTAATCCTATGACATCAGAGGAAGAACAAAATACATAATTTAAAAGACAATGTCGTATACATGTACGCTTTGACATTAGAGGAAGAAAAATGTACACAATTTGACAACAAATTGTGTATTCAACAACATTTGAATATAAAACACATAAATATCCTCCTTAAATATAAACCAACATTGCAACTTCTGTGTAAGGAGGGTTCATACACAACTCACCTCGTTCCCTCTCAGGTGGTAGCCGTATTCATGCAGTAGGTTGGAGATCTTCTGCACATTGACAGAGTCATTGAAGGGTGTAGCGTCACCGATCTCACCCTTGTTAGAGGAAACCTTCCCCTGGAGGCACTCGATCAAGTGACCAACGGTCATACGACTGGGGATAGCGTGGGGGTTGATGATGATATCTGGGGTGATACCCTCACAGGTGAACGGCATGTCCTGAAAACACATATCGGTAAGACAAATTGCTATCAAGATTCTAATCTGCTATACTAGGCAACGCATAAAATAAACCTGGGCTACCCAAAGAATTGGACATCACAAATTCTCAACGTCAGTTGACTTGTGCTCAATTCCTGAGAAACATTCGCAACGAAAATAGCCATGTGATGTTGAAATTTGAAGGAAGTATGAATAGGGCTCGACTCGAAAGACATAAAGGATTTTGTTTTTGTTACTGTCGGCTTTGTTTAACAGCCTTACCTCTAGATAGCTCAGTTGGTAGAGCGCCGACACGTTAATCTGGAGGTCCTTGGTGTGAATCCCACTCTAGTCAATTCTTTGTTCAACCCAAAAAATCATTTCAAAATTTACCCACTCAGTTTCCCTTGTGGTTTACATTGATAGCCTTACCTCTGGTCTGTACTTCATACCGCATGTTCCTTTCTGACCGTGACGACTGGCAAACTTATCTCCAATCTGAGGAACGCGTACAGATCGCACCTGGACACAATTAAACAAATAACAAATAAAAAAACACAAATGAATATTGGCTAGATATAACAATAATACGAGACATTTATATGACGCATAATGCTGGAGTCTCTACGCTAATAGTTATACAGTAATACTGACGTATTGTTTAAAGCGCATGTTTCAACCAATGTTGAGAAAAAGTAAGGGGCATGGCTTAGAGTACCTTGATCTTGCAGAACTTGTATCCCTCTTGGTTGATGCTGAGCATCACCTGGTCTATGATCCCTGTCTCGGTCCGTCGCATGAAGGTGCTGCAGTCACGCTTTGTGAACCGTCTACTGCCTCCGTCAAGCTGGGGGTGTCAATCAAACAAAACAGATGAATATTGGCATCAAAAGATACCGTTTTCAGTAACATTTACTTCAATGCTGTCATTCAACAAAACAACGCATAAGTATGTCAAAATTACAAAAGTGACAAATTAGAACGAGGTATGGTATAATATTAAGTACACAATGAATTAATAATAAGCATTAAGTTAATGACAACAATTTGGTTCAGTGAGATGCTTTTATTACCTGACCTATGGACAGACAAATATTTTAATCCCACCATGGTACAACGGTTACATGGATGTGAGACAAATGAAGCAGACAAGACAAGTGTGAGATGAGGCCAACAATTAAAGGAACCGGGCTCTTAAGCAAATTAACAGCAAGGACTGAATCTTGAAATACATCATTTTGGCTGGTTACCCATATAAGTTTCAGTAATAAATAATAGGGTTCAGAGACTACCATCTTGGGATTTGCCAAGTTGGTTGGTACCCAACCTACCTCATCATCGTCTTCTGGTTCTGTCACTGTTTTTCCGATCAGGACATCATCTCCAGATACCCGAGAACCAGGAGGGATAATTCCATCTTCCTCTAACTTATCATAGACGGCTGGACGCATACCTGCAAGAAAAAAGTATCAAACAATGATCAGGCATGATATTTCATCCTTAATAATAATCATCATAATAATAAAAGGGCATCATTCATGGGGCTTAAACAAGGTAACCCCCTTCACAGTCCAAAAGGATCTAGGTATTAGTATTGTTCACTAGGAGCCTGGTTGGTCGAACAGAATGCACTACCTTCCCAACTTTTTACAAAGAAATTATGGTCAAGTGCCTTATGGTCAAGGGCACACGTGTTATGACGTGCATAACCTGGATTCAAACCAAAAGGTATCACAAATGACACTACAAATGACATTCACTAAAAATTCCCAACAATAAAGAAGGAGTTGTTGTTTAGAGGGAAGAGGGGGTTGTAGTCTGTCTTACCTTTGCAAGTTTCTCGTGTTGGTTTCTCAAAGACTTCATCTTGGTCCATCTTCTTGGACTCAGAATCCTTGTATGAACGGTAGAACACAGATCTAATCATGAAAAATGGGACAAGACATTTACAGTGTGTATAAACACTTCAAATGAATCAAAATGAAGCTGAGAGGGACAACAATCTGTTCCCCTTTTTGCATCATGAGAAACAGCGCAGTAAATGTCATTGGTTGTACTGGGGATCAGACCAAAGATGTCATGCATATGGGGGGAACCCATCCTAAAACACACTCTATCCACAATGAGACTGGTAGGAAAACAATCTGGTCCCCTTTTTGAATCATCAGAAACAGTGCAGTAAATTTCATTGGGTGTACTTGGGACAAGACCAAAAGGAAACCAACCTGAAATAGCCTCTATCCACAGCACCAGAGTTCAAGATGACGGAATCCTCCTGGTTGTAGCCTGTGTATGACGCAATAGCCACGATGGAGTTGATCCCAGCTGGCAGCTCTCTGAATCTAAGGTACTCCATGGAACGTGTGGTAGTCAAAGGCTTCTGAGGGTAGTACAGCACATGGGCCAGGGTGTCCATGCGGACGTGGTAGTTGGTGATGTAGACGCCCATGGCTTGCTTACCCATAGCGGACTGGTAGGTGTTACGTGGAGACTGAGGAGAGAGGGGAGACAACATATAAATACAGGCCTGGAATTACACGAAGGCCCCTGTTTACCCTAGTCTTGTTTTATCTGTAGGATTTGACTGCGAATCTTCATGCTAAATGGTTGAAGGTCAACGGTATATTTCTGGCATACGGCTGGTTCCTGGCGTAATTCAAGGTTAGATGTTCAGGCTAGGGTTTAGGGTGATCACACTCGATGTGAAAATGTAATTCGGTTATAAAGAATGCAATCTGGAATGCACGGACAAACATAAAGACACTCACCTGGTTGTGATCGGGGAATGGAATAATGGACGCACACACGCCAAGAATCATGGACGGGTGAATCTCACAATGGGTGTAGGTCGAACAGTACATTGATCCCTTCTCGATGAGGTCATCCGGGGTCATTGCCAGCATGATGGTCTCTTCCTCATTGGTGTCGATATATTCAACGACACCACTGGCGACAAGGTCTTGCCAACTGTAAATAAAAAACAATGAGGGCATTATGGTTTGCAACATTTTGATCTACAAGCTGAGGCCTTAAACTTTGCTCTTGATTGGGCACATCAATTTTCCTCTGGTAATGAGAGCTCAATGAGAGATGCAAAATAGTATTGGAACTTTTGAAATGGGCCCCACGCTTAGCAAAGAAATCGTGTGGGTGATGTGGGTTATTACGAAGCCTGCAATGATGTAGGTCTTGTGGATCTCAGAGCCCTGATTGCAGTGAAGACTTGATGTGAAGACTAATCCAACCAATATTACCTGTAGTTGTTGTATTCTCGTTCTTTCAACATGTCGATATGTCTCTTCTTCAAGAGGAGCTTCTGATGTTCCACGATGAGGAGCGGTCGACAGATACGACCGGCGTCCGTGTAGATTCGGATCTCTCTCTCCCGGATATCTCTGACCATGGACACCCCTCCCGAGACAATGATATCCATCTGGCGACGAAGCTTCCTCAGGGTGTTCATCAGCTGCTCTGGGTCACGATGGATGCCCACCCAACAGCCGTTAACAAAGATCTTGGTGGCTCTGTGGTGTAGAATAAAACCAAGGGTGTTGTTTTAAGAGGTTTAGGAAGTGCCTATCCAGAAGTACATCATTGTTTATTTTATTTATTCTTGTTACGTAAAGAGGTTCCACTGTCATGATCTCAGCAGGCCTGTGGTTGTACATGGAATCAATAACTCTAACACATGCGTACAGGTCATCACATCATAAAAAGCGCTGTTTTTATTAATATGAGATGTGTCACCCAGGGCAAATCCAAATGTCGACAAGTCATATAGATAAAAGCAAAACAAATATGAGCAGATAAAATTGAAAAATTTACAATTAAGAGTGAAATAAAAGACGATGTTGACAAAAGATGCATTATCAAGAGATTTCATTGTTCAGAATGTACTTATTTATCTTCGAGAAAAACTCTGTCTGCTAGGGTCCAAATGTCATACCATTAGCTCTTATTTTGGGCCACCTATTTACTCATTTACACATCCAACAGCATCATTAGCACCAATAACAGGATGATTGAGAAACAAGAAGAAATGTTCAGCTTTAGATGAGGAAAAACATCATGTGAGGAAAACCCCAACGGGGCAAAACCCCAGACAATCAGGTAGAGACTGAAAACCAAATCCACATGCAAGGCTCTGGTCTAAGGTGGGATTCAAACCAGGGTCCACAGACGGTGAAAGGCAGCGAAAGAAACCACTGAGCTAACCTGACCTCCTTAAAAAAAATTCAAAGGGGCACTGCTGGCTCACACACTGTATTCATCATAGTCAACTCGTCTCAACATAAACATCAATATACAAAAACTTACTCGTTAATAGCAGAAGGTGCAATCTCCTCCAGATTCTCCATGCTCCACTCTTCAAGAAACTCCAAGATGGGGCTAGGCTGGGAGCCCACAGAGATGTACGCCATAAGGGCTAGGTTCTTGACAAGACCCACAGCATGACCCTAGACACAACCCAAGTAAATACATCAGTATATTAAAAACAAGATACAACTGGGTTTAGAAGCTTACAGATATACAACCCACGAGGGCTACAGCCCTGGGCCTTATTTCAACGTGCTGCTTGGGCAGTGCTTACACAATTCTCAAGAAAGAATTTCTCACCTCTGGCGTCTCAGCGGGGCATATCATACCCCAGAGTGTGTTGTGTAACTGACGGGGTCTGGCCAGCTTGCCGTCTCGGCCGACGGGAGAGTTGAGTCTACGGAGATGGGACAGTGTTGACACAAACGTCAGTCTGTTTAGCACCTGTGAAAACAATCATAAGTAATTTCATTAATAATAAAATTAAGTCTTATATAGCGCATCTATCTAACAATTACTCAAGACACTTGAACAAACAGAAACAGTTTGAGACAGATGTTTTGTTTTTCACGACCTACCTGAGAGACACCAGCCCTGGCAGCATGAGCCTTCTTCTGGTCACCCCAGTTACCAGTAGCTAGGGAGTACTTGAGACCATCTGTTATGATGCGTGTCTTAATGGCCAACTCTACGCTGAAATCCTGCATGGTAGAAACAAAACAAGAAACTATTGATTTTTTTCCAAACTATTAGAATTTATAAAGACCAGCCGAAAAAACACAGTTTGGTGTGTGGCTTAAATCCTCCAATATTCCAAACCACAAGTTTGTTTATACTACATGTAATTAGCCAGTCAAACCACAGAGCGCTCAGCAGGGTGCATTACCATGTCTTTAGTGCATCAGAGAATTGTATGCCCTTTGGCAGGTGAAACCATGTCTGTTATAGAAATATAGTCTGATGGAAATCGAACACAAATTTGAGTTATGATCTGACTACCTGTCCCGGAATTACTTTTACAAGAACTCCTCAGCAGTGAGAGTTATTGATAGGGTGTGCTGCCTTTGGTAGCGAGGCTGCCTCAAAGGAGACACGTCTCTATTTTCGATTCCTCTTCTTTATCTCACCTTGCCCTTGTCGATAAACTTCTGAGAGTACATCCGGACTTCCTTCAGGAGATTCTTGAAGAGGTTTCTGAAGAGGAACGCAAGAAGGGGGCCGGCCAGATCCAGTCTCTTGTTACCGTAGTGATCACGATCGTCGACTTCTCTACGACCCAGAGCTGCAAGAAGGAGTCTGTGCACACAATACCTAAAACCAAAAACAAAAATAGCTGTTTAGTTTGTGTCAAACACACTTGCCCCATCAAAAACATTATAAAGGCACTGTTTATATCCTATGTAATGTATATGTATACAATAAAACTAGCATGACAACATTTTCATCCACAAATCGGTCAAGTTTTTGAGATGTCGCAAAAAATCTGGAGAGAATATGTCCACTCAGGAACAACAATCCCCAATAGGAATACACAATCTGAGAATTGTTACTGACAGTAGATTAAAAGGACAAAGTGCCCACCAAACCTTTACTTCACTGCTTTGATATTTCTAACTCAATTACTTACAAATTGTACTCAACATAAGACTAAAATAATAACCTTACCCTAAGAAGTAGGCCTTCTTGGTTTCACAGAAGTCACTGACTCCTACGTGAGGCAACATTTCTTTCTGTAAGATCTCCCGGGCGTATTTGATTCTCCGCTCCTTAGTAACACCCGGTTTGGCACCACGAGCTCCAATGAAGTTCAGCGCTACGCTCTGCTCTTGGACAACGAAAGCTTCATCGAGGGAAGGTTTAACCTGTAAAGTATCAAACAAACTGTCCATGAGGAAGAAAGAAAAGTGGCCATGGTGTAGTGTTGACTCACCTAACCGCTCGGCCACATCAAGCCATGCTTATACCGGTCAAGACTGTTAAAGCAAGTTCCCAAAGGGCAAGTTGAATATCAAGCTTTACGAAACTTACCATCTCCATCATCTCTGGATCGTCGAAGTCATAGACAATGTGCTCCAAGATGTCACGATCAGCGACAAACCCCAAAGCTCTGAAGACGATCATGATGGGAATCTCCAGACGAATGTATGGAAGGATGGCTGCAATACGCTGTCCAATGGCACTCTTTCTTGAACCCTGAAAGGAGATGTTCAACGTTTAATAATTTCTATGACATCTGTTAAATTACAAGGGTAACATTATTTGTCATTATTTCTGCTAAACTTGACTGATTTGGCGGGGCAATTCACAAAAAAAAAAAAAGGGAAACCTCACCTGCCCACCCTTGGCCATGAGATGTACCCATATGGTACTGGTAGGACGGGACGAATTCTCCAAACACGACCGACACTCAGCAGTGAACGCGTACTTGGAGTCCTTTTTGCAAAACACATAGACAGAGTTGGTGGCCATCTTCTCTTGCGCAATCAGGACCTTCTCGGAGCCATTGATGATGAAGTAACCACCAGGGTCCAGTGGACATTCATTCAACTCTGTTGACAACAAACAAGTTTAACTGGATGTCAAAATTGACCTTTGAAAGTTTAGACGAGAGCAATTGGTGTGGTGCACAGTTGCCCTCCTTTCATTTGTTAACATTTGCCAGAATGTTTGACAAATAGTCCTCAATCATTTGGGGTTATTGTGTTGCAGCACATAGAACCTTCTGTCTTCTCTACAACTCACCAGTCAAATCACGATCTGTCAGGCCACTTAGCAAGCAGTATGTTGAGCGGAGCATAATCGGAATCCTGCCGATGAATGTCTTGAGATGCTGCGTCTCTGAAGTCTCTTCACCATCTTGGATCACTGTCTTCATGATGTCTACATACAGCGGTGCTGAGTACCTATATGGGAGATTGTAGAACGTCTCAACCAATTGTACCAAATTTCACATGCAGTTTGATTTTGTTTAACGTGAAGAATTAAAAAGAAGGCAAAAGTACACCTTTAAAAAAAAGAAATGCCATGTGTGTCTCTAAGATAATGATACTCAGATAGAGAGTTCTAGCGGCATGGAGCAATGTTTGAAAAGGCCCTATCACAAGAAGTGACAAGGTGAGTTCAGGGACAAACAGCATGCCGCCGATGACCTTAGAGCTGGCCTGACATACCAGTGCTGAAGCATGATCCGTAGGAAGGGTGGGGCTGAACCATGAAGTGCTTTAAATGTCAGGAGGTTGAACTGTTGGGAATTCTGTAACTAACTTTTCGTACTGCCGCTATTTGAAGAAAAAAAACTTCCAAACAAAAAGACGACAAGATATACTTACGTGAGATTTCGTAGTCTGGCTTCATTTGGCATCATGGGACTTGGGGAACCATCTTTCTCCCAATGTGTCGGCTTGGACAGGTAGATTTGCTCAAACTTCAGCACATACCGTGTCTATAATAACAATAATAATATCGAAGTCTTATTTAAAACGTATCTACCAACAAGGTACTCTAAGTAGAGCAAGAGTGGAAAAGACAAGATTTTTGTCTTTGTTCAACCCCAAGTTATATAAAAACTGAAAGTCTTACAGGAATTTCTGCTTCCGTCGTTGTGTGTTGAGCCTCAGCTTGTAGGTCCACAGCTGGCGCGTCCTCGACAATCCGCTGCACGGACATCTGTATGAACTCATCAAACGAGTCAAGCTGCTGGCGCACGAGACCCTTCTCGTCAAAGTAAGAGCTGATGACAATCCAGCAGGCCTCTTGCCATCTGTCTTGGGTAACCTCATCCGAGTCATCTTCTTCGTACACCTCTGGAATAACAACAGCCTCAATTCAAGTTTTTGATTGAAAATTAGGATAACTTTCCATATGGCGCCACCACTTTTTCACTCATATTTACAGAAAGGGATATCTCATTGAGGTAAATTAAATACTATATTATTTCATATCGAATGAAAAAGTGGTGGCGCCATACGGAAACTTTTCCGAAAATTACTTTACAGGCCATTTTATTTTCCTTAAGAAAATGGCCCTACCATTTGAAAATATTTCTAAAAAGTCTATGGGAAACTTTTGAATTGATTGAAAAGGACTTCTGCAATTTGGTGCTCAACTTTTCCCAACGTTCAGATGAAAGCAGGTTTACTAGTTCGCTTTGAGCATCAACCAAGCATGGAGGTCAAGCAAGACCAAGTACATCACAATGTTGATGCTCTACTGACAGTTACTGAGCATGGTGAGCTGAGCCGCGAGAGTGTCCAAAATAATTAACAATCATATTTATTATTGTCAATAATAATCTACATCTCTTTTGTCATAACAAAGTTAAAAAGGAACATTACAATTCAGGACAGAAGATGACGCTAATATAATATTTAGCATTTTACTATTGTTTTTTATTGACTATCTATGGTGATTGAATTGAATTCAATTGATGGAAGTTCCTACCTCCATGGTTAGTAGAGACTGTAAAAAGTACTTATTCCTATTTCGATAAGGCAAGTAAAATCAGATACATAACACCAGCTTAAATTTCCTTTCCTTTGTACAGTTGTAACAACAACAAAGTCACAAAACCGCAATATTTCAAGAACAACAAAAATAGTGTTACTAATGACGTTGTGCTATCCCAAATGCAAGAAGACTCCGCATCCATCACCAAACTGCGAACACACAGTTAATCACATACGTAAACATTTTTATTTCAACTCATTTATCATGCGTAATAAACTAATATTTACCTTCATCTGGATCATACATGATGAATAAGTCTTTATTTATATTTTCCCAAAGTTTTAGAACAGAAAACTATCTAATTAAGCAGATGTTGAAAGATTTTCCGGTGTACTTTTTTAACAACTCGCACTAGAATTGCGATCAAAATCGCAATTGAGACCGTAAATCATGAAGGGCGCCACCAATATTTTCAGATCCCCCATTCTGAATTATTCACTGGCTGCCGCGCTCTACTACCATGCGTTGTTAACTACAGGATTGGTACTTGGAACCAGCTAAAATGGGGTCATGTGATTGGTCAATTTTCAAACACACTTGAGTGCGGCGCAAGATTAGATTGTGGCTGCGAGCGAGAAAGCAGGACAAAAACAGCTGAAGTTTAACCCCTAACTTTCGGTAAGTAACCCTACCACAGATAATACAAATTAAGTTCATAGAAATAACGAGCTGTGTAATGTCATAATCGTGTTACTTTTTCACTGTTAATTTATTGTTTTTCAAACATGTCCAAAGCAATCGGGTATCTATCTGTTTTGATTTTGAATGTTGATTTGTGATGCGCAGGCCATTTTGTTTTTAATCATGGTGAAACTTGTTGACGTTTCTACACCACACAGGATAAATGACTCTATTCACATGCATAAAGGTTTATCGCGATTCAGAACCGCAATGAGTTATGGGAAGGCATATGGGGCTGTTTCTATGCAGTTTCTACGTTTACGTTTATGTTGATACTCGGCAGAATCGCGCACCACATGCAACGCCTGTGGTGGATTCAATTCAACAGTGCCCTCTCTTGATATTTTGCCATTCGCGATAAAACTAATTGATGTGTGTTAATTGTTTTAAAAACTGTCTTTGACTTAGTTTAATTTATTACAATGTCGTCAATAGATTAAAGTTTATAAACATTTGTATTGTTGTCGTGTACTGTTCGCCCTGTCTCCCCCCTTCTCTCATAAGTCTCACTCTCAGACTGAGTCTCACTCACTCACTCACTCACTGAACAGCTGGGCCCAATTTCATAGCGCAGCTTAACGGTAAGCAGATTTTGGTGCTTACTGGAATACTGTAGCAAAAAAATATGCTTAAAAGTTAAAAGCCTTAGCGTATTTCACAGGTTAGCAGAAACATTGGGAGGCCATTTTTGAGTATTTGCCGTGGATTTGCATTGTGACATCATTTATTTTCGTGCGGTAAGCACCTGAAGGTTAGCATGGCTTTTCGTGTGCTTACGGTTTGCAGCGCTATGAAATAGAAATTGCACAGTAAGCACAAAATCGGCCGCTAAGCAGCGCTATGAAATTGGGCCCAGAACATGCGCGAAGTGCTACTGCTAGTGTAATGGTAAATAGTGAATGATTGTAGTGTTTGTTTTTTGGACCATTCCATTCCATTGCCAACTCGACGGAGGACAGACAACTCGACAGCTTGTTTTTTACAGCAAGTTGTGCATAAGTAAGACATGTTGAATTTTGATCAGATTCAGACAAGTCAAGTTTAAATCCTCAATCGTCATGGCAGAAGATTCACTTGACAATGGCGACCACGGTGCACATCATGATGGCGATGTGCATGGAGATTTGTATGCCTCTGCTCTGGCGAGGGTGAATCTTATGATTGAGCAGGAGGTCACACAAAGATGGCTTGCGTGCACAACAGAGTTTCGCAAGCCACAATCTTTGGCAAACCATACCATGGTCCGTAGGTAGAATGTATCTATTCTACCTCATGGATACCATTGCCAGCAGTTAGCAGCTGAAGGAAAATATCTGACAATAAGGAGGCTTGTTTTGGAAAGTGCAAGCAGAAATTAAAGTTTCCATGGGCGAGAAAGTTGCCCACTACAATGTGCATCCCTTGTGCCCCCCTATAATAATTTGGCACTTTTGTAACGATATCTTATTAAGTCTACATGATGAGAAACTTGATTGTGTAATGTTAGGCCTGGTTAAAACCTCATTCTCAGCTCTATGTTTTCTAAGTTCGATTTGTACCCAGTTAACCCAATGTTTTAGGGCACACAAATCTGTGTTCCTCATTCTGAGTCATTATATTAATGTTTGTGTTGTTTTTTCGGAGCATAAAGATAAGCCCTATTCATAAACAATTGATATTCTCTCATCAGTTTCAGATAAGTTTGCTCTTCCTAGGGTGAGGATGGCAAACACAACAAGCTTCGACGATTTATCCGATTCAGAGGATCAAGACGTCACTAGTAGCATCGATGACCTTGACACAACCCAAGATGTGTGCAAAAAGAACTTGCTTGAGGTTTGTTGCCCTATTTGGCCCCTGGCAATGCCATTTAATCAATTGCCTCAGATGCCCTTGAATTTGTCTGAGTTCAGTCAGTATCCCATCAATTAAAGAAAAAAAATTATTTTAGTACAAGTTACAGTGTAAAATACAAAAACAGGGCACACTGTTATAATGAGTATGACCCTTTCAGCGTTCTCTTTGCCTGGACAGTGGTCTAAAAAAAGGGTCCCAGTCTTTTGGCTTTCTGAAGTTATACGTATAAGATGGATTGTATGTTTTGATTGCAGGATTTTGCTGCCGATGCTAAGCTCACCAGGCAAAGCGTCGCCCATGGTCGTGAACACATGCAAGTCCATCTGAGAATTCGACCCTTCACTGCCACGGAGAGGGACAAAGGAGAGTCTCAGGTAGGCAGATTTCTAATTTATTCCTCCAACAAAATTTGCAAAATTTAAATCCTGAAAACTACAGCCTCCATACATGTATGTGATGGTCACGGTTGTAGTATAAAACAAATCTTAAAAGGCTGCTATGTTTGTCAATGTTGCGGTTCATGTTTTAATTGGTTTTGTTGCAACCCAAACTGCATGAACAATGATGTTTTTGTTTTTTTGAGAGGGGGCAGTTCTTAACTTTTTATAGGATTTTTTTAACTGGAGGATTGGCACAAATTTACTTGTAACTAAAAAGCACTGTGCGCCTAACCAAATGCTAGCCTAGAAGGTAAGGTACTTTGTGGCAATCTATTGTACCAGTGTCAGCCATACGAACAGAAGAAACCTACGTGCATTCACCCAGTGCAAGTCTGGAAGGTATGGTACTTTGTGGCATTCTGTTGTACAAGTCTAAAGTGGGGTTTGGATAAAACAAATCTATATTTTATTGATTACTTTATTGATAACCAATCACATTTTTTGTATTTAATACAGGACTGTATGGAGATTCAAGAGACGTCAACGCTCCTGATGAGAGCCCCTAAGGATAGCTTCACCTTCAAGTCAAGCCAGCGAGGTTTCAGCAACATGACCCACAAGTTCACCTTCAGCCGCATCTTCGGGGAGGACACCAGCCAGAAGGACTTCTTCGACGACACAATGCTCTCAACCGTAAAGGACTTTATCGATGGGCAGAACTGCCTGGTGTTCACGTACGGTGTGACAAACGCTGGAAAGACTTACACCATTCAGGGTATGCCCTCGTTGTCAGTCTGATAACATTTTCTTATCACCTCAGTGGTCCCTGGTTCGAATATCATGTCGGAACTTCGAACCTGAAGCCTTGCATGTGGATTAGGTTTTCAGTCCGTACCTGTGTCCCCCCTACCAAATTGGGGTTTGCCTCCCACATCTACTGAATTTTCTAAATTACCAGGGCCCAGTTTTATATAACCTGTAAGCATGTTAACTTGCTAAGCACAGAACTAGACATGTTGATACTTGAAAGTTCTCGTATCGTCTGAAGTTTTGATGAATTGAATTATTGAGGTTGATTGATTAGTCATTCTTTACACAGGTGCTCCACAAGATGGCGGTATACTGCCGCGCTCACTAGATGTCATCTTCAACAGCATCGAGGGTAAACACTATACTAGCATGCAGCTCAAGCCTCGCTACTTCTGCGATGTCACTAAGTTAACAGAGCGACAACTCCATAAAGAAGAGGATATTAGGGACTCAGTGCTGTCCATGGCAGCAAGGACTCTCAAACAGGTATGCGTTATAAAACACTTAGGGCCATGTCACATGAGGCAACTTACAGGCAACCAGTTCCAGGTAATTTCAAAGAAAAAAGGCCATTCACCAATTTTCTTGTGGATTGTAAGACAACGTTATTAAAACTACTCATGTGCTGCCAAAGTGGTTCTGTAGCATGCATTGCAGTTGGTTGCTTCAAAGTTTCCTGTAAAAGTTGCCTCCTGTGAGAAGGCCCTTAAAGTCCCAATATACTGTGTGCAAGTCTTGCGCGCATTCAAACTTTTTTTGACCACTTTGGTCCCCACACATTCATTGTATAAACACGTTAAGGAAACAAACTCGCACACTATAACAAGTCCCAAAGTTCGTCTATGAAAGAGACTTGTACAACTTGTTATCCAATTGCCAAAGTGAAGGATTCAGGAGGAAGCCCAAACAACACGTGCCTATCACAGGGTCAGGCATTTCCTAGCTTCATTCAAACGACAGACCTTTTCTGTTCAAATTTTGCAGCGGCCTGTAATTTCAGATAATTTCAACCTTTCGTCAAAACTAAACTGCATCCTTAAATCTTTAACTATCTGAAATCAATCACTGATAATGTTGTAACCATCTCTCTTTTTTCTTCTATTATGGGAACCAGGACAACTCGGTTACCGATGATGCTGATGACTCAAGAGCCTCTAACTACACCACAGCAACGGAGGATTCACGCTCTGAAATTTCGTTTCACAATGTAACAGATGATAGTAAGTGCTTGGCCGCAAACCCTGGGGTGCAATTTGGAATGTAAAATAAAATGTAATTTTACCACCTCCTCACAATACTTGTATAAATAGTTTGTGGTCAAAATGGAGTTCGACAATAGTGGTCAACTTGATTTAAAAAAATTGGACACTCAAACTCTGGTGTTTCTAATGCACAGTGTGGGTTCGAGTCCCGGCCATGGCACTTGTGTCCTTAAGAAAGACCACAGTTGCTTTTTCCTTCGGGTGGGACATTAAGATGTAGAAACAGTTTGGTAGGGAAAGTAAAAGAACCCACTTATTGCGGAAGAGTCATGTTTAAATCCAGTGTTTCTGGTTTATCATACATGTACACCCTTGTTTACAGGTTTCTTCAGACTAGCGAGCTACAGTGATTAACCTCACTTATGAGGCTGTGTTGGTTTCATTCCCAGAAAAATATGATAAATAATTATTGTTCAACTATCAGGTGTGCCGAATGTTCTTGAGGACATTCGTTGCCGGATCCCAGACGATACGTCGATCGACGTGGAAGCCCAGGGTCCAGTCAAGTTTGCCATCTGGGTGTCCTTTGCCGAGATCTACAATGAGTACATCTATGATCTCCTGGAAGCGATACCGAAAGGAAAGAAAGTACGACGACAGCCCCTCAAACTGTCTGAAGATAAAAATGGTCAGATTTTCATCAAAGGTAAGCACAAGGTGATAGCCAGAGTACGAACAAGTATGAAAATAGCAGAATTTGAGCATCCTGCAAAATGATTTAATCTCCATATATCACATTTAGGCAACTAGTGTTATTCAACTTTCCCTGGTGGTGTCTCTTTGTGGATACTGTTGCCTGAGATGCGATGTTTGTACTAGTTGTCACTTTGCTAAACTTCCAAAGAGGAATACATCTAAACAAAGTTACCCAACCAGGGGAAAGTTGCTAAGCCTCTTCAAGAATGAAATTCAAGACCTTTAACATAATACCATGACCATACCATTTCCTGTTTTCTTAACAAGTAGACTCTCTTTTTGACTAGAACTTTCTTTCTCAAAAATGTCTCCCATAAATTAGCTTTGCTTTGACAAAAAAAAGTAACTAAGCTCTTACCACATTTGCATTACTTCTTGAAATATTTAAATTTTGTTCTTCTTTTCGTGTAGGGTTGAAAGAGATTTATTGTCGGAGCGCAGATGAGGCCTACAAAATCCTGAAGATCGGCCAGCAGAATCTAAGCATTGCTGCAACCAAACTTAACCAGTGCTCCAGCCGCAGGTAAGAAACCAGGAGACTAGTTCATAAAAACTAAATGCTAAAAATGATTTTGTCTACCATCTTTCTTTGCAAAGATCTGCCTTTTTGTAGTAGCCTTTCTATGGAAAATTGTTCGAGACAGTTTGCTCAAAAGAAGAGCTACTAGTTTTCTGTGGTGGGTATTTGGATGGGAGCAACCGTTTCATCATGTGAATATTTGTATGCCCAATTTGTACCAAGAAATGTTTGTTTTTTCCCTTCATAATTTGCAATATATCTTCTGTTTATCCTCAGTCATTGCATCTTCAGTGTCAAGATTCTACGCGTTGTTGATTGTGATAACCCTCATGTTGCCCGAGTGAGCAAGTAAGTTGAACATCTGATTAGGTCAAGGGTTTCCATGTTTTCAAGTTTGATGGTTACCACAGGGCTCAGTTTTTTTGGGGGAAAATCCACAAGGCTTTCAGTTTTGTTGCTGCTCAAACCTTGTACTTGACCAGAGAATATGTTACAAGACCTGAGTCAAAATAAGAGGAACACAGGTTATTTAAGCTGTTTTTAAGAAGATTAAGCATTTGGAGAAGATTTTCCTAATTTGTCTCGAGGAAATTCTTCAATACTCAACAGAATTGAAAGATACTTGTAATTACCAGTTTCAATTAAAAATGCAGTGAGGTGTTATTATTCAAAAACACAAAGACCATCAGACTAGTCCGATCATAAGTCTACTGGCTCGACTCTAAAGTCAATAACCTCAAGCCTGTAGTCCTGTGTCAATTTTGAGCCCCCTTCCATTAAAGTGTACTACTTTGGAACTTTCCTTTACTGAATGCGTATTACTTCCCTTACTGCAGGCTTTCGTTCTGTGACTTGGCCGGTTCCGAGCGCTACACCCGAACCCAAAACACAGGAGACCGACTTAAAGAAGCTGGTAACATCAACACATCGCTGCTGACTCTTGGGAAGTGCATCCACACACTCAGATACAACCAGAATCATCCTAAGTAAATCACTTTAACTTTATATTTGTTTTATATAGCTGGGAACTCAAAGTCAAAGAACTGCATGCCTGGAATTTCAGCTTTGAGAGGGCAAGCTATTGTTATTTTTCAAAAGGCACTTCTAGTGGAAGAGTGGGAAAATTTGAAATCATGTATGGGAGAAGAGGCATCAAGGCCAAGGCCTGAGGAAACAGAGATCGTGGCATCCATGTTTTTTCCAAGCCTGAAACTGCATAAACAGAAAATATCGCTTAACAACTTTCTGCAAAGCAAAGCTAAGCAGGCTACATGTGTGGTAGATGTTTGGCTTACTATTTTGGCTGGTAACCATTTCAGGGTTTGCAACATTTGGGGATCATTTTGGCCCAGTGGTTTCTTTCTTTGCCTTTTCACCTCTGTGGACCCTTGTTTGAGTCGCACCTCAGACCAGAGCCTTGTACAATAGTATTTCAGATTCAACTTCAGCAGAAAATATTGCTGTCATTAATTCCCCTGGTTTGAAAATTCTATGACAAGTACTGTCTACTTTTTTATACTTTTGGTTTTTTTTTCTTTTCTCTCTTTCTAATGAAGGACCAACCCCAAGATCATTCCGTTTCGGGAGAGCAAACTGACGCGGTTGTTTCAGAGTTTCTTCATGGGTAAAGGCAAGGCATCCATGATCGTCAATGTCAACCAGTGTGCATCAGGTTTCGATGAAACCATCCATGTGCTAAAGTTCTCAGCGATAGCCAAGCAGGTAACCTTCATTTGTTCAAAGATTTCTGTATGGACACTTATCATGGTGTGGCCATCTTGATTTTACTCCATTCCAACTCATTGTAACCAAGCTGAGGCTGGACGAAATAATAGTCTGGTGCCATGTTTGCGCAATGAATGTTAGCATTCATTACTGTTATGGAAATTTGGAACATGACCAAGATGGTGACAGCGTGATAAAGGTCTATAGGATATAACTCTCATCGTATCTCAATCTGGGCTCATCAGGAGTGGCTAATCCACACAAAAACCACTGGGCCTTTTGGTCAAAGTGCACTGGACCAGAAATATGACAGTTTTAAGCTAAGGTCATACTTTGTAATTGTTTATTTCATCACTAAATATTACTCTCATTGTATAATTTGTATTAACCATAAACTATGTTAAACTAAGATATTTGAAGGAACAGAATCGCCAATATTTAAAACTCAATATTTGGATCAACTTGGTGCTGGAAGTTCAAATACACCTTCTTGGGTTATCATGCCGAGCTTCCATGCAGAGCTCTTCCTGATTCTGCAGAAAGTTACATTAAAAATAAACAAACCAAAGATGGACCCATCGGTCCCTTGTGCTAGGATTGGTACTACACAAAAAAAGAGTTCAAAACACTTAGTGTGGAAGAGAAGAGAAGGGGGTTAACCTCAATGTTTCTGAATCAAGTACATGTAGCAAGCTAAAGTGATTAAGTTTATATTGAGGCATCCTTGGTTTCGTTACCATTTCACATAAGCAATTTTTTGTTCATTGACAGGTGACAACAATCACCTCCAAGTTGGACAACAAATGGAAGATCCCAGCCGTCGCAGCCCCGCCCAAGTACCCGTCATCCCGAGCACTCTCCATGGCAATCAACCAGTCGATGTCTCGCAACAGGGTGTCGGTTGCCTGGGCCACGCCTGGATTAAACCCAGATTCAAACCTGGATCTGACGACGGTCGACGAGACGTTTATCGAGG
This sequence comes from Asterias amurensis, assembly GCF_032118995.1. NCBI lineage: Eukaryota > Metazoa > Echinodermata > Asteroidea > Forcipulatida > Asteriidae > Asterias > Asterias amurensis. Next base: position 5,735,987 of record NC_092655.1, on the reverse strand, counting down.
AGGATGAAGAAGATGAAGAGACTGAGGATGAGGAGGGAGATGTTGAGACCACTCCAAAAGAGTCGAAAGCTGTAAGTCTTCCAGGGATGAGAAATTTCAGACATTTATCGGAACTTAGACTTTTCTAACGTCAGCCTGGTAAAGAAAATCAATCGTAAATGTATCCACATTATAGAAATTCCTTCTCATTGATGTACTTCTCTAGTGCTGAGGACATTGTTCCTAAAAGCTCTGTGAAATCTAGACCAAAGGGGTTATCCTAAAGGTGGAAATGCCATCATTTCAACTCCCTCCTAATATTTGGATGCTAGTTTCAGACTTTTTTGTCAGCTATGACTCACATCCCTACTCATTCCTTCAGTTGACGGTTCCTTGACGGTTTGCTTAGAGTTAATATCATTGTTCCGTCCCAAGTGACAGTCGGGGGGATTGTCAAGTTGGGGCGGAACAGCATTGTCGAGCAGTGCTGCACAGATGGACTCAAGTACAGATGACTGAGTCATAAGGTCCCAATTTCATGACTCTGCTCACCAAAGAATCAGTGCTTACAGAAGCAGGGAATTCCGCGCTTACGTCAAGAAGATATCACTGGTTAGTAGGGGATGTTAACTTGTGTGGGTGCGTAGTCCACATTACTAGACGTTCTTCGCTTTCACAAGCTAACGTAGAAATTTGACTTATTGCCTTGCACTTGTACTTATTGTTGTCTTTACAGAAACTGGTTTCTCTGGTGGAATCCCTCAAGACTCAACTGATTGAAACCAAGAAGTTACAGATGATGATGGAAGTCCAGATAAGAGCGGAGGTTTGTCAGGAGATGTCTCAGCAGCTCGTTCAGATAGAGTCAGAATACAAGTAAGCGGCATCACTTTACATCCCTAAAGCTTTTAAGGGCACACTTTGTCACCGTTTTCAAAAAGATTTTGATACATTTTTTGCCGATCTACATGTACCTTCAGACCAGACAAATCAACCGGCAAAAAAAACAAAACAGAAGAGAAGTTAGCAAACTTATCTTCATATCAATATTTTTTTATCAACAACCATTTCCATGGGTTTGGATTTTGAAAATTTGTTTTAACTACAATTTTGTTTGCACTTGATTACATTTCTAAATCTTGTAACCTAATCAGGTCTCAGTTTTTAATATTTTCGTGTTCGTTAATCTTCACTAATTTACAACCGGACCACTTGACACCGAAATGTTTCTCTCACTCTGACAGAGATCGCATGGAGGAGGAACGCATGATCAACGAAGAAATGTACGAGAAAAGACTGGAGATGTACGAGAAATCGGTGAAGAAACCACGCAAGAGGCCGCACATTGAGACAGTCGACACGGATGATGAATTTGTATCCAGCCTCCTGCTTCATGCCGAGCAGAGCAAAGTTCAGGTAAAGTCAAGTCATTGTGTTCACACCAACCAGTTTAAAACACAGATTCTTTGTAAAGCATAAGCCGTGGGGTCATTGTGGTTGGTTAACTTTTAACTTGCATAAAGATTATGATTAAGTCATGTTTGAATCCTTAAGAAAAACTCAACAACACAAATGCAAAATAAAAAAGCTGTATGGCTTTGCCATTAACGATCACGGTCTTGAAATTGGTTGCAATGTCCGACTAGATCATTGTTATGTTTTCTTGACTCATAGAAGAAATTTTTTTTTTTCTTTTTTTTTTTTGACTTTTTCATTAATATTTTTTTTTTTTCTGATGAAGTTTGGTAGATATTTGAATACCTAGTCACTAGACTTCCTGGCCATGCCACTCCACAACCCTAATGATAGTAAATCTTCCGTAACAAAATCACAGGAACAAGAAAAGACCATCAGGAGTCTCAGAGGAGATGTGCAGAAGTTAAAGGACACCCTGGATGAGACGGAGGAGAAGATGAACATACAGGATCAGACGTCCCGCGAACTACAGGGTCTGGTGGAGACTAGCAGCCTAGCCCTGGAGGAGGCAAAGGCCAAGATGTGCATCAAGGACCAAAAACTGCTGGATATGGAGACTAAGCTGAAAGAAACCTATGGTACGTGGTTCAATTTGATCTCTCTGCTTTAAAGGCAGTAAACCCATGACACCCACTGCAATGGGAGACTTTTTGAAAGCTCTGCCACTAGAGGGCAGCAGACCTACCAGGTAAGGGTTCACAACTCCTATAGCAAACATTGGTAAATGCTAAAAATTCAAAAATACTCAAAAAATATTTAGAAGTCTCTTAGCCTCTTGAAAATTATATCAGATACATTGTCATACAACTAAACTTCAGATTTCTTCTAAATTTTTGGTAGGTCAGTATTTTGGAATTTTTGCTAGTTACCCTAGAAGAAACACTCCCAAAATCTCATGCACACCGCTTGTCATCCTTGGGGAACTCGTGTCCAGTACGTCCTGTTCCAGAACAGTTTGGTTTATGCTGGCAATGTGTTATGAAAAACAAAATACAGTTTGGCTAAATCTAAAATACAAAATCAAAAGCACGCAAAACACAAGGTATTTGCTGTCAGTGACCGTCACTCATGCTTCTCCTATTCCTAAGTTGTTGACATTACCTGGTGAAGAGCGCCCTCTCTTGGTGATTGGCAGATAGTCTAAAGTTTCCCATTGCCGCGGTACCCAGTGCTTTTGCTGTTGTGCCCTCTGCAATGCTCCTATTCAAAGTTACATTTTCCCCATAGTGCCCCTTACCAGATCAAAAAGTTCAAGGACTGGGGAAGGTATACGTTTAATGGCAATAATAACTTTACTTGGTAAGAAGTACTGTAGCTTTTAATAGTGTAAAGCGTTTTGAGAATCATTTCAAGTAATGTGGTAATGGCAAAAAAAAAGATATCAATTTTTTCCGCCTTTTGTATAGCCAAATGTTTTACAAACTTTTGGCCGGTGTTAGTTCATGCAGTAAAATGAAACCCACTCAATTTCAAGAATGGTTGTGTGAATAATTATGTTCTACTTTTGATACATCTTTCCAACCATATTCATTTCATAACAAAAGCTTTGAAAGCCCAAATGTGCCCCATACATCTACAATAAGTGTGACAACAAATGATAACCTGACTTGTCAGTGAAAAATAATTATGTACATTTATTGCATGATTTTTGATGAGTGACTACTCATGTCATTGAGGTTGTTGGAATTTTTAGCTCAGTCCGTTTATTATTTTGTAAACTCTCCTGTTTATAGATGCAGTGGCACTTAAAGAACAGGAGTTGGTCCAGGAATGTAGCTTATTGACAGAGAAGATCAAAGAGAATGAAGCAGCACTCACGAAGATGGAGAATGCAAACCAGGAACTGCAGGAGAAATTAAGTATTTCCCAAGAGAAACATGCAACACAGGTCTCTCAGCTCGAAACAGAGTTCAAAATCCTACAAGAAAGCTTGAAGACCTACATGGAAGCAGCCACGACCGGCGAGGATGCAGTTGGGAAGCTCTCAGAGGCTTTGTCGGAAGCTGCTGATCTGAGGCTTCAGTTGCAGTCGACAACCAAGAAGGACTTGCAGACAACTTCAGCGAGAGAAGAAGCAGAGAAGTATAAAACAGAACTGGAGGAGCTAAAGAGGATGCACGAGTCCGAGTTGCAATCATTCAGGGATGAGCTGAAGGCTTCCTCCAAGACCCTTGTGAGGGTGGGGTTGCAGGTCGAAAAGGAGAAAGAGAAGAATTTTGATGCCGAAGAGAAAATTGTTGATCTTGAGGAAAGGCTGAGCTCACTTAACGAGGAAAAAAATCAATCATCAAAGGATTCTGAGGAAGAGGAGCAGAAGATATTGACCCTAGAAAAAACAATCAAGGAATATCTCGACAAACTATCCAAACAAGAGAAAAGCATTGAGACTAGGGAGGCTACAATCCAAGGTCTTGAATCCCAACTGAGTGAAGAGCAGATGAAGACAGCTGAGGTTCTTGCAAAGAAAGAGGAACTGGCAAAGAGCGTCAAAGAACTTGAAGAAAATCTGGATGATCTACAGACACATTTCGACATGACAAACTCCAAGGGCCAAGAGGCCACGGTCAGAGCTGCTACCCAGGAGAAAAGCATTGCGAACTGTGAGGCTACAATCAAAGGTCTTGAATCCCAACTGAATCAAGAGCAAATGAAAACAGCCGAAATCCTTGCGAAGAAAGAGGAACTGGAAAAGAGCATTAAAGACCTTGAGGAGAATCTGGATGATCTTCAGACACGTTTCGACCAGACAAACTCCAAGGGCCAAGAGGCCACGGTCAGAGCTGTTGCCCACGAGAAAAGCATCGAGAACTGCGAGGCTAAAATCAAAAGTCTTGAATCCCAACTGAATCAAGAGCAGATGAAGACAGCCGAGGTCCTTGCAAAGAAAGAGGAACTGGAAAAGACCATTAAAGACCTTGAGGAAAATCTGGACGATCTGCAGACTAGTTTCGACCAGACAAACTCCAAGGTCCAAGAGACAACAGTCAGAGCTGCTGCCCAAGAGAAAAGCATTGAGAACCGTGAGGCTACAATCAAAGGTCTTGAATCCCAACTGAATCAAGAGCAGAAGAAGACAGCCGAGGTCCTTGCGAAGAAAGAGGAACTGGAAAAGAACATTAAAGACCTTGAGGAGAATCTGGATGATCTTCAGACACGTTTCGACCAGACAAACTCCAAGAACCAAGAGGCCAGGGTCAGAGCTGCTGCCCTTGAAAATGACCTGGAGTATGTGAATGAGGAGATCAAAAAGGAACAGAAAGCCCACAATGACACCAAAATGGTAGCATCAGACTACGGCTGCCAGGTTTCTCTCCTTCGCTCCCAGCTTCAGACGGCAGAGCGGATGTCAGCGTCCAGCGGTGAACTGGCCAAACGGTACCAAGAACTTGAGGGAAGCCTCAAGGAGATGCAGCGCACCCTGACGGATAAAGAAATTGCTCTCGCCGAAGCATCTAAATGGCAGGGCGATGCCACTGATCTTCGTTCCCAGCTTAAGATGTTGGACGACAAGTTGAAAGAGACGGAGCAGAAGAGGTCCACCGCTGAAACGACGGTGCAGAATCTTTCACAACAGTGCACTGGGCTCCAGCAAAGTCTTGCCCAGAAAGCGAAAGAGACAATGGAGATCCAGCAGCTCAAGGTACACCTTCTTTTATTAACATTTATTTTTGGCGAATCATGTTCGAGGGGCTAAGCATACCGCAACACAGGCTCTGGTGATTTTTGATCAGCAGAGTGTGGGTTCAAGTTCCGGTCTTGACACTTGTGCCCATAACCCAGACCTTGTTGCGTCATCCTTCAGTTGGGATGTATAGTCATTATGTTGTGTAATGCACGTATAAGAACTAATAGTAACTTATCATTGAAAGAAAGGGTTTGCCCTTTCAGAAATCTTAGGACTAATTTTTATATTTTCCTCGCAGATAAATTGAAAAGTGAACTCCTAAACTGATAAATTGTTTCAAAATTACTTTCAAAGGACCAGCAAAAGACCAACGAGGAGCGATGCATCGGTTTGGAGAAAAGCCTAGAGGAGCAGAAGGCCAAGACAAAAAGCAAAGCGGACACCATCAAGCAGCTCATGAATGAGATCGAGATGCAGTGCCACAAACTCCAGGCAGTAGAGAAAGGTATGACCCACTCAGCCGGCCAACGGTCCTGTAGTATCCCTACACTACACACTTATTGAGCTACCCAAGTCTACACATTACCTTATCAACATTCCAATCATGACTCAACCTAGCTAATGAATAATGCATAGAGACCACGTCCCCATGCAGTGCTTGTACCCTTGAAACAGGAACCCATTAATAAGCATATTGTACCATACTGTATGTATTGCCAAGACATGTGTGAGACACAATAAACCAAGTAACCATCGAAACAACTACAGTGTCAAGCTTAAGACATTACAGGTCCCACAACAACAAATCTTTCTGTTCACCCCTTGCACCAATGCCCTACCTGTTCACTGTCTGACATGTTCAGCATGTCATTGCGCCGCCATTGATCAGTCGCAATGTTTTGTACACAAATAAATGGGAACAGTTTTGTCTTTTTTTTTAATCTTTATGTGAACTAGGTGTCTTTCTGAACAAATTTTCTCTTGATTATTTGCACCATCTTTCTCTCCTAGATACACGAGCCAACAGCGAGGTGATTTCTGTCTTAAAGGCTGGCATGCAGGAGCAAGAAGCAACCATGGCAAGTCAAGATGAGATTCTCGCTTCTAAAGAGCAGGAGCTGGACTCACTCAGAACAGGTACCTCTACAGTCTATGCATTTCACCCTGCTTTAAAGACACTGGACACTATTAGTAATTGACAAAGACTAGTCTTCACAGTTGGTGTATCTCATCATATGCATAAAATAAACCTGTGAAAACTTGAGCTCAATCGGTTGTCGAAGTTGCGTGATATTAATGACAGAAAAAACATCCTTGTCACACCATGGTCACATGAAGTTGTGTGCTTTCAGATGCTTGACTTTGAGACCTCAAATTTTAAATCTGAGGTCTCGAACAAAGACAGCTGAGGTTTGAAGTGGGTTCTTTTACATGCATAAGATAACACACAGGACCTTTGGCTTTACGTCCCATCCGAAGGACAAATCAATAATGGTTAAGTGTCACAACTGTCACAACTGGGACTCGAACCCACACTCTGCTGATCAGAAACACCAGAGAATTACTCTTAGGCGCTCGGCCACAACACTCGCCCATATCTATACTCTGACATGATAATATTGACATATATAACTCTCCGATCTCCCCACATACAGAGCTGACAGAATTGCAGGACAAGTACTCTGATTTGCACACCGTCTCTAGTGAGAATAAGCAGGCAGTAAGGGAGTCCAACAGAAACCACGATCAGTCCAAGAAGGAGAAGGAGACAATGAGGAAAGAGCTCAATGAAACCCTTGGCAAACTCCGCGAATTGGAGCGAGAACACGAGGTAAAGATTGTTTTAAGAAACACTGATTCCTGGGATGAGAAATGTCAGATTTTTAAAATCTTCATATATTTCCTATATGAAGAGTGTACAACATCTGAAGCAATTATTGTGCTCTTTAAGGATTAGAAAATTTGAGACTTTCATTTAATTCAAACATTTCTGTGTTATCCTGGTGAAAAAAGATGGGTGTTACTTTCGATATAAAGAAATCCTCCTCTTTGATCTTCTTCTCGATTGCTGACGATACTGTTTCCAGAAGCACCTTTGCATCTTTTTAAAGTCTAGGGGTTGCCAAGAGGTGGACATGCCATAAGTTGAGCATACCTCTTAAAACCTGGGTCTTAGTTTCAGATCTTTTCGCCATCAAAGACTCTCAACCCTAGGCTCTCTAGTTGTCTATACTTTCATCCCCCTCTTTTAATTTGTTAGGAACATAAGAAGAAGCTTGTGGACACTAAGGCGGCCCTTTCAGATTATGTGAAGGAGAAGAGGGCAGTAGAGGGCGACTTGCAGAAGCTCAAGGAACAACTTGAGCGATCACAGACGAGCTTGGCCGATGCTCAGCAACATCCCCAAGACTGCCCAGAGAAAATTGAGAATGAAAACCTGCTAAAGAAAATTACTGCCTTAGAGCAAGAGGTATGTGTTTTTCTCAATACTCTAAATTAGGCATAGGAAATGTCAGAATTTTAACTGAATTCTAGATTTGTTATGTCTGCGAGTCAACGAAAATAGCTTTTAGTTTCTTCAGTTTAAAAAACCTTGCTCTATCTACTTCTCTTAAGGCCGAGTCACACTGCAGCAATAAAGATGATGATTATGACACAAAGAGAACGCATTCTTTTGGTTGAATTGCTCCACGTAGAATATGCACATGCTCATTCAACCAATAAAATGCGTTCTCTTTGCTTTGTGATCGTTATCGTTTTCGTTATCGCTGCAGTGTGACTCGGCCTTTACTCTTAGGAGATGTAGATGCCGTTTCTAGAAGCTTTTTAAAAATCTATTTCCAGATGGAAATGCCATTATTTCAACATAAATGCTAAAACTTCTATCTTTTTTTCAAAGGACTAGACGGCAAGTTTTTTGTCAGAATGACTCTCACCACCTCTTAAGTTTCTTAGTTCTGTAATATGAAACAATCGGAAGGTTCAGTCGGTCACTTTTGACAAAGAGGACATTAAATTTTTCAGTTTTTTTTTTTTTTTTTTTCATTCTTGTATAATCTGAGTTTTTACAATGTTATCAAGCAAGATACAATAAAAGCCACCTTTGAAAGTTTGATTTCAATATGGTGTCTACTTTTTGAGGAAATGGAAAAGAACGTTAGTTCAAACTGAAGAGTGCTATCAGATAAAAAATTAACAGCATTTGTTCAAGGTAATTTTTACAAAATATGACCCTACCTTTAAAATCACCTCTACAACAAACAGGTGATGAAACAAGTTGCTGAGAAGGATGAGACGTTGAAGACGTGGCGTAAGGAGAAGGATAATCTTGTCGGAGCTTTGCAAGAAAAGATGGAATCACTCCTAGAAGACAATAAGACGAAGGAAACACTGCTTGAGGAGAAAGAGGAGCACATCAAACATCTAAAGGTTAGATAGAAAACAAAAATTTCCAAAAGAATTGTTAATTATTTTTTGTCCTTCCCACATTTGATTCTGTGTTTCCAACCTCTTGTGGTTGAGCCAGCTCCTTCTTACTCTTGTTTTTATTGTTCATCCCTTCTAAGAGCTTTGTGCCTTCTTATTTGTATTCCTTTCCCCTTGACTGCTTCTGTTACACCAGTAGGCCTGTTTATATGTGTATTATGTTGTCATTTAGTCTTCGAGGAAGACTCTGCTTGGATCAAAATGTCTTGCCATTTTAACTTTTCAAGTAGAGGGCAACACTTAACTGATTTGGGCTGTCGACACGTGGGGAACACTGCCTGAAACAGAGTTCCCTTTCAAAGTTCAAAGTATGGTAATTATGTCACTGGTAGACCTGAATGCATCGCCTTTCCAACTTGAAGGTGCTTTGCCCTTAACCAGATTAAAGTACTGTTACACGCTTTGTAGATTCTACAATAAAGATGCCATCGTTGTTTATGCATTGATTGACAATTGATTTGCGTAGGATAAGATGGTGAGCATCACCCAGTCCCAGTCCATGACAGACGATGAGAGCGATTCGGACGACACCAGGGGGAGTAAGAGACGGCCTGGGAAGAGCAATGAGGGTGTCCAGAAGGAGGTGCAACGGCTAACTGAACTGGTGAGTAGTGGGAGACAATCGTATTGCCAAGTTTTGTATCTCTACGAGGTTTGAATCCTAGTTCATAAAATAAAGTACATCTCATCTTCTAAGAATCTAATAAACACATAATTTCATTGTCTTTGTTATGGTCAGTTGGAGACAGAAAGAGAGGACAAGAAGAAAGCTCTGACTTCATCCAAGAGAATTGTGGCTGAGAAGATGAAATCTATCTCGGAGCTAGAGGCGGCAAATCGCACACTCCAGACACAACTTGGACTGATTGAGGTTTGTCTACTAGCTTATTATTTGTTTGTTTATTTGTTTGTTTATTTGTTGAGATGATCTTTCTGTCAAGGGAACTCGGCAAATTCCTCACAAGGGGATATAAACGCTCAGCTGGCAACAGACCATTTCTCATACAAATTTTGAGTTACCGTTTTGACTTTGAATTGCACTTATCAAGAAATTGTGATTCGATTACTAGCCAACAATACTTATTCTAGCCTACCTTGTGGGAATCAAACCCACACCCTTTCAATTGCAAGTCTTGCAGTCTGACCATGGTTACCATGGAAGTTTGTCTTCTAGTGATAATTAGTTGAACAGTTATTATCCATGTTGTGGAAGGTCGGGTTGTGATTTTAGTGTTATCTTTCCTTGCCTTTCACTTTTGGGACCCTGGTTCGAATCGAACTGAAGCGGTATTCCACTTTCACTTGCACTAATTTATGCCATTTGTTTTCCAGCAGGTGAGCGTTGACGTCAAACCTGTACGCAACATGGATTCCTCCCTCAAGGACTCCTCTAGTTCCCCAAGCGACCAGCCCGGGTCCCCTGACCTCTTCGCCATGGAGGTCAAAGATCAAGAGAGCTTCTCCCTCCCTGGCCGACGAAGGACCCGAGTACAGATGGACATGACCCCACTGCAGAAGAAGCAACCGGCGCGAAAAGGGAAGGCGAACACGCGCAGAACCAAAAAGCGAAAGAGCATGGAAGAGATGGAGGTACGTTGGGTCATTGAAAAAGTTAATGTTAATAGTGCTGCAGGTGTGTATGCTTCGTTTTTGAAAGGGCAAGGGCACCAGGGCATTTTCTCCTTGTTAAAGGGCACCCTCAATGGTATGATTAGTTTGTTTACACATTTCCCATTCCCCCTCTTCACTTCTGAAGGAGTTCAATGACGATGCCTACGGGAAGAGGAACCGCGGTGACGATGGAAGTGCAAGAGTGACGAGAAGCTCAAGGAAGACAAGAGCTGTAAGAGGAGAGGAGGATTTGGTAGGTTTCGACTCGTCTTTCACAACTGCTTATTTTTTTTAGTGTTATTGGGTTCTTATAGTAGCGTGATCAAGGCCCTTTATCCTTGTTTATCAGGCATGCTCCTCTTGATGCATGCAACCTTAATCTACTTTATTAGCGCTAAAGGGTTTTATCCAACACAATAGACCTTTATCATGCTGCCACCATCTCGGTCATGTTCGTCATATCAAATAACAATAATGAATGCTAACAATTGCTTTGCAATTAGGATCCAAACTATTTTGTTCTTCCAGCCATCGGTTTGGTTACATTGATATCAATTGGGGAAAATGAAGACTCTCGCAGGTGTCCTATTTATACACATGGGTTTATAGATATTACTGCCCCCCCCCTTTGGCTTTTTTTCATACACATGACCAACAGCTTAATGTCCCATGCAAAGGACACAAGTGTCACAACTGGGACTCTAACCACAAAAGTGCATAATAATATTCTTCTTTTCAGTATAATTATTACATCTTTCAAAAAAGTATTCTTTTTCTTTCCAGGTTGATGAAAACGCGATGCCCGAAGCACCCTTGACCAGTGGGCGGGGCAAGAGGGCGCCTTTTTCCAAGATTGGAGACATGCTGCAGAACTCGCCAATTGCGAAATCAGGTAAACATTTTATCCTTAGTTGGGCAGCGTACAAAGCAAAATGTATAGTAGTAGAACTAGGGGATTAAGATAAGACAGGTTCGGCAACAAAAGTGACGTCAGTCATTCTCTATGGATAACATCTGAGGCTAACATTGTGAAGGAAAGGAAGTTCCTTTAATTTTTAATTTTTTTTATTTTTAGGTTTTGAAAGGTGTTTTAATTACTGTTGACTTCCATCTCTTCATTGTGTGATTGCTGTGAACTCTAGTCCTTAGCAGTCTTACCTTCTTTTTTGTGTGTGAAGATTTCTTTTCTGTAGAATTAGACTCTGCTCAAAATAACAATTTCCTCATACTAAGTACCCTCATAGTCCATGTTTTGTCAGTCTAGATTAGAGCACCCTCATAGAGGGTTGTTACTTGTTTTTGCTAGTCCTCATTGTATGTGACCATGTTTGGCTTTAAACCTTTGCTTTCCTTGCCCTCGCTACACCCTGCTTTTTCTCTCTTTGCGCTTTCTTGTTTGCAGCAGCCTCCCCGTTAAAATCTTCCTCTCGGTCCCAACCCTCAGCCAAGAAGTTTGTGGAAAATGCAACGTCCCATATGACGTCCCCGACGAAGTCCCCGGAGGTGCAGTTTGTGTCGTATCACGCGCCCCCTACAACCGAGAAGAAGCGGAAACGTCTCCTCAAGAAAGACATCTCAGCTCCCTTCCAGAGTTCCCCATTTGAGGTGAGTGTGTGTCTGTAGTCTTGCTTACAAACATTTTATTTTTTTGAGCCACATTATCATTTGTGTATTTTCAACTTTTTCCTTGATTGTATCGCCACTATGCAAAGTTTCAAATCCTACTTATACATGGTGTTACTGCAAACTTTATAAGATTGTACCTCCACTGTGCAAAATTTCAAATTCTACTCAGGTTTATGATGTTACCACAAACCTTACTATACAGTATTTCCACCATGCAAAGTTTCAAATCTTACTCATGTACATGGTGTTATTGCAAACCTTACTAGATTATACTTGCACCATGCACAGTTTTCAAATCTATAGAGGAGTAAGAACAAGTAACTCAAACCCTTTACTCAGAGTTTGACAAATGTTTTATCATTTTTCATTCCTGTTTTCATAATACAGATGGTTAACCATGGAGAGTCAAGGGGCGATAGTTCACACAGTATTGTGACAAGAAAACTGAGGTCCCGCAACACAAGAGTGTAAATAAACATGTAAAAATACGACTGGTTGAAAACCGGGCTGATGACTGAATTGTAAATTGATTTGTATTATAGCATTTTGAAATGATTGTAGTGTCATTCAGTAGAACTTAGCAGGCCTTGAACTATGCTCTTGAAGGGGCACAGCAATTTCTTTCCAGTGAAAGGAGCAACTCTGTAAAGAAAATGTAAATTTGTACAGGAACCTTGTACTACAGCAACAGCACAGGGCACCGCGGCAATTGTTTGGTGCCGTGGGTTATTTTGAGGCCTGGTGTAGCCATAATTGGGTTCTTCTCCCATTCAAATGAATCTGTCCAAAGTGAGGTTGAAATGAGAAATGAATAGTCAGATCACCTATGTGTGTAAAGGCATTTAGTATTCATTATAGCTGTGTGAATGCAGGGAACATGACTGTAGATGGTTGCTCTGATTACCAAGAGGCATTTCTGATCATAAAATACCATAACCAAACTCGAACCCAACTAATGGCAGTCATAAAGGTATGATGATAGATTAATGTTTGGTCATAAAGGTATGATGATAGATTAATGTTTTTTTGTGTTCGCCCCAAACAAGGCGAATATTTGTTACGGGGGAGGGCAACTAGAAGAAAACTATTATATGTGAAAAAATAACTCGGAGGAGCTACAGGAAGTTCCTCTACAAACAACCTAGATTGTAGGTTAGACATTACCCCTGGTCACTGGGCAATATATTTCATTCCTTAACCATCTCAGCTCCGGGGGGAGAATACAGCATATGCTGCAAAGTATATGTAGCGCACTAAGCTACATATCCATTAAACCAATCACAGGAACCATCTCTGCCCTCACAGGATACTCATCCCCCGCCCACCCCCCCCTCCCACCCCCCTGGGAATGAGAAGCGAATTATATTGTTAAATGCCTTGCTCAAAGACACTAGTGTTATGATCGTGATTCAAACCAAATCGCTGATGACTCGGCCATCAGAGCTTTAGTCCGATGCACTAAACCACTCGGCTATGACATTACAATTCCCTTCTTTTCAGGGTCACTACCAAAATATGACCCTACATTTAAATCCAAGTTTATTTAAACCTTTCCTGGTATGAATGAAGATAAGCACTTTGAAATGCCTGTACATAAAGGGCTACCAAAACGAATTTTTTATTTTAATTATGTTGTTTACTAAATAGAAAAACATTTAAAAAAATTGTGTTGTTAATCTTTCGATAATGGAATTGCTTGATTCTCAACTGGACACATTTACATGTACATGTATATGTCATAACTGTAAATAAAATAGTTATGTTTGTAAAGGAAAAACAGTGTTAAACTTCTTACCTCCCTGGTTTCTTGTTTCATTTTGTAATTGTTTGTTACAGGTTGTGTTTTACAGATTGGTTACCTGTTCATGTTTGTTGTGTTGTCATTTAGCCTTCCAGAAAGACTCTGCTAGGGTCACAACGTCAGGCCATTAACAATTTTTTTCATTTCCAATTTGTTAATGTGCAGCAAGTCCTATGACATTGATCAACTCATTTGTTGTTTAACCCCCCCCCCCCCCTTCAAAAAATAACGATAATATTTTTATTTATTGAGAACAAATATATAAAAACATGAAAATAAACCATATAAATACTCCAGATTGCAGATTAGGGCTTCTTTCTAGACTAAAGAAAATATATGAATTAGTTGTGCACATCGTATGGCTTCAATGGGACACCGTAGTGTGCACCACTCTTTTCTTAAAATGTTGGTTTCACTTGACGATGAGGGCGCCTTTCATTAGACCGTCGAGGATTGCGCGGAGAGGTTGTGTGTGTTTAAAAGTACTGAAGTAGCGAAGTTTGTCAAGTTTTAACAGTTGTCTGCATAAATTCCTCCTTGTTTGTATCATATCTGGTTTACATACTGACGATTTAGGAGCATTAGACGACATATTGCATTTAAAACAAACGTACTAAATCGCTCTACAGCGATTCGTTCACCCCACCTCCCAGTACCGTGTCTTTTTTGTTATGACTTTAAAAAAACAAAGTTGAGCAAAATGGACATGCACGATCTGCACTTGGACGGGAGCTGTGAACCAACTGTACTGAAAAAGTCCTTGGAGTGTGCTGCAAGACGTAAGTTGTATTACTATTTCTTTGTATATGTGTTTCAATGCGATTGTAGATAGAAAAGTTTGTCACTACTTCAAAGTTCGAATGCTAACTGAATAACTGAACTGTTGACAAACTTCTAGTCCGCATTTAAGTAAAATGATTAATTTAAAAGGCAGTGGACACTTTGGGTAATTACTCAAAATAATTATTAGCATAAAACCTTACTTGGTAACGAGTAATGACTAACTAATGAAGAGGTTGATAATGATAGTAGAAATCATTGTGAGAAACGGCTCCCTCTACTAAAGTAACGTGGTTTTCGAGAAAGAAGTAATTTTCAACTATTTAGAATTTGAGGTCTCGAAATCAAGCATCTGAAAGCACACAACTTCGTGTGACAGTGGTGTTTTTTTCTTTCATTATATTATCTCGCAACTTCGACGACCGATTGAGCTCAAATTTTCACAGGTTTGTTATTAATATGCATATGTTGAGATACACCATGTGAGAAGACTGGTCTTTGACAATTACCAATAGTGTCCAGTGTCTTTAGTATTATAATAAAAAAGTTGAATTTATATTCTTGAAACTATTCCTCTGTCTAACTCAAATTTGAGTGTCTTTACAGTAAGTCTCGTTTTCTTTGGGAATTAAGCCTTTTTGTTGTTAAAGCCATTATACACTTTCGGTAAACATTATTGTCCAAGTCCCACACTTCGTGTATCACAACTTATATATAAAATAACAATCCTGTGGAAATTTAGGCTCAATCGGACATCGGAGTCGGGAGAAAATAACGGGAAAACCCACCATTGTTTTCGCGCGTTTCGCCGTGTCATGACATGTGTTTATAACAAATCCGTAATTCTCGCTAACGAGAATTTGTATTGTTTTACCGTTTTCTCAAAAAGTAAAGCATTTCATGGACTAATATTTCAAGAGAAGTCTTTCACCGTTACCTTCTGTAAACCCTGTAAATTATTTGTAAATCTGTGAACTTTTTTTTCCTTTTTTGTACCGAAAGTGTCCAATGGCTTTAAACGTATAATAATTGCTAGTTGCGATTATCACAACTGAATAATTGCTTTCATTGCTTTAAACAGTTGGGTATGGAGTTGTTGCTATCGGCTATACATCAGCACAAGACAAACCTGGAAAAGACAAGCACAAAGTGAGTTTTTTGTTATTGAATGTATTGTACAACTTTCTTGTAACTTATTGTATGTTCGTAAGTCTGCGCAGTTTGAGGTTAGGTAATGTAGGGTGACTAGACCCGACCATTTTGCTTGCAGATGATAGCCTTACCAGAAGTAGAGTTAAACGCGCAAAGGACTCGTAGTCATTTTAAACACTGATTTTCTGAATGGCCCATTATACACAATATAGACGATGTGACCTCTGACGTCACACGAAAACCATAACATGATTCGCGCGCATACCGCCGGGCAAAACCTTTGTGTTTTGGCAGCCAGCAATCTTACTATGACTACGCAACTCAGTGCCTGGCGAAACATGACGTATATAGTGTTTTGTCAACAGAGGGCGGTTTGAATGTAAACATAGCTCACATCGTCTATATAAACAAACCATTTGTTTTTTTACATACACGCTGCTTTTACAGGTGCATACGTATTTTGCTACTCTCTTGTATTCTTGCTTGCTACACTCTCTTGTTGTTGTTGACTTTTTTTTCAGGAAAAGATCTCTTTTGCTCCACCTTCGTTGAAACTAGACAGTGACACTAAAGCAGTTGTTGGAGTAAGTAAAATATACCAGTTTTGTTTCCATCGACTGTAAAGATGGCTTTTGAATTTAACTGTTCATTTGCCTTGAGTACCAAGTGTCCTACAAGCGCCATACAAGTGCTCATAAGTTTATAACAAATTGCGCACGCAAAGTAGTCAGTTTTGGGAGCCAATCAGTGTTGTTTTTCAGTACATCCGTACCAGGAGTTAGTAATGAGGTGTATCAATATAGTGGCAGCGAGGCTGGGACTCTATACTGCCAGCATGCTAAAGCCTGTGTGAGCGGAGATTGGTTACATTACGGTGGATATCCCTTCCCAGCTCGAGCTCCCGTCCATCGGGGTGTTTCAGGGAACCGTTGGAGCAAATATCTAGCTACCCTCCCACTTTTTACTCGCACCTTGTACAATAAAAATGTACGAGCTGCAACATTTGGCACTGCACATTTCCTTGCAGTAGAATTATGCAGTAGTAGTAAAGCAGACCCATACACTTAGGCTAGTATCTAGTGGTTTATGTTTTGTCGTGTTTTATAAAAACTTTTTTTTAATATTAGGTGCGGTCTAAAGGGTTCAAGCAGCTAACCCGGGTGAATATGGTGCTATCTGAAGGTTCTGAAACACACAAACTGGTAAGCAACGGATATTTGTATTCACTTATGGGGACTTGGATGGGGTGTTTTCAGTTAGTTTTCATGTTTTAATTCTGGTTGTGAAGAATCACTATACCAGCTAAGAACTCCATGAAGAGAAGACAAGGAAGGAAGTTTCAGATTCAGATATGGGAAGAAAATCCCATGGAGAATTATTCCAGGGAAAACGCATGTCGGGGTCTAATTTCACAGAGGTGCTTAACCAGAAAATATTGCTCATGAATCCCCTGTTTTAAACCAAAAATGACCTGGTAACAACATTTCTTTGCTTAAGCAGCTCTATGAAATGGGGTCCAGGTGGGGACTCTTAATCCGAATAGTGCCTTCGGCAGGATTCACACCTGGGTCCCTGTTTTGGAATGCGAGGAAATATACCACTACGCCAACCTGACCATGGTCATGTTAATAGTTATTTAAAAACATTTCTGATCAAATCTTCAGAGACAGGACAATATTCAGTCGTACGATCTTCTAGCTGTCCAACCGACCACTGAGAAAATGTTCCACATGGCATGCACTAAGCTGGAGGTGGACATTATATGCCCTGACATGACAGAGAAGATGCCCTATTACTTCAAGAGGATCGCCATGAATGCTGTGAGTTATCATTGAACTTAAAATGTTTTTGAGGAGTCTATGGGATTTGAGCATTGCTTTCATCGTGAAGTATCAATGTATATTGTAGGGTGTCATAGCCGAGCGGATAAGAGCACCGAACTCGAGCTCTGGTGCTTCTGTTCAGCAGAGTGTGGGTTCAAATCCGGGTTGTGACACTTATGTCCCTTAGCAAGGCAGTTATAATTGCTTCTCTCCACCCAGGGGTACATGGGTACCTGAGAAGGCAGAGATGGTTCTTGTGATTTTTTTAGCTTAGTAGCACATATTAATGTTGCACAGGCTGTATACTTCCCAGTGAGCTGAGATGGTTTAAGGAATGAATTAAGGCCCAGTGACAAGAGGTTATATTGTTGGAAGCGCTCTGAGATCCCTTTAGGCGTGGAAAGCGCAATATAAAAACTGGTTGTTATTATTGTTATTATTTTGACACCGGCCACTCTAAGACATTGACCCGAGGGAATGGAACCAACTCCAGCCAGACTTTTTAGACATTCAAAAAACTTCTGTTATATGTTCTAGATTCTCTGCGAGGCGCTTTGACCTTGTTAAAGACGCTACATTCATTATTATTTTTATCAATTTTAAATTCATTCGTTTTACACACATTCTGTTTAAACAAATTATTTGTTTTATTATTTGTGATCATGATGAATTACTCCCTGAAGTAAATAATGCCACTCAATGTTTTCATTATATTTTTATTTATTTGGAAGGCGGTAGAGAGAGGTATCTATTTTGAGATTCCCTATGCGCCGGCGATTAGAGATGCCACCTTGAGGAAGAATGTCCTGACCAACGCTATGACACTGGTCAGTTTGTGTCGAGGCAAGAACATTATCATCACAAGCCAAGCTGTCAGGGTATGTATCAGTAACACAATATTAAAGGCACTGGACACTATTGGTAATTACTCAAAATAATTATCAGCATAAAAACTTACTTGAGCAATGGAGAGCTGTTGATAATACAATGTATAAAACATTATGGGGAACGGCTCCCTCTGAAGTAACATGGTTTTTGAGAAAGAAGTAATTTTCCACTAAGTTATTTGAATTTGGTTTGGAGACCTCAGAATTAGATTTTGGGGTCCTGAAGTCATGCATCTGAAAGCACGCAACTTTGTGTGACAAGGGTGTTTTTTCTTCCATTATTATCTCGCAACTTCGACGACCAATTGAGTTCAAATTTTCACAGGTTCGTTATTTTGTGAACAGTTGAGATCAGCAAGTGAGAAGACAGGTCTTTGTGTGTGTGATTTGTATGGTTTTCCTGTTTTCGCCTTTCACAAATTATGTGGTTTGTTTGGCCAAGCTGTCAGGTGCAAATGACTCGGCTTTGGTCTTTCTGTTTTGTAGAGTGTGGGTTCGAGTCCTGGTCTTGACACTACTGCTCTAACTAACAACCCCCAAAAGTCTCCCATTGATCATACTTTTTGTTTCTTTTTCAGCCTACTGAAGTCAGGGGACCGTATGATGTCACCAACCTGTATCCTTTTAACTCCTGTTTCTTGGAGGTGGGGCGGGGTTCTGGGAAGGGGGTTCCCATAAGTTCATTTGTGCACATGCACTTGATGTGTAAATGGTTACTGTTTTTCCTGGCTGATTGGATTAGAGCATCGGACTTGAGCTCTTGGTTTTTTTATCAGCAGCTTGTAGGTTTGAGTCCCGGTTATGACACCATTGTCCTTATTTAAGACACTTAAATATTGCTGCGTCCTTTGGATTGGTGTAAAGCCATAGGTTTCATTTGTTGTGTAATGCTTGTTAAAGAACCTAGTGCACTTATCAAAAAGAGAAGGGGTTTGCCTCAGTGTTCCTGGTTTGGTTGGCTGCATATTGCGCCACAACACCTTGTAAACAATTACATGGTTTTATGTAAAAGTAATAGGTCTTGTACTTTACACCATAGTCCCACATACTTTGCAGGAAAAATGCTGAATGTTGAAGCGCCAGGAGCATCACTGATTGAGGGCATTTGAGTGCTCTATAAGAAGCTACTATTATAATTATTCCTATTCCTTAATGCAAATCACAGAGGATTATTATTTGGTTTAACCGAACAACAAGCAAAGAATGCCGTGTCGTCAAACTGCAGAGCTGTCTTATATCATGCAGGTGCGTACAGAGCAAATTGAACCCAACTCATTACGGGAATGCTCCATTAAATATAGAGGCAAAAAAAACACATCCTTTTCATGTGACAACTAACACCTGTTATCTCCATGAAATTACTTATATGGATCATGCAAAAATCAGTGGTGCTGCTGAATGCCCCAGGACCCAGACAAAACAAGTTTAATGACCGAAGTAAATTTATGAAACACACTCTCTCACTGGGGTGTATACTTTCCGTAGCCAAAGTTGCCCAATCCGATGCCCCTGTTCTTGACCTTGGTGCCTTGGTTATACGCTTCTCATTGCTTAGTGAAAATGGCCTTTGGTACAACCTGGGAAGCCGCAGCAGAGGAATTATCTGAAGGGGTGGCGAAACTGATGGGTAAATTAAAACAAAAATTGGGTTGAACAAAGAAAAACTTACGCTGTGACCTCACTTATGTTTTATCTCATTGTCCCGTTTCAGCTACGAGACGAAACACAATAAAATCTGTGATGTCACTTCAGCACGTTAACGAACTTACATCACAAGATCGGTGGAAGGTGAGAGCCGGCCAGGAGGCAAGCGGAATCATTGAGGAAGAGGATTGCCAAGAGGAGCTCTCAAAATCAGTCAGCCAGTCGAAAAAGAGACGGAAATCTGATAGTCAATCAGGTATCACCCACAATATCAAGAAAACGAAATGAAACATTCCACTCACGGGTAGGGTCATAATTGGTAACCACTCCAAAAATTAATAACCATAGGGACTGACTTTGTGAGAAGCACTACAGTATACAAATATTGAGTGGCTCAGAGTGGAATGGAAGGAATATTATCGCAGAGTGAAATGGAACAGTCCAAATTTTACCAAGCGATAATATTCCTCCCATTCCTTGAATTAAAGCCACTCAATATTTGTTTTAAATAACTGACATATAGATCCTTGTCATTTGATGTATTCTAAAAGTATAAATGAAAAATCACCCAAATTACCGACAACCAAAAATCATATAGCGTCGCAGAGCGGCAACAATGCACAAATCGGATCACAACCTTATGCACAGGTGCTCCTTTGTTTTAGCAGCGGCGCGGCGGTGCTGTACTGCTCAAAAACATTGGGAACAAGGATGATCCTAACTGTTGAATGGGAAAGGCTATTCCCCAATGCGGATGGGAGCCATAGTGAATGTCACGTGAAGTAAGTTCCACCAATCAAATGACAAGGATCTGTATGTCAGTTATATTATATGAACTATTATAAGAAAGGATTCTTAGAATGGTTTGGATAATTTGATAATTTTTCACCCCAAAACGTTTGATTCTGCGAAACTTATTTTCTGCCTTGTGCCATCGGTTCCGGCACAGCGCAAGCATATCGTAGGACAACCTGAACCTGGCTTCAAATTGCGTGATTCGGCTTCATTCATAAACTGCAATGTTAATCCAAGGTTTAGGCTACATAAAAGTTCAAATTTGCACTAGACTTGCAGAGTCTAAAAATGTCGGTCATGCCTTTTTTACTCCAGCATTACCCAAAGCATCTGAATAATTTTGAAAGGACCCGGGGGAACAAAATAGAGTAAAACCTTCAGATTATATTACAATAATAATAATGAATATTTATTATTATCTACTTCATTACATTTTGTTGAACTTGATATTTACAAATGAGTCTTTTATAAATAACACATTTTTTTGGCATAATGCTATAAAAAGGAAGTTAAACGAAAAGCAAAAAAATGTGTTATTTATGCACATAACTTAAAAGTCTTAGTTTCACCAACTAATCTGATTTACTTTTGAGCACTTAAACGTACGATGAATTGTTTTCAAAATAAATTACTTCCATCAGCAATGAGTAAAGCGAAACAAAACTTTCTTATTCGGGTGTTTAAAGAATAAAGATTGAAAATTGAAGCTGATTATATTTATGTTAACTTAATGGAAAGCATGTATTATTTGATCTTAAGAGAATCATTGACATGATATCGGCATAGCGCAAAAAAAACAGAACAGGACAAGTTTAGTTCTTTTCAATTGACTAAGATTACCTCTTACCTCATTGTGTAATAATACCTTTGAATAACTTACAACTGTGTTGAGTATTGATCCATACTTAAGACAAAATCATGGGATATTTTCTTGGTGCTTAAACAAATAAAATTCAGCTTACACGTACTTTTAAAAACTGTAGAAAGTTCTTTCTCATTACATTCTGGTCTTGTTTCACAAAGTCCACTTCACAAAGATAGTCCTTACTTAGGACTAGTTCTAGGACTGTTTAGGAGTTATAAAAAAAACTTGTTATTTAGGAAAGGGCTAGTTTTAAGTTAGGACGAGTAACTTCTCGTAACTTGAGATAAGACAAGTCTTAACTTATTGTAAAATCCACCCCTTGTAAATAGTAACCTATCAGCCCTTTGAGCTGATCAATGGAACCAAATATTGTCATTATTTCCTAGAAGAGCCACATAGTCAAAAGGCACAATTGAGATTTACATCTCAATTGCACTGTTCTTTAGCTTTAAACTGCAAATCTGCAACACTAAAGCAATGGTTTGCAGTTGATGACCTACTTTAACAGTTATCTGGGATAATGCAATCATACAGGTATAGGAAAGGAGTTGCGTGATCTTGTGCACACGGACATATGTGGCTCTTTGTGAAACAATTGACCTACATCAGCGCTTTTCTGTTTAAATGTATAAGATGCCCCTTTGGGGATGTCGGACTCTTTGTGAAAACGCAAAATGCAATTATTTAGGTATACACCCATTCCTGTACTGAATTTATCAATAATTTGTTATTTTAACATGTGGCTCTTCGTAAAAACGATGAAGATATTTACTGGACTGACGTTTCCTCTTAAATTCTCAGAAGAGCACATCAGCTTGAAGAACCCTCTTTGTCTTGTTTCTTGAAGAGTCCCATGTTAAGGCCTTCGCGATTCCTGGCAATCTCGATGGCGAAGAACTGAATTCTCGTCGCTAGTGCAGAAAAGAACAACAAGAATTCAATAAGAGAATTGTACATACATGCACTAGAAAAATATTTGGTGAATGCAGCACAATGATTTAAAAAATGTTGCTTTAGATTTGTTTTCAGATGTCTTGGTTTTAAACTCAGTGAGTTTGGCGACCCCAACCAAGCCACCGAACACGCAAAAACGCTCAACTGTGACCAATGTTTCTGGTTGGCGTTTCCATAATTTTGGGAATTTTCAAATTTGTTCATCAGAACATGGAAAGATTTATTTATTTTAAGGAAACTTTCTGCAGAATCGAGGAGAGTTGGGCCAATTCTTGTTTAGTTTCAAGGCAGTGCTTTGTAAAAACATTCCAAATGTAAAAAGTACTTTTAATCCCTCAAACCAGGTTTTTAAACAGGAATTTCATCTTAGAGAGAGGGCAAGGCCATTTCAATTTGCAAAGGGCACTTCCATCGTAAACTCTTAAATTTTATGGAAAGTTTTTGGAGGGGCACCAAAAACAGCGGCAATGGAGCCCATATTAAAAATATTAACATTGCGTTCAAAACTCACCAAAGATAGAGTTCTTTTCCGAGTAGCCTTCGGTGCAATCCAATCGTAACAGCGTCCCGTAGTTGAAATCTTCAACAAGGCCTTCAAATTCGTTGCAGAATGGTCTCCATTTCTATCAATGATTGGTTAGAAAGAAATTGTCAGGGAAAAAATTTCTTTATTAATTCTGCACCTGTAATTCTCATTTTGTTTGCTTAGAAAGAAAGGTCTCAGCAGCATTTTACTTTACAGCTTTATGCCCAATTTCATAGAGCTGCTTTTTGCTTGCCACATTCCCGCTAAGCAGAAATGAGCAGGATACCAGTCACAAATTGTACTTGTGACATGGGCCCAATTTCATAGAGCTGCTTAAGCACAAAATTTTGCTTAAGCAAAAAAATCGATTACCGGCCAAGACTCCACTCAATTGTTATGCTAAGTGAACAACAGCTATTTACCAGTCACAATCAATGTATATGGCATAACATTTTGGCCAGTAACATGTGTAAAATAAGCGAGCTGGTTTCGTGCTTAAGCAAAATTTTGGCTTAAGCAGCTCTTTGAAATTGGCCCATGGTAGTTTGTCTGATAACCATCTTCTGGTAAGCATAATTTGTTTATGCTTAGCTGATTGTTTTGTGCTTAAGCAGTTCTGTGCAATGAGGACAGCATTTTGATTCCATTGCACTAAACTCTATGGGGGCCACTTGACTTACCAGTTTGGCCGGCGCTGATTTCAAATCCTCAGGATCTATGACATCGATCTTCAGGTCAGGGAAGCATTCTCTAAATCTTTTGTATATCTCGTCATCTTGGGCTGTGAGTTTCAGCATGCGGTTATCAACCGATGATGCCAGCTGTGAAGGATATGGAGAGAAAATACAGAATCTTATGGCAACTGACTTGCAGGGTTGTCACTAAGCCGGTCGGGCCTGCCAGCACTCAGAGCTACCCAGCAAGACTTACATATAAGCCCGGTTCACACTTCCTGCGAATGCGTTGAGAATTTGACATGAATTTGTCGTCACAATTACTCTGTTTTCGCTGCGATATTTGCAGGAGAGTTGAGCACACTATTTGTTGAGAATTGTGAAGTCAACATTCAAATTGTATTCACAGGAAGTATGAACCAGGCTTCAGCCTTGCAAGAAGAGCTTTACTGACTGGCACTAAGTTCAACCAAAATACTAAATAATTTTCATCAGAAGCCAAGAATAAATCCCAGTATTTATGAAAAAACAAATTGGTTTAATTTTTGTATCCATTCCTGACAATTTCTGACAAATATACTCACTGACTATTCTCATTTTTGTGCATCATAATTTATTTTGCTGGCGGTACTCTAAAAAGAAAAATTATTCTGGCATTTTTGAGAAAATAATCCCAATGGGGTTGAAGTTGAGGTGAAAAACATTTTCTCTTTAAAAGAAAAAAAAGTGACTTACATTGAAGTACGTTTCTGCGTGATGATAGGCTTTGACGGCCCAACCCAACTCAAGGTTTTGCTGTTGTAAAGAGACAAGTAAAAAAATGTTTATCAAGACTGTAGACTGAATTGTGAGTTACTTGAAATGCAAATTTGCCCTATTTACTCCTTGTGCTGAGCAGGGGCGAACATTTACACTGGACCACAAACCGTAAAACCAATGTACTATACCCATAGCAATGGCAACTTCTTGATACTTAGACATTGTTAAAACAAATGTTGACTGCTGTTACTCAGTGAAACCTGAAGCGGTATATTTTCCCTCGGCTTTGCCATGGTAAAAATTCAATCCTTTGTTGGAGGATCACCTTGATGGCGGAACCCCAAAAAGGACATCCATGATCCTCTCTGATGATTAGTGAACTTGCTACACTGCAGCCCCTCCCCTCCCTAGGCCTATAACCCCCCCCCCCCCCCGACCTCACGGCTGACCCAGGCAACAATACAAGGTTGTCCTGAAACATGATTGTGCCACTTTTGGAATACTGAATACAACTTGGGAGTTAACTGCTATCAACCGTGCCCACATTGTGTCCTTGAGCAAGGCACTATCATAACTGCTTTCCACCACCTAGGAGTACAAACGGGTACTTGCATCCTGTTCAGGGGATCAGAAATATTCTCAGTCAATAAATGTCAAGGGAACTGGATATAAACACTGGCCGGATGAGCAATATTGGCTCGGAACAGCCTTTACTTTTATTAAGTGTTCCCATTGGAATTTTGCTTCCTATAATGGATGCCCTTCTTCAACCCAACTAGCTGTACATGCTGTAAGGCGCCGTCTCCCTAAATGCTTCTTACAGCAATCCTAAATGTGCAATACTTACATCATTTGTGTATTTATCTGCTGGTGTCGTTAAGGCGCGGGCAGCTGCACCCATTCCTGTCATACCCTGACAATAAAAAACAAAAACAAAAAACACATTCAAACATTGAAAATATACCGACTGCCATACCACTCTACCATTATTAAATCAATTAAACTTTGAAACAACTGAAGGGGGAAGATGTATATTATTTTCTACATCACCAAGTTTCCAAACTATGAACCATGTGAACAAAAATTCAACTGATCAGCAAAAAAAGAGACTTTAGGCTCGGTCACACAAACCCCGATAACGAGAACGCTATCGGGAATGATGCATGCCCTCGATTGGTGAATGAGCGTGGGTGTATCCTGGGTGGAGCAATTCAACCAATAGAATGCATTCTCTTTGTGATTATTATCGTTTTCGTGACTTGGCCTTTTGTCATACATTTAATTTCAATGTCTTTAATAAGAAACATTGAAAATCTGAGCCAAGAACAGACCCCCCCTGGCTGGGGGCCTGGGGTACACCTGGGCCCAATTTCATGGCTCTGCTTACCGTAAGCACAGAATCGGCGCTTACGGAAGCAGGGAATTCTGTGCTTACGGCAAGTCTATTTCACAGGTTAGCGGCGAATTTTGGCTTCTGCGCGTGCGTACTCCACGTTACTAGGCATTCTACGCCTACAAGGCTAGCGCAAAAATTCGGCGCTTGTGCGTAAGCGGGGAATCGTTTTCGTAAGCGCAGAATTCGGCTGTAAGCAGAGCCATGAAATTGGGCCCAGATGTGACACCTTGCCAGTTGCGTTGGAAAGAGGACCATTCAAAATGAAGCATGATTATGAACTCAGCAGTGAGTGAGTGAGAAGAATCAAATGATCATGATCATGATGAGCTATGCCACTCATGACAGTTGGCCATGATAAACAAGTTTGTTTATGACTAAATAACCTCATTCAAACACACAAACAAACAAACAAACAAACCCGTAACTTTTTCATTCAAACTGATATTTATTTCCATACTTTTGATGGCAGGATCAGGAGTGATCGCTGATCAGTTACTTTTTAAACAGGGGGAGGGTAACCATATTTATTATATTAAACTGAATGTCATCCATTACTAGACATTACAACCAAACATTGTTGAACAACCAACTCACATGACTCGAACCAAAAAGTATTATTATATGAAAATTAATTCACTTTTGTCAGTGATTAACTTTTTTAATGACTTGATTATTGATAATAACTGTCCTCACCAAAGATCCCAGGGCTTCTTCCATGTTGTGCTTTTAACTCCTTTTACCAAGTCCCACACGTGTTCATTGACTCATTTATCTGATAATCACCAGTGTGTTTGAAATGAATGGTCTTGCCTTGAAAAGTGATTCATCGCATGAATCACATTGGCGCTGTTCCGGCCCAACTGTAGAGTTGCCCCAACTGTAGTTGGGACCGCCCAACTTGACTGCTCCAGTTGGGACAGCCCAAAACTATAGCGAGGAACCAAAATAGTCTTAATTTGCAGACGTTGTTGCGTTGATTTGCCACAATTTCTCCAACGTGGAGGGCGCTATCATCAAAGACCGCTCCCACTCTCGTTGAGCGGCGTGCTGTGTGGAGACCGTTCATAGATGATAGCGCCCTCCTGTGGGGACAAAGCACCACAATTACGTATTCTATCCAGACTAGTTATTACAGCTCTTGAGCCCAGCTATAGTTGGGCCGTCCCAACTGGAACACTCAAGTCTGGACCCATCCCAACTACAGTTGGTGAACAGCGCCATTCAGTACACGGATTAACGAGAAGTTTAGAGTTTAGACTTCAATTGTTGGAA
Source organism: Asterias amurensis (assembly GCF_032118995.1). NCBI lineage: Eukaryota > Metazoa > Echinodermata > Asteroidea > Forcipulatida > Asteriidae > Asterias > Asterias amurensis. The sequence continues at coordinate 5,708,856 of NC_092655.1, read as the reverse complement.
CCCGACTACCGTCTTTGTTGTTGTTGTTTTTTCCGGGGAAAAAATCAAGAAATCTGTGTCTCTAATAGAAATGAAATAAAGTAGAACTTGTTAAATAATTTTAAATTTCATGGGATAAATTTTAAGATAATGAGTTTTATCAGAAATGTTGATGTTGTTCATTTTTATCTCAAATTTCCGGTAGTTCAGTGACGTCATCAACATTCAGGGAAGCCTCAATGGTTCCCTTTCATCGGGAATTTGTGTGACAAAAATATAACGGGACCAGCGAATACCCACAACACTAACTCAATGGTTAATGCACTCTGTGTGTACTGTGTGTGTGTTGGTCGTTCCTTCTATGAGATTTTTCGTTGCCCATTTGTTTTATCTGTGTGAGCCGCCGACATTCAACCGAGTTTTTACACATTTTGTTGCACCAAACGGGACTTTAAATTGAGAACAAATAAACTGCAACATGGAGACCAGTACTATGAGTGAGGATTCAATATCAGATTTACCAGAAGGAACGGTGAGTATTGAGGATTTCCGATTTGGTGTACTACGTAGTTACAAACTAGTCAGTCAATTTTGATAAAACATCCTTTCTTCAGAATATTGCCAAAACTTGATTTCAGTTTAATTTGGCTTTTGAAGTTTGATGTTGCCAACCAAATATTATCAATTATGAATGATGTAACCTAGCACTGCCACTAGATATTCAAACATTGCTGTGACAAATTATTCAATGTATTTCTCTGATTTTCTGTCAAAAACAAAAGTTTAGACAACATTAAAATTAAATTTCAAACTGAAACTTTCATATGTACTAAATTGTTTCAAAAAGAATTACTTTAACGAGTAAGGCTTTGTTAACGATGCAACAAATTTAAACATTTTTAAAGTAACAATCATTGTCCGACCAGCAGAAGATACTTTCACGGTTGGCATGGTGGTTGCGCCTCCTGCTCTTCTCCTCTACAATATATACAGTACCAGCTAGAACTTTGAGATTCGTTCTGCTATCATTTGTTGAGAGTGACGATAGCGGAACGAACCTCATCCTTTTTAGGACTTGAACATGTCCATGGTCGGACCATAGAGTTCAGATTATCAATGTCATCAATGCCCAGTGCCTTTGAATTAAGTTAAATATTGTTTGTTTTACTTGGCAAATGGTTCTACTTTTAACTTTCAGGTGTTCTGTTTGTTTTTACTGTGTTGTGCGCTTAATTTTAAAAATGTTCAAGTAACTAATTGTCAGTCAATCATGAGTGTGCTTTCAGTAATTAAATAAAAAGTTAAATTGTATCAAAATGCTTTTCAGACTAGAATTAAAAAATCAATAGACAATGACATACACCTTCAATGTACCATCCACCCAATCCAACTGTTATTTTGTGGACAATATAAGTACCTAAATAACCATAACTTATAACAAATAATCAATCAATCAAATATTACTCAGTTAGTCCTTGTCCGACTCCGTACAGTCCCAAATCCTATCCAATTGCTAAAGTGAAGGATTAACCCTAAATCCTATCCAATTGTCAAAGTGAAGGATTAACCCTAAATCCTATCCAATTGCCAAGTCAGAAATCAGAAAGACTGTGGCCTGATAATAACAATTGAAATGCCCTTTGTTCACTCTAAATGCGTCTCTGAGTTGAATGTGGTCCTGCTGCCCAGTTACTAAAAATAATTACGGGCAAACCCTGAAATATGGTCCCACACTCATCAGTGGTAAATCCCTCACGAGGGACCAGCTTAAGAAACTGGCAATTGACATTATGTATTCATTAAAAAAATCCCAAACATCTTTCCAATCCCCCTTTCATAGTATGCAGTACTCGATTCATCACCCCTAACCAGCCCAGCCCAGCTTCCCACCTTACGAGAAACTAATTATCAGTGCTTACACCCGACACAGACAGAAACACTTCTCACTTGTTTAATGAGGTTTTTAGCATTTCATACCGAGGGTTGTCAAAAACAGATTCTCGTAAACAAAATCTTGTTTATCCACCCCCTCAGCCCCCAATCTATCCCATGTTTGTTTCAATGGAAGCGATAAACAACTTCAAACCTTCTACTAGTCACAAACTTCACTTCACTTTGTTTTAAAAATTACATTACAATTTGACATTAAAATTTGATGAAAAATGGGTCATTATAACAAGTTTGAAAATACATGATTAAATTGGTGCACATAATAAATGTAAGAAAGTACACATTATTACAAACTTCTTTGCCTGTGGACAACATGTACACACAATATGTACTGTAAGGAGGTACTGTATACACTTATGGTGTAAATAATGTACATTATTACAATAAATATTGTACTATACGGTGAAGTGTATGTTTACAAGCAGATGACTAATGATAGCCTAGGTGGGGTTTTCCTGCCATTGCCCCAAACATCCATTGTTCTCCAATACTTGTATGGTGTAGATGTTCCAGCTCACACAAGTTTAGGCATCCAGTAATGAGCAAACGGCTCCACCTACATACATAAAATGCACTTAATTTTGTGGCTTACAGATGGTATACAAAAAGAGAGTACATTATGTTTGTGGGAGGATGCAGTGTGATCGTTCATAATTAGGAAGGAACCTACTGTTTCAAGGCACAGGTTAAGGTACACCCAGTAATGCCAGTTAGTATCCTACATGCAGTTGTACCAAAGAGAAAACACATTTCTCCATAGAGAAATTACATTTTACGTTCATAATTAGGAAGGAACCTACTGTTTCAAGGCACAGGTTAAGGTACACCCAGTAATGCCAGTTAGTATCCTACATGCAGTTGTACCAAAGAGAAAACACATTTCTCCATAGAGAAATTACATTTTACGTTCACACAAAGTAGGTTATTTACTCATCATTGCTTTCTATGAGTCATAAACTTGTCCCAGCAGAAATGCTATCAACCGTAATGGGCTTTTTGGTCTAGGAAAAATGACAAGTTCACATGATTAATTTGTTAGTGTGGCCGAGTGGTTAAGAACACCCTGGTGATGTTTTTAATCAGCAGAGTGTGGGTTCCAGTCCTGGTCATGGCACTTGTGTTCTTGAGCAAGATACTTTGCCATTAGTGTTTTGGTCTTGGATGGGACTTTGAGCTGTACAATGTTACTTTGTTTATGTATGTTCATTTACTTCTTGTTCTATGCTCACTCTATAATAAAGCACCATGTAGTCCATGTATGGTTTTTGTAAGGAATTGCAGAAGTACAAAGCACATTTGAAGTATTGAGGGTGGATAATGAGTTTTAGAATTAGAACTGATTCAGAATTGTCTCTTTACTTACTCTATATACGTCCAACATGTAATTAAAATTCTCAAATCAATGCGTGTGTGTGTCTGGATTCCTTATTTTGTATCGATTAAGCCCAGTCGCGATTACAGTACTTGATATGCAGAAACACTATGCATAGTAGGCCTACAACATTGAAAGCAGTACATATCAAGTTTGTTTTTACGTGGTTAACGCACCGAACTCATTCTCCATTGACCTACTGCTAAGGGCAATTTGAAATTTAATCATGCATACACTGTAATACAATTAGTTTTGGAAATATTAGGCCGTTATTAAATTCTTGTCGGGACTGTGTAGTAACTTGGTGGAAATATGGTTTTATTTTTACAATATTAATGTGTTCCATATTATGGCAATGTCTGCTAGCTGGATAATGTACTATCTTATTGTGTAGAGGCCCACATGTATACAGTGTACGTACATTTTATTCATCGCACTTCTCAAATTTACCCACAGCACCCTTTGCTTTTGCTGTGATGCCCTAATAAATTCCAAATTCCACTTGGGCAATTTCCGTGCCCCTTTGTCTGTACAGTACAAATATACACAAATTTTTAGTATTTATTTCATCTACATGTACCTCCATGGTTATCAGATGAGAGAGCACATCAGAACAAAGGAACATGAAGGAAACAATGCTGTCCTCAGGTTGGAATCCTTTGTGTTTGTTTGTGTCCTCTCTCATTTGTTTCATGTGCTCTCTGCAATGTGTAAATGAGAGTGTCAAGTTTTAAAGGGACAAAGAAAAATCCTTACATGAAGTAATAGCCCAACATGTTCAATATGAGTAACTTCAAAATTGGCAGTGTTGTGAAAAATCTCTGCAGACTGACTGTGTCATTGCATCGCTCCATGGTTATTGTTAGGAACTGTATGTGAACGGACACATAGTGAATGTACACCGCCAGCACTTCACATGTAGTAGCATGGTTTTACATAGCACATAATTCGTACTGCTGAGTGTGCTACAATGTCTACATTGTACATTGTCCAGGTGGGATGTGGGTGGGTGCTGTTTGACCCTGAAAGTAAAATTCTTTGTCAAAACACAGTCATGACATTGAAGGTTACCACATAATTTTCTACATGTAGAGCAATGTGGTCTAAAAAAACAGTACAATGATATACACCGTGCACATTACAGTACAGTCGACTCTCGCTATAACAAGATTGCTTGTCCTGACCATTACATGTACTTCTTCACAATTAACACCAGGAACGTCGTTAAAAAGGCAGCAAAACAAAGAAAACAAAGCAGAAATGAGATTTGGGACCTCGCAATGTACTCTAACGAGGGTTGGCTGTATGTAGAATGGATGTAAAACAACATCAAGCCTAATTCTGTTGGAATTTTGTGAATTTTTAGCAAATAAAATCTAAAAGGGTTTGTCGTGAAAACTTATCAGGAAGCTGAGTGTTGTTGAAAGCTGCACTCTATCATTCTTATTGATGGAATAAGTTCTAATATATAATGGATGTAAATAACGACCTTTCGTTTTATCAATGTCACTTCCTTCACGTGCCTCCAGGGACGAATAATTTGTATTATATACTGGTTTGTATACATTGTAAACAGGCGGAAGTTAATCAATACATACAACAACCCAATGTAGAAAATATGGAACACAAAAATGAAAAATAATTGGCTATGTATCCAAACGCAATCTTTGTCTCCCGATTTTAGTGTACAAAACATTTAGGCTACCAAACTTTAGGCTGACACTGTAAGGCTTAAATTTGGGGCGAATATCCTCAAGACGGTAGGGCTTCTACTGTTTCTCAAATTTTAACTGGACCAGCAATTTATTTTACATGTCCAGAGTCAAAATTAGTTGAGCAACCGCTCGATTGCCAACTTTATGCATTCGTACATTTATGTATGGCTATGGGTATGAATGTGCGTTCAAAACCAATTGACCGGTCTCACAACAACTCATTGTCTTTGTTTGCGACATAAGACAAGGGAAGTTCAGCTGCACACTCCGCGTAAACATGAACGAGACATCAGAAAATTGTGTTGATACAATCTAGACATGTTTTTGCATGTAACGTGAAGTTACCATTTTTCACGTCAGGTGCGCGCGCAGACGTAAATTCATGAGCATGCAAGGAGCCCAAAGTGGCGACGTCACCCGGGAACAACACAATATTTTGACGTTCCCTTTCATGTATTTGCTCGCTAATCGTGCAACTAAACCTCGCTACAATCAGCAGAGTGTGGACAGCAGAACAACAAAGGAGCACAAACAAAACAAAGGGAACAGTTCTCTTCTCACATTGAAACCTTTTACTTTTTGTGTCCTCACATTTGTTTCATGCACTCAGTACATGTCAAGCTAGAGGGACAAAGGAAAGTCCTCAGCAATTAATTTATCCTTTTATGGTCCTATAGTTAAAATAATTATGTGATGCAGTGTCCCTTTTTAAAACATCCTACAAGAGGTACTTGGTATTAAGAATTTAGAAATTCAACCACAGTTGTCACAGTTCGTCCAAGTATTTGTGAAAGTGGTACAATGTGTAAACAAGTTATTTTCTCTCAGAAATGTTTATAGACCATACACTAATTTTACGAATTTCAATATGTGTGCCAATATATGTGTACAATACACAGTATGCACAATAAGATGTTTGTTTTGTTTTGTTGGCAATTTGTATTATCATGACATGCATGATTCATGGACTTGCAATGTATGACTTGTGTACATGTAGGGCCTACTGTGTGGAGGAAATACAATCTGGGTGTTAATGTGGGGGGGGGGTCATAGGTGTACATTACATATGTATAAGTACACTATACCACTCTACATATTATGTAGCCTACATGCTGCCAGTATTATGTTTCGTGTATGTTAGTGTTATCATTTTATCTTTTATTCCGCCATGCGCCATTAAAATGGCGCAATAAAAACAGGCAAACTGTCGGATGGGCTTTGGGCATGGTGGGCTGCTGTGGGCACTGGAAACAAATTTATAAACCACTGTGATCATTTGTACCAACATGTACTGCCCACAAGCATATTAAATGGTAGAAAGCAGATAAACCAAATTAAATGTTAGCTATTAAAATATGAGCTTTGCATAATTCATAGTGTATATGGATACAGGTTTTAAAAAAAAGAATAGGAATTTAACCAGAGAATGGCTGTGTGATGACTAGCGCCCAATTTCATAGAGCTGTTTTAACTGCCGATTTTGTGCTAACTAAGCATGTTTCCATTTCAAATTGCTGCTAACGTAACTGTAAGCACACAAAAAGGCATGCATAACCTTCCGGTGCTTACTCACTGTATGAGAATGAATGACGTTACAGTGCCGTAAGCAGGACTTTGAAATTGGCCTCTGGTCTTTTTACAGCCTTGGTTGCATTACCAGAAATACATAATGAATTTATTTATTTTCCATCTTTACTTATCAATTCTTCCCCATGGTTCTCTTCCTTCCAGACGATATCGTTGCGATCCGTCTCCAAGAACAAAGAGCCATCACCCAACTATGAGGGGGAGAAGACAACCTGTCTCCAATTTTTTGACCTGTGGAAGGAAAACGAGCAACTGGAGTTTGTGGAGCACCTCATCGCTCACATGTGTCACTACCAGCACGGGCAACTCAACTCATTTCTCAAGCCCATGCTACAGAGAGATTTCATCTCAGCCTTACCGAGTGAGTATTGTGAACTGAGTAAATGGTCAGTATGTGGTGGCTGAGCAGTGAAGGGCATACTGACTGGGCCCAATTTCATTGCTCTGCTTACTGCCGAATGCTGCACTCATGATCACCATTCTCTCCTTACAGGGCAAGTGCTGAATTTCTGCGCTAGCTGTGTAAGCAAAGAATGCTTAGTAACATAGAGTTTGCAAACAGCCAAAATTCCCTGCTAACCCATGAAATACCTTTGATGTACATGCATGGAATACCCTACTCTTGTAAGCGTCGATTCTTTGCTTATGGTAAGCAAAACCTTACAATTGAGCCCTGGTGATTTTGGTGAGGGTTCGAGTCCCGGTCTTGACACTTTGTATCCTAAAGCAAGACCCTTGTAACCGTTATTGCTTTGTCATTCGGATGGGACGTTAAAGACAAAGGTTAGTTATTGTTTGTGTTATATGGCAGTAACTCTGAACCCCCCCCCCCTATGAATCATGGTCCTTGCATTCAGAACCTTCCTCCTCTCCAAAGATGTCTGGGCAAGGGTCTGTCCCAAATCAATCATTTAGTCCTGTGGTCTTATTGTTAAGCAGGGATCCTCTAAACAGCATTAGAAATGAGTCCCAATAAGTCTCACTTGCCTGACCCCCCCCCCCCTTCAAAGAATGGATTCATGTAGATTCAACAATGTCAAACCAAATTCATCAACTACAAAACCTAGTGAAAGTTTCGCTGGCATCCAATGTGGTTTAGGTTACAATGGGATGAATCACCTTTTGCTGCTGGCCGATAAAGTTTAATAATATTGCTTTCCTTTTCAGTGTTAGCTAAGTCAGGCCTGGAATTATACGAAGGCCACAGAGAACGTGGATTCGGTTGCCCTTCTCTTGGCCTTAATGCCATTCACTTTTTAAAGGTGTTTCATCGACTTGGAAAGTTTTCCCATCCTCTTTGGAAACTGAAAACGGCCTTGTTGCACATGCCGGCATTTGATTAGCTAGAGGTTATAAAATGTATCTCATTGGCCTATTCTGTGCACTGGCCAAACTTAGCATGCGCTTTTCCATTGCCTCATCAGTGTTTCACTCTAAAGGCCATGTCACACGAGGCAATTTACTGGCAACCAGCCTCAGGCAATCACTGATAAGAAAATTTTCTTCGCATTTCAGTTTTCTCATTATTTCTTGGGAATAGTGCATTGTGAAACAGCTAGAAGATTGTCACGTGGTGCTGTAGTGTTTCTAAGGCAAACCGTGCAAGTGGTTGCCTCCAAGTGGCCTTAAGCAAATTGACATGGCCTTAAGATAGCGACATGGTGACGTCAATGCATAAGGTCCATGCACTATTACCGCTCATACATAAATAATTACTTCATGTACACATGTAATTTATCCAATACTTGTTCATGTCCCGCCAACAGAAAAGGGGCTCGACCACATCGGCGATAAAATTCTCTCCTACTTGGACGCAAAGTCGCTGTGCGCTGCCGAGCTCGTATGCAAGGAGTGGAAGAGAGTCATCTCAGACGGTATGCTTTGGAAGAAGCTGATCGAGCACAAAGTCCGAACCGATGAACTATGGCGAGGGTTGGCAGACAGACGGGGCTGGTGAGTAATGCTATAATCTAAGTGTTTAAGTCTCTTTTATCCAACGACTCGAGAAGACACATCAGTCCTGGACGTCGTGGATCATTAAGATCTGAGGGTCGAGAGTGGCGACACCTCATTACCTTGATTACCAAGGCACACTTTCATATGGCCTGAACAACTTGCTGAGCACAAAAACTTCTGCTTCTCAGGGATTGCCCTTAACTTTGCTAGTGACTGGCCAGCAGGACCAGTTAGCTCGTCATTTCACTAGTCCTTTAGCTTTTTCACAAGTAAATTTGAATAGTTCAGCTTATTAGCTTGAAGAGTATCGATTGGTATTTTTAACCATTTTAACATGAGGTGAGAGACTTGTCACTTTTGTTTCTACTTTCATAACGATTCAATCTATTGGAAAATGAGTGGAACACAAAACTGAATTTGATCTTGGAGCCCCTCTTTAAAACCCCAAAGCGTGTGACTGGATTAAAGATTCAAACTTCTTTTCTATACACCAGGGTTTAAACTTGTTTATGAATGAACATGTAAAAGAAACTTGATATAAAGCTATCAGAAAGACAGCTTCTTCAACATTAAAATAAAAACATTCAGTCACAGTTCAAAAAATAAGTTATAAAATCCCTGAATTTGGTCACTTATGTAAACTATTTTTATCTCATCAAAAGATATTTATAAGTTTGGCCACAGTGGCACTTTGCTTTCATCTCTTCCTGAGTTAATTTTGCAAATTAGTCAGCTCTTCCGAAGTCATGTTTGCAAATTGATGTACCAAAATAACTGGCATTTATGTTTAATTATGCGCTTGTGTCAGCGGATCCACAGGGATTCGCTGAATCTGGCTTACAAGCATCTGACATTTTTACTCGGACTCAAAATTTGTCGACTTTCCAAGATCCAACGACAGGTGCTTTAAAATCATTTAGATAAGTTTGCCCATCAATTATTCATTTTGATTTTCTTCTTCTTTTTTTTTCTTTTCCAATCAGGGGGCAATATTTGTTCAAGCCTAAACCAGGAGAGACGCCACAATCTGATATTTATTTTAGAAAGCTTTATCCAGGAATTATTCAAGACATAGAGGTAAGATATTAAATAGATAGAACCTAGAACTTCAGAAATTGTTGTGCACCTAAATAAAAGTTAACCCTAAACAAGGTCTTTAAAGAGGAGTAATAGAGTATGTGACCTCTGACGTCACTTAAAAAACATAACATGACTCGTGCGCATATCGCCGGGCAAAACCTTTGTGTTTTGTCAGCCAGCTAGAAAGTACACACAATCTTACCATGACTACAAGTCTTTTTGCCGGCGAAGTATGACGTATATAGTGGGGTTTTTTCAACAGAGGGCGGTTTTAATGTAAATCTAGGTCACCTCGTCTATACGTTTGGTAATAACTCTTAAAATTAAGGGCAATAAAAACTGTTAGTTAGACGCCTACAGTAGCTTTTGATAATATAAAACAAAAGAAACATTTCACTTCGAAGTAATGTGGTTATGTAACCAAAAAATTTGCTCCAAATTTTAAAGCTGATTGGAGTTAACATTTTTCATATTGCAAGGGGCACTTCCATCGAAACGTCTATGGGAAACTTCAGAAGGGGCACCAAGGCCATGTCCAGGGGGCAACAAAAGCCAGGGTCTCCATGCAATTCCAAGCTTGACAATGTTCGATGCAGGTTTTGTCACTTCTTACAATCAATTTGAGATAAAACTGAAATAAAATTTGAGGATGCATGTTAATTTGAAGCTTTTTTTACTTCTTCTTTTATAAAATTGAGCTGCAGATTTCTTCAGGATATTGCTGATAACCACACCCAATTAAAACTAATTGATTAGTTCCAAATAGAAAACTCCCTCGATTCCGAGCATTTGTGTCATGATGCTCAATCAAAAACACATTTCCTAACCCTTTTCTTTTATCATTGCCATGTGTCCTGACAGAATATAGAAAACAACTGGAGATGTGGGCAGCACGAGCTTTCCAAAATCCAGTGTCACAGCGAGAACTCAAAAGGTGTCTATTGCCTGCAGTACGACGACCAGAAGATCGTCAGTGGTCTACGTGATAACACAATCAAGGTATGCTGGAGGGAAAGAAAATAACAGCGACAAAATGTTACCATAAAAAATGTTTAGTTGAGCCTTTAGCCTTTGAGAAGGACTCTGCTAGAGTAAATATGTGAGGCCATTAACCTTTTTCTTTCCCTTTTTCCCCCTTTTCATAAAAATGTCAAGTGATTGATTTTTGATTGAGAAATAATTAATGTAGACAACTACATGTAAAGGGTGGATTTTAAAAAAAGGTGACAAAGTGAAAGTGAAGGGAATAAAAAGTATGTATGCAGAGCCGCCAACTCTACCTGATTCTGCAGAGAGTTCTCAGGAAATAAAGCTGTCTTTCCATGTTCTGATGAACAAATTTGAAAAGCGCCCTGATTACGGAAACTTATTCCCTATTATTTATGGGGTTGAACAAAGAATTGACTAGAGTGGGATTTGAACCAACGACCGTCGGATTAACGTGCCGGCGCTCTACCAACTGAGCTATCTAGCCCTATATTGGACACCGCCAGGCACCGGCACGTTAATCCGGAGGACGTTGGTTTGAGTCCCACTCTAGTCAATTCTTTCTTCAACCCCAAAAACCATTTCAAAATTTACCCAGTCAGTTTCCCTTGTGGTTTATATTGATATCCCTATTATTTACTTACTTAGGTTAACTTTAGTGTTGAGGCTTGAAGCTTCAGCTTGTGTGCCCCTCTTTACTGCATTGGGTCCTGCTCATTACTGCTAAGCAGGGATTTTTAAAGCATTATTTTGTGCTTAAGCAGCTCTATGATATTGGGCCTAGGATTGCTGTGGTCAAATGCTTACAGACAAAAATTGCACTTCACTTGTGTGTCTCATACAGTATGTTATTCTTTTACAATTATTAGTTTCATAATTTTCACACAAGCACATGAAGCACATCGTATCGATAACACATTTTACAAAAATTGACGTATTTAATAATCGGAGTGTCAAAATGTAATTGATATTAAATTGACCATCATTTTATTTGCTTGTTTGATTTTGATAGATTTGGGATCGCCAAACATTGCAATGTGTACAGGTTCTCACCGGTCATACAGGCTCCGTGCTATGTCTACAATACGACGATAAAGTCATTATCACTGGTTCCAGTGACTCAACAGTCAGGTAAATATCAAGGCCCTATTTCATAAAGCCTGTAAGCACAAAAATTTGCTTAGCATGAAATTTCTTCCTTTAATAAAATGAGGATTACCAACCACATTTCCACTTGATTTTCAGGATAAGGAAACAACAGCTGAATGCCAACAACAAGCAATAAGCAACAAATTAAAATTTGGTCGGTAATCTTGTTTGTATCAAAGAAGAAATTTTATGCTAAGCAAATATTTGTGCGTACAGGCTTTATGAAATTTGGCCCAGGGGTCGATTTCACAAAGAGTTAGGACTAGTCCTAACTTAGGACTAGTCCTAGGAGATATTCAAAACGTATGGCTAGTCCTAAGTTAGGACGAGTAGCTTGTCCTAACTTAAGATAAGACTAGTCTTAACTCTTTGTGAAATCGACCCCAGGTCTTGCAAACACGGATGATACATTCCTGACTTGAATCTGAATTCAGACCTTTTATGTCTGCATGACGTGATCAATCTTAATCTGTGTATCAATTTGAAATGCTAAGCCAGGTGTGCTTTTACAATAGAAATCACCATGGTGTCTTGGCCTTACATCTTATTCAAGATCTGGTGGTAAAGTCACCGGGGTATGGGCTGGAAACACAGTCATGACATTCATGACCCTGCACAAGATGCTTTACTATAATTGCTTCTCTTCACCGAGGGGTATAAATGGGTATCTGCAAGGATAGAGGTTAATATTGTGTTTATAAAGCCTTCACAGCACCATGGCAGCCCCTGGCTGTATCAGGCCTGATACTTCACGGAAGCAACGAAGGCGATTGCCTCCGTTGCCCCTGCTCATTGCCTTGGTGCCCTTGAAATGCTACAGTACAAATTTACAATTTCCTCATAGGGTGCCCTTTACCAAGGAGAAAATGCCTTGGTGCCCTTGTCCTTTCATAAACGAAGCATACAGGCCTGCTGTATACTCCCAAGGGAGCTGAGAAAGATTACAGAAATTTTATTGTAAGGTTATTGTCAAATGTGCGATATAAGAACCTGTTATTATTATAGTTTAAAGTAATATGCGCAACTGATCTTAAGATGAATCTTTGTGCTTTGTGAGATCGAGCCTTCCTTTAATTTTGATTGTCCCATCGTAGCCATTTGAGTGCCCTAAGTATTGTAACATCTTGTTGTTGTTTTGTTTGTTTACAGAGTATGGGATGTAAACAATGGGCAGATGTTGAACACATTGATCCATCACTGTGAAGCAGTCTTACATCTTAGGTTCAGTAATGGCCTCATGGTCACATGTTCAAAGGTAAGTCAGGCTCCAACTTGGTTTATATTTTGTCTGTGTTCCACTCGCGGGGTGTGTGACAACTGTTGGTGTCTTTATCCGAAATTTAGAACAATTGCTAGAGGCTTCCTGTCTAAGGTCCCATATCAAGCTGGTTAAAAAAGATAATCCACAACTGTCCTTTTCCCGAAGGATATATTTTGAAAATTTGTGGTGCGTTTTTTTTTCCCTCTTCAGGACCGGTCAATTGCTGTATGGGACATGCGGTCAGCCACAGAAATCAACTTAAGGAGAGTTCTTGTCGGTCACCGGGCAGCGGTTAACGTAGTGGACTTTGATGATAAGTATATTGTATCTGCGTCAGGAGATAGAACCATTAAGGTATGTTATGATTACTAAACAGAATGCCTAGTCAGGGCTTGAAAATTTACACAAGACCGCTGGACCGAGGCCAGTGATTTAAGTCCAGTTGCTCTTCTGTTTTTCTTCAAATGTTGACTTTGAGACTGATAAATGTCTTTCAATTCTGTATTGTGTAAATTCTCTTTGGGAATTGTGATAGGAGGGTCTGGTCAATGTGGTCAAACTCAGTGTGTCTGTTTTTAATCAAACAACATCAAAGTAAATGTTTTGTGGTTAATTTTGTGCTATTTATATTGGGCTTTTTATACAAATATTGAGTACATAATATGTGAGTGCATTTGTGTAGAATATAATTACTAGGTGAAGAAAAGAACTGTCCTGCGTATTAACTGCTACCTGGGCGGAAGGTTAGGAAGTCTACTACTACTTTCGCTTAGTGGATCGAGGGGACTTCTCATTATCAGTCACTTTCGTTTTTGTACCAAACTAAACTTTTGTTTGGACATTGATACATGTAGGTATGGAACACATCAACGTGTGAATTTGTTCGGACATTGAACGGCCACAGACGAGGTATTGCTTGCCTACAATACAGAGATAGATTGGTGGTCAGTGGTTCATCAGATAACACAATCAGGTTAGTCAAGTCAATATATCTTTGTTTGTTTTTTTATTTGATTATTTATTTGGTATTTTTATGAGAGATTTTATAGCATCACAAGGCCACAGACGACTGCTTCAATTTAAGGGCTACACATTAACTGATGTTGGCTTGCGACTTTAATCAACTCTTACCAGGGGCCTGTTGCCGCGTACTCCTGCGGCTGAACCAGGGTTACCCCTTCACATAATGTAGGCATGGGCATCATCTTCTGGCTCGTAGAGCAGAATGCACTACCGTCACAATTTGTTGACGAAGCAATTACGGTCAAGTGTCTTTTGGCATTTGTGTCATGATCGGATATTGAACCCTCAATATGAGAAATATTACTGACTGAAACGCTTCTCAGTTTCAAATTTTGTGGCATAAAAACTGATAACTTTATTAACCACATTACTTCCAAGTGAAATGTTCCTCAAAATGCTTTATATCACTGAAAGGCAAATTAATTTGATTACCAAACATACACCTTTGCCTTCTGCTGTATAACAAAACTGCCAAGAACAGAGATAGCAGCCAAAATGCTATGTATTGTCACTCTTGGTATTTAGTGAGCACATTTTGAACAATATTTCACAGACCCACCTCGACTTCTTTTGCTGAAATCCTCAGATGGTTTCCATAGAAGTGAGTTGCATAAACAAAATAAACAATCTCGTCTGTCGTCAGAGACTTACTGTGTCATGCTTTTCGATTCTTTCTCAACATGACACAAATTTTGGCAGGGATCCTAGTATGATTATAGTGACCTCATCTCACAATTGGAGTGAATCACTTTTGAAAACCTTATCTTTTTTCCTAGTGCGCCACAAAAATACTCCAGGCTATATTTTCAACCTATCTGCAATATGTACAGGTGGTAGTGAGTTGACTTAACAGAGCCTGGACTTTCTGCAGGCATGATTGGGGAGAAAGCATAAATTCTGATACATTTTATGGAGATTGCAATTTTTGTGTGTCAACTTTTGTTATGAAGAAAACGGGGCTATAGTATCTTGCCTTCAATGAAGGCTCTTTTTTGTTATTAAAGCACCTTGTAAACCATCACATGGTGCTATATTAAAAGGAGTAGATCTCATAATTCAAACGTAGTTCCACATCTTGCAGGAAATTCTGTATGTTAAAGCGCTGTGAGAAGCCCTTCAGGTGTATAAAGCGCTGTATAAATGCCGATTAATAATATTATCATGTTACATTGATGTTATAATTGTGTTGTCTTCATTTCAACAGGTTATGGGACATTGAATGCGGTGCATGTTTAAGAGTCTTAGAAGGTCATGAAGAACTAGTGCGATGCATTCGCTTTGACAACAAGCGCATTGTCAGCGGAGCTTATGACGGGTGAGTGAAATCTCTACAAACCTCAACCCCTCCCCCCTTCCCCTCGCCCCATCACCGATTCAACATTGCTATAATCAAGTTAGGATCTGTGGCACAGTAAAGAAACAATGAGTGCCCATAACAGGAAGTACTTAGTATGAGGGATTTTTCAATGAGATTGTCTGTCTTAGTTGAGGTGAGTCAACAAACATTGTAGTTTATCAGTTGGCTAAGAAACAAACTACTGTCATGTGTTGTAGTACCCGCTGCTAACATAAAGGAGTCGAACTGCCTCTAGCTACCAGGCAATCACAGTGGTCCAGTTGGTATGACACTGCTCTAGAATTGCAAAGATCATGGGTTCGAATCCCACCCAAGTTATATGCCTATACTGCTAATACACATCGTTGTATATAGGTAGAACCAAATTTAATACTGCCATCCCATTTGAAAGAATTTGACAAAAAGATATCTTTGTCAGAAACAAAAACAGCACTTTGTTCAGGCCTGGAATTTCATTTTTGAGGAGGCCACTTTTATTTTGCAAAGGGGCACTTCCACTAGAAAATCTTTGAAGGGGGACTATGGCCAAGACCATGGCAAACAGAGCCCATGGCATGTTATAAAAGGCCAAAGGCCTGGCTTCTTTGAAATGGGTTGCATGTAATTGGTGTTCAAAACTTCATATTCATGAAGTGGCTTATTGCAGAGGGAGCCATTTGATGAGTTGGGTTTGTGGAATTGTGGAATGAAACTGCTAGAAATGGCACCTTTGAGTGTGTACGATACACTGAGTGTATAAAGACCTTTCCATTGTTGCGCTCTGGTAGGCATGTACGTGTATGGGCGGGCAAATGTTTGTAAAAACACTCTATTAACTGATGTTTTTAAATATCAGAAACCGATTCAATATTTATCAAACTTTCAAATGAAAACACCTTCCACAATTGTTTGCTTTGTTTCCAACAAATTCAACACTACATTTGAATGTTTTTGTAACATTATTACAAACAGTAGGCTATCTGTTTTTGATTTCCATTTGTGGCTTTCCATTGTTTTGAAAAAATTGGGGCTGTGATGTTGCAAATGAAAGGTCTATTATGACTCGGCACTTGCTCAACACATAAACTACCCTAGTGCTTTGTTATCTTCACTTGGCCTCACACAGATGGTAGTGTTTGATAATGGTTGCACCACTGTAATGTACCTCTCAGAACAATGTCAGACTCACTCTCTTGGCACCAAATCAAGTTCACACATTTGACATTCGGGGCCAACTGTCATCATTGGTTTGAAGTCACGTCATCGGGAGAGGAAATGACAGCAATATGACAGTTACTAGCGAGAGTGGGTGTTTGGGGGGGGGGTGTTCATTTAGAATCATGTGTCTTTGTTGGATTTCCTGGCTGCTGTAGTAACAAAACCTCCCCTTGCGGTTCCTAGGGACCCCTAACACGAGGTTCCCCTGGTCAGAGTGACTCACAACTCCTCAGTGTTCAAGGCTAAAGATACATGGGGTAGTTAGTCTGCTAACCCTTGACAAGTTCTAGATTGACAACAACAAATGGCGCATGGTGAAACTGAATCTGATACTGGCAGAGAGAGCCTTGTTTGGATTATTGTATTAGACAGAGGGGTGTCTGGGCGTTTTATGGACACCCTTATTAGATTTGATACCCTTTGTGTTTTGACACAAGAGGGCAGCAGACTTTTGGTATTGTAAAAGAATTGATGTGCTCATTTCGTTTGATGTTTTCTTGTTGACAGTAAAATCAAAGTATGGGATCTCCAAGCCGCACTGGACCCACGAGCCACTTCCGGAACTCTCTGTCTGCGGACATTAGTGGTAAGATTAAACAATCGATTTTGTTTTTGTTCTCTTTCTTTTTATGTAAAGTAGCAAGCCACTGGGTAAATTTAAATTATTTTGGAGCTGAGCAAAGAAACAATTGACAAGAGCAGGATTTGAACCTGCGTCCTATTGATTACAGGCATGTAACTCTTCCGCATTTTTTAAATTTTTAAACTAATAATTAAAAAAATGTAAAAAGTATATGCAGGGAACAACAATGTCGACTACAATAATGTAAAATAAGCCTTGTACATGCTTACAATGCACCTTGGAGCATAATAAACCTCAACAATTTTAGGGTACCATTGTGGGTCTCATATCCCGTGGCGTTTCGGCTGCCTCGCTCCGCTCTTGCGTTGTGCCTTCAAAAATGTTCCTCTTTTTTTTTTCAACTGGCAGTTGCATGCCTGTGATGAATGTGCTGTACCTACTTGGTTGTGTTTTTCTTGTTTATTTACCATATGTTTTTGTTATAATTTTCTGTAGGAGCACACTGGCCGTGTATTCAGACTACAATTTGATGAGTTCCAAATAGTCAGCAGTTCCCACGACGACACCATTCTCATCTGGGATTTCCTCGACGTTCCCCCCACCGACAACCCACCACTTTCCAGCAGTGGTAAATCCCCTTCCCGATCATATACCTACGTCACGCGGTAGGGGCGTCACCGACCTCGCCCTTAGCGTAGTTTAAAATGAATACAAAGGGAGATTTTTTGGCAAGGTATTCTGGAATTTTTACATGATTGCAGTTTAATATTACGAAACTCAAGAAGATGTTTTTGTACGTATAGCTCAATCGGTGTACCGTATAGTCGTTTACTTCCTTTATTTGGTTCCATTTTTGGTTGCGATATATACATGATAATGACAAGTTTAATTTGTCAGTCCTGCTTGTGAGTTTCTCCCCAAGTACATGTAAGATATCGGCAACTTGACAGAAATCACAAGAGGGCGCTCTTTACGCAGACTTTAATATGTAATATAAATGTGTGAATATCTGTATCATAATCTAATTCTGTTATGGATGTATGATAAGTCTCGGGGCCTTGTTCGACAACCAATCAGCATACCTTTTTGCAAATACCCATTGCGCATGAGGTGTGTCCTGGTCTAGCTAGCGAGCAAACTTGATCGCTAGCTGCACCTCACTTAACGCCTAATGTGCGCGTACCAAGTATTTGCGATAAGGTTTATGGGCGGGAGCGGAGGTGAAGAGCGCCCTCTATGTGTGTGATCTATGTGCATACCGGTACTCGGTCGTAACAACTCATTTAAAAGGGTGAACATTCCAGCGATACTCAGGGTGTGATGCTCCGGGCTACTCAAACCTCGTTTGAGGACTCGAATCTGGTGAGCAGAAAGAAGACCAGGCCTGTATGCTTTGTTTTTGAAAGGACAAGGGCACCAAGGCATTTTCTCATTGGTAAAGGGCACCCTTTGAGGAAATCGTAAAATTCTATTGGAGCATTTCAAGGTCACCAAGGCAATGACCAGGGGGCATGGAGTCAATTGCCAATGTTGCCTCTTTGCAGTATCAGGCCTGGAAGACGCGTTGCCCAGCCAGAATGCCCGGTGTCAATGTACACTATTTGTGGCAGAAGTTTCATGCTTTACAAAGAAAGAAATTGAATTTGTTTGTGTGTTTTTTTGTAAGCACCTCTGTGAAATATGCCTCATGATTCTAGACATGATTATCATCATTCACAAGTATTGTAAAAGGAAGGGGTCCGTTTCTAAATACATGTAATTGCATTTTAAGCCACACATCCTGAAAGAAGCATGTTATTCATGAAAACAGACATTTTCACGAAGAGCATATCTGTGACTAATAACTAGTGGCAATTAACCAACATTTCAAAAGAAACCACAGGTATCACACAGTTTTTGTAAACAATTGTCACAATTGTAAAAATGCAAAAACAAAAAAACACAACAACATTTGTGATCTAAAAATGCAGACTTACCTCCTTGTTCTTTTAACAAGCTGCACTACTTTTAGATGAAATATAGTCTCCAGGGTTTGGTTTGAGGTTTTTCAAAAGAAATTTTGCAATGAAAACATTCTGCTTGGCCAAGTGCAAGACTGCGTCAGGGAAGAAAACTCATGAAGTCAAAGAAAACAAAGTTTTTGAATGAACTGAAATTTTTAGCAAATTTGCTTTGAAATTGAAAGTAGACTAATGCTTTAACCATATTTTTTAATTTCACTGTCCCTTTTGATGTGTCGTCTTTTGATGTAATGAAGGGGAAAATGTGTAAGGCTATAATGCAAGACATTCTGTTATTGTAATTTTAAATATGCAAGTTATAATCAACATTGTTTTTTGTCTTGCCCAGTGATGTCACTTCTGTATTTCATTGTCTAACCTTCAATTGTCTGCAAAGTAACACACTCTTCATGACTTGATATTTCCTCTCCTTAAAGGCACTGGACACCATTGGTAATACTCAAACAAATGTTAGCATAAAAACTTACTTGGTAAAGAGTATCAAGAACTTTTGATTATGAAGAAACTGCTCCCTCTGAAGTAACGTAGTTTTTGAGAAAGAAGTAATTTCTCACTCAAATAATTAAAGACTTCAGGGCTGAAGCCTTTTATTAGGCATCTGAAAGCAAACAAATATGTACAGGGTGTTTTTTTTCTTCTTCATTATTCTCTTGCAACTTTGATGACCAGTTGGGTCCCAAAGTTTTTTATTTTGTGCATATGTTGAAATACACAAAGTGAGAATACTGGGATTTGACAATTACCAAAGGTCCAGTACCTTTAACAGCAAAAAGTTGCCATCTGTTTAACAAAAAGAAAAAACATGTTGATTTGAAGGGTGTAGGATACACAAAACAAGTTTTGTTTGTGCCACGTGGCAAGGCAATGTCATTTGAAGGTTGGACGTCTGAACATGGAGCAATTTTGCTCCTTCATTGGAATCAAGAAGCCAGATTCCAAATTGCTTTTTCATATGGCCATTGCATCAAATGTATTTTTTCTTTTTCTTTGTAAAATCTTCGGTAATAAGTGTGTGTTGCTCAAGTGCATATATCTAAACATAAATCCATTTCCACTGAGTCTGTGTAAATGTGCATTTCATAATTGTTCATTGTAGTATTGTTTTTTTATGACATTTGAAATGTTGACTTCTGAGAGGTTATTATACGTATGAAATTTGACCCTAGGAAAATGGCAACAGCGGATGTGATGACCAGTTGCAACAAGTTGACCTTATTAAGCTTGATATTTCTTCTAATTTATTCTGATTTCCGATTTTTTTTTCTTTGCCCTCCGAACAATAAGCAAAAGGGTTTATTAAATAAGCTGAAATGTCAATACAAGCTTATACAAATTGTTTTCATTGGGTCAGCACTCTCACACAGAAATTGGGCTCAAGAAATTCTGACCTGAACTGTTTGGCTTCTACATTGGTTCTAGAGCTGGTTGTAAGCAAGATCCATAGTTGCTAAGCAGGATTGAACAGTCAACCAGCAACGCTATTCACATGGTATTTTGTCTTGCTTACCAGTTTCACTTAGTCCAATGTTCTGGTTATCAGTTATTTTGTTTTTTTAATATAAAGTAGCTCCGCAAAATGAGTATTACATCCACTGTTGTTTAGTCATTGTTGTAACAAAATGGTCTTCAACTTTTTCATACTTTTCTAATTTTCTCTGCCTTTTGATTTTTGCCTGATTTCATATCTGTTACTTTAAGATTAACTTATTCTAGAAAGATGTTTTCTTTTGCATTTTGATGTTTACTAATTCAAGAGATATACACAATGTAGAATATCAATTTTTCTATTTCACCCCCTTATTATTGTTAGATTTTTTTGTTGTTACAAAAATGTCAATTGAAATGCACTTTTTCATATTTTGGACGTTTTGTATAAGGAACATTCGTATGATTTTATAATGCAGGCAATTTGTTCTTGCACCGTGTTTGGTTGTTCAACTGTAGGTATGTGGCACAGGGGAAAGCTGTTACCTATAAGAGAGACAACAGCAAACAGAAAATGTTAACGCAGGCTGAAGTTTTTTAGTCGTGAATGTAAAATTTTGCTTTGAAGTACAAGCCGAAGTTAACTGATGACAGTAAAATATCAAAAACATTGATATATCAATAATGTAGGATTTGAAACTTTGCATGGTGGGAGACTAATCAGGTAAGGTTTGCGGTAGCACCATGTGTAAATCTTTTTTCAGTATTGTTGGTTCTGAGTTTGCTCTGATCGTCTTCAGCGATTTTTCTTTGACAAAAGAAGACGTTCAGAGCATACTGATTGAAACTTAGAGTTGTCAACCACCGGTTCTTTTCAGAAACAACACTACTCAAACGAGATTTACACATGGTGCTACCACAAACCTCACCAAATAGCAAAAATACATCTGGTATCAGAGTTCAGGCTATCGTCTGCAAATAATCACTGTAAGCAAGATGTAATTTGGAGACTCGCCTAAAACTTACTTAAGTTTTGTTGTAAAATGACATCACACAGTGAAAAGAGTACCATCTTTTTTGTTTACCGCACAACTATGCAGTATGCAGAAATACCACTTGCACCATGTAGACATTTATCAAATACCCAGCCAGATTGGTCAGTGAATGTCTTGTGGGATTGTCTGTTCTACCTGAAGGTAAATAAGCAGTTTCTAAATCAGTTTGATTGTTTTGTGGTCGAGTGTACCGCAATAAGGTATTTTTAAATCATTTATGCATTGGGGGTACACTTTTTCGAGTCTATGTTGTGATGCATTGAGAATTTTACAGAAGTTTCCGAACCTGTCTTGTAGATGTTGCCATCAACACACCAACTGATCATCCAGCAGTTCTTACTTTTTAAGAAAATATTTCTGGGAGTTTAATTGTGTAATATAGCTTATACATTGCTTGCTGATAGAAAATTGTGACCAAAGTTGTTCATTTGTAATGGGAATTTTTAGGGATTTCACTCTGCCAATTCGAAAGAAGCAGTGCCGGCATTGCTTTAAAGCACTGTACAATCAAAATTTATACAATCAATATTTCACACTATGATTGCTTCACCCTCTGTCTGCCCTGGCAAATGGCCATACCCAGGGGATAGCCACCCTTGCTCCGGAGTAGGGGTAAGCGCAGGCCTGGGTATTCTTGAATCATGCAACCCTGTGTAATTGGGACACAGTGTGAAAGTATGCCGGGGTACACCTGGGGTGAAAAACAGTTCTGGGCCTCCCCAGGGCTGTATTCCACAGGGATAGGATATACAGTGTGAACAGGGCTCTAGGCAGTCCATCCACAGTTGGCTTGCACATTTGATTATTTAACATACTTCAATGTACCCATTACCTCAAAGAGGTATATTCTTGTGATTTGTACTCCAGTGTCAAGCTTCATCGTAAGAATGATCATGAATAATTCATTTACTACAAGTGATAGCTGTCCAATCATGTGCCGAATTAGTGGTCCAATCTGAGCCCAATTTCATAGAGCTGATTAAGCACAAAAAGTACAATATGCTTACCAGAATATGGTTACCAGCCGAAATACCATGTCACATGTACAATTTGTGACTGGTATCATGCCTTCTTTTGTTTGCTTAGCAGGAAATCTTTTAGCCTATACTGTTTGCTTAAGCAGCTCTGTGAAATTGGGCCCTGTATAAATGAAAACATAATTATAACTTAAGTGGACAGCTTTCTTTCAGCGCCATCATTTCTTCTGCTGCTCAGAATTAACTGTTGGTGTTTCATTTCTGTAATGCAAGTTTGACTTGGGTGGAGTATTTTTTGGACTGGACAATCCTTGCTGAAACAAGGTTTATTTCTTTTGAGAAACAAAAAAACAAGTTGTTTTGTTTTCTACTTAGTGCAGAGTCTAAAGAAAGGGTCAAGAAATTGTAGTTAAAAAAATAAACATATTTGGTTTAAGGGTTTTTTTTTTCAGTTGCATTTCTTCATGTTACACAGAGGATGTTTGCCAAGCCGTATTTTAAATTATGACCGTTGTTTAGATATATTGTTATTATTTTTTTATTTATCCTCAGCCCGACATTTAAGTGGGGCATTTTTCCCAAGCTTATATAGATTGTATTTAGATTAAATTGGTATGTTAATAGATTGTTAAAAACAAATTAATGTACATGTGTATTAAAAAAAAAAAATACAAAATCCAACCGTAACACTTTGTTTGATGTTGTTTTATAATTGAAGTCTGAAATTTCCCCCCCCATTCCCTTTTTATACCAAGGATGAGTAACTTGAGAGTCTTTGGACTTTTCTGTATCTGTTTGTTGTATTTCTTTTAAAGGCACTGGACACTATTGGTATTTACTCAAAATAATAACTGGTCTTTGACAATTACCAAAGGTGTCCGGAGCCTTTAATCACCGCAGATATCTGTATCAAGTTCCAAAGATTTATACTTCTCTGTTTCCATGGGTTTTTTTCCGGCTTTATCACAAATATCTAACTCAAGTTCTTTAAAAGGATTCAAACTACTCTGTCTGCATCTTTGTCATGAAGCCGAAATAAGCACATGAAAACAGGGAACAATTTAAATCCTTCAGAACTTCATTAAGAACTCTGTGATTATGCCGAAATATGGCATAGAGTCTTTAAGCTTTTTGAAAACGATTTAGATCTTTATGATTAAGCCGTAATGGGACGTGGAAACAGAACAATTTAAATCCTTCAGAACTTTATTAAGATCTCTGTGATTATGCCAAAATAGCGCTTAGATTTGTCAATCTTTTTGGAAACGATTTAGATCTTTGGGATAGAGCCAAAGTAGGACATAGAATCGGGGAACAACTTCCTTAGAACTTGATTTCAGATCTCTGTGGTTATGCCGAAATAGGGCATAGAGTCTTCAATCTTTTTGACAACGATTTAGATCAATACCTTAGAACTTGATTTCAGATCTCTGTGGTTATGCCGAAATAGGGCTATAGTCTTCAATCTTTTTGATAACGATTTAGATCAATACCTTAGAACTTGATTTCAGATTTCTGTGATTATGCCGAAATAGGGCTTTAGAGTCTTCATTCTTTTTTCGACAACGATGTAGATCAATAGAACTTGATTTCAGATCTCTGTGGTTATGCCGAAGTAGGGCATTAGAGTCTTCAATGTTTTTGACAACAATTTAGATCAATACCTTAGTATGATTTAGATCAATACCTTAGAGCTTGATTTCAGATCTCTGTGGTTATGCCGAAATAGGGCATAGAGTCTTCAATCTTTTTGACAACGATTTAGATCAATACCTTAGAACTTGATTTCAGATCTCTGTGGTTATGCCGAAATAGGGCTTTAGAGTCTTCAATCTTGTTGATAACGATTTAGATCAATACCTTAGAACTTGATTTCAGATTTCTATGATTATGCCGAAATAGGGCTTTAGAGTCTTCAATCTTGTTGACAACGTGATAAAGCCGAAATTGAACAGGGAAGCGGGGAACAGTCTGTATTTTTTTTAAACTTTATTTAGATCTCTTTGATTATGCCGAAATAGGACATAAAAAGTCCCTATTGAAAACGAAATATGACATGAATTCTGGTTCTAGTCTTATTACAACACGTCGGTGTGATAGCGCGCCCTCTTGAACCAAGACTATTCTGGTACCCGTGGGTACAGTTGGGGACCAAAAGATAAATCGTTGAACATATTTACCGTTTTTTAATCTTCAAAAAGAAACAAGGGAAAAACTAATCCTTTACCCTTTACCGTTTTTTAAACTTCAAAAGGGGAAAGGAAAAAAAAAACTGAAACCGTTTTTTGACCTTCAAAAAAGAAAAAGGAAAAACAAACCCTTTACCCTTTACCATTTTTTAAACTTCAAAAAGGAGGGGGGACCTTTACCCTTTACCGTTTTTGAATCTTCCAAAAAGAGAAACGAAAAACAAATCCTTCCTGATCCGGAAATCAGAGAAACAGCGCCCGCTACGTTCGTTCATTACAAGAGTGTACATTTTTTTCCGTGCATAGATCGGAACGTTGGTTGTGTTTGAGACTTTAAGGTAGGGCGGTTGATTGCACATTTGAGCACTTCATTTCGCACTACATTGGCCCACTATAACACCAGACAAAAATCATGATCATCACTTTGATTGACATCAAATTAACAAACAAACAAGGCAGCATCCCCTGTCCCACCCTAACCCACCCCAGACATGGTTAATAAGCTTAATGGTAGGATGTTTTGATAAATTGGCCAATGAACATTGTTTACAAAACGATGTCGTATTTTAAATTCTTTTGGGAGGAATTATGAAATATGCACCACTCCGATCCATCAGCACTACCACCATTTGGACTGGCCGCCGCTATTGTATTTGGTAATTTGAGAACGGTATGTATGGAGATAAATATACTATTCACTTTTCTCAATACATCAAAATTGCAAGCACAGTTTTCATAATCCCCCTTCCAAATCCATGGACATGTATTTTGTTTCACCATAACCTAATTGCAAAAATTGTGAGGGAATGCCTTGTCAATAATGTCAAACTCTAAAATTTCAAACATTTTGGACAATATACATACAGGAACAACCAACTCGTAGCTGTTTCGTTAATACCGTTTTTTTAGTACTTGTAAAACAGATGGCGTCCATTTTAATCAACAGTGTTTTTTAATACACAGGTAAGTAAAACCCATCACGTAAGTGTGTACACGGTGTACAACCATGGCGTCCGGCCGTGACATGACCTAATTGGATGCGCACAAACATTCCAATGAATCCTTTTGTAAACGGATTAAAAAATCCACAAAACATTTCTAAGCACAGACATCTAATGCTCAACAGAAAAATGTTACCAGGTTACCAGCCAAATGTAAGTTAACTTTTTGTTGTGACTGGTGTCCTACCCAATTTATGCTAAGCACAGAATTTCGTCAAGAGGCATTTTCTGCTTACCAGCTTTATTAAGTTGGAATGGGGCTCTGGACCGCCATTAGACCTAGGGGGGCCTACTTTACAATTAAAAAAAAAAGAAGTTTTATCATTAATTTGAGATCTCTCAGATGTGTCAAAGATGTGAGATGTGTCAAATTCCTCGAAATGTAAAACATCTTCTTAGCTAATATAGGAGAAATATCACAACGTATAATATATTGATTATTGGCAATTGCCGATAAAATCGATAGTATCCATTACTTAGTAGTGCTCTTAATACACGGACAAACCCATGTCATTAATGTGTACACTGTCTGAGCAAAGAAGTCCGTGACATGACCGTTTTGGATGCGCACACGTTCGGAAAAACAACCTTTTGTTAAAGGATTAAGTCCCTTTGTCTTTGAAAGTCGAAATTTTCTTTTCGTCCTTTTGGCGCGGATCCGGATCTTGTTTTTTACTTATCGTCTGCAACTGTAAAAATGATGATGTCATTGCACTCCAGACCAATCACAGTCGACCATTCCGGGTTGGAAAAAAGTGCGGACCGAAAACTAGACCCGGAAATCACCTCGAAAAACCTATAAACCGTCGTTGGGAATGAAGAATATTTTGACAATTTCTCAGATTTTACTAAAAAAGGAAATTCAGTCACAATTTGTTTGGAAAATTACAACTTATTATCTAAATTTATAGAAAAATGTCTCCAGCGGAGGGATAAGTTCACTCAGAATTCCAGATTTACATATGTTTGTGTACAAATTAACCTCATTACTACTATTCGGTCGCCCATGCTGCTGGACCTATATAGGTGGGCGCCCTTGGCGGTCAAATCACTCTGGAGCTGGATTTCAACGGGTGTGGTTGTGTTATTGCAGCGGTAATTTTTAGTCAAGTTTCAACTTTTGTTAAAATTACTTTCCCATGAGTTTTGAGAGCTGTTTCACACCCTTAACACAACCAAAGAGTTCGCTTGTCATAAGGTAAGAATAAACTACGTGTTTAAAACTTTAAACCAATTTTTAGTCTGAAAAAGGAGGCTAGAACTCAACATCCATCTCACCTTTCCCGGCAGCCGAAAACATTTTGACCAATGCCTATCTTGCAAAAGAATGCGTATCTAACTAAACATTTGTGCCAAGTTCTCTCATGTTGCTTTGTTATTTTTCCCCGCAGGGCGACAACGACAGTGAGCAGTTTTTCTTGCTGACGACCGAGAGCTCTTCCTCCCCGACGAAACGAAGCTTCCAGACGGCAAGAGGCAAGGCAGGCCCTACACTCATGACACTTCACAGCGCCGGACTCAGACGAACTTCAAGAGTTCTTCTGGGGTAAGTCCGAAACAACCCCTTAAATTAAGCAGAGAAACTGCTCCCAAAACTCACACGCAGTGAGTTGAAGAAAATCCTCTGCCAAACCAAATTTTCTCATGTGAAATTTTAGACTAAATTTTTGCCGCCAAAAACTTTTACCCAATTAGCCAAACGCACAGATTTTACGAAGAAAATTTCCCCTGCCAAACCAACTTGTCTTTTGTGAAATTTTTAACTATATTTGCCGTCAAAAAAGTTAACTAGGCTCACAATTTGTCTTTTGTGAAATTTTTGCCGCCAAAATTTTTGCCGCCAAAAAAAAAAAGTTGCCAGCACGCACAGATTTTAAGAAGAAGAAGAAAACAAACTGCCAAACCAAACTTCTGATGTGCAATTTCAGACCAAATTTTTGTCAAAAAAAACCTTTTTTTTTCGTTTTGTTCGTTTTTTTTCTAAACATGTCATTCTTCAACTTCAAAATCGCAACGTACACCCGCCATACCCGTCTGGCGTCGAGCGTCGAGTTTAAATCGTTTTATTTTTTTTAGCCATCCCTGTCCCCAAAAAATAAACTTCACGAAGTTATACATTAGTCATGGTAATGTTTAAAAAAAAGTAAAATAACTGCCAAACGAGATGTTTTTACGTAAAACTCCAGACTAAATTTTTGCCGTAAAAGTTTCTTCGTTCATGTCGTTTTTTTTTTTTTAAACATGTCATGGTTTCAATTGTAACATTACAACGTTCACCCGTCATGCCCGTCTGGCGTTGAGTCTAATCGTGTTGATGATAGCCATCCCTGTTCCCACAAAATAAAGTTCACGAAGTTGTACATTAGCCATGAAAATGTTTAAATAGAAACTGCCAAACCAAACTTTCTTATGTGTAATTTCTCAGTTAATTTTCGCCGTCAAAGTTTCTTCATTTAGCTCTGTAATTATTTAGTCTGGAACATGACATTGCCTCAATTCCGATTTTAAAACGTACACCCCTCAGGCCCGTCTTGCGTTGAGAAATCCTTTTTTTAGCCCTTCACCAAATAAATCCCTTTCTCAAGTTTTGCTTAGCCAAACAATTTGTCAAGCAGTATTTTGTGCTAAACACTAAACAGCTCAATTAACTTCTGCATTATAGGTCATTGAAAATGGATTAATCGTTTCTGGAGCTAGGTCGTATAGGTGACTGGTATTAATTCTATACCAACATTGTTGAATGTAACATTTTGTCTGAACTAGACAACAGGTGGATTAGCTACCAATGATTGGCTGGCATGGTCTAAAAAAAATCCAGGTTGTATAGACATACATCGTCCGACTAGTATTCAAAGGCAGATGATTGCTTCTTTCAGACACCAACAATGAAAGTTGGAATGTAGACGTTGAAATGTGGCAATACAGGTGCAAATTGTATTACTATTAGGGTCTCTGTAAATGCATGAATATTATGATTCTGACTCGGGAAAAGTCTGTTCAAAAGATAGGAAAACTGTCACAATAGGGGCCTATGGTCGTGTTAAGTGATAAGATTTCTTCACAGAAGAGGTCTATTTATGGGGGTTGTCATGAAAGACGTGAATGTTTTGCATATGTGGACAAAATTAGTTTTTTTCTGTGAAATAAATGTGTGCCTTGTTGAGACATACACAGTGACTTGAGGTTTAGTAAACAACAGATGTTGTTTAGTACTTTGCATGTAGGTGTTTCATTTTTAGAAACATGCAGAGTAACTTAAGGGTTTATTAAGCAAAAAATAAGCAAAATGCGGTTCTTGAGTATTATGTGTGTACATGTAGTTGTGCCCTTGTTGAAATATACAGAGTGTCTTTAGGTTTAGTAAACACGGGAAAAAAAATGCTTGTTTGAGTATTTTGCGATTAGGTTGACCTTGTCGGCTTAGTAAATAAAAATAAACAAAATGTTGTGTTGAGTATTTTGACCATGTTGAGACATACAGAGTGTCTTTAGGTTAAGTAAAATATTGTGGGTGTTGAAACATGCAGAGTGACTTGAAATTTAGTGACGAGTAAATAAAATCATTGTTCTTTGCATATTGGTATGACCTTGTTGAAAAATACAGAGTGACCGTAGGTTTAGTAAAAAAAATAATAAAAAATGCTTGTTTGAGTATTTTGCGATTAGGTTGACCTTGTCGGTTTAGTAAATAAAAATAAACAAAATGCTGTGTTGAGTGTTTTGACCATGTTGAGACATACAGAGTGTCTTTTAAGTAAAATATTGTGGGTGTTGAAACATACAGAGTGTCTTTAGGTTTAGTGACGAGTAAATAAAATCATTGTTCTTTGCATAAAGGTATGACCTTGTTGAAAAATACAGAGTGACTCTAGGTTTAGTAAAAAATAATGTAAAAAAAATGCTTGAGTATTTTGCGATTAGGTTGACCTTGTCAGTTTAGTAAATAAAAATAAACAAAATGCTGTGTTGAGTATTTTGACCATGTTGAGACATACGGAGTGTCTTTTAAGTAAAATATTGTGGGTGTTGAAACATACAGAGTGACTTGAAGGTTAGTGACGAGTAAATAAAATCATTGTTCTTTGCATGTAGGTATGACCTTGTTGAAAAATACAGAGTGACTATAGGTTTAGTAAACACGAAGAAAAAAAATGCTTGTTTGAGCATTTTGCGATTAGGTCGACCTTGTCGGTTTAGTCAATAAAAATAAACAAAATGCTGTGTTGAGTATTTTGACCATGTAGAGCCATACAGAGTGTCTTTTAAGTAAAATATTGTGGGTGTTGAAACATGCAGAGTGTCTTTAGGTTTAGGGATGAGTAAATAAAATCATTGTTCTTTGCATGTAGGTGTGACCTTGTTGAAAAATACAGAGTGACTCTAGGTTTAGTAAACACGGAAAAAAACAAAATGCTGTGTTGAGTTTTTTGACCAAGTTGAGACATACAGAGTGTCTTTTAAGTAAAATATTGTGGGTGTTGAAACATACAGAGTGACTTGAAGGTTAGTGACGAGTAAATAAAATCATTGCTCTTTGCATGTAGGTATGACCTTGTTGAAAAATACACAGTGACTCTAGGTTTAGTAAAAAAAAATGTGTAAAAAAAATGCTTGTTTGAGTATTTTGCGATTAGGTTGACCTTGTTGGTTTAGTAAATAAAAATAATCAAAATGCTGTGTTGAGTATTTTGACCATGTTGAGACATACAGAGTGTCTTTTAGGTAAAATATTGTGAGTGTTGAAACATACAGAGTGTCTTTAGGTTTAGTGAAGAGTAAATAAAATCATTGTTTTTTGCATGTAGGTGTGACCTTGTTGAAAAATATGGCGTGACTCTAGGTTAAATAAACACGAAAGAAAACAAAATGCTTGTTTGAGTATTTTGCGATTAGGTTGACCTTGTCAGTTTAGTAAATAAAAATAAACAAAATGTTGTGTTGAGTATTTTGACCATGTTGAGACATACGGAGTGTCTTTAGGTTTAGTAAAATATTGTGGGTGTTGAAACATACAGAGTGTCTTTAGGTTTAGTGACGAGTAAATAAAATCATTGTTCTTTGCATGTAGGTATGACCTTGTTGAAAAATACAGAGTGACTCTAGGTTTAGTAAACACGGAAAAAAACAAAATGCTGTGTTGAGTATTTTGACCAAGTTGAGACATACAGAGTGTCTTTTAAGTAAAATATTGTGGGTGTTGAAACACTACAGAGTGACTTGAAGGTTAGTGACGAGTAAATAAAATCATTGTTCTTTGCATGTAGGTATGACCTTGTTGAAAAATACACAGTGACTCTAGGTTTAGTAAAAAAAAATGTGTAAAAGAAATGCTTGTTTGAGTAATTTGCGATTAGGTTGACCTTGTTGGTTTAGTAAATAAAAATAAACAAAATGCTGTGTTGAGTATTTTGACCATGTTGAGACATACAGAGTGTCTTTTAAGTAAAATATTGTGAGTGTTGAAACATACAGAGTGTCTGTAGGTTTAGTGACGAGTAAATAAAATCATTGTTCTTTGCATGTAGGTATGACCTTGTTGAAAAATACAGAGTGACTCTAGGTTTAGTAAACATGAAAAGAAAAAAAATGCTAAGTTGAGTATTTTGCGATTAGGTTGACCTTGTCGGTTTAGTAAATAAAAATAAACAAAATGCTTTGTTGAGTATTTTGACCATGTTGAGACATACAGAGTGTCTTTTAAGTAAAATATTGTGAGTGTTGAAACATACAGAGTGTTTTTAGGTTTAGTGACAAGTAAATAAAATCATTGTTTTTTGCATGTAGGTGTGACCTTGTTGAAAAATATGGCGTGACTCTAGGTTAAATAAACACGAAAGACAACAAAATGCTTGTTTGAGTATTTTGCGATTAGGTTGACCTTGTCAGTTTAGTAAATAAAAATAAACAAAATGCTGTTTTGAGTATTTTGACCATAATGAGACATACGGAGTGTCTTTAGGTTTAGTAAAATATTGTGGGTGTTGAAACATACAGAGTGTATTTAGGTTTTGTGAAGTGTAAATAAAATCGTTGATCTTTGCATGTAGGTGTGACCTTGTTGAAAACAAAGTAGTGACTTAAGGTTTAGTAGCACACACACACAAAAATGCTTGTTTGAGTATTTTTCGGTTAGGTTGGCCTTTACAGTTTAGTTAATAAAAATAAACAAAATGTTGTGTTGAGTATTTTGACCATGTTGAGACATACAGAGTGTCTTTAGGTTTAGTAAAATATTGTGGGTGTTGAAACATACAGAGTGTCTTTAGGTTTAGTGACGAGTAAATAAAATCATTGTTCTTTACATGTAGGTGTGACCTTGTGAAAAATACAGAGTGACTCTAGTTTTAGTAAAAAAAAAAATGTAAAAAAATGCTCGTTTGAGTATTTTGCGATTAGGTTGACCTTGTCGGTTTAGTAAATAAAAATAACAAAATGATGTGTTGAGTATTTTGACCATGTAGAGACATACAGAGTGTCTTTTAAGTAAAATATTGTGGGTGTTGAAACATGCAGAGTGTCTTTAGGTTAGGGATGAGTAAATAAAATCATTGTTCTTTGCATGTAGGTGTGACCTTGTTGAAAACAAAATAGTGACTCTAGGTTAAGTAAACACGAAAACAACAAAATGCTCGTTTGAGTTTATTGCGATTAGGTTGACCTTGTCGGTTACTACAGACAATAAACAAAATGCTGTTTTGAGTATTTTGACCATGTTGAGACATACAGAGTGCTTTTAGAATTAGTAAAATATTGTGGGTGTTGAAACATACACAGTGACTGTAGGTTTAGTAAACACCGAAAAAAATGTTTGTTTGAGTATTTTGCGATTAGGTTGACCTTGCCGGTTTTGTAAATAAAATAAACAAAATGCTGTTTTGGGTACTTTGACCATGTTGAGACATACAGAGTTTCTTTAGGTTTAATGAAGAGTAAATAAATATGATGTTTTGCAGTAATGTGCTTGAGTTGTAACCACGTTGAAAAATACAGTGACTTTAGGTTAAGTAAACAATAAATAAACGAAAGGGTGCTTTGAGATTTTTTTTCGTTAGGTACATTTGACCTTGTTGAAAATTGAAGTAAGGGACTTTGAGTATTGTAAACAAAAATTAACAACAAACATGTTGTTTTGAGTATTTTGCGAGTAGGTTGACCTTCTTGAAACATGCAGAGTGACTTTAGGTTTGGTAAACAACAAATAAACAAAAGTTGCTTTGAGGTTTTCCCTTAGGTTTATGTAGCCTTGTTGAAACATGAAGAGTCACTTTAGGTTTAGTAAAAAAAACAAAAAAGCATGTTGTTTTGAGTATGTTGCGAGTACATGTAGGTTGAACTTGTTCAGGCACTTTGCATATACAGAATCACTCTGGTTTAGTAAACAGTGAATTTTTTCCCCGCAACTTTAACCTTGTTGATACAAACAGAGTGACTTTAGGTTTAGTAAATACAAATAGAAAAAAGGTTGTTTTGAGGTTTTTTCTAGGAAGGTTTGACCTTGTTGAAATCATCAGAGTGACTTAAGGTTTAGAACAAAAAATAACCAAAGTGCTGTTTTGAGTAATGTGCTTGAGTTGTAACCATGTTGAAAAATACAGAGTGACTTTAACTAAACAACATATTATAAACAAAAGGTTGCTTTGAGTTTTTTCTCAATGTGATCTTGTTGAAACATACAGAGGGACTTTGAGTTTAGTAGACAAAAATAAACAACATGTTGTCTCAAGTATTTTGCGAGTAGTAGGTTGACCTTGTTGAAACAAGAAGAGTGACTTTAGGTTTAGTAAACAACAAATAAACAAAAGGTTGCTTTGAGGTTTTTTTCCCTTAGGTTTATGTAGCCTTGTTGAAACATGCAGAGTCACTTTAGGTTTAGTATACAAAATAAACAACATGTTGTTTTAAGTAAGGTTGGTTTGAGTATTTGGCATGTGTGTCATTGTTCAAACATTGCGAGTGACTCTAGATGTAATAGACAACGGACTTATGCTGTCCTGGAGTATGACAATAAACTACATCCCTGGCTTACCTGGCTCAAGATCTGTCAGTGCCTGCTTTGGGCCTAGAAGAAGACGACAGTTCTCCTCGATCATGGGCCTTCTTCACCTTAAGACCTACCAGGCAATTTCTCCCTCAGTCACTAGTGTATCACTTTGGCACTAATCTCCTTCAAGAACTTGTTCTTCTTCGTTTATTTCTTTTCATGTTTCTGTTGCAAAAAGTTAACACTCTTTGGTGCATATGTGTAGCACTGATTACAAGAGTACCTCTTTTGCTCAAATGGAAACTTGAAGAAAAAAAAATGCAAATGTTCTCCTTCAGACACACACTAAAGTTACCCCCCCCCCAAAAAAAAAAAAAATTAAAAAAAAATTAACCTATGCTGTGTCCTGGAGTATGACAATAAACAACCGCCCCGGCTTACCTGGCTCAACATCTGTTAGTGCCTGGTTCGCTCCTAGAAGCAGACGACAGTTCTCCTCGATCATGGGCCTTCTTCACCTCAAGACCTACCGGGCAATTTCTCCATCAGTCACTAGTGTATCGCTTTGGCACTAATCTCCTTCAAGAACTGGTTCTTCTTCGTTTTTTTCTTTTCATGTTTCTGTTGTAAAAAGTTTAAACTCTTTGGTGCATATTTGTAGCACTGATTACAAGGGTACCTCTTTTGCTCAAAATGGAAAATTGAAGAAAAAAGAATGCAAATGTTCTCCTTCAGACACACAGTTAAATACCCCCCCCCCCCCCAAATGGAGCTATGCTCTGCCTGGAGTATGACAATAAACTACACCCCAGGCTGACCTGGCTCAACATCTGTCAGTGCCTGGTTCGCACCTAGAAGAAGAAGACGACAGTTCTCCTCGATCATGGGCCTTCTTCACCTCAAGTCCTACCGGGCAATTTCTCCATCAGTCACTAGTGTATCACTTTGGCACTAATCTCCTTCAAGAACTTGTTCTTCTTCGTTTTTTTCTTTTCATGTTTCTGTTGTAAAAAGTTTAAACTCTTTGGTGCATATTTGTAGCACTGATTACAAGGGTACCTCTTTTGCTCAAAATGGAAACTTGAAGAAAAAAGAATGCAAATGTTCTCCTTCAGTCACACAGTTAAATACCCCCCCCCCCCAAATGGAACTATGCTGTGTCCTGGAGTATGACAATAAACTACACCCCAGGCTTACCTGGCTCAACATCTGTCAGTGCCTGGTTCGCACCTAGAAGAAGACGACAGTTCTCCACGATCATGGGCCTTCTTCACCTCAAGACCTACCGGGCAATTTCTCCATCAGTCACTAGTGTATCACTTTGGCACTAATCTCCTTCAAGAACTGGTTCTTCTTCGTTTTTTTCTTTTCATGTTTCTGTTGCAAAAAGTTAAAACTCTTTGGTGCATATTTGTAGCACTGATTACAAGGGTACCTCTTTTGCTCAAAATGGAAACTTGAAGAAAAAAGAATGCAAATGTTCTCCTTCAGACACACAGTTAAATACCCCCCCCCCCCCCCAAATGGAGCTATGCTCTGCCTGGAGTATGACAATAAACTACACCCCAGGCTTACCTGGCTCAACATCTGTCAGTGCCTGGTTCGCACCTAGAAGAAGAAGACGACAGTTCTCCTCGATCATGGGCCTTCTTCACCTCAAGTCCTACCGGGCAATTTCTCCATCAGTCACTAGTGTATCACTTCGGCACTAATCTCCTTCAAGAACTTGTTCTTCTTCGTTTTTTTTCTTTTCATGTTTCTGTTGTAAAAAGTTTAAACTCTTTGGTGCATATTTGTAGCACTGATTACAAGGGTACCTCTTTTGCTCAAAATGGAAACTTGAAGAAAAAAGAATGCAAATGTTCTCCTTCAGACACACAGTTAAATACCCCCCCCCCAAATGGAGCTATGCTCTGCCTGGAGTATGACAATAAACTACACCCCAGGCTGACCTGGCTCAACATCTGTCAGTGCCTGGTTCGCACCTAGAAGAAGAAGACGACAGTTCTCCTCGATCATGGGCCTTCTTCACCTCAAGTCCTACCGGGCAATTTCTCCATCAGTCACTAGTGTATCACTTTGGCACTAATCTCCTTCAAGAACTTGTTCTTCTTCGTTTTTTTCTTTTCATGTTTCTGTTGTAAAAAGTTTAAACTCTTTGGTGCATATTTGTAGCACTGATTACAAGGGTACCTCTTTTGCTCAAAATGGAAACTTGAAGAAAAAAGAATGCAAATGTTCTCCTTCAGTCACACAGTTAAATACCCCCCCCCCCCCCAAATGAAGCTATGCTGTGTCCTGGAGTATGACAATAAACTACACCCCAGGCTGACCTGGCTCAACATCTGTCAGTGCCTGGTTCGCACCTAGAAGAAGAAGACGACAGTTCTCCTCGATCATGGGCCTTCTTCACCTCAAGTCCTACCGGGCAATTTCTCCATCAGTCACTAGTGTATCACTTTGGCACTAATCTCCTTCAAGAACTTGTTCTTCTTCGTTTTTTTCTTTTCATGTTTCTGTTGTAAAAAGTTTAAACTCTTTGGTGCATATTTGTAGCACTGATTACAAGGGTACCTCTTTTGCTCAAAATGGAAACTTGAAGAAAAAAGAATGCAAATGTTCTCCTTCAGTCACACAGTTAAATACCCCCCCCCCCCAAATGGAACTATGCTGTGTCCTGGAGTATGACAATAAACTACACCCCAGGCTTACCTGGCTCAACATCTGTCAGTGCCTGGTTCGCACCTAGAAGAAGACGACAGTTCTCCACGATCATGGGCCTTCTTCACCTCAAGACCTACCGGGCAATTTCTCCATCAGTCACTAGTGTATCACTTTGGCACTAATCTCCTTCAAGAACTGGTTCTTCTTCGTTTTTTTCTTTTCATGTTTCTGTTGCAAAAAGTTAAAACTCTTTGGTGCATATGTGTAGCACTGATTACAAGGGTACCTCTTTTGCTCAAAATGGAAACTTGAAGAAAAAAGAATGCAAATGTTCTCCTTCAGACACACAGTTCATTACCCCCCCCCCCCCCCAAATGGAACTACTCTTTGTCCAGGAGTAGGCCTATGACAATAAATTACACCCCAGGCTTACCTGGCTCAACATCTGTCAGTGCCTGGTTCGCACCTAGAAGAAGACGACCGTTCTCCTCGATCATGGGCCTTCTTCACCTCAAGACCTCCTAGGCAATTTCTCCATCAGTCACTAGTGTATCACTTTGGCACTAATCTCCTTCAAGAACTTGTTCTTCTTCGTTTTTTCTTTTCATGTTTCTGTTGTAAAACGTTAAAACTCTTTGGTGCATATTTGTAGCACTGATTACAAGGGTACTTCTTTTGCTCAAAATGGAAACTTGAAGAAAAAAAAATGAAAATGTTCTCCTTCAGACACACAGTTAAATACCCCCCCCCCCCCCAAATGGAGCTATGCTGTGTCCTGGAGTATGACAATAAACTACACCCCAGGCTTACCTGGCTCAACATCTGTCAGTGCCTGGTTCGCACCTAGAAGAAGAAGACGACAGTTCTCCTCGATCATGGGCCTTCTTCACCTCAAGTCCTACCGGGCAATTTCTCCATCAGTCACTAGTGTATCACTTCGGCACTAATCTCCTTCAAGAACTTGTTCTTCTTCGTTTTTTTTCTTTTCATGTTTCTGTTGTAAAAAGTTTAAACTCTTTGGTGCATATTTGTAGCACTGATTACAAGGGTACCTCTTTTGCTCAAAATGGAAACTTGAAGAAAAAAGAATGCAAATGTTCTCCTTCAGACACACAGTTAAATACCCCCCCCCCCCCAAATGGAGCTATGCTGTGTCCTGGAGTATGACAATAAACTACACCCCAGGCTTACCTGGCTCAACATCTGTCAGTGCCTGGTTCGCACCTAGAAGAAGACGACAGTTCTCCACGATCATGGGCCTTCTTCACCTCAAGACCTACCGGGCAATTTCTCCATCAGTCACTAGTGTATCACTTTGGCACTAATCTCCTTTAAGAACTGGTTCTTCTTCGTTTTTTTCTTTTCATGTTTCTGTTGCAAAAAGTTAAAACTCTTTGGTGCATATGTGTAGCACTGATTACAAGGGTACCTCTTTTGCTCAAAATGGAAACTTGAAGAAAAAAGAATGCAAATGTTCTCCTTCAGACACACAGTTCATTACCCCCTCCCCCCAAATGGAACTACTCTTTGTCCAGGAGTAGGCCTATGACAATAAATTACACCCCAGGCTTACCTGGCTCAACATCTGTCAGTGCCTGGTTCGCACCTAGAAGAAGACGACCGTTCTCCTCGATCATGGGCCTTCTTCACCTCAAGACCTCCTAGGCAATTTCTCCATCAGTCACTAGTGTATCACTTTGGCACTAATCTCCTTCAAGAACTTGTTCTTCTTCGTTTTTTCTTTTCATGTTTCTGTTGTAAAACGTTAAAACTCTTTGGTGCATATTTGTAGCACTGATTACAAGGGTACCTCTTTTGCTCAAAATGGAAACTTGAAGAAAAAAAAATGCAAATGTTCTCCTTCAGACACACAGTTAAATACCCCCCCCCCCCCCCAAATGGAGCTATGCTGTGTCCTGGAGTATGACAATAAACTACACCCCAGGCTTACCTGGCTCAACATCTGTCAGTGCCTGGTTCGCACCTAGAAGAAGAAGACGACAGTTCTCCTCGATCATGGGCCTTCTTCACCTCAAGTCCTACCGGGCAATTTCTCCATCAGTCACTAGTGTATCACTTTGGCACTAATCTCCTTCAAGAACTTGTTCTTCTTCGTTTTTTTCTTTTCATGTTTCTGTTGTAAAAAGTTTAAACTCTTTGGTGCATATTTGTAGCACTGATTACAAGGGTACCTCTTTTGCTCAAAATGAAAACTTGAA
Source organism: Asterias amurensis (assembly GCF_032118995.1). Taxonomy (NCBI): domain Eukaryota; kingdom Metazoa; phylum Echinodermata; class Asteroidea; order Forcipulatida; family Asteriidae; genus Asterias; species Asterias amurensis. The sequence goes on along the minus strand of NC_092655.1, from coordinate 5,670,128 downwards.
GAAAAAAGAATGCAAATGTTCTCCTTCAGTCACACAGTTAAATACCCCCCCCCCCCCAAATGGAACTATGCTGTGTCCTGGAGTATGACAATAAACTACACCCCAGGCTTACCTGGCTCAACATCTGTCAGTGCCTGGTTCGCACCTAGAAGAAGACGACAGTTCTCCTCGATCATGGGCCTTCTTCACCTCAAGACCTACCGGGCAATTTCTCCTTCAGTCACTAGTGTATCACCTTGGCACTAATCTCCTTCAAGAACTGGTTCTTCTTCGTTTTTTTTTCTTTTCATGTTTCTGTTGCAAAAAGTTAAAACTCTTTGGTGCATATGTGTAGCACTGATTACAAGGGTACCTCTTTTGCTCAAAATGGAAACTTGAAGAAAAAAAAATGCTAATGTTCTCCTTCAGACACACAGTTAAATACCCCCCCCCCCCCAAATGGAGCTATGCTGTGTCCTGGAGTATGACAATAAACTACACCCCAGGCTTACCTGGCTCAACATCTGTCAGTGCCTGGTTCGCACCTAGAAGAAGAAGACGACAGTTCTCCACGATCATGGGCCTTCTTCACCTCAAGACCTACCGGGCAATTTCTCCATCAGTCACTAGTGTATCACTTTGGCACTAATCTCCTTCAAGAACTGGTTCTTCTTCGTTTTTTTCTTTTTATGTTTCTGTTGCAAAAAGTTAAAACTCTTTGGTGCATATGTGTAGCACTGATTACAAGGGTACGTCTTTTGCTCAAAATGGAAACTTGAAGAAAAAAGAATGCAAATGTTCTCCTTCAGACACACAGTTCATTACCCCCCCCCCCCAAATGGAACTATTCTTAGTCCAGGAGTAGGCCTATGACAATAAATTACACCCCAGGCTTACCTGGCTCAACATCTGTCAGTGCCTGGTTCGCACCTAGAAGAAGACGACAGTTCTCCTCGATCATGGGCCTTCTTCACCTCAAGACCTCCTAGGCAATTTCTCCATCAGTCACTAGTGTATCACTTTGGCACTAATCTCCTTCAAGAACTTGTTCTTCTTCGTTTTTTCTTTTCATGTTTCTGTTGTAAAACGTTAAAACTCTTTGGTGCATATTTGTAGCACTGATTACAAGGGTACTTCTTTTGCTCAAAATGGAAACTTGAAAAAAAAAAATGCAAATGTTCTCCTTCAGACACACAGTTAAATACCCCCCCCCCCCCAAATGGAGCTATGCTGTGTCCTGGAGTATGACAATAAACTACACCCCAGGCTTACCTGGCTCAACATCTGTCAGTGCCTGGTTCGCACCTAGAAGAAGAAGACGACAGTTCTCCTCGATCATGGGCCTTCTTCACCTCAAGTCCTACCGGGCAATTTCTCCATCAGTCACTAGTGTATCACTTTGGCACTAATCTCCTTCAAGAACTTGTTCTTCTTCTTTTTTTTCTTTTCATGTTTCTGTTGCAAAAAGTTAAAACTCTTTGGTGCATATGTGTAGCACTGATTACAAGGGTACCTCTTTTGCTCAAAATGGAAACTTGAAGAAAAAAAATGCAAATGTTCTCCTTCAGACACACAGTTAAATACCCCCCCCCCCCCCCCAAATGGAGCTATGCTGTGTCCTGGAGTATGACAATAAACTACACCCCAGGCTTACCTGGCTCAACATCTGTCAGTGCCTGGTTCGCACCTAGAAGAAGACGACAGTTCTCCATGATCATGGGCCTTCTTCACCTCAAGACCTACCGGGCAATTTCTCCATCAGTCACTAGTGTATCACTTTGGCACTAATCTCCTTCAAGAACTGGTTCTTCTTCGTTTTTTTCTTTTTATGTTTCTGTTGCAAGAAGTTAAAACTCTTTGGTGCATATGTGTAGCACTGATTACAAGGGTACCTCTTTTGCTCAAAATGGAAACTTGAAGAAAAAAGAATGCAAATGTTCTCCTTCAGACACACAGTTCATTACCCCCCCCCCCCCCCAAATGGAACTATTCTTAGTCCAGGAGTAGGCCTATGACAATAAATTACACCCCAGGCTTACCTGGCTCAACATCTGTCAGTGCCTGGTTCGCACCGAGAAGAAGACGACCGTTCTCCTCGATCATGGGCCTTCTTCACCTCAAGACCTCCTAGGCAATTTCTCCATCAGTCACTAGTGTATCACTTTGGCACTAATCTCCTTCAAGAACTTGTTCTTCTCGTTTTTTCTTTTCATGTTTCTGTTGTAAAACGTTAAAACTCTTTGGTGCATATTTGTAGCACTGATTACAAGGGTACCTCTTTTGCTCAAAATGGAAACTTGAAGAAAAAAAAATGCAAATGTTCTCCTTCAGACACACAGTTAAATATTCCCCCCCCCCCCAAATGGAACTATGCTGTGCCCTGGAGTATGACAATAAACTACACCCCAGGCTTACCTGGCTCAACATCTGTCAGTGCCTGGTTCGCACCTAGAAGAAGACGACAGTTCTCCTCGATCATGGGCCTTCTTCACCTCAAGACCTACCGGGCAATTTCTCCTTCAGTCACTAGTGTATCACCTTGGCACTAATCTCCTTCAAGAACTGGTTCTTCTTCGTTTTTTTTTCTTTTCATGTTTCTGTTGCAAAAAGTTAAAACTCTTTGGTGCATATGTGTAGCACTGATTACAAGGGTACCTCTTTTGCTCAAAATGGAAACTTGAAGAAAAAAAAATGCAAATGTTCTCCTTCAGACACACAGTTAAATACCCCCCCCCCCCAAATGGAGCTATGCTGTGTCCTGGAGTATGACAATAAACTACACCCCAGGCTTACCTGGCTCAACATCTGTCAGTGCCTGGTTCGCACCTAGAAGAAGAAGACGACAGTTCTCCTCGATCATGGGCCTTCTTCACCTCAAGTCCTACCGGGCAATTTCTCCATCAATCACTAGTGCATCACTTCGGCACTAATCTCCTTCAAGAACTTGTTCTTCTTTGTTTTTTCTTTTCATGTTTCTGTTGTAAAAAGTTAAAACTCTTTGGTGCATATTTGTAGCACTGATTACAAGGGTACCTCTTTTGCTCAAAATGGAAACTTGAAGAAAAAAGAATGCAAATGTTCTCCTTCAGACACAAAGTTAAATACCCCCCCCCCCAACTGGAACTATGCTCTGTCCTGGAGTATGACAATAAACTACACCCCAGGCTTACCTGGCTCAACATCTGTCAGTGCCTGGTTCGCACCTAGAAGAAGACGACAGTTCTCCACGATCATGGGCCTTCTTCACCTCAAGACCTACCAGGCAATTTCTCCTTCAGTCACTAGTGTATCACTTTGGCACTAATCTCCTTCAAGAACTGGTTCTTCTTTATTTTTATTTCTTTCATGTTTCTGTTGCAAAAAGTTAAAACTCTTTGGTGCATATGTGTAGCACTGATTACAAGGGTACCTTTTTTGCGCAAAATAGAAGCTTGAACAAAAAAAATGCAAATGTTCTCCTTCAGACACACAGTTAAATATCCCCCCCCCCCAAATGGAACTATGCTGTGTCCTGGAGTATGACAATAAACTACACCCCAGGCTTTCCTGGCTCAACATCTGTCAGTGCCTGGTTCGCACCTAGAAGAAGAAGACGACAGTTCTCCTCGATCATGGGCCTTCTTCACCTCAAGACCTACCGGGCAATTTCTCCTTCAGTCACTGGTGTATCACTTTGGCACTAATCTCCTTCAAGAACTGGTTCTTCTTCTTTTTTTTCTTTTCATGTTTCTGTTGCAAAAAGTTAAAACTCTTTGGTGCATATGTGTAGCACTGATTACAAGGGTACCTCTTTTGCTCAAAATGAAAACTTGAAGAAAAAAAATGCAAATGTTTTCCTTCAGACACACAGTTCATTACCACCCCCCCCCCCAAATGGAACTATTCTTAGTCCAGGAGTATGACAATAAACTACACCCCAGGCTTACCTGGCTCAACATCTGTCAGTGCCTGGTTCGCACCTAGAAGAAGACAACAGTTCTCCTCGATCGTGGGCCTTCTTCAACTCAAGTCCTACCGGGCAATTTCTCCATCAGTCACTAGTGTATCACTTTGGCACTAATCTCCTTCAAGAACTTGTTCTTCTTCGTTTTTTTTTCTTTTCATGTTTCTGTTGTAAAAAGTTTAAACTCTTTGGTGCATATTTGTAGCACTGATTACAAGGGTACCTCTTTTGCTCAAAATGGAAACTTGAAGAAAAAAGAATGCAAATGTTCTCCTTCAGTCACACAGTTAAATACCCCCCCCCCCCAAATGGAACTATGCTGTGTCCTGGAGTATGACAATAAACTACACCCCAGGCTTACCTGGCTCAACATCTGTCAGTGCCTGGTTCGCACCTAGAAGAAGAAGACGACAGTTCTCTTCGGTCATGGGCCTTCTTCACCTCAAGTCCTACCAGGCAATTTCTCCATCAGTCACTAGTGTATCACTTTGGCACTAATCTCCTTCAAGAACTTGTTCTTCTTCGTTTTTTTCTTTTCATGTTTCTGTTGTAAAAAGTTTAAACTCTTTGGTGCATATTTGTAGCACTGATTACAAGGGTACCTCTTTTGCTCAAAATGGAAACTTGAAGAAAAAAGAATGCAAATTTTCTCCTTCAGTCACACAGTTAAATACCCCCCCCCCCCCCCAAATGGAACTATGCTGTGTCCTGGAGTATGACAATAAACTACACCCCAGGCTTACCTGGCTCAACATCTGTCAGTGCCTGGTTCGCACCTAGAAGAAGACGACAGTTCTCCACGATCATGGGCCTTCTTCACCTCAAGACCTACCGGGCAATTTCTCCATCAGTCACTAGCGTATCACTTTGGCACTAATCTCCTTCAAGAACTGGTTCTTCTTCGTTTTTTTTTCTTTTCATGTTTCTGTTGCAAAAAGTTAAAACTTTTTGGTGCATATGTGTAGCATTGATTACAAGGGTACCTCTTTTGCTCAAAATGGAAACTTGAAGAAAAAAGAATGCAAATGTTCTCCTTCAGACACACAGTTCATTACCCCCTCCCCCCAAAATGGAACTATTCTGTGTCCTGGAGTATGACAATAAACTACACCCCAGGCTTACCTGGCTCAACATCTGTCAGTGCCTGGTTCGCACCTAGAAGAAGACGACAGTTCTCCTCGATCATGGGCCTTCTTCACCTCAAGACTTACCGGGCAATTTCTCCTTCAGTCACTAGTGTATCACTTTGGCACTAATCTCCTTCAAGAACTTGTTCTTCTTCGTTTATTTCTTTTCATGTTTCTGTTGCAAAAAGTTAAAACTCTTTGGTGCATATGTGTAGCACTGATTACAAGGGTACCTCTTTTGCTCAAAATGGAAACTTGAAGAAAAAAAATGCAAATGTTCTCCTTCAGACACACAGTTTATTACCCCCCCCCCCCCCCCCAAATGGAACTATGCTGTGTCCTGGAGTATGACAATAAACTACACCCCAGGCTTACCTGGCTCAACATCTGTCAGTGCCTGGTTCGCACGTAGAAGAAGACGACCGTTCTCCTCGATCATGGGCCTTCTTCACCTCAAGTCCTATCGGGCAATTTCTCCATCAGTCACTAGTGTATCACTTTGGCACTAATCTCCTTCAAGAACTGGTTCTTCTTCGTTTTTTTTTCTTTTCATGTTTCTGTTGTAAAAAGTTTAAACTCTTTGGTGCATATTTGTAGCACTGATTACAAGGGTACCTCTTCTGCTCAAAATGGAAACTTGAAGAAAAAAAAATGCAAATGTTCTCCTTAAGACACACAGTTAAATACCCCCCCCCCCAAATGGAGCTATGCTGTGTCCTGGAGTATGACAATAAACTACACCCCAGGCTTACCTGGCTCAACATCTGTCAGTGCCTGGTTCGCACCTAGAAGAAGACAACAGTTCTCCTCGATCATGGGCCTTCTTCACCTCAAGACCTACCGGGCAATTTCTCCTTCAGTCACTGGTGTATCACTTTGGCACTAATCTCCTTCAAGAACTGGTTCTTCTTCGTGTTTTTTTCTTTTCATGTTTCTGTTGCAAAAAGTTAAAACTCTTTGGTGCATATGTGTAGCACTGATTACAAGGGTACCTCTTTTGCTCAAAATGGAAACTTGAAGAAAAAAATGCAAATGTTCTCCTTCAGACACACAGTTAAATACTCCCCCCCTCCCCAAATGGAGCTATGCTGTGTCCTGGAGTATGACAATAAACTACACCCCCGGCTTACCTGGCTCAACATCTGTCAGTGCCTGGTTCGCACCTAGAAGAAGACGACAGTTCTCCACGATCATGGGCCTTCTTCACCTCAAGACCTACCGGGCAATTTCTCTATCAGTCACTAGTGCATCACTTTGGCACTAATCTCCTTCAAGAACTGGTTCTTCTTCGTTTTTTTCTTTTCATGTTTCTGTTGTAAAAAGTTTAAACTCTTTGGTGCATATTTGTAGCACTGATTACAAGGGTACCTCTTTTGCTCAAAATGGAAACTTGAAGAAAAAAGAATGCAAATGTTCTCCTTCAGACACACGTTACCCCCCCCCCCCCCCCAAATGGAACTATGCTGTGTCCTGGAGTACGACAATAAACTACACCCCAGGCTTACCTGGCTCAACATCTGTCAGTGCTTGGTTCGCACCTAGAAGAAGACAACAGTTCTCCTCGATCATGGGCCTTCTTCACCTCAAGACCTACCGGGCAATTTCTCCTTCAGTCACTAGTGTATCACTTTGGCACTAATCTCCTTCAAGAACTTGTTCTTCTTCGTTTATTTCTTTTCATGTTTCTGTTGCAAAAAGTTAAAACTCTTTGGTGCATATGTGTAGCACTGATTACAAGGGTACCTCTTTTGCTCAAAATGGAAACTTGAAGAAAAAAAATGCAAATGTTCTCCTTCAGACACACAGTTCATTACCCCCCCCCCCCAAATGGAATTATTCTTAGTCCAGGAGTATGACAATAAACTACACCCCAGGCTTACCTGGCTCAACATCTGTCAGTGCCTGGTTCGCACGTAGAAGAAGACGACCGTTCTCCTAGATCATGGGCCTTCTTCACCTCAAGTCCTATCGGGCAATTTCTCCATCAGTCACTAGTGTATCACTTTGGCACTAATCTCCTTCAAGAACTGGTTCTTCTTCGTTTTTTTTTCTTTTCATGTTTCTGTTGTAAAAAGTTAAAACTCTTTGGTGCATATGTGTAGCACTGATTACAAGGGTACCTCTTTTGCTCAAAATGGAAACTTGAAGAAAAAAGAATGCAAATGTTCTCCTTCAGACACACGTTACCCCCCCCCCCCCCAAATGGAACTATGCTGTGTCCTGGAGTACGACAATAAACTACACCCCAGGCTTACCTGGCTCAACATCTGTCAGTGCCTGGTTCGCACCTAGAAGAAGACAACAGTTCTCCTCGATCATGGGCCTTCTTCACCTCAAGACCTACCGGGCAATTTCTCCTTCAGTCACTAGTGTATCACTTTGGCACTAATCTCCTTCAAGAACTTGTTCTTCTTCGTTTATTTCTTTTCATGTTTCTGTTGCAAAAAGTTAAAACTCTTTGGTGCATATGTGTAGCACTGATTACAAGGGTACCTCTTTTGCTCAAAATGGAAACTTGAAGAAAAAAAATGCAAATGTTCTCCTTCAGACACACAGTTTATTACCCCCCCCCCCCAAATGGAACTATGCTGTGTCCTGGAGTATGACAATAAACTACACCCCAGGCTTACCTGGCTCAACATCTGTCAGTGCCTGGTTCGCACCTAGAAGAAGAAGACGACAGTTCTCCTCGATCATGGGCCTTCTTCAACTCAAGTCCTACCGGGCAATTTCTCCATCAGTCACTAGTGTATCACTTTGGCACTAATCTCCTTCAAGAACTTGTTCTTCTTCGTTTTTTTTTCTTTTCATGTTTCTGTTGTAAAAAGTTTAAACTCTTTGGTGCATATTTGTAGCACTGATTACAAGGGTACCTCTTTTGCTCAAAATGGAAACTTGAAGAAAAAAGAATGCAAATGTTCTCCTTCAGTCACACAGTTAAATACCCCCCCCCCCCCCAAATGGAACTATGCTGTGTCCTGGAGTATGACAATAAACTACACCCCAGGCTTACCTGGCTCAACATCTGTCAGTGCCTGGTTCGCACCTAGAAGAAGAAGACGACAGTTCTCTTCGGTCATGGGCCTTCTTCACCTCAAGTCCTACCGGGCAATTTCTCCATCAGTCACTAGTGTATCACTTTGGCACTAATCTCCTTCAAGAACTTGTTCTTCTTCGTTTTTTTCTTTTCATGTTTCTGTTGTAAAAAGTTTAAACTCTTTGGTGCATATTTGTAGCACTGATTACAAGGGTACCTCTTTTGCTCAAAATGGAAACTTGAAGAAAAAAGAATGCAAATGTTCTCCTTCAGTCACACAGTTAAATACCCCCCCCCCCCAAATGGAACTATGCTGTGTCCTGGAGTATGACAATAAACTACACCCCAGGCTTACCTGGCTCAACATCTGTCAGTGCCTGGTTCGCACCTAGAAGAAGACGACAGTTCTCCATGATCATGGGCCTTCTTCACCTCAAGACCTACCGGGCAATTTCTCCATCAGTCACTAGTGTATCACTTTGGCACTAATCTCCTTCAAGAACTGGTTCTTCTTCGTTTTTTTCTTTTTATGTTTCTGTTGCAAAAAGTTAAAACTCTTTGGTGCATATGTGTAGCACTGATTACAAGGGTACCTCTTTTGCTAAAAATGGAAACTTGAAGAAAAAAGAATGCAAATGTTCTCCTTCAGACACACAGTTCATTACCCCCCCCCCCCAAATGGAACTATTCTTAGTCCAGGAGTAGGCCTATGACAATAAACTACACCCCAGGCTTACCTGGCTCAACATCTGGCAGTGCCTGGTTCGCACCTAGAAGAAGACGACCGTTCTCCTCGATCATGGGCCTTCTTCACCTCAAGACCTCCTAGGCAATTTCTCCATCAGTCACTAGTGTATCACTTTGGCACTTATCTCCTTCAAGAACTTGTTCTTCTTCGTTTTTTCTTTTCATGTTTCTGTTGTAAAACGTTAAAACTCTTTGGTGCATATTTGTAGCACTGATTACAAGGGTACCTCTTTTGCTCAAAATGGAAACTTGAAAAATTAAAATGCAAATGTTCTCCTTCAGACACACATTAAATATCCCCCCCCCCCCAAATGGAACTATGCTGTGCCCTGGAGTATGACAATAAACTACACCCCAGGCTTACCTGGCTCAACATCTGTCAGTGCCTGGTTCGCACCTAGAAGAAGACGACAGTTCTCCTCGATCATGGGCCTTCTTCACCTCAAGACCTACCGGGCAATTTCTCCTTCAGTCACTAGTGTATCACCTTGGCACTAATCTCCTTCAAGAACTGGTTCTTCTTCGTTTTTTTTTCTTTTCATGTTTCTGTTGCAAAAAGTTAAAACTCTTTGGTGCATATGTGTAGCACTGATTACAAGGGTACCTCTTTTGCTCAAAATGGAAACTTGAAGAAAAAAAAATGCTAATGTTCTCCTTCAGACACACAGTTAAATACCCCCCCCCCCCCCCCCCCCCCAAATGGAGCTATGCTGTGTCCTGGAGTATGACAATAAACTACACCCCAGGCTTACCTGGCTCAACATCTGTCAGTGCCTGGTTCGCACCTAGAAGAAGAAGACGACAGTTCTCCACGATCATGGGCCTTCTTCACCTCAAGACCTACCGGGCAATTTCTCCATCAGTCAGTAGTGTATCACTTTGGCACTAATCTCCTTCAAGAACTGGTTCTTCTTCGTTTTTTTCTTTTTATGTTTCTGTTGCAAAAAGTTAAAACTCTTTGGTGCATATGTGTAGCACTGATTACAAGGGTACGTCTTTTGCTCAAAATGGAAACTTGAAGAAAAAAGAATGCAAATGTTCTCCTTCAGACACACAGTTCATTACCCCCCCCCCCCCCCAAATGGAACTATTCTTAGTCCAGGAGTAGGCCTATGACAATAAATTACACCCCAGGCTTACCTGGCTCAACATCTGTCAGTGCCTGGTTCGCACCTAGAAGAAGACGACAGTTCTCCTCGATCATGGGCCTTCTTCACCTCAAGACCTCCTAGGCAATTTCTCCATCAGTCACTAGTGTATCACTTTGGCACTAATCTCCTTCAAGAACTTGTTCTTCTTCGTTTTTTCTTTTCATGTTTCTGTTGTAAAACGTTAAAACTCTTTGGTGCATATTTGTAGCACTGATTACAAGGGTACCTCTTTTGCTCAAAATGGAAACTTGAAGAAAAAAAAATGCAAATGTTCTCCTTCAGACACACAGTTAAACCCCCCCCCCCCCCCAAATGGAGCTATGCTGTGTCCTGGAGTATGACAATAAACTACACCCCAGGCTTACCTGGCTCAACATCTGTCAGTGCCTGGTTCGCACCTAGAAGAAGAAGACGACAGTTCTCCTCGATCATGGGCCTTCTTCACCTCAAGTCCTACCGGGCAATTTCTCCATCAGTCACTAGTGTATCACTTTGGCACTAATCTCCTTCAAGAACTTGTTCTTCTTCTTTTTTTTCTTTTCATGTTTCTGTTGCAAAAAGTTAAAACTCTTTGGTGCATATGTGTAGCACTGATTACAAGGGTACCTCTTTTGCTCAAAATGGAAACTTGAAGAAAAAAAAATGCAAATGTTCTCCTTCAGACACACAGTTAAATACCCCCCCCCCCAAATGGAGCTATGCTGTGTCCTGGAGTATGACAATAAACTACACCCCAGGCTTACCTGGCTCAACATCTGTCAGTGCCTGGTTCGCACCTAGAAGAAGACGACAGTTCTCCATGATCATGGGCCTTCTTCACCTCAAGACCTACCGGGCAATTTCTCCATCAGTCACTAGTGTATCACTTTGGCACTACTCTCCTTCAAGAACTGGTTCTTCTTCGTTTTTTTCTTTTTATGTTTCTGTTGCAAGAAGTTAAAACTCTTTGGTGCATATGTGTAGCACTGATTACAAGGGTACCTCTTTTGCTCAAAATGGAAACTTGAAGAAAAAAGAATGCAAATGTTCTCCTTCAGACACACAGTTCATTACCCCCCCCCCCCAAATGGAACTATTCTTAGTCCAGGAGTAGGCCTATGACAATAAATTACACCCCAGGCTTACCTGGCTCAACATCTGTCAGTGCCTGGTTCGCACCGAGAAGAAGACGACCGTTCTCCTCGATCATGGGCCTTCTTCACCTCAAGACCTCCTAGGCAATTTCTCCATCAGTCACTAGTGTATCACTTTGGCACTAATCTCCTTCAAGAACTTGTTCTTCTCGTTTTTTCTTTTCATGTTTCTGTTGTAAAACGTTAAAACTCTTTGGTGCATATTTGTAGCACTGATTACAAGGGTACCTCTTTTGCTCAAAATGGAAACTTGAAAAATTAAAATGCAAATGTTCTCCTTCAGACACACATTAAATATCCCCCCCCCCCCAAATGGAACTATGCTGTGCCCTGGAGTATGACAATAAACTACACCCCAGGCTTACCTGGCTCAACATCTGTCAGTGCCTGGTTCGCACCTAGAAGAAGACGACAGTTCTCCTCGATCATGGGCCTTCTTCACCTCAAGACCTACCGGGCAATTTCTCCTTCAGTCACTAGTGTATCACCTTGGCACTAATCTCCTTCAAGAACTGGTTCTTCTTCGTTTTTTTTTCTTTTCATGTTTCTGTTGCAAAAAGTTAAAACTCTTTGGTGCATATGTGTAGCACTGATTACAAGGGTACCTCTTTTGCTCAAAATGGAAACTTGAAGAAAAAAAAATGCTAATGTTCTCCTTCAGACACACAGTTAAATACCCCCCCCCCCCCCCCAAATGGAGCTATGCTGTGTCCTGGAGTATGACAATAAACTACACCCCAGGCTTACCTGGCTCAACATCTGTCAGTGCCTGGTTCGCACCTAGAAGAAGAAGACGACAGTTCTCCACGATCATGGGCCTTCTTCACCTCAAGACCTACCGGGCAATTTCTCCATCAGTCAGTAGTGTATCACTTTGGCACTAATCTCCTTCAAGAACTGGTTCTTCTTCGTTTTTTTCTTTTTATGTTTCTGTTGCAAAAAGTTAAAACTCTTTGGTGCATATGTGTAGCACTGATTACAAGGGTACGTCTTTTGCTCAAAATGGAAACTTGAAGAAAAAAGAATGCAAATGTTCTCCTTCAGACACACAGTTCATTACCCCCCCCCCCCCCAAATGGAACTATTCTTAGTCCAGGAGTAGGCCTATGACAATAAATTACACCCCAGGCTTACCTGGCTCAACATCTGTCAGTGCCTGGTTCGCACCTAGAAGAAGACGACAGTTCTCCTCGATCATGGGCCTTCTTCACCTCAAGACCTCCTAGGCAATTTCTCCATCAGTCACTAGTGTATCACTTTGGCACTAATCTCCTTCAAGAACTTGTTCTTCTTCGTTTTTTCTTTTCATGTTTCTGTTGTAAAACGTTAAAACTCTTTGGTGCATATTTGTAGCACTGATTACAAGGGTACCTCTTTTGCTCAAAATGGAAACTTGAAGAAAAAAAAATGCAAATGTTCTCCTTCAGACACACAGTTAAATACCCCCCCCCCCCCCCCAAATGGAGCTATGCTGTGTCCTGGAGTATGACAATAAACTACACCCCAGGCTTACCTGGCTCAACATCTGTCAGTGCCTGGTTCGCACCTAGAAGAAGAAGACGACAGTTCTCCTCGATCATGGGCCTTCTTCACCTCAAGTCCTACCGGGCAATTTCTCCATCAGTCACTAGTGTATCACTTTGGCACTAATCTCCTTCAAGAACTTGTTCTTCTTCTTTTTTTTCTTTTCATGTTTCTGTTGCAAAAAGTTAAAACTCTTTGGTGCATATGTGTAGCACTGATTACAAGGGTACCTCTTTTGCTCAAAATGGAAACTTGAAGAAAAAAAAATGCAAATGTTCTCCTTCAGACACACAGTTAAATACCCCCCCCCCCAAATGGAGCTATGCTGTGTCCTGGAGTATGACAATAAACTACACCCCAGGCTTACCTGGCTCAACATCTGTCAGTGCCTGGTTCGCACCTAGAAGAAGACGACAGTTCTCCATGATCATGGGCCTTCTTCACCTCAAGACCTACCGGGCAATTTCTCCATCAGTCACTAGTGTATCACTTTGGCACTACTCTCCTTCAAGAACTGGTTCTTCTTCGTTTTTTTCTTTTTATGTTTCTGTTGCAAGAAGTTAAAACTCTTTGGTGCATATGTGTAGCACTGATTACAAGGGTACCTCTTTTGCTCAAAATGGAAACTTGAAGAAAAAAGAATGCAAATGTTCTCCTTCAGACACACAGTTCATTACCCCCCCCCCCAAATGGAACTATTCTTAGTCCAGGAGTAGGCCTATGACAATAAATTACACCCCAGGCTTACCTGGCTCAACATCTGTCAGTGCCTGGTTCGCACCGAGAAGAAGACGACCGTTCTCCTCGATCATGGGCCTTCTTCACCTCAAGACCTCCTAGGCAATTTCTCCATCAGTCACTAGTGTATCACTTTGGCACTAATCTCCTTCAAGAACTTGTTCTTCTCGTTTTTTCTTTTCATGTTTCTGTTGTAAAACGTTAAAACTCTTTGGTGCATATTTGTAGCACTGATTACAAGGGTACCTCTTTTGCTCAAAATGGAAACTTGAAAAATTAAAATGCAAATGTTCTCCTTCAGACACACAGTTAAATATTCCCCCCCCCCCCCCAAATGGAACTATGCTGTGCCCTGGAGTATGACAATAAACTACACCCCAGGCTTACCTGGCTCAACATCTGTCAGTGCCTGGTTCGCACCTAGAAGAAGACGACAGTTCTCCTCGATCATGGGCCTTCTTCACCTCAAGACCTACCGGGCAATTTCTCCTTCAGTCACTAGTGTATCACCTTGGCACTAATCTCCTTCAAGAACTGGTTCTTCTTCGTTTTTTTTTCTTTTCATGTTTCTGTTGCAAAAAGTTAAAACTCTTTGGTGCATATGTGTAGCACTGATTACAAGGGTACCTCTTTTGCTCAAAATGGAAACTTGAAGAAAAAAAAATGCTAATGTTCTCCTTCAGACACACAGTTAAATACCCCCCCCCCCCCAAATGGAGCTATGCTGTGTCCTGGAGTATGACAATAAACTACACCCCAGGCTTACCTGGCTCAACATCTGTCAGTGCCTGGTTCGCACCTAGAAGAAGACGACAGTTCTCCACGATCATGGGCCTTCTTCACCTCAAGACCTACCAGGCAATTTCTCCTTCAGTCACTAGTGTATCACTTTGGCACTAATCTCCTTCAAGAACTGGTTCTTCTTTATTTTTATTTCTTTTCATGTTTCTGTTGCAAAAAGTTAAAACTCTTTGGTGCATATGTGTAGCACTGATTACAAGGGTACCTTTTTTGCGCAAAATAGAAGCTTGAACAAAAAAAATGCAAATGTTCTCCTTCAGACACACAGTTAAATACCCCCCCCCCCAAAAAAAAATGGAGCTATGCTGTGTTCTGGAGTATGACAATAAACTACACCCCAGGCTTACCTGGCTCAACATCTGTCAGTGCCTGGTTCTCACCTAGAAGAAGACGACAGTTCTCCTCGATCATGGGCCTTCTTCAACTCAAGTCCTACCGGGCAATTTTTCAATCAGCTACTAGTGTATCACTTTGGCACTAATCTCCTTCAAGAACTGGTTCTTCTTCGTTTTTTTTTCTTTTCATGTTTCTGTTGCAAAAAGTTAAAACTCTTTGGTGCATATGTGTAGCATTGATTACAAGGGTACCTCTTTTGCTCAAAATGGAAACTTGAAGAAAAAAGAATGCAAATGTTCTCCTTCAGACACACAGTTAAATATCCCCCCCCCCCCAAATGGAACTATGCTGTGTCCTGGAGTATGACAATAAACTACACCCCAGGCTTTCCTGGCTCAACATCTGTCAGTGCCTGGTTCGCACCTAGAAGAAGAAGACGACAGTTCTCCTCGATCATGGGCCTTCTTCACCTCAAGACCTACCGGGCAATTTCTCCTTCAGTCACTGGTGTATCACTTTGGCACTAATCTCCTTCAAGAACTGGTTCTTCTTCTTTTTTTCTTTTCATGTTTCTGTTGCAAAAAGTTAAAACTCTTTGGTGCATATGTGTAGCACTGATTACAAGGGTACCTCTTTTGCTCAAAATGAAAACTTGAAGAAAAAAAATGCAAATGTTCTCCTTCAGACACACAGTTCATTACCACCCCCCCCCCAAATGGAACTATTCTTAGTCCAGGAGTATGACAATAAACTACACCCCAGGCTTACCTGGCTCAACATCTGTCAGTGCCTGGTTCGCACCTAGAAGAAGACAACAGTTCTCCTCGATCGTGGGCCTTCTTCAACTCAAGTCCTACCGGGCAATTTCTCCATCAGTCACTAGTGTATCACTTTGGCACTAATCTCCTTCAAGAACTGGTTCTTCTTCGTTTTTTTTTCTTTTCATGTTTCTGTTGTAAAAAGTTTAAACTCTTTGGTGCATATTTGTAGCACTGATTACAAGGGTACCTCTTTTGCTCAAAATGGAAACTTGAAGAAAAAAGAATGCAAATGTTCTCCTTCAGTCACACAGTTAAATACCCCCCCCCCCCCAAATGGAACTATGCTGTGTCCTGGAGTATGACAATAAACTACACCCCAGGCTTACCTGGCTCAACATCTGTCAGTGCCTGGTTCGCACCTAGAAGAAGAAGACGACAGTTCTCTTCGGTCATGGGCCTTCTTCACCTCAAGTCCTACCGGGCAATTTCTCCATCATTCACTAGTGTATCACTTTGGCACTAATCTCCTTCAAGAACTTGTTCTTCTTCGTTTTTTTCTTTTCATGTTTCTGTTGTAAAAAGTTTAAACTCTTTGGTGCATATTTGTAGCACTGATTACAAGGGTACCTCTTTTGCTCAAAATGGAAACTTGAAGAAAAAAGAATGCAAATGTTCTCCTTCAGTCACACAGTTAAATACCCCCCCCCCCCAAATGGAACTATGCTGTGTCCTGGAGTATGACAATAAACTACACCCCAGGCTTACCTGGCTCAACATCTGTCAGTGCCTGGTTCGCACCTAGAAGAAGACGACAGTTCTCCACGATCATGGGCCTTCTTCACCTCAAGACCTACCGGGCAATTTCTCCATCAGTCACTAGCGTATCACTTTGGCACTAATCTCCTTCAAGAACTGGTTCTTCTTCGTTTTTTTTTCTTTTCATGTTTCTGTTGCAAAAAGTTAAAACTTTTTGGTGCATATGTGTAGCATTGATTACAAGGGTACCTCTTTTGCTCAAAATGGAAACTTGAAGAAAAAAGAATGCAAATGTTCTCCTTCAGACACACAGTTCATTACCCCCTCCCCCCAAAATGGAACTATTCTGTGTCCTGGAGTATGACAATAAACTACACCCCAGGCTTACCTGGCTCAACATCTGTCAGTGCCTGGTTCGCACCTAGAAGAAGACGACAGTTCTCCTCGATCATGGGCCTTCTTCACCTCAAGACTTACCGGGCAATTTCTCCTTCAGTCACTAGTGTATCACTTTGGCACTAATCTCCTTCAAGAACTTGTTCTTCTTCGTTTATTTCTTTTCATGTTTCTGTTGCAAAAAGTTAAAACTCTTTGGTGCATATGTGTAGCACTGATTACAAGGGTACCTCTTTTGCTCAAAATGGAAACTTGAAGAAAAAAAATGCAAATGTTCTCCTTCAGACACACAGTTAAATACCCCCCCCCCCCCTCCCCAAATGGAGCTATGCTGTGTCCTGGAGTATGACAATAAACTACACCCCCGGCTTACCTGGCTCAACATCTGTCAGTGCCTGGTTCGCACCTAGAAGAAGACGACAGTTCTCCACGATCATGGGCCTTCTTCACCTCAAGACCTACCGGGCAATTTCTCTATCAGTCACTAGTGCATCACTTTGGCACTAATCTCCTTCAAGAACTGGTTCTTCTTCGTTTTTTTCTTTTCATGTTTCTGTTGTAAAAAGTTTAAACTCTTTGGTGCATATTTGTAGCACTGATTACAAGGGTACCTCTTTTGCTCAAAATGGAAACTTGAAGAAAAAAGAATGCAAATGTTCTCCTTCAGACACACGTTACCCCCCCCCCCCCCCAAATGGAACTATGCTGTGTCCTGGAGTACGACAATAAACTTCACCCCAGGCTTACCTGGCTCAACATCTGTCAGTGCTTGGTTCGCACCTAGAAGAAGACAACAGTTCTCCTCGATCATGGGCCTTCTTCACCTCAAGACCTACCGGGCAATTTCTCCTTCAGTCACTAGTGTATCACTTTGGCACTAATCTCCTTCAAGAACTTGTTCTTCTTCGTTTATTTCTTTTCATGTTTCTGTTGCAAAAAGTTAAAACTCTTTGGTGCATATGTGTAGCACTGATTACAAGGGTACCTCTTTTGCTCAAAATGGAAACTTGAAGAAAAAAAATGCAAATGTTCTCCTTCAGACACACAGTTCATTACCCCCCCCCCCCCAAATGGAATTATTCTTAGTCCAGGAGTATGACAATAAACTACACCCCAGGCTTACCTGGCTCAACATCTGTCAGTGCCTGGTTCGCACGTAGAAGAAGACGACCGTTCTCCTAGATCATGGGCCTTCTTCACCTCAAGTCCTATCGGGCAATTTCTCCATCAGTCACTAGTGTATCACTTTGGCACTAATCTCCTTCAAGAACTGGTTCTTCTTCGTTTTTTTTTCTTTTCATGTTTCTGTTGTAAAAAGTTAAAACTCTTTGGTGCATATGTGTAGCACTGATTACAAGGGTACCTCTTTTGCTCAAAATGGAAACTTGAAGAAAAAAGAATGCAAATGTTCTCCTTCAGTCACACAGTTAAATACCCCCCCCCCCAAATGGAACTATGCTGTGTCCTGGAGTATGACAATAAACTACACCCCAGGCTTACCTGGCTCAACATCTGTCAGTGCCTGGTTCGCACCTAGAAGAAGAAGACGACAGTTCTCTTCGGTCATGGGCCTTCTTCACCTCAAGTCCTACCGGGCAATTTCTCCATCAGTCACTAGTGTATCACTTTGGCACTAATCTCCTTCAAGAACTTGTTCTTCTTCGTTTTTTTCTTTTCATGTTTCTGTTGTAAAAAGTTTAAACTCTTTGGTGCATATTTGTAGCACTGATTACAAGGGTACCTCTTTTGCTCAAAATGGAAACTTGAAGAAAAAAGAATGCAAATGTTCTCCTTCAGTCACACAGTTAAATACCCCCCCCCCCCAAATGGAACTATGCTGTGTCCTGGAGTATGACAATAAACTACACCCCAGGCTTACCTGGCTCAACATCTGTCAGTGCCTGGTTCGCACCTAGAAGAAGAAGACGACAGTTCTCCTCGATCATGGGCCTTCTTCACCTCAAGACCTACCGGGCAATTTCTCCTTCAGTCACTGGTGTATCACTTTGGCACTAATCTCCTTCAAGAACTGGTTCTTCTTCTTTTTTTTCTTTTCATGTTTCTGTTGCAAAAAGTTAAAACTCTTTGGTGCATATGTGTAGCACTGATTACAAGGGTACCTCTTTTGCTCAAAATGGAAACTTGAAGAAAAAAGAATGCAAATGTTCTCCTTCAGTCACACAGTTAAATACCCCCCCCCCCCCCAAATGGAACTATGCTGTGTCCTGGAGTATGACAATAAACTACACCCCAGGCTTACCTGGCTCAACATCTGTCAGTGCCTGGTTCGCACCTAGAAGAAGAAGACGACAGTTCTCTTCGGTCATGGGCCTTCTTCACCTCAAGTCCTACCGGGCAATTTCTCCATCAGTCACTAGTGTATCACTTTGGCACTAATCTCCTTCAAGAACTTGTTCTTCTTCGTTTTTTTCTTTTCATGTTTCTGTTGTAAAAAGTTTAAACTCTTTGGTGCATATTTGTAGCACTGATTACAAGGGTACCTCTTTTGCTCAAAATGGAAACTTGAAGAAAAAAGAATGCAAATGTTCTCCTTCAGTCACACAGTTAAATACCCCCCCCCCCCAAATGGAACTATGCTGTGTCCTGGAGTATGACAATAAACTACACCCCAGGCTTACCTGGCTCAACATCTGTCAGTGCCTGGTTCGCACCTAGAAGAAGACGACAGTTCTCCACGATCATGGGCCTTCTTCACCTCAAGACCTACCGGGCAATTTCTCCATCAGTCACTAGCGTATCACTTTGGCACTAATCTCCTTCAAGAACTGGTTCTTCTTCGTTTTTTTTTCTTTTCATGTTTCTGTTGCAAAAAGTTAAAACTTTTTGGTGCATATGTGTAGCATTGATTACAAGGGTACCTCTTTTGCTCAAAATGGAAACTTGAAGAAAAAAGAATGCAAATGTTCTCCTTCAGACACACAGTTCATTACCCCCTCCCCCCAAAATGGAACTATTCTGTGTCCTGGAGTATGACAATAAACTACACCCCAGGCTTACCTGGCTCAACATCTGTCAGTGCCTGGTTCGCACCTAGAAGAAGACGACAGTTCTCCTCGATCATGGGCCTTCTTCACCTCAAGACCTACCGGGCAATTTCTCCTTCAGTCACTAGTGTATCACTTTGGCACTAATCTCCTTCAAGAACTTGTTCTTCTTCGTTTATTTCTTTTCATGTTTCTGTTGCAAAAAGTTAAAACTCTTTGGTGCATATGTGTAGCACTGATTACAAGGGTACCTCTTTTGCTCAAAATGGAAACTTGAAGAAAAAAAATGCAAATGTTCTCCTTCAGACACACAGTTTATTACCCCCCCCCCCCCCCAAATGGAACTATTCTTAGTCCAGGAGTAGGCCTATGACAATAAACTACACCCCAGGCTTACCTGGCTCAACATCTGTCAGTGCCTGGTTCGCACGTAGAAGAAGACGACCGTTCTCCTCGATCATGGGCCTTCTTCACCTCAAGTCCTATCGGGCAATTTCTCCATCAGTCACTAGTGTATCACTTTGGCACTAATCTCCTTCAAGAACTGGTTCTTCTTCGTTTTTTTTTCTTTTCATGTTTCTGTTGTAAAAAGTTTAAACTCTTTGGTGCATATTTGTAGCACTGATTACAAGGGTACCTCTTTTGCTCAAAATGGAAACTTGAAGAAAAAAAAATGCAAATGTTCTCCTTCAGACACACAGTTAAATACCCCCCCCCCCCCCCAAATGGAGCTATGCTGTGTCCTGGAGTATGACAATAAACTACACCCCAGGCTTACCTGGCTCAACATCTGTCAGTGCCTGGTTCGCACCTAGAAGAAGACAACAGTTCTCCTCGATCATGGGCCTTCTTCACCTCAAGACCTACCGGGCAATTTCTCCTTCAGTCACTGGTGTATCACTTTGGCACTAATCTCCTTCAAGAACTGGTTCTTCTTCGTGTTTTTTTCTTTTGATGTTTCTGTTGCAAAAAGTTAAAACTCTTTGGTGCATATGTGTAGCATTGATTACAAGGGTACCTCTTTTGCTCAAAATGGAAACTTGAAGAAAAAAGAATGCAAATGTTCTCCTTCAGACACACAGTTAAATACCCCCCCCCCCAAATGGAGCTATGCTGTGTCCTGGAGTATGACAATAAACTACACCCCAGGCTTACCTGGCTCAACATCTGTCAGTGCCTGGTTCGCACCTAGAAGAAGACGACAGTTCTCCATGATCATGGGCCTTCTTCACCTCAAGACCTACCGGGCAATTTCTCTATCAGTCACTAGTGCATCACTTTGGCACTAATCTCCTTCAAGAACTGGTTCTTCTTCGTTTTTTTCTTTTCATGTTTCTGTTGTAAAAAGTTTAAACTCTTTGGTGCATATTTGTAGCACTGATTACAAGGGTACCTCTTTTGCTCAAAATGGAAACTTGAAGAAAAAAGAATGCAAATGTTCTCCTTCAGACACACGTTACCCCCCCCCCCCCCAAATGGAACTATGCTGTGTCCTGGAGTACGACAATAAACTACACCCCAGGCTTACCTGGCTCAACATCTGTCAGTGCTTGGTTCGCACCTAGAAGAAGACAACAGTTCTCCTCGATCATGGGCCTTCTTCACCTCAAGACCTACCGGGCAATTTCTCCTTCAGTCACTAGTGTATCACTTTGGCACTAATCTCCTTCAAGAACTTGTTCTTCTTCGTTTATTTCTTTTCATGTTTCTGTTGCAAAAAGTTAAAACTCTTTGGTGCATATGTGTAGCACTGATTACAAGGGTACCTCTTTTGCTCAAAATGGAAACTTGAAGAAAAAAAATGCAAATGTTCTCCTTCAGACACACAGTTCATTACCCCCCCCCCCAAATGGAATTATTCTTAGTCCAGGAGTATGACAATAAACTACACCCCAGGCTTACCTGGCTCAACATCTGTCAGTGCCTGGTTCGCACGTAGAAGACGACCGTTCTCCTCGATCATGGGCCTTCTTCACCTCAAGTCCTATCGGGCAATTTCTCCATCAGTCACTAGTGTATCACTTTGGCACTAATCTCCTTCAAGAACTGGTTCTTCTTCGTTTTTTTTTCTTTTCATGTTTCTGTTGTAAAAAGTTAAAACTCTTTGGTGCATATGTGTAGCACTGATTACAAGGGTACCTCTTTTGCTCAAAATGGAAACTTGAAGAAAAAAGAATGCAAATGTTCTCCTTCAGACCACACGTTACCCCCCCCCCCCCAAATGGAACTATGCTGTGTCCTGGAGTACGACAATAAACTACACCCCCAGGCTTACCTGGCTCAACATCTGTCAGTGCCTGGTTCGCACCTAGAAGAAGACAACAGTTCTCCTCGATCATGGGCCTTCTTCACCTCAAGACCTACCGGGCAATTTCTCCTTCAGTCACTAGTGTATCACTTTGGCACTAATCTCCTTCAAGAACTTGTTCTTCTTCATTTATTTCTTTTCATGTTTCTGTTGCAAAAAGTTAAAACTCTTTGGTGCATATGTGTAGCACTGATTACAAGGGTACCTCTTTTGCTCAAAATGGAAACTTGAAGAAAAAAAATGCAAATGTTCTCCTTCAGACACACAGTTCATTACCCCCCCCCCCCAAATGGAACTATTCTTAGTCCAGGAGTATGACAATAAACTACACCCCAGGCTTACCTGGCTCAACATCTGTCAGTGCCTGGTTCGCACGTAGAAGAAGACGACCGTTCTCCTCGATCATGGGCCTTCTTCACCTCAAGTCCTATCGGGCAATTTCTCCATCAGTCACTAGTGTATCACTTTGGCACTAATCTCCTTCAAGAACTGGTTCTTCTTCGTTTTTTTTTCTTTTCATGTTTCTGTTGCAAAAAGTTAAAACTTTTTGGTGCATATGTGTAGCATTGATTACAAGGGTACCTCTTTTGCTCAAAATGGAAGCTTGAAGAAAAAAGAATGCAAATGTTCTCCTTCAGACACACAGTTAAATACCCCCCCCCCCCAAATGGAACTATGCTGTGTCCTGGAGTATGACAATAAACTACACCCCAGGCTTACCTGGCTCAACATCTGTCAGTGCCTGGTTCGCACCTAGAAGAAGACAACAGTTCTCCTCGATCATGGGCCTTCTTCACCTCAAGACCTACCGGGCAATTTCTCCTTCAGTCACTGGTGTATCACTTTGAAGAAGACGACCGTTCTCCGCGATCATGGGCCTTCTTCACCTCAAGACCTACCGGGCAATTTCTCCATCAGTCACTAGTGTATCACTTTGGCACTAATCTCCTTCAAGAACTGGTTCTTCTTCGTTTTTTTCTTTTCATGTTTCTGTTGCCAAAAGTTAAAACTCTTTGGTGCATATGTGTAGCACTGATTACAAGGGTACCTCTTTTGCTCAAAATGGAAACTTGAAGAAAAAAAATGCAAATGTTCTCCTTCAGACACACAGTTAAATACCCCCCCCCCCCCCTCCCAAATGGAGCTATGCTGTGTCCTGGAGTATGACAATAAACTACACCCCCGGCTTACCTGGCTCAACATCTGTCAGTGCCTGGTTCGCACCTAGAAGAAGACGACAGTTCTCCTCGATCATGGGCCTTCTTCACCTCAAGACCTACCGGGCAATTTCTCTATCAGTCACTAGTGCATCACTTTGGCACTAATCTCCTTCAAGAACTGGTTCTTCTTCGTTTTTTTCTTTTCATGTTTCTGTTGTAAAAAGTTTAAACTCTTTGGTGCATATTTGTAGCACTGATTACAAGGGTACCTCTTTTGCTCAAAATGGAAACTTGAAGAAAAAAAAATGCAAATGTTCTCCTTCAGACACACGTTACCCCCCCCCCCAAATGGAGCTATACTGTGTCCTGGAGTATGACAATAAACTACACCCCAGGCTTACCTGGCTCAACATCTGTCAGTGCCTGGTTCGCACCTAGAAGAAGACGACAGTTCTCCTCGATCATGGGCCTTCTTCAACTCAAGTCCTACCAGGCAATTTCTCCATCAGTCACTAGTGCATCACTTTGGCACTAATCTCCTTCAAGAACTGGTTCTTCTTCGTTTTTTTCTTTTCATGTTTCTGTTGTAAAAAGTTTAAACTCTTTGGTGCATATTTGTAGCACTGATTACAAGGGTACCTCTTTTGCTCAAAATGGAAACTTGAAGAAAAAAGAATGCAAATGTTCTCCTTCAGACACACGTTACCCCCCCCCCCCCCCAAATGGAACTATGCTGTGTCCTGGAGTACGACAATAAACTACACCCCAGGCTTACCTGGCTCAACATCTGTAAGTGCCTGGTTCGCACCAAGAAGAAGACGACAGTTCTCCACGATCATGGGCCTTCTTCACCTCAAGACCTACCGTGCATTTTCTCCTTCAGTCACTAGTGTATCACTTTGGCACTAATCTCCTTCAAGAACTGGTTCTTCTTCGTTTTTTTCTTTTCATGTTTCTGTAGCAAAAAGTTAAAACTCTTTGGTGCATATGTGTAGCACTGATTACAAGGGTACCTCTTTTGCTCAAAATGGAAACTTGAAGAAAAAAGAATGCAAATGTTCTCCTTCAGACACACAGTTCATTACCCCCTCCCCCCAAAATGGAACTATTCTGTGTCCTGGAGTATGACAATAAACTACACCCCAGGCTTACCTGGCTCAACATCTGTCAGTGCCTGGTTCGCACCTAGAAGAAGACGACAGTTCTCCTCGATCATGGGCCTTCTTCACCTCAAGACCTACCGGGCAATTTCTCCATCAGTCACTAGTGTATCACTTTGGCACTAATCTCCTTCAAGAACTGGTTCTTCTTCGGTTTTTTTTCTTTTCATGTTTCTGTTGCAAAAAGTTAAAACTTTTTGGTGCATATGTGTAGCATTGATTACAAGGGTACCTCTTTTGCTCAAAATGGAAACTTGAAGAAAAAAGAATGCAAATGTTCTCCTTCAGACACACAGTTAAATACCCCCCCCCCCCCAAATGGAACTATGCTGTGTCCTGGAGTATGACAATAAACTACACCCCAGGCTTACCTGGCTCAACATCTGTCAGTGCCTGGTTCGCACCTAGAAGAAGACAACAGTTCTCCTCGATCATGGGCCTTCTTCACCTCAAGACCTACCGGGCAATTTCTCCTTCAGTCACTGGTGTATCACTTTGGCACTAATCTCCTTCAAGAACTGGTTCTTCTTCGTTTTTTTCTTTTCATGTTTCTGTTGCCAAAAGTTAAAACTCTTTGGTGCATATGTGTAGCACTGATTACAAGGGTACCTCTTTTGCTCAAAATGGAAACTTGAAGAAAAAAGAATGCAAATGTTCTCCTTCAGACACACAGTTCATTACCCCCCCCCCAAAAAAAAAAAAAAAAATGGAACTATTCTGTGTCCTGGAGTACAACATTAAACTACACCCCAGGCTTACCTGGCTCAACATCTGTCAGTGCCTGGTTCGCACCTAGAAGAAGACAACAGTTCTCCTCGATCATGGGCCTTCTTCACCTCAAGACCTACCGGGCAATTTCTCCTTCAGTCACTGGTGTATCACTTTGGCACTAATCTTCTTCAAGAACTGGTTCTTCTTCGTTTTTTTCTTTTCATGTTTCTGTTGCCAAAAGTTAAAACTCTTTGGTGCATATGTGTAGCACTGATTACAAGGGTACCTCTTTTGCTCAAAATGGAAACTTGAAGAAAAAAGAATGCAAATGTTCTCCTTCAGACACACAGTTCATTACCCCCCCCCCAAATGGAACTACTCTTTGTCCAGGAGTAGGCCTATGACAATAAATTACACCCCAGGCTTACCTGGCTCAACATCTGTCAGTGCCTGGTTCGCACCTAGAAGAAGACGACAGTTCTCCTCGATCATGGGCCTTCTTCACCTCAACACCTACCAGGCAATTTCTTCTTCAATCACTAGTGTATCACTTTGGCAATAATCTCCTTCAAAAACTGCTTCTTCTTCGTTTTTCTTTCTTTTCATGTTTCTGTTGCAAAAAGTTTAAACTCTTTGGTGCATACGTGTAGCACTGATTACAAGAGTTCCTCTTTTGCTTAAAATGGAAACTTGAAAAAAAAGAAATGCAAATGTTCTCCTTTTTTTCACAGTGGTTTGGTAATTATTAAGGAGCTTGAGGTGGGTCTGTGAGGAAGTGATGCTCTATTCAACCTGATTTTGATAAGTTTGGCTTCTTGTGTCACCTGCCTCGCCACGAAGGATGCTATTCAGCTGTAGAAGGTAAAACTGAAGAATTTCTTAACTTTTGAATATGTTTTTAAGTTAACCAGTTCCTAATTATGCAACAGCACTTTGGCATGAGATGCTGTGATGATCTGTCGCTGAGATGATGTACCTTCCCGCAAGGAAGTGGCACTCTGTCAGTGTGATGTTGAGATTGTTGTGAAACCTTGCCTTCTCATAAGTGATGTTACTAGATATGCTGATGTATTTAAGACAAGAGTGGTCAGTTTATTTGCGGACAGGCAAGATTGTGACTATGGAAAGTCATTTTCACTTGAATTTGAAGGCACTGGATACTCAAAATATCTGTAACAAGCAATGAGCTTTTGATAGTATAAAGCATTGCAAGTAATGAATCCCTCTGAAGTAGCTTAGATTTTGAGAGAGAGGTAGTAAAATAATAGACTACAGCTGAAGCCTTTAAATGTGCAACTGAAAGCACACAACGTTGTGAAAAGGGGTGTTTTTTCTTTCGTTATTCTCTTGGACTTTTAGGACCAATTGAGCCTAAGTTTTCATAGGCTTTTTTAATTATATGCATATGTTGGTATATGCCAAGTAAAATGACTGGTCTTTGACAATTACCAAGGTGTCCAGTGCCTTTGAAATGCTTGTTTTTGTAATGAACCAAATCTTCGTTTGTTTCACAGTAATTTGGTGACATGGAGCGTTAAGGACCAGTTACTGAGATGATGCCATTCACCCAAGGAGTTGGTGCCTTTGATGAGACTATGATGTGTGGGATGTAGGCATTCTGCTGTGATCCTTGAAGGTAAAATTCTTTGTTGAAACATGTGTGTGTGTTTTTTCCTTTCTGTTAACCCTGGAACATCCTCTTCTTTTGAAAGCCCTTTTCTGGTGCGGATCCTCCCTTTACCTCGGGTTAATTAACATTTTGAAGTAGGCAGTGCATCTAATTAAGTGAAAGTTTATGTTTATATTCTCGTACTGCATATTAAAACAAAATACTGCAAAAATCACCACTTATAAAAATCCATGTTTTTTTCGCTGTTTACTGCACAAGCACCAACGCACAGGCATAGCATAAAATTCCTTGCTAATAAGCTCAATATACTTGAAGTAAGCTACCATAAGCGCTAATTTTTTGCTTACAGTAAGCAGAGCCACAAAATTCGACCCGACACATGCCTGGTGCATGCGCTTATTTAAAAAAAAATGTTTAACAATCTAAGAAAGTACCTCATTTTGTTCTCAGGAGTTTGATACAAGATGCGTAAAGGAGCTGGGATGATTTCATTTTGCTAAGGAGGTGGTGCGCTCTGGGACCCTGATGTTGATGAGTCTTCATTCTTGTGGCACATGATAAATGTACTTTGATCTATACAGGTAAAACCAAAGATAACAGTGGGTGCGTTTGATTATAGCTTCCTCAGGTCGACCCTGATGTGACCATGGTACATTCGAATAGCTTTGGCATCATTCCAGGGGCTCACTCGGTTCAGCCCCAAGTGCCCTGCTTGTGGAATGGGTCACTTGGGGCTGGCCCCAGGTACATGACGTCACCACGAGAGGACGAGTGACCATTCGTTTAGCTCATGTCAGGGGCCCATCCGAATGAGCACCGCACGGTCAACCTTGAGAAGCTAATCGAATGCACCATGTGATGCTATCACGCTAAATGGTTCATTTGTCGGAAAATATCAGAATGATGAAACAAGTCAAAACAGGCCAATAATAAGCGTACAGTTTTCAAAAATACATTTGTTTATATTCAAAAGCCCAAATGTCTTATTTGATTTTTGGCAACTTCCGAACTTCACAACTTTCAAACCAAAAGTTGTATCAACATGGGATTTAACAGTATTAAAGCAGTGTGATCATGCTCTTTAAAAATGTACATTGATCTAATTAGGGTCTAAAAAAGACTCATTTGCTTGATCGCCTCATCCCTATTTTTAAATGGTTTGGGGTTTTGGGTTTTTGGAAAAGGAAGCCTTTTTTTTACAACTTAACCTTCACTTAAAGTTGTTGTTTCACCTTTTCAAAAGTGTTGCATACATACAAAACTCTAGTCTTTAGTCTTTTAGGGTTATTTATTGAAACTTCTGTAAATTTCACTGTTTCTTGTAATTTCAGGCTCAAAGATCACTTTTCTTATTCCTCCATTTCTTTTACAGAGACTCCTAGTTGCAAGATCATCTCCTACAAGATGAATAGAGTGCCGACTTGATCTTCTCAGTTGCTTACCGCTACTCGAGGACAAACCTGGACCCAATTTCATAGCACTGCTTAATGGCAACCAATTTTCGTGCTTAATGTTGCAGAAAAATTTGCTTAAGCATAAGCTTGTAGTTCACAGGTTAGCAAAAAATTTGGCAGCCATCCTGCGCATTCACCTTTTTACACAGTAAGCACCAAAAGGTTAGCCTAACTTTTTGCGTGCTTACAGTTTAATAGCAGCGCTATGAAATGGAAACTTGCACAGTAAGCACAAAGTTGACCACTAGACAGCTCTATGAAATTGGGCCCTGGAGAAATTGTATCTAGTTTTTGCTTCCTGTTGGTCTTTATTGCCATTTGGAATGCAGATGCAAAAAGTAAAACAAAATAAAACATGTTTCAACAAATGTTCAAATTTGTCCGATCAAAAAATGCATTTCTGGTATTTTATTTCCTTTTGGAAACTGCATAAGAAAGGCAGAAAAAACCCCCAAGGAAACATAGACACGTAACCCTCGATTGAGCATTTTGGTTTACAAATCATTAATCTACACAAATTGGCCTTGACATGTTTAGTAAATACTCAAAATATTAACTAGCATAATAAACTGATGATAGTATAAAACATTGTGAATAACAACTCTTTGTAGGTGTTAATTTTTGAGAAAAAGTTAATTTCTCACTAAAATATTTGATTCTGAAAAAGACTTCAGGCATGGTTTCTTTCTCAGGGATCTAAAAGAGCACAAATTTCGTGCAACAAGGGTGTTTATTTTCTTGCAGTTGACCAAATGTACCAATATTTTCACAGATTTATCATTTTATGCATATGCAGTTGGGATGTACCAAGTGAAACGCTGATCTTTGACAATTACCAAAAATGTCCAGTGCCTTGAAACTGTTATAGGAAAATCATACATTGGTCTAAGCTTTGTAAAGAAGTGTAACTATTAGTAACTAATAACTATAAGTTAATACCAATTGAGTAAAAAAGCCTTCTGTCCAGTGGTGTTGGGTGGGGGGGGCGGGGGTGCACTTTGATTTAAACCAATAATGTGAAACTTTTGCTCCCTTAGAGGGTATTTTGAGATCAAAGACCTGTAATCAGTATCACTCTCTCCTTTAATCCAAAAAGTGATTTTAGATAAGAACATTTTAGAAAAGATAACAAATCTAATGGTATTTTTACTACAACCTAAAGAGACTAATTCAAAAGGTGAATGTGGCCATTTGGGACTGTATTAAGACAACAATAAAGTAAATTCAAACAAAACAATTATGCTTCAAACTTGAAAATTTTAAGTTTTTCTGAAATCACAGTACAAGATGGTTAGTTTTTCATTGTTTCATACATCTGACTCACTGCTCAGGCGTATGACTCTATAGTTAGCTGCTATTTGCAGTCTAACTATTACACATTATTAATGATAACTCATGTACTGTGTACGGGTCACTTCTCGTACACATGAGTTATTACCTTTTGTACCTCTAATATGTACACAAAGTCTTGTGTACTATTTTTCATGTATCATGTACAACTGACCACTTTGTACGTGTAATTTATTATCTCATAAATAATATTAATTTTCATACATATTTGATATGTATGAAAGAGATTTATTATGTGAGACTTATTACTTACGTACGACTTTTGTACATTATGATACTTCATGTCCAACTCATTATCTTGTACATAGATTTATAGTTAAACGCATTTTTCAAGCTTGCAGCAATGCAAAACTTCAGTGTGAATTGACATAATCCAGTGATATTAAGACAGTTGATCTATGCATGGCAGTAGTTGTGACTGGAAACTTTTGGCATTGTATTTGGATAGTGATTGTGTGTGTTGGTGATTTAAAAGTGGACAGTGATTGTGTGAAGTGATTGTAGGCATTTTTGTCATCTGTTTTCAGCAAACTTCTACTGCCATCATTGTGACTATTTTTGAAACTATTTGAACCAATATAGACTATACAGACCCTTTTTGGAATATGGCCATGTTCCCTTTGTTTTGTGATCACAACTGAGTACAGTTATCTGATGGTGATAAACTTGCAAAGCATTATCCTAGATAAAGATATGGTTCAACAATCTTCAAAATGAGTCAGGAAAGAGTATGGGTATGATCACAGGTCTTTATAAAAATTCAGCGATGTAACCAGGGGGGGGGGGGAGGGGGGGGGCAAGCAAGGAAAGTTACATACTTTCTGGGAGAGGAGGGGGGAGGCTATCAAATTCAGTTGTGTGTGTTCAATCTGTTTTTTTAGGGATTGGCTGGTGGGGCAAGGTTTCTGAACACCCGCTGGGCCCACTTTCATAGAGGTGCAGAAGCAAAAAAATATTGCTTAAAAATGAGCAGGATACCAATCCAAAGTTGTACATGCGACATGGTAGTTTGGCTGAAAACCTTGTTCTTGTAGCATAATCTGTTTGCTTAGCTAGTTTGTGTGTTTAAGCACCTCTATGCAATTGGGCACAGGTTACACCCTGGAAGAGATGTTGGCTCAGTTACAAAGCATAAGGGATTAAAATTTTAGGCCATCGGTGATGTCAAAACTATCATGATGGTGTTAACATCGCTGAGGGCCTATAATTTTAACTGTCCCCCAGAATATTTAGCAGTCAATATTTCTTTTATAAACCAAATAATGTAAATTCTTGTAATCTGATTGGTTAAATGATTTCCTGAACTGACAAGGCCTACATCATGGGCCTTGATTTTGAATACAGTGTCTTGCGACTCTGTTGTTTTAATTATTTTCAGGGCGGGGCAGTCGATTGCTGTGTCCCTACACACAGTATAATTATAGTGTCATCCTGACAGAAAAAGGAGGCCCGGCTATTTTAATGGCTCCACTTTTAACCAACCAGATTAAGGAATCTATTTATGAGGTGTTCTTGAATAGAGGACTGGAATGATTATTGTTCTCTAAAATTAATGTTGTACAATTCCTTTTATATTACCTCAAAATGTGTCTGAAGAAAAAGCATTCCAAAGGGTTTGGGGAGGGACGAAGATGGTATTTGGAAAATTGCTACCAGAAAAAGGTCTGTAGGCCCATATGGGTCATTCTAGCTGGCAACATCAGTTTAGAACACGGCTAATATAATTATTTGAAAAATATCAGACAATTTTGGGTAGATATAAAAAAGCAAACCATAAAGAGTTACAACTTTCTGGTAGCCACAAGGTTTTCCAGAGGGTTTTTCTCATTGGGTGTTAACTCTGGTTTTTAATCCTGTGGGACTATGTATAAATTATAGTTGCCAAAAAGTGAAGAGTAACAAGTTGTTTGTGTTTTATAATGCTAAACAAATTACAAATTTGGTTGATATAAATTACAAATTTGAAAGAGGTACAATTTGCTGGCTGCCACAAGGTTTCCCCGAATTTTGTTCGCTCAATGAGTGTTACGTCCCCTTTTATATGAGCTCAAATCATAAATGAGATTAAACTTATCTTTTTATAAAACAGTTTTTGACAATAGTTTTCAAATGAAATCCCAATGGGATGCAAAATGTGTCATGAATGAACTGGGAAAAACCCACAATTGTACACTGTGTTGATCTTTGCAATTATGGGTCAGCAAATCTCATTTTGTGACAGAACTCAATTTACAGGAAAACTTTGGTTTAATTTCTCTTTTATTAATACTTTGTTGTACTTAATAGTAATTGTATTATTTGCATGCATTGCATTTGTATAGCAGGCAAAATGTGTCTGACGAAAATGCATTCCAAAGGGTTTGGGGAGGGACAAGAGATGGTATTTGGAAAATTGCTACCAGAGGAAGGTCTATATAGGCCCATTTGGGTCTAGCTTGCAACTTCAGTTTAGAACACAACTAATATAATTATTTGGAAAATATCAGACAATTTTGGTTGATATCAAAAAGCAAACCATAAAGAGTAACAATTTTCTGGCAGCCATAACCAGAGTTTTTTTTGCTCATTGGGTGTTATCTCTAATTATGGGGCAACAATCTCATTTTGTGACAGAACTCAATTTACAGGAAAACTTTGCTTTAATTTCTCTCAAATAATTAATACTTTGTTGTTTTTACTTAATAGTAATTATATTAATTTCCTGCGTTGCATTTGTATAGCAGGCAAAATGTGTCTGATCAAAAAGTATTCCAAAGGGTTTGGGGAGGAACAAGAGATGGTATTTGGAAAATTGCTACCAGAAGAAGGTCTATATAGACACATATAGGTCTAGCTTGCAACTTCAGTTTAGAACACAGCTAATTTAATTATTTGAAAATATCAGACAATTTTGGTTGATATCAAAAAGCAAACCATAAAGAGTTACAATTTTCTGGCAGTCACAAGGTTTTCCAGAGGGTTTTGCTCATTGGGTGTAACTCTGGTTCTTAATCCTGTAGGACTATGTATAGTTGCCGGAAAGTGAAGAGCAACACAAGTTGTTTGTGTAATAATTGCTATAATTATATATTACAAATTTGGTTGATATAAAAAAGCAAATCTTAAATAGGTACATTTTGCTGGCAGCCTCAAGGTTTTCCAGAGGTTTTCGTAATTGAGTTTTTCTCTGTTTTTTTCATCTCGTGGCACTATGTAGTTTCCGAAAAAGTAAAGAGCAACATGTAAAAAGTTGAATGTCTGTATTATGAGATATCTTTTGTTAAAATAATAAATGAGTAAATGAGAACTTGAATAGAGAAAAGACTCAAGCTGGTTAATTATTCAGTGACTTTTGATGTGTGGTAACATTGTTTATAGGATATGATGGCAAACATAATTATTTAAACTTTCTTTGTCATGTTTGAAAAACGGGGCACAATTCCATAAAGCCTGTAAGCACCGTATAAGTACAAAAAAGTATTGCTTAACAGAAACATAGCGCGCCCTCTTGTGACACATCCAGGAGAGTCTTGAACCAAGACTACCGCGTCAGCCGCGTAGTCAGAAAATAGAACACATACAGTACAGGGAGGTTTCAAAATGTCTCCTTACTCATTTTCTGAAGGTGATTCAGATTTCTCGTTTACCTTCAGAAATTAGCGAAATGAAGCACTCGTCACCTCCCCGTACTGTATGTGTTCTATTTTCTGAACACGCTCTCAACAAGGAATATAGACTGGTTCCGTTGTAAGACTGTATGGTACCCCGTATACCGATGACGTCCGTATGTGTATCGCAGTAACAAAAACAAAAAAAACCTATTTTTTAGCAGAGCAAAAGGTCACAAAAGTCGTTTATGAATCAACCCATATCATCGTTTGTTTACTGTGGGCGGTGGGCTTTCAAAGGTTGGCCGGCCGATGGCTGCCGTGTACAAAACGAGGAAATTAGAGTCGGGGTAAGAGTAAAGACTAAGTAAAGAAGGTTACCGTAGCAGTTTAGCACAAACAATACAATGAATAACATTTAAAAATTATCGTTACAAGTTTCTTTTTAAAATCTTATTTTTTGTTTTGTTTCACTATTTAAAGGCAGTGGACACTATTGGTCATTACTCAAATTAATTATTGGTATAAAACCTTTCTTGGTGACGAGTAATGGGGAGAGGTTGATGGTATAAAACATTGTGAGAAACGGCTCCCTCTGATTTCTGAAGAGCCATAGTTTTCGAGAAAGAAGTAATTTTCAGCGAATTTGAATTGATTTCGAAACCTCAGATTTAGAACTTGAGGTCTCAAAACCAACCATTTAAATGCACACAACTTCGTGTGACAAGGGTGTTTTCTTCTTTCATTATTATCTCGCAACTTTGATGACCGATTGAGCTCTAATTTTCACAGATTAGTTATTTTATATGCATTATGTTTAGACACATTAACTGTGAAGCTGAAGGCTAGTCTTTTGCCTTTAAATGTTTAAAACACACAAAGCAAGCTAAGAGCTAGGTGAACACATTCAGCCGGTTTAAATTGCCGAGTGGCTCGTAGGGAATGCGCCAGCATATGACATTTTTTGTTATTTCTTAATCTTAGGCAAAATAGTTGCGATAACGTAACCCTCCTCCAGACGGCTGCCAGGCCGGAGGGTTACGAGATTATTTCGAGTGGCAAATGACAATCTGGTCCGCTCCAGTCAGTCCAACACTACTTCTAGAAACTATAGTATAAAGCTCCCCGTTCACGGGGGAGCCTTATAGATGCTAGAAGTAGTCCAACATGAACAATTTTGACAGCTAGTCACCAGATTTGCCCAGTTTTTACCACTTTCATAAATCATGACACAAATTGTAAGGGCACAAACTTAATCTGCAATGTCTAATGAACACTCGAAACATCTCATCATTGAGAAAATAATTATTTTTGAAGAAAAAAGACAAAAACTTGCCAAATCCCGGAGCGATTTCCCAGGTTTATATTTCGAACCTATCGCTTCGCTTTCTTTGCAAACGTTTATTTTTCGGCCTATTTAATAAGGTTTATCACGAATAGCAAAATATCAAGAGAGGCACTGTTGAACCCACACAAATACAATAGGCGATGCGTGCGCAAGTTTTGCATGACAACATACACCGCTTAGTAAACTGCCCCATCTGCCTACCCACAACGCATTGCGGTTCTGAACTGCAATAAACCTTATGCCTGCATGCTTTATGTATGAGGTGTGAACGGCATTATTTCTTATATGACTTGGGAGGTCGGATGGTTTGGTTAAATGAAAGGTGGGTATCCTGAGTGCTATCTGATTTTTGATTTTTCTAATTGCAGGCAAGACCGTCCCTGAAAATGCCTGGTGTCCCATGTAAGCAGCGTTTTGTGTCCGATTTGAACGGCCTATTTGCTGTCTATAAGCCAACTGGAATTACCTCAGCTTTCCTAGTCAACAGACTTAAGCAAATCCTCTTCAGTGGTAAGAAAGTTACAATGTTGTTAAGAGTTGTTGGAATTTCAGGGCCCAAATTTATGTGAGGTACAGACTACTGCTTAAATAGGTTCTTGGTATTTTAATGAAAAGAAAGGAGATAAACAAGTCATAAATAAGACACAGTGTAGTGTTGGTTGGTTTGAGGGGGGGGGAAACAAATGTGAAAAAAACCTAACTGTTTTTGTTTTCAAATGTTTGTTCACGCAACAAAAACGTCAAGACCAGGACCACAGCCATCACAAGACGAAAGGAATCTCACAGCCATCCAAGCGACTTCGGATTGGACATGGTGGAACGTTGGACATGAATGCCTCAGGTGTCTTGGTGGTTGGAGTTGGGAGAGGTACAAAGATGCTGACTAATATGCTGAAAGGGAGAAAGGTAAACGCATTGCAGTTTCATTCATGCCCTCCTTGATTTGGGGTTGAAATTTACTAGAATAAAACTCAAACCAAAAACCACTGGATTAACTTGCCGGTGCTCTAACAACTGAGCTATCTAGCCCTATGTTGGCAGTCTCCCTATTTTGTCATTTTCTTTGTTTGAGGGGGGGGGGGGGGCCAGTCAGTCGCCATACAACCGCTAACTAGCGTGTAGCCAGGATCAAGTTATAGGTTTACAGTGCAATGCATTGGCACCCTGTCAGGCCTGTATGCTTCTTCTCATGTGTACATCGCTTTTGCGTAGTGTTGGTTCTGAGAAGAACCGGTGGTTGACGACTCAACAGTTTGATCAGTATGCTCTGATCATCTTCAGAAGGATGCTGGACTCTGTTGCTGTTGCACCATTGAGTCAAGCCCAAGTACCGGTTAATCTTTTCGGCAGCATCCAGCAACAGAGTCCAGTCCTCCTAAAGAGGATCAGAGCATACTGATCGAAACGTTGAGTTGTCAACAGCTGAACCAAGACTATTTTAAAAGAGACTTTCACATGATGCTACCACAAACCTCAACCGCTTCTACTCATACAATGTGAAGTTTTTAAATCCTACTTTGAATTTGGTCTGTCTCTACCAATCTTAATCTATAAGCTTTTGTATTTATTCACATAGATTTTTGTCCAGCAATATTTTCTATAAGCAGCTCTTTGAAATTGATTGGTCTACTCTTTACCAACCCTTCTCAATAAACTCTTAAATTTATTGACAGACTTTTAAAAAACCCAAGCAGTGTTTTCTACTTGAGCAGCTCCATGAAATTGAGCCCTTGGAATTTAACCTTAGAATTATGTTACTAATATTATTCTTATTTTTGGGGGGTTGGGGTTACAGCGTTACCACGCAGTCGGATGTCTTGGTTCAGCTACAGACACACAGGATGCACTCGGCAAAGTTACACTTCAGTTGCCATCAGGTAAAGTACATTTTTAATTGATGGTCCTGATATTTTGGGGTTTAGAAGATAATCGACAGGATCGGTGTACAATAGTCAAAAGATAAAATACTTTCAGAGAACTATCCTTTAAATATTTGTGGACTAAAGGGTGAGTGTTAATGTTAAAATTACTGATTATAGCTGATTAGAGTCAAAGTGAAATGGGAAACAGTAGAATTCAGAGGTTTTGGCTAATTGGGAAATTCATATAATGGTAATATTTTTATGTCTGACACTTATTCATGCTCAAATTCCAATCCTGAGAAGCTACGATGATGTAGCACCCACTATAAACCATGTGATAGCATGTTAACATTGGTTGCGCAATCGGTCTAATGCGTCTCTTCACTCAGGGGTAAATGTCTACCTTTTTTGACAGATTTTGTACTTGTGGCTTTCCCGGTGTAATTACGTTGGAGTGCTATTCTAAATTTGCACTTTAGACCAGTAATCTGTGTTTAGTTCCATAAAGGCTCAGTACTTCATTGATTCCTGTGAAAACACACATACATATTTACTCAGGTGGGATTCGAAGCTATGCACCATACAGATCTTTGGTCCCGTGTGCATTACCACAGGGTTAGGATGTTACCATATTGGAGGCCAGCTCTCTTACAACTCTTTTTATATCACTTTCTTGTAGGGCATGTAACACAGGACATGGTTGAAGCTTCGCTTGAAGGATTTGTTGGCAATATAATGCAAGTACCGCCCTTGTAAGTGGTTTATATTCATATTGTTTATACTTTTTCTCTGGGGACTGGCTGGGCGTATAAACTGCAATGCACTGGTAGCGAAAGTAGGGCATATATAGGCACAAAACATGCTATCCATGCTTACATTCTTTGAGTAATGGACGTAAGAGATGGTGATCAACTATTCCTAATTTTTTGCACAATGGTACCAGGGTTTGCTCATCTTAAGGTTTCCTAGAACCGTTTAAAAAATGAGCTAGGTGTTGTTTTAGAAAGAGGTCAAATTGTGCTTTACTTCCAGCAACATATAAGTTTTTCTCAAAATCTAAGCCCCATTGTGTTATCATTTGGAAATTTCTTATCTTAACAGGTACTCTGCCTTGAAGATGGGTGGTGTAAGGATGTCTGACCTAGCTCGCTCTGGTGAAATCAATCAGCCTAAACCAGCAAGACCAGTCACTGTGCATAATCTCAAGTCCCTCCAATTTTCACCACCATATTTCACTCTGGGTGAGTTTCAATTATTCACAGTTGTCTTCTTTTGCATCATCATTATAAAGTGGCACAGTCTTGCTTCCATGGCTCCCTCCTCAGATTATGGGCGCATTCCTGGGGCCTTTCACAAACCCTGGCTTGGGCCCTGCCTGCAGCTTGGGCTCATGCGTTCACAGTGAAAATGCTGCAAGTGTGAACCAGCTTTTGGTCCTATACATTTTTGGAGCAGCAAGTACTTTCAACACGTTGGTAGTTCGAGCATCAGACGAAGCCTGGAGCCAGAGCCTAAGCCGAGGTTTGAGAAAGGCTCCTGTAGTCGCCGCCATCACCTGTTCACTTTCAATTGCTGCTATTCTCAGCTCAACTTTGTCACATTGTTTATCTAGCGAGCGTAGGGCGACCTCTGCCATGACTTGTACTCGTAGGCAGATAACCAATCAGATCCCTTTAAGGTGATCCCCTGGCTGCAGCTTCCTAGGTTGTATTGTATCGTAAACTTGGTATGATCCCTGGCTACACGGCACTTAATGGGTTGTATGGCTTCTGACTGGCACCCCTAAAAAGATATTGACAAAATAAGCAGACCGCCAACATAAGAGAGAGACGTAGAGAGTTAATTTGGATGTCATCGGTTCCAATCCTACTTTTGTCAATTCTTCTTTATTCAACCCCCCATTTTTTTTTCTTCAGATGTTCACTGTGGTGGGGGCTTCTATGTACGGCAACTGATCCATGACCTAGGAAAAGGTAGGAGCTTTTTCATTCTAATAGTTTGCATTTGTGATAAGAACTGTGTACTGGGTACTTTTTGAGTCCTGTGGAAAAATGGGATTTCAACCCTCCGTCCCCAAATATTAGGCCAGATATCTTAAACACTAGACCAACGAGCATGTCTAGTACTGAGCAGCTGGTCCTTTCATAGTTTGCGTCACCTGCTTCTAAAAGACCGTGCATTTATTTTTCAAACTTGTTTGACCACGAAAATGGTTCCAACAATGTTGGGCACGATACGTGAACATGATTCTGTTTTTTATTCTTTCAATTTTAGTTCTGGGAACATGTGCACACCTAGTGGAATTGGAACGAACTCAACAAGGGCCATTCACTCTCCAGCATGTTTTACAAACAGAGGAGGAATGGACAATTCAAAACATCTGTAAGGCTATTGCGGACTTTGACAAAACCATCCAACCAGGGAGGCTCTTAGAGTGACTTGTTGCTTAGTCTTGGTCTCAAGACCTCTGGATCAATTCCCAGCCTCACTACTCTGAGGAGCGCTGTATTGTTTGCTAGCTCTGCGCACGTCTTCTATATCCTTGGTTCGATTTCCAGCTTCCTCGAAGACAGTCGTTCGTCAACTGAAGTAAATTCAAGAAGAAAACCACCCCCGTGTTGAGTTATCACAGGTATGAGATAGTGACATCTTGGTACAAAGACTACTTGTTGCTAAAGTAGCTGCCCCAAAAGACAGTCAGTGGTGGGCTTCCAGTGAGGCTTCAAGATAGTAGGTTAATCGCTGGCAACATCTCAAGATGCGTACGACGAGGATTATCTCAGAGCAACATCTAACAGACTTCTGAAACAAGATCTTCTGAAAGTGCAGACTGACTTCGGGTTTAAGAACTTTTGATATAAAGTAACTGCGGACCAGCCTTCTTTACTCAAGATCGATGTGGTGTTACAGAGCAAAATGTTGTTTACTGAGCTGAGAATGTATTTGCTGCAACACCTTTAAAAAGATGCAACCTTGTATGCCCATGTGTCAGGTGTTTCTTGTAAAACCCCATGTAGAGTTACTATGCAGGCATGGTGCCCCTTTACTGTTTTTGTTTGTATGAAAAGTTCATCCAGCTAACCAATAACTCAAGAGATTCGATTTAATGGATGAAGAATAAATATTTTATGTGTTTCGTTTGACCCAAACTGTAGTCCTTTGCATATCGGTTTATGGGTAAAACCAAATGAAATTCAAGAGTTGTAAAAAAGGAAATAAAAATTATGTTTTTTTTAGATTCATGTTTCAGAAAGTTTGAGTTTGTTATCATACGTTTGTGTTCACTGACAACATATCAATGAGGAGTACATCAGTGCTGTAATCGAGTCCCTGTTGTCCGAGAAAACAAAAAAAAGGACTGGAGACCAATCTCGAGTCAGAGAGTCCAAAATTAATCAGTACCTAAATCAGAGATCAGAGACCAAGGCTATGAGAGTTCCCTTAGAATGCTGCTACACTCTCTGACCTCTCATCCCAAGAGATGCTGCCCTATGCACAAAGTTTTTGTTAGTTTATTGTATGCCTCGCGTCTAAGGGAATCAAAAGCTTTTATTTCACAAGCAAAGATTATGGAGCAGTGTATGCACAACATGGAGAACTTTTGAACTCTGTTTTTGTTTACAATGGGCGTTGTCTGCCCTGATGTATTTTCCAGTAAAAGTGTACATTAAACATTTCAGCAGAGTTCCCCATCTCGCACCTCCATCACTCTATAATCTGTATTCACAAGGCTATGCTCAGTGGAAGCCAGAATCCTTCACCAATTGTACAAAATGTCAACCCTATTTTGAGCCATAAACATTTTGAAGAGCCGTGGAAAGTTTCATTAAAGAAAGAGGACAAAATAGAACATCCTCATTGTTGATGGCAACTCCCACTTTTTAGCATTAAAATTTTTACTTTTTAAATTTGGAAGAACTTATTTATTAAGCATTTTTTGTAGTATTAATAATTTTTTTAATCATAAATAAGTTGGGCTGAGGGGCTAGGAAAAAGAACATGTTTGGGGGTGGGTGGGGGTAGATAATGCATCTAACTTCATTTGGAATTTTAATAGGTACAGTCTGTGATTGAAACCGACCGCCATAAAACTTGAATAGCGCCCTCTACAATTTTACAATGACCAAAAACTATTTTTTTGACAGCCATCTGGTTGCTGCACCATACATTTGCATGCAAATTTGACCTGGGTACCGCCTCTCTTTGTCTCCTATTGGTAATACATAATGTTTTTATGCATGTGAATATTTCGCCATACGTCATGGCACTGTGTTGTTTTGACTCTCAACTCTGTGCCTGGCAGCTGATTTATTATTAACTTGATTGACTGAAGAATGAGGTAACCATCTCGTCAGAAGTTGGCCACTTTTTTCGCGATAATTCTCTGCTTTATGGTCAATAGGACCGAAGCAGTTGGTTGTTGCAAGAACTGTTTCTTCGAGAAATCCTGCACAGAGCCGCATAAAGTGGTAAGTGATTACTGACCGGAATGCTAGGAAATTGTAGTTCTCTTTTTTTTTACGAGGAAAAGTAAAGTGGTGTACGTGCCGTTGTTTTGTTTGTATTTTGGTCTTTTTATGGAGGAACTGTATTGACGTAAGGAAAGGGCCTTAATTTTACTCCGGACTGCAGGCCCGAGACTAGTGCGGTTTTGTGTCCCGCCAGTAGGCCTACTTCTTTGCACACACCGTGACCCCGGAGGTAGAATGCACATGACCGGACAATTAGTAGTACCTAGTACAGTGTAGGCCAATAGTTTTTACACAATTCCTCTCCATGCTCACAAAAGTCACAGTCACTTTGGATATTTTTCAGCATGTCGCCACCAATTTATCCGCCATTAATTAACTCCAAAACCACTGAATTGGAAATTCGTGGCGAGGTCGTAAAATTTTTCCACTCTATATTGAGTAACAACTTCTAGAAACTATCATTAAAAAGGCTCCCCCTTAGCCCACCTTGTTGAGCTGTTAACATCGGTCTCATCACTGTCGCCATTACACAGTGATGAGACCGATGTTAAAAGTGGAGCCGTTAACAGCTCAACAAGGTGGGCTAGCTCCCCCTGAGCTCACAC
This sequence comes from Asterias amurensis, assembly GCF_032118995.1. Taxonomy (NCBI): domain Eukaryota; kingdom Metazoa; phylum Echinodermata; class Asteroidea; order Forcipulatida; family Asteriidae; genus Asterias; species Asterias amurensis. The sequence goes on along the minus strand of NC_092655.1, from coordinate 5,629,047 downwards.
TCGACTCACATCACAGCCTATAAGAAAGCAGTACCCGAAAGACAGATGCCAACAATCTTCTCTTAAATTTTTACATGTCTTCCTTACACTTTTACAGTCCTATACACGGTTAACTGTTCATATAAAACCTTTAATTGCATCATTTTTCTCTCTCTTTTGATTTTAGTCAGTCAGATACTACATGAACCAACTTTGACCAAACTGGGGCGCTGTTCTCCTTTTTTTTTAAATTTCAAGAAGGAACAAAGTATGGTGCCCGATACCCCAGTCAATGCCAGTTACTGGGTCTAGTCTGGTAAAACAATTTCTGGTCCAATACACATTTTTAGCTAGGGAGGGGAGTAGTAGACTGCCAGGGGTTTTGTGGATTATTTCCCAAATTCGAGCCCTGCATAGTGTGCATAGAAACCTAATTTTTTTGTGAACTGCAACCTGCTGGTTGTAGGAGTACAGTCATTATTTTTATGACATTACCATTTGGAAAAAAAAACAGTTGTTTTGTTACAGTATTTTACATCAGGTGCGAATAGAATGTCTGCTGAGTGGCAGTGCTGGCATTGATCCCTTTTCTGGATAATTTTCGGTATGGCGCCACTACTTGTTAACAAATTTTTACAAAAAGGTCTCTTTGAGGTAAATTAGATACGATATTATTTCTTATTAAACTTTTCCTCCCTTTTTAATACGACCGTTGCAATTTTAGAGCAGTGTCTTTCACATTTTGTTGAATGCCTCCCTTGATACAGATTTAAGGTTGGGTCTGCTGTCACCTCACCAACGTAAAACATAAAGGGGTTCGACATTCATACAGAAGAATCATATATTGCCGTTTTCTCGATGAAGCAGCTCAGTTACATTAAAATTCAACTGCAAATTTCAGTGCATACCTTCTAATGTTTTTCTTTATAAATTTGTCCACATCAGCATTAAATTTATAAAAATACAAAATGATGATCATACAATTGTTATTTTTAATTTTGTTTGGCGGAAATGAATTCTGTTAAAAGATATTAAATAACAGTACATTTTAGATGAGTTGATTGTAAAAGCATCAAGGTAAATTGAAACCAATTTGTACTCCCTAGTCCTATATAAACAAAGGTTATTTCCTTTCCCAAACCTTGGCTTGCGCTGTTCCAGTTCCAGGGTCCAATTGATTTTTTGAAGCACTGTACATTGGAAGAACAAAATGTAGTTCGTAATCTCTTTTTTTGTTTAGAATGGCAATCAAAACATTTAGCAGTGTCAGTGTGTATGCAAAAGACTACACTACTGTAATGTTAAAATAGTACTTTTTTTCACACAATACTAAAAAGCTGTTGATCAAAATATCTGAAGATCAGAAGTTGTTTGATAGTATTCCTTTAATTTGGGTAATAAAATAATTAGCTTGTCTGAATTTTATGCAATTTGTACTAGGCCGGATGGGACGTCCATTTTTATCCTTACGCAATAACAAGGTAATAAAATTATACCATCTTTAAACAGAAGCCCATGCAGTCAGTGTGTACAGCCATTATTAAATAATGGCATTATGTACACAATAACAATGAATTTGGTTGTACGCAGCAACAACAAACCAAGATGGTAGTTCCTATGACGATAATGATATCACCAGTAGCAAAGTCCAATTTACAAAACCTCTGTACACTATGTCTATAGGTTACAATTTTAGCTGAGGTCATGTGAGACTAAATTGGTAATGGATATATTTTTAGAATTGTTGATCAATAGTCAGTGTCTGTTACCTTTGAAAATAGGGTCCATTGGTTTTATTTCAAAGTCATTCACATTACAATCGCCTAGTGTAATATTGGGGATCAGGTTGGCTCAGTTGCTTGTTTAGATGCAATCTTATTCTAGTCAGTGGTTGGTTTGGGGAATCGCACCCACAACCTTGTAAGTGCAACTCCTAAAGTGTAGGAGACTTGACATGGTGGCTTCTTTCCCTGTCTTTCACCTCTGTGGACCGTGATTGGAATCCCATCTCACTCTAGAGCCTTGCATTTTGTTTGGATTGGGTTTTCAGTCCCTACCTGTTTGCATGGGCGGTCCCCCGTTCCAGTTTTCCTCCCACATCTAATATGGAGTACTTGGTTTTGTTTGTTTGTTTGTTTGTTTGTTTGTTTGTTTGTTTGTTTGTTTGTTTGTTTGTTTGTTTGTTTGTTTGTTTGTTTGTTTGTTTGTTTGTTTGTTTGTTTGTTTGTTGGTTGGTTGTTTAAATGATCTTCCCATCAATGAAACTTTGCATTTTTGGCAAAGCACACACAAGGGGATATAAAGTCCAAGCCTTGTGGTGTGTAATAAAATAAATAAATAAATATTCATCTTGGAGGTCCCTCTTAAAATCTTGTAGGCCTACATGTCACCCCCTCAAACTTGTCGGTAGAATTTGAGTTTGATGTTGAAGCCAAATCATTGTTTTATCTATGCTGCACGCTGACTGTCAAACTTTGTACAGTGTGCCTTGCAGGTCATGTTACTCTGTGTAATCACAGTTAATCAATCATAAGGCTGGGGCCAGGAGATGCGCAGACTTTGTAAACAACAGGCAACAAAGCTCTTAATTTGTGCACAAGGCTGAAAGTTGTTAGGAGAAACAAAACAAACTGTATTCAGCTGGGACATACAATATCGACGTCGTGTCTGTGCAAGAATGTTGTATCAACAAAAATACACGACATGCACTGTAAAAACTGTACAACAGCGTCATGTCTCGCTAAAGCTATCCCAGATGTACACGCAAACCCTATTGTACGTCAAGATAATTGCTATAATGAAATTGTAAGGCAACATTTTTGAATGACTATACAGTCTGACCCGAATCTGTCCATACAGTAGATGTTTTTTTTAAATGGCAGATGAACCTCTCCGCGCAGATTTTCAGGCGAAAGTCCAAAACTGCTTTTAACGAGAATGACGTCATTGGTTGCTAGAAACATACATTACAAATCCAGGGTTCATCCTAAATTGTCTCCCCGCTGTAAAAATGTCGCGTAGACAGGTTGGGTAGTTTTTTGTTTCAAACAAACAAAAATTTTCTGGGCACATGTTCCACAGACCATGTGCAGGCATACGAGTAACAGTATTCGGTTTGAGCATGCGCATCACACGATGAATATTGCAATGTCAAGGGGAATAACCCTTTTCCAGAGCGTGCGCAGAAATGTTCAGTTTGCACATGTAGTCATTAGTCAAGGCATTTTTAAAGACTCTGTAGTTTGTAGTATTTTGATAGGAAAAGTTTGTGCGTAATAATTAGAAGACGGGCATCGAATGAGTGTACATGATTTGGTTCATGACCCTTCACTGATCTTGATCCCATTGAAGGTCACTTGCATCATGTATCAAGTAACAGGTGCTAACCATGGGGGCAGGGGTTCCAGGGACCATATTATCTATGGGGGCCAGGCCTCTATTTAACCCATGCCACCCACAGCAATTGTCATGGTTAGGTCTGATACTTCATAGAGGCAACGAAGGCGTTTTCCCCATATTGCATCCTGTTCATTGCCTTGGTGCCCTTGAAATGCTCAAGTAGAACAAGTAGAAAAGTCCAATTTCCTCATAGTAATAGGGCGAAAATGCCTCGGTGCCCTTCTCCTTTCAAAAACGAAGCTTAAGCTGCGTGGTGCTCTGTGATTTTGCTGTGGCACTCTTTGCTGGCTGGAAAATTTCTGCGCCCCCTTCAAGAGCGAAGTATCGAGACCTGGGGGCCTGACTTTATCTGTTACATGCTCTGACATAAAGGGTCTAGTGACCAAGATGGTGTTGTTAACCTAAGGGGTATCGAGTGTATCTAAAGTGGGTGTTTTGATTTGCATTTTTAAGAGCATCAACTTAAAAGCAGTCACAGTGTTAATGTCAATCTGACCTCTACATTTCAGCCCGCATAAATTTGACCTTGCTCCAGGTAATATTGTTTCTGTGCGTAGTGAATGAAAACACAGTAAGTTTGTCCCCCATCTTTGGCTGAAGGTTCCCAGAGTAAAAACAAGACTGCCTTAGGGAATAGGATGATCTCAAATTACATGGGATACCAAAGGCCATTGTGGATTGGTTGACGGTTGTGGAACAATAGATGACCTCACAATACTTTAAGGTCAACAGATGACCTCATCGGGAGTTCATGCTGTCTGCAAGCTGTTCTCGGTGGTCTTAGTAAGGAGGTAAAAATAGAGCAGTGGTCTTTAAAGGCAGAGTATACCTTTGGATTTTGCATGGAACCATTGGATTGTTTTTAAAACTGTGCTATGAATTTGTACTGTGTGTGACTTTGCCAGGCTGTTGATTTCGCATTGCTGGCTATCGGGGCCCAATTTCATGGCTCTGCTTACCGCCGAATTCTGCGCATAGGATCGCGATTCCCCGCTTACGTGCAAGCGCCGAATTTCTGCGCTAGCCTTGTAAGCGTAGAATGCCTAGTAACGTGGAGTATGCATGCGCAGAAGCCCAAATTCGTCGCTAACCCGTGAAATACGCTTGCCGTAAGCACAGAATTCCCTGCTTCCGTAAGCGCCGATTTGTGCTTACGGTAAGCAGAACCAAGAAATTGGGCCCAGGTCTCTTGTTCTTGGTCGAGGTCTGCCTTGTTTTGGGTCCCCGGGAGAGTGGTTGCAGGTTGCCATTCTATTGTGAATTTGCTCCATATTTCATCTTTTGTTCTGCCTAGGTAACCAGCCCATCTCCATTTTATCTTTTGCTGTTACTTGCATAATTGATTTATGTGACTTTAAATAAAATGTCAGCATGTGAAGAAAATACCCAGCGAACATGGTAAAAGGAGTGGACAGTACATGCACTTCATGCAAAAAAACACATTAATTAACAGATTTGTTTTAATAACATTCCATTCATTTTTCCTTTTTTGACATTTATAACAATTTCAACTGATTCAGAAGGCTTAGAAAGCTGAAAAGTAGTTGCATGATCACTGCCCTGGATGTTTTTTAGGCACATGACATTTCAGAATTGACAAACTACATATTTGCAATCTCATTAGCTGCTATAGTGCTACCTCACATTCAAGAGTGAACTAAAATCCCATCTCATTCAACAAGTTGTCTCACCTTCTGTTTACTCAAATCATCAGATGTTAATTTAGTTACAGGTTTTTTTCTTCTGCGCCAGGAGTGTCACTATTTGACAGACGTGGCACATTGTAAGACTCCATTATCCAAACGCTTACCGGTACAGATGAATGCCGAGCACAAATTTGTGACGAATCTGCAGTGTTGTTTTTCACGATTGAAAGCATGCCGAATCAGCATCAAGAGTTGACATGTAAAGTGTACAATAGAACCATGTACATTACGGTCACGGACCAAGCTTGGGGTCCGACTTGATCAAGTCAAATGTACATGTAGGAGCTTGTTTCTTCAGAGGAAAGTTTGGTGAACAGGTCTAGAATAGACCCTTCCCATGAAACATGTAAATTGCACGTAGTGCGTGCGCACTAACGTTTTGGTTGGCAAAAATGAGGGAACATCGCGCTGTTTTGTACACAGCTAATGGGTGCGTGACGCAGACGGGACTGCGCGTCTGCTTAGTGCACAACTCTATTACGTTTGCCAACCAACAGGGTCTGTACGCATGCGTGAATGTAATTAGTATATTTCATGGGAAGGGTCCATTACATTACACGGAGGCAACGAAAGTCATGGCCCCTGTTGCCCTGGTCTTGGCCTCTGTGCCCCTTCAAAATTTTTGCATTTGCATAGACTTTTTAAGATTATCAAATAGAAGTGCCCTATACGAAATGGAAATGGCCTTGCCCCCTCAAAGATGAAAATCCAGGCCTGTAGCTGTTGAACTGAAAACCTGAAATATGTTTCATAAAAAAAAAAAAAAGGAAAGATAAAGTGTAACTGTACATTATCCAAAATAAAAAAAAACCAGGAGACTAAACACCGAGCTGGCCAAGATGGTCAAATTCATTCAAAAGTGAAAGTTTGATTTTTTTTAAGCCAGGAAAAGCCATCAAATTTTACTACTGGAGATTTTCATGATCTTAAATAGCTCATATATAGTTCAATATAATAAAAAAAATTAAATTTGGGGTGGGTGGGTCAAAACAATTTTGAAATAAAATGTAAAGTTTTTACATTGACTAAATATGTCCCCTTAGTTACCAGAACCCTGTTTTTATAGAGGTTGGCACATAAAATGTCTGCAACAAATTCATGCCCAAAAGTCCTTAGACATTAACAAATTCTGTACAGATGGTACATAACACAACCCCTTGTAACTGTAGTTCATCGTGAATCTGTAGGCTTACAGTGTACAAATACTTAATGCGAAATTTATGTGTAGCTGATGTATGGTATCATCTATCATAGACTAACAAAGGTTGGAATAATATTTTTGCCATACGGTGGACACAAAAGCAGATTACTACAAAAGCCTTACACAAAACAATAATAATTCTTAATAAGAAACAGCCATAGCAACAATAATCTATGGTCTTCTGGGAAAAAGCGTGACCCGGGACGACATCTCTAAAGAAAGTCTTTTTTGATTTTTTTTTTTTTTTAATAAGACGGTAGACTAATCATGCATGGATAAAGAACCTGATCTCACATCAGCTGTTTTGTCGACCTGATGATGACCGTACATGCACACAGAGTACATAGGCTTATTGGAAACTGAAATTAAAGATTCGATGAACTGTTATTGACGTGGAGAAGGAGGTATGCGGACATCCATACTACTACTCTCTTTTGAACCCCTTAGTAGGGAAAGAATGCTAGATATTTTCTTGCTTTTGGCGACGCTCGTACTCCAGACGACACTTTTTGCGATAAGAAAATTCTTGGGATTGGCCTTTCTTTTTTAAGGGAGCAGTTTAGCATGGCGAGTTATGCATGTAGCTCGCATGTCAGTCGGGGTTTGGAACTTGATGTACTAGTACAGGCATGTTGTCTCTTCTATATGTTTAAGGTGGAAATTAATAGGGTAAAGGTGTAAGGTTTGTTTTTTTGAGAAGAAGAAAAAAAATGTGGTCAGACCTTGCCCTTCAGATTTTTGCCAGGCTAGTAAACAGGATGTTGTTTTCATAAAGCAATTTTTGTAAAACTGGTCAGTGCAGCAAAGGACGAGTCTGATAGCTTGTTCTTTTAAGGGCAAGACTTTTTTCCTTGGTTAAGTGCATGTAATGAACATGATGAAATCCTTTTAAGGAAACGCACATTGTATGACCTTTTAACGAGCAAAGTCATATGTAAAAGTGGAATGATAGATCTTTGAGAGTGGAGAGGGAAACGAGTTGCGCTGTTTAATTTGAGATTTAACGTGTAATACATGGGCATGTGACAGGCTCTACGAAAATGCATGAGTTGATTGTCGCACAGCTCACTTTCAAGTACAGGGTTGTTGAGGGAACGGAGGATGAGAAGTAGTTTGTGTTTTGAAGCAGTTTCTTGCTTCTTAATCCTTCTTAAAAAATATATGTAGCCCCCTCAACCACAAAAGGGCCCAGAGGCGCTTCACAGAGTTTAAAAATATTAAACAAGTTTCAAAGAAAATGCACAGCAAAAAAACAGATTAAGAACGCTTAAGAAAATTACAAAAAATCAATGACAATTATTTTAAGATAAACAGATTAAGACAGCTTAAGAAAATTACAAACGACCACAGCAATGATGGTCAGTCTCAAGTTGATATGAAACAGGCAGGCAGATTGAGAAACATTAAAAAGAGCAATGGATTAAAAATAATTTGCCCCATGATTGACCCCCCTGTGATTCAGTTTCATTGAGCCCATTGTACATATACCACTTGAAATAGTTTCACCTACCCAGTCAAGCACAATGTCCTAATTTCCTGAAGCCATTCAAGAGAACGTATTGTAATAGGGAAAGTATGTAATTCAATCCTAGTTATGGATGTCAATAAATACACGGTAATGGCAACGCTGTCAAATTTCATCAAGTTCAATGCTTTCGGTTTGGAGAAATGAAGACTGTGCAAGTCAGGCAAACCACGCCTGTCGTAAAGAAAAATGTTGCAAAATGAGATTCCTAAATTTTGTTTTACATGTACATATTAAATTACATTCTAAATATGAACGAGCATTAAGTATGAATATAAATATATCGAAGATAACTTAAATTTGACATTTCATAGCTAAGGCCCTATTCCTTTTTCCTTGGTAGCATGATGGCAAAAAAGTAATTTTTTTCGACATACATTGTAGTTTAGACAGCTCTATATTTTGATCATGAGAACTTCGAAATCGAGTCCGAGAGTATCCAGAAAATGACTTCGAGTACAGATTATGTGTCAGTGGAGTATCGAGTATGGATTTCAAGTTACTAGTACTTTGCAAGCTAAATACGAGTACGAAGTTTGAGCACCATCAAAATGGTACTCAAGCAGTACCCAAGTAAAAGTACTTATATGACGAGTTTGGTTGTTTATAAATGTTTTACTAATTTGTGTGTCTGTAAGAAACAACTCTAAGAAACAACAAGTCATAAAATATTGGCTTTGAAGAAAACATAACCCCATGTATTTCCAACGGGAAATATATTAATGCAAAACTAGAAATGAGTAAACCTCCATGCAGTTGTTACACATTAAAACGTTTCAGATTTGTCAGTAGATGTTTTAAAGCTTAAAAGTCACTTGTAATGCTTCAAAGCAAAATCTTGTACGGTGCACAACTTTTTCTGCTAAACAAACAACAACAACGCGGGAGGCAACCAGTCGTTTCCTGTTTCAATTACATGCCATTTTAGCTGGTAACCAGAGTAATGCCAAGCAAATTTTCCTGTGAAATCGACCCCATGTGATAACGTGTAGCCGACTGGTTTTGGAAACCCATCCTCGTGCCTTTGCGTCAGTAGAGAGGACCTTATTGTTTATCTCGAGTACGTATGCAATTTGATGAATTTGTCTAAAATTACCTGTTGCCGTGGTGATGGTCAGGATGTGTTTTTCCAAGTAGATGGGGACTCCGTGTGAACGGTACGTGTAATGTTTGGATTTACCTGTATATGAGAAGACGTCATGCTGTACCCTGCAGCAGTCTAATAATGTATTTTGGTTCACTCTGTTTAGTCTAGTTCGTCACCAGTCAGATGTTTGATGTGAAGGGTAAATGTACAACATTGAACCGTAAATATTTTGCAGGAACAAACTGTAAAAACTGTACAAAATGCTTTAACCAAAACTGTACAAAATGCTTTAAAGGCAGTGGACACTATTGGTATTTGTCAAAGACTAGCCTTCACAGTTGGTGTATCTCAACATAAGCATAAAATAACAAACCCGTGAAAATTTGAGCTCAATCGGTCATCGAACTTGCGAGATAATAATGGAAAAAAAAACCGCCCTTGTCACACGAAGTTGTGTGCATTTAGATGGTTGATTTCGAGACCTCAAGTTCTAAATTTGAGGTCTTGAAATCAAATTCGTGGAAAATTACGTCTTTCTCTAAAACTATGGCACTTCAGAGGGAGCCATTTCTCACAATGTTTTATACCATCAACCTCTCCCCATTACTCGTCACCAAGTACGGTTCTATGCCAATAATTATTTTGAGTAATTACCAATAGTGTCCACGGCCTTTAAAACTATCGAAAGCTGCTGTAAGCTTCCATAAACCCAAATTTTGTATTGCCATTAATTAGCCGTATAGGCCCTACCTTCCCTTTAATGTGTAAGTGCAAAGCCACTGCATCAGTGACCCATGCTCCTTCTAACCAGAGATGGCAAATTGCGTTTATAAATGGATTCATTTTGCCAACCGATGCGTATCTGTGCATCGACTGATGCCTTAGCCTAATGACTATAATCTGGAGTCAAGACTTCCACATTCTCATAATTTGTCTCTGTAAGCTGTTATCTTGTGTTGAACAGAGTAATGTATCACATTCCAATGATTTGTTTGTGTGATCTGAAAGCAGTTTTACCCAACTGCCTTGAACTGTGCAACACAATTTGATGTTTACATTACAAGTTTCCTTCACCTTACTATACAGTGTTTACTGTAAGGGTAGATTCATCATTTGTTTTATCATTGTTTATAGGCAAAATTATCAAGAAAGATACAATAAAAGTCACTAATAGTGAATGTTAAAGCTGAATGCAGTGGCTACCAGGGATGAGAAATCTCAGACTTTTATCAGAGTTCAGGCTTTTCAAGTACATGTAAAGTCCAATAAAAAAAAAATCAGCCATAATTTTGTTCAATCCTGCTCTGTGGTCTACATGACTTCTGTAGTGCCGAAGACTGTTCATATTATAAGCTCTGTGAAGTCTAAACCCCAGGGGTTAACAAATGGCGGACGTGCGATCAAACATGCCTTCTAAAATATTGATCCTACATTGTAGTTTTAGACTTTATTTTGGTCAGCAATGACTCCCCTGGTCTACTTATTAAGAAAACATAGATCCTTGTCATATTGGCAGAACATTATACTGCCCATTACTCCAAAATTATAATCAACTTTGCAGTGTATATTTTTTTCTTTTTTTTCCCCCGTCCATTTATCCCAACGAGGCAAGGGCATATCATTAGGTCATTGGGGAAAGGTTGGTTTCTACATGCAGTCCACAGAGTTAAGAAGTTTTTGCAAAAGATTTTCAGGATGTAGAGTGGACGAGTTTCCAGGTCTATTCTGTGTTGTTTGTGATTTTTTTTCTTTTTCGTGTTTGAGTGAAATAGAAAACAAATATTTAATGGATTCATCACAGAATTTATTTAAAGCGACAATTATATGCCAACAAATTCATCCAATATTTGTAAATTAAATTTTGAAGATCTCGTCCATGGATTTGTATTGATTATTTGGTTTGCAGTAACCCCATGGGTGTCTTTGCTGTGTAAATTACTTTCTGTTGAGATTGTTGAGAACTTGTCTTGGTATTTATTTTACTGCCGTAGACTAGATTTGAGTTCGGGAGACTTCTCTGTTCTGAAAAGATCTGTCTTGTTTCTATTACCTGGGCAGAATGTAGGAAATCGGCCAGTATTGTATGTAATTCACCATGTGGTAGCCTATGTTGTTGTAATGAATTAGACGGCCCTGCCTAGACGAAAAACCTGATCCTATCCTAATTTCATTTAGGTTCTCGTCACGCATGTAAGACCAGGGCACTTGGGCATGCAATGCCAAACTTTGATTTGACATGCTGCTGACATTTAACTTAGCTTTTGCTATAGGAATTTAAGAATTGTGACAGGTCTCAAATAGCTTTTAAACTATAGTATCTTCAAAACCTTCTAGGGGTTTTGATGTTAAATTTACAATGACGGATTCAAACTGCCTCTAGCTACCGAGCAATCTCGGTTGTCTAGTTTGTATGACGACACTGCTCTAGAATTGCAAAGGTCATGGGTTAGAATCCTAAAAATGACACCAAATGAATCTTTTGGGGGTTGTTAATTTTGGTCATGCACTTAAATGGTAAATAAATTGTAACAAATATCTGAGTTTATCCATTGCCGTTGCTCTACCAACCGAGCTACATGTACAATTTACAGTATCTACATGTAGCCCTAATGTTAGTGGTCTTCCCCTTGACCTATAAAGGACTGGCTTGTGTTTGTTCACACCTCAGGAAGTGTTCAGCTTCCTCCTGCGCTTTTAACGCTGACCTAGAAAATGTAAACAAACGGCAATGTTTTCAAGGCAAGAGGGAAAAAATGTCGTTCACAATCTAGTAGTTGGGAAATAGGATAGGTGATTCTGTAAGGGTATTTAAAGGCAAACTATGTTTGGTTTTTGGAACTGTTTGTTTATATTAATTGTAGTTCATATACAACAAAATCAAACTATGGAAATTTTATTTAAACAGGTAGTTGTGTTTTTGAGATATGGCCAACAATCCGGAGCGAGTTGTCCAAGCATGAAGAACAATCCATAGTAGGAATTCACTGTACGCATCTCAGATTCAAATTTGGGATAAAAATTGCTGTGCCCCTTCAATAAGGTTTATCGCGATTCATAAACGCAATGCATTGTGGGAAGGAATATGGGGCGGTTTCTATGCAGTTTCTACAACTCGCGCACGAAACGCCTATACCTTTGTGTGGTTTCAACAGCGCCCTCTCTTGATACTTTGAGTGAGGTTGAAGGCCTGTTCCCTTTAATGAGTCAGTTTGAAACTTTTCAACTTTTCCTGTTCATTGTCCTCTTCCCCTGGTGGTTGCTAGACCCTGTCTCTTTACTTTGCCTTAATGCTTTATTGACATAGGAAGCACGAGAAGAACCAAGGGTGATAATTAGAAGTGCTTGAGGATGGGGAGGGGTAAGATAGTGACATGACACTGTAGAGTAAAATGAGTCAGTTAAAAGTGTCTGTGTTTTTCTGTTCAACTTGTAGTGCTTATATCAATAGTAATAACAATTAGTTCTTACACACGATAAAGTGCATTTCTTTTACAAAAGCGTATCAATGGGGTTTACAGTAGTGCCCTGGTCATTGGGTCAATAACAATCCAGTAAGTTCTCAGCTCCCTGGGAAGTGTACAGCCCTGGGCTTCCATGGCGCTCCAAGGCTTTTTCAAACATAAAATCAACCTCTACCCTCGCAGGTACCCATTTTTTTACCCCTGGGTGAAGAGAAGCAATAATAGTATCTTGCTCAAGGACACCAAGTGTCATGACTGGGATTCGAACCCACATCCCGATGGCTAAACCACCTGAACTTGAATTTGATGCTCTTTAAACCCCTTGTCTAGACATCCCTTACTTGTTGTAAAACCCAGGAAGGTCAGGAGAGGCCAAAAGCTGTCAGAATGTTTCATCACTTCTGCTCCCTCATCTTAATCGTGACTTGATCAGAAAACAGAACATGATCCCAGGATATTTTACTATGTAATGTTGTTAGCATTTAAAAGGGGCAATCACTGGCCTGTGCATGCTTGGTTTTTGAAACGGCAAAGGCACCATGACATTTTTCTACTTGGTAGGGCACTCTATGAGGGAAATTGTAAATTTCTACTGGAGCTATTCAAGGGCACCAGGGCAATGACCAGGGGGCTGGGAATCCAAAGGCAATCGCCTTTGTTGCCTCTGTGAAGTAACAAGCCTGTATTTTCATTAAAGGAACATGTTGCCTTGGATCGGTCAAGTTGGTCTTTGAAAAGCGTTTGTTATAATATGCATATGGGTAGAAAGATGCTGTAAAAGTAGAATACAATGATCCACACAAACATGCCTCGAAATTGCACGGTTTTCCTTTTACCTCATCAACTAACACGGTCGGCCATTTATGGGAGTCAAATTTTTGACTCCCATAAATGGCTGACCGTGTTAGTTCGCACAGTAAAAGGAAAACCACGCAATTTCGAGGCAAACTTGTGTGGATCATTGTATTCTACTTTTAAATTATCTCTCCAACCATATGCATTTTATAAGAAACGGTTACAAACGCTTTTTTATAGACCAACTCGTCCGATCCAAGGCAACGTGTTCCTTTAATGTACATTTACTGCAGTCATACTTGCTACTCCTAGGTAGACCTTACAAGACAAAGCCAAATGTGGGGTGGCTGACAGAGAAAGCAGTCACTCTGGGTTAAAATTGAGTGTCATCTGTCATCTCTGTCATTGTACTGGCAGCTCAATGTGTCAACTGTCAAACAGTGTCCCACATTGACTTTTAGGGGAAGGCTGTTGGGATCGGGGGGGGGGGGGGGGGGGGGGGGGGGGGTGATGGGCGGGGGGGGGGGGGGTGTATTGACCTGTCTGTGAATCTCTGTCATTGACTGTCACTTGATGGCCTTGAGAAATATGAAAAAGAGTCAACTTTGTTTTTTTGTTGCGTGTCATTGCTGAACCGTTAAAACCACCGGACTCGATGGTGTTTTGAATTCTGATCAGCAGAATGGGGGTCAAGTCCCAGTTGTGGCACTTGTGGCCTTCGGATGGGACATAAAGTTGAACTCTGTAGGTCCAGGTACTACATGGAGTATTGCATGTTAAAGAACCCAGAACCCTTCATCGAGGCAGAGTAGGGGTTAACCCTGTTGTTTCTGGTACACTTGATGTAGTGTACGTTGTAGCACTAGCAAGCACTATGTTTACAGGTTTCCTCAGGCTTCCGGGCTATAGTGATCAAGTTCACTTATGAGGCATTGTTACTATCAGAGATATATGTCATTGTCGGAGTGCAACAGCATCCTTGTCTCTATACTATAGACTATTCAAGGCTATATGATAGACTGTTTCAGTCTTGGCTTGTTTGAACATTTGGACACTTTAAAGTTCTCTTAACTTATAAATGTTACCGGAAGTTTGGATTTACGCCAAACTTGCACAGGCTGGTCTACAAAGACAGACAGAGGTCTGTGTGCTCTTGTACTTGACACTTGAGAAACAGTGCAGTGAATCATACTTTATTATGATGTGTCATGTTCCAAGGGAATGGAAGGGAAGGGGGTCCAAATGTAAAGGCAATCATTAATCTAGGGATAATGGAGACCTGGGGAAGTAAGAAGGAAGGGGACATGGTGTACTGTATGCCAAGGTCGTCTGTAGAGGGTTAGTTGTGATTAATGGGGACGTGGGTTTGTTGATAAACATTGAAGGTAAACCCTGGAGAAAAAAAGGGTCAAAGAATGGGAATATGGATATTTTATTTGTTTGTTTGTTTGTTTGTTTGGTTAATTGATTGTTTGTTTGGTTGTTTGTTTCTGTGTCTGTTTGCTTGGATGATCGTTTTGTCAAGGGAACACATTAAACTCGAACAAGTGACATTAACACAAAGCTGGCAGGAAACATTGGTCACTTTTATGTTCCATGTTTGTAAATTATCAGAACGATCCCCAAAACAATTTCAAGCCCTGAGCTAACTTGTCAAGTTTCCCTGGTTGGCTCTAAAACAAAGACGACACACTTGTTCATGATGACTCAAATTGACCCCTTGGGTTTTTCCTTTTTATTATTATACAGAATCATCGGTCAAGGATCATTAAGCAAGTGTTGGTCACTCAGTGTCCAGTTGGATTTCTGACCCAAACCTCTTGGGGGATCAATCTGGACTTTGAACTTGGTACTTAAGACACTGGTTAAGGTGAAGAGGTCGCTGCGGTCTTGATCTTCTGGAAAGTTCAGAATTGGTTTTGCAGAAAGTTTTGAACGACGACGTCATTCTTTTGTTTGGACAAAGGTGAGTTGTATGAGATATTTAACGCCTAGTTATAATTTTTGGGAAACCTTCCCAGGGAATTTGAATTCTACATTTAGCTCAGTGCAATTTGCAGGCATGATATTTGTACTCAAAGGCAGTAGACACTATTGGTAATTGCTCAAAATAATTATCATAAAACCTTAAAATATTGTGAGAAACATTTCCCTCTGAAGTGACATAGTTTTCGAGAAAGAAACCATTTTCCATAAATTCTAAATGTGAGACCTCAGATTTAGAATTTGAGGTCTCGAAATCAAGCATCTGAAAGCACACAACTTCGTGTGACCATGTTGCGACAAGGGTGTTTTTTCTTTCATTAATATCTCGCAACTTCGACGACCGATTGAGCTCAGATTTTCACAGGTTTGTTATTTTTATGCATATGTTGAGATATATTAATTGTGAAGACTAGTCTTTGACAATTACCAATAGTGTCCAGTGTCTTTAATGTGATTTCTGAATGTTTCCTTCATTGATAAATCTGGGGGAAAATGATTAAGTTGCCTGAAATAGCCCTAACAATTATCTTGAAATGCTTTGAGCCACTGAAAGCTGCTGTACTTCTTTACCCAAGTAAGTTTTTATTGACATTAACTTTATAAGTGATTAACAAATGTACACCTTCCCTTTGATTTATAAGTGTTTCTCAAAAATGTTTATACTACCAAAAGCTGCTGTACTTCAGTACATAGTTGTTATTTCCATTAATTTTTAAAGTGATTACCACAGGTACACCTTCCTTTTAATTTGATTTAAAAATGATAAATCAAATGCTTTACTCATCAAAAGCTACTGTACTTCTAATCAAGTAGCCTAAGTTTTAATTGGCATTAATTTTAAAAATAATTACCAAATGACAACCTTCCCTTTAAAATCCAGGACGAGACCATGATAGTCACCTGTTCTAATTGTGGCCAACTGTTCACACATTTTTTTGCCAATTAAGATCCTCACTTAATTAGTTGTTTGCCAGCATGGCCTTGCTTAGAATCAGGTCGTATTCATCAGACAAAACCCTCCCCTTGGATGAATCCCTTGATTTCAAGGCCTTATACTTCACAAGGGCAAGGAGGTGATTGCCTCTGTGCCCCATTTACATTGCTTTGGTGCCCTTGAAATGCTGCAGTGGAAATTTACAATTTCCTCATACATTTATGTTATATATATTTTCCTGTAGAAGTTTCAGCTTCATTAATTGCACCTTTTTTTTTTGAGAAAATAAATGAAAATCTCAGTGCAATTTTTTTCAGGAGGGTCGCTAAATTTGTCCGTAGTTTATGCTTAAAAAACTTTCGTCTCACTGAGTAAAAAAAAATATTGAGAAATTGTTTTACACATACCTTAAAAACTACAGCACCACACAGTAATATTTGTAAAGGCGGCTTTCTATGAACTGTGTCAGTTAAAAAAAATGCAAATCTGTGAACTTTTTTGTGTTTTGTGTCTCACAAAAAGTGTACAAACCCTTTAAGGATCATCCCAGAGTCCTGATTTTTCCTCTTTTTCGTACCTCACCGTATCATTGCCTGTTCTGACTCACAAGCCCGTTTTTTGTTGATAAACAATTCATGACAAAATGGGAGTTGTCGGTGACAGTCCAGACCACTGCTGCCATTTTAAGCACACAGCATCCTGTGGTTGAACTGAAACACGCACACACACCCGACCTCCCCTATGGGATTTCCCTCACACTCACAGCTGGCTTGCTGTCACTGTCAGACAGTTTGTCTGTCAGGTTCGTATTCTCTGCGCACAGATCTCACAGAATTACTGTACTACTTAACCACCTGCACAAGTCAGACGCACAAAAATTGCATTTTAGAGAGAGACATAAACACGGCACCGACAGCAGGTAGAGTTTTTAACAAAATCTAGTGTTTGTTCAGTGATCTTGTTGGAGGCACAGTGTTTGAAACCTTAAACGTTGTACAACCACGCTACACAGTTTCTGCCGATGAAATGGTAAGATATTTTGTGTGCATGCTCGGATGGTTTAGAAACGTGTACTATAAAGCAACGCCTAGAGGCATCGAGTTGAATGTACACTATGCATATTATATAGTCCAGGTTGTCTTGGATACCATGCGGTTGTCGTCAGTGCGAAATGAATCCGGTTCAGGGACCTAAATTTATTCATTTTTTGTGTGTAAAATACGTAAGAGATTTTATCCACATTGTAGGACAGCATGGTTGGTTGTTTGTATCTGTTGAAATTTTAGTCTAATTTATTGATGCTGTACATATTTCCCCGCTGAGATTCTGACAGACCAAGAAAGTGCCTGTTACTCTTGGGAACATTTTCTCGCTTCTAACCCAAGCTTATGTTTTTTTACATTGTGTTTGAAAAACACTAACAACAACAACAACAATAACACCGGCAACAACCATGTGATATGTTCTCCAATATTTGCATAAACCAAACTAGTTTTTTTTAAAGGGATTTGAGGCATTGCATGGTGAGGTATCAGTTTGGTTTGCGTTAATACAATGTGTGTATCTCCACACTTGTACGTACGTACTTGCCAGGTAGATTTTGTTCTTCGAAAAAAGGACTTGTCTTGCTTTTCTCTACAGCGAAGTAGATTTTCAGATTTCAGGAGTCTTCTCAGTTCTGAAAAGAACTGTACATATCCTGCTTTTGAAATTACTACCTGTACTCATCGTCACCAAAGAGTAGGACTATAGGAAATGATCTTTGAATGGATGAATGTCTTGTACGGTAAATTTGTATAGTAAATTTGTACGGTAAATTTGATGGCGGATGTTTCCTCTTTTTTGTTGACCATCTATAGATCATCCTGTGTACCCCCGTACCGTGGACTTATTCTTTGTGTTATTGACTTCCTGTAAGTGATTGTTTCTATCAAGTTATATTAACAACAAAGGATAAATGTTTTGAAGTACAAGTATTTTTTCCTAGCACTGTTGCTAAATTTTCCCCGTTGCTAAATGTATTGACAATTTTAGATTGTCACGTTCGAGTGACTTCATAAGGAATTATCCACCGCTACAATTGTCATTGTCCAATGCTTAGTGAAATTCTGTCTGTGAATGATTAATGTATTGAGGAAATAGAAGTAGCTGTTGCAAACTGCTAACCTCCCAAAATGACGGTATAAAAGCAAGAGACAAAGGTTAAAAATGACAACACAGAATCAACCAGTATCTTGACTGTACTTAAACATGACTGAAGCTTGGTTCATCTAGCAGATGCAAATGCAACACAACTTTTGATGTTACCGGGCTGTGTTTGCAGCGAATGTTTCGCAGGAGTTCAGCACAAGTCAACTATTGCCAATTATTCATTGCAAGTTTGGGTCGAAAACATTTGTATTGCAATCACATTCGCAGGAAGTAAAACTGGGCTGAATAGTTAGTGTTGATTAATGTTTTAGAATGATTTTCTTCATCAATCTAGTTTCAAATTGTCACCATGAGTGACTTAACAAGATATTACTAGCATTGTTGTACTTAGTCAATATTTAACCAAGATGTGTTTGTAAATAATTAATGTTTGGGTATCCATGTATTTTTCTAAAATCCAATTTAAGATTATCACGTTGAGTGACAATTGTCAATAATTTACTCATGCCCAGTATAACCGTCTATAGGTATGCATAGTACGTTTGTACTCATCCAACATTTTCTTGAATTCTGCTTGAAAACACTAAATGTTTGAATACATAATGCATGCATTTTGTCACTTTAAATTTTCATTTTGGGATGAATTCACAACAAATTACATAATACTTTTGTATTGATTGTAAAATTATAGATGTGGTTTGTATACGTGTGGTACCTGCACATGTCATAAATACATATTTGTTTTTTTTATCAGCAGACAAGATTAGGGCGTCGGTGCACATTTCTTGACTGTCTGGGGAAAACCAATAACAGTTTATTGATTTGTGGTTCACCAAGGTTTTGTTTCCATCCCATAAAGTGCCATAGTTTTTGTTTACGACAGGTGAAATTGTATGTTGTGTTTTTAAAGCAAGCATGCATCAATGCAGTTGATCAGCTGATTCCCTCATCGTGTGGTTTCTCAGCTGTGTCATCGGAAGTAGAAAAAATACAGTACAAAGTCTTGCTGTGCCTTACACTTTTAAAGGCACTGGACACATCTGGTACAATTACTCAAAATACATAAAAACATACTTGGTGAGGAGCAAGAGAGAGCTATTGATTGTGTAAAACATTGTGAGAAACGACTCCCTCTGAAGTGGCAAAGTTTTGAGAAAGTAATTTCTCACTAAAATGTTTGAATCTGAGAAAGGCTCAGGCTTGAAGCCTTTCCCAGGCGTCTGAAAGCACATACATTTGTGCACCAAGGGTGGGTTTTTTTTCTATCATTTTTCTGGTGATTCATTGACAAATTTTCACATTTTTTTTTATTATATGCATACTCTATGTTGGGATACACCAAGTGAGAGTACTGGTCTTTAAAGGCAGTGGACACTCTTGGTAATTACTCCAAATAATTATTAGTCTAAAACATTTCCTGGTAATGAGTAATGACTAATGGGGAGCTATTGATAGTATAAAACATTGTGAGAAACGGCTCCCTCTGAAGTAACGTAGTTTTCGAGAAAGAAGTAATTTTCCACGAATTTGATTTTGAGACCTCAGATTTAGAATTTGAGGTCTTGAAATCAAGCATATGAAAGCACACAACTTCGTGTGACAAGGGTGTTTTTTTTTATTCTTCATTATTATCTTGCAACTTCGACGACCACCGACTGAGCTCAAATTTTCACAGGTTTGTTATTTTATGCATTGTTGAGAAACACCAAGTGAGAAGACTGGTCTTTGACAATTACCAATAGTGTCCAGTGTCTTTAACAATTGCCAAATGTACCTTTAAGTCTAGGGGGAACAGTAGTACAGTACACACACACAAATGAAGATTAGAATGACACTGCACTGCTCTACAGATTCAATTATTTTGGAGAAGGCACAAGCAAAAGCATTTCCTCTGGAGATTTAAAAGAAAATCCCTCCCACGTCTTCTTCGAAAATCGACTTAAAACGTAGATTAATCCGACAGCTGTTGGCGTTTCCCAACGTCACATTTCTCCAGAATGTCTGCTCAATGCATACATTGGAAAGTCCTTTAACACCAATTGATCATTCTTTATAGGGCTGTTTTAATTCTTACGATTCTTTATAACCAGAAAATGTATGTGAGCAGTTTTAATAGTGAATGTTCTGTCAGATTTTACCAGAATTTTGTTTTTAAATCAGAGTCTAAGGCCGTGTTCACATTGGACTTTTTGGGATGAACTAACCGTTCAAGTTTCCAATTTAAATCCCATGTGAACAGCCCAGGAAAATGTCAAAATAACTGAGTCAAATGGGTAGTTTAACCGGCCACCTAGCTCCCCAGGTAAACTTACCCTGGTCAAACTAACCAAGCCAAGTAAATATGTTAGTGTGGACACACCAACGATTTGCACTAGACTGTGACCAGAGACCCTAGGCCAGTGATTTTAGCATTGGGCAAATAAACTCCATGAAAATGGACAAGTCTGCAAGTCTTGTTCAACTTTTGACTTTGACAAAAATATCGGTATTTTTTCCCATAATACATTCTCTGTCAGTGCTTATTTCTAACTTTTTTTCTTTCTTTCTTTTTTTGTATACTAAAAATTCTGGTCCAGAAAATACTGCCCTAACAGTAAGCAAATGATAGTGTAAGCATTCAGTGAAGGGGTTTTCATTAACCGTTGACCTTTCACATTAGTCAACATTTACATCAACAATACAAATGTTCACCCAGTGTAAATGTGTTGACAGGGTAGATTTAATATAGCTTGATTGCTGTTTCCTGCAATCAAACGGTTTGTCCCTCTCTATGCCTAAATGGTAAGGTGTAATTAAATAACAGTTTTTTGTTTCCAATAAGATGTAATTAGTTTGTGTACATGTATCACGGACATCATGGACTTGCAAATGTTGTTTAGCTTTTATCTGGGATGTAATTTGTGTGATTCAATCAATTGATCAGGCTTTGTTTATGTAACCTTTTATTGGCTGTTGCCAGCTTGGCGTTTATATCCCCTTGTGGGAGTTTGCAGATTTCCCTTGATGGGAAGATCATAGACAATTTAACCTTCTCATTTGTCATGTTTGTGTTCCTAATTGTTGTTTATCTGTTACAAGGAGTGTGTTCATTGCGTGTGTTGTAAGGAGCGTGTTCATTGGGTGTAACTGTCAGGGAGTGAGCAGGCAGGTTGGCTACTTAGTTTCTTCCTTGTCTTTCACCTCTGTGGTACCAGTTCGAATCAGGACAGGAGCCTTGTTATGTGGATTTGGTCTCACTCCCTTCTTGATTGTGTGAGGCTTCCCCATTTTCTGTTTATCTGTTTTACAAGGAACTTGTTCATCTGCAATGTGTGTTGTTCACGGTCAGGGAATGGGAAAGCAGAATGGTCCAGTGGTTTGGTTCCTGTGTTTAACTTCCTCTGTTGTACCTGGTTCGAATCTAGACTGGAGTCTTCTATGTGGATTTAGTTTTCAGTCCCTACCTGAAGGTATGGGATTTCCTCATCTGCTGTTTATCTTATAAAAGGAACTTGTACTGCTGCAGTGTGTGTTGGTCACGGTCAGGGAATGGGCAGGCAGAATGGTCCAGTGGTTTGTTTCCTGTGTTTAACTTCCTCTGTTGTACCTGGTTCGAATCTGGACTGGAGTCTTCTATGTGGATTTGGTTTTCAGTCCCTACCTGATGAGATTTCCCCATTTGCTGTTTATCTTGTACAAGAAATGTGTTCAGCTAAAGCGCGTGTTGTTCACGGTCAGGGAGTGGGCAGGCAGAATGGAACAGTGACTTTTTTCCTGCTTTCACCTCTGTGGTCAGTGGTTCGAATCCCTGACTGGAGCCTTTGTAGATTGGGTTTCCAGTCCCTACCTGACTGTGTGGGTTTTCCCTGGAATAAATCTCTGAGGTTTTCTCTGGGGTGGTCCAAATCTAAAACTGAAACTTCCCTCCTTGTCTTCTGTCCATTGGGTTCTTGCCTAGTACAGTGATTTAGTCCGCTTTTCTGAGAGTCTTTGGGTTCACAACCAGAATAACTAAAACTAAATTAAATAAAATTAGCCTGGGTTTACATGGTCATATGATGGAACAACGATGAACAAAACAATGTACACCTGACTATTGTTTATCTAGTTATTTCCGCTGGGCCCAGCTTCATTAGTCTCTTGATCATGATTGGGTAGTATACATGTACTACAATGTATGCATGATTTGGAATACCTTAAAAATGGAGGTCCTATTGGTAATCTATGATTTCTGCAGGTACTAAAATACTGCATCAATCTCTACATGTGAATTTAAATCACTGTGTTTGTTTTGGAATCACTGCTTGATGTACCAAGGCCGGACTAATAGAAAAGACCAGCTGCTTCCATCAGCCTTACAAAATACAAGGCGTTTTATACATCGTATGTCTTGAACAATCAAATTTTTTTATGGTTTATAAAAAACACTGTTTTGCTGGAAAATCCTGCCGGAATTTAACACTGCCGTTAGTCACCGGGATGAAGTTCGGGGAATGAAACCCATTGTGCTATTGTATAGTCAGTTGTATAGACTGTCTGTGTATGAGTGTACACACCCTGTTTGTGTAACATGGCAGGCTGTACTGGGGAGTCATCCCATGTGAATTATCAATTGGAGATGTCAACACCCCAGAGTACATCTTATTTACCATTCCTGATCAGTCCATTGGGTAAGTAGACACCTTGGCTAGAGTTAGAGAGAGATAGAGAGTCAAGATTGGAATCTTAAGGAGGCAGGCCCCATACAGACCTCTCTTACACTGCGTACTTTAAGATGTCCCAGTTCACTTTAAAGGCACTGGACACTATTGGAAATTACTCAAAGTAATTGTTATCATAAAAACTTACTTGGTAACAAGCAACGGAGAGCTGTTGATAGTTAAAAACATTGTGAGAAATGGCTCCGATTGAAGTAACATGGCAAGTGGTATAAGAAAGAGGTAATTTCTCACCTACATATTCAAAGACTTTAGGCCTGAAGCCTTTTTAAGGCATCCGAATTGAAAGCACACAAATTTGTGCAACAAGGTTTGTTTTCTTTTAGTAATCTCTTACAATTTTGATGACCAATTGAGAATACTGGTCTTTGACAAAAACAACTAAAGTTGCCTTTAAAGTGGCTTATCATCATGTTGTTTTGGATGTTTTTTTTCGTCCTCCCAAGCAAATACGCTCGACGAATTTCAACTAGGGCCCTTACAAGAAAATAGAGTGGCTTCCTTGATCGAGAGGGTGACTATCGTAGCAATGTAGCCATACGATCAGTCAGGGATCCATGCAGAGAAAACACAGGAAAATGGCCTCACCAGCCTGGGCCCAACTTCATAGAGTTGCTTTTAGCAGAAAATATTGCTTGAAAAAATTCTTCTGTCAATCTTTCTGGGTCCTCCTCTACGTAAACCCTAGCCCTTCTAAACCATTCACTCTGGCGAAGAGGACAGAGGGATTGAGACAAGTTAAGGTATAAAAAAAAAGGAAAAAACATTGCAAACTTTGAATGACCCGATGGTATCCACATATTAAACATGTTAGTGATGCCTAATTCACATATAACAGATAAATAGGGCACGCTTCAGCGTTTTGCTCTACTTATTAAGCCAGGTTGGCCTTGACAATAAAATCAATTCCTTCGTAGCAATTCCATAAGTGGCTGAGCGCTGCATCGTTCCTGAAATGTTACTTCATAGTCTATCCTGCATTTGTGACTAATTGAGGAAAGAAGATGTAAAATGTCAGGGCTAGAGTTTTGGGTAAAATTCCTAAAGACCACGGGGCTTGAAGCACATAATGTTTACTAGACAAGAATTTATTTTACAAGAACACGATATTCTCGAGAAAGAGCTATCTACAATTTTTTTTACACATAAATTGTGTTGATTTGAACAAGCATTGAGAGAGATTTTTCTCATTAAATAGGCTAGTATATTTTGATACTCAACGGAGTTGTGTAAATTACCAGACTCAAAGTCGAACAATTGAACATAATTTCTTTCTGGTCGATTTCATAAAAGAGGTAGGACTAGTCCTAGGAGATATACAAATTGCATGGGTAGTCCTAAGTTAGGACGAGTAACTGGTCCTAACTCGAGATAAGACTAGTCCTAACTCTTTGTGAAATCCACCCCAGGCCTGCCAATGGAAAATCTATAGGAATGTTTTGAAGGGGCACCAAGGTCAAAACCAGGGCAAGAGAGGCTGTGACCTCCGTGTTATTCCAGGCTTAGTGGTACAAGTAAACCCTTGCCCAATTATACATTCCCTGAATGCAAACATCAAAATCCTGCTTGTTTTAGTGACTCAATAAAATTTACTTGGCAGGAGAAATCTTATTATTATCGGCATGTTTTCTTGCACAGGGAATACTGATACCATGACAAAATGTCCAGACCAGGAATTTCATGGCATGTCCCTGAATGACACTTAACAATATTCCCATAGAGCTAAAGATTCCTTGTATATTGGTTGAACCTTTTAGTCCTCTTTGAGAGTAAGTCTCGCCCTCTTCAAGTTTGGAGTCTTCACTTAAGAAAACCTCTTAATAAGCTGGCACCATCTTGAGTCTCAATCCATCCCTCCAGATCAACAACTTCAGATTACTGATCGCAAATTGAGCAGGGCCCAATATCATGGCTCTGCTTACCATTAAACAAAGAATCAGCACACACAGAAGCAGGGGGTTCCGGGCTTACGTCAAGCGTATTTCACAGGTTAGCAGGGGATTTTTGCTTTTGCGCTTGAGTAGTCCGCTCAAGGCTGGTCCACGCTTTCATCTCATGTCGTCTGGATTTCTGCAACAGCCTCGTCCATTGTCTTCCAATCGCTCAAATCTCAAAACTCCAAGGTATTCAAAATTATGCTGCTAGACAGGTTACCCGCTCATCACCTCGACAACATATCACCCCAGTACTTCGCTCACTTCATTGGTTACCCGTCTCCAAACGCATAGAATTCAAACTTCTCCTGCTGACATACAAATCTCTTCACCAATCCGCACCTCACTATCTTCAAGATCTCCTTCATCCATATGTACCTCATCGTACCCTCCGCTCCAGCTCTACCTCTCAACTAATCCCATACATCATTCGCACGAAGTCTTATGGCCACCGCTCGCTCTCATATTCTTCACCCTCACTCTGGAACAACTGACCGCACAACATCAGAGCTGCTCCGACTGAGAACATTTTCAAACATCTGCTGAAAACTTACCTGTTTACTCATTCATTTTTGTAAAGCGCTTCGGGACTGCTGTGTGAAGCGCTATATAAGTGCCGTTCATTATTATTATTATTAAGGCATTCTTTGCTTACACAGCTAGCCTAGATATTCAGCGATTGCACAGTAAGCGAAGATACGTGATCGTTAGTGCAGAATTCGGTGGTTAGAGCCATTAATTTAGGCCCAAATCGCTGAACAAAAATTCCTGTCGAATCACAAGGTTCTACGCAGGATTTTTTAAAAACTGGGGGGCATTCTGTACCCAAATTTGTTGATGTTTGGCCAAACCACGCTGAATTCAAATACAGTCTTCTTTGGGTCGTTATCTTGGTTTTTAAGGCTCTACTGTGCAATCTGGATCATTGTTTTTTTCTTGATGATTTTTGTGGGGAAAAAATTGTTTATAAAATTGTATTATTATTTTGTTTGCGCATCGGTATAAATCGGCTTCCATATCCACATGCCATTCACGCATATCAACCTTTACGCTAGTTTGTGCATGTGGAGAATCCTGGATCAACAATTTCAGATCACTGAATGCAAATTCCTCCTCGTTAAATATTGCCCCCCAAAATGGTTAATACAGCCCTTCACATTCACTAGCTTTTAAACACAGGGATTAAACCTACCATGTAGAAATAACTCTGGTGTACATTAATTATCTTTAATCCCCAGAGAGATATTTGATACCCTTCAGAACACCAAGCGCGAATGATGGATCAGTCGATGAGTCAGATCAATGAATATTTAACTACAATCCCGTCCATATCTCACTGGGCTGCCGCCCCTGACCCCTGTCAATGTTGGCTCTCATTGCGAGGTCTCCACTCCAGCTGTGGTTGAGCTAGGGAGCCGGAGATTAGGGAGTGGACATTTATACATGTAGTTTCACATGGCCCAAGCATTTTGGCTGGGACTATTGGTTATTTGAGTAAATACATTAATTACATTGTGTTTTATTTATCAGTTGTACCCGTCATTATATGCCAAACCCCAGTAAATGCATGCCGACATCTTTATAGTCACTCCCATCAAATTTACTTAAGGCATCAGGAACACTTGTTTCTTTCAAAACAAAATTGTGAGTTCATTTGATATCAACAAAAAATAACAACAAAATTACGAATTATAGAAATGTAATCTTATAAAGATGAGTCTTGAGAATGACTTAAGAAGTCCGAACATGGGAAATTTTTGGGGATATCTTAAGGATGTGCATGAACGTTCAAGAGAGAAGAGCAAGCATGTGTGTGAATGAACGAACCCTCCTTAAGATGTGAGCTTCAGCAAAGTTCAAGTTCAAGTCCTGTAGTCTGGACTGAGATGCAAGAGACAGCAACCCCTTGGTAGCAACACTCAGCCAAGATCATTGGAAGAAATTGTAAACGCATGTGCCCAATTTCATCAAGTCTGCAAGCACAAAAATTTGCTAAGAACAGACAAATTTCGCTTAAAAGAAACAGGTTACCAGCCAACATTCCATAAACTCTGAATATGGCGGATGGTTCCCCCCTCCATTTTTACTTAGCAAAGAAATTATCTGAGCAGTATTTTCTGCTTTACAGCTTTATGAAATTGGGCCTAGCTCGACAGCCGAAAAAGATAATGTTGACGGTAACTTAATCGAGTGGCAAGAATACTAATTGCTTTCCTTAATTTTTGATCTATCTTCAGGTCATGCCGTAGATCCCTTATGTCGTCGCCGCTCAGCCATGGACAACGAACTCCCCCGGCAGGAACTGGTCAAATGCGTCGTGGTCGGAGACAGCTCCACCGGCAAGACGCGTCTCATTGTCGCCCGGGCAACCAAGAGTGCGATGACTAGAGCGCAGCTATTCCAGACGCACAAACCGTCCGTATGGGCCATTGATCAGTACCATAGATGTCAAGAAGTAGGTTTAACAGGTTACCTGCGAAAATATAATGAAAATACACTGTACCCAGCCTGGTTCCCAACAAAATGTTTGGCTTAATCCAATGTGTGAAAAAGAAGAAAATAGTGAGAGAAAAAAACAGGCACAATTTTCAAAAGGTAAACACATTGTTTTTGATTTGGTTTGTAACAACCAAAATAATTGTTTTTTTTAAAAAGGTTTTCAGATACAGTTTTATCAAATGTGTCTTCATTTCATAAAGAAATGTTTTTTACGGGGGAAAAAATTGTTCCAGTATGAATTTCATAAAGCTTCAGACTGAAGTTAAAAGGTGATGTTTTTCAATTACCGATCCTTCTACCTTTTTACTATAAATTGAATACATCCGTAGAAAAGCAGACACCCTAGAATTGTTTTGGGGGGCTAACATTTTGGAAATGATATGGAATAAGTAAGAAAATAAGTAAAGAAATGTGATGTTTTTCGATAACCTATCCTTCTACCTTTTTAATATAAATTTCATACATTTTTAGAAAAGCAGACACCCTAGAATTGTTTTTGGGGGGCTTACATTTTGGAAATGATATGGAATAAGTAAGAAAATAAGTAAGAACCGTGACTGTTCAAATTTTTCAACATTTATTTTTGTAGACGGCCATCTAGGCAATTCAGACTGTGACTGCACCCACCCTTAACGTCATTCTCTCTCATCAGCATATCTTGTAACGCTTATTCAATTATCCAGTCAGAAGTGGACTTCAAATTGAATTGTGATTTCCTCTAACATGTGTTTCTTTGGGGCCCTGGTTTGGTTTGTTTTAATGTAGGTGCTCGAGAATTCCTGGGAGGTCGTGGACGGAGTCAGTGTGTCACTGCGATTATGGGACACGTTCGGAGATCATGAGAAGGACCGACGATTCGCCTACGGGAGGTAGGTGGTGGTACCCCCCCCCCCCTTGCCTCTTTTATTTGTGACTTGAGGGCAAGCACAATAAATAAAACAAAGGAGAACAAGTGAAGCTGTTTTAAAAAGGTGGTTTTGGAGCTGTTCCCGTTTTTAGGGATTGAGAACTGATGGAGGACAAAATATAATAGAGCTAAGAAGTGCGTGTCAGGCGCCATATTGCAAAACACGAAAACAACTCAAACGAAGGCAAATATTTTTGTTTTGTTGTATTTCACTTTCAGAGTCCTACTGATATGTTTCAATGAAACCAAATATTGATTTATTACTCTTGAAAACGAAATTGATCAATGAAGATTAAATTTGTATTTTATACATAATAAATTGGTTCAAATAAACATTTTCATCAAAATTAAAAAATTAGGGATGAGGATGCTTATAAAGTGATGTGAATCTTGCAAATCTCTCAAATGTCAGAGTGGAACTTGTTCATCATAAAATCAGAAGTTATTTACCAATTAGCCTTGGCTTTTTTCTTGAATAGACAATTGTATGAACCTGTCTAACAGTTGTTTTCTTTTGGGCCTTTCTTCCCTCATCCAGAGCTGACGTGGTCCTCTTGCTCTTCTCAGTCGCTGATGCCGTCTCTCTAAGAAACACGGCTCGCGTCTGGCTCCCGGAAATACGTCATTTCTGCCCCCGAGCTCCCATCATTCTCTGCGGAACAAAGAACGACCTGCGATATGCAGACCTTGAAGCATTACTCAAAGAACGAGGGCCAGTGAGGTGCGTTTTTATCTGCCTGGAATTTCGATTGATGTACTTTTTGTCAAACATAAACCCTTTAATGGTAAAAAACGACTTTGTGTATGCTATAACTGTGAAAAAAAAATATTTGAGGTTGAACAAAGACAAATTGACCAGAGCAAGATTTGAACCAATGACACTCTTTCAACAGAGCTATCTAGCCCTGTTGGCAGTCTCCCGATTGTGTCAATATATTTGTTCGGAGGTGCCTGTCAGCCAGGATCACACCCAAGCATTCGATACAACCTTGAAAGCGGCAGCCAGGGGACCACCTTAAGCAGATGCATCTTTTTTATTTCAGACCTACATATATTTATTTTCAGGTTTCCAGCAACAATTTGGAAAGTTGAGATCTTTTTTAAACCTAAGAGTGCTTGTAATGGCCAATGCCATCTCTGAAATCTCATGACACATGTATTTCTTGTTACTTCTACAGCCACCACTGTACCAGGCACCGACCGTTCGACCCAAAGGGTATCGTGTCGCCCAAAGAAGGACGTCAGATAGCTAAGGAGATCAATGCATTCTATTACGAGACCAGTGCCTACACTCTCTATGGTGTGGAAGAGGTCTTTGATAATGTGGTTCGAGCGGCGCTCATTGCAAGGCGACAGCATCGCTTCTGGCAATCCAACCTTAAAAAGGTACGTTACTGTTGTATCCAGTTGAAGGGGCTGTGTCGTCATGATCAAAGCAGGCCTATAGCTGTACATTGAACTATAAACCCTCACCAAGTTACTGCACTAGCACGCCCTTCTGATGCATCACATACGAATGGAGATAGTTCAATTCCATGAACTGCCACTGGCCTACTTTGATCATGACGACACTGTACTTGTCATGGCTTATGCTCAAACATCCAATTTCTGAACATCAGACCTCTATCTTTTCACTCTTTATATAACCATCGTTGTTACTGTTGATTATAGTGTAGTGGTTAGACTGTAGGACTTGCAACTACTATGTTGTGGGTTCAGATCCCCCAAGCTAACCGCTGACTTCACAATGATTTGAATAAGTATTGTCGTCCAGTTACTAGATCACAATTCCTTGATTTGTGCAATTCATAACCATAGCATTAAACCAATGTTTGCATGGGAGAGATTGGCTGTCTCCCCTTGTGGGAGTTTTCGGAGTTCCCTTGATGGGAAGATAATCTCATTCAAAAAATACCCACATGCCCTCACAGACTTCAATTTAATTCATGGCATTCACTGGCAGCCTCTTGGTGGCGCTCTTTATTGTAAAGTTTTCATATGGGAGCTATGAATTTATAGCCCCTTTGAGGCGCATAGTTGACATTGCTCTGGTAGTTCATTGGTTTATTCAGCAATACTCTCTAATCAGGAGCTGTCTACCAGTGATTTAATCTTCTGCATTCCTTGAGCTTGAAATATCCAACTTGAAAGATTGGGAGTCAAATTTGTCCTTTATTGTGCCTTTAGGCCATGTAATCTTCGCCTAAAATATCTCAGAAATGTGGGGCTGGACAATTTGCTTGAAGACACTGAGGACATTTATGTACTAGTCGCATCTGATGACCTGGGCCCAATTTCATGGCTCTGCTCATCCTAAGTAAAGAATCATGCTTATGTAAGCATGGAATTCCGCGCTTACGTCAAGCGTCTTTCATGGGTTGACAGGGACTTTTTCCACAAGATTTGTGCGGCATCCAAAATCGGAGCGAGCAGGGACTAGCAACATGTTGTTTGTTGTACTTGGCCAAATTTATTATTATTATTAACAAGCTCATGGTTTGCAAGGAACATGACTGACATTCAGTTTAGTCTTTGTTACTTTGAAATTGTAATTAACAGACAAACCGCTTCCCTTTCAATTCAATAGTTTCTTTCCTTTCCTTGTTCAGGTTCAGAGGCCGTTGCCTCAAGCCCCCTACTTGCCACCTTGCCCCATTGAGCCAAGAATCACCGTCCCTCCATCCACGTATGACAAAGACATCTCCAGTATGCTGAGGGACCTTACATGTGCGGATGTGACGTTCGTCGTCCAGGGAGAATACATTCACGCTCATAAGGTACTCACACCAGAGCCCACTTTCATAGAACTGCTTAAGCAGAAAATATTGCTTAAAATAGTTTCTGCTCAGCAAATATCAGCAGGATCCAAATCACTGATTGTACATGAGAGGTGGTTTTATGGTTGGTAGCCATAATTTGGTGACCTTAATTTTGCTATGCTTAGCTACTTTTTGTGTTGAAGTAGCTGTATGAAATTTGGCCCTTAGAGCTGATTAAAGGCAGCGAACACTATTGGTAATTTTTTAAAAATAATTATTAGCATAAAACCTTTCTTGGTAACAAGTAGTGGGGAGCTATTGATAGTATAAAACATTGTGAAAAACGGCTTCCTCTGAAGTAATATAGTTTTCGAGAAAGATATCTCGCAACTTTTACGACCGATTGATCTCAAATTTTCACAGGTTTGTTATTTTATGCATATGTTGAGAAGACTGGTCTTTGACAATGCCAATAGTGTCGAGTATCTTTAAGCACAAAATATAGCTACATGTAAGCACAAACCAAATGTCACATGCACCACTTCTGACGAGTATACTGCTAAATTTTGCCTAGCAAAATTTTCTGCTTTTAAAAGCAGTTCTATGATATTGGACCCTCGTTTTGAACCCTCTCAATGAGAAATAGTTCTAAACCAGTTATGGCTCCAACAATTTTGAAAGTGAAATATTTAGTGTGTCAGAGTTCATCAGATATTGTATGTCTTAGGGCCATTCAGAAAATGTTACACAAAAAAGTAATAATAATTTCTTCTTTAAATTTGGGAATGAGTAGGGTGAAACCAATAACTGAAATTCAAAATTTAATTTGGTTTAACAATTGTGAAAGAGGAAGCAAAATACCAAGTTGGCCAAGATCGCCAGTTTCATTCCTGATTTAACTACAAGGTTGTTTGTTCAAGCCAGGAAAAGCCATTGAAAACTACTGATGTTCGAGATCTTTGATCTAAGATATCTGGTTCATTATGAAGCAATACTTTGTTCTTCAGTGTAAAGATTATATTATAAAACTTTTTAATTTTTAAAAATCTTTATCAAATTTGTTTAACATTGACGTTTCTGAATGGCCCCTAAACACATATAATAATAAATAATAAAATAATAAAATGGACCTTGGTCCAGCGCATCAGTTGTAGTTTCTAACAACTATCTGTTTGTTTAAATACATCTTGATTTTTGTTAATGAACCTTTCCTTCAGCTCACTCCAATAATGGTGGCCAGCAACCGACCTGGTATGTCATTAACACGCAGTCATGATCAGCTTCCCACACTGTAATTGCCTAATGGTAGTCTATGAAATGACTATGATTCTTAACTTTGTTTTTTTACCCTTACCTGATGTGTGTTTGCACTGTATACTCCGCAGTTCTGTGAAATAAAGAATCACAGATTACTTGGGTGGGACTCAAACCCATGACCTTTGCAATTCTAGACCAAATGTCTTACCAACTAGACCACCGAGATTGCCTGGTAGCTAAAGGCATTCTGATTCCTATATTTTAGCAGAGGGTACCGCAACGATTAATGATTCTGACTATGATTCACAGACTATAACTCTATCTTTGTGTTCAAGGTGTGCCTCATAGCAGCCTCATCTGTCTTCCACGATCTCTTCATGCTGGACCTCTCTGACCAGTTGGACAGCTCCGCATCTCAAGACAAAGAGAGCTCTAATAAAGACAGCCATTTGTACGGCCACCAGCACTGGTCAAGTCCTGTCTCTGTCCCACAGCAGCTCATGTCCACCTCGCCGGACATCATCGAAACCCCACCAGACAACTCATCCCATCATCACCAAAGCAACTGCGATAGAGACCGAGTCCTCATGGAGGATGGATGCATGAGCATCTCCCCGAATGGGAACACCTGTGTGATTTCCGCCCCCGCCAAAGAGACCCCTCCCGCCGTGCTCCCTGACGAGGAGGACGACAGAACTGATTTCGAGGAGTCGATGGAGAGAGTGGATGATGTCAATGTGCCAACAGTAGAGGCTACCATTGTGCCTATGAGTTTAAGATACCTCCCCGGGAAGGTGATGAACCACCCGGCCTTCCATTCGATTCATCTGCAGCAGGCAGAGGACCTGATCACCGGGAGGCCCAAGCTGCGTAGCGTGGTCGTCTTGAACTGTAAGATCACCCCGGACGCATTCAGGGCGGTGCTGTGGTTCCTCTACACGGGCTCCCTCAACACAGAGAAGTGTGCTAACCTGAGCGACGTGATCACAGCGGCGTCGCTGTTGGACTTGCCGGACGTGGTGTCGGCCATCGCGAACATTAAACACCAGGAGGAGTATATGAACCTGGAGATTGCTGAGGCCTTTCTAGACAGGCGGAGAGATCGGTTCAGGGAGCTGTTTGCCGACAAGGGATTCTTATCAGGTGATTATTAGAGAGAGTTCCGAGTATATTTTAATTTGTTTTATTCATCAAGGGTAATAATAACTAATTTGTATAATACAAATTTTACATCACATATTCTATCAGACTAACAAGCCATCATTTGAACACAATATTACACAGAGTTTATAGTTATTCTTATTCAACTGAAAAAAATACACAACCACCTGACTTGTCCAGTCAATAGTTTACTAGCACGACATTAAAACCTCTGGCCTTGAGCCTGTGGTCCAGTATAAAATGCAAACCCTGAATTATGGACCAGGCTAGATGAACGCCAGAATGTTCCATTGGATTGTTCCCAAATTTTGGCAAAATGTTACAGTCAAGCAGAGCATCTGGCAGTCGTCTGAATTGCAAGCAATTGCCCTCGAAAATTGTCTTTCGCCACATGACTGTACCTGCTTGTTGAAACACTCCTGCTTGTTGAGACGCAACCTTTTGCGCCAATTCGGCTGTCGGTGCTGCAAAAGGAGTTGAG
This sequence comes from Asterias amurensis, assembly GCF_032118995.1. Taxonomy (NCBI): domain Eukaryota; kingdom Metazoa; phylum Echinodermata; class Asteroidea; order Forcipulatida; family Asteriidae; genus Asterias; species Asterias amurensis. The sequence goes on along the minus strand of NC_092655.1, from coordinate 5,595,128 downwards.
ATGGTTTCAGGAGGCCCAGTTTTGAAGGCCCACATGATACAATGTTTAAAAAGTTCTGAATCACTGCTTATTATTAGAAGTAAATATTTGTATGTGTATGGTTGTAGACATGGTGATCAAGCTTGACGATGGAGCAGTTATAACTCACATGAGTCTATTGATGGTTCGCTGTGACCCAATGCTTGCCATGCTCAGTCGCCATTTCAAAGAACGATCTCATCAAGAGGTATGTACAACTCATTCAAGAACTCACCACTCTTCCTTCTTTAACCCTTTTCTAACCATCAACGCCTTCATCAGGTTACTACGCTTGTACCCCCTTTTTCTTACCATTGGTGACTTGAGCTGACTGCACTCATAACCCCTCTTCTTTACCATGAATGATGTTAGTCTACTGCACTCACCTGGTTATATTCCCTCCATGGAAAGTTCCAAAGCCTGCTTATTACGCATTTTTCGTTTTAAAATGAAATTTGCAGAGTGATAATATTGTCTATGAGATTTGAGGGAGTCCCCTTGATCCACTAAAGCAAAAGTAGTAGTTCCGTCCGATTTTCTACCTTTCGCCTAAGTAGTATTTAAAAAGCAGGACAGTTCGTTTTAGAACTGAGAAGTCTCCTGAATTCCAAAAATCTACTCTGCTATAGTAGAATATAAAGCAAGACAAGTTCTCAAAGGAACATAATCTACGTAGCAAGTAGACCAAATATATATTGATAGTAACTTTGTTAACTGTAAACCATAATCAATATTGTTCAAATCTCTTTGTTTGACAAACAGGTGGTCTTGATCGGTTTCAAGAAGAACACCTTCAAGGCAGTCCTGGTGTACCTCTACACGGACCAGTTTCCAGACCAGCTGACCCGTAGCGAGATGCTATCCGTCATCGAGGTGGCTAACTTCCTGTGTCTACCCAGGCTGGTGGCGTTGGCCGAGCAACGCCTGGTGCAGAGCTTCCAGGGGGACGCAACGGGCGAGTGCGATATCGGAGAGAGTATCTCATGTCTATTGGAGACATGTAAGGTAAATGAGAAAGGTGGCTCAAAAAGTCTGGTGGAATCTAAGAACAAAATATCACATGATATAAATAGTAACAACTAGTTGTTCAATTTATAGTGCATTTAAAAAAACATTGTATCAATGCGCTCTACATTAGTACCCTGGTCATTGAGCCATTAACATAAAGTTTCTCAGCTCCCTGTGGAGTATACAGCACAAGCTGCTGTGGCGCTCCAGGAGGCTTTTTCATACACAATATCAACCTTTACCCTCGCAGGTACCCATTTATACCCTAGGGTCAAGAGAAGCATTTATAGTGAAGTGTCTTGCTCAAGGACTCAAGTGTCATGACTGGGATTCGAACCTTCAACCCAATGGCCCAAAAAACAGAACTTGAATTTGATGCTCCAAACCAATCGGCCATGAAATCGTAGTTCTCATACCTATTTTTCGTCATGTGAAATTGGTTCACGCAGTTCAAAGTACTTTGAGTTGTTACTGACAGTTAATGTGATGAGCAGACTGCAAACTTTTCATTAAATTCGCCATTTTTACACCCAATCTTTCCTGATCTCAGTTACACAATGCAGACCAGCTATACCATTGGTGCGTCCATCACATGGCGATCCACTACGATGACATCATGAAGAAGCACCCCCGCCTCCTGCGCGAGATTAGCCAAGAGGTCTGTAAGCAGATCCACTGCCAGCGCTGGCCACCAGTCTACTATCTACAGGAAGCCGAAGAATACGAGCAGCAGCAACGAGAGAAGAAACGCCTCGCTGATCGCGCAAAGAAACACAAATGGTGTCTAAAGTAAAACCTCTCCTCTTTCGGTACGGTCAATGTGTAACAACTTCAGGAAAACTTGTTGTCGATAACTTAGCTGTTCCTTTTTTGGACCATTGATTTATGAATCACAAACAAAAACTCAAAACCACCAGTCAATTCTCAGGTCACTTGATTTCTCTCACATCTTTTATGGCGATTATGATAATGGTTATGATGATTATGATGGGGAATCCTTGTCATTTAAATAGGCTCCTTGCTTAATCTGCTGATTCGGCTGTGTTAGCTGATCTAGATCTTGGTCAACATTATGTTGTTAGAGTCTCATGTTGCATGAAAAGCTACAATAAGCGCGGGAGTGGGGGGGGGGGGGTGCGTTTCATCAAGCCAGCCTTCCAACAGAAGAGCTCTTTAAAGCTTGTAGAATCCATTTGTGACAAAGTCAGGAACATGCCATAGACCAATTTCATGGCAAATTGTCACCATCTTACAAGGAAACCTCCCCCTATTAGCTGAAGTGAAAAAACCTCTTAATGCATGCAACCAACCTTGCCAGAAATACCGAGGCACGCCACCTTTTCTGGACCATACTGAGTCCTTCATTTTGCAGCACAGGACCTATGGTTTACGTCCCATCTGAAGGACGAAGCAATAATGTTCAGTGTATTGCACTTGACATAACCTAGGACTTTTCGCTTGTGAGTGAGCGTACATCACGCTGCTAAAGCATTCTCCGCTTATACAGCTAGTTCAGAAATTGAGCCTAGTCTGTAAGTGGAGAATGGGGATTGTAAGGGCAGAATTCTGCGATAAGCAGAGCTATGAAACTTGTTTCAATTGCTTATTTACAAACAGGAGCATGAAATGGGGTAGAAACAGTACCCTTGTAACAACTAATATTTGCAATTTCTTAAACAATATCATCTCTTTTATTTAACTGTTTTATTGTGTTGATTTTGCACATGTACATGTAGGCTCACTGGTAAACTGGCCACAATTGCCAATACAGTATTACTGTTAACACTTATAGACTGTGCAAGTCCCACTTTCCCAACGACAAAATATAATTTCTACAGTCATAACCTCTGTTTAACTTAACAGCAGAATCCTGCACACTTATAACTCAATATGGTTGAGAACAAGTTGGTTTGTGAAGTTTGAATGCACGCAAGACTTACATATAGTCTATTAAGCCTTTGCAATTCCAGCTTGAGTTCAGGCCTGAGATCCTCAAGGTTATCGCCTGTGTTGCCCAGAGCCCAATTTCATAGAGCAGCTTAAGCACACAAAGGAGTTAAGCATAACCAAATTATGCTTACCAGAACAAGGTTACCAGCCAAACTACCATGTCACGTGTACCATTTGAGCCTGGTATCCTGCTCATTTCTGCTAAGCAGAAAACTACTAAGTAATGTTATCTGCTCTATGAAATTGGTTCTTGGTCTTGATCTTGGTGCCCCTTAATTTGTTTCGGAGAGATTTTCCAGTGGAAGTGACCTTTTGCTAAATGAAAATGGCCTTGTCCTCTCAAGGGCCGGTCGAATTCACGAGCAAAACCAACTATCTACGCCGAATGCCTTACCTTCGCCTAGATCTTTATCTTGTTTGTTGATTGATTTTTATTTTTATTTATCTTAGTAATATAAAATTATGTACAATCATTCAATGATTGGTTAATTATGTTTGTTTATGTTTCTTGAAAATATGTCTACAAAATATTGAATATTTATGAGAATATTTTCATCGGCTGAAAGATGGAGAATTCCCCTCAAGTTGGAATAAGTCCTAAGTTTGTGGGATTGTCAAAGTTTGGGCGGAACATCCGAAAAAAGTATACCATTGTTGTCTGTGTCTGTCGTACTCGCTATTGGAGTACATGCCTGTATGCCAAAACTAACTTGATCAACCAATGTGAAAGCTGAAATTTACCATACAGCTGAAATGGCAGTGTGCATGAACTGTCCTCAAAGCATGATTACGACACACAAAGCTGGGTTCCATTTCTATTGTTGCTTGAAGAATGTCGCGTACACTTTAGCTATGTATGTTTTATTTAAACTTAATGAAATAAAGCTATCTATCAGTTTTGTATCTTGAGAAAATAGAATCGGCTTTTGCAGACAACTTATTACCACCCAAAAGGACTGATGGTATACATGCAAAAAATATTTAATTGCTTGATGATTCGAGAGAGTCGAAACATGAGGCCATGATTTATTTTTGGCAGTTGATTACTTTTCATGAATGAGGAACGCGTCTACATATAGACTGGTGCTATTGATTTTGCTCACCACTTGATTGGCTTGTATAGGGAACATGACCACATTGATTACGTTACTTAAAAGCATTTAAGCAAATCCACTTTCCAGACTTCACAAATCGGTCTTTTGTTTTCCTTAAGTGTTCACAATTATTTCATTATTTTGGACTAAAGGTCACCCACAGTTTGCCATCAACAAGTCTAGAAATTGTGGGGTGTGGTGTTGCAACAGAAAAGGCCCTGCATTACCAAACAAAATGTACCTCATTTAGATTAAAGAAGGCTGACACTTGGTGTGTACTCACTTAAAAACTTACCTCTTTTCCAATGATGTGATTGGCTGCTTAATGCTTATCTAACATTATGTAAATTAATGTGATTTATAATGAACATACCCAGTCTCTGTGAGACTTTATCATTGTACGATGTTCGTGTAACACTGTTCTAAACATTTGTATTTGTGAACTGCATGTGAACATGTTGTACATCAAACACTTGAATAATAATCTGTGCCCCTTTCTTGCTAGAGTTGTTTTGAGTTTAGAGCTCAGCTGATTGGCTGACAGATATCCAATCATAGTAGCTTTCTCAATAGCAAGATTGGGTAAATTTTGTGAGGCCTAGAACTTCATAAAGGTAACAGAGGCAATGGAGGCTTTTGGAAGATGGTGGCTTAAAGCCTGGTTCATACTTCCTGCGAATGGGAATGCAAAGCGAATTTGACATGAATTTGACGTCACAACTCTCCTTTTTCAGCAATATTCAAGTGAGTTGAGCAGAGTTGAACTGCTGCGAATTATTCGTTGCGAATATGTTATGTCAACATTCGCCTGGCATTAGCATTTGCAGGAAGTATGAACCAGGCTTTAGATTTAAAAAATGTTGTTTTGAGTATGCTAATTTTGAATGATTGTGCAACTAATTTTGGTGACCAAAAGCATTTAATAAAGCCTGTAAGCAAAACTCAGAATAGTATTGCTTAGGAGATTCAGGCTACCAGCTCAAATTACCCTAAGTTTGCATTGTTGTGGCTGATGCCAGACTCAGCTTCTGCTAAGCAAAGAAATTTGTCAAGCTGTACTTTCTGCTTAACAGCTTTTTGAAATTGGGCCCAGCTAGCTCTCTATAAATGGCTCCAGATCTGTTACATTGGTTTGATGATCATATTTTCCAGATGGAGAAGTGGCTTTTAACAAATCGAAGACGTTTCCTCACACTTTGCTGAATGAAGTTCTAGGTTTTGTATCGTGTGCTAATACCTTTTGCAACTGTTAGATCATCAGAATTACTTAGAGGGGTCCGTGTGATATCCCCCCCCCCCTCCCCACCACCACCCCAAATCCGCCATCTGTAAATTATCCTTTACAAAATTTTCAAAACTATTTTTGAAAGAGTTGAAAAAAACAAAAACTGATATTTGTGCTGGGAAGATGTATTGACTTTCCGATATTTGAGAAATTATTTTTGTGACTCTTAACTGATTTTATGTGACTTAAAAAGGACATTGTTTATGTTCACTGTCAAGGCTGAAGTGCCCAAAATAGCTAGTTGTCGTATGTTCCCATAATAGCGCCCTCTTGTGATAACGTATGTATGGAACTATTTACATCTGGTGTAGAATCTATATGATGAAGTTTTCATAGTCTGTCCGCTACATATTCGCCTAAATTCCATTTCATATTTCTTCCATTGATAATAATGTATTTATCTAATATTATTTGAAAGGTTTTAATCAGATTTTCTTATTTCCAATTTTTGTTTTTTAAACTTCTTCCCCCATAAAGTTTACTATAAGGAAATGATCAGAATACCTACTTGTGGTTTTGCTTAAGTTTTTGTGGGGATGTCATCAAACAACCATTGGTCTCTTTTGACATTTGCAACTCTTTGTTTAATGTAAAACTTCCACTAATGCACCTTCCATTTGTTTGTGGCAGACAAAATGAACAAACACTGTTATTTCTGTATTATGTGCATGCTTAGAAAGTGTAAATTAATAATAGGGTTTGTGTAGGCTGATGAGTGTTAGTTGAATTTAAGTGTTTGCGGAACGATAGTGCAGATAAAATGAAAAGCAGTGTTATAATGAAAAGATAAGTTTTTATATAGAAATGTTGTATAAGGCTGGTATTTAAAATACAGTGTTCTTCACATTGATCCTGAGACTTTTCTGTAAAAGTGCGGTGTGAGGTTTTTTTGTGTGAGAATGGAGTGAGCACATTGTCAACTTAGCGCATGCTTTGAGAGAACTTGTTATTTCAAAGGACTTAAAGATCATCTGTTTTAATCTAAGTTGTGGCTTAAGCAAGTCATGGCACCAGAATTTAATCAATTTGCATATGGCTTATTCCAACTATTTAATGCAATCTCTGTGTTGAAATCTCTGATGGTGTATGATATGTCAAGCACAATTATTCTGAGGCCATTTTGCTGAATCCATCAGTTGAAAATGGCCCTGTCCCTCTAAACCCAATATAATGTTTTCCCCCGAAGCCCACAGAGGAGCTACAGATATCATTGACTTAAGCAAGTGGAACCAGAATTTAATCAATTTGCATATGGTTTATTCCAACTATTTAATGCAATCTCTGTGTTGAAATCTCTGATGGTGTATGATATGCCAAACACAATTATTCTGAGACCATTTTGCTGAATCCATCAGTTGAAAATGGCCCTGTCCCTCTAAACCCAATTTAATGTTTTTCCCTGAAGCCCACAGAGGAGTTACAGATATCATTGAGAGTGAGATTGATGAAGTTGAAATGAAGTCACAGTTTCCTCCCTTTGTCTTGAGGCAATAATGTGAGAGTGGATTCAGAGATTGCAATTGAATTGTCACCCAAATGTCTGCATTTATTCCCAGTAATGCAATATTACTTTGGATTTCATGCAGACACTAAGCTTTCAACACAAAGTTCCCATTGAGTGTTGCATTGTTGCTGCGAAAATCTATTCCTATCCCAGTTAATTTGTATCAGGTTTTTTGTATCTAAACACTGACATTCCTTAAACGTCAAAAACACAAAAAGTACTATGATAAAACTTCCCTTTAAAGTTGCTGTCTTCATTGCTCTGCATTTAACATCAATTTCAAACCATTGGCCTGAGCCCAATTTCATAAAGCTGTTTAGCAGAAAATACTGTTTTTCTTTGCTTAGCATAAAATTAGTTTGGTACCAGTTGCAACAATGTGTATGGAATGTTGGCTGATAACATATTTCTGCTAAGTAATATTTTTCTGTGCTAAGCAATTTTTTGTGCTTCAAGGGTTTATGAAATGGGGCTCTGCTCTAAAACTTTTTAGGAGCACTCAACCCAAAGTCAAATGTTAGAATTTCTAAGAAAGTAGGGAAAAATTGCACCTTTAAGCTGCAAGATATTAAACGGCCTGTACAAAGTTGGTTTTGAATTGTGTAATCGTATCGTACCGGCGCCCTTCAAAATGGTATGATTAAAATGCTGAACTTTTAGTTAATGAGAAAACAAGAATATGAGTAAACAAAAGTATCAGTAAACAAAAGTAATGTAATTTTTAAAGTATACAATGACAGGGATGTTTTACGTATTTTAATTTCAAATTGAACAATAACTGCACAATCAATAATGTGGAAGTTCAGTATATCTTTCCAATAAGCAGGGTTGGAAGGCGTTTTGAGGAGATATTTGTCACACATTGTGGCTTTTTACAGTTTTTGCGAAGAGCCTTTAGAACAACATCATGTACATGTTGTTCGCGCAGAGTTGTGTTGTGGAGTTGGTTATATCTGCTGTGAATACAATTGTTGCAGTTACAGAAGCGGACAAAATTTCCTTGATTATTGCAGGCAATTTGTAGTAAGAGATATTTAAATTTATTGCAAAAGTTTTTTATTTTGCTTGTAGGCTATATGTATCCAAATAACATAATACACTGGTTAGTAACGCTGTATGAAGTTAAGCCTATTGTTATGTAAATTGTGCAATAGATGATTGGACAAACAATAAAGGTGAAATATCCTCATTTTATATTGTGGTTTAATTGATTCTCTTTTTGATACCAATAATGTGAGGTAGCTCTTTGTAATTGAAATCCCACAGGAAATGCACTGAGATGATCGAAACCTTTAAGCTGCTCAAGGGATTGGAAAAAGTCGACTGCAAGAAATTCTTTAATACAGCTAGAAACACCAGTACGAGGGGCCACTCTCTTAAAATGTACTAGCCGGATCTCAACTAAAACATTGGGTGCAGAAGGAACTTCTCATTGGAACAGTCTCCCACACAAAGTAGTAAATGCTAAAACAGTGTCAACATTCAAGAAAGAGCTTGATGCCTATGGGAAGGAATCAATGATAGGATATGGGGTCACAAAGGCACAAGTAAGTAGGAATGATTCGTCTTTATGAGAAAAATTTTCAGAGGTGTTCAATTTACTGTAAAAGTTTTAATGTCAATTGAAAGGTATATTCTAAATAATATGATATTCAATGACAGGATTGGTAAGGATAAAAACATTTAGTCTCAACCATTTTTACTGTGAATTTTGCTGCTGAAATAAAATCATATTTGGAAAAACCTTAAAACAATTAACCAATTAAGGACAATGCTGAATATTGTTTTTGGTTCACTATTTACTCCCCGAGTCTCACAATGAATTGAAGCCATTTTTTAAAAATCGATTTAGGATTTAGTGTGTGTGGGGTACTAAACCCCTATTTTAAATAAGTATGAAGAAGATATGTTGGGTTTGATAAGAGCTGGACTTGAACCCACCCTCTAGGTTAACATACTGCCGCTCTAACTAAAGATACAATAAGTATAGCACCAGCAACCGACTAAAAAAAGACGCTCATGGCACGGGAGGAAAACCATCTTAAGACTGCGATTTGTGTAAGTAGGCTTTTTTAAACAGGTCAAATTTGTATGTTTTTCTTGAATGTTGTGTAGGAAAATTTGCCCCTCGTTATTTTGGGCAGATGCAGCAGAAAATAACATGCCCAAAAAGAGTGAAGATCATGGGCTGAATAATAGAGAAAAGACCCCGCTGTATGAGCGGGCTGATGATGAAGCATCATGAGCTCATTCGTCTATTGTAAGTTTGGCAAGAAATGTGACTGATAATAAGAAAAGCCTAAGCTCGTGCCATTGCAATGGCAAGTAATAACCTGGTTCTCCTCAGGAGTCCTATCTTTTTTAACCACACACCAAAATAATTAACTTTGTAAAAACATATTGAAAGAGCGCCCTCTTTTGACATTAATACTGTAGTTCAAATGTGTAATTGTTCAAACAACTGCTGCCCCTCCCTACGGAAAAATACTCACCTGCACGTCTCGCGCATCTATTTTACGATTAATGCTCGTTTTTGCTCAAATTTGAGAGAGAACTTTTTTATCAAATTTTGTTTTTAACCTTTAAAAATAATTTAGAGACAAATAAGACAAATTTATGACGGTTTGATAATTCTAACGGACAACTTTGTGCAGTGGGAGCGGCTTACACAGCGGGGAGAACAAAAACAGCCACAACAGAACGTCTGCCTGCGCTTTCAGACAGGCGCTTTTATAGCCCAGTTGGGCCACTCGTGGAAACTGTGAAAGCAGACAACAGGCAACTGATATCGCGTCTTTTTCAAGGGCACACAATTGGGCTAATTTCAGCGCCTAAATTTTTGCTACGGTGCTGCTGGTGTACTTGTGGATACGTAAGTACGGAGAGCGGCGAAAACTGTGTTTCTAATTGCTTTTTCTGGGAGGATTTTAACGCAAAAAGTGGATATATTACATTTTGTGGTAAGTTATCAATGTTATCAATGTTTGTGATTTTTGTGTAACATAAAATGGTTTGAAAAGCACCATTTTCAAACGGTGAAGTGAAAAGCTTCCATGCTGTTCTAGTTTCTGAGCAAACGACAGATGTGTACAGAAAAAAAACAGGCGTGAGGCGTGGGCTTGTACACGAAGTTTAATTTAGCGCGTAGCTTTGCCATGGTTGTCACGCCTGAAGTGGCTTGGTTGACACAGGCCAGACAATTGCCCAGCCTATATTGTGTCCAGTTCCACTGCCATGGACACTAGATACTGAATACGTAATAGAGAAGGCTTATTTTGACGGTTGAAAACTAACTTAATCTCCACGATTGACTGTGCCAACCAACTGTCAACTGGGCCATGCACGCTGGAGCGGTTCTGACCTCCACCATGTCCACCATCATCATGTTTTTCAATTTCGTTTTACTGGACTCCCGAGAGATTTAGAAAAGGCTTCAATTAGAATTTAACTGTGTCAACTTTGCTGAGGCAAAATAATATTTTTAATAGTGTCAAGTCTATGTATGATAATAAATGCATGGAATTTGAATTTGATAATTAATTGTTGTGTTAAACAATTCTTGAGTTGAAACTGAAGTCACAAACAACACTAAATTGTGCTTTAAGACAGCAACCATACCAGCATAGTACAACAGGACAACAATTGTTTTTTTTAAGAGTAGGCCTACAACTTCATACGTAGTGACGTACTAGTTCATTTTGGTTAGTTCTTGGTTGAAGAACTTTTCTAAGTTAACAACAGAGACACCCCCACGCCACAGTGAAGTCTCTCATTCTCACTAAAAATAGGTATCTTTAAATTTTATCAAGTTTCATTTCGATAGATAGTAAGTACAACCAAATTGTGAAAATTTAATCAAGTTTCAGTTGGGTCACATTTTTTGACTTTTTTTTTAGTGACAAAAATAGTTTAGGACAAATGTACTGTAGCCTACCTGTATTGTATGAACTTTACAATCAGTGAGCTGTCAATTTCTTGTCAGTTGTTTTTATAACGTCATGACCTTGATCCAGTGATTGTGTTTTAAACACTTTTTGTTGTTGCTTTTTACAAAACAAAATTGTGTGATTCGTTCAATCACTTTATGATCAACCACTTTAGAGATGGATAAGGGACTGGAATATTAGTTACAGGTAAGGTCATACTTTGACCTGGAACAAAATGTGTTAGTTATAGCTGTCCGAAAATCTTGTTGTCTGTAAAGATTGGTATTTGGTAAAACATCTATGCCCCTATGTTAAATCATAATTTACTACAGATGTATGTTGTGAACACTTTGATTGAGCAGGAGATTGTTGTTATGACCTCGTCCTCGTTGGTCTAACTGGTAAACATTGCTAGATTTTTGAATAGATATTAGACGGCTTCTTCCATCATTGTGATTGGATATTTAGCTTCATCCACGCCTGGAGGGTGACTCAACTGGCATGACCGGTCAAGCATGGTTCAAGGAAACTCACCCTATTGTGAGTAGTGGTACAGATTGACCAGTCACACAATGCCCAAACAACACACTGTTAGGGCGAACCTCATGTCTGAAGTCTGAACAGCTACTATGTAACAGCTGTAGTTAGAGTTGAATTGCAAAAGCACGAGTACAAATATCAGGTTGAGGCAAAATTGAATTTGAATCATATTACCTGTAGCATGATTAAACAGTTTACCCTCTACCCTTGAAGAAACACAAATATTTTATAGTTAAATTAATAAAAAGAATTAATAAAAAAATTAAGCATTTCTTATGGTCCTTTCACACAAGAATCTTTTTTAGCAGAGACCTTGTGAATAAAATCACATCATTGTTAAAAAATGACAAATTCTAGTTGTGTGAAAGCTACATGTATCCTTGTTAAATAATAACCAAGGACCATCAATTAGCTACTCTTACTGAAGGAAAAACCCAGCCCTTGCCTCACAGTGAGCAGTGTAGATAATTCACTTCAGACAAAATATTCCATTATGAGTTCATACACAATGGTAGTCAAGCATTGATTGTTTTTTTTTTAAATTAGCTGTATGTGGAAAATAACAATAGCCATTGTATGATTTGTATTCAAAGAATTTTCAACTGGCATGCAATTTATTCTAGAGAACCCAGAAGCAAAGCAAACCAAAGAATTTGGCTTATTCATAGTATGGTGCAAGTTTATGACTAATTTACTTGCACCATGGCTCCACCAGGCAGTTTAAAATCCTTGTGAATCTATAATGAGGCAATTATTTATGACTTGAGTGAACCACGTACGATGCGTAGCGCTCTCAGCAAAGAGGTTCTTGGCTGAAGACCGATGCATCAGAGTGACTCACAATGATTCATGTTCAACTCGCGCCAGCCAGACATGACAACTTGCTCTCCATCCCCCCCTCACCTTTTTCTCCAGGCATTACGTGTTTGACGATTTGCCTTTACACCTTGTTTTGGAATTAATTTGATCAAGACTGGATCATTGCATTCAAACAAATAATAGGAATAATAATTGTGGCTGTGATACTTATAGGGGCACAATTATAAACAAAATTACAAATTGGACATTTTTATAAAGCGCCTTTTACTAGAGCATGCAAAGCGATGGAAAAAAATAAAAACAGAAAAACAGAAGCTGGAAGAAACCCAGATTCAACTTTGTATTATTATTGAACCCATGACCCATATATGAAGATATAATACAACTTTAATAACAAAATGTATAACAACAAAATCAATTGTAAAACATTAGTTTAATATTTTACTCTCATAAATAATAGTGTAGTGTAATGTGTATTAGAAATGGCTTGTTTATTTAGATTTTGTAAAATCAATAACTCACAATGTAACTATGTACTACATTTCAAAATAACTTCTGAAATATTTTCTATCTGTACATTGTACAATATGCAATCCTCAATGTATAAAAATAGATGTTTATTTTGATTTCCATGGTTTAAGTTCTACATTATCACATGTAAATGACCCATTAGTCACTGCCGACCAGTATATTTATACTGAACGTAAATAGTTTATTTGGTATAATGTAAATAATATGCGTGTACACTACAACTCCGCTTGCACAAGATGAGGGTTGGTTGCTCTGAATTACGTGCATTGCTATGTGTATTGCTTTGGCATTGGGTTAATTTTTCATTCAGTTTGCTTATTTTATTGCAACTTCGCAACCTGAATTCCATTCTAAATCAACCCATGTTTTTAAAAGATAAAATTATATGTTTTGATTTATTTTGTGGTTATTATTTTTTGGAAGGGTCCTTCCTTAGAGTCATCTGTTATAGAAGTGGGGAAAAGGAAAATGTAGTGTTCAATTACATAATGACAAATAAGAACATGTGTTTTCTGCTTGCAATGGTATGCCTGAACCTTGGTTGACCTGCAAGTATTGTTCTGGCTTGTTTGGGGGAAAAAACCCAAACATTGCCAAATAAAGTTGTTGCTCTAAAAACAATGACAAACCAGCTACCTGAGTGAGAAGAAAAGAGTAAGATTTTCCCGGGCAATTGTTGAATGGAGCCAGGAAGTAGTGAATTAAGGAAATTGTTGTTTTCCTATCACCGCAATCCAGGAAGTGAAATTCCAGTCTCAATAAATCTGAATTGACGCAGATATAGCATCTGTTTCACCTTCACTTTGGTAAAAGAATATCATTACCGATTGGAAAGTATCCTGCATGACAGGATATTAGTTGTACGTGCATTGTTTTGATTAAAACAAAATACTACTCATGTATGATGTAGTAAGCATGACACGATTCTTTTGAAAAGGACACTGCGTCCAATACACCAAATTAAATTTCTTCTCATCGCAGAAGTAAATACAGTACAAAATAATAAATAATATGCAGTGCCTTTTGCTGAGAATTGCTAATCTAAACTTTATTCTGGAAATTTTAATGTTTTTATCAACCCCTGGGGATATTTTGTCACCTACTTTCACAACCGCCATTACAGTTTAAAGGAAACTGTTTATGCCTGGCTGGCCACAGGGATTGGGTTTAGTGTGTCGTAACAATACCAGGCCAGACACTTTTCACACTGTTTTATAGCACTGTTTACTACCACCCATAGTTCCATTCTGTGTCAAGTGTACAGTTAAAAAAAACGCACCTTTACAACTTGAGCATTCAGCTCAAGTTTTGTGAGATTTCAGTAGAAAGGCCTAGACAAAATTTAATTTAAAACCCTTGTGTGAATGTGATAAAGTTGCTCTTTGCAACATAAAACAAAATGGATTTTATTAAAGTGAGACCTGGTTTTTATTTTGTGACTGTTGTGTAAATGAAAAACATGTAATAAATGTGTTTTTGTTGCTAAGAGTTTCCAAGTTGTAAATACATCGCTGGCATACTTTGCATTCACAAGCGACACATGAAATTTAAATCAGAGAAAGTACAGGGACATACAAAATGTAAATGTGATGAACATGTTCACAATGAATGATGGGCTTTTGGCAGATATTGAGTTTTTATTCACACTTTGTTGATGACACGACCTGGTTTTCATGAGGAACATCACACCAGCGACAGTGAGCAATGTGATCCAAGTCCTGCACTGCGGGGATCCAGCTAGTATAATCCCAGTATACCAGTGAACAACTGATATAGTCAGTGCTCCGTTGTATTGTATGTTGGGTACCGGTGCAGCTCATAATTGGACAGCGCAGACATTCTATTGAAGTCCTGACCTTGGGCTGGCACCCTGATTATTTCTAAAATTGTTAGTGCTGGATACACACTACAGGGGCCTGATTGTGATTTTTCAATATCACCACCAGACTATATTTAGGCCTACTGCATGCATAATTACATGTAGACATTGTACATTAGGCCTACCACATTATAACTACGATGGTTTGGAAATGATTAACAACATTTCCGATTATATTTGTTATATAGTCTCAAGGTCTGTTTTCTATTTTTTGTTTTCTTATTTTTTTATTATATTGTAACTGAGATTCAAGAATCAAGTGCTGTGGTCTTTGGACCCATGTTTCTTTGGAGCAATCGAGCCGTGCAAACCTACCCATTGGAATATTGTTTACCAATTCAATTTTATCAAGTACGTTTTATGATATCACCTGTCTAAATAAGCGATGCTGAGAGATAAATCGCAAGTTCACGTCTGACTTCTCTGGAACTATGTAATTGAACTAAAAACTTGCATACTTAATTGTGAAATGAGTCTAACTAAATTGCAATTTTTATCTGTTTTGTTGATGGAGCATATCAGGATTTTAGGCTCATATTCATCTGAACAAATTATATTGTGAAATATGAAGACTTGGTACTGTGTGCATGGTACATCCTACGTATTTTCAGCATTAAAAAATAGAACACAATTTTGCATTGGTTGGGAGGGGGGAGTGCTGTAATTCTCTTGAAAGCAAAACAAAATATGTCTGCCTTAAAAAAAGCCTAATGAAACTTAGGTCAGGTTTGTGAATGTGCTATAAATCATGTTCCATCCTGGGGTCATGAATACATTGCTTTATCAGATTTAGACACAATTGTTCATCCAAGTTTTTCAGTAATATTTTTTTTTATACATGTAGTGACTACCGTATGTAAGTTTTTCTTGTTATTTTTAAAGAATCAATGTTGTTGAAAAGACTGCATGATTGCACGCCTGGCTCAACAACATTGAGAGATTTTGCTTTGTTAGCCAGCCCTAATTGGCTTCACTTGATATGTTGTCCCATGTTGTCATGCTTTAAGTGTTGTCGTAATGAACACCTCCATGTGCCATACTGAAGTGCTTAGGTTTAGAGTAACATAATTATGTATGATCAACTCCATGTCATGTTCTACTATTGCAACAGTGAAACAAGAGAATTGTTTTGTCACACTTTGGCATTTTCAATGGAAATTATATCATTGGTAGTTGCTGTCATTTGTTTGAGAAAATGTATACCAGTACTTGTTGGGAGTAGGGCCTACATGGATTTAATATCATTCCTACTATTATCCAAGGACCATGCACATTTAATGTATTGTACAAAGCTGGCGGCATTATTTGTGTACACATAGAGTTAAAAATAGTCTGGTGCTGAGACGGTTGACCTATTTTAATATGACTTTGTGCCATGCCCTCAGTGTCCCGTAGAGTTCAGGGACCATACAGCGAGCCATCATGTCTGCTGTTGATGTAGTACGATAGTGACGAAGGGCTAGAGATGTGTAATACTATCGAGCACATTATTCCAGATGTAATGTAATCAATACATTGAGCATTTTATCCCATATTGTACACTTGGGTTTTTAGCTTAGTTTGCCATTAAATTTGTTAGGAATAACCAGCAGGGCCAATAAATTTGCTTGCACTTCACTAGTCCACCAGCTTTTTCACTAATCCTCACATTATTTGAAATATTTGAGTGGTTTTCAACGCTGAGCAAGCCAGCCGGACCACTTGCAAAGAGAATGTTGACTGGTCATAGGGTTTGTAACTTGCATTTGGCCACTGTACAAACTTTGTTAGGTCTTAGGATGCATCTAGCCTTCCGTGGGAAACATTTAGGCGCCCATCCCATGTGTAGACAGTCTATAGAAGCTCAGTTCCACTAGTTTTTGTACCCATTAAATCACTCGGTATTGTGTAGTTCTGTCTTGTCTATACAAATGTACAGCTCCACTTGGGGCATGAGTCACACCCAAGTGCTGGGGTATTATTTAGGCCTAGTGTTATTACATTGGAATACGACTTGAGTGTTTTAACAACCTTGAATTTTGTTGCATACACTTTGCCAAAAGTCTCAGCCTGTTATTGATTTTTTGTCTGCATGCATACTATACAGGTTTGGTTAGGTGTACTTCATTGTCCTTCTCTCATGTTGGGTAATATTGGGTTTGACTATGCATACTGAATGCAGGCCCTAAAACATGTCTTACTGTTTTGTGCATATTTACGCTGTTCATTTTAAACCTAATTAAGTGGTGTGGGTTAAGAACCCAATAGGATGCTAATTTTATGTTGATTTAGGGTCTGTGCTTGGTTACATCATGTGGAAACAACAAGGCTCTGCCATTTGTATGGAGGCAGTTTTTAATTCACCGGGACCTAATATCAAAGAATCCATTAAGCGAACAAATTGGCTGAACACAATACAAAGATTAAAAATCTTAGTAATATGCATTCAGGATTAAATAATGTTATAGGCCTATACCACACACAGAGATCCTTATCAGTTGAAGAGTGGAACACTGTCACAAGGCATTTTAGGACTACATACGTCACAGGGGTAAAGAGACAATTGAAGCCTTTACTCCTTGTCATTGCCTCGATGCCCCTGGAAATGTTCTATAGAAATTAACAATTTCTACAAAAAATGCATTTTGTTTGTGTATTGTCTCGAAACGTTATCAATCGGTAAAATCTAGCATCTCCCGTTCTCTCGGCTTCCCCTTGTGGAAATGGAACAGTCCAGATTTCACCTTGTGATTATACTCAGGGACAATATGATTCAATGTTTTTATTGAATGTTTTCACCTTGACATGGATAATTGTGGTATGACAAACAAGTCTTGCATTAAGCAGAGAAATATACCAGCCATAACACCACACCTTGAAAATATTTCTGATGAATTCTATAGCAGTGAACTGTTGAAAGCCAAGTGTTTTTCCCTAAACAGCCCAGTGAAATTTGACCCTACAAAAATACTGATGAAGACCTGAGCACCAGTGCCTTTGGTTCAGATTCATGACTTGGTAAATGAATATTTGGACTGGACATTCGGTCGAATACTTGAATTATTCAAGAAGAACTACGATTTCAAAGGTTATTCATTGCTGGGCTTTGTCAATATTCAATATCAAGCTACGTTCATGTTTGAAGAGAGCCTCTCCTCCGACACATACTTCATTTTATACTCTCCAAAAGCAATAAATATTTTTACAGAAATTATTCTCAGGGGGGGGGGGATGATGAAAGCAATCTTCTTTTATTTGAAGAGAACCAAAATTCTGGAAATTGAAACCATTTACTGAAGATTGTTTGTTTGGCAGAGTGTTTTATTAGGGATTAACCAAAAAAATTAATTAAAAAATTTCAAATTAGGGAAGATTTTTTAAATTTGGAATATGCAGTGGAATGGCTTTGCTTTATTTTCTCTTTTCAATCATATTCAATTTATTGCCCAAATCATCTATTTGCAAACAGCAATCTCTACCATCACATGATTTCCGCATCGGCACACCAGACACGCGAGTAAACACGAAACACAGAAAATGTGCTGCGCGCAGTATCTAGGTTAAGACTAGAACACTGTAGTTGTGCACAGGAACTTAATATTGTGTACACAAGAATTTATGAAAACATTTTTCTTTGAATACGTGCGTCATTAAGGATCTCATTTCCCTGTGAAAATAACATGCACAGTTTTTGATGGGGGGCCATGTTTTATTTGACGAGCACAAAGGTTTGCCTGTTATTCACAATGCTAGGTGCTAAATAAACAAGTTGGGTTTGGACAGTGTCTGTATTTGTTCACATTTGCAGGTACAGTATGCTGCTTAATTCTACGTAGTTTTGCGAAATGATTTCGCAGAATGCTTGCTAAAAATTTTATCTTTACAACACGTGTAAGCTTTCAGATTGACAACTTTCTTCTTGGTTTTTTTGTAAACCAAAGTATGACCTTAAATGTACCTCTATGAATGCGGTTAGAAAACAGACACATGGCAGATTCTGAAATTACATTATGCACTGATTTGCAACCAATCCTCTTTCTTAAGCGGCTTTAACAGGTTTTTATCATTGATTAATTCAGAATCCTTTGTCAGATTATCAATGCCTAGATTTTAATTAATACCTGTCAAAATTTCATATCAGTAATTCCTTCGGGGGGGGGGGGGGGTATTGCTGCAGGCAGTGCAGGGTGACTAAATAATTACATAGCAGTATGGAGTGTTATGTAATATTTGTTGAGCCGTTAATAATGTAGTCGTTGAGCAAGTGGTCAATGACTGACCATGGTCTGGCTGGGTTTGAATGGAACGTTGGTCAATAGTTGCGTACTTTTATGAATGGAACAAAGAATGAATCAAAGACTTAACTCAACTGCAAGAAATACCTACATGTAAAGACTTGTGATCTAGTTGAAATTTCAGCTGAGAACTTTCTCTGCACCAAGTACACATTTGATTTAGTAAATCTCTCAGAAGTGGATTTCAGAAATTGGTCACTTAGTTGTGGCAGGCCTTTAATTTAGTCTTTGGTATGAGGCAAATTTTAAATTGGATATTGGAATTTTGCAAAGGGCACCATCACATCAAAACCACAGGGCACCATGGCAATCGCTGTGGGTGCTGTTGGTTATTTAGAGGTCTGTTATGGAGTTACATATATTTCTACATAATGTGTATTATGCTCTTTGGGAATTCAGTTTCCTCAGTTTATAGGGTTTTATTGGGGATCAATACTAAGCAATCATTTGAGCGAGATAACCCCTGTCAACTAGCACACACATTGGTTTCTTGTTTAAAACCAGTTGAGGGTTTACATTGTAGATGGTCAGGCCTTGAATGAATTCCGTTTTTGAAGGGGCACAGTAATTCTCCTCTGGTGATGAGGGACTCTTCTACAATATGTTAAAGGTTTTGTATTGGGACTTTGCAAAGGGCACACAGCAACAGCACAGGGAACCACAACAAAAGCACAGAGAACTTCAGAAAAAGCACAGGGCACCACTCCAATTGATGTGGGTTGCTTTGGTTATTTGATGCCTGCATGGTTGCTCTTCCCATTCAGTTGCCGAGTTTTCAGAGTGGGATCAGTTGCTGCTATGGACACTGTTTCCCAATGGGATACTGAACAGCTGTTCTCACAACATTGGCTCGCTGTGAGATTGACGCTGTGCGAATGTTTGTCACATTCAAATTATAAGACCTGATTTATTACATGTTGCTCTAATGAGATGTTCAGGTCAGTGATGGGCCAGAGTCTCTCAAAATAATCTGTCGCCCTCAATTATGGCTGGGTCAGTTTGAAGAAAAAAACTTTGTCCGAGAATCAGAACTAATCCGAGTTGGCGGCTACGGTTACGACTAGATTTCCATATCATCATCTATTGAAGTGTAATACGTCCTGAACAATACTATAGTAATAGTCGTAGTTGTAGCCACCAATTTAGATACGTTCGACATGTGTATGTAGATTCGACTACCTTACACTACAAGCCTCGGAATAACCATGGAGCTAAAGATCAAACTTCAAGAGCGAAGTTCAAGGCTTGCTATTACAAAATAAATACCCATCCATAGCTGGCCAAAGGGGACCATAAAACATCTTGGAGATCTACTACCAGCAATTTATGTTCTGTGCAAGTCTACCAGCAATTTATGTTCTGTGCAAGGCTGTAAATACAGTGTGATAAATTGGTGAATATCGTGATAAATATTTGATAGGATTTTACTAGCCAACCAAATGTATCAACAGGTCTCTACACTTGCAGGTACCCATTTCACTGACTAGCTAATGAATTAATAGGGCGGAATGTTATCTTTGAGTGGGCGAGGCCATTTTTGTTTTTCAAAGAGCATTTTCATTGCATATTCTGAAAGTCCATCAAACTTGAATGGTAATGGCACAACAAAGCTGTTTACCTCAAAGTTTTTGATGCAAATGAACAACTTCAGAGGATGGATGAACAGTATGTTTTCATTGTTGTCTTCAACCAGGTTTTTATTTCTCTGTCATGTAACTTGAGAGCCGTGACTCATCCTCATTTATATTATACCTCATTGTGTATATACTTTCCCAAGCTCATTTATATTATCGGAGTGGGAAACAACGTCTGTCTGCGCCAGGTCATGTTCAATGCACCCAGCCAGCGTCATTTTAACTTAAACCTATCAGAACATACAAGGATTGGGTAGTACAGCTGGAACAACATGGAGTCTTCGGCATTATGAAACCTAAGATAAAATACCACTTGTCCATGATACGGCCACAACAATATTAAAAATACTAGTACAATACTCGGCCAGGTTATAAATAGAATTGTATAATAATTGCTTCAACTGACTTGTAAACCTTAACAGTGCAAAATGTGATGCTTGATTGGGGTGTCAGGGTTTTTTTTAAAGGGGAGGGGAGAGCACATTTTCCAAATTGCAAGTGGCACTTCCATTGGAAAATCTTAAAGACTAAGGGAAACACTTAAGGGGCACTGAGGCCAAGACCAGGGCAATGGATGTCATGGCCTCCAGGTACATTTGTATTTCCAGGCCTGCTGTCATTCAGTGCCTTAGGAAAAGAAATGTAATAGAATAGTTAAGAATATTCCATTTTGATGCTACATAGCAGGGTATTTCTCATTATAACTCAAAAGGGTCAAAAGGTCAGGCCGTAAAGAATTTCTTTTGCATTTAAAATGTATCATGTGTCTGTTTAGTTGGTAAGCAGTTTGCGCAGCTATAAATATTGTATTCTCTCAAGAAAAAAAACCCAGATAACCACAAATTAAAAGAATTTAATATATATGTTTTTTTTTTACTTTTTAATTATCTGATTAATAAATTATGTGCCTTGTTCTTTCCTTTCCTGTAGTGATCACAGAAGTGTAGCACTAGGCATCCACACACAATGGCGGACACGTTAGCCAACAATGTGGACGAGAGAGAAAAGATCGATCTGGACGACCCAGAGTTCCAGAAGGAGCTTCAACGCCCAGCACACATCAAGGCAGACATGATGAATATGGAGAGACAGCGAAGAGTTTCCTTAATCCTCAACAGTCAGGCCTTCCGAGAGGAACTGGAAAGCATTATCGAGTCACAGTTGAAGGTAAGCTTAGCGGGGTGGCTCTGGGATTTTCCCACATAAAAATAAAAACCTCAATGCAGATGAAGTAGTTTTAGAGATCTGTGTGTATAGGGCATAGCGGTGTTTTGCAGTGATCGATGTGAGCAATGGATCTGTGTTTGACAAGGAAGACATTCTGGCTTGGGAAACGAACGTTGATACATGTGTATGCTCGCCAGATTTCCATTTATAATAGGATGGCCTCCTCGTGATTGATGACTTTGGAGTTGGTGCACTAATGAAATAGGGCAAATTGTTCTTTTTGGAAACTATTGTTCAGTGGTTTTCTTGGATGCTGATACAATGAATTTGTCTTCTTCACCTGCTAGGTGTTTTGGGGGCAACAATCACTTGTTGCGCTGATTCTTTGTTTATAGGGCCTAATCTTATTTCAGTTGTTTTATTTTTGTTGTCAACCAATTGGCTTTTATAATACTAGTCCACATGATTTCAACCTTGGTCCTGATATCCTGTTCCATGCTAACATCTAACATGTGTAAAGCGCAGAAGTGAACCAGTGACACTACAGCGAAAAGGCAGAAGTCAATGGAAGTGTTGAATATGGTTGATAAGGCTTACAAACGAGTCATTTAAGTGAGTACGTCACTGCCATACGTACAAAGTCAGTGATCAATCACAGGTCGCCTAAATTTGCGCACTCGAACTTGCTCATTGTTGCTGCAGCCATCAGCCATTTAGAAAGCCATAACCATTGTCAAAGTCCACCAGCCTTGGTCAATACTCTTAAGCCATAAGCCATCAGCCCTAGCCAATGGTGTTGATTCAGAAAATGCTACAGTAGTCAGTGGATCCAGCCCCCACTCTCTCATCTGAGACTGACTATGATGAATCCAGAACACCTGCAGCCTTGAGTGTGTCACACCCAGCAGTGTTCTTGATCAAGGCCAGCCATTCTGTGTAATTTGGGTATTTTTGTGTGTGTTGGTTGCAGCTGTATGGGGTTTTCCATTCTGTACCTCTTGCTAATCCCTCCCACTCAAATGATCCACCTCTAGGCAAGGTCAGGGTCAGGTATGGGGAGCTCTCTACTCCACTCTCTGGGTTTGTAACAAGTGTTGTACACAGTTTTACATTATAAAGCCTTGTACTACTGTCTAGTTCTCCAGGTGTTGTCCGACTTTAAATTGTATTCTGATTTCATGTCTACAGAGTCAAAAATAGGCTATGGAAATAGTTTCACTTTGGAAAGGGGCAAGTTCAGTTTTTATTTTTCAAAGGGTAATTTATTTGCATTGGAAATTCCTAACTTTATAAGAAGATGTTTTGAAGGGAAAGTGATGTCAAGAGGAGAGTCAACAGGGCCTCTTCCTAGGCCAGGCTACCGGAATAGCTTTAAGGTGTACAGGCCTATGCTCTTCCTCTATGGTCAGTTCTAGTAGTCAATAATATTTTTTTCCAATGGCCAAATATCATACCTGGTTGGGTTTGAAAAATAGTGTCCTTAACAAAATGGCGCCAATTTGTAGCACATGATTGGTTTGAATGCCAAAACTGCCCACAGTGTATCTGTGATATGTGCTTAATAATTATGAATCAATACGGTAAAACAAATAAGCAGATCAATGTTTGTACAACTGCTGCTCACTCTCTTTGAATCAAGATAAGGTACATTTATTGTTGGGGTGACTGCTGCTTTTTGCTGTGCTTACTGGTTGAGTCAAGATAAGCTGTGATAGCAGTATTGTTACTCTAGTTTGGCAATGAATGCAACATCATTCTCAGACTCTTTTACATTTAAATGAAGGCGTGACCATCAACATACGGTGGGCGTTTTGCATGTAAAACATTTCCTAAAGTAAAGCAAAAATCAAATACAAATTTTGTACTATCTCAGGACCTTGGCTTCCTCAATTAATTAGTAAATTTCCTTCATGTACACAATTTGTTGGTCAACATTTTATGATAATTGAGAGTGAATGTAGTCTGAATTGAACACCCTCTCCAGTGCCTCAATTGTCTCAAGTGTGCATGCCCTCTAGTCTTTCACACGCCATGGGATTAATTAATACCCCCTACTGCCCAGTCAGTGTAGTAAAGGCCAAGATGTGACGTTGGCTTGCATTATGAGTAAGACTGAGGCCAATGAAATTAGATCACTGCTTTCTCGTCCTCCTTTTATCAAATATTGGTGAGGGTTTTGTGCATTATTTATTTTTTCATTATTTCTCACTAAGGAATAATGCACAAATTGCCATCAAGCCTAGAATTTTCTTATGGAGGGGGCAAGGCCATTTACGTTTTGTAAAGGGTACTTCCATTGGAAAATCTTGAAGTCTATGGGAACAACTTTAAGGGGCACGAAGGCCAAGACCAGGGCACCAGAGATCTTGAAACTATGATCCTTAGTGCCTAACAAACCATTTTTTTTTTATGTTTGAATAAATTTGCGGGAGAAAATTGTGTCAAACTTAAGGTCTACATGTAGTCTACTAAATTTGTATGGTAACTGAACGTATCACACTTTAACTTGTTTTTTAAAACGACAAAAATATAAGCACGTTTTTTACTTTTATAATGCAGTCCTTGAGGTTTAACAATGGTTTTACAGTTCAGAGAGCCGACGCTTCAGAATTTGAATGGGACGGCTGTGTGAACACACATTGCATAAAACACAATGCACCGCCAGCACCCTGTTGCGAGGCCCAGAAAACTACCTTCATCCAACGAAACGAGCCGCCTTGAAAATATCATTGTTGTGTATTCAATGTAAACGTGGTCATGGCAAAAGTGATTGGGCATCTTTTAGGGTTGAGCTGGCATTGTTCTATAGACCTTTTGTGGTTGTGTTTCCCACAATCTTTGTCGTGTTCTCAGGCTTGTATTCAGCAGTTGTGAACATTGATTTTCAGGGACGTAAGATAGAACCAGACTATTTCTCCCTGCAGCCTCTATTTGATATTATTCAATTCAATTCAATATTTTACAAAAATACATCACCAAATAAAAAGTCAAAGACTAAGGGATGTTGCTTACATGTACGTACATGTACAATGTATCTGAATGGGAGAAATTAAGATGGCCACAGTAATGGTAGCCAATGGTGGGAAAACTCTGGTGTACGTGCAGCGAGGTCAGCTGTCAGGGCACCAGCTATTTCACAGCCGGTTCCCTCTGCCATTGATGAGCTACATTGTTGAAACAACAGCTGCGAAGACGCAACACTGTTCATGATATCGGAGCCACTTTTATTATGTATGACCCTTGACCTTGCCCCATTTGACAACATGCCATTCAATAACATACCCTTACTATATAATGGACTCGTAGACTAATAAACTACATGTAATTATAATGTAAGTACAGTGCAAGGTTATGAGGTATTGACTGGCTGTATAGATTTTTAATCCGATTGCATTGTCAAGAAAGGCTCTTAGTTAACGAAACATGGTCAAGTGAAACGAGGCGTGTACAGTAGAAATTAACGATCCACATTAAGTGACCAACACTGAAGTGTATAATTCAAAAACCGGCTTAGAATTCCATAGAGGCAACAGTTTTGGTTGCCCTGATCTTTGCCGTGATGCCCTTTCAAAAGTTTTCCATAGCCTTTAAGATTTTCCAAATGGAAGTGTCTTAATAGCAAAATTAAACTGGCCTTGCCCTTTCAATGATGATGAAATGAGGCTAACAAATTATAATAATTATGTTTATTTATTTATTTGCGTAGGCTACTAAATTTATTTGTTTATTTTTTATTTATTCATTTATTTATTCAATTATTTTTTCATTCATTTGTTTATTAATTGATTTGTTTGTTTATTTATCGTATAAATACAAGAAGTCCAAAATTGCTTGCCATTAGAGGACCATCATTTAGTGCATTTGCACCCTGGATACACACACATACTTATGAGACGTGCATTCTTGAAGGTTATACATGTATGTATGTATGCACACCTCAGCATGGTGTGCATTGTTTGTAATTCGGGAGAACTGCACTTCAGGGAGTAAATTTAGCACTTTGACTCGTTTACAAATGAAAACTCAAAACTGGCGTTAACAGATTACAAGATTAAGTCGCCCGTTTGCCAGTTCAAAAGAAAGAGAGAGAGAATAAAAAAACGCCCCTGAAACCTTATTTGTTTGTGTTGATCCCTGACAGACATTGTAATAAGGTCATCTAAGGCATGGCTACGATGTCATTATAAATAAACACAGCACCATGCGAATTGTGTGGCCATAATTTATGAGCCATTTCCAAGTTTAGTGCAGATGATGTCTTTATGTTTATAATTTACTAGCCCTAAGGGTTGTTCTGTAAGGGCCGTGTTGGTCGTTATACTAGTGCTGACTAGATCTAGATTGATGGTGAAATTATTCATGAGGTTATTGTACAACTGCTTACAATATTCAGGGATCTTAATGTTTGGCGTCTTTGCATTGGCTATTAAACCACACCTACAGTCAATGCGTATGTATAGCAACTCTTACATGTAGGATTAGGCTTGAAACTTCACGTACATTTGCAGGCAATGAAGGTGATTGCCTCGATGCCCCTGGGCATTGCCTTGGTGCACTTGAAATGTTCCAGTAGAAACTTACAATTTCCACATAGGGTGCCCTTTAGCGAGGAGAAAATGCCTTTGTGACCTTGCCCTTTCAAAAACGAAGCATACAGGCTTGAGGATTTCTTTAGTGGCGGGCAAAAAACAGTGGATTGGGAGGGGGTGGGGGTATGTATAATCAGCAAGGTTAGCGGTGGTAACTTTTTCAGTGACTAGCCAGCAAGACCAGAAAGCAATTTTTCGATAATAGAAAAAAAAAAATCAAAACTAAACTAGCCAGTTGGACGACTAGGAGAAAATAACATACACAGTTTTATATTTTGTTGAACATCTGTGGAAGAAAATATGGAAAGTTTAAAACCATAAAATTCAAAATCTGACAAAGTGTGGAGTTTGTTTGAAAAAGTGAACAATTCTGAAGTTTTGTCAGGAAAAGCTGGTTTACCAGTGCGACCCTTGAGGGCTGAACTCCTCTCATATCTGTACAGTAGTATTCTTATTTTTTTTTTACCAGCTTCATTGTATTGATTTGACAATGAAGTGTACGTAAATGTTGTGAGTATTGTAGTCACATTTTTAAAGAAAAAAACCCCTTATTTGTTTAAATTTCTTAACCAGAAGGCCACGAATCTTGACCTCAACCTGCCTGGTGAAATTTAGGGTGTTGTGAAAATGAAATTCAACTCACTGTTCTGAAAATGTCACTTTAATTCATGTAGACAGTGGGGCTGGTTTTTGCTTTATGAACAAGATAAGTGGCTTGTATAGAAGTACCTGAGACTGTGAATTTATCAAGGGCATCCTGCAGGCCTAGCTGTACATGTATTACACTGTAGACTCCAGACAATTTGAGCTATTGTCTAGATTTTATCCTTGATACCTCAAGAGAAAATTATTTGATTGTGTTTTTTTGTGTCAAAATGCATCTTTGCAATTTGCACACACTGTACCATGCAAAGTTTAAAGGGAAGGTAGGTTAAACATCTTACACATTTGGAAAAAACTCTTAATGTCAAAAGAAACTTGCTCGGTTAGAATGAAGTATCAAAAAAATATAAACACACAGGCAGAAAATTTGTGGCAGAAAACATTAAAATGAAAGAGCACAAAAACATTTTGATAGATTAAAATTCAACCATTGCTCATGGTCCATAGAGCCTTGCCACACTGATAGTGATAGTGGTATTGAAGTGGGAAAAAATAGCATAATTTAGTAAACCCAGTACTGCTATTGACAATCAAGCAAAAATATGGTTCACATTCTGTGGGTTTAGATTTACAAATTGCAAAGGAGATCATTCATAATTATTATTATTTTTTTTTTTTTAAACACTACTCCACAAAAAGCAACATTAATTTCCTGCCAATTCGTCTGAGTATTGAAACCAATCCCTTGACGGTAATACAAGAGAGTGTAAAAGTCATACCCACCGTTTGAAATGGAATAACCCAACCGTGCATTTTGCGGTACGAGGGCAAGGAGGTGACCTTTCCTGCGGGCCGTGCCGAAGGTGGATTAACTCTGGATTATATCATACATTGAGCAGTGAAGCCCAGTGCGGATTAAGTCTGGATTAGATCCCACATGAGCAGCGAAACATAGAAATTATGCAAAGTTTCATACAATTCGATTCGTGTGTTGCTTCAGGTTGTTGAGTTTAACACAGAACTTAAATAATTTTTCAATACAATAAAATACTTTTGTTATAATAAGAACTCTGTAGAGAGTTCAACTCGGGTAACTACTCCCTATTTTTTTTTTTTTTAAATCAAAACTTTAACCACGTAAATTTTATTTTTCCGAAACTGACGTCTTTGATTCATGACTTATTCTGTAGAGTAAACGTGGACTTGTTATTTGCTACTACATTGTTTGTTGTTATTTCATTGGAAAGAAACCGTTTGTTAGAGTGAGTGCTTTTATGAAGAAAATTAAGTGTTTTTTATATAAGTATTGTACAATTTAACATGTTACAATACACAATTATGATGGTGAGTTTAGGCATTATAAATGTCAGACCCTGTTTGTTGTGCAAAAAGAAATTATGTATGAGTGCATGCTTGCTGAGATAAGATTTTTAAATGTGTGTGGAACGTCAACATCAACATAGCTTTTATATTACAGTATGCAGCCATCAGCCTAACTGATGGCGACCCATCTTTAGCATAATGTAATATTCATCGCATTAGACTCCATCAGTAAAATGGAGGCTTTGAATCTCATTATGGTCTTAGTGCCTGCCTTCATGGATGGATTGTTGTGCACAGTGTGAAAC
This sequence comes from Asterias amurensis, assembly GCF_032118995.1. Classification (NCBI taxonomy): domain Eukaryota; kingdom Metazoa; phylum Echinodermata; class Asteroidea; order Forcipulatida; family Asteriidae; genus Asterias; species Asterias amurensis. The sequence goes on along the minus strand of NC_092655.1, from coordinate 5,566,679 downwards.
GGCGCACTGACTAATTCTGTACCGTTGGGAGGCTATCTGCACACTTGATTGCATGTGATGAACACTGAATCATCACTGGTATAGATTGCTCAGCCAGCCTCGATTTTATAAAAAGAATTTTTCTTTCTGACAAACTGGCCGAATCTGATACTGTTTTGTTAATGTTTTTTTTCTCCCCAAGGGACCAAGAAGCAAGGAGACTCTCTTTATATGCTAAAATGGGGTCAGACCTTTAGACAGGTTTTTTGTTGTATTTTGATTATTTTTTACATTGATTCAATTAAAAAAAAATTCAAATGACAGTCAGTGTTTTCCCTATAGTGACATGCACATTGTGGCTAATATGCTGATTTTTAAATAATTTTTAAATAATTTATAATTAATTGTTTGTAGGCCTATTTGTTTATATTAATTTTTTTCTTCTCCAGATTGCACATTAGGGCTTTTAAAACCAAAATAAAAACATTCAGAGGATTGTTTCAATTCCTAGATAGTGTAGTGTGAAAGGAATCTGCAAGTCAGTTTAAGTCCATGATGTAGAAGCACCCCTGATTACACATGCAGGCCCCAGACGTCATAGCCTCCCTTGCCCCATGTCATGGCCTTGATGCCTCTTCAAAAGTTTCCCATTGACTTCCATATGGAAGTGCCCTTTCAAAGATGAAATTCCAGGCTGTAGAAGACTTTTTACATGGATCACCAATTACAGATGGCACAGATCCAACTTACTCACACTCCTCATCAAAACATCTTCTGGGCCCCTCTCTTGCTCTACCAGCTTGCCCCCACATTCCTCTCTCACCACTGATGGGGCAATGGAAGAATCCCAGCCCCAACCCTGGCATCAATATGTCCCTCACCACATTAATGTAACAAGAGGCCCACACCAGCTTTTGTGTCAACACCAGATGCTCATGGGACCGAACCCCCATCACCTTTTCTTGAGGGCGCCCGAGGTCGCTGCTGGAATTCTGATGAGGAGAGAGCTGGGAATGGGTCAGAGGTCAGCAGGTTAGGTCATGCCGGGTCACTCAGTATTCTCACTGTATGGTTTTCTCATCAGCCACTATTCACTGGAGCAGGTTTAAGTTTCAAATAATTGGATAGGTCCGTATTTATATTTCAGGATGAGTCCCTGTTTTTTTCTTCTTAAATGAAGACTGACTTGCAGGCCTGTATGTTTTGTTTTTGAAAGGGCGAGGGCACCATGGCATTATTGAGGAAATTGTAAGTTTCTTATGGCAGAGCATTTCCAGGGCACCAAGGCAATGGCCAGAGGGCATGGAGGCAATGGCCTTGCCCCTCTGAAGTATCAGGCCAGGACTTGAATTATAAATACATAGTGTGAAGAGAAAGTTCAAACACCTTGTATTGCTGAACCTTCTGTAATATTTTGGGAAATATTTTTGGAGTGGGCGTTGGTTTTCAAGTAGCCTGGTGAGGTTAGGAGGTGCAATGGGTCCCTGGTGGCTGGAGTTAACTGGTGTGAAGGCAGAAGTCAACAGGGCAATCTCCTTGAGAGCTATTTATGGAGATCATTTGTCATAAAAATGAAAGGAATCTATTGTATACCTAGGCCTCTGGTGGGTGAGCTGGTTGGGTAGTGGGAAGTGGAACTGGTTTAGAAGTGTACTATAAAGTAAGGTCAACTTCCATTTACATGTAGTGAGGGTTATGTACACATGTTCATACTGTACTATGCAGGTTAATTCTGAAATGAACATCGAGTACACACCCCATAAAAGCACAGGCACAATCACCTTGTACCAACAACCTTGGACGTCTTATGTAAAGAGATTAGCAAGGGGGAAACTCCGAACAAACATCGTACTGACCTTGATCATTGCCCTTGATCGGTGCCCTTGTCAAACATGTCAAAAGGCAGGCACATTTTTATCTTGGAAAGAGGAAACTTGGATCCAATGTGATGGCAGTGCAAACCTGAGAGTTCTGACTTATTGTACCAAATAACAGCACAAGATTCTATGGGCTGTAACCATGGTAACACGCAGAATTCCACAGTAAGCAGTACCAGGAAATCGGTCCCTGCTCACGTTTCTGTTCAAAACATCAATGCAGAGACTGGAGCACATTGAGACATAACTTCATGTAAATTATTGTTGTGCAATGTACATGTATGCACAAACATTATGTGTATGGTATGTTTGCGACGACAGTGTTCACTGAATGCACTAACATGTAGGTCTTGTGCTGATGGTACAATAAGTTAGCCCACTCAATAACTGCAGAATTTTGTAGCCTGGGGCTATGTCTGATTGCAATGCAAGTTAAGTCTGCAAAAGTCTTTATGTTATTATTGTGTGTCTTCTGGTTCAGGTTATAAATGCCCGACTCAAAAACAGACTGAGAACAATTTTCATTGGTTGAGTTCAGGTAAACACAACAGACATGCACAAAATAGCACATCATTCTGAATAATTTTTGAGCATGATGGAATTTGTTGAAGCTGTCAATAAAACCTCAAGAAAAAAGACTACATGACACACTCTTCTACATTGTACTATAATGTAAGCTATAAATAGACATTATGTAATGAAATACATGATGACTAATAGTAAATAGGCAATAACTTGGCAGTACATTGTTTAAAGGGTCCATGAAATACAATGTTGTTAATGCAACCCTTGGAGACGTATCATGTGTCTTATTTTCCTCTTATTTTTGTCTTGCCATTTTAAAAAGGATTTTGTATTTTAGTGTATATATATATGCAAATTTTGTGCCTGTCACATGAGCAAAAGTGTGGTCTCATATCGGGCAAAAATTGCATTGTTACAATTACATGTAGTTTATGCACAAGAAGTGCAGAGGTTTTGTTATTTCCATGTCCTAAAATTTATTTTCTTTACTGATATGTTAGTGTGTCACTTCATAGCAGATCTAAGCAAAAGTCTTAGAAGCACATTTCTTTACAAGCAAACTTGGGGGTTCACAATTTAATATTTTCACAGAAAAAAAGAAAGAAAAGTGTCTTCCTAAAATGACATCACTTGCAACAACGCCCTCAGTTGTTCAGATTCATATCAAGAACATTTGTAACGTTTACAACAATAAACTTTGGAATGAAATTAACCGTGTATGCCAGTTAATGTTCATGTACTTCAGGGGTCCTTTAATAATGTTTTAGAACTCATCCCCCCAGTCATGATTTTTTACAGTGACTCAACTGAGCCATGTCTAGTTCTGCCTTTGGGTCGGCTGGCTCACGATGATGAATCGAAACCCAGTGAATTATTTTTCCTTCTGGGCATTGAAGAAATACCAGTACAGATTTTTTTTTATTAAATTACATTCACTGTTTGAACCACTGGGTTATGTATCAAGAAATGTGTAAACTGTTATTTTGCATGGACGGCCTCAAACATAAATGTCTGCAGTGACATTCATTAATGTATTCAGTTTTAGCTTTGGCCTTTTATGTTTATGAGAGTAGGTAACATTTATGAAGGTTTTAGGGCACTCTGCGATGTATGTGTCCATGAAAAAGGAACATGTACAAATGTCATTTTTGTGCGTTTAGTTTTTGCTGAGTTTTGTATTGATAAGATGCCCATGGAGGGCTCGAAATTTACACTGAAGCACTGGCCCGGGGCTGGGGATAGCATCAGGCCAATACACTTGAAAACAGACACGTCCGACTGTCTTGCATTTTTCTTGTCATGCATTGAATGATAATACCTCACTGTGTATTATATCTTTAATCAATTTGAAATGTTGACTTTGAGTCTGATAAATGACTTTAAACGCTGTTGAGTTTATTCACCTATACAACTGAGATCGATCTCATTGGTTTAGTGCTGGGCTTTCACCTTTGAACATGTTGAAAAGTACAGGGCCATTTTCCAATGCAAAGGGCAATTCCACTTGAAAATCATAAAGTCGAAGGACACCAAGACCAGGGGCAACAGATGCTTTGGCATCCGTAGCCTGCATGTCATTCCAGGCATGTTGGTTCATCACAAACTATGGAGAAAGTTAATTCCAGGTTGTTTCTAAGAAACTTCACTCTCTCTAGTCCTTGACTGCATTTTTCTTTTTAACACTTACTTTCTCCACACTGCAGTCTGCCTTGTACATTTAATAAGACATGGGATTAGGGATGGAGATTATCTCTTGTTATCCAGCCACAGGGCTGTGGATTTTTGTGCATGATATCATGGTGGATTAGCGTTGATCTATACCCTTGGGATCGCTGACTGTAATGCACTTCATGTTTGTCCACCACGGGGCAATTGAAATGGACTGCGTGTTACTTAGGATTATGACGAATCGCATTAACACCAATATACAGAAAACCCTTAGAAGTATTAATACAGGATTGGTAAGGATACAAACATTATGAAGTTCATACTAAAACAAACTCTCAACCAATGATAAATGTAGTTATCTTCTCTTTGACTTTAGTGAGGGCGATGTTTGGGAGTGCGCACAATAGATGCAAGGGGTCTATTGGCTTTTGGGAATAAACAAAACGCCTTCAATTTGTGTAAAGCTCAACTGGAACTCTTTGAGTATTTTCCTGCCCGGATTTCCAAGTCCACCAGTCTATATGAAATGAAAAGCAACCACTAAGTTTTTAAAACTTAACGCAAAGTAAATACTTGTACTTGTTTGAAAGGTTTTGCCGATATAAAATGGATCTTAAAAGTGGAATTTGTCAAGTTCGCAAGCAGGCAGGTCTAATGACAACATGGATATTGTACCCCGAAAGAACCCAATTGTTTTATTTCTGATGATTTTCAATCTAACCCTCCCCATTACCCGCAGAGCTCTTATCATTTTGAAATAAACATTATAAATCTTTATTTCTCTTTTCTTTTTCAATTTGCGCTCTTAATAATTTAGACGATGTTCAAGGTTTGTTTAATTTGGTTTTTATTTGATGTCTATTTGATGTCAACTTGGCATGCAATTTCGCATGTCAGATGATGATTATTTATTTTTTGAAAGATGTTTCATTGTACAATGTAGGACGTTCTTGATTAGTTGGTTGTGTGTGAAGACACTGGTGTAATTTTTGAGGTAAAAGTCTAATTGAAATTATTCATTCAATATTTGTGAACACTTTATTGTCAAGTCATGAGCACTGTTCCTATTGAATCCCAAAGACATAACTTTTAGTTCTCTCGTTTGTTTTGATATATTTTCATTTATTGATGTAGCCAACGCATGCATCATCGTAAACCCCGGCTGTATTTATATATTTACTTTGTCATGTTAGACTTGTTCCAAGTCCATCTCGCTTTCCCTTCCCCATTGTTCATCAACAACCTGCCTGCATCAGCTTGCTTGTTGACTATTTATATTAGAAGTCTAGTCTTTTTATGCATTCTCGAGTCTGGTTTGCAGTTTGTCATATTATGATGTCATTTTGATTGGTGTCCTTTTAACGTTCGTGGGTATGATGTTCATGTACATCGTCAGATTGAATACTCTGTTGTGAATATTTTTGTACCCTACCTGTAGTGCTCATGTAGTTTTAAAATTAGTTTTTTGATTCTATTTTATGGTCAAATATGATTATCAATAAGGCCTAAGACTGGCCACTCAAAGCAGGCCTTGAATTAAACTCGGGTCACGGAGGCCATGACCTCCATTGCCCTGGTCTTGGCCTTGGTGCCCCGTCAAAAGTTCCCCATTGACTTGAAGATTTTCCTTTGGAAGTGCCCTATGCATAAAGAAAATGGCCTTGCCCTTTAAAAGATGAAATTGCAAGTCACGGTAATGTCTAAATAGGGGAAAGGGAATGAAATGAATGAAAGAAGTTAAGAAGTAGAAAGTTTCCCCCTTTGCATTTGAGTTGGGAAATGATTCAATATGGAGCAGGACAGACAGTGAATTGGGAGTACCGATAAGAATCTTTTTAAGTAACATTGTGTAGCTTTGGGGACAGCTTACAGTGTTAGAATGACATGCTGTGGCTAGTTTATTGCTCCATGGGCCGAGTGGGTGAGAGCACCAGACTCAAGTGCTGGTGTTTCTGTCTAGCAGAGTGTGGGTTCAAGTCCCGGTCGTGATACTATGTCCTTAATCGAGACATTTCTTTTTTTAAACAGGATGTTTTCAAAGGATTTTCCTGTTTTCAAAATATCTCAGAAACTATGCCAAGGGTTATCAAAAGGTGGAAATGGCATCATTTCAATCATGTCAATATATCCTTCAACGGTCTGGATCCCAGTTTCCAGACACTTTTTTTCCAGCAATGACTCTCACCCCTGAAAATTGGAAGATGGTGTTGCTGGATTGGGTTTCCGATTCAGACAAATTTAAGTTGTTGTTTGGGGTAGCTGTGACACATGGCCACCTGCTGGTTACGTTTTGTTTTTGGTTTCGGTCAGATTTTCCCTCTCTCAGTCGTGTGATTTACAGTGGAGTGGTTATGAAGCTTCCCCTGTGATAAAAGATCCCTTACCCCCACCCCCCCTCCTAATCACACCTCAAGGAACAGTAGAGACAGCCATAGCCTGAAACACTCCAGGAACATGACCCTGGACCCCAGAAATAAGGCAATTGGTTGGTTACTTGTGAAGAAAAGGAAACCATGGGAACACTTCAGTGTAGGACTAGCAAATGGGACCAATAAACTAGATTGATCATACAGTAGAAGGAACTGTTCAAGATGACTGTGTTGTGTCCAAGCTTGCAATTCATATATGCAAAAATATTTCAATGGCCTGAGGTTTTTACCCTAGTAGTTTTTTTTGGGGAAGGCTAAATGACCAATTTGTATTTCTATCACCAATATGTTGGTCTTGACACCGTTTAAAATCAGGTATGACATTCTTCCTACTTAAGTCTGATTTCAGATTTTTGCTTTGTTTTTGCTCTTGCGATAAATCAGACAAATTGTGATTAACATAGCCTGAAAAGTCCATTAGATGAGTCACCAATGTATACATTTGGGTCAGCCATTGTACTCAAAAAAATATTCATACTCTTTTTCCAAGAACCAAATATCATGCCTGAAAAATGTTCCCCCCGTAGACATTTTTTTCCAGCTGGAGGTAGCCTTGTCTAGCTCGGCACTTTCTTGGAGAATCAATTTGTCATCTCCAGTCCAATAAAGAGTGAATTTTTTGTCTCTCTTTTAATTTTGACCCTGTGGCTGGATCCATAATTGTTGGTCACCTTATGTTGAGCTGAGGGGCTTGAAGCAGCCGATTAAGCAGCGGAGTGGAAGGAATCCAATGTCTGCTTGACCGTGGTTAGGGAGGTCAAAGAGGCGCCTAGAAGGGAGATGCTGCTTCTCTAAGGACACTCCTGCCACTAGATTTATCAAAATCTTACTATCCACTCTGACAAGGGGTGGGTGGCAAATTAACTACTTCATGCATAATTTATTATATTTGTTTGTGTACGGTAAAATGAGGTGGCTTTTACTGGTTTTGGACAAATGTTACCCATTTTCCCCAATATTTTTATCATAAACTTAAATCTGAGAAGCTTCTGATCTTTTGTATTCCTGAAAGGTTTTTTTCTTCATGCGTGGATATATTCGTTCCGGATTTTCGACTATATCTATAAAAAAAAAGTGACCAATATAGCAGCTTTTGATATTATAAAGCATTTTTAGAACCATTTTACTTGGAAGGGACACGTAATGGGTTTTTTATGGGAAAAAATATCCGTTTTTATCCCCCAATTGAGCGAGTTTTGAATCTGAGAAATCGACAGATACATGTTTGTTTCTTAGATTAACAGATTATTGGACATATTCTCTCCCCCGATTTTCTGCAATATTCAAAGAAAAAAGTGCTACTAAAATTTTGAAATTTTCAAATGATAGTTTTGTTATAGATTTAAATATTTGAACGGTTCCAAAAAACAAAGGCATACCTTGCCTTTAAATATTTCCCCAGACAGATGGTACTTGATATCTGTTGATGATTTTCCAAACCACCTTGGACGGGTTGCTTCCTCCTGAATGTTGTTTTGTAATCATCCACCCTTACTTCTTAACTCATACATTGCAGCAGACAACTGCTTGACCGTGAAGTCAAGATGATTTCACGACGAGGAAAATAATGGCAGAGTTTCTAACTTGACAGATATATCCAAGGTGATTGGATTGAAGCATCTGCCGGTAATTAATGAATACAACTAAGGGAGAAGACTGTAAGATTTTTAATTGTAAGGACTGTAGGGTTTTAACTGTTCTCGCCAGTCGGACAAGTGTCCAATCCCTTGGTCACTGAAGCAAGTTACACGGGGCTGCTACAAGAAACATCATTTTAATTGGCAGGCCTGGTATTTCATCAAGGCTATTTTATTTTTCATTTCCCAAAGGGCACTTCCATTGGAAAATCTTTAAGTCTTTGGGGTATGTGTAACTCCAGGCCTGAATTGGTGGTGTAGATTTAAGTTTTCAAAAAGGCACCCTCCCCCCAAAAAACAAAACAAAACCTAAAAAAACCCACAAAAAAACACCCCACCCCCCCCCACCCCCCCCCAAAAAAAACAAAAACCAAAAAAACCTCAGACAGAATTCAAAACTCGAATCCATTTTTAGAATTTATTATTCACTGTATCTGGAAAGGAAGATTATGAATGGGTGAAGGTTGCAGAATTTTTAGTAGCCCACAGGACAAGTTGAGAAGTGGTGATTACTACTGCTAGCCCGTAGCAATTTTTGCCAGAAAATGTACGCCAGTACAGTGTTAAGGGTTGGACATTAGTACAGTGTTAAGGGTTGGAAATTTGGATATCTTCTTTATTTTTAAGCCAATTGGAAAATTAGTGTAGATGTAGGCCTACATGTGCAAGATGTCGGTCTTTTACTAGGTTAAATCAAATTATTGGTCGGATTATAAAATTAAACAGCAATTTTTTATGCTGTGTTAAATTTTGAATCCCGAACGCTAGACTGTAAGCTTTGTAAAAAAAATCAATAAAAAAATGTGAAACTAAATAATGTCGGTAAATCCAAAATGACAAAGACCATGATATGTGCTCTCTAATTTGTGATTCTAATTCAAGTTCAAGGATTATTTAATAACTGATGAAATGAAATTTATTCCAAGGCCAGCCCGTTCCCAAATTAGTGCCAAAGTGCATTGACACTACACTGGCCTGCTGCTGCTAACCGGCTGGAGCTTACAAACAGCCCGGGGTTTTGCCACGACGCCACACCCAGCCAGTCAGGCATGGTCTGAATATCACCCATTCACATACGCTGGCACTCTGCATACACGTATGCACTCACAATCGGCCTAGTCGGCAATAGCAGTCGGCTATGTGAGCTAGACGTATTCACTACATTATTAACATCAGCACTGCTGCACCCAAAACATGCATTGCGTGTACATTGGCACACTTAGATGCAGTAGTTTTACATGCAGTGTATTTACACACTGGCGCACAGTCTTCGCTGCAGTTTTAATATTATACTAGAATAAAATTGAAGTGGGGGTCTGGGAGACTAGACCCTTGTTTGCAGGAACCAGGCTGGCACGCTGGTGCCCTTACTTTGACCTGGTCAGTGCTGTACTGCATGCATAATCAGAAGACCCATGTCTGCCTCAGTAGTGTATTGGATTTTTCTATCCCTGAGCGAGCTTAAACTCAATCCAATATATTGTACTGTACCTGTTGTGTGTATGGCAGCCGATAAGAAATTAGCCTAAGAAATTAGCCGAGGTCCATTCTTATTCCCCAAGGCTGTTGCATACGAAATGGAGAGCACATTATTTTATTCACTCGTGGGAGGATGCTGAGACTGTTGTTAGAAGCTGTCTCCTGAGTTGAAGGAGGGGTTGAGTTGAGCTAGTACAAGGTGTCATGGTTGGTTGGTTGCCTGGGAATGGTCGTATACTGCGAGGATGCATAATCAGCGACGTTGTCTTGGCAAATGTTGGGTTGACTACGGATATTTTAATGATGTCAGGGCTGGGAATAATGCATGTGTTTCAGGGGGGGGGGGGGAGTACATGGAATGAATGTGCATGAGATGTTAAACATGTGCACCATAGACTTCGTCTGAATTGCCAAAACTGTGTAGTCAAAGATATTATATACAGTGGTTATTATATCAACTTTTCAGCTGATCAGTTTTTCTGCTTGTTGGGTTCCACTTTAAAAACTGAAAACCACAGTACACGTTTGTGTGAGCTTAGGACACTAAAGATTTCTTTTAAAAGTGACATACCTGAGATATTTATTTTTTGCAAGCCAAGTAAGATATTTTTTAAAACGTACTGTCTCAATGGAACCATTCTCCATAAAGATGTGGTTTTACAAGCTACTTTGTAAATTCTTTAGAGTTAATTATTATGGTAGTTTTACCAGAAATGTTCCCTGCGAGCAAAGTTAATGAATTATAACAGTACTCCAGGACTTTGAAAATAGATTTGACTTGTGAGTTATTAGTACACTGATGCAGAAAGCATCATCACCCATGCTTATTGCACAAATCATGTTTGATGTTGCAATAGGTTTGCCATATGCCACACATTTTCCCTGCTTCTCAGTGCAGTTTTTCCTCGCCAAGATTTCACACTTCTCTCCGGTCTCATGGTTTGATTGCACCATAATCTAGTCACGTAACCACTCCATGGCTGGAATTGTGGAAACAACAAGTTGTCTCGTACGAATTGACATAAATATTTCATTAATGGTTGATTTCTGGAGAGAAGACCGTAGTCTTTGTGTGTCTGTTTATAAAGACTTTGTGCCAGTATCTGGAGAGGGGTTTGGACTTAAAGCCATTAAATAAACTTTTGGAACATACAAAAAAATAAAAATTTCATAGATTTACAAATAACTTACAGGGTTTACAGAATGGTGAAAGACTTCTCTTGAAATATTATTCCAATGAAATGCTTTACTTTTTGAGAAAACATTAAGACAACTATATCGAGAATTACAGATTTATTTTAAACACATGTCATGACACGGCGAAACGTGCCGAAACATGGGTGGGTTTAGTTGTTATTTTCTCGCGACTCTGATGACCGATTGAGCCTAAATTTTCACAGGTTTGTTATTTTATATATAAGTTGTGATACACGAAGCGTGGGCCTTTGGACAATACTGTTTACCGAAAGTGTCCAGTGGCTTTAAGTAGCAAGAGTGTAATTGGAGCTTTTGGGAGGGGTGGGGGACTCATGTAAAATGCAAAATAGAACGCTAAACAATGGTAGGTTTTCAGGTGCCCCAAACCCTACCCTTTTTATACCCCATTAGTTGATTATTTTCCTCATTTTTTATTTGTCTGTCAATTTTTTTATACATATATATTTTTTTAAAGTGGCAGGCCCCTGGAGGGGGCGGGAGGCGCCCACCTTCAAACATGGAATTCATGACCAAAACGTGACAAGAACAATAAAGCCAATTCTCAAAATGCTTCTTTCTCAAAATGCTTCTTACGAAAAGTTTGTACTGCCATTAAATTTAATACTGATTACCAAATTACCTTCCCTTAAATGGCCCCTTGTCACAGTGGTTGCTCCACCTATAAATTCTACAGGCAATTATTAAATCTTTGTAAATATTGACTGTATGCCTCAAAACAGTGGGGCGTCACTCCAGCTTTAAGTACCAACTTACAACTCGTACTCTTGTCTGCATGAACTTTTATTGGGTCTTTATCAGTGATGTTTAGACTAAGCCTTTTCCTGTCAAACAAAAATATTTACAAATGAGGAGATACATTACATAGGCAGAGCTTTCTTTATGGTTTGTGCAAAGCTCTGTGGTTGGAGGAAAGGACAGTTGGAGAAATAAATGTTTGAAAATAAAGATACATTGTAGATAGGAAAATGTCAAAGATATTTGTTTATGATCATGTTACCTAACTGGCCTCTGGTTGTTGTAATGTTGCAGGATTTTTGTATGTTTGAAGTAAAAAAAAAACTTAAAAAAAAAAACCATGATATATTCTCTAAAAATGAATAGCACTATTTATTTTACACAATTTGTTAAATTTTGTAAAGACATTGAATTGATAAAGTTTTGCTTGATAAATAGAAGAAAAAAACAGTTAAATGCTCTTATTTGTAAATACTTTACTGCTGGATTACCTAATTTCGGACGTACTGTGGTTTTGAAACATTGATATCAAACTTGTCTGTTATCTTGTGGAGAATGCATCTCCACACAAAGTCAACCTTCTTACTATCTGACCATTTAATAAGCATTCCACTGTTTTTTTTGATGTGGTGAATGCATACTGCACAGTACACAGTCAACTGTCCTACTTTCTGAACATTATGCGTCGTGCAGCTGTGGTTTTGAATGATCAGGCTATGTCAGCCCTCAATTGTGGTGTGAATGTGCCTTGGCAGTTCACAGTTAACCCTCCCACTGTCTGTGAATTGTCGTTGAACTGCACTACAGTGTATGTTATGTTGTGAATGATGTCGTGTAGGTAGGGCCTACACGACATCGTTCATAATGCAAATTTAATTGGTGAGAAGCACTGCAGCTGTTGATAGTAAACTATTTTGAGAAAGAGTTCATTTAAGGTATGGTTTTGATAAATATTCACCCCAAAACATCTGAACCTGAGAAACAATTCATTCATGAGTCATTTATCAGACTTCTGAGGGTCTGGTGAAAATACTGTTACCTTTTTTTAAAACTGTTTTCTCAGCAAGTAAGTCCACTAAACTTTCACAGGTGACTTTTACGGTATCTTTGTAGGTAATTTTGTCTACAAATCAGCATTACGTTGACTAAAACCAATTTACATGACCTTTTGCATACATTAATTGGGTAGGTAATAAAATATATATTCTATGAATTCCAAAGCTCTAGACGTGGAGGGATCAGTACACTGCACCAGCGTCCAATTTACGATGAGTAATGAATAATCAATGGGTAGAGACCACGTGGGTGCATGGGAACCAGCTGTCGGCTTGTCCGGTACGTTTGTCTACACAGGCTTCGGCAATCGAACCATTTTGCTCCGCTTCACCGGTTATCCGCTGAACGTTAGAATGGATTCTAGCAGGTCCTGCTGTATTGCACGTCTACCCCTTTGGGAAACATTGAAATAGAATTTATTTTTTATTTTTACGACCACGACGACCAGGGGATGGTATATCTTTGGCAATCACTCATACAATGAATAGCAATCAAAACTTACTTCATTAGAAGTGTACAATAGCACCTTTAAAATAGTATAAAGAATTTTGAGAAACATTGCACTTCAAAGTAATGTGGTTATATTAAAATATATCAGTTTTTATACCAAAAATTTGAATCTGAGAAGCGTAACTGTGAGTGAACTTGTCAGATTGTGGATTCCTATTCGGGTTTATTCTTTCTGCAAGGACATATTTACTCCGGATTTTGGGCGATAGCTAAAAACAGTGTGACCACCTTTTGAAGTGACATTTTCACAAATGTTTGTTTGATTGTATACATCTACATTTATATAATGGTTTAAAACAAGCGACCGTTCCCAAAATTCAAAGGGTTTACTTTGATGCATTTAGAATAGCAATAACAAAACATGGGAAAAAGGAAGACATTTTTCTGTTCTGAATTAATTTGGGGCAGACGTTTCAACCAAACAAACACAGACCATTTGTTCTATGGCCTTGCTGATCTGATCAGACATATTACAATGATAACAACATTATGGAATGTGTTATTGATGTATGCCGATGTGTGAAACAAAATTCTCACCTAGCTGTGCTCACTATTTCATTGTCTCATATTTGCATATAATTTGCATATATATTCAACGGGAGAAGACAATGGCTTCATGGACATTTTTCCAGACAATGAGTGTGGCCTACTATAAATTTGTAACTGAACAGGTGGTTGAAATTTGTTTGCTTCATCCGAAATAGGTCACAAAAAGGTTCTTTAATTTGTATTTTTCATTAGCGGACATTGGTATGTCTGAAATTAAGCCTTTGATTTTGAAGCTTTTCCTTCCATAATAAACTGGTGTGATATTTTTCCTATTTTAAAATCTGATTGAAGATGAATTGCCCTCGGAAAATCAGTAATATTGTTTTTAAAGGTAGGGTCATAGATTAGTAAATCTCATTAAAATGTGCCATCTTCTAGCAAATATTAATGAACCAATGCCAGGGGTTATGAGTGAGATCGATCACCCCTGAGAACGAGGGATGTAAAGGGGATGATGATGTCTTATCAGTTAAAGGTTACGGCATGCGTTGCGTACATCCTCCCTTTGTATTATCTATATGGGGTGTTGTTTCGGAGTGGTTAAGAGTACCGAATTCAAGCTCTTGTGTATCTGATCAGCAGAGTGTGGGTTCAAGTCCCAGTTGTAATAATGTATCCTTAGCAAGACACTGAACCATTGCTTCGTCCTTCGGATGGGATGTAAAGCTGTTGGTACTGTGTGTTGTCAAGGCATGTAAGAGACCCCTGAGGGGTTCACTTTGTATGTGTCTGGCAGTTCGTTTTTCTTCAAACATGAAGGCTGCACTAAAAAGGATGCAGAGAATATGGAGGTAGTAACAGGGTGAGACCAAGGCCTGGAGTTTATCTCAAACAAGGTACATGGGCAAGGCAATTTTTTTTTCATTCTGCAAAGGGCACTTCTATTGGAAAAGTCATTGGGAAACTTTTGATGTGCACCAAGGCCAAGACCAGGGGCAACATGGCAACATGGCCTACACTACCAGGCATGCAGCTGATTTCACGAAACGCTTAGATTAATCCTACATTGAGTAAGGACGAGTAACCCGTCCTAACTTAGGATGGGTTCAATGCGTCCTATGTATTTTGATATGGAACTGAACCCGTCCTAAGATTGATCCTAAGTTAGGAAGAGTTTGGTGAAATCGCTGGCTGGATCGACCTAACTGTCTGATGTCAAGGAACAAGTGCCCAGAGGGTCTCAACACAAAATAGAATTCACTAAGCCTAAAGGTGACACTTAACAGTTATACCAGCTCGTTACAATAGACTGACCAGACAACTGAAGTGGCCCATAGAGTATTTTTACTGAGCCCATTAACAAGCTTGTATCAATTGACCAATCACCAAGTGGATTAACTGAAAGGGGGATTAGGGACAATTCTAATCCAATTTTCCCCATCAAGTACTCTGGGAAGTCAACAAACTTCCAGACAGTCTGGACACATATTGAAGTTGTGGTTGGGAGGGGGGGGGGGGTCTTTTTCTTTTCTTTTCTTTTGTCTCTCCTTTTCCTGGAAATACAACACCAGTGTTGACACTTGTGTAGATTTTAAGATCTCTTCTCCAGGGTGTGCACCACACTAAAAGCTTACCATATCAACCAATGGAAAGGGCTTATTATTCAAAATAATCACAAATTGTTTTGAAGTCTCTCGGCATCTTTGAATCAAATGAACATATTTGCTGACATTTAAACCACTGTTTGCTTCTCAATTGGTAGGTTAGCTATTGAACTCTTGGAAAGTCAAATTTTGAGTTAGGTATGTATCATTGTACAACATGTACATGAAAAGAGAGTAGGGGTCCAGCCTACTCATAATCATAGAGAAAGGGTCCTTTTCTCTACACATGTACCTGATTTTTTTTTCTGCTTGCTTATTTGTGTATTTCAATGCTGTATTATTGACTTTTTGTGGTCATGCACTGGTGGTTGTAAAGACTTCTGTTGTCATGGATGACCAGTTTTATCTTGGTATACCCTGTCACTCAGTGTTTTCTGTTAACCTTGGGTTGTCTTTATTTGAGTTTATGGTCCAAGTGTGATGAAAAAGAAATCATAGTGGTTTTAATATTGAACTGAAAGTTGTATTGAAAAAAAAAAGAAAAGAAAAAAAGAAGAAAAAAAAAAAAGATAGTGGAAAATCTAGGGTGCTTGCACAGGGGTGTCGTGGCCGAGCGGTGAGGGGTGGTGAATTTTGTGGATTGAGTTTTTCAGTCCCTAAATTGCGTGGGTTTCCCTGGAATATTTCTCTCAGGTTTTCTCTCCACACTTCCTTCCTCGTCTTCTCTGGTACAGTGATCAAGTTCGCTTTTCTTGAGTCTGCTTTTCTGAGAGTCCTTGGCTGCACAACCCAAAAATAAACTGGAATGAAAACAAAACTGTAACACGCCGAACCACGTGCAGCCAGTCACCTGATACCAAAGGTGCCAGTACGAGTGGGAGGGAATTATGACAACACTTTTATAAATCTTCATCAAAGGAAAAGTAACCTTCCCTGTTTGGCTTAACCCCGTTAGATAGATTGACAAATGAATGTGTACATTGCTACAGTTTGAATAAAACTGAGACCCTGCGCAAACTAAAAGCCATTAGATTTGCTCTTAACCCAAGGGTACTGCTTTTAGATAATACAATAGTAGTGAATGCACAATTGATGTATTATGGTTGTTTCTTTTTTTCCTCATTTTCATTTGGCCTTTGGAACGGTTTATGTTCGAGCATGCTTTGATCAAGCTAGCATTGAATTGGAATATATTAACCTCATTTTTGTGTGTTCTCCTCGGGCCTCATAGATGGTCAAAATTGATTAGAACTCATGATTAGTCATACTCTCTTTACATGTAGATGTTTTTTTACTTAAATATTTGAGATAGTAGTTTAAAGGCGCCCCAACTTTTAATTTTTTTCTTGTGTTCTCTAAGGCTTGGAATGTCATCTTTGAGAGTTAGGCCTATTTGAGAGGGCAAGGCCATTTTCATTATGCAAAGGGCACTTCCATAAAAAAATCTTAAGTCTGTGAGAAACTTTTGAAGGGGCACCACACCAAGGCCAAGACCATGGGCAACAGAAGGCATGGCCTCTGTGACATTCAAGGCTTTCGCATAGAGACATGCGTTTCCAATGATTCACTGCAAACAAATATACCCTCTCCTTGGTAAACTGTAGTGGGTCAGATTGGATTGAACCAGCTTTACCAAGCCACTCAAAATGTTGAACATCGAAAAAGAACAATTTACTAAACAAAGCTACTGAGCAACGCCTGTGCACTGCCGGCGCACCGACGTCACCGTGATGATGTTGATAGAGGGCGCAATGTATTTGGAATCACTCAGATTGTATGAGACATACTCTAAACACATTTTACTGGGTTCACACTGTGCCAGCAGTCCCAATCTCCAAAATAAGTCGTCTCTGTTTGTCATGGGTCAGACAGCACAAAAACCTTTACACAGCATAACCCTGCACTGTTTTCTTAGCGTCAAAAGTCAAACATCTGTCCCTCAGAAAACAAATACTGTGGTTCTGTCTCCTTTTAGTCAGGCGTTGTCGGGAGCTGGCTCATTCAACCGTGAAGTTCCTTATTATGCCCTAGTTATTGAATTCGCAAAAGTGACAAAACAATGTTTACTTCCTATACAATTGCCATTGTTGACTTTGGCAGTTGGGTTCCTTATCAATGCAATGTAATTTATAAAGGAAACTAGAATTGAGTCTAGTGATATACAGTGTACATGTACTTAGTTGTAGATTCCTGTTTGTTAATGTAATGCTATAATTATATAGACTCCACTATCAAGATGGTAAAATAAAAGTTACCTGTGAAAGTTTCCGCTGAATACAGTGTCTACTTGCTGAGAAAACAGCCAAAACAGTCAAGGTATTTTCCCACGATCGTCAAATCCAAACACTTTTCGAGAGGTGACAGTGGGCATCTCTTGTCGCGGCATTCACAAACAGATACTAACCCTATAGGAAATCTAATATCCAATACATGCATGAACCAGTTCTTAGATTCAATTGATTCCGGTTGAAAAATTGTTCAAAACTTTTCCCAAAATAGTTTATACTTTCAAACTCTGCAGTGCTTCTCACTAAGTACTCACCAACCAAGTTTTTATGGCCGTAAATTTGTTGAGTATTTACCAATCTATTGCCCTACCTTTAAACATGGGATCAGGATTTAACTGCTGTAAATGCACTTGTATTTAATTGGTTCAATTTGTCAAGTAATGACTCAAACATGAACTTCCCCTTGTATGGCGATTCATTCAAGGTCAATCTAGGGAGAGGATGTATCATGTTGATCTTTATAACATTCATGAGTTCTCGTGGTTGGACACGACAACATATGCATTAGGGTCGCTGTTCCCCGAAGGCAGGGTGCTAATATGTGTCATCCCATCCCCTCATACCTGAACTATGCAGAAAATGCTGCGTGAGAACATTCTCTGTGTGATGACACTATGACAGGGCTCAAAACATTTTGGGAACCTTGTATGTAGCTAAAAATTGTTTATGGACCAGCTTTTATTTTATTTTACATGAATCATGATTTGAACAAACACTCAAGTTAATCGCATTTGTATATTTATTTTTATACTCAACAGGATTAAAAGATGTTTATCAGATTTGTAAAGCTGACAGTTTTTATATTTTTTTATTGTATAAATGTATTTCACAGTGTGTAATGACAGCACAAGACAGTTGGACTAGTCTAGTTATAAATTTACTGGCCCGATGCTAAAAACACCGACCTCCAGCCTGCGAACCAGTAGTTAAAATAAATGTCTTCAACTATTGTAGTAAATGTCTATTTACTACTGTAAATATGCCCACATCAATATTCTATATACTCAATGATTTGATCTCTGCTTCGTTCACTCAAGCAGACAATATATTTGTTATTCTATGCTCAATCCTGTCACTATAATTGTTTCAACTGCGGAAACACTGCCTAGTATCCCGGCTATGAGACACTCATGCTGAAAGAGATAAAAAAAAAAAAAGTTTCTCGTCTTGTGAACACGTACATGTAGGAAGTGCCTGGTCTCCCGCTTGTGTCATATTTGACGGCCAATGATCTGTGGTGCGAGTACATCTAGGGTATCGAGTTTGTCGCGTTGATGAACTACCCACATATTCACCTCGGGTGTTGAGTTGCAGTGTGTACTTCGTCAGGGAACTGTACCTTGTGTAGAGAGTGAATCCAAGCACACTGCACGTTATCAGGGGGGGGGGGTTGTGACCAGGGCTCAGTTTCGTAGAGCTTAGTATTGCTAAGTATTTCGCAATTAAGCAAAAATTGGCAGAATACCAGTCACATCGTGTACATGTGACATAACAGTTTGGCTGGTAACATTATTCTGGTAAGCACAATTTGATTGTGTTTTTTTAATCTTTTGCCTAAAGCCTAATCACTTCCCCAGGGTTCGGTTTTAGTAGTGGTCTTCTCAAAAAAAAAAAACATCCAGAGCAATCAGGAGATACAGGGCCCGTTTCATAGCGCTGCTTAGGCACAAAAAATAGCTAAGCAGAAGAAAGCTATGCTTAACAGAATATGGTTACCAGCCGAGATCCCATGTCACATGTATAATATGTGACTGTTATCCTGCCCATTTCTGCTAAGCAAAAAATTGTTAAGCAATGCTTAAGTAGCTCTTAACAATTGGGCCCAGGTGATGGGGTATAAGACACTTACCCATTCTTCAGGATTTTTCCGTTTAGATTTGAAAGATTTGAGGAAATGGAATTAACGTATTTGTCTTGGTTTTTGTTTTTGTTTTCAGAGCGGGCCTCACCCAGCCAGCCTTATTGCTCTGCAGCAGATTGCCGACCTAGTACTCCCGCAGTCAAGATTCAACCAGTCCTCAACTGGAGGTGGAGGCGGTGGCGGTGGCCGAGGACAAGGTTAGACCTAAATCTCTCTCAAGTCTTAAGAAGACGTCTCTGTAAAGAAACTTCATTTTCTTTTGGAGAACACTGCAAACTTATCAATGTACTCTCATAAACAGCAATCTTAAGCCCAGTTCATACATTACTTCTAGCGAATGAGATCGGATGTTTGACGTCACATGGCTGTTGTTCAGGAGTTGAACGCAGCTCAACTAGTATTCATTGCCAATGTCAAAATTCATATCGCACTCACATTCGCAGCAAGTTTGAACCGGGCTTTATGCTAAATGGGTTTAGTAGTTGGTAAGCAATAATAAAAACAAGCATAGCACTGTTTAAAGGGAAGGCAGTTCTATGAGGAAAATAGGGCAAGGGGCACTAAGGTAATGACCGCGCCAAATGCTGCGAAGCCCACTCTTTTTATGACAAAACTTACCATTCTGTTTTTGTAGGAACATGTTTAATACCTGTTGCCGACATCCGCGGTGTGGACTCTGTCAACTACAGCAAAGGGGAGAAGATACTGCGATGCAAGCTGGCCTCGCTGTACCGTCTCATCGACATACAGGGCTGGACCCAACATATCTACAACCATATCTCGGTAAGAAGAACTTGTTAGGAACTAAGAGGGCTCTAGATTTGCGGTAACACGATGTGAATACCTCTTTTGAGTAGTGTTGGTTCTGAAAAGACCTGGTGGTTACATTTGGATGGTGGTACTGCAAACCTCCTTTATTTAACCATGCAAAGTTTAAAATCCTAAGTAAAAGGAACTACTTTGAAGAATTCCAACATCCACTTTGCTCTTTATCCCTAGCCCGATTTCATAGAGCCGCTTAAGCAAAAAAGAGTGCTTAAAAATGTATGCTGAGCAAAAGCAAGCAGGATACCAGTCATATATTGTTTGTGACATACTATTTTGCCTGGTAAACTTATTCTGGTAAGCATAATGCAGCTCTGTGAAATGGGGCCCGATTTGCGATTCAGCTACGTGTACCTTTTTTTATGGAAGAGATGGGATGCACATGAACAACAGTGGACTTAAAGTTGTTAGATATTGCCCAACATAGTAGTTTGAGTAGGAGCATGCATGCATGAGGGTCTGCACATTAGCCCGGTGGGGGCGGTTTATGCAGTAAAGACAATACAAGACAACATGATGATATAGGGTCCTACAAACGGAGAAGCGTAAGAGAAATGATCTTTGACCATAACAAATGAACGCTTGTGGTGAGCAATGACTGTTGAGACGATCATAAAATGGTGTCAGCTTAATAAGGGTCCATTCCCTTGACCAGCTGTCACTGCATAATTTCAGCCAGGAGTCTGTGGGATTACATGGCATTACATGGCATGTTTCCACAGCCTAGACCACTTCAGAGTCCCTTGAAGTACCCTACGTCCATTAGGCATTGCTCCTTCAAGATTACTCTGGCTTACAATGGGATGCTGTGTGTGCATGAAGTAGAATGTCCAGCTGCAGTTTGACATGCAACACTAAAAATGGTTATATTGGCCCAATTTCATAAAGGCAGAAAGGCATGAACACTTGCTAAGCATCAAAATTCATGCTAAACAGAAATTGGTACCAGCTCTGTTAAGTTGACATTGTTGCAACTGGTGCCCCACTTCGTCTTTTGTTTAGCAAATAAATTTCATAAGGGGTTTTATTATATCTTGATTGATAATCATGCAAGCATCACATTAACAAAAACCAATCTATAATCTATAATAATCTATAATAAACGTTTGTTTTTTTATTACTGTTTTTAATGGAAACCAGTGCTGTACAGTAGCATTTCTTTTAATGGCATTGAGCAGTCCAAGATCGTGTTCAATGTCACTTAAAAAGGAGCAGTGTGATCAATGCAAAAATTAATTCGACTCGGGCTGTCTGGGAAAATCCAATTATGTTAATTGGGGCACGGACACTGCCTGAATATGTAATGCACATAGTCATAGATCGTCATAGATCAGTAGAGATAGTGAGTGTTGCAGTGATTCGGGGAAAGATCTCGACACGACATCAGGAGTAAGGACCACCAGTTATTTGAAAACTCATTAACTTACCAGAGAATATGTTCAATCATTATATTTCTCAAGTGGTTGAAACTGCAATTTATCACTTATGGAACTCGTGTGTGATACTTTGACGGACATCTGGTGTTGTGTTTCACGTTCGTGGATGTACACAACAAGTACGACCAGTGCCCAAATTTCATAGAGCTGATTAAGCACACAAAAGTAGCTAAGTGGTGCAAAATTATGCTTACTAGAATAGTATGGTAACCAAAATACCATGTACAATCTGTGATTGATACCCTGCTCATTTTTGCTTAGCTGAAAAAACTTGTATGCAATATTTCCTGCCGTAGAAAGTAGAAATTGTCGCTTACAAAACTTCTGTTTTAAGCAAATATCAGCAGGATAGGCCTACCAGTCAGAGATTGTACATGTGACATGGTATTTTGGCTGGTAACCTTATTCTGGTAAGCATAGTTTTTGCTGTGCTAAGCTACTTTTTGTGTTTAAGCAGCCTCTATCAAAGTGTGTCCTGGGGGGCTGTCATTACCAGTGCTATCAATGCCAGTGTCAAGTTCCCAGCATTCACCAGCAGTAATGACTGCTGATTTTCATTATACCGATATAGGCATCATACTATTTTTTGTTTTACCCTCTCAGCCTCGGTTTGGGTTCAGTTAATTCAAACTCGAATGGACACAAAATGACATGAGTCAGTCATTTCTTTTGTCAGCGCTTGAGCACATGTTAGTAGCTGCTCGGTCAAAGGTCAATCAAGCAATCTGGGTGCACAAGGTCAGACGCCAGTATTTACATATTGGCTCGATTATAAATCCTGAAAGCTTTGATGCGATATGACAATATCAAAACACACCCCCGATTCAAGAGGGTCATGAACAACGCAGAATACGTGACTGAACCCCCCCCCCCCCTCGACCTCGACCACCATTGCCATAATTTTGACGGTCGCACCAAGAGCATACAGATAAGGGACCATCCGGAGTACCCCGCCTAAATCAACAGAGCTTTGATAAGAAAGGTGTTACTATTGCACTGCTGATGGTATGGCTCGTGTAAACGCTAATATTTAATCAGTAAAAGAAAAGCGTGCAAGACTCAAACCTTGGGGGCAGCAGACTTTGTGATAAACTTTCTGAAAATTTTTCACTCGTGCACAATTGGACGTTATTATTATAAAATTTGTCTGGTCTCAAAGTCAGGTCATTATTAAAGCAAGCTAAACTTTCTCAAGAAATATTTTTTTCTGGAGTAATTTGTCAAGTTTTTAAAGATATCCTATCATCCTGAATTATAAACGCAAGAAGCACATCAATGGAAAGAATGATCGCCCATCCACATTATGTCTTTTTTCTCTTTGCGCAAAGTAATTGTCTGCAATGTAATAATGGCTGAATGGCTAACATAGTGTCACGACATGTTTTACATGGCGGAGGTTCACACAACATTAATTTTATATGGCGAGAAACCTTCCACTCTATGGTGATTAAAAGATCCCGTAAAGGGAAGATAGTCATTTGGTTATCACTCTTAAAATTAGTGGAAATCAAAACCTTACTAGGTTAGAAGCCTCCATTGTACAACAGCTTTTGAGAAACAATTCACTTTGAAGTATTGTTGATACTGTATGTAAAAGGGTATAATTTTTTATGACCCCAAATTTGAATCTGAGGAGCATTACTGGCAGTAACGCTTCTCCGATTGTGTATTTTTCTTGTGTATTATTCTCCCTGCGTGGACATGTATTTAAAGACAGCGGACACTATTGGTAATTGTCAAAGACCAGTCTCCTCACTTAGTGTATCTAAACAATATGCATAAAATAACCCATCTGTGAAAATTTTGAGCTCAATTGGTCGTCGAAGTTGCGAGATATGAATGAGACAAAAAACACCCTTGTCACACGAAGTTGTGTGCTTTCAGATGCTTGATTTCGAGACCTCAAATTCTAAACTTGAGGTCTCGAAATCAAATTTGTGGAAAATTACTTCTTTTTCAAAAACTATGTCACTTCATAATGTTTTATACTATCAACCTCTCCCCATTGCACGTTACCAAGTGAGGTTTTATGCTGGTAATTATTTTGAGAAATTACCAATAGTGTCCACTGCCTTTAAGCTTTGAATTTCTCAAAAACGTGACCACCTATTGAGATGAAATTTTCACATGTCACATGTTAGTTTTATTGTACCTACATGCACACTTATATAGTCCAAAAAACAATTGAATGGTTAACAAAACTAAAGTTACACTCTGCCTTTAGTCACCGTCAACCGAGGCCAACTAATGATGTGGATATCTCAAATGTGTTTTTCTCACATCTGGTAAACATTCTCGGTTGTTATATTACACGAGCCAGTGGGATCCAGCACCATTATGTGTCTTCCAGTGCACAGACGTCATGCCTTAATTGCAGGTCTGCTGTACATGTATGCGTGCCTGGGAAGATGCACTGCCTAGGCTACCGTGCACCGCCATCTACGTGTTGCATTGATTTGTGACAAGTAGCATTTTAATCCTGTCTGTTGGACCACGGTGGAGAATTGATTGTGTAGTTGGTGCATGATACACTGTTACCAAACGTGGGAAATCACATTTATTTAGAAAATGTTTGACCCAGTTTTTTGCTTCACTAAGGAAAAATATGCAGCTGTTGAAAGATTACATAAACAATGTTCTGTAACAACACAAAATTAACAACGCCTGTATGTTGCACCTAGAGTCCCCCAGAGGAAATTTACATTTGGAACAAAACAAAAAAACAATGTGGCAATTAAATTTGCCGCTTATTAGGCAAAAATACCATGATTTTTATTAATTGTTTTGGTTTGATTTTTTATTATTGTGGAGTAGACAAGGAAAATAATATGACAATTTTCTCATATTATTTTTCTTGTCTACTCCACAATAATTTTTACCAAACAAGACATGTCTTCAAGACCTGTCTTCAAATTTTCTCAAAGATTAAGAAAAATTTGCTGTTTACAAATTGAATGGAAAACAAGATTTATTTTTCAACAAAGCTGAGACAAAATTGGTTTTCATGGCTCAGAAACCTGCTTTCCTTTGCAGCTAGCTGATACCAATTTCATGCAGTGACCAATTTGACAGCTCTCATTCTGGCTATGGCTAGACAATTGGTGGCTATGCTGTCATATGTCTGCCATAACTTCAGATTGCTTTTTTAATGCGGAAGCCACAGCCAAGTAAGCTCAATTTAGACACACCTCTTTCCTCACACCCAACTCATTCAACAATCCTGGTATTATTTTTTTCCCACCTTCAATCGTCAATGTTTTGTTGTTGGGTTCTGTCTATCCCCCTAGCCCACAATGATCTCTCTGCAGCAGGTGAAGTCTGCTCAAATTGGATTTCCCAGCATGGCGATGTAGAACAATCTCGCCTTGCTGAGTCACACCTCTGAGCTCGTGGGGCTCAGAGACTTGACGCCCAGGCAGGGGCTCCTCCAGAATAAGCGCCAAACATCATCCACTTGGAGAAAAAAACCTGACCAACCGAACTAGTGCTGGATTGCCAATATCTAATTCATTGACTGGTTGGTTTGGTTTAATTTATATTACACTCAAGTAAAATAGCATGTCATAAATTTTGTTTATGCAAGTTTGCATAAAACAATCCAAAAAGCTACACTTAGTAAGGGGCTACAAGAAGACCAATTATTAATGTGAGAATAACTCGGGGGGGGGGGGGGAGCTTAAGGTAGTAATTGATATTGCTCTTATAACAATGGTTCTGAAGAACAATATTTGTTGACCAGCTCAATAAAATTGGGCCCTGCATATAAAAAGATGATTATTTTTTCTGTCACTACGATATCCTTGCATACCGTATAGTCATCAAGTCACACCCTTAATGATCAACTGTGTGCATTCTAAATATGCTGGATCTGCAGAGAGCCTGCAACCCCATTAGGATGCCAGCAGTAATCATTGTGCATAATGCAGCTCTTCATTATTTAAAGGGGGATCGTCAAATCAGTCAGGCGTGGTCTAGTTCCTAGAGTGCACCAAGCAATCGTGACTGCTGATTCTGTTTTATATTAAAATGAGAACAGGCTACTTTCATTTTGATTACATTATTTTTGAATTGAGAAAATAGATACATCAAACTGACTGGCAAAATGTGTATTTATGCTTGCCTACTAATATGTAAAGAGGTCAGCCAATTTGTTTTCTCCTCGTTCGAAGAAGAACTGTTGCCAAAAGGTGTTGCTAAGGGACAGCCACAGCCAATGTTTAAAAATGATGATGCCTTGACCAAGCCACAACATAAGCCACTAATTCAGACACGGCTATAAAACCAACCCGATGCGTAAAGTGCAAACAAGTCAGGCCCCTTTTTATGCAAAGAGAATTCCATAACACAGTTGGTGATGCACTAGTGAATATGACAAAAATGGTGTCTAGATAAATGTACACATATTTACACATACATGTAGAAGTGAAACCCTTCAGCACCAAATTATCTCAAATACCGAGCCAATCATAATCTCTTGTCATGTCCCATCCCAACAACAGGGTATTTCTAAACCTTCGCAGCGATCAGATAAATTATATTAAATGCAAGCTGCTGGAGGAACCAGCGACAAGGAAGCGTGCAGTCGAACCATATGAACATGGATGTTTGCTCCTAGCTAGCGGACTACACGGGGGGTTATGTTATACCTAAGGCCTTAGACAGCATGGGCCTGGGCTGTCCCATTCATTCTTTCATGACATCCTACAAAATATTATTTAAAGGTGATCTAACTGTGCAAAACTTCTTTATTTTTCCTATTTTATCTTTTTCACTCTCCTCTCTGTGTCTGTCTTTCAGACTTGATACTTTCAAATTAAAAAAACAACCTTAAAGGAACACGTTGCCTTGGATCGGTCAAGTTGGTCTTTGAAAGGCATTTGTAACCGTTTGTTTTAAAATGCAAATGGCTAGAAAGATGTTTTAAAAGTAGAATACAATGATCCACACACATTTGCCCCGAATTGCGTGGGTTTCCTTTGACTTTGCGAACTAACACGGTTGGCAGCAGTAATCATTGTGCATAATGCAGGTCTTCATTATTTAAAGGAGATCATCTTTCTAATCATGCATTCTATAACAAATGGTTACAAACGCTTTTCAAAGACCAATCCAAGGCAACGTGTTCCTTTAAATGGTAAAATTTGTTTGCGGAAGATGCACATTTTTTATTGCTGGTTTAGGAAAAAGCATTTCACTTGAAGCCAAATCAAAACTGAGATGCAAATGTTAAAGATTATATGAAGATGTTTTAACTTGAAACACTAAAATATACATTTAGTAAATATTTAAAATATTTATGTGTTTGAGAAAAAACTGGGCAGCAGTGGAAACAAGCACACAGGACTCAATCAAACTCTGGTGTTTCAGATCAGCAGAGATTGGGTTCAAGTCCCAGTCGTGAGACTTTGTGTGCATAAAAGCAAGACACTTTGCTTCGTCCTTCAGATGGGATGTAATGCTGTTGGTCTCATGTGCTCTGTTATGCACATAAATAACCCAGTTAACATTAATCGCTAGGACTAGAAGAGAAGGGGGTTTGCCTGTTCTTGGCAGAAGCTGCCCACTGCACTTTGTAAACCCTTATAAGGTGCTATGTACATAAATTGGTCTTGTAATACAAAACTTCAAAAACCTGGTTTAAAAATGTTTCTCTTTGTGCAAGTGCCTTGAGCACCATATGGTAGATTTGCACGACTATATCAGACTCCAATATTAATGTTGGGTTGTGATATCACTGGCGCAATGCTTGAACTACTAGTATTGCACAGTGACAAGGTCTAAGGCTACATGTATACGCTTGACAATAACAGGGCATGACAGTGAGCAAAGTGTACGGGTATCATGTATCTTTGTTGTTATTATGTATGTATGCATGATTCAGAGGGCAGAAGTCAACCTGGCCTAGACATTCACAGCGTGGTGTGATCTATGCTCAGATCAATCTGACAATATCCATGTACGATCATCGGGGTTTAAATGGGGGGGGGGGGGGTTGGGGTTCCACAAGATCGCTGGACTTGTAGCTCAGATTCTTTAATGGAAAGGGATATTATTTACAAGACGAGAAATCAAAATGAGAAGAGACTAGAATCATTATATGAGAGCACAGTTTTTATCATCTAAACGGTTCAATGGGTGATTTTTCAGCTGGAGAAACTGTGATTAAATGTGTAGCCTGAAAGTCTACATGCCTGAATGTCACAGAAGGGATAAAGAATATTAATTTTTGTTTTACCCATATACCGTTGTGTGTTGGCACTGTATTCTCCTAACTTTCCCAAAATTTGGTCTTGTTCTTGACGTATTATTTCTTAAAATAAAAAATACTTCTATATGGCACCTCCGAACAAAATGATGACCGAATAGGGAGCCCACTGCATGAAAATCCAGAGGTCAATGGTTCAAATCCGGTTCCAGTAACTTTTACCTTGTTAAATCCCAAATCATTTAAAAATGTACATAGTCAGTTTCCCTTGTGGTTTACTTTTTTATTTCTTGTTTCCTTTCACCAGCTACGCGTCTCCATGAAACAGACAATTTTCTGATCAACCCCTTCGGCCTGATGTACCATGAAATCACAGCCTCCTCCCTGGTGAAAGTGGACATGCTCGGACAGGTGGTTGACCCCGGCACCACGACCTACAGCCCCAACGTGGCTGGCCTAACACTGCACTCGGCAATCCACCACTGCAGACCAGACGCCAAGTGCATAGTGCATATTCACAATCCTGATGTGGTTGCGGTGAGTGAAGCTTGATACCGGTCTTAAATAAACCCACATCGCCCAAACAATTGCTGTGGTGCCCTGTGCTTTTGCTGTAACATTCAATTTGTCGAAAGATTGTAGATTTACAAACCAGCAGAAAAAATAAACAGAATTTCAGGCCTCGAAATAATCCACAGCACCCACAACAATTGTTGTGGTGCCCTGGGCTTTTTCAGTGGTGCCCTTTGCAAAGTTCCATTTCAACTTACATTTTCCTCATAGCAGTGCCCCTCCCTTACCAGAGGAAAATTGCCGTGCCCCTCAAGCTTCAAGATGTGCTTATAGTTATGAGAGTATAGAGGTTTGGGGAAGCAACACAACGGTTGCAGTGCGAGGAACCGTTTGAGGCATGTTTTTATAGAGGGACAGACTGGTAGGAACCTTTTACTTGAGTCTGATTAGTATCTCAGCACATGCTCATGGACTGTTACGTGTTCATGGACTGTTACGCTGGACTATCGGAAAGTTCCATTGGACTGCCGGAGCAGTGCCTCATTAAAACATTGCCAGAGACTTGAGGTTTGAATCCCGGTCTTGTTGTTCTTGGGCAGGACACTTTAACAAACTGAATGTTCTCATCATCCAGGAGTGAATTGGTACCTGCTGGGGTAGTGTGAGTGTTAAGCACTTAGAGCAACCATTTGACAGCCGGTGCTGCATTCTCCAAGGGAGTTGCCTCCATGAAGTCTCAGGCCTGGTAGTGTAAGGGGCTGTGAGACAAAGTTTAAAAGTGAGTTCTGAATGTCTATTTTTAAATTCTTCTCTTCAGGTGTCCTCAATGAAATGTGGCCTATTACCCCTGAGCCAGGAGGCGTTGATCTGCGGGGATGTCTCGTACTACGACTACAGCGGCATCATCATCGGCGAGCAGCAGAAGGATGAGATCATCCGTGCCCTCGGACCTAACAACAAAATACTGTTTCTGCGTAACCATGGTGTTGCCTGCTGCGGGGAGACTGTGGAAGAGGCCTACTACTGGACAGCTCAGGTCGTCACTGCGTGCACTTCTCAAGTAAGTTGACGGCATGCATAAAGCACTTGCCTCTCACCTCTGTGGCTGGGGTTTAATTCTCGGCTAAGGGGCATTTGTGAATAGAGCTGTGAGTTGATTTTCTCCAGCCTCTCCAGCTTTCCTCCCTTTTGTGTTCCATGGCCATTTCAGGTCAATGTAGCTGGCTGTATGTTTGTGGCAGGACCTCAAGCTGGTTCCAATATCATGGCTCTGCTTACCGCAGAATTCTATGCTTACGATCACTATTCTTCGCTTTTTGTGCAAGCGCTGACTTTCTGCGCTAGCTGTGTAAGCAAAGAATGCCTAGTATGCACAAACAAAATTCCGTGCTTGTGAAACACGCTTGATGTAAGCGTGGAAGCTCTTGCTTCTGAAAAAGGCGATTCTTTGCTTGCAGTAAGCAGAGTCATGTAATTGGGCACTGGTCTCCAATTGGGTCACGCCTGGTCCCAGGGCAGAGTTCAAGTTTACATGTAGGTCATGGTACTCCGAGTCCGGGTCCAGGAACAAAAAATGCACATTTTCAAGTCCTCCAGCACTGGTCAATGATTTTGAATGGTCAGATAGTAGGAGGGTCGACTGTGTACTCTGCATTCACCACTTGATATGTTGGAGGCCAACTTGTCATGTCTTCCATTGTACTCCGTGTTGGCCATCATATTACACTCGCTGTCAATACAAAATACTGTTCCCTTAAGCCTTCCTATACATTACACACCTTAGGAGAGAAGTATGTTTTCTCTATCCTTGCCTTCATTACATGTGTCCTTATTTGAGATTGGTCTTGTGCCACAGTAACCAAGCCATCTGTTTCCTGCTTTCAGTTTTCCGCTTTTTAACCAATTATTATTTCTGTTCTCCAATAGGTCAGGAGCATGTCTGTCGGCTTGGACAATCTCATCTTGCTGCCTGACAGCGTGAAGGAGGAGACGCGTAGAGTCGCCTTGCAAGGAGCTAGTGTGCCGATCAATCAGGAGCATGTGGAGGGGGAGAAGGCGCCAAGAGAGAGGAAATGGAAGATCGGAGAGCTGGAGTTTGAAGCCATGATGAGACAACTAGACAACATGGTATGGGCAGACAAACCTATAATAATCATTAATATGATTACCTATCTTCTTTGGCTTAACAGTCACACAAACACAAGCACAGTAGGCAATGTTCAAAACAAAAGGTGTGATCAAAAATAATGAAGACTAAGACGAGAAACATTCCATCAACAAAAGGGTTGTCGATTTTGTTGGCAAATTCCATTGTTTGTGATTTATCATCCACTTTAAATCAGCTCTGAACATTTCTAAGATTGCCAAACATTTTCCATGTCAGTAAGAAATGAAGTTTAACTTAAACTATTTAAGCTTGAAAGAGACTATATATTCCCACGACTGATCAAAATAAAAACTGACGTTTAAAAGGGACCACAAACTTCCAATTTGTTTTGAAAAAGGCACTTCCATTGAAAAATCTTAAGTCTATGGGAATCTTTTGGAGGGCCACCAATACTAAGACCAGGTTAGCAGACACCATGGCCTCCGTGACCATGGTAGATTCCAGGCTTATCACCAATTTTGACATTTTGTTTAAAACCATTTCCCCCCAGGGTCACCGAACAGGCTACGTGTACCATCAGCCTCTGATCCGCTCCGACCCCAAGCCACGCAGCGAGGTAGCCCACCCAGCAGCCTCCTCTTCAGTCACTTACTTCTATGATGACGACAAAGACGGCAGCAAGTACCAGTCCCCGATGAAGCTGATGAACCGCAAACAGGCTGGAGAGAAGACTAAGTGGCTGAACACGCCCAACACGTACACCAAGGTGGAGACGCAGGAGGAACTGAAGGAAGGAGATGAAACTCCCAAGAAGAAGACAGTGGTGAGGAGTCTTGATTGCGAGTCTGGTTTTCCTAAAAGTCCATGTTATAGACCCCTTGCACGCACATGCAGTGGCTGTGCCATGCTCATTATTTTTGTGGGCAATAGGTTTACCGTGTAAACACAGCATCGCCTAAAATGCGCATCCAAAATTACTCTGATGATGCAAACCTCTCTATTTTTGACGTGAATTCGACGTCACAACCCTCCTTTCGCAGCGATATTCGCAAGTGAGTTGAGCAAAGTTGAATCGCTGCGAATTTTTCGTTGCGAATTTGCAACGTCAACATTCGTGTGGCATTCACATTTGTAGGAAGTATGAACCCTGCTTAAGTTGTACTGGTTATACTTCCACAATGCAAAGTTTCATATCCTACATATGTGTTCTTATGGTTCATACTGTTGAGAAACTCCTTACCAATTGGCAATCTTAATTACTGAAGAAATTAATGTATTTTCTTGTGGTTTTTAGTGGGTATCGGACAGCGAGAAGCAGACTTCTGGAGATGCAATCCGAGTTGATTCTCACTCGTTCTCAAAGCTTTCTGATGATCCCAAGGAGCTGAAGAAGAGACAGAAAGACGTGAGTACAAAACAGGGACTACAATCCTGCCCCCCTCCCCCCCCCCCCCCCCTGCACCACGGCCCCTATGCCCCTTGTTGTTTCTCGTTGTGCCGTCTGCGCTTCCACCGAAATTCACCGGGGGGACGGGGGAGAGAATATTTATTGTCACAAGGGAAGCATTTTGGCCAGGATTGTACATGCCAGTCTTCTAGCTTTTGCATGAATTCTTCCTTTTGTCATTTTTTTCCTGAAGAAAATGGATTTTGGGATTTCAATGTATGTTTGTATCTTTAGGGTCTAAATGGTTTAAGGGAAGGTATATATTTGGTACCCACTTCTAAAACTAATGTCAATAAAAACTTACTTAGTTAGAAATACAGCAACGTTTGATAGTAAAGCATCTTGGGAATCATTTCACTTTGAAGTAATGTGGTTATGGACAAAATATTCCACTCTTTACTCCCCAACATTTGAATTTGAGAACTGTTACTGTCAGAAACATTACTCGGATTGTGTGTTACAATAACGAATTGTTCTTCCTGCATTGGCTTAACCTCACCGGAAACAAAGCGCTTGTCATGAGGAAACTTAAAAATGTACTTCTCCCTGGTCCTATTTAGATCAA
The DNA here is from genome assembly GCF_032118995.1 of Asterias amurensis. NCBI lineage: Eukaryota > Metazoa > Echinodermata > Asteroidea > Forcipulatida > Asteriidae > Asterias > Asterias amurensis. The sequence goes on along the minus strand of NC_092655.1, from coordinate 5,534,226 downwards.
GGCAGATCGGTTCGACGACAAAGTGACAGCTGGCCCCATCTCTGAAGTGTTGTCTGGCGTACAGTATGGTGACAGTCGCAAACAACAGGTGGGTTGATATTACATGCACCTCTTCACCCATTCCGTATCACTCACTATCAAAGTAGTGTATCCATGCCTCATGAAAACGTAGGAGGCAGCTTTTTATTTTACATTTATGGAGTGGTGGTAGATTGGATTGTCTATGTGTGTTGGTTGTCACGCAAATATCACCCAAACTGCACCACAAATCCATTCATGTTAAGTTTTTTTTCAGCAATTCAATTTAAAGTTGCATTTATTTCCATACTTCATGATTATTTCGAAACAGTACATAGCCAAGAAGTAAAGTATAAAAGTAAAAAAAAAAACAAACAATAAAAAACTTTTTCAAGTCAGAATTTTGTGTGTGTGGAGGCATCATCTAGAAGCCGAAGGCTTAGGGTGAGATGCCTGATGGACAGACAACAAAAAACAGGAATAAGAACAAACAGACAAACAGCATACCACAAATGCACTTGGTGTTTTTTCTTTTACTTTACTTTGTTCAGGTGGGTGTTTTTTAACACTGGGTGTTTGGGCAGAATAATTTGGTCAAAATAACCATGTTTGTCAATTGTTTTTACCAATGTCCCTATAGAGACACATTGGACCTTACTGTTGGGCCCAATTGTACAAGGGTTGAAATTGTTTGGTCCTTGTTTTATGGTGCCAAGACAGTTTTCCTTTTAAGGGGTGGTGGTTGGGGTTGATACCAAGTGCATGGATTTTTCTTAAAACCCTACAGACGATAGCTTTTCTTTCGCATCTTGGTTTCTTGGTTTTGCATGTGTTTTTTATCGAGGTATAAAGATTTGGTTGGGTGTGCTTTGCATGGCATTCTGCAAGATACATTTTATGCCTCCAGTCATCTTAGTTTTTCAATCCACGATTTGTATCGTCCACAGACTTCAAATGCATTCCATAACTTGCACTTACATTTATATTAAAAAAAAAGACAAAAAAAAAGACACCATATTACGTATGAGACTACATGTTTCATGATGTGGAAGGTTCATGGGGATTCATTTTGTGGGTAGCGACAACACATGCATGAGGCAAAATCAAGGTTAAGGCTCAGAATTTCAGGTTTAAACATTTTGGAAACTGGTACATTGTGGCCCAATTGGTTTATGGCATAATTTGTGTTATACTAACATCAATGACGGTTTAACATGTATTTTAATTATCATGTAAAAAATCATTACCCTTTTTTTACAAAGAATGTTTAATGGCCAAATGTTTACACCTGTATATGTGAACTAGTGTAACAGAAGCAGTCGGGTTAAAAAGCAGTGAAAAGGGAGCTAAGCAGAATGCACTCAACAAACATACATGTGCAAATTGTGACTGATGCGCAAACAAAATAATCAAGATAAAATCATTTAGCATTCCCTAGATGGCATTGTAGTGCTTTTAAAACCAAAGATAGACAAAAAGCTGTAAACATTTCAAGGACTCTGTTTCAATTCAGCTTGCATTGACCAAACTTCCCACAATTTGGGTCCAGAAGGCCCCCAGTTTTGACAAGTTTGTCTTGGGGAGCCCCCACCCCGCCCTTACTGAATGAGTAGAGGCACATGATTTAGTATTAAGCTTCAGCATCACCCCATGCATTTTCCATTCTTCACATCCGTAGACAACATATTAGCTTTTAGAGACATCCGTCTATATTTTGCTCTTTCTCTTAGCTTGCTAGGGATGCCCCATTGTCTAACTCAAAGGAGTGTCTTCAAGAGTCACCCAAGGTATCTTGACCTTTGACCCAAGCCTGCATCATCAAATCTGCTTGGAACACCTTTTTTGTTTGTTCCGAACCGCACTGTTCTTTTCCGGTGTCAACCGTTTTCCCGCTCAGTTGCATTCAATACTTGCTCTGCTTTTTCTTCTGTTTTGCTTTTGTCTTCATCACATATTCACACGCAGATGCTAGTTTTGCACAGTACTTGTTGCACAGTACTTTTTAGTGTAGTTTTGAGATTGGTTCCGTCTATCAGATCTGGTTGTGAAATTTGCTCAAAGCCACGGGCATGTCTGAATATTCACTTGTAGCTGCATGGCCAGATTCATGCTGAAAGGTTTTGGTGTTTGGTTTCTGAATATACTTTGTCAGATAATGATGTTTCAAAACCCAAGTTTTTTAAACTATCCGAGATCCTTAGAAAGAAATACTTTCATAGCACCATGGTTAATAAAGCACTTTTGTGAATGGGAGACTTTCCAATGTAGGTGGCTGCGGATTTACAGGTAAACGTAGTTCTGAACATGCGCATAGTTCTGAGAACAATGGCTGCACCTGGTAAGTCTGCTGCCACATATCGACCCAGAAAGTCACCTATTGGGTTTGCCTGAAAAATGGTTGATGCACTTTTCTCACCTTTCTAATCTAAAATGGTATACATAAGCCATGTCTGCCTTGGATTTTTTTGGGGTAAACTAACCGAGCAAATGGGTATCTTTACCAATATAAGTCCAGCGCGAACAGCCCATGAAAAATTCAACAAGGTAACTTGACCGAATCCAATGGGTTCCAGTCATCTTCTACTCAGGTAATTAACCTCATTCAGTTTAATCAAGCCAAAAAGTCCAGTGCGGTCGCAACGTCCTGGTAAAAACCAGCCTGTAAAACACCACGTGCGGTTCTCTGCAGAGCCATGATCACATGACACACGGAAATAAACTACGACATGCATGTGTGATGTTCACACTCTGTTGTTGTCTCGGCAGTATATTGAAGTCAGAAATTGGTTCCTTTGCTTGCGTTAATTGCTTTGCTTCCTATCTTTTCAACCACTACAAGCTAGGTCATGTATTCTGTCACATCCGGTTAAAGATTACTGGCGTAGCGCCCTCATGTGTTTATGTTTAGTCAGTCGGTTTGTTTTACCACTGTCTCGGTTAGTTTACTAGCGTCAAATTATCCAAGTGCAGACACGGGTAATATTTTATCATTGGAATGTTAGCTATGGTCTCGGTTAACTATTAATTTAATGCGAACGCGACTTAAAGAAATAGACGTAAGTATGGCTGGGCATGTCCTTTAGGATAGGCGTTATTAACCGTATTTTTACTTTTATTTGGGGAGAGAGGGGGAAGAGGAATATGAATGTTTGTTGTTTTGATTCCACGTTTTGCTAATACTAACCCATTTTGTGAGGCACTCTTGTTGTTTGTCATGCAATATTTGGACAGTTTTTTAATACAGAAAGCTTTGTGAAGTGAATCTCTATTTTGTAAAGTCGATCAACAAAATTGGTACTAACTTCTTAAAGATGCTTCAAAAGCACAAAACAAAATCAACTAAGCAAAATAATGCTTACCAGTAAAATACTACATGTACCAGCCAAAGTACCATACACATGTTTAAACTGGTATCCTGTTCATTTCTGCGATTAAGCAGGAAATTTGTAAGCAAATGTTTCCTGCATTTTTAAGCAGTGCATGTGCGCCCGGATGCCATCAGCAATTCGCAGATGTGGCCCTTTAGTGTTGACTAATGTAGTTGACCAGTATACATGCACTTGGCAAAGACTGAAGTACAAGAAAATAATTATTGGAAAGTTCATTTGCTTCAAAATCCAGCAAGAACAACAAGAAAAATTGTTGATGCACAGTGATGATGTTTTGCAAAATAGAATACTTGGTTGAACATGCGCCTGCTTTGGACAGTTTTGATTAACAAGCTGTCTGTTTTTGATTGCTCTTGCAAGCTAACATGTTTTCCTTTTCAAAGAATTGTGCAATCAATAATTTAATTTTGAGACTCCATGCAGAAATATTTGTCCATGCAGTATTTCTTTTATACAAATCATCAACAAGTTTGGTTATTGGTTGTTTGTTTTTGATGAATGTTTGGGCGTAGCTTGAAGCATCTTTAATGTTTCTTTTATAAGGTTTTGTTAAAATGTTTGGTGCAAGTTTTAACAATGCTTTAAATGTTGTATATGTCAGCGATGAGATTTGACAAATTTAACATCTCCTGAATAACAACTTCTGGGGTTTACTTAAAGCCTGTTGTCAGACCCAGAGCCTCATAAATTATTGCAATTCAGAAGGTTTACAGACCCTGTGCATCATCAGAAATGAATGACAACACAGGTTCTGGACACAATATGGAATATATCTCCCTTCCTGTCTGTGTTGACTGCTTGACCATTTCAAAGGATATTTTACAGTTCAAAGAGATTAAGAGAAATTCTGAAATCAGGAAAACAAAATGGAAAATCACATGCCTGACATCTTCGCTATAAAAATAAAAATATATTGCACCATCCACCATGCTTAAAACCCCCCTTCACCCACTCTTAAGCCCTGTTCATACTTCCTGTTCATACTTCCCGCGTATGTGATTCAAAACTTGACTGCGCACATTTGCAACAAATAATTCAAAAGAGTTGAAATTAGCTCAACTCCTAGCTCAATTCGCAATAAACCAGGGCTATGCCTAAAACTTGTATTGCATTCGCATTCTCAGGAAGTATGAACCGCGCTTTACTCCATCCCATGTTTCTTGTTCACATAATGGTCATTTTCAGCTTTCTTAGCAACAACCACTCATCAGGTGCACTGAAGGGGACAAGCCAAGTTCGTATTATAATACAAGAAAGTAACGGGTGAATGAATCTAATAACATAAGATAGAGTCAGTGATTAAAGAGCATCTATTCCTGGTAGTGGGACTGGACACCAAGGCCCCTATGAAGTCATCAATCATTACTGGTCAATACTCTCAAATGATAGGGAGGCCGCCAACAAAGGGCTAGGTAGCTCAGTTGGTAGAGCATGGGCATGTTAATTCGTAGGTTTCTGGTACGAGTTCCACTCTAGTAAATTTTTCTATGTTCAACCCCAAATAATCTCAAATGAGATTTAGAAGTTCTGACATATTATTGCGTACATTGTTACTGTGTTTTAATACTTTGGTGCTTTGTGGTCGTTTTGTCATACTAGGGTGGTGGAGGAGATCAGATCACCGCTGCCTCCAAGGGCATCATCGAGCGAAGCCATCAGAAGGACGCTCTGTTGTACACAGCCTACGCACCCAATCCATTTGAGAACATGTCAGAGGAGGACATCTTGCAGTACAAGAAAGAGATTGCCGAGAAGACCGGCCAAGGTAAGTCTTTGTGACTTTTTATCCCCCCTCACAACGTATGTAGTTAGACCAAGTCTGGTCGTCTGTCCAGGCAGCGCAATTTTTCCCCCAGGACTGTTGAGGCCACTTACCATAAATGGGAGTGTTTTACCTACTTTCGGGTCTGTTTCCCCGCCAGGACAGATGACGCCACTTGGCATGCGCCCATATGGTAAGTGGCCTCATCTGTCCTGGAAAAAAAAAAAACGAGTCCAGGCAAGTGGCTTTTTGTCATGCCAGTAAACTTATGACCTTGCAACTCTGACAGTCTAGTGTTTTTCAATTGAATAATGGTACATTTACTTCACTGTGTGACATCTTGAACAGAAACAAATTTGTTGAAATGCGACTTTGAGTCTGCTAATTACCTCCCATGTTAATGAAGTATACTTCATACAAAACCATGATTTTATTACCAGAAATTAATTGTTACAAAAATAAGGCATGAAGGTTTGCAACTTCTAGGCATCACTGTTATTGAGATTGTTAACAATTGAGTAGATCTGAACAGTCTCACTTGGCAGTTGGAGGGTACCAGCCAAATGTCGAAATCAAAGAGATATTGTGTGGAAGTAGTCTTAAACCCAATCTCTCCCACTATGTATTCACTGTTCCAGATGTGAAAGAAATCGAGCTGATTGTGCAAGCACCAGACTCACAGATGAATGGTCCCGATGTAACGGAGGAGTCAACCACAACTAAGAGAGAGGTTATCATAACCAAGGGTGGTGAGTACCAGTTATTGGTTGGTCACAATATCATGACTTGTTCATAGGATCTTGACTTCAGTATACAAATTACGTCATGACCTAGCACAGCTTCATCAAGGACTAAATATAAAACTTGTTAACTACTCGCTTCGATCTGGCTCCCTGCTCGTCCTAGTTCTTCCGAGGTCCATAACAGTTTGTTATGGTAACCAGCTGTTTCACACATTGGTCATGTCCTCGAGAATAAACTACCCAATTCTATCTGGAACATTACAACATCTTATGTTAATTTAACATCTTGTATATCGATGCGGTACTCGCTGCCAAAACATAGTATTCGAATTGCCTCTAGCTACCGGGCAACCTCGGTAGTCTAGTTGGTAAGACACTGCTCTAGAATTGCAAGGGTCGTGGGTTCGAATCCCACTCGAGAAACATGCCTGTGATATTTTTTCACAGGACTTGGGGGGGAAAGTACTGGGTATACAGTGCTAACACACATCGGTGTATGGGTAAAAACCAAAATTAATATTCTTTATCCCCGATGCAGATTTAGCATCTTATATATTTGGAGAACTGAAGACACTACTCTGTACACAAGCATACTGTTTTTAGTTGCCTAAGCAATACCTTTTTTTCACAATATTTAACAATTGTAAATCTTTTTGCTGAAGTGCCATATGAGTTGAGCATTTTATAACGTGCACTTTATAATGTGCACTTATCCATATATTAGGAATTGATGGCTGTCGCAGTGGCTATGGCTTGATTACAGCCAAAGCTGTAACCCAAGCTGGTTTTAATTCCATAGAGCTGCTTCAGCAGAGAATGCTGGTTAAAAATGTCTTGCTTAGAATTAAAGCATCAGGCCTGATACTTCATGGAGGCAACGGTGTCCTTGAAATGCTCCAGTTGAAATTTACAATTTCCTCATTAGGTACCCTTTGTCAAGGAGAAAACGCCTTGGTGCCCTTGCCCTTTCAAAAAACAAAGCGTACAGGGTTGAAACATGATACCAGTGAAATCCCAGATTGTACATGTGACATAGTAGCTTGCCTGGTAACCTTAAATCTATATCTTAAAAACCAAACGATAACCATCCGTGATTCTTCTGTTGTTTCCCTTCATCTTGTAGAAGATGGATCTGAAATCAAAACTACCCGAGTTGTAACAACCAAGTTCACAACCAAAGAGACGACACTGAATGGTGACGAGGCAGAGGTAGAGGAAGGCGAGGACGACGACGAGAGGGCAGCTTCACCCCAAGACGCAGCGCTGAGGAGCGCCAGCAGCGCAGAGGCGTCGCCGACTAAAGACGCCACCTCTCCCTCTAAGAAGAGCAAGGACAAGCAAAAGAAGAAGTTCAGAACCCCTTCATTCCTCAAGAAAAAGAAGGAGAAGGCAGACAGTTAAACACCTTGCTCAAGCTCAAAACAATTCCAGCTTTTGTTGAGGGTCGTTGAACAGCTGCTCAACCTCTGATGTGGCCTCATTATCTTGTCCAAAAAGGGTAGATGGAACCGGTTAGAACCTGTTCCAACCGGTCGTTGACAGTATGTAATAGTACAATTTTATCCAAAATGGCTGCGGTCGCACCGGTTTGAAGCAGTTAGTTTACCGATAATGATTTTTTTTTTCCTTCTCTCTCCCTTTTTTTATACTTGATTAAAAAAAGTTTGTAATGCATTGCTCTCCTCTGCTTCAGTTTTTTATTTCTCTTGTGAACGCTTTTTTTTTGGGGTGAAATTAAGAGGGATGTGTTTTCAACCCTGGATAAGTCTGCCATTTGGGCAATGCACGCTCACTCGGCATGTTTGTGATTTGCTGGGGGGTGGGGAAGTTGGATGTTTTAAGCAGTGCTCATTCAGTAGTTAAATCAGTCTAGTTTGCGCTCAATCATAATTAAATATGTAATACTGTTTAACAGTGTATTCATGTACACTAAGATGACGTTGAGAGAGGCAGCTTACGTCGTTTTTAAAACTATCGGTGGCGTGAATGTCATTAGCGTCCTCTTAAATAAATAAGTGTTGACAATGGGGGATTCTTGAAGCCCGTGTCTTATGGAAGTTGTGTTGTTAATAATATATGTGGTCGATTTTTAATCGTGGGGTTGGATGTTTCTAACCATTGGGTTTTTGACATCTTGTAGTAAAAACCCTTGTATTCCGGTCACATTGCCTGTAAATTTGATTCCAGATAACTGCAAGAAAAAAGACAAGATAAAATAGTTGCCAAGTATACACTAACTCATACTTTGGATAGATTGTCGGAAATATACAAACCAACCCAATGGGTTGATGTTGCTGCATTATCTTTAAAAAAAAAGGAAAACTGAAAAATGCAAGAAACCCGTCGCTAGGGGAAATTGAAATGCACAACTACGTAAAGATTTTTTTTTTTAGAGCACACCCCCCCAAATATTGTAGATTTAAACTTAATCTTAAGTATTGATAACTGTTTTAAATGTGCCATGTGACATTCTAAAGATTGTAAATGTAAAATGTCTACTGCTCATTGATGAAAATATGAAGATCCTTAAAAAATGTTTGTCGGTGGTAATATGTGTAGAATTTAATGTGTACATTTTAATTATTCGCTGTTGCATAGATGTGTGTAGTGCAAAAAACGTGGGACAATTCTTAAATGTAATGAATATAAAACTAAGAGGAAAATCTAGAAAGCCTGCAGCGGCGGAAAATGACAGAGGTAAGTTTGTTGACCTTGATCGGAGGAGGGGGTTCTTTCTGTGTTTTTTTTTGCGATTTGTAAAATATTACAGGAGTTTTTTTTAATTACCAAACGAGTGGTGCGGCCGTTGGCCGAGTGACAAATTCTTCACTTTGAAAGTTGGTGCACAGGCTTGTGACTGGCATGTCATGATCATGTGATGAGCATGTGACCATCGGCGTGGTGTCCATGCCCACAGCATGTGAGTCGTCATGTCATGGCCATGTGTTCAGCATGTGACAGAAATGAACGGAAGGCGTGGCATAGTAGAAGGGGGGAGGAGGAGAAATTTGTAACCCTTGTCCGTTCCTGGCATCTAAGATCAAGAGAATTATCTCTGAACGAGATGAACGTCGCTGGCAAAGATGAATTCAAAAAGAAATTCTGACACTAATTGAACAAAGCGGGGAATGGAGGGATTTTGGGAGTCAAAAATTGTTGGTATGATTCTGATCTTTTTGCACTCGCAGTGTACTTGAGTGATGTAGATATAAAAACCGTAGATAGTCCAGCTTTATTCAACAGTGAAGTAGAACTACGCCGTCATACATTTCTACATTTAAACATTTTATAAATGCGCCCCCTAAGTACAACACATTTTCCTGTATATGTGTAACTGTAGTGTAGTAGCACAAGTATTCTTGTCGATGGATCCTGTTCACGTGTAATTTATAACTTGAGTGTAAAACTTACGAGTCGGTATAAACACTGCATGAATAGTGATATGTATTGCAAATAATAGTACTTGGAATATCTGTAGTTGACAATTGTACAAGAATCATATTAAATAAAATGATTGAAAGAAGAAAACAGCGAGAAAAAAAAAAATTAAACCTGATGTATTTAATAAATAAGTAGGGTTTTTGTTTTTCCATGTTATTTTTTATGTTAAATTTGCAATTGAATATTTTGTAGAATGAAGCTGCAAATTTGTGAATAAAATAGTATCATTTCCCATATATGGGGATGAAGAAACACAGCAACACCACAATGGGAAAATGTGACTCCGAAAGTCAAACATTCTTTTGCCCAAACATACTACTTACAATTTGGGTTTTATTTGCATGATGTTTCTAGGGCTACTCATTAAACAGAGTTTGACATTCCTCAGCACTGTGACTTTGTAGTTATTCTGTTGAATAACAGGCAGTAGATGTTAATGCGGTGAGCCATGGGAAACAAAATGGCTACCGCAAGGAATATCTCATATGTCGGCCATAATTTCAAAATGAGTTAATGACAAAAACTTGATGTAGATGCAACAGTATGGTTTGAAATGGTTTGACTGCCATCACAATTGAGCCTTTGATGTTGTATAGTGTCGGACAACGTTGGGCAACACCCATCCATTACTGCAGAGGCAAATAACTCCCTTGGGCATATTCCCTGGGCCTTGCCTTGGTGCCCCATCACACTTGCATTGCCCTATAGCGATACCCTTATCTGGAACCAAGGAAAAGTGCCTTGCCCCTCATAAGAACAAAGTACTGGGCCTGTAAACTAAAATGTCTGTAGTACATTTTTTGAAAGTGTTAAAAAAAAAATTAATACAACAGCCGAAATGTAAGGCTATTTCAACTTTTTGCATCTGAAACCACTGACAGTTAACGGATTGGATAAACAATAACATTTTACAAATTAGAACTTGCAATTCTTGCTTCAAATTGTTTATGGAACATTTTGACGACGCTTCTTTTCTTTTTTATCTACTGGAATATTCTGATCCAACTGATGTGGTATAGTCATCAGCAGTTATCGTTTAGGATGGTTTGCTAAGCATGTATCATACTATGACTAAGCGCAGCTTGTTTTTTTTTTTGTTAACATCAACAGTGTCTCTAGTTTCCCCTAGTTTTTTATTTTGTTTTCCCTTCTTTATTTTTCAGGTAATTTACATTTTGAAAGTACTATTTGTCTAAGACAATACTGTAACAAAATGGTTAAACAAGATAATACATTAATTTTAGGTCAGACCAGTTACTGGTTTGAAATATAGTGCAGTACTTTGTATTAAAATATTCAGTTTATAATATCAATTTTTCTTTTGTTTGTTTGTTATGTCGGTAAAGAAAATGAATTAAATTAACATGCCATTGCCTTGCTTGCATATGGATGTAACATTGTAGTCGAAAACAAGTAAGAGAACGACATTGATGAACAGGCCCGTCGTACGCTCAATTTGTTGTGCAAATATACATAGGTCGGAAAACTCTATGATTTTTTTGTTAGTGATGCCATGACACGTTGATTGAAAATGAAGATGTTAAATACATGAATCCTTGGCTAACGTTGCAAAGATGCTAAGCAGACAAATGTGCTTACCATAGAAAACAGTTGCTTAGCATAAACGGGTCACCAGCCAGAATGACATGGTTTGATGTGTACTTTTCACTGGTTCCCATGCCAAATGGTGTCTAGCATTATTTTCTGCTTAACGTCTGTGCAAATCCTTGCCCTGCTTCGATTGGACAAAGTTGGTTTCAGTATGTTTTTGTGTCTGGGGTCAATTTATTATTGGATCACAAAATACACTCGGATCAAGGGGAACAAAAACTCAAGAGTAATCATGTCTCTAATGAATTGGGATTATATGTTTTTGATTTGTAGAAACTTTTTAACTTTAAAATGATGCCTGTAGGTTGATGCTATGTTTAAACACTTATGGTATGTTCAGTAAAGAGATTTCCGTAAAAATATTGAAGGGAAACTGCAAAGATTTGTTTGGTAGAATAACTCAATCATTTTACCTTGCTACATTTACAGGAAGGTCAGCCGTTGACCTTTCACCTTTGTGTTTTTAGTCATAGAGTATCTGTCGAATCTCTGCAGTTTCCCGTTTCATTTTAAGACATTTTAAACATTAAAGTAACTTCTCAAATCCATTAAATGTGTTGCATATCAAAATCTTGAGCAAATATTGAAATTTTTGGGGGGACTGTAAATGACATTGAGTGATGTGAAATTTGTCCTTTTTAAAACTTTTTCGGGGCTTATTTAGATGTATGTCGCCATGTCACTGCTTTAGTCTTGTTAGATGTACTGTTGGTAGATCCCGATAGAACATTGAGGGCGCTTTTCCCACGATACAGATGTCGGAACCCGACATGTAGATGATGTCAGAATACTTTACTTTCATGTACATTTTCGATGATGAATATTACAGTAAAGCACCCTCAACGATTGTATAAGGTTTAGTCCGTCTGACGAGAGTTAAGCGTAAAGACCGTTTTGTCACACGTTGTTGTCCGCTGGACAGTGAACTCATTTGATTGATTGTTAGTGTCAGGAACCTTGGATATAGACCTTTATCATGCTGCGACCATCTGGTCATGTTTCTTGTGTCAAATAGTAGTAATGAATTCAATTCTGATAGTCATTTTACAAAAAGGAACCAGACTATTTCTCCTTCCAGCCTCTATTTGGTTGCATAATACATGTATGTGAATTAGAGAAAAATCAAGATGGGCGCACAATGATAAAGGTTTATTATACTGGGAAGATTAACGGAAACAGATTGTAAAAGGTTGCATGCAAAATACTCGTCCTACACTACTTAAAGATGAAGTACATTATTTGTTATTAAAAGGAAGTTTCAATCTGAAAGCTCCCTGACTGCAAAGTTCATACCAGTACCAATCCTCCAGAAAATACTCGGTCTGTAACTTCTGTTTAAATCACTTTTTTGCCGATTTCAGTTGCGACACATGAAACAAAACCAGACGTAATTCTGCAGAAAAACACCTGACAGGGCATGGTAATCTTTCATATTATTGTGAGCGCAAAGAGAGTACCAACTTTTGGATTGTGTGTGTCCTAGAGCATGGACATTTAATTTACACTTCCAACCCGCGCCCCCCCCCCCCCCAACACAATGATGTACTTTTCCTTTGAGCTTTTGTGGAGATCACATCTTTTGAATCTGTGTGTTTGTTTTGCATTGTGCATCTGTTTGTGCATCACACTGAGCATCTGTAACATAAGCGCGACTTGATATGAAGGAATGCCGTTTGTTGAAGCATTTCAAATTACAATATTTTGTTGACAATATTGTCGGAAGTGAATGTGCGACAGATTTCTTACATGTTGTGTTGCAAGATGTATTGCTTGAGTAAAACTGTGCTGCATACTGTATCAAGCTCTTTGGATGGTCCTTTTTCACAGTTCTTGCCACTAATGCGCGTGATCAGACCTATACGCCTTTCCTAATATTTATGCATGAGGTACGTCACAATGCTATTCCAAAACGAGGCGATGGGCGCAGCCACTGCAAGTGATGGGTGACGTGCGCCCATAGCCTCATTTTGGGTAAGAATTATGACGTCATGCTTAAGTATTCAGAGAGGCCTATGCGAGCAACACTAAGCATGTGCGTGCACTCTCAGAGTCGCAAAAAAGGACTGTTATATGCCTGCTGTCGCCAGCATCTCAAAAGTCATCCATTGCCTACACTCTCCACCTACCATTGTGAACTATATGCGATCAAAAATGTGTGCTTTGCTCAATGGGTCCAAACTTCTGGGTGGGTGAGACGATTCAAGAGATGTGGTCTTCATAAAAAAGAGTTACTGTTTGTAGGTAGTTTGGGGGTAGAGTGCTCTCACTCTGACGTTGATCTCTTTGTAGCCTTTGGTAGATGTGTGTTTGCGTGCGTGCGTGGCCGTGTGAATCCCTAACCTATCTTCTTCAAGGTCTTATTAGTTCTTAGTTTTTATTCTCTCCCTTTGCTAATAATAGTGGCGATGTGGTGGCATGGTGTACTGGAGCCGTTAAAAAAAAATAATAATGAGAAAACAGAAATAAAACATGGTCCCTGTACAGATGGACTAGCAAAATTCTTTGTTGATTGTATCAATTTGTGCTTGAGAAATGTTTTTCAGTAAAACACAATTTAGTTGTGTTTAGTACTTTTGAGATCTACACATACATCTATATCTATTGTCAAAGCCTTTTCAGCATCTAGACAAGGTGAAAAGATAATGAAGAAATTTCAGTTTTAGAGGTGGGAGGAAAACCCCAGAGAATTGTTCCAGGGAAAACCCACAAAGTCAAGTAGGGACTGAAAAACCCAATCCACATAGTGCCCCCAGTAGGATTTGAACCTGCGCCAAGCTGAATGAGCAGTAGGCAAAGCTTGCCCCTTTAAGTTAAGGCTCAAATGACCTCAAACATCAAAAGGAATGAGCAGCAGCAACGCTTAACTCTTGTAGGTTCGTCTACAATGAAACATAACATAATTTCTTTTGGGGTTTCATGTTATTTTAGCAAAAATTACACAGGGAAAGCCTTGCTGTTCATTCTCCGTTATGGTTATTGTCATTTTATAGCCAAACTTACAAGAGGTAAGGGTTGCTGTTATTTCCTTCCGATGTTTCATGTCATTTCAGCCCAAATTACAAGGGACAGTCTTACTTCTCATTCCTTTTTTGTTTGTTTGGAGGGTACATTCTACAACACTAAAGAAAAACCTTTATCGGCTGTCTTTATCGGCTACAACACCCCCTCGCCCCGCCCCCCTCACTTTTGCAGGGAAAGTTCCTTCTGTCAAGTTATGAATAATTCATGATCGACTTCAAGTTTTAGACAGGGTACCAGTGTAGCTGACCACGTGACATAATATAAACATTGCAAGACTTGCGGTTTGGGCACCAGCCGGCTTTTCTCTTCCTTTCGAGGAACTTCACGACGTCGACAAGATCTCCGGTTTTTCACTCCATTCTGTTCGGTAAATTTCTCCGTTTTATCGAAACAGTTCCGGGCAAAAAGCATTTTGAAATTTTTATGGTGAGTTTCTCCTTATCTTGGTGGCGTACTTTATTTGAAAATGTGTATTTTTTGATGAAAAATCTGTAATTTTACTGTTGGGTTTTCCTGGGGCGCTGAATTTGTAAAACCACGAGGTCCGGAAGGGGCGTGGTGCTAGGGCATGTTGGGCATTTTGGCCGAGTGGGCCGTGAGTCGTACATTTCCGACAGGCCGCTTTTTTTCCCGGGGGTTAGGGCGGGGGGGGGGGGGGTCTTAACAACCTCAATTGGTCGGGAAAAATGCTTCACCTTCCTTTCTTGACAGATATTGTGCAATTCACCTCCTTTTTATGTCTGTTAGTGTTGTTGAAATACTCTTTAATTCAGTTAAAAAAGGAGTAAAAAAGTAGTCCTAACTTTTGACTATCATTATCATGCCACCACTTTTTTACTCATTTTTACAAAAAGGGATTTCATTGGATACTATATCAGGCCTCAAAATAAAAAACTAAAGTGTTGGATTGCCCTATCTCGACCGACTGTAAAAGTACTAGCAAAATCTCGGTCTCATTTATTTTATTTTTTTAAATAATTTTTTTTGTTTTTTTTTCCTTTTTTCTTCAGAATTTTGATTACATGAATATTTTATGCTCAGAAAATGGTAGATTTGATACAAATATTTGTTTTTGGCTGACTACTTTCGGTCGACAATAAATATCCAATGAACACAGTCTTGGTGTTCAACGTTCACAAAAGTGCAACCGAGATCGATTTCCCTCACACAAGAGATGCCAAGTTCAGAGGCCAGCTTTGCGTGAGATTTTTAAAACGGAATCACTGCCCAATAAACAAATCTGTCCGGGACAAAAAAATAAAATCTTTTCTTTCCGCATATAACTATTTAAAAATAATGAAAAAAGACTGGACTTACCCCTCAAGTTTTTTTAAATTTTGGGCCCAAGTTCGCTTAAAACTGCTAGATTTACTTACCCCTTGTGATTTTATCAATTTTGATAAAACTGAATCAAATTTGATAAAACTGCTGGACTTATTCATTACCCCTCGAGATTTTTTCAATTTAAAGCCTTTGGACACTTTTGGTGAACAGAATAACCCACAGGCCCACACTTCGTGTATCACAACTTACAAATAAAATAACAAACCTGTGAAAATTTAGGCTCAATTGGTCATCGGGGTCGGGAGAAAATAAAGGGAAAATCCACCCTTGTTTCCGCAGGTTTCGCCGTGTCATGACATGTTTTTAAAATAAATCTGTAATTCTCGCTATCAAGATTTGATTTAATGTTTTCTCAAAAAGTAGAGCATTTCATGGAATAATTTTTCAAGAGAAGTCTTTCACCAGTACGTTCTGATAAACCCGGCAAGTTATTTGTAAATCTGTGAATTTTTTTTTTTTCTGTTCCGAAAGTGTAAAATGGCTTTAAGGCCCAAATTTGAGAAAACTGCTGGACATACCCCCTTGTGATTTTTCAATTTGAAGGCCTAAATTCGATAAAAATACTGGGTATCTCAACATAAGCATAAAATAAACCTGTGAAAATTTGAGCTCAATCGATCGTCAAAGTTGCGAGATATTAATGAAAGAAAAAAACACCCATGTCGCACCATGGTCAAACGAAGTTGTGTGCTTTCAGATGCTTGATTTTGAGACCTCAAATTCTAAATCTGAGGTCTCGAAATCAAATTGTTGGAAAATTACTGGTTTCTCGAAAACAATGTTTCTTCAGAGGGAGCTGTTTCTCACAAAGTTTTATACTATCAACCTCTCCACGTTACTCGTAATTGAGAAAGGTTTTATGATAATTATTATTTTGAGTAATTACCAATAGTGTCCACTGCCTTTAAAATCAATAAAACTGCTGGACTTAGTTGTTTTTCAAATTTTAGATGCAAACTTATTTAGTTTTTTAAAATGTTTTTCTTTGTAGTTTTTGGTCAGCCATGATCATGAAGATGTCAAGAGATCATCAGTAACAAAGCTCACAATGATCTGAATATGATGTAGGCCTACAACTTAAAGGTAAACTCATAATTCTTATTTATTGTTTTTGTTTGCCTTTGAAGTTTGTGGTGGCAAATGGAGCTTCACATCAAATAGAACTAGCTCACAGATTAAACTCGTCTAGCCATTCATTTTTAGCCTCAATAAGTAATGACCCAAGTATGATAAAACTGCATGTTTTTGGGGGTTTTTTGTTTTCAATTATAGGCCAAAATTTGATAAAACTGCTGAGGCCCTTGTGATTTTTTCAATTTTAGGCCCTAATTCAATAAAACTGCTGGATTTACTCCTTTATTTTTTATTTGTGACCTGCTCTGTCGTATAGAGGAATGTGAGTAAAGTCTTATTTCGTGTAATTTGACACCCAACATAATCATAACAAAGAATTATTGAAGAATAAAATACAAAACAAATTTTAGGTTGTCTAAATCTTGTTTAAACTTGCTATGGTCTTGCCTTTTCGGCAAAAGATTAAAAAAAGATGTAAAAACAGGAAATTTCTGATCCATGTTTTTGTTGTAATTATCCAAAAATGGTTTTTAAAATAGTTCCCTGGAGAATGAATAAATGCCAAACTTGACAGCGATTTATTGACTTAGCCCATTCATCAATAGCGCCACCAAGAGATACTATTGGAAAGCCAATGATCATATCTGTCTAAATATAGCCACCGTCAACACGTGTAGTGACTGCAGTATATGTAAACAGTGGGTCAAAGGTCTCCAAAGCCAAACCCTGTTTCATCATTGACCTCTCTCATTCATAAATCCGCGTCGCGAGATTTAGTATGGCTCACAGACCGAGGCGTCTGTTTATCCATGCAGCGTGAGAGGCCGATCACCAAACCACTGTTGCCAAAGCTAGCTGGTAATACGACAGGCACCATACGACGCCGTACACAGAGCTCGGGTACCACGCACAAGTAGGATACATGTTTGTTTTATAACAGTGGAATATTTATCGAAAGTTGGAAAAACAGTGTCTAATTTTCATCATTGTTTCCTGGGTTTTCAAAGTCGAATTATCCCAAACCCAAATAATTCTGAATGCTAAAGGAATAAAGTTAAACTTCATGTTGGTTAGGAAATATCGCTAAAATCATGTAAAACATGCACGGGAAAATTGCGAATGTTCACTGGTCTTCAAGCCGAGTATACCAGTGGGGGTTGATGCTATCGCTGGGTGACAGCAGTGACAGCTGTCCTTACTCTTTGTTTTGACGGAAGGAAACTCGTATTTCTAGTTGGAAATATCAACACAAATTGCTCTAAAATTTCAGGTAAAGATTGTCAAATTTATTGTTGAAATTGTCTACACGTTATAACTTTACTTCTCAGTGGGTTGTTTGTACAGTTTGATAACTTTGTTTGTCTGACTACGGGGGGGTTAAAAATTGATGGTTTCATTTCATAAACAAGTATTATTTTAATTAGTGTGTGAGACATCGCGTTAAAAAATTATAGCGTTTGTTTTCCAAAACGGGTCAAAAAATTAAGCTTCAAGGTCATCAAAAATTCCACATTATTTCAGACAGGAAGGTCGTATGATCTTGAGTTTTATTAAAATATTGAGATTTGCTTGTTAGGATTAGGATGATAAAATTGAAATTACCTCAACATTTCTCGTTATGACAGAGCGGGTCACATTTATATGCCCAAATTTGATAAAACTTCTGGACATACCCCTTGTAATTTTTTCAATTTGAAGGCCTAAATTGGATAAAAATACTGGACTTGCTTATCTTATTAATTTTTGATCCAAACTTATTTTGTCTTTTAAAATGTTTTTCTTTGTAGTTTTTGTCCGCCATGATCATGAAGATGTCAAGAGATCACCAGTAACAAAGCTCATAATGATCTGATTATGATGTAGGCCTACAACTAAAATGGTAAACACATAATTCTTATTAATTGTTTTTGTTTGCCTTTGAAGAATGTGTTGGCGAATGGAGCTTCACATCAAATAAAACTAGCGCCCAGATTAAACTCATCTAGCTAAAGGCTAATCACCTTGTAATGCCATGCATTTTAAGCCTTAAACAATTAATGGCCCAAGTTTGATGGTCACACATACCCCTTGAGATATTTTCAATTTTAGGCCCAAAACTGCTGGGATGATCCCTTGTGATTTTATCATCTTTAGGCCCCAATTTGATAAAACTGCTGGACATACCCCTTTTATTTATTTATTATTTTTTAGGGTAAAATTTGATAAAACTGCTGAACTTGCCCCTTGTGATTGTTTCAATGATAGGCCCAAATATGATAAAAGTGCTTGACTTGCCCCTTGGTGATTTTTTCAATTTTAGGCCCAAATTTGATAAAACTGCTGAACTTGCCCCTTGTGATTTTTTCAATTTTAGGCCCAAATTTGATAAAACTGCTGGACTTGCCCCTTGTGATTTTTTCAATGTTAGGCCCAAATTTGATAAAACTGCTTGACCTACCCCTTGGTGATTTTTCAATTTTAGGCCCAAATTTGATAAAACTGTTGGACTTGCCCCTTGTGATTTTTTCAATTTTAGGCCCAAATTTGGTAATACTGCTCGACTTGCCCCTTGTGATTTGTTTCATTTTAGGCCCAAATTCATTAAATCTGCTGGACTTTAAGGGTTTTTTTTTTTTTTTTCAATTTTAGATGCAAACTTATTTTGTCTTTTGAAATGTTTTTACTTTGTAGTTATTGTCTGCCATGATCATGAAGATGTCAAGAGATCACCGGTAACAAAGCTCATAATGATCTGAATATGATGTAGGCCTATAACTAAGAAGGTAAACATAATTCTTATTAATTGTTTTTGTTGGCGATTGAAGTATGTGTTGGCAAATGGAGCTTTACATCAAATAGAACGAGCGCCCAGATTAAACTCATCTCGCTAAAAACAAATCACCTTGTAATGCCAAGCATTTTAAGCCTCAACTAACTAATGGCCCAAGTATGGTAAAACAGCTGGGCTTAACCCCTTGGTCTTTTTTTCAATTTGAGGCCAAAATTCAATAAAACTGCTGTACTTTTTAAATTTTAAGTCCAAATTTGCTAAAATAACACTGTTAGACTTTCCTCCGTTAATTGGGATCTTTTCAATTTAGGCCCAAATTTGATCAATCTTTTAGGTCCAACTTTGATAAAATTGCTGGACTTATTATTCCTTGTGAATTTTTGTAATTTAAGCCCAAATTTGATAAGACTGTTTTTACCCCTGGTGATTTTATCAAATTAAGGCAAAAATTCCTTAAAACTGCTGGGGTGACCCCTTTAGTTTTTTTTTTAATTGAGGCCAAAATTTGATGAATCTGCGGACCTGCCTCTAATTTGTTTTTCAAATTTAGGCCCAAATTGGTTAAAACCTGCAAAACTTACCCCATGTGATTTTTCCCCCCAATTTTAGGTTCAAATTTATTTTTGTCTTATAAACGTTTTTCTTTTTAGGGTTTGTCATCCATCATCATGAAGATGTCAAGAGATCACCAGTAACAAAGCTCATAATGATTTGATTATGATGTAGGCCTATAACTAAGAAGGTAAATACATAATTCCTAACAATTGTTTGAAGGATATTTGTGTACGCAAATCAAATGGAACTAGCGCCCAGATTAAACTCATTTAGCTAAAGGCCAATCCGTAGCAACGCCATGCATTTTAAAACTGCAAAATAACTGCAATTGTTTTTAAATTCACCTATCAACTATGACCAGAGACAATTGGTACACCTAACTAATTCAAAACTGAGGTAGTTTGAAGTGTGTCATTAAAGCGAGGTCTGATTTATAAACAATACACCATCCAATAATTGAGCTGATTTATAAAAGTGGCTGCATTTCTG
Source organism: Asterias amurensis (assembly GCF_032118995.1). Lineage (NCBI taxonomy): Eukaryota > Metazoa > Echinodermata > Asteroidea > Forcipulatida > Asteriidae > Asterias > Asterias amurensis. The sequence continues at coordinate 5,514,009 of NC_092655.1, read as the reverse complement.
ATTAATTTATTTTTTTTTTTTTTTTTTTTTTGGGGGGGGGGTGTTTTTATCAACCCCCCATTAAAACTTCTTGAGGTCTGTATTCCACCCAAATTATCTTGCACATTTGAGGGATTGCCTCTAAAAAATATAATTGACCCAACAAAAACCCTAGACTTGACAAATACTTTGAATTCTTGGATTTGTTGTCTTGTGAGAAATATGAGTAAAGCATCAACCATGAATCGCAGAACCGCGGCCGTTAGCCACAGCAGATGAATAATCTGCTATGGTATAGTGTAGAAATCCCAGAATGCTTTAATTTCCATTTAGCCAAATACCCAAATACAATGATTAACTATGGTGCAGCCTGTTTTGTCTGCCACATTTGTATAACAAACGGACAACAAAAGTTCTGGAACTGGGCATAAGGCCCAGTGACCAGGGGTAATAATGTTGAAGCGCCATGAGCGTCACTGCATGACAGACCTGAGCACTACAGGAAGTCACCATTATTGTTATTATTAAATAAAGGGCTGGTCTAAATTACCCATGCAAGAGTTTTGATGACAAAATATTGGCTTACAATTACATAATTCTATCTGTTAACTTGACCTTTCAGGGCCAGTAGTTCCTGAAACCAAGTACGGATGTGGAGTCTCCCCTACTGACACATTGAAGGCTGCAGGGTAAAAAGGAAATCAACTGCCTTGGAAAACATCGTATCATCAAGACATCCTAGCAGCTCATCTGTGGATCATGAATTAACAAAAGTAAGATGTTCTTTTTAAATGAGTAAAGTCCGGTTCATACTGAATACAAATGCGAAGCGTATGTTGTGATCATAAATTCTGAACGAATAATTTGCAGCAGTTCAAATCTGCTCAACTCACCTGTGAATATCAGTGTGAAAGAGGGTTCTGACATCAAATTCGTACTCGTAGGAAGTAAGAACCGGGCTTTACATGTGTTGATATTTGATGCTTTACATGTAGTGGGTTGTTTTGGTGTTGATATTTGATGCTTTACATGTAGTGAGTTGTTTTGATAGCTCACTATACAAATGGCATCTTGTAAATAAGTACACCATTGCAAGCAAGCAAGCATATACGCGTTATTTTTTGCGCTAACTTGGTGGTGCGTGCGGTCGAAATAAATGGTGGTGCGTGCGGATCGAAATAAATGGTGGTGCGTGCGGATCGAAATAAATGGTGGTGCCTGCGGACCAAAGACTAAAGGGACCTGGACACGTGCACGTGGCATGTGGGGTCCTACTTCCGGCTCGGGCCACTGGGTGGTTGATCTTAAAGGTGCATTCGGGCTCCTCATCTGCTAGGATGGTGCCGGTGTTATCACAAATGGTTGACCAACGGAAGTAGTCCCTAAGTTCTTTCCAACTAGGGACCGCGCTAGTACAGTAGGGGACTGTCCCTCCTTCTGGGACGGCGGACCGGACCCGCCTTCGGGCGGTGCAAAGGCCCTGATGATCTGGAAACCGTGTGGGGCAGGTATCCTGGGACCTTCACGTGGTAGCCCTGTTTTTGACGAACCTTACCAGGATGAATAGGCCAAATTTGAAACTGAAATATATTGTTTGTATGGGTGTACTTAGCTACAAGATTGCCCCGTCAATAGTATTTTGTTCAATCAGATTATTCACTCAAGACTAATGCAAGAATATTTGCTTTGTTTTACATGTGAACCAACTGCGAGGTGGCGGATCAACTGCATCTCCTCAGGACCGATTGTCATCCATGAAACAGCACAAAAGTCAACAGTGTTAGTTCGTAAGCGAGGCCTGAATGAACGAACCCAGGGAGATTCAAGCTCAACAGAATGGAAGGCTTACACCTTTTGTAGCCTCAGGACTATGAACATATTGCATATTTAATAAATTTTAAAAAAAAAACTTATCTGCCCAAACATTTTCCCCCAAAGTATATATCCTTTTGTGTTAAAATCAAATTTTGCTAAAATTTTGCCCAAATATTCCACACGCTTAAACTTGAGTTTCTATTGGTATTTGTCAAAGACTAGCCTTCACATTTGGTCTAGCTCAACATATGCATAAAGTAACAAATCTGTGAAAATTTGAGCTCAATCGGTCATCGAACTTGCGAGACAATAACGAAGGAAAAAAACACCCCTGTCACACAAAGTTGTGTGCGTTTAGATGGTCTGAGGCCTCGAAATCAAAATCATGGAAAATTACTTTTTTCTCGAAAACTCCAGAGGAAGCCGTTTCTCACAATGTTTTATATCATCAACCTCTCCCCATCACTCGTCACCAGAAAGGTTTTATGCTAATAATTATTTTGAGTAATCACCAATAGTGTCCACTACCTTAAAAGCCTTTTTCACTCCAAACTTTGCTCAAATTATCCCCAAAAATTCCACAAGACTTTATAGCCTAGCGTTTTTAACCAACTTTTCTCAAAAATTGCCTTGCGTTTTTATCCAATTCTGCTCAAATTTTGCCCAAAGATTCCCCAAACTTTGCTCAAGTTTTCCCCAAAAATTCCACAAGACTATAGCGTTGTGTTTTTATCCAACTTTGCTCAAAATTTGCTCCAAAATTTGCCTTGTGTTTTAATCCAATTTTGCTCAAGTTTTGCTCAAAAATTGCGTTTTTATCCAATTTGCCCAAAAATTCCACTATAGCCTTACGAATCTATCCAATTTTGCTCAAATTTTTCCCCAAAGTTCCACAAGACCATACCCTTGCATTTTTATCCAACCTTGCACAAAATTTTCCCCAAAGTTACCCAGGCCTATAGCGTTGCGTTTTTTCAAACTTTGCTCAAATTTTTTCAAAAATTCCGAAAGACTATAAGGCCTTGTGTCTTTATCCAATTTTGTCAAATTTGCCTTGCGCTTTTATCCAATTTTGCTCAAATTTCTAAAAAATTACACAAGACTACAGCCCTGTGTTTTTTTTCCAACTTTGCTCAAATTTTTCCCTATAATTTCACAAGATTATTATAAGCCTTGCGTTTTTTATTCCACAAGAATTTTGAATTGATCAAATTTTTCCCAAAAATTCTGAAAGACTCTATATAACCTTGCAAATTTATCCAATTTTGCTCAAATTTTTCCAAAAAACTCCTTGCGTTTTTATCTAACTTTGCTCAAATTTTGCCTTAAAATTCCACACGACTATAGCCTTGTGTTTTTATCCAACTTTGCTCAAATTTTTCCCAAAAATTCCACAAGCCTTGCGTTTTTATCCAACTTTGCTCAAATTTTACCCAAAAATTTCACAAGACTATATCCTTGCTTTGTTTATCCAACTTTGCTCAAATTTTGCCCAAAATTCCACAACTAGCCTTGCATTTTTTATCCAACTTTGCCCAAAAATTCCACAAGACTATAGCCTTGCGTTTTTTATCCAACTTTGCCAAATAATTCCACACAACTATAGCTTTGCATTTTTATCCAACTTTGCTCAAATTTTGCCCAAAAATTCCACAAGACTATAGCCTTGCCTTTTTTATCCAACTTTGCTCAAATTTTGCCCAAAAATTCCACAAGACTATAGCCTTGCCTTTTTTATCCAACTTTGCTCAAATTTTGCCCAAAAATTCAACACAACTGTAGCCTTGCGTTTGTATCCAACTTTGCTCAAATTTTCCCCAAAAATTCCACAAGACTATAGCCTTGCGTTTTTTATCCAACTTTGTCAAATTTGCCTTGCGCTTTTATCCAATTTTGCTCAAATTTCTAAAAAATTACACAAGACTACAGCCCTGTGTTTTTTTTCCAACTTTGCTCAAATTTTTCCCTATAATTTCACAAGATTATTATAAGCCTTGCCTTTTTATCCAATTTTACCCAAAAATTCCACAAGAATTTTGAATTGATCAAATTTTTCCCAAAAATTCTGAAAGACTATATATAACCTTGCAAATTTATCCAATTTTGCTCAAATTTTTCCAAAAAACTCCTTGCGTTTTTATCTAACTTTGCTCAAATTTTGCCTTAAAATTCCACACGACTATAGCCTTGTGTTTTTATCCAACTTTGCTCAAATTTTTCCCAAAAATTCCACAAGCCTTGCGTTTTTATCCAACTTTGCTCAAATTTTGCCCAAAAATTTCACAAGACTATATCCTTGCTTTGTTTATCCAACTTTGCTCAAATTTTGCCCAAAATTCCACAACTAGCCTTGCATTTTTTATCCAACTTTGCCCAAAAATTCCACAAGACTATAGCCTTGCGTTTTTTATCCAACTTTGCCAAATAATTCCACACAACTATAGCTTTGCATTTTTATCCAACTTTGCTCAAATTTTGCCCAAAAATTCCACAAGACTATAGCCTTGCCTTTTTTATCCAACTTTGCTCAAATTTTGCCCAAAAATTCCACAAGACTATAGCCTTGCCTTTTTTATCCAACTTTGCTCAAATTTTGCCCAAAAATTCAACACAACTGTAGCCTTGCGTTTGTATCCAACTTTGCTCAAATTTTCCCCAAAAATTCCACAAGACTATAGCCTTGCGTTTTTTATCCAACTTTGCTCAAATTTTGCCCAAAAATTCCACAAGACTATAGCCTTGCCTTTTTTATCCAACTTTGCTCAAATTTTCCCCAAAAATTCAACACAACTGTAGCCTTGCGTTTGTATCCAACTTTGCTCAAATTTTCCCCCAAAATTCCACAAGACTATAGCCTTGTGTTTTTTATCCAACTTTGCCCAAAAATTCCACAAGACTATGGCCTTGCGTTTTTATCCAACTTTGCTCAAATTTTGCCCAAAAATTTCACAAGACTATATCCTTGCTTTGTTTATCCAACTTTGCTCAAATTTTGCCCAAAATTCCACAACTAGCCTTGCATTTTTTATCCAACTTTGCCCAAAAATTCCACAAGACTATAGCCTTGCGTTTTTTATCCAACTTTGCCAAATAATTCCACACAACTATAGCTTTGCATTTTTATCCAACTTTGCTCAAATTTTGCCCAAAAATTCCACAAGACTACAGCCTTGCCTTTTTTATCCAACTTTGCTCAAATTTTGCCCAAAAATTCCACAAGACTATAGCCTTGCCTTTTTTATCCAACTTTGCTCAAATTTTGCCCAAAAATTCAACACAACTGTAGCCTTGCGTTTGTATCCAACTTTGCTCAAATTTTCCCCAAAAATTCCACAAGACTATAGCCTTGCGTTTTTTATCCAACTTTGCTCAAATTTTGCCCAAAAATTCCACAAGACTATAGCCTTGCCTTTTTTATCCAACTTTGCTCAAATTTTCCCCAAAAATTCAACACAACTGTAGCCTTGCGTTTGTATCCAACTTTGCTCAAATTTTCCCCCAAAATTCCACAAGACTATAGCCTTGTGTTTTTTATCCAACTTTGCCCAAAAATTCCACAAGACTATGGCCTTGCGTTTTTATCCAACTTTGCTCAAATTTTGCCCAAAAATTTCACAAGACTATATCCTTGCTTTGTTTATCCAACTTTGCTCAAATTTTGCCCAAAATTCCACAACTAGCCTTGCATTTTTTATCCAACTTTGCCCAAAAATTCCACAAGACTATAGCCTTGCGTTTTTTATCCAACTTTGCCAAATAATTCCACACAACTATAGCTTTGCATTTTTATCCAACTTTGCTCAAATTTTGCCCAAAAATTCCACAAGACTATAGCCTTGCGTTTTTTATCCAACTTTGCCAAATAATTCCACACAACTATAGCTTTGCATTTTTATCCAACTTTGCTCAAATTTTGCCCAAAAATTCCACAAGACTATAGCCTTGCCTTTTTTATCCAACTTTGCTCAAATTTTGCCCAAAAATTCCACAAGACTATAGCCTTGCCTTTTTTATCCAACTTTGCTCAAATTTTGCCCAAAAATTCAACACAACTGTAGCCTTGCGTTTGTATCCAACTTTGCTCAAATTTTCCCCAAAAATTCCACAAGACTATAGCCTTGCGTTTTTTATCCAACTTTGCTCAAATTTTGCCCAAAAATTCCACAAGACTATAGCCTTGCCTTTTTTATCCAACTTTGCTCAAATTTTCCCCAAAAATTCAACACAACTGTAGCCTTGCATTTGTATCCAACTTTGCTCAAATTTTCCCCCAAAATTCCACAAGACTATAGCCTTGCGTTTTTTATCCAACTTTGCCCAAAAATTCCACAAGACTATGGCCTTGCGTTTTTATCCAACTTTGCTCAAATTTTGCCCAAAAATTCCACAAGACTATAGCCTTGCGTTTTTATCCAACTTTGCTCAAATTTTGGCTAATAATTCCACAAGACTATATATTAGCCTTGCGTTTTTTATCCAACTTTGCCCAAAAATTCCACAAGACTATAGCCTTGCGTTTTTATCCAACTTTGCTAAAATTTTGCCAAAAAATTCCACAGGACTGTAGCCTTGCGTTTTTATCCAACTTTGCCAAAAAATTCCCAAGACTATAATAGCCTTACGTACTTATCCAATTTTGCCTAAAATGTTGCCTTGTGTCTATATCAAATTGTGAGTGTTATTATATGTACAAGAATAAAGAATGATGCTATTTACGGGCAAGTCAACTTATAAGTTGATTTGTCTGAACTCGAAACTGTTGTCCATTATTTGTCTCATTATCTTTTTGGCGGCCATGTTTTCCCACAATGCAATAAATAGGGTGTGTATTTATTTAAAGATAGTTTCCTTGCGCAAAATGACTTGCTAAAAGCGACTGATAAACACACCCAATTGTATTGTGGGCAAAAATGACAGCCTGGGGGCCCACCGGGATAAGGTGGGCCCTCAATATTTAAGTTGGGGGGGGGGGGGTTAAGGCAAATAAAACACAAGATACAAGGAGAGTCCTGTCCAATTTTTTATTGAAAAACTTTGCCAAAAAAAAAGCAGAGTTGTGCAAACACCTGTGCCTGTCGGTGGACCCCCTCGGCCACCTGGAACTTGTGATGATCTAAAGGCCCAAGTGCAATGGTTGATATGTTTTCTGTTCAGTGAAGTTCAATTGGATGTTCTCCTAGTGTCTACTTCAAAGTTGTAATGTCTCACAAAAAATAAACGAGCTAGACGCAATTCTGCGCTTTATTTTTTGACGCAAGTGTTGAGCAGAAGGTAGTTGTTGCTTGCTTAAATGAACTGGTGCCCTCAGGGGCCTAAGATTTCACCGATTGTTGTCTCGTAACCAGGCCGCACTGGTGGTGCCAAGAGTTGTTGGCGCTTGTTCCAATGGGATCCTAACTCGACAGATGATGAGAACTTCTGTCCAGATGATGATGTGCTGGTTGGAGAAACAAATTCTGCAATGGCCACTAATTTCCCCCTTGCTTTCCATGGGGCTGCAATTTGGACGTTCAGATGTAGTCAACTGACAAAATGGCTTCAAGTGAACTTGTTTTTGGCCAACTTTGATTTAAAAAAACAGTTGACGATGTGCAAAACACGTTGCATGTATGCAACACACATTGCATGTACCAAAGGCTTTGAGACAAATGCTTGACGCATTGCACAAACGTCGCAAATTTTTTAACAGTTTAGCTAAATAGTGACGTTTTCTCACTATGTTTGCCAATAAATAATAACAAAGATGACATTGGATTTATATAACGACTACCATCCTAAAAGAGACCGACTTTGACCATAACGACAAAACATTTCAACACAGCTAAGATTGATCAAGAACTGAAGCATTTGATTTACTTTCTAGACTACTAAACAACACAGCAAATGATTTCTGTTTCCTGAATTGGCGTTTATAAGGAATACTTTAACTTGATTTGCGTCAGCCTGTTTGGCTTTGCAGAAATAGAAAAACCAAAACAATTTTTGACAATTAATTCCCCACTCAAATTATTATCTAATAAAATGAGGTTCCAAAGATCTTCGTAATTTAGGTCACAACTGTTCCCTAAATTAAAAAACTTGGAAGGAATACTTTCCCTTTGTTTGTGCTTAACATTTTTAAATTAGCAAGAGAAAGAATAAAAACAAACACAATTTGGCACACGTAATTCCCCTCAAATTATTATCTAATAAAATGAGGGACTAAATATCTTTGAAATTTAGGGCACAACTGTTCCCTAAATTGAAACTTTGGTTGGAATACTTTCGCTTGGATTGCATTGAAAGAACAGAAACAAACAAAAAAAAACAGCTTGTGCCAAGTTATTCCCCTCAAATTATTATCTAATAACATGAGGGACTACAATACTTTGCAATTTAGGGCACAACTGTTTCCTAAATTGCAGTCTTATTAGGCATACTTTGACTTTGGTTTCAATCGAACATTGTTGGCCTTGCAGTAGGAAAAAGTAAATTTTGCCTAGTTTTCCTCTACAGTACGACAAAACTGCTGTATAACTTATTTCCCCTCAAATTATTATCTAACAAAATGAGGGGCTAAGGATCATTGCAATTTAGGGCACCCCTGTTTTCTAAAGTGAAGTTTCCTAATGCTGGCCTTTACTTGTACTAATAAGGCAAACAACTACCAGCATGCTGTTTTGCATTTGTTTCCCCCTCAAACTATTACCTAATAAATGAGGGACTAAATTTCTTTGCAATTTAGGGCACAACTGTTAACTAAATTGAAGGTTTTGGTCGAATACGTTCACTTGGTTTCCCCCGAAATAGCCTCGCAGGATGACAAAACTTGATTTCCCCCTCAAATTAGTATCAAACAATATGAGGGACCGAATGGTTTCAATTTTTGGCAAGGGTTGACTTTAAAAATGTGCTCATTGTGACAGAAACTTATTTTGACTCGCAAGTTTAAACCCCCGTTTTGGGTGACACATAAGTTCGCTAACTTTTTCTGTCAATAGCATCATTGGTGAAAAGAGTAGCCCTATTATTTGACGTCTTTGTGCTGTAAACTTTTCCTACTAAATTTGAGACCAATTCATCACCTTGAAACCTTGAATTGACCTATGACCTTCCATGCAATGGTTTAAATTTTGACTGATCAACTTTTGACCTTTGACACAAAATGGAGATTGAGTTGAACAAGTAAACATCCTTAGCTAGAACAGATTGAATGCTGAAAAATGTAACTATACATGCTTGCTCAAACTTGAACTCAAAGAACATGCAGTTTAGTTTAACCTAGTCTGATTTTAAAAGCCATATCCTCAGACAGGATTTTAAATGTCTTAGACATTTAGTTTTGATTTTCAAACCCTAATGTAAGATTTGAGGGGGGATGTCCCAAGTTAAAACATTTATAAACAACTTTCTGTTCAAGGGTGTTCAATTCTACCTTGTGTGACTTATATACTAAAATAAGAATAAGTTGTGAATAACCCAAATTTGAGCTTTTATCTAAAAAATTATGTTTGGATTTTTTTCCAAAGATTTGTTTAGTTCTATCTAGTCTGTATTCTCTAAAGATTTAAATGTTAACGTTGCAAATGTTTAGATCTACCTATTGCTTGGTTTTTAAAATTTATATTCTAGAATAAGATTTAAATGTGAATACTCCAAGCTTTTTGAGAAGTATAAACTTTTGTCATTAACCTTTTTGTTTAGATGCATTGAAAACTAATTAAGTTCTACCCTAGTCTGATTTATAGAAGAAAGTATTCTCCAAAGATTGAAATGTTTTCCTGGCGAGATCAATGTTTAGTTCAATTTTTTTTAAAACTTACTCAAGAAAAAGATTTAAATGGGAATTTCCAAAGCTTTTGGAGAAGCATAATTTTTATATGATAAACTTTCCACGGGCTTTAAAAGGGAATTTAGATCTACCAAGTATGATTTTTAAAACCATGGTCTCAGAAATAATAAGGTTTAACGTGAATGTTGCAAAGTTTTAGAGAACTTTTATGATAAAATTTCTGTTTGGCATTGATTTGAAAACTGAATCTGTTTATCTCGTGCAATAGTTTGCCCTTGACCATGACTAGAGCCTAAGAACCTTGACATAGACCTGACCTTTGACCTCTTCTAAAAACAAACGACTCAAAACAACTATAAATTATAGGAATCCAATGTCATCTTTGGTATCAAAAGGCAATAAAATTGGTGTTCTTACTAGATATTTTGAATGTGAAGTGGCATGACCAAGCAGAACATGTTTCTCCAGCCCTCATATCACCAACTGGATAGAAGTCCTCACCATCCACCAAGTCCAGATTCCATTGGCTCAAACGAAGACATCTCAAGACACCTTTGTTGATCATGAAAGATCCCCAGTACAAACCTGTTTACTCGAAAACAAAAGAATGACGTGACCAACAAAAGGCTAAATTATAAGGGGCCCTCATCCCGACGTCTTGAGAGATCTTGCCGACCAGAACGTTTTAGGGACCAACCACTAACTTCCAGCTCAGGCCCTAGTACAAACGCATGCTTCCAAAAATGCTCGCTCTAGCTCGTCAAATTTTGTAAGGCATTACACCAGTGAAGGAGAACACTAGTCGTGCATCTAAAAGAATTTCACTGAACGGAAAACATATCTTCCATTGCACCCGGGCCCAAAGAACCAACACTTGTTCCAGGCAGCCGAGGGGGTCCACCAACAGGCACAGGTGTTTGCACAACTCTGCGAGTTTTTCAGAGGGTTTGGATGAGGCCCTAACATAGCACAATGAGCTGCTCATACACAATGAGTCCATAATTTAAATCTTGAGATTTTCATTAAAAAAAAAACAACCCTGAACCAAAAACTTGAGAAAAGCAAAATAAAAAAACGTCGTTTCCCTTAAGATCTGAAAGATATTGCCAATATCTTTCAGAACAAAAATACCATTTTATTACAAAATTCATGAATAGTGAAATTCGTTTTGGTAGAAATTTCCATATCTCTGCAAGATACAGAGATTTCCATAGTTTTGTTGGTTTTTTGGTTACTGAAACAAAGTAAACGGCTTCTTTCTTTTTTAAAATTTTACCTATATTTCCATAGTTTTGTTTTTATGCTTGGTCAGTGAAACAACAATAATGGCCTCGCTTGCAAGAAAAGTCATCATTTGTTGTGAAATGGTCTCATTTTTGGTAGGAGCAACTCTTACATTTAACTTTAATAATACAAAGACATATGATTCAGAATTTATTTTTAGTAAAAATAAATAAGAAATAGTTTGTCTTTTTCAAATCAAGATCAAAAAGTTCTGCCAAAAGATTGTTTAAATTTCTCTGAACATTTTAATCAGAGTGCCCTCTGACTGGTTAAACTGTTTCCCAAGAAAACAATCAGAGTGCCCTGATTATCTGCAAGGGAAGTTTTTCTTTGATTTTGAAAGATTTTGGGCATTGAATTTGGCATGTACAAATCTGAATCATATACCTTTGAGTGTGAAAAAGATTGATCTTTATAAACTTTAGTGAAAATTAATTTAGCACACGGGGGAAGTGTGGGTAAATCTAAACACAAATCAGAGTAGGTAAAAGTGGATAACAATTCAACGAAAAGTGTCACGACACAAAGGAAGTGTGATTTCAGAGTAACACAAGGGAGTGTCAGTTACTCACTACACAAAGTGTGAGCCCAGAGTAACACAAGGGAGTGTCAGTTACTCACTACACAAAGTGTGAGCCCAGAGTAACACAAGGGAGTGTCAGTTACTCATAACACAGAGTGTGGGCCCAGAGTGACACAAGGGAGTGTCAGTTACTCACTACACAAAGGAAGTGTGAGAGTAACACAAGGGAGTGTCAGTTACTCACTACACAAAGAAAGTGTGAGCCCAGAGTAACACAAGGGAGTGTCAGTTACTCACTACACAAAGGAAGTGTGAGTTCAGAGTAACACAAGGGGGAGTGTCAGTTACTCACTACACAAAGGAAGTGTCAGCCCAGAGTAACACAAGGGAGTGTCAGTTACTCACTGCACAAAGGAAGTGTGAACTCAGAGTAACACAAGGGGGAATGTCAGTTACTCAATACACAAAGGAAGTGTGAGCCCAGAGTAACACAAGGGGGAGTGTCAGTTACTCACTCCACAAAGGAAGTGTAAGCAACTCAGAGTAACACAAGGGAAAGTGTCCGTCACCTACTCAACACACAAAGTGTGGCACAGCCTGAAACGCTGACTAATATACAAAAGTTATTAAACTATTATTAAACTAACAATTAAACAGGAAATACCAAGTCAAATTTTTGTTTGACTTCTAAGAATTTAGACACTAAAGTGTCTATCATTTCAGTCATGCAACTCTGTATTTTGATAAAAGATCTTACATTTCCAGAAATCCAGGCACAGCAAGATTTTGTGCTGTGTTTTTAATTTGTTTAATGGTTATAAAAAAAAAAAAACCATAAAAATCAGATGTTGCATTCCTGTTGCTGATGTATGAGATGGGCAAAACCCCGCCTAACTAATACCCTCTTGGGGAAAAATTCCCATCCGGCTCCACTATATGGCAACCAAGTTTGTCAACTCCACACATCAGCACATCTAAATTTAATTAACTATTTAGAGCCTTTGACAACGTTTCAGTTTGTGAGATTCATGATTCACCACACAAGGGAAGTATGGATCATCACATAGAGTAAAGTGTGAGCGATTCACCACGCAACAAAAAGTGTGAGCGATTCACCACACATCTAAAAGTGTGAGCCATTCACCACACAACTAAAAGTGTGAGAATTCACCACACAATTAATTATAACTACATCCCTATAATATACAAATAATTACAAAGTATACAGCAAGGTGGTGCATCTCTACCAGTGATGGCTGCTGACTCCTTGAGAGATCCGACCTTCTCCGACTGGAATTTGATCTATAGAAGACAACAAAATAAAAAATAAAAAAAATTAATGATCTCTGATAATATAGCAATCACCAGACAAATTTGGGCTTCAATTAAAAAACCAAAAACCACAAGGGGTAGTAAGTCCAGCACTTTGTACCAATTTGGTAGGTCCAGCAGTTTTATCGAAATTGGGCCTTAAGTTTAAACAAAATTGCTCGGGTTTAGCAGTTTTGTCAAATATTTGTCTAACATAAAATACAAAACTGCAAAGGGTAGGTCCAGCAGTTTTATCAAATTTGGGTCTAAAATTGGAAATAACATCGCAAAGGGTAAGTCATGCAGTTTTGTCAAAATTGGAACTAAAATTTAAAAAAAGAGGAAAAAAGGGAATCCCAAGGGGTACGAGTCGTTAGAGATACACCAGGGTAACTTTAAGGTAGAAAACGATTTCCTTATAAATGGCAAACTTTGCTATCACTGCCAAAAATGTATAATTACCTTCAATAAGGTTGATTGATTGCTCGAGGTGTTGATCGGTTCGACACTCATTGTCTTGATTTTGATCCAAAGAGGTTGTGCATCCCTACCAGTGATGAACGCTGACTCCTTGCGAGATCCGACACTCTCTGTCTGGATTATGATCTGTAGAAGACACAAACAAACCAAAAACAGATTTATCACGGCTGCTGATATACCAATCACCACAAAAATATGGGCCTAACATTGAACAAACCACAAGGGGCAAGTCTAGCAGTTTTATTCCAGAAAGGCCTAAAATTGCAAAAAAAATTGGGCCTCAAATTTGAAAAAAATCTTAACGGGTAAGACTAGCAGATTTATCCAGTTGGGGCCTTAAATTGAAAAAAACACAACGGGCAAGTCCAGCAGTTTGATTAAATTTGGACCAAAAATTGATAAAATCACAAGGGACAAGTCCAGCAGTTTTATCAAATTTTGGCCTAGAATTGAAAAAATCACAAGGGGCAAGTCCAGCAGTTTTATCAATATTTGGCCTAAACTTTGAAAAATCAGAAGGGGTAAAGTCTGGCAGTTTTATCAAATTTGGGCCTAACACTGAAAAAATCACAAAGGGTAAATTCCAGCAGTTACAGCAAATTTTGGACTAAAATTAAAAAAATCACAAGGGGAAGTCCAGCAATTTTATCAAATTTGGGCCTAACACTGAAAAAATCACAAAGGGTAAAGTCCAGCAGTTACTGCAAATTTTGGACTAAAATTAAAAAAAATCACAAGGGGAAGTCCAGCAGTTTTATCAAATTTGGGACTAACATTAAAAAATAAAAGAAATCACAAGGGGTGCAAGTAGTAAGGGGTACACCAGGGTAACTTACAGTTAGTTAAAGATTTCCTTCTAAACGGTAAGCTCTACTGTTACAGAAACATGCAAATGCTAGGATGTTATGAATATTCATTCCTTTTCTTCAGAGATACTGCCTAAATTTGTTCAAGTTCTTTTTAATTTTGTGTAAATATTCATGAAGGGGTTGGTGCCAGGACCCAATTGGCCATGGTTGTTTGGGGTCAATATTAATTATTCATTATGCACACTTTTGCCCCAACATGATGAGCAGTGAACCTCAAATTTAACCTTACAGTTAATTAGCATAATCTTGGGGGTAAGTCTATCATAAGAAAGGATCAGGGTGTCGGCTGATAGAGTGTACATAGTAGTGTGTGTGAAGTATATGGGAAAGGATAGTAGGAAGGATTCAGTAGAGTCTACAGTGGTAAAGAGTGTATGCTAATTGCCTGCTTCTCTGCTGCCAAAATAATTGTACACATATAGGTACAAGCTAATCCTTAAAACCAAGAAAATTAAGGGAACATTTCCTGCAAGCTAGAAAATATTTTGCAGCCAGATTAAATTTATGCCAGTCGAGTGCGGAGGATTAGATTTATTCACCCAATCTTTGACTTTGGCTACAAGAGCGACAGGTTGGACGACCCGATCATCAACCGTAAGTTAAATCATTTTATTATTATTTTCATGGATGAACCACTAACGTTGTGTTTGATTTAAGTGAAAACCTAAGTAAGGTGTTGATAAGTTTGAAGTGACACTTAGCTAATTTACCTCAATGAGATATCCCTTTTTGTAAAAATGAGTGAAAAAGTGGTGGCGCATACGGAAAGGTATCCATTGGTAAGTTTGAAGTGATGTTTAGTTAGTTTGAGCTGAGGTGTTTAGGGACACGTAGAAAGTAACTCATCAAGTATTGAGATCGACGATCTTGAATGTTTGTTTATATTGGTGTATAAACTCAAATTGGTGTTATTTTATCAAATGGCCAAAATTATGGCAAAGTGTTTCTTATGAATTTTTAGATGGCCTTTATGGGAGTGTGAAGGGGGGGGGGGGGAAAGTTTCCGTATGGCGCCACCACTTTTTCATTCGAAATAAAATAATATAGTATCTAATTTACCTGAATGATATATCCCTTCTTGTAAAAATGAGTGAAAAAGTGGTGGCGCCATACGGAAAGTTATCCGAAGGGGGTGCACAAGAAGGCGCGGATAACTTTTTGTATGGCGCCACCACTTTTTCACTAATTTTTACAAAAATGAATATCTCATTGAGGTAAATTAGATACTATGTTAAACTTTTCCAAAGGCACAACCAAGTGAATTTTTATTTGTGGTACATCAACAAACCACCCCTGGGAGGAGTGGAAGTATGACGATGATATAATCCAATTTGTATGGCGAGGGGAACGTATACGCCCCGGGCCATCATGGAAGCAAGATTCGCTGGATGGGCAAGTTTTGAGTATACAGCACAAGAATGAACTGTGAACAATGTTAATATAATTCCCCTCGGCCAAGTATTTTGCATCCTTCTGAGGTGTTGTTTGATGTGCAATTACTGAAGCAAAAAGTTGTGTTATTGTGAGTAAAGTGGAGGGCATCCCAAAGTGTGGGGACAAACGACAAAGGAAATCAAAGAGAAGGTATTTTAGTTTTGGAAGTGAAGAACAACATATTTTGAAGAAAAGCAGTGGGTGATATTCATCCTCAGTCATGTAATTATTTAACATTCTAAAGTTTGTATTGAAGAAGTTAAGAATACTGCTGTGTAAACAATTTGCTATTTTGGGTAACCCTTTTTGTTCTGATTTTTGCCAAAAATGTATAATTACCTTCAATAAGAATGATTGAGGCGTTGATCGGTTCGACACTCATTGTCTTGATTTTGATCCAAAGAGGTTGTGCATATCTACCAGTGATGGACGCTAACTCCTTGCGAGATGCAACACTCTTTGTCTGGATTTTGATCTGTAGAAGAAAAAAAACAAAAAAAACAAAACAAGATTATCACGGCTGCTGATATATAAGCAATTGCCACACAAATTTGGGCCAAACATTTAAAAAGTCACAAAGGGCAAGTCCAGCAGTTTTATCAAATTTGGGCCTAACATTTAAAAAATCACAAGAGGTAACTCCAGCAGTTTTATCAAATTTGGGCCTAAAATTGAAAAAAATCACAAGGGGTAATTCCAGCAGTTTTATCAAATTTGGGCCTAAAGTTGAAAAAAAATGATAATAAAAAATGCATGGAAACAGCAGTTTAAGCAAATTAAAATGCATATTATGCTTAGAAAGATGTTGTAAAAGTAGAGTACAATGATCCACACAAACATGCCTTGAAATTGCACCGTTTTCCATTCACCTCGTCGACAAACATGGTCGGCCATTTATGGTAGTCAAAACTTTGACTCCCATAAATGGCCGACCGTGTTAGTTCGCGACGCAAACAGAAAACCGTGCAATTTTGAGTGATACTTGTGTGGATCATATTCTACTTTTAAAACACCTTTCTAACCATATGCATTTCATATGCAAACGGTTTCAAACGCTTTTTATAGACCAACTCGTCTGATCCAAGGCAACGTGTTCCTTTAATAGTTGATTGGCTTCCGACTGGTTAACTCTGAAGAAAAATATTGACAAAATAGGGAGACCACCAGCATGCAGGCTAGGTAGCCCAGTTGGTAGAGCACCAGCACATTAATCTCGAGGTCGTTGGTTTAAACCCTGCTTGGTAGGTACAGCGTTGACACACTAACATGGAAGATGTCAGCTTTTTTAGAAGTTTAATTTAGAAGTGGGGTGTTGTGGCCCAAGCGAATAAGAGTACCGAACTCAAGCTCTGGTGTTTCTGATTAGCTGAGTGTGGGTTCAAAACCCAGTCATGAAACTTGTGTCCCTAAGCAGAACACCTTTAAGTTAAAACTTTAAATGCTTCTCTCAACCCTGTACCTGTGAGGTCAGAGATGGTTTTTGTGATTGGTTCTTGCAATCGAGATTGCCCAGTAGCTAAAGGCAGTTCGAGTCCTTTGTTTTGGCAGCGGGTACCGCAACGATATAATAGACGTATAATAGACGTACAAAAAGTACCCAATATAATAGACGATATAATAGACCTACAAAATGTACCCAAATCATTAAGGACACAAGTGTCATGACCGGGACTCGAACCCACAATCTGCTGATCAGAAGTATCATGCCTGTTATGGGGGTACAATACAGAAGAGGAATTGTCCAGAACACTTAGTACCTTTTTTCTCAAAATAAGTTGTAGGCATTGAAATAACACACGGCATCCACAGCAATACACCGATCCATCAAGCCAGGCCCAATTGTCATTGACCAATCACAACCGCGAAATCTGATCACCATTTGAACCGTTTGGTGATCTTTGCACTAATGGTGATCGGGTTTGGCGGCTGTGATTGGTCAACTGGTAAGGAGGCGGGGCGTAATGGATCGGTCTATTACAGTGGTGCCCTGTGCTTTTGCTGTGGTGCCCCCTGCAAGGTTCCAATACAATTTTACATTTGCCTCATAGAAGTGCCCATTACAAAGGAAAATTGTTGTGCCCCTTCAAGTGCGAAGTTCAGCCCAAGGGCCATGTCACTAGGGGCAATTTAGGGGCAACCAGTTCCAGGCAATCGCCATGAAGAAAATCCCATAACATTTCATTGTTCACCTACTAAGTGGAAGCGCCACGGCCGAGCGATTAAGAGCAACAAACTCAAACTGTGGTGTTTCTGATCAGCAGAGTGTGGTGTTCAAATCCCCAGCCGTGACACTTGTGTGCTTAAGCAAGGCACTTAATCATTGCTTCATTATTCGGATGGGACGTAAACGTGTTTTTTTTCCCGTACCTTTAGATGTGAGCTGTCATAGATTGCTGGTCACTTTGCGTTGCTTCAACTTTGATTGACACATCTCTGATGAGTGCGATAGACAGCCAGCCATCATGATTGAAGATCTGGCGCTCTGCCTGCGTTAGTTGATCTGTAAGTTGATGACAAAACATGTCAAGAATGAATACAGGTTTAAACATTTAGTGAGTATGGTGTCGGGGCACAGATAACGGCACCGAACTCAAGCACTGGAGCTACTGTTCAGGAGAGTGTGGGTGCAAATCCCGGTCGTGACACTTGTGTGTCCCTGAGCAAGACAATTAACTATAACTGCTTGAGCAAGACAATTAACTGTAACTGCTTTGCTCAAACCAGGTGTAAATGGGTACCTGTGCGGGCAGAGATGGTTCTTTTGACTGATATAGCCGATAGCGCATACTAATGTTGCACGGGCTGTATATTCCAAATGGAGCCGAGTTGGCTTAAGGAATAAAATAAGGCCAAGTGACCAGGGGTAATCATTTTGGAAGTGCTTTGAGACGCCCTCAAATATTCATATTCGCCACAAAGTGTCAGAGCAGCAATAGGCTGCCATACTTGAAACATTACTATAAAGGAATAAAAGTGTGGTGACTCGTTCTTTCACGGCCGTTTAGAACCGGCAGGGTCGTACCTGTTTGATAAAGGCCCGAGCCGAAGGCATGTACCTCACACGGCAACGACCCTGCAAGGTTTTCAACAGCCGTGAAAAACGAGTGGCTACTCTTTTATATCCATTCATAAATGCCTTTTTGGTTAAAATGAGTAATAAAGTAAGAAACTCTGTAAAACTTATCCGTTTCAGATGTGCAATAAGCTCTGTATCTGTACATGTACAGTACGACGTCCGTGTGTTGCATTGTTATGACTGGCTCTTCCGACAGTTTCCGGGTATGTTTGTGCGCATGCGCGTATAGTCTTGGTGCAACACGTTCTGAGTTCTTGTTTTCCTTTCACACCACAGCACAGCCAACTTAAAACCGCCAGACTTGCATCGCCCGAAACAAGAAACGTCTTGCACCAAGACTAGCACACAACCGTTTATAAACACTCGTCATTATCAAAGGTTTAAACACCCCCACATGACGCGCTCTCCACCAATAAAGGTGAAACTGTCTGAGGTATTTTAAATTATGGTTTAAATTCAATCATTTTTCTTGTACCTTTAGATGTGAGCTGTCACAGAGTGCTGGCCACTCTTTGATGCTTCAATATTGATAGATTGTTACACCTCTGCTGAGTGTGCTGGAGAGCCAGCCAACATGATTGAAGATCTGAAGCTCTGTCTGCGTTAGTTGATCTGTAAGTTGATGACAAAACATGTCAAGAATGAGTACAAGTTTAAACATTTATTGAGTAGGGTGTCGTGGCCGAGCGGTTAAGAGCACCAAACTCAAGCACTGGAGCTACTGTTCAGGAGAGTGTGGGTTCAACTCCCCGTTTGTGACACTTGTGTCCCTGAGCAAGACACTCAACTATAATTGCTTCTCTCCACCCAGTGATAACACTGCTGGACTTGCCCCTTGTGATTTTTTATTTTAAAGTTAGGCCGAAATATGATAAAACTGCTGGACTTACCCCTTGTGATCTTTTTCAATGTTGGGCCCAAATTCGATAAAACTGTTGGACTTAACCCCTTGTGATTTTTTCAATTCAAGGCCCAAATTTGATAAAACTGCTGGATTCTACCCCTTGTAATTTTTTTCAAATTTAGGCCCAAATTTGATAAAATTGCTGGACTTACCCCTTGAGATTTATTCAATTTAAGGCCCAAATTTGATAAAACTGTTGAACTTAACCTCTTGAGATTTATTCAATTTAAGGCCCAAATTTGATAAAACTGTTGAACTTAACCTCTTGTGATTTTTTCAAATTTAGGCCCAAATTTGATAAAATTGCTGGACTTACCCCTCGCGATTTGTACAATTTTAGGCCCGAATTTGATAAAACTGCTGGACTTACCCCTTGAGATTTATTCAATTTAAGGCCCAAATTTGATAAAACTGTTGAACTTAACCCCTTGTGATTTTTTCAACTTTAGGCCCAAATTTGATAAAACTGCTGGACTTGCCCCCTTGTGATTTTTTCAATTCAAGGCCCAAATTTGATAAAACTGCTGGATTCTACCCCTTGTAATTTTTTTCAAATTTAGGCCCAAATTTGAGAAAATTGCTGGACTTACCCCTCGCGATTTGTACAATTTTAGGCCCGAATTTGATAAAACTGTTGAACTTAACCCCTTGCGATTTTTTCAACTTTAGGCCTAAATTTGATAACACTGCTGGACTTGCCCCCTTGTGATTTTTATTTAAATTTAGGCCCAAATTTGATAAAACTGCTGGACTTACCCCTTGAGATTTATTCAGTGTAAAGCCCAAATTCTATAAAACTGTTGAACTTAACCCCCTTGTGATTTTTTCAACTTTTGGCCCAAATTTGATAAAACTGCTGGACTTGCCCCTTGAGATTTATTCAGTTAAAGGTCAAAATTCGATAAAACTTTTTGACTTAACACCTTGTGATTTTTTCAACTTTAGGCCCAAACTTGATAAAACTGCTGGTCTTTCCCCTTTGTGATTTTTCAATGTTGGGCCAAAATTTGATAAAACTGCTGGACTTACCCCGTGAGATTTTTTCAATTTAAGGTCCAAATTTGATAAAACTGCTGGATTCAACCCCTTGTAAACTTTTACAAATTTAGGCCCAAATTTGACAAGTTTGCTGGACTCAGCCCTTGTGATTTTTTTCAATTTAATGCCCAAATTTGATAAAACTGTTGAACTTAATCCCTTGTGATTTTTTCAACTTTTGGCCCAAATTTGATAAAACTGCTGGACTTGCCCCTTGAGATTTATTCAGTTAAAAGTCAAAATTCGATAAAACTTTTTGACTTAACCCCTTGTGATTTTTTCAACTCAAGGCCCAAATTTGATAAAACTGCTGGATTCTACCACTTGTAATTTCTTTCAAATTTAGGCCCAAATTTGATAAAATTGCTGGACTTACCCCTCGTGATTTGTACAATTTTAGGCCGAAATTTGATAAAACTGCTTGACTTACCCCTTGTGATCTTTTTCAATGTTGGGCCCAAATTCGATAAAACTGTTGAACTTAGGGAGCGTCTCAAAAGTCGGGCACGTTCCTAGCGCAAAAGAACGTTCCTGCGGGCATATGCCGGCAGGATCGCAACATCATGACATTAGGAACGTTCTAACATGAGATTGGACGCGGTCACGCATTAGGAACGATCCAAAAGATCGCTCTGGCGGTCCAAAGGACCGGTCCAAGTAAAGCGGCGGGGATACTCTTGCGATCCAAAAAGAACGTTCCTACCGTTCCGACTTTTGAGACGCTCCCTTAACCCCTTGTGATTTTTTCAACTTTAGGCCCAAATTTGATAAAACTGCTGGACTTGCCCCCTTGTGATTTTTTCAATTCAAGGCCCAAATTTGATAAAACTGCTGGATTCTACCCCTTGTAATTATTTTCAAATTTAGGCCCAAATTTGATAAAATTGCTGGACTTACCCCTCGCGATTTGTACAATTTTAGGCCCGAATTTGATAAAACTGCTGGACTTACCCCTTGAGATTTATTCAATTTAAGGCCCAAATTTGATAACACTGCTGGACTTACCCCTTGTAATTTTTTTAAAATTTAGGCTCAAATTTGATAAAATTGCTGGACTTACCCCTCGCGATTTGTACAATTTTAGGCCCGAGTTTGATAAAACTGTTGAACTTTACTTAACCCCTTGTGATTTTTTCAAATTTAGGCCCAAACTTGATAAAACTGCTGGACTTGCCCCCTTGTGATTTTTTCAATGTTAGGCCCAAATTTGATAAAACTGCTGGACTTACCCCGTGAGATTTTTTCAATTTAAGGTCCAAATTTGATAAAACTGCTGGATTCAACCCCTTGTAAACTTTTACAAATTTAGGCCCAAATTTGACAAAATTGCTGGACTTACCCCTTGTGATTTTTTTCAATTTAATGCCCAAATTTGATAAAACTGCTGGACCTTCCCTTGTGATTTTTTTAATTTGAAGGCCTAAATTCGATAAAAATTTAACTCTTGTGATTTTACAAATTTTAGGCCCAAATTTGATAAAACTTGCTGGACTTATCTACCCCTTGTGATTTTTTCAATGTTAGGCCCAAATTTGATAAAACTGCTGGACTTGGACTGAAACCCACACTCAGAAACACCCGAGTTGGAAACTGATGCTTCTAACCGCTCGGCCACGACACTTCCACAAAAAGAGGGATTGTTCAAAATACTTTGTACTTTTCATATAACAAGTTGCAGGCCTTGAAATCCCACGGCATCAAAAGCAATTGCAGTGGTGCCCTGTGCTTTTGCTGTGGTGCCCTCTGCAAGGTTCCAATACATTTTTACAATTGACTCATAGAAGTGCTCATTACTTGTGCCCCTTCAAGTGCGAACTTCAGCCTAAGTGCCATGACACACAAGGCAATTCACGGGCAACCAGTTCCGGGCAATCTTCAAGAAGAAAAGCCAATTAACATTTCAATGTTCACCTACATGTATTACTCTTGTGGATTTAAGACGATGTTCGAAAAAAATGACTTGTGTGCTATCAAAGTGGTCCTGTAGCATACACTGATATTGGTGGCCTCCAAAAGATGCCTGTAAAAGTTGCCTTATGTGACAAGGCCCTAAAGCTGCCATACTAAAAACATTACTCATGGTTCAGTTTCAATACCTTTAGGTTTGAGCTGTCATAGATTGCTGGCCACTCTGCGATGCTTCAACATTGATTGATTGACACATTTCTGCTGAGTGCGATGGACAGCCAGACATCATGATTGAAGATCTGACGCTCTGCCTGCAGTAGTTGATCTGTAAGTGAAGACAAAACATTCTAGAATGAGTATAAGTTTAAACATTTAGTGAGTAGTGGCCGAGCGGATAAGAGCACCGAACTCAAGCTTTGGGGCTTCAGCTCAGCAAAGTGTGGATTTGAATCCTTTCGTGACACTCGTGTCCCTGAGCAAGACAATTAACTATAACTGCTTCTCTCCGCCCAGGGGTAAATGGGTACCTGTGAGTGCAGAGATGGTTCTTTTGACTCATTAAGTCGATATCTCTTATTAATGTTGCACAGGCTGTAAATTCCACAAGGAGCGAGTTGGTTTGAGAAATATCTTAACTGGCTCAGGGTTAGTAATGTTGAAAGCACTTTGAGACACCCTTCAGGTGTAAATCGCTACAAAAACACTATTATAATTATTGTTATTAAGTAAAACTAACATTCTTCCTCAGAATTTTGAAAAACAGTTCAACTTTAAATTTTTGCCAATTAGACAGAGAAAATTGTCAGATAAAAATGCTACGTTGTTGAATGTTGTACGTTAGAACGGTAGATGTTGACAAGTTATGTATCATTTTGAAGCTCAGGAAACATTTTTTCAAGCATAGTTACTTTTGTAAAATTAGGTTAATGTTCAGAATATTTTTTTTACTTTCCAAGAACCAACTTCTTGTTTATCAGTTGTTCAAATATCTAAATTTCAAAACATTTCCTGTAACTGTAAATCGTATGACAGCTGCCAAAAAAGACAAGTTTGACATCATAATGAAGAGAATGTCGTCTTCTTTTCAAAGGTATAATACAAAATGTTTCTTTCAATGAATAAAACTATTTGTTTGTTAAATTTTTCCTGATGTAGGAATATACAATTAGTGTACGTGCAGGCGCTTAGGCAAATACAGCCTTTTTTGTAAATAAATGCTTAGGCGAATATGGGTTAAGGAATGAATTAAGGTCCAGTGACCGTTGGTAATAATGTTGGAAGTGCTTTGAGACGCCCTGAAATATACTTATTTGCCACAGCGTGAGAGCAGCATTAAGCTGCCATACTAAAAACATACTCATGGTTTGTTTTCAAGAATATTTTTTGTACCTGATGTAAGCTGTCATAGATTGCTGGCCACTCTGTGATGCTTCAACATAGATTGATGACACATCTCTGCAGAGTGCGATGGACAGCCATCATGATTGAAGATCTGACGATCTGCCCGCATTAGTTGATCTGTAAGTTGATGACAAATAATGTCAAGAATTAGTACAAATTTAAACATTAAGTGATTAGGTTGTCATGGCAGTGTCCCTGAGCAAGACACTGGACTATAACTGCTTCACATTGTAGCATACACTGCAATTGGTTGCCTCCAAGATACCTGTCAAAAATGCCTCGTGTGACAAGGCCCTTTAGTTGCAATAATAAAAACATTACTCATGGTTCGCATGTTTCAATCAATTTTCCATACCTTTAGATGTAAGTCGTCTAAGATTGCTACGATGCTTCAACATTGATTGGATGACACATCTCTGCTGAGTGTGCTGGAGAGCCAGCCACCGTGATTGAAGATCTGACGCTCTGCCTGCGTCAGTTGATCTGTAAGTTGATGACAAAACATGTTTGAATGAGTACTAATTTAAAAGAACACGTTGCCTTGGATCGGACGAATTGGTCTTTGAAAACCATTGAAACCGTTATGAAATACATTTGGTTAGAAAGATATTTTAAAAGTAGAATATACTGATCCACACAAGTTTGACTCGAAATTGCACGTTTTTTCTTTATGTCACAAACTATCACGGTCAGCCATTTTATAGAGTCAAAACTTGGATTCCACAAAACCGTGCAATTTCAAGACACGTTTCTGTGGATCATTATATTGTACTTTTAATTTATCTATCTAACCATTTGCATTTCATACCGAACAGATTCAAACACTTTCAAAGACCAACTCGACCAGTCCCAGGCAACATGTTCCTTTAAACATTTAGTGAGTAGGGTGTCGTGGTCGAGTGAATAAGGGCATTGTCATCAAGATCTGAGGCCTCTGCTCAGCAGAGTGTGCAGGGGTTGCCTTTAACTTTTTTCAACTGGCCACCAGTTGGCTTGATTTTTCATTGGTCCGCCAGGTGTTTGACTGGTCCTCCAAATTTTGTATGTTTTTTTTTTTTTGATCTAATAGTATACTGTTGTATACCAACTGCTCGATTTCCGATCGTCGCTATTTCAAAATTCAACATGAATTGCAACGTCACCTTAAATGCACTGGAAGCCATACTTTATTTATGTGTACCAAGTTATTGTGTTCGTAAGGGGGAACATTAATTTGAGAGTATTTTTTCTTTAAAAATGTAATAACAATGTTATTAAAATTAATTCAAAATCAAGTCAAATTATTTGTCAGAACAAAATTTAAAATGATCTTTATTTAGGTAGTTTTTTTTTAGTCCAAGGTTTATTGTAACCACTCGACATAAAAGTATTCCTAAGTAAGAACAACTTTTTTATGAAGAAAACAAAAAAGTGTTTTTACTATAGAAAAAAAAACCCAAAACACTTTAAAACTGACTGTTAAAATATCATTAACTTTTTATGTACTGCCTTCAAATCTACTGTGGCGGAGGGTTTGAATCCCAGACGTGACATATGTGTCCCTGAGCAAGACACTTCAACTATAATTGCTTCTCCAGGGGTTGCCCTTAGCTTTTTCTCATCTGGCCAGCAGGACCAGTTTGCTTGATGTTTAACCGGTCTGCCAGGTTTTTGACTGGAGTGTCAATTTGTTACATTATCTCGATAATATCGTTGCTATTTCAACATGAATTGCAATGTGAAGATAACGACACTGAGAGCCATTATTATGTGTTATATAGTTGGTAAGGGGGTTCATTAACTTGAGTGCCTTTTTTGTCTTAAAAAAATAATAATTAAAGATTAAAGTCGCGGAAGGGTGAATATCATGTTTTCTACACTCTCCACTCCTTATGCTGTGTGCCGAAGTAATTCATTGGTATATGTCTGTGTCTTGAGCACCCAGCAGGGTGGATATGTGCACATTACAAGTCTTATTGTTATTATTATTACTATTACTATTATTATTATTACTATTTTGTATTATTGTATGGCTGCTCTACAGACCTATGAAACATGGCAGGTAAGGCTACTAGGAAAGAGGCAGTGGTGCAGGAAAAAGCCAGTGACCCTCCAAATGTTTTTGCTGCAATAATGGACTCGAAACCCAACTTACATCGCTGGAAGGTTGCATGGTTGAGACGATTGACGGCTGTGCGAACAATAGACGAGATTATCGACAAGAAACACAACGTAATTCATGAAAGCTTGCAGTTTCAGATTGATAAGGTAAACGATAATTTTGCCTATCTCAAGAACCGGGTTAAAAGCCTAGAACAAGAGAAACCCATGAATGTCTATGTTGAAAACAATACTGATGAGCCATGCCCGGCTAATCCAAAGAAATGATTGTACAGGATTCATGTAGATAAAGTTTAATATAGTAGAAAATGGAACACTTTCTTTTGAAGATTAATTGAAGGTCACAGTGTGGTTTAATTTGTGCCTTTTTTGTTACTTAGGCCTACCTGAAGATAAAATGAATCAGTCCTTATTTTAACTTCCCTTTTTGCAAACTTAATGGAACAGTCTAATTAGCATAACTCAAACAAGTTAAGATCACCAGGTACTCAGGTCGTGGTTTGTTTCGTGCACTGTCAACTATGTGGTATGTTCCTTTTGTTGGAACCAGCCTTTGTTGCACACACACGGTACTTTTTGTTGTACCATCAGTTACTTTGTTCATATGGTCAAATGTTTCTTTAACCCTTTAACTAGGACTGCATTAGGCTTAATGTAGCACATTAAGAAGTGACAATAAATGCATAGCCCAACCAATGGACTAGGAAACTTTGATTGTAAGTGTCCCTTTATTTTCAGTTGAGTGGTGAATATAGAATAGTAGAAGAATACCTGGGATAATTAGTAAGGGTGTGGCTGAATACAAAGAAAGTGAGTGAGAAAGAACCTATGTACAAATGCTGTGTGAAGTCAGTTGACATCAAAACCTGAGAGCTAGAGGGTGTGTGAGGTTCTGCTACAGCCACCAACCAGTGCATGTTCCTAGGCAGATTTGTGCATCAGTTGGCATACAATTTTTATGCCAAAGCCGAAGCTAAGTGGACTCAGCCACTGAGGCAAATCATTCAAAGTTTAATGCGATATAGCTGCAAGTCCAACACATGTATGAGGGTAAGCAGACTCAACCAACACTACCCAATTAAAAACCGTAAGTTTTATGATTCCTGTTAACTCAAGCTGAACATTGGCAAATCAAGAAGTAGAAGTTGGCCGACTAAACTCGTTATAAATTGTTATTTTAATATTGTTTTTTTGTTTCATAGTAGACCCCTGTTTTCTTTAAACTTTTAAAGTGAAAGTATTGACACTTTCAACAACGGCCCTAATACTTCACAATTGCTGTTGTTGCCCCTAACAATTGCCGCAATGCCCTTCAATAACCAAATTTATTCACGGCAATGATGCCGTGCCCAAGCTTCCTCCCAATTTTTGTTTATGTTCAACGATGTCCACGTTCGAAAAATACGCCAAAAAGTACCGATGTTTGTGTAAATTTCATGCAACCCAATTTCACGCACATAATGCAAGAAACATTAAACGCTAGAGGGCGTTTCGGAACAGTGCGATAGCATGAGATTAAACACCCTCTATTGGTAATCTTATGCAAACCAGCAACAAACCCCTTTAGACAAAGACTCAACGTGTCTGCGCATGCTCGGGAAAGTGGTTTTCCCAAAAAATTGCATGCTTAGTACATGTAATATAAATCATGTACAGTATAGTTGTTGCGCACCGCATGCATTCATTCTGTCAAAATCATGTCAAAATGGACGGTTATGTGGGATTTTTAGCATCTCTACGAAAAAATTAAACAACTTGCAGAACAATAGTACGATTCCATATGAACAAAAATATTATTTTTTGTGTATTGTAAGATTTGTTCTTTATTTTGTGGAGTTAGATGAACGCTTTCTTTGTCAGTGGGTTAATATAATAAGTGCATGATCATTTGGTATATGAAGCAATCAATTGAAATGGAAAAATTGGAAGAGCAACTTTTTACAGCCAACTCTGCCTTGTTGCTCTTTGAAATTTTTGAAAATTGCCTCGGTGCCCTAAATTTTTACTAAAATTCATGGCAAAACTGCCTTGCCCCTTAAAAGCCATGAAGTATCAGGGCTGCAATAACCTTGCACTTCTTAAAATTGTATGGAAATTGCCAATGTTAAAGTTTGCTGTTAGTTGTTTAACTCTCTTCACCAAATTTGGACTAATTTAATTTCTTTCGTCAATTGATTTGTTAATTTTAACTAAGGTGGAAGATACATCGAAACTGATAATACTGTAGTAATTTATAGCTGAAAGACAGCCACTCTCAAGTGAAATTGAGAGAAGATGAAATTGTTTTGGTAACGCATTTCCACAAGGACAGAATTCTAAAATAATTTGTGTTATAAAATTAAGAGTGAAAGTTACACTTTAGTTAAAATAAAATAAAATAAAATAAAAAGCGAGTACTCGGGGAAAACTGTGACTTCATAAGGAAGCTTATACCACCAAAATGTTTGATTCATGATTGTTTATTCACGACTAGTGCCGTGCGCAACCGCAGCCGTTTTAACACTAGATTAGCAACAATTAATACCCAAAATGCAATGCAATCGTAACAATACTTACAGAGCGCGCGGATGTGTGTACACATGAAGGTGCACGTTTGAGTAAATTCCTGAGATCTGCACAGACGGCAGATTGCTGCGCAAATTTTCAGAGCCGAGTCAGCCGACAAACTTCCACAGCGCAAAACTTCAGATAGTACACAAGTTTGTCAAATTTGTTTTGCAAATCTTACGAATGCGCTCCACGACATCACTTGAGCGGAAGATTTTTGACATAACTTTAGCCAACAGTTTTAGAAATACATCCGACACAATCGTAGAAAACAACCTTTGAAAAATTATTGTTCTCATCCACAGAACTGCCCAACTAGATGGGGATCGACACAGGCCATGATCAAACATCTTTTAGAAAACCAGGAAGAAGTCAAGCAAGTTCTCGTTACTGACCACAAAAGAGCGCATCTCCTACCCTCATGGCAAGACATGAAAGTTTTAGGAGTCTGTTAATGAAGCCATGGAGCCTCTTGCTGAGCTGACCGTCGTTACGTCTAGGAGCAAATACCTGACGGTGTCAAATCTGAAGCCCATGCTATACCAACTTGAAAAGCAAGGATTGATGATGAGATGTCCGCCAGAAGAACCGCACACAGAAGGACTTCGACTCAACAAGCTTAGAGCCAACGTTCTGTAAGACTTGCTGCCTGGGTACAAGCCAATCAGAAGGCAACTACTCCTGAATATAACCACCTTTCTAGAACCTCGCTTTAAGGTATGCTACAATGTATCAGTTAGTTACATGTTACATCATTGTTAATGTTTTCACAATAAAACAAAATTAAGTCTTTGAAAAATAGTTGTTTTCACACAAAAACAAGTCTTTGAAAAAATGTATTTATAAAATAAATAAAAAAACAAATTAAGAAAATGACGTGAATTGTTCTACTCTCTATCATAGGCGACAGATCTGAACCACGAAGAGGGCGAAAATGAGCTAGATGTGGTTAAACAAGTTCTTTCCAAAGAATGTCCAGTAGAGAGCAACCATGATCAAGACATTGAAGCAGGCGTCACGCCAGGGCTCGCAATGCAGCCACCAGAGAAGAAGAAAAGACACGAACTGTAATTGGCTGGGCACTGTCGTGGACACAGCTGAGACCACTGAACGACGTAAGTCTACAAAAGTTTTGCTAAAAGAGGAAGTCTTTTTGTGTAGTCAACACCAGTCATCAACTGCGATAGTGACCCCCTGCGAACACAGAACCAGTGATGGCCTCCTTGGCTCGGAAATAACTTTGCATTCATACCAGGCCACTTCGTCACCTTCAGAACACCTCAGTAAGGCAGGCTCCGACATAACCCCCAACAGAGCTAAACTAAATCCAGACAAAGCTAGCATGTTTGTTTTTGTCTGACAACCTGTAAACCTGTAAACTCGACATAGCTATGACTCTATATCAACACTTTAGCCAACGGTAACGGGAAGATATTTTCCAATGTAGTTATAGATAGACGGATAAGTCAGCAATCACAACATGTTCTTCTTTACAGTTGCAACCACGTCTTTGTTGTTATTTTAAGAAAAAAATACCCGTGTCTTTTACGTAATGAATAAGGCTGATTTATTAGTGCGACTTTCTTTCATTTATAACCGTATATTGTTTTGTATTGTGGTTAACACTTGGACCTACATAACTTTCTATTAAGATTAAACAACTGATTTTTGAAATAAATGTATGTAATTCTTTATCTTACATAATTTCAACGAATTTTTGAATAATTTGTTCATAAATATGGCTCTTATAGACACTGGACACTATTGGTAATTGTCAAAGACCAGTCTTCTCACTTGGTGTATCTCAACATATGCATAACATAACAAACCTGTGGAAGTTTGAGCTCAATTGGTCATCGAAGTTGCAAGATAATAGTAAAAGAAAAGACACCCTTGTTGCACACAGTTGTGTGCTGTCAGATGCTCGATTTCAAAACCTCAAATTCTAAATCTGAGGTCTCATACTCAAAGTTGTGGAAAATGACTTCTTTCTCGAAAACTCTGCCCCTTCAGAGGGAGCCGCTTCTCATGTTTTATATTACCTCTCCCGATTACTCATTACCAAGAAGGTTTTATGCTAATAATTATTTTGAGTAATTACCAAAAGTGTCCACTGCCTTTAAATGTGTTTTTTTCTAACTCTTGACTAAGTTTAGTAACTACATTTAGTGTTGACAAAGTTTGAAGGGTCATCCAAACACGTTTTACTCTTTACATAGAACAGCAGGCCTGTCTACCTTATGTAGTTTCGACCACAAAAAATTGTATTTAGTCCACACCATACCACAGAATTACGGGAAAAATTAAATTTTAACAATTTTTGGGGATTGCAGAGTGGATTTTCTGGACTATTTCCTAGGTAAATGAGAGTTCACAGAACACGTGGAGCCCAATTTTATGCGAGATTTGATTAAAAAAGAAGAGATTTTACTTTGTATTGAAATGCAAAGAAAATCTGTTTGTGAGACACGTCTGTCTATGACTTGAGTTTACGGGAGACAATAGCCGAATGAACCTCGTAGTTCTAGGAGTAAAAAACACCCACCGAGTTCGTCATTCCGTCCATGTGAAGGTCCAAGGCAACAATTAATCCCATCCACATGCTGTAGTTCTGTTGGCCCTTAAAACTGGAAAACACCGGAAATTACCAGAAAACTACCCAAAAACCTTTTTTCCCCTGAATCAGAGAGTTGACTTTCCGAGACGCCGGCTGTTGTTGCCTGATATGCTTTGGACTGCACCATTATGGAAAAGGGTTGCTAACAGGAGCTTGCTAAATTAGGACAACAGAGGGCGTTGTTCAACTGTTTGTTGTTTAATTAAGACTAATTAATTTTGCAAAAAATAGAAATATTAATATTTTTTGTTCTTTATTCATACTTTGTAATCGTAGTTTGTTTTTATAATGTAATGTATTCTAGAACAAACCTTTATGAACAAGTTTTTAGGGGGGTGGGCAAAAAAAAGAAAACCACTTCAAGATTGCTTTAAAAATATGCAATTGTTTATTATAATTATATTAATTCATTTAAAAAAAAAGTATTGTGATGCACGTGCATATATGTGTATACAAAATATGTCACATATTTTATCATTTATGAACAAGAACAAGGAAAAAGGGCAAGAGTAGAAGATGTAATTTATATAAATCATAATGGAAATAACTACAAAAATATTGTTACAAATTAATATTTTTATTATCTAAACAAAATTATTATTAAAAAAACTTATTTTTTTGGGTAGTTCAAATAAAACTGATGAATTTATGATTAAACAGGTATTCCAATGTTTTTTGACAGTTTTTCTGGTAATTAACCGTTCCCCCCTGTTTTTTCCCAGTATAAATGCCACCCTAAGGCCTACCCCTTGTAATGTAAGTTGTAGTGGATAATTTCCCCTCATTTTTACAAAAGGGGATATCTCATTGAGGTAAATATGATACTTTATTATTTCATATCGAATGAAAAAGTGGTGGCGCCCTACGGAAACTTTTTCCCGCACATAAGCCATCCCTTCTTGCCACATAGTGGGTGCACGTCTAATCTGTCACTGTCACTCAGTGCATTGTGAATACGGCGGGTGAAGTCGCCAGTTAAAAACGAAATCTGCTGCTGACCGAACAAAAAACTCATCATTTATGAAATTCTGAGACGTTAAGCAAAAGTATCAGACTGAATTTTTAATCTAGAGATACATGAAGATACATTAATATTCATTTATGCAGGAAAAATGTGTGGGAAATGAAGAAATATCTGACATTTACCTTGACCAATTTTTTCACACGTTGGCTTTGTTGAAAGTTGAGACGGGAAAAGGGGGAATTAAACGCACGTGCTCACGTTGTGGCCGGCCTAGACTTGACTCAAGTCCCGATCCCATGCCATCGCCAGAAAATAAACTTGTGCCTGATTGGTTGTAGTGTAAAATTGGCGTGATGTGCTTAGGGACCTCTCACACGAGAACGGGACATGCTTGAATCAAGTATATATTTCCGTCCACGTGCGATTTGACTCTGTCGCCAAGTGTGCAAGTCTCGCGCGTTTCAAACTTTCGGTACCGTTATGCAACCAACCTTATCATTGGCGATAATTTATTCCGTATTTTTTTTTGTAATAATGTACTTTATGAGCATAGTTGTGAGAAATGTTACAAAACTAATGATTTTTATTTTATTTCGAAAAGCTTTAAATGTTTTCGTTTGACGTGATTTCTCGTTTCGATACGCGCGAGACTTGCAGAGTTTGATCACGTGCGGAAATCTAGCCGCTGATGACGTATGTAAGACGTCACCGGCAGACCGCCATTTTTAAAGCCAAATGGATGGCGTCCACATTCGCCTTCTCGACAAACACAGTTTTTACCGAGTTCCAAGACATTACTACCATGAGAAAAGTGTGATGGTGAGTTGCTTATTTGATCAAGATAATTAAGAGATTCTGTTTTCCAGACTCCACTGTTGTTGCCAATAAATCCCCCGGGGGTTGTTTGTCGTCATGTTATTCAGCCGGCTCGATGAGCGAGGAAAGCGCGCGGTTTCTGTCCACCCATCCCTTTCATTCACCTCGCAGTCGCATGGACCCGGTTCGAGCACGGACCGGAGCCTTGCCTTGCATGCATATGTGGATTGTGGTTTAAATTTTCTACCTGACTGCAGGTTATCCCTTTATAGGGGGGGGGGGGTGTTTTCCTCCCACTTGTAAAATTTCAATTTCGTTATTTATTGTCTTTGTCTACTCTCTACATACAACAACTAGTTAATAAAATAATAATAGTAATTACAAAAAGTTGATGTGATGTTTAGACAGTGTGTGGTCAGATGTCAGAGTCGGACAACTCAACGTTTCACTCAGACAACTCGACTTTGAGACAACTCGACGGATGGCCAATTAGACAAGTCGACCTCCATTACTGACATGTTTTCACAAATTTCCTAAGTGTAAATCCTAACCCTCACCAGACCCTAACCCTGATCTTACTAACCCTACCCTACCCCCCTCCCCCCCCCCTCACCCCTTCCTGGCCCTGTGCGCGCCCCGTGCTTACCTAAGGCCACCGTCACTGCCATCCATCATGGCCAAGGTTTATCGCGATTCAGAACCGCAATGTGTTGTGGGTAGGCAAGTGGGGCAGTTTACTTTGCGATGTATGTTGTCATGCACGACTCGAGCACACACCACCTATCTTTGTGTGGATTCAACAATGCCTTTCTTTATATTTTGCTATTCGTGATGAACCTTATCCGTCGACTTGTCTTGGTCCTAAGTCGAGTTGTCTGACAGTTTTAAAAAAATGTCTGTTGAGTTGTCCGAACGGTCGAGTTGTCCGACGGACGAGTTGTCTGAACACCGTTAGATCCATTCATGACCATGAACATGATGAACGATGTTCGTTCCGCTATTTTTGCCTTTTGTCTCCACTTCTGAATCCAGGAACATCCCTCCTACCCAGTCCTTAGGTGCATGTAAAATATCCTTCTAAGACTTTTTTGCCCTTCATGTTTGACTATGTTCAGAGAGGATACAACTGTTTTTTTCTCTTTTTTTTAATCAGATCTTGCCAAAACTAGTTAAGGCTCCATGAGTAATGAATGTCAAGTGTTCTTTGCACTCTCATTGAGAATTGTTTGGGTCAAGAAAATCCACTCTGCAAACTAACATTGTTTTGATAAACTCAATAAATTCTTACCGCAGCTGCGCACAGTGTACCAGTAAGCTCTGTCCAACTGTCCTCTGTTTTTCCCCTGTAGTATAGAAAATTTGCCATGCTCAAAAACTGCCCTTATCTTTTTTTTTAAGGGTTGCCTTTTTTTAGTCGAAAAAGAAATTTATTAACTTACACCACACTCCTTTCATTAAACATTGTTTGTATTTGTTTGTTTTCATTTAGGCTAGATACAGACATGCCATTGTCAGATGAAGTCTGACCTCCCCAAAGTAAAGGCATCCTGCCCAGTGTCAAAGTACAATGATGTCTTCTTCAGTAAAAGGTAAGCACCAGTTTCAACCTGTGGGTTTAACAACTGTTTACCCCAAATGTTCCTTAAGATATTTAGAGCATTGAATACCATGTTAAGCGAGGTGACAGTAGAGTACCAACTTCATCGCTGGCCACAACATTCACAAACATACACAAACCCCCACAATCAGAGAAATGATTCATGCGTGAAATGTTTCGAAGATTTAGATTTAAAAAAAATAGTTTTCACTATCAACTATCTTATTACCGAGTAAGTGTTTATGGCAATATGTTTTAAACTAATTTAAATGTCTTGTCTTTTAGGCTAGAAACAGACATGCCATTGTCGGACGCAGTCCACCTCTTCAAAGGTAAATGCAACCTGCCCAGTGTCAAGGTACAACGATGTCTTCACCAGCAAAAGGTAAGTGCAAGATGTGAGTTAAACAACTATACAACGATTACCAACTTCATCTCTGGTCGCAGCATTCTGTCGTTTCTTTTAGATAATCTTATTTTATGCATTTGAATGAGCTGTTTATTTTTCAAAAATATCACATAATCTTTTGTAAGTTTGTGCCACTACCCCTTGTAGGTTTAGTCAGCTTTTTGATTCGCTAAAAACAATTGCAATTTTCTTTTAGGAAAGCGTTCCACAAACTGTTTTGAAAAATCATCAAAAGTACAATCCATTTTGTTGAAGGATAGTTAGTTTATACAGATAGCTCTACAGAAGGAACTATGTTGTTTTCAACTGTTTACATCTCATGGTTCTACTTAAATTACCTTTCAAATAGTTCTTTTTAATAATTGAGAAGCTAAAATGACCGTTTTAAAGGTCGCATTAAAACTACAGCCTACCAAAATATAGATGTTTCATTTTATTTACCCTATACTTCATTTGTTTGTATTTAATGGCATGCTATCTACAGATAGTGTCTACCTGCTGAGACTTGAAAGTGCCTACCATCAGCCCAATGCCTACCATCATCAGAGTAGATGTGTGAAGCTAAAAAAACAGGTATGTGATATTCCCAAAGGCATCAGTAGAGCCTACTGCATCATTTTAGAGCATAAAATCAAAACTCAAAATTTGGCCTAAATTTGACAAAATGCCTGGACTTACCCCTTGACGTTTTTTCAATTTTTGACCCTTTTTTCAAGTTTCAATAATTCACTAAATAAAGCTTATATCTCGGTCTAAGTTGCATAAAAAGGCATCAGTAGAGCCTACTGCATCATTTTAGAGCATAATATCAAAACTCAAAATTTTGCCTAAGTTTGACAAAATGCCCCTTGACATTTTTTCAATTTTTGACCCTTTTTTAAAGTTTCAATAATTCACTAAATAAAGCTTATTTCTTGGTCCAAGTTGCATACAATGGCATCAGTAGAGCCTACTGCATCATTTTACAGCATAAAATCAAAACTCAAAATTTTGCCCAAATTTGACAAAATGCCTGGACTTACCCCTTGACGTTTTTTCAATTTTTGACCCTTTTTTAAAGTTTCATTAATTCACTAAATAAAGCTTATATCTCGGTCCAAGTTGCATAAAAAGCCATCAGTAGAGCCTACTGCATCATTTTACAGCATAAAATCAAAACTCAAAATTTTGCCCAAATTTGACAAAATGCCTGGACTTACCCCTTGACGTTTTTTCAATTTTTGACCCTTTTTTCAAGTTTCAATAATTCACTAAATAAAGCTTATATCATGGTCCAAGTTGCATAAAAAGGCATCAGTAGAGCCTACTGCATCATTTTACAGCATAAAATCAAAACTCAAAATTTGGCCTAAATTTGACAAAATGCCTGGACTTACCCCTTGACGTTTTTTCAATTTTTGACCCTTTTTTAAAGTTTCAATAATTCACTTAACAAAGCTTATTTCTTGGTCTAAGTTGCATAAAATGGCATCAGTAGAGCCTACTGCATCCTTTTAGAGCAGAAAATCAAAACACAAAATTTGGCCCAAATTTGACAAAATGCCTGGACTAACCCCTTGACGTTTTTTCAATTTTTGACCCTTTTTTCAAGGTTCATTAATTCACTAAATAAAGCTTATATCTCGGTCCAAGTTGCATAAAAAGGCATCAGTAGAGCGTACTGCATCATTTTACAGCATAAAATCAAAACTTAAAATTTTGCCCAAATTTGACAAAATGCCTGGACTTACCCCTTGACGTTTTTTCAATTTTTGACCCTTTTTTAAAGTTTCATTAATTCACTAAATAAATCTTATATCTCGGTCCAAGTTGCATAAAAAGCCATCAGTAGAGCCTACTGCATCATTTTACAGCATAAAATCAAAACTCAAAATTTGGCCCAAATTTAACAAAATGCCTGAACTTACCCCTTGACGTTTTTTCAATTGTTGACCCTTTTTTCAAGTTTCAACAATTCACTAAATAAAGCTTATATCTTGGCCCAAGTTGCATAAAAAGGCATCAATAGAGCCTACTGCATCATTTTAGAGCATAAAATCAAAACTAGAGCATAAAATCAAAATAAGTTTTCACTATCAACTATCTTATTACCGAGTGAGTATTTATGGCAATGTTTTGTTAAACCAATTTAAATGTCTTGTCTTTTAGGCTAGAAACAGACAAGCCATTGTCAGATGCAATCCATCTCTTCAAAAGTAAATGCAACCTGCCCAGTGTCAATGCACAATGATGTCTTCTCCAGCAAAAGGTAAGTGCAAGATGTAGGTTAAACAACTATACCATGTTGCATGAGTTGACAACGGTTACCAACTTCATCTCTGGTCGCAGCAATCTGTAACCTCACCTTTAACCAAACATGTCCCATGAGGTCGATGTCTTTTCTATTAGATAAACTTATTTTGAAAAGTTTTATGCATTTGAATTAGTTGTTTACCTTTTTAAAAATATCACATAATCTTTTGTGAGTTTGTGCCACAACCCCTCATATAGCTTTAGTCAGCTTTTTGACCTGCTTAAAACAGTTTTAGAAAAACGTTTCACAAACAGTTTGAAAACTCATCAATAGAACAGTTCATTTTATTAAAGGATAGTTAGTTTATACAGATAGCTCTACAGAAGGAACTATGTTGTTTTCAACTGTTTACATCTCATGGTTCTACTTAAATTTCCTTTCAATATTTCCTTTGAACTTAAGAAGCTAAAATGACCATTTTAAAGGTCGCATAAAAACTACAGCCTATCTCAATATAGATGCTTCACTTTATCTAACTCATACTTCATTTGTTTGTATTTAATGGCATGCAATCTGCAGATAGTTTCTACCTGCTGAGACTTGAAAGTGACTACCATCAGCCCAATGTCTACACACCAACAACATAGATGTGTGCCTCTGAAAACCAAGGTATGTGATATTCCCAAGGGTTGTGTTATACTAACAACAAAGTGGGCTGTTTTAGCAGCACAGAACAGACTTCACCCCTACGCCACATGCCACAACATTCTTGGGAAACCATGCTGGCACCACGCCTAACCAAGATGAATGGCCCTCCCTACAGATTGATTACAGTTTACAGATTAAAAAAATGAATACATGTTTATAATTAACAAAACCTTTTATATTTTTTGAAAAAAACACATCCTTATATCATTCACACTGCATATTAATAAGTTTATTCTTTAAGTTTCTCCTTCAATGTTGTTTTCATGAACCTGGGAATAAAATTAAAAGTGAAAAAGCAGTAATGCACTAATGATCAAATGTGCATTTTTAATCTCATTGGGGGGGGGGGTCAAGTTAACCCCACACTACTACCAAGGAGTTGGCTGAATTTCACGTCTGTCTTGATAAAATACACTCACTGTCAATTTGAGCTTTGAGACAACCATTCGAGCCATGTTTCATATAGTAGATGTTCTCGGTCACAATTGAACTGAGATTTTATTGACAGAGTCAATGGAGGGGAGGGTGGTAGTTCATTTGGACATTCCATTTGTCATACACCAAAATGGGTATAGCTTTATACAAAATTGTTTTCTTAACCTTTTACAGCATGAGAAAGCTGACTTGCTACAACCAGGTGTGTAGCAAATAACTTTCCCTCCAATCACGAAGGCTTCAGAATTCGAGGTGAGCAACTCTCTTTAAGGCCTTCTACACAAGAAGTCATGGATGAACAACCAACCAACTTGAGGATTTCATTTGTAGAATTGTAGAAATGTTAAATAATAGAGAGGTTTCGCAAGTGTACGGATACAGATACAATGATATGTCAACACTTTGTGTGTTCACATGGCGCGTATACGCAACTATCATATTTTGCACAAACGTTGGCATTGGATAATGAGCTCGTACACGTTGTACAAAAACAGATACTGTTTTGCAGACTTTTAGTTTTCTTTTTGTACCAGATCAAAAACATTTCCCATGGAATTGCTTTCACTGGTATCGTGCTTGACATAGATAGAAATTTTTTCGTCATTTGCAAGCAAAGCGATCAGAAAATGTAGTGTATAAAACACGGGGTCTCTATCGGTCTTGTTCGTCAGAAAAACACTAATGATGAATGCGAGCACACTCAAGTGAAAACATACCTATAGTTTGCGAAACAAAATCCAACACGCGGCTGTCGTGAACGAAAACATATACGTATCTGTATCCGCATGCTTGCGAAACCTCTCTAATGATGTCAAGTAAAACCCTGATGCAAGTTTACTTCTACTTGAATGTTAAAGTTAAAAGTAAGTGCACCATTTGCAAGCAAGCAAACAAAAGCATGATGGTGCAATGGTACAATTAGTAATGGCGTTGTGCTGGTTCAATGAATAGTTTTGCGAGGGTTTGATAAAATGTTGGTGCAAGGTCCCTGCTTGAGACTAATCTTACCAGGATATAATTTTTATCCAGATTGAACTGCTTGCA
Organism: Asterias amurensis; assembly: GCF_032118995.1. Lineage (NCBI taxonomy): Eukaryota > Metazoa > Echinodermata > Asteroidea > Forcipulatida > Asteriidae > Asterias > Asterias amurensis. The sequence goes on along the minus strand of NC_092655.1, from coordinate 5,474,746 downwards.
GGGTACACTTATTTTATTCAAAAATTAAATCTTAAAGGGAAGTTACACGTTAGGTAATTACTCAAAACAAATATTAACTTAAAAACTGACTTGGTAATGAGCATTGGAGAGCTGTTGATAGGATAAAACATTGTGAGAAACAGCTCCCTCTGAAGTAGCGTAGATTTTTAGAAAGAGGTAATTTCTCACTTAAATATTGAGCTAGAAGTATTTTATTCCCTACTGAAAGCAAATTCGTCCAACAAGGGTGATTTTTCTTTCATCATTTTCTTGCAACTTCGATAACCAATTGAGCCCAAATTTTCACAGGCTCGTTATTTTATGCTAATGATGGGATACACCAAATAAGAAGACTGGTCTTTGACAATTACCAAACGTATTCAGGGCCTTGTAAACAATTGTAATGTAAAACAGACATGTAATTATTTCCATCTTTAATCCGTTTTGGGACCTCCTTTGCTCTAAACAAAGGTATTCATACAACCCCAAAACATACACCAAATGTACTTCTTCATTCTTAAGGGCCAAGTATCATGACTCATAGCCTGTTATATAGGTACTCATATTTGTATTTAATGAGTTCAGGAGCTATAACGGACAAATTCATGAAAGAAATGGAATGTTATTTCTGAAGCCATTGGTAAATAACATTTTGTAAAAATGTCCTTCACAAGTTAGGTCTTGTTTGTGAGTTACTCAAGTGAAACCCTTTACTTTGATCCAATTTTGAGGGAAACAGATTTATTTTTTGGTATTTACAAATCTTACAAAATAAGTCAAATAATAGTCCCTAAGCTCTATTGTATACAGTTTCATGGTTGTCACACATTTAAAGGTAGTAGACACTATTGGTAATTACTAAAAAATAATTATTAGCACAAAACCTTACTTGGTAACAAGTAATAGGGAGCGGCTCCCTCTGAAGTAACATAGTTTTTGAGAAAGAATTAATTTTCCACAAATTTAATTTTGAGACCCCAGAATTAGATTTTGAGGTCTCAAAATCAAGCGTCTGAAAGCACACAACTTCGTGTGACAAGGATGTTTATTCTTTCATTATTATCTCACAACTTCGACGATCAATTAAGCTGAAATTTATTTATGTTATGTTATTTTATGCACATGTCGAGATTCATTAAGTGAGAAGACTGGTCTTTAACAATTACCAATCAGTGTAGTGTCTTTAAAGTAATATCCATTAGTAACAAGTATTGCGTTTTTAAAATCAAATCAATGAATGCGCACAGAATGTTTGAAAAAACAGACATCTTTGTTATAATAACTTGACATAAAAACCTCACTTGATGACAAGTTTGGAAGTCGAGTAGGGTGGTTTTCCTTTTTAAAGAAGCAATAGTTTATTTCCTGATGATGTCTTTATTAAATGTTTCATTCTTTAAAATTAAGGACTGACCAACTTAAAGTTTCCTCCAACCAGAAAGAAGAGCAAAATGCACAAAATATATGTGCCTCAAAACATTAATGAAGACATTGGGTTAAAACTACACAGTGCTCAAACTAATGATGAAGTTTCCACAATTAGCGGTGTAATTTATTGATAATTAAGACAATTGAAACAATTGTAATATAAACACTGTAACTGAGCAAAGTAGTGTAAAAATTATCTTTCTCAAAAGATTCAAAGTTACAGTGAAAGTAGTTTTAAGTGAATAAATAAATTGTTTGTAACTTATGATTTGGAGTTGTCAAATAAAATGATTTATAAATGTAGCAAGAAATCTCTCTCCTTCCATTATTTTATGTGCATTATAGTACAAGTTATGTATTATGGTTACAGTTTTTGAAGTTATTTGATCCTAGACTTAACAAAACTTGAGTTAAAAAATACACCCCGCTTAAAAATGGACTGGTCCCAATCGGTGATGTAATCCAACAAAAATGGCGGCAGCAAAAAAGGTTTCAATGTTAAAGACAAGTTCCACCCCTTTAAACTCAATTTACAAGAAATTATTACTAAACCTTTTTCGCACCTTTAAGCCACCCAAAAAGTACCTACCTTTAAATCATACCTTTAAAGAAATCATTTCAAATATATAAAAAACAATCCACCCCTTTAAACTCAATTTGAAAGAAATGCCAACTAAACCTTTGTTGCACCTTTAAGCCACCCAAAAAGACCCTACCTTTAAATCAAACGTTAAAATAAACCATTTCAATATTTAAAAAAACAATCAACCCCTTTAAACTCAATTTGAAAGAAATACCTACTAAACCTTTAAGCCACCCAAAGAGACCCTACCTTCAAATCATACCTTTAAATAAACCATTTCAATATTTAAAAAAACAATCCACCCCTTTAAACTCAATTTGAAAGAAATGCCTACTAAACCTTTGTCGCACCTTTAAGCCACCCAAAAAGACCCTACCTTTAAATAATACCGGAAAATAAACCATTTCAATATTTAAAAAAAAAGTCCCACCCCTTTAAACTCAATTTGAAAGAAATTAGCACTAAATCTTTCATTCAAAATTACCATTAAAAAAACCTTTAATACCTTAATATAAAAAAAGCAATAGATGGCTTTAAAAAAAAACACCTTTAAAACGCCTAAACCCCCATCCCATCGCCCCCAAGCCCTCATCCCAAACATCCCCCCTAAGCCCCCATCTCAACAAGTCAATCCCATCGCCCCGAGCCCTCATCCCAAACCATCCCCCCAAGCCCACATCTCAAATAGCCCAGCCCATCACCAAAGTCCTCATCCCAACTCATCCAGCCCATCACCCTAAGCCCTAACCCTAGTCAATAAAAAACATCACTCTAAGCCCTCATCACAAGTCCTACCCACAATCTCCGAGCCCTCATCCAAACTATCCAAGCCAATCACCAAGTCCTCGTCCCAACGTTTCCAGCCCATCACCTAAACCATCACCCTAAGTCCTCATCCCAACCAGCCCAGTCCATCACCCAAACCATCACCCTAAGACCTCATCCCAATCAGCCCAGTCCATCACTTAAACCATCACCCTAAGTCCTCATCCCAACCAGCCCAGTCCATCACCCTAAGCCCTCATCCCAACCATCCGAGTCCATCACCCAAACCATCACCCTAAGCCCTCATCCCAACCAGCCCAGCCCTTCACTCCAAGCTCTCATCACAAGTCCAACCCAACCCAACCCCATCACTCCTACCATCATCCCAAGCCCTCATCCCACCAAGCCCAACCCAGTGGCCGACTTACTATCCAGCAACCTCTCGGCTCATCATCCCAGCCCAGAAGCCGACTGACTATCCAGCAACCTCCTTGGCCCCTCAGCACTTAGAAATTTTACTCCCCAAGCCAAGCTCCAAGGCCCTTGGTCAACCCTTGCTCAGCCCTCAGATCAGCTAGAAATCCAAGGGTCTAGCCAGGGAGAAAATATTTTGGAAAATTTTCTAAGTCAGCCATTTTTAAGTTCATCACTCCAAAAACCGTTAGATTTTCATAACAGCTCGGTAGCACAGCAGTGAGAGAGTGGGCTTACAGAGCTGAAGGTCCCCGGTTCAAGCCCTACCCATTTTTACTAAAAAATATTTTTTTTCTTATTTAATGGTTAAAAAAGGCTCTCCAGGGGATTTGAACCCCGCCTGCTCACAGCTCCAGGATTCCTGGAGCTGTGAGCTAGCCCACTGCGCTACCCGGCTTCTTAAAAAAAAGTGCTCGGAACTAATATTTAAACCTTAGGATGAAAAGGTCAAACAAAAAAATAAAAATAAAATATACCCTATGACCCTTGACCTTTGCACGAGTTACAAAAATAAAAATAAAAATAAACAACTGTGTTTGTGACGATTATACAAAATAGTTTATTACACCATTTAAAAAGAGTATAAAAGTACACATAATTACAATACATTTGTTTCGCAAGTTAATTTACAGACTACAGAGTGAACTACCTTAACAAGTACTTTAACATTTACAAACTAATTAATACATAAAATTAACGTAGTAAATAATAGATCTTATACCGTGAGGTTATTTACGTCATCATTTTGCCTCTACCTCTAAAATGTATTGGTGCGCTGTGTTAAGTACGCACTAAAGTTACATAAGTTAATTGTCTCCCTTATTAATACTTTTATGCAAAGTTAAGTTAATTAATTAAGTTGCCCCCCCTACAAACTCAGTTAGAATTAAAAATACACTTATTCACAAATAGAGAACCCAGTAAGACTACAGAGAGCTTGCATTGCAAGCAGTTTTATACATAGTTAAATATACATAACATAACGCATAATTTTAAAAGCTGATTTGGTTACTGCATAGAGGGTGCTCTACTATCTCACTGTTATTTTATTCATTCTTGGTAACAGCACCCTCCTAATAATAATAATAATAATAATATGAAACATTTATATAGCGCTCTACGGAGAACAGAGCGCTTTACATGAGACTATGACAACAAAACACATGTCTCATTAAAAGAACACCTTTTAAAATTACTATTTCTTATAGTCATACACCATATTTATTTAAATTTACAAAATGGCGACCATTAAAGACTACAGAGAGCTTGCAATGCAAGCAGTTTTATACATTCTTCAATATACGTAACATAACGCATAATTTTAAAAGCTAATTTGGTTACTGCATAGAGGGTGCTCTACTATCTCACTGCTATTTTATTCATTCTTGATAACAGCACCCTCCTACACATGTCTCATTAAAAGAACACCTTTTAAAATTACTATTTCTTATAGTCATACACCATATTTATTTAAATTTACAAAATGGCGACCAGTAAAGACTACAGAGAGCTTGCAATGCAAGCAGTTTTATACATTCTTCAATATATACATAACATAACGCATAATTTTAAAAGCTAATTTCGTTACTGCATAGAGGGTGCTCTTTAATCTCACTGCTATTTTATTCATCCTTGATAACAGCACCCAACTACACATGCCCCATTGTTATAACATATTTTAAAGACAAATTTCCTACAACATATAATAAACGATACAGACGACGAGGCTGCGCTTTTGCACGGCTTAAGCGACCGATCGTGACTCGTCTTAAAGTAGTTTAAAGTATACTTTGGTTACTGCATAGAGGGTGCTCAACAGCACCCTCCTACACATGTCTCATTAAAAAGAACGCCTTTTAAAATTAAAGCCAACTACACATGCCTCATTGATATAACATATTTTAAAGTAAAATTTCCTACAACATATAATAAACGATACAGACGACGAGGCTGCGTTTTCGCACGGCTTAAGCGATTGATCGTGGCTCGTCTTAAAGTATTTTAAAATTTACTTTGGTTACTGCATAGAGGGTGCTCTACTATCTCACTGTTATTTATTCGTTCTTGATAACAGCACCCTCCTACACATGTCTCATTAAAAGAACGCCTTTTAAAATTACTATTAACTTCTTATAATCATACAAAAGGTGGTTTTATAATATCAAAGAATATTTAAAATACTTCTTTAATCCCAAGTTCAAACAGAACACAGTTTTTAAATTACACAATACCTGACAGAAACGAGGCTGCTTTTTCGAACGGCTTAATCGAACGGCGCATCATTCCGTCTAAACGCGCATCAACTCGTAATACACACATTAACGGATAAATAACATAATGTAAAATAAAATGCTTTTAAAAAATGACAATGATTTGTTGTATCTTAAACAATACCTTAAATTACACAATACCTTACAGAAGCGAGGCTGCTTTTTCGCACGGCTTAATCGATCGGCGCATCATTCCGTCTAAACGCGCATCAACTCGTAATACACACATTAACGGATAAATAACATAATGTAAAATAAAATGCTTTTAAAAAATGACAATGATTTGTTGTATCTTAAACAATACCTTAAATTACACAATACCTTACAGAAGCGAGGCTGCTTTTTCGCACGGCTTAATCGATCGGCGCATCAACCGGTATAAACGCGCATCAATTCGTAATACATGTACACACATTAACGGATAAATAGCATGTTCATGTAAAATAAAATGTTTTTTTACAGCCTATAATTTATCATTGTTATTTCTTAACATTATTATGTTTTAATTAGCCTATAATTTATCATTGTTGTTTCTTAACATTATTATGTTTAAATCAGTTAAAAAAGAAGTTATTAGTAGTAACTCTGGCCTATTACATGTATAAGGTATTTAAAAGTGCAAAGGATGTTAAGTGTTTCTTATTCAAATTACATTCATACATTTGTTAGTTCAAAACCTAATTTAATTTATGGCATGTTAGTAGAATACACTACAGAACATTCATTAAATTTATTAGTTACTGTATTAAAAGCATTCTTATAAAGAACTAAAAATTATAAATTGTAATTTTTTTCTACCAATAACATGTATGAGGCATTTAAAAGTGCAAAGGATATGTTAAAGTGTTTTTTATTCAAATAACGTTCATACATTTGTTAATTCAGAACCTCTTAATTTATGGCATGTTAGTAGAACATTCATCTAAAAATATTCTCAAATTCATTAACTACTAGATTAAAAGCATTCTTATAAAGAACTTTAACTTACAAATTGTAATTTTTTCCACTGATTAAAATATAAATTTGTTACTTTGTTTTATAAATTGTATCAAACTATAGTTATTTCATTTATTTTCATATGTTAGTGGTGAGAAAAACTCAATCATAATAGGCAGACTTCGTTGTCAACAAAGCCCAAACTACAAATCATTTATGAATTTGTTTAGTAAACGATTCTACTTTTATATTTATTCCTTGAATTTGCCCAACCCTGTAACTTGTTAATGTTTCACCCTTGTTGTATGTCCATTTGTCTATAAATTAAGGTGAAATAAAATAATAACATACTACAGTGCATTTATAGGGTTCTTTGATACCGTATGAAAGCTTTGATATTGGTCGCAATATCTTTAACGCGCGATGACTTTATGTCCAAACGACTCACACTCTGACCCAACTTTTTTAACAGTTAGTGTTGCACAAAAATATAATGTAATCCCAACCTAGAGATTCAAGATTTAAAATGGGAAACTCTGATCATTTTATCGTTCTTATGTTTAATTCATTATAGTTAGTATTTTAAAACATAAAATTGCTAGAGTTAGATTGTTGTTAGTTGTAATATATGTTCATATTTTGTCATATAAATATTCTTAAACTTTTAATAATGTCATCTTGTGCAACACACATTAACACAATTATAAGATTTGTTAAAGGTAAAAAAGTTAACAATAAATAATATAGAACTTGTATTTAGATTGAGCATGTTTGAATTTCAAAAATAACATATTCATAATAAAATCGTTTTAAATACATTTAATATCATTGATTAATTTCATTAATTTATTAATCGTAATTTTTGTTTGTGTTTGACAGTATTTTTGTTTAATACTTATATTTTGTGTTATACATGTATATAAATATTTTAGAAACATACAATTTGGGGGATTAATTTTTGTGTCACTCTTGGTGTAAGTTAAATTTTGTATTATTAACATCTGTCTATGAATAATGAAGAAAACACAACAACTGCTCCCACGCATGTATGTCTTTTAGAAAAACAAGACCTATGTGATGAAACGAATGTGATATTTCTGTAACATTTTCAACACACGAAAAATTTACGTCCGCACGGCACAAGCTCAATCCTATCCGCAGCAACCTCGTTTCTATAACAACAAATTAAACCAGTGAATACTTATTTGGAGTCTTAAAACAACCAACCGAAGGTACTGTTTACACTATTGATAAAGTTTAACATCAAAATTCACAATAGTAATGTATATATAGTTATAAATAGGTAAACCATTGAAAGCTATTTATTTCAGTTCAAATTTGTACTATCTAATTTGGGGGATTTCTTCAACAAAATTAATTGATCGGCTATCTTTGCCTAAACCAAGGGAGTTTGACCGTGAAGAAGCAGCACACACCTCCGCACAAGGCAGAAGCGGCACACACCTCTGCATCACTGCAGAAGCGGCATGCACCTTTGCATGATAAGTGCAATCTCACAATGTCACCATTATAGGAGCTGATACTCCCATGATAAGAGACAGACTATAATGGGATACACTGCAAGACATCATACTGGGGTGACATTCCTTCAGCACGCTGTCGTCTCCTTCACTGATGTATTTTTGTTAATAAATTAGATCAAGAATTATTCCAGTCTATTCTATAATTATCATTTCTTTTTGGGGGATTTCTGAGCCCAGTTGAGTTTGACTGTGAAGAAGCAGCACTACTTTCGCACAAGGCAGAAGCGGCACACACCTCCGCATAAATGCAGAAGCGGCATGCACCTTCGTATGATAAGTGCAATCTCACAATGTCACCATTATAGGAGCTGACACTCCCATGATAGGAGACAGACTATAATGGGATACACTGCAAGACATCATACTGGGGTGACATGCCTTCAACACTCAGTCATCTATTAAGAGGGGTTAATGCATCATAAATTGCTTTCTTTCATGGGGGGATTTCTTCAACATAAATAATTGATCAACTATATTTTCCTGAGTCCAAGGAGTTTGACCGTGAAGAAGCAGCACACACCTCCGCACAAGGCAGAAGCGGCACACACCTCCGCATTAATGCAGAAGCGGTATGCACCTTTGCATGACAAGTGCAATCTCACAATGTCACCATTATAGGAGCTGATACTCCCATGATAAGAGACAGACTATAATGGGATACACTGCAAGACATCATACTGGGGTGACATACCTTCAGCACGCTGTCGCCTCCCACATTGATGTATTTTTGTTAATAAGATTAGATCAAGAGTTATTCCAGTCTATTCTATATTTATCATTTCTTTGTGGGGGATTTCTTCTACATAATTAATTAATGGGCCGTCTTTTCCTGAGTCCAAGGGAGTTTGACCGTGAAGAAGCAGCACTACTTCCGCACAAGGCAGAAACGGCACACACCTCCGCTCTAATGCAGAAGTGGCATGCACCTTCGCATGATAAGTGCAATCTCACAATGTCACCATTATAGGAGCTGACACTCCCATGATAGGAGACAGACTATAATGGGATACATTGCAAGACATCATACTGGGGTGACATACCTTCAACACACTAATGCAATAGCAATGCAGAACATGGACTTATAATTAAAAACTAAAATATTTATGTGTTTAAGTAAACCATTATACATAAGTACACCATCGCAAGCAGCTTTTTGTCATCAGATTTTGCTGATTGTCATCCTGATTAGCTTAGTTCAATTAGCAGGGCTACCGACGTGCAGGTTTCAGGATACCGGCCCCACGCGCTTTCTGAGATCGTAAGAGCCAATTGCACCGCCCCCTAAGTGGGACGGGTCCGGTCCACTGTCCCAACTTCGGCGCCAGGACAGCCTCCCTACTCTTAGTAACGCGGTCCCTAGTTGAAAGGACTAGGGACTACTTCCGTTGGTCAACCATACTTGTGATAACACCGGCACCATCCTAGCAGATGAGGAGCCCAAATGCACCTTTAAGATCAACCACCCAGTGGCCCGAGCCGGAAGTAGGACCCCACATGCCACGTGCACGTGTCCAGGTCCCTTTTCGACCGCCGCACTCCTCCGTCAATTCCTTTCGACCGCTGCACTCCTCCGTCAATTCCTTTCGACAGTCGCACCCCTCCGTCAAATTTCAATCGGACCACTGCACCACCAAGTCCCTAAGATCGCTCATTGTACAGCATACAAACGCGTATGTGCTTGCTTGCTTGCAGTGGTGTATTTATTTACAAGATAACAACCGTTTACAACAAAAAGAGAAATCAAACTATTAAAACAAACCCACAATACCTTAAGTTGAAGACAAACTGCTTGGTTGTGCATTCATAATTGCTTGATGAACATCTCAGATGTCTTGATACTGATGATTATCCATTGCTCTTCTGTGTACACTGCAGCGGTGAATCTCTCTTAAAGTTGAAGACAAACTGCTTGGTTGAGCATTCATGATTGCTTGATGAACATCTCAGATGTCTTGATACTGATGATTATCCATTGCTCTTCTGTGTACACTGCAGCGGTGAATCTCTCTTAAAGTTGAAAACAAACTGCTTGGTTGTGTATTCATGATTGCTTGATGAACATCTCAGATGTCTTGATACTGATGATTTCATACACAGTCGGGTTGAATCTCTCTGCACTTGATTTTAGAGAACTATCAGATACATCACTGGCTCTGAAAAGTCAAGATTTAAGAAAATACACCGATTCAACAATGACAATATTCAAAATCTCAAGGATAATGACAATTTATTGATGGACCCAGTGATGATTGGTATAAGTTTTTTGGTTTGATAAGTCACTATTGGATTTTTAATTTATAAAACCTGTATTTATGTTCAAAGAAAAATCATTAGACCATACCAAAATGTTTAATAGGTAACTTGTCTTTGAATCTAGGTCATTTGTTGTCAACTTAATGTGCCCATTTTAAAGAAGGCGTATTGATGTGATTTCTTTGAAGCTCGAAGGTCATTTTGTTCCCTGAACTGCAATAATCATTGCTAGGTTAAACCATAGGAAATACAACACGGTCGTGTCACCAAATCACTATTCACTCCGGAGAGTATTTCATTAAGTGTTACACTTTTTGAAAGCTGAAAAAGGGGGGAACACTTCTCGTCTGTTGAAATCGGACCAACAGTAGACATTCAAATATTAAACAGTTGGGAACAAGGATAAATAAATAAAGAAAAAATTGTTAGTGATCTACCTTTCACTGGAGAGTGCAGCTCCTACATCTTGGATTGGTCATCTACTTCTCGTCAGGCAGATGTCTTTGGAAAAGCTTCGTCCGACATGGAAAAAAAAAAAATGCATAATTGGAAACAGTTTTAAAAGACTGCCAATGATTAATTGTAAAGTAATGGAATCAGCCAAGGTTTGTTTGATACTACCAAGATATGGTGTTGATATACCAAGAACAGCAGCCGATTTGCCTGTTACGACAGCCAGGCAAATCCCCCATAGCCAGCCAGGAGAAAGGAGGGTACTGCCTGAATGACACACACAATAACTATAACTATAAGAAGTGTTGCCTCTTACAATAGCCAGTAAAATTCACCCAGCTGTTATGACTGCCAGGGGGCTAGCAACGAGCAAGGGAAAACTGCCCAAAGACAAAACTGAAGCTGTGTTTGCTCTTACATTTGCCAGTACATTCCCAGAGTCCCCCAAGCTGTAATGACTGCCAAAAAGGCTAGCCAGGAGCAAGTGGGATACTGCTTGAAGAAGAAACAATAGAAATATAGCAGCGTTGCATCTTACAACAGTCAGTATATTCCCCCAGAGTCGACCAAGCTGTAAAGAATGCCATGGAGGCTAGCCAGGAGCAAAGGGGGTACTGCCTGAAGAAGAAACAATAGAAATATAGCAGTGTTGCATCTTACAACAGTCAGTATATTCCCCCCCCCCAGAGTGCTCCCAGCTGTAAGGTATGCCATGGAGGCTAGCCAGGAGCAAGGGGGGGGGGGTACTGCCTGGAGAAGATACATTAGAAATATAGCAACGTTGCATCTTACAACAGTCAGTATATTACACCACGAGTCCTCCCAACTGTAAAGAATGCCATCAAGGCTAGCCAGGAGCAAAGGGGGATACTGCCTGAAGAAGAAACAATAGAAATATAGCAGCATTGCATCTTACAACAGTCAGTATATTCCCCCCAGAGTCGGCCAGGCTGTAAAGAATTCCATGGAGGCTAGCCAGGAGCAAAGGGGGTACTGCCCGAAGAAGAAACAATAGAAATATAGCAGCGTTGCATCTCACAACAGTCAGTATATTACCCCCAGAGTCCTCCCAGCTGTAAAGAATGCCATGAAGGCTAGCCAGGAGCAAGGGGGGTACTGCCCGAAGAAGAAACAATAGAAATATAGCAGCGTTGCATCTTACAACAGTCAGTATATTCCCCCCAGAGTCGACCAGGCTGTACAGAATGCCATGAAGGCTAGCCAGGAGCAAGGGGGGTACTGCCTGAAGAAGAAACATTAGAAATATAGCAGTGTTGTATCTTACAACAGTCAGTATATTCCCCCAGAGTCGACCAGGCTGTAAAGAATGCCATGGAGGCTAGCCAGGAGCAAAGGGGGGGGGGGTACTGCCTGAAGAAGAAACAATAGAAATATAGCAGTGTTGCATCTTACGACAGTCAGTATATTCCCCCCAGAGTCCGCCAGGCTGTAAAGAATGCCATCAAGGCTAGCCAGGAGCAAAGGGGGGTACTGCCTGAAGAAGAAACATTAGAAATATAGCAGTGTTGTATCTTACAACAGTCAGTATATTCCCCCCAGAGTCGACCAGGCTGTACAGAATGCCATGAAGGCTAGCCAGGAGCAAAGGGGGGGGGGGTACTGCCTGAAGAAGAAACAATAGAAATATAGCAGTGTTGCATCTCACAACAGTCAGTATATTACCCCCAGAGTCCTCCCAGCTGTAAAGAATGCCATGAAGGCTAGCCAGGAGCAAAGGGGGGTACTGCCTGAAGAAGAAACATTATAAAAATAGCAGTGTTGCTTCTTACAACAGTCAGTATATTCCCCCAGAGTCGACCAGGCTGTAAAGAATGCCATGAAGGCTAGCCAGGAGCAAAGGGGGGTATTGCCTGAAGAAGAAACAATAGAAATATAGCAGTGTTGCATCTTACAACAGTCAGTATATTCCCCCAGAGTTCTCCCAGCTGTAAAGAATGCCATGAAGGCTAGCCAGGAGCAAAGGGGGGTACTGCCTGAAGAAGAAACATTAGAAATATAGCAGCATTGCATCTTACAACAGTCAGTATATTCCCCCCAGAGTCGACCAGGCTGTAAAGAGTGCCATGAAGGCTAGCCAGGAGCAAAGGGGGGTACTGCCTGAAGAAGAAACATTAGAAATATAGCAGCATTGCATCTTACAACAGTCAGTATATTCCCCCAGAGTCGCCCAGGCTGTAAAGAATGCCATGGAGGCTAGCCAGGAGCAAAGGGGGGGGGGTACTGCCTGAAGAAGAAACAATAGAAATATAGCAGTGTTGCATCTTACAACAGTCAGTATGTTCCCCCAGAGTCCTCTCAGCTGTTAAGAATGCCATGGAGGCTAGCCAGGAGCAAAGAGGGTACTGCCTGAAGAAGAAACAATAGAAATATAGCAGTGTTGCATCTTACGACAGTCAGTATATTCCCCCCAGAGTCCGCCAGGCTGTACAGAATGCCATCAAGGCTAGCCAGGAGCAAAGGGGGGTACTGCCTGAAGAAGAAACATTATAAATATAGCAGTGTTGCATCTTACAACAGTCAGTATGTTCCCCCAGAGTCCTTCCAGCTGTACAGAATGCCATGGAGGCTAGCCAGGAGCAAAGGGGGGTACTGCCTGAAGAAGAAACAATAGAAATATAGCAGTGTTGCATCTTACAGCAGTCAGTATATTCCCCCAGAGTCCTCCAGCTGTTAAGAATGCCATGAAGGCTAGCCAGGAGCAAAGGGGGTACTGCCTGAAGAAGAAACATTATAAATATAGCAGTGTTGCATCTTACAACAGTCAGTATATTCCCCCAGAGTCGACCAGGCTGTAAAGAATGCCATGAAGGCTAGCCAGGAGCAAAGGGGGGTACTGCCTGAAGAAGAAACAATAGAAATATAGCAGTGTTGCATCTTACAACAGTCAGTATATTCCCCCCAGAGTCCTCCCAGCTGTAAAGAATGCCATGAAGGCTAGCCAGGAGCAAAGGGGGGTACTGCCTGAAGAAGAAACATTAGAAATATAGCAGCGTTGCATCTTACAACAGTCAGTATATTCCCACCAGAGTCCTTCCAGCAGTAACGAATGCCATGAAGGCTAGCCAGGAGCAAAGGGGGGTACTGCCTGAAGAAGAAACATTAGAAATATAGCAGCATTGCATCTTACAACAGTCAGTATATTCCCCCCAGAGTCGGCCAGGCTGTAAAGAATGCCATGGAGGCTAGCCAGGAGCAAGGGGGGTACTGCCTGAAGAAGAAACAATAGAAATATAGCAGTGTTGCATCTTACAACAGTCAGTATATTCCCCCCAGAGTCCTCCCAGCTGTAAAGAATGCCATGAAGGCTAGCCAGGAGCAAAGGGGGGTACTGCCTGAAGAAGAAACATTAGAAATATAGCAGTGTTGCATCTTACAACAGTCAGTATATTCCCCCCAGAGTCGACCAGGCTGTAAAGAATACCATGAAGGCTAGCCAGGAGCAAGGGGGGTACTGCCCGAAGAAGAAACAATAGAAATATAGCAGTGTTGCATCTTACAACAGTCAGTATATTCCCCCCAGAGTCGACCAGGCTGTAAAGAATGTCGTGAAGGCTAGCCAGGAGCAAGGGGGGTACTGCCTGAAGAAGAAACATTATAAATATAGCAGTGTTGCATCTTACAACAGTCAGTATATTCCCCCAGAGTCGACCAGGCTGTAAAGAATGCCATGAAGGCTAGCCAGGAGCAAAGGGGGGTACTGCCTGAAGAAGAAACAATAGAAATATAGCAGTGTTGCATCTTACAACAGTCAGTATATTCCCCCCAGAGTCCTCCCAGCTGTAAAGAATGCCATGAAGGCTAGCCAGGAGCAAAGGGGGGTACTGCCTGAAGAAGAAACATTAGAAATATAGCAGTGTTGCATCTTACAACAGTCAGTATATTCCCCCCAGAGTCGACCAGGCTGTAAAGAATGCCATGAAGGCTAGCCAGGAGCAAAAGGGGGTACTGCCTGAAGAAGAAACATTAGAAATATAGCAGCGTTGCATCTTACAACAGTCAGTATATTCCCACCAGAGTCGGCCAGGCTGTAAAGAATGCCATGGAGGCTAGCCAGGAGCAAGGGGGGTACTGCCTGAAGAAGAAACATTAGAAATATAGCAGTGTTGCATCTTACAACAGTCAGTATATTCCCCCCAGAGTCCTTCCAGCAGTAAAGAATGCCATGAAGGCTAGCCAGGAGCAAAAGGGGGTACTGCCTGAAGAAGAAACAATAGAAATATAGCAGCGTTGCATCTCACAACAGTCAGTATATTCCCCCCAGAGTCGACCAGGCTGTAAAGAATGCCATGAAGGCTAGCCAGGAGCAAAGGGGGTACTGCCTGAAGAAGAAACATTATAAATATAGCAGTGTTGCATCTTACAACAGTCAGTATATTCCCCCCAGAGTCAACCAGGCTGTAAAGAATGCCATGAAGGCTAGCCAGGAGCAAAGGGGGGTACTGCCTGAAGAAGAAACAATAGAAATATAGCAGTGTTGCATCTTACAACAGTCAGTATATTCCCCCCAGAGTCCTCCCAGCTGTAAAGAATGCCATGAAGGCTAGCCAGGAGCAAAGGGGGGTACTGCCTGAAGAAGAAACATTAGAAATATAGCAGCGTTGCATCTTACAACAGTCAGTATATTCCCACCAGAGTCGGCAAGGCTGTAAAGAATGCCATGGAGGCTAGCCAGGAGCAAGGGGGGTACTGCCTGAAGAAGAAACATTAGAAATATAGCAGTGTTGCATCTTACAACAGTCAGTATATTCCCCCCTGAGTCGACCAGGCTGTAAAGAATGCCATGAAGGCTAGCCAGGAGCAAAAGGGGGTACTGCCTGAAGAAGAAACATTAGAAATATAGCAGCGTTGCATCTTACAACAGTCAGTATATTCCCCCCAGAGTCAACCAGGCTGTAAAGAATGTCGTGAAGGCTAGCCAGGAGCAAGGGGGGTACTGCCTGAAGAAGAAACATTATAAATATAGCAGTGTTGCATCTTACAACAGTCAGTATATTCCCCCAGAGTCGACCAGGCTGTAAAGAATGCCATGAAGGCTAGCCAGGAGCAAAGGGGGGTACTGCCTGAAGAAGAAACAATAGAAATATAGCAGTGTTGCATCTTACAACAGTCAGTATATTCCCCCCAGAGTCCTCCCAGCTGTAAAGAATGCCATGAAGGCTAGCCAGGAGCAAGGGGGTACTGCCTGAAGAAGAAACATTAGAAATATAGCAGTGTTGCATCTTACAACAGTCAGTATATTCCCCCCAGAGTCCTCCCAGCTGTAAAGAATGCCATGAAGGCTAGCCAGGAGCAAGGGGGGTACTGCCTAAAGAAGAAACATTAGAAATATAGCAGCGTTGCATCTTACAACAGTCAGTATATTCCCCCCAGAGTCGACCAGGCTGTAAAGAATACCATGAAGGCTAGCCAGGAGCAAAGAGGGGTACTGCCTGAAGAAGAAACAATAGAAATATAGCAGTGTTGCATCTTACAACAGTCAGTATATTCCCCCCAGAGTCGACCAGGCTGTAAAGAATGTCATGAAGGCTAGCCAGGAGCAAGGGGGGTACTGCCCGAAGAAGAAACAATAGAAATATAGCAGTGTTGCATCTTACAACAGTCAGTATATTCCCCCCAGAGTCGACCAGGCTGTAAAGAATGCCATGAAGGCTAGCCAGGAGCAAAAGGGGGTACTGCCTGAATAAGAAACATTAGAAATATAGCAGTGTTGCATCTTACAACAGTCAGTATATTCCCACCAGAGTCGGCCAGGCTGTAAAGAATGCCATGGAGGCTAGCCAGGAGCAAGGGGGGTACTGCCTGAAGAAGAAACATTAGAAATATAGCAGTGTTGCATCTTACAACAGTCAGTATATTCCCCCCAGAGTCCTTCCAGCAGTAAAGAATGCCATGAAGGCTAGCCAGGAGCAAAAGGGGGTACTGCCTGAAGAAGAAACAGTAGAAATATAGCAGCGTTGCATCTCACAACAGTCAGTATATTCCCCCCAGAGTCGACCAGGCTGTAAAGAATGCCATGAAGGCTAGCCAGGAGCAAAGGGGGGTACTGCCTAAAGAAGAAACATTAGAAATATAGCAGTGTTGCATCTTACGACAGTCAGTATATTCCCCCCAGAGTCAACCAGGCTGTAAAGAATGCCATGAAGGCTAGCCAGGAGCAAGGGGGGTACTGCCCGAAGAAGAAACAATAGAAATATAGCAGTGTTGCATCTTACGACAGTCAGTATATTCCCCCCAGAGTCTGCCAGGCTGTAAAGAATGTCATGAAGGCTAGCCAGGAGCAAGGGGGGTACTGCATGAAGAAGACACATTAGAACTATAGCTGAATGCCTCTTTTGACAGCCAGTACACTCCCCTAGACTCCCTCAGCTGTAATGACTGCCATGGAGGCTAGCCAAGCACAAGGGGGTACTCCACGAAGAAGACACATTAGAACCGCGTTGCCTCTCACGACAGCCAGTACATTCCCCCCAAGAGTCCCCCCAGCTTTAAGGACTGCCATAGGGGCTAGCCTGGGAGCATGGGGAGACCGTCAATCACTACAGTAACACTGGGTTAAGGTCTTGTTGTCGTGTGCCAAGCACCAGGCAGGTGTGGCTCTAGGAAGAGAGGGCTGGGTCATTTAGTTGACTTAAAGAAAGTGTCTTTGCATGGTTCGGCACTCCATAACAAAATGACTAATATTAACTTTTGTTAAAGGCAGTGGACACTATTGGTAATTACTCAAAATAATTATTATCATAAAACCTTACTTGGTGACAAGTTATGGGGAGAGGTTGATAGTATAAAATATTGTGAGAAACGGCTCCCTCTGAAGCGACATAGTTTCTGAGAAAGCAGTAATTTTCCACGAATTTGATTTTGATACCTCAGATTTAGAATTTGAGGTCTCAAAATCAACGATCTTAAAGCACACAACTGTGTGTGACAAGGGTGTTTTTTTTCTTTCATTATTATCTCGCAACTTCAACGACCAATTGAGCTAAACTTTTCCCAGGTTTGTCATTTTATGCATATGTTGAGATACACTAAGTGAGCAGACTGGTCTTTGACAATTACCAATAGTGTCCAGTGTCTTTAAGAGCAAATATAAACATGCAGAGGTAAATACTCAAAATAAAATTGGGGGAACTTGCCGTTAACTGGATTGTGCAGCTCCTGTATTGTCGGTCAGTGTTGACTTGTTGATGGGTAGATTGTTTTTGGAGATAGCAAACCTTTCTGCAACACCAACAAAATTAAGAATTTGCAGTATTAATGATAACAATTTGGGAGTAAAGGGCGACTGCCCGAAGAAGACACGTTAGAACTATAGTTGTGTTGCCTCTTACGACAGCTAGTACATTCACTCAAGAGTCCCCCAGCTGTAAGGACTGCCTGGGAGCAAGGGAAGACGGTCAATAGTAATAATAATAATAATGATTACATTTATATAGCGCTTTATACTAAAAATAATCACTATAGTAACACTGGGTTTCGCTCTGGTTGACGTGTGCCAAGCAGCAGGCAGGTGTGGCTCTAGGAAGAGAGGGTTAGGTCATAGTTGACTCGGTGAAAATGTTGCCAAATAACATACCCAATTTCTTTGCATGGTTCATAATTCTATAGAAAATGACTACAATTGATTTATGTCAAGAGCAATAACAGTCAATGGTAAATATTCAAAATATAATGGGTGGAAACTTGCCTTTCACTGGATTGTGCAGCTCATCTATCATAGGCCAGTCTCCACTTGTTGATGGGTTGATGTGTTTGGAGATAGAAAGCCTTTCTGCAACACAAGGATTTTCAGAATAAGTGATCAAAAACAGGTAGCAAGAAGAACTATAGCTGTGTTGCCTCTTACGACAGCCAGCACACTCCCTCAGACTCCCTCAGCTGTAATGACTGCTCTGGAAGCTAGCCAGGAGCACTGCACAAGGATGACACATTAGAACAATAGCTGTGCTAGCTGCCTTGTACCACAGCCAGTACATTCTGCCAAGAGTCCCCCCAGCTGTAATGACTGCCATGGAGGCTAGCCGGGAGCAAGGGGGTACTGCATGAAGAAGACACATTAGAACTGAGTTGCCTCTTACAACAGCCAGTCTCTATTTACCAAAGAGTCCCCCCAGCTGTGAGGACTGCCATAGGGGCTAGCCTGGGAGCATGGGGAGACTGTCAATTACTATAGTAACCCTGGGTTAAGGTCTTGTTGTCGTGTGCCATGCACCAGTCAGGTGTGGCTCTAGGAAGAGAGGGCTGGGTCATAGTTGACTTGACATAAAACTATTGCCAAACAACATACACAATTATTTTGCAAGCTTCGTCATTCTATAGAAAATTACAAAAACACGCAGAGGTTGATATTCAAAATATAACTTGCCTTTCACTGGATTGTGCAGCTCCCCTATCATAGACCAGTCTTGACTTGTTGACTTGTTGATGTGTTTGGAGAAAGCAAACCTGTCTGCAACACAAGCAATATTAAGAATTTGCAGTATCAGTAATCAAAAACATTACCCTCAGTAAAACAGTTTCAGAGTGGTTACACTTTCAGATTGTGAGTTTTTTGTTTTTTTTATGCAAAAAAAAAAAAATCAGAGGAAATAAAGTTTCATGTCAGGATTCTTGTCAGGATTCTATAGAATGTTGAAACAAAAAACACCACAAGGAACTTTGAAGCGACATCAATGCCTAAAATAGATCTCTTGAGCATTGGTGCTGGCATGATCACTGAAAATTAAACTGTCATGCACATGGCATGCAAATTCTAACTACCAACAGCCCAACAGCAAAAAATATTTGTGTTGATTAAGAGTGAATCGAAAAAAGAAAAAAAAAATCGAAACTCAAAAGTTGGCCCAAATTTGATAAAGTGCCTGGACTTACCCCTTGACGTTTTTTCAATTTTTTATCCTTTTTTCAAGTTTCAATAATTCACTAAACAAAGCTTATTTCTTGGTCCAATTTATATAATATGGCATCAGTAGAGCCTACTGCATCATTTTAGAGCATAAAATAAAATCCCCCCCCCCCACAGAAGTGTGGGCGGGGTCTACAAGGGAATGCTTACCTGTAGAGCACAATAATATTTTTGCATACTTCCCTATACCGGCAGGTAATATCGCCAAGAATTAAATAGCGCCCTCTATTGGCCGCCCCAAAGTGCCCCGCAGGGTACCACGAGATCTTCCTCTTTTCTCGTGCGCCAATTAATGAACCCTGAGACAATGAGAACCATGGGGACGGAGGGAGGGATGCTCTACAGGTAAGAAGACAGAGGACCCGTCCGGGAACCCATTGTGAACAGCCGCATCGCGCAATTGCTGGCCGATAGTTCTTCATTGTACCCGTCTTCAGATTGTCCTCAAAAAGGTAATCCAAGAAATTTGCTACCTCCCCTACATTAGTATCAGGGGGATGAAGAGACCGCTGCCTGCACCATCGGTAAAAATATCGTAGCCTGCTGTCATACACCTTTCTGGTGGATGCCCGCCAGCTACATGCTGCAATTTCCGCAGCTCGTTGTGGAAGGCCTGCTGCGCAGAGTGATTGTGTGACAGCACCCACTGTCAGGTGGAGATGTTGGGGGGCTAGATGCAGTAGGCCCGAGCTGGGTTGGAACAAGATGTCTGCCCTCTGGGGAAGAACCACCGGACGGTGCACCAGTAGCCTGGTAAGGCGGGTGAACCACGGTTGGCGGGCCAAAAAGGGGCTATAAGGAGGATTTTGCACTCCTCCTGCTCCAGTTTGGTGGTGACCCGGGCAAGAAGCATGATCGGGGGGAAAGCATACGCTAGAAGCCTGTCCCACTGGACAGCCAGAGCGTCCCTCCACCAAGCACTGGGATTGGGACCCCTCGAGAGTACCTCGGGAGTTGGTGGTTGTTGCTTGAAGCGAACGAATTGACGTGTGGACGGTCGATCATTTGGAACAATAGTTGCGCAACATGAGGACGCAGCGTCCACTCTGTGGGGTGGATCCACCCCCTGGACAGAGCATCCGCTGTGACGTTCTCCTCGCCCGGGAGATGAATCGCTGTAAGGGAGACCTCGTTGTGCGTGCCCCAGTGGAGCAGCTTCCAGGTGTGTGCGCACAACTGGGGGGACTGAGTCTCCCCCTGGCGGTTGATGTATGACACGACGGTGGTGTTGGATTTGAACCAACACTGCCTGGCCAACCACCACCCTCCAGAAACACTTGAGGGCATAGCTCACAGCTAGCATCTCGAGTACATTGATGTGGGCCGAGCTGTGCTCTGGGCCCCAACACCCGGCCACCTGGCGTTGGCCCAAGGTAGTCAATGATGGTCGGGGCTTGCGGAAAGCTCGACCCCCAAGAGGTTCACATCATCGAGCCACCACCGAAGGTGTGGCAGCGTTCAACCTTAACGCTGGTCCGCTGGCCAAATGCCAGTAGAAATCGCGGCGGACCAGTGAAACACCTTGCCAACTGGTCCGGCTGACCAGTCCAAAATATCAGCAGCAGTACTACAAAACTATGACTATTTTCTAAATATTTTTAGGCTAGAATAAAACCTAAAAACTTTCACTCAAGGTTTGGATAAAACGTAAACAAATCACGCGAAGTGCCGCTAAACGCTGGCAAACTTTCGACGATCACGCATCCGTACACATGTACACACAGCGCGATCCCATCATGCAACGCAAAGGCTTGTAGTCTTCGTATTAGTTCACGTGTATCAAAAAGTGTAAGAAACATTGAACGCTAGAGGGCGTTTCAGAATATTAGATAGCGTGAGAATAGATGCCCTCTATTGGTGAAAGTACGCGATAGCTTAAAAAACTAGCTGCAATCGCCTTGACAAAAGACCACAAAGCAAAACACATTCTGTCAGCAGCATGGTCGCAAATTTCCGCGTGTGGGAATAAGAGTGTTTACGAAAAACGAGCGAGACGGTGAGGCTTCATTCAACAAATATTACCAAGTTAGGATACTCTGGATGAGCAAAAAGGAGTATTTAATTGTGTTTAGTAAGGTTCTTCCGTCCTGATTTTGCTTAATTGTTTTGTTTTTTGGGGCTGTTTTTTTTTTGCGGGCAATCTAGTTTTGCTCCATGATTTTATTGGTCAAATATAATGCGCGGTTGTTAGGGGTTTTTGCGGGTTGATTTCAAGATTGGTTCTAGAGTGCAAAACCTCCATGGTTAAACAAAGGCGCAGTCGTTTTTGCTGCTTTTAAATGAAACTTTGTTCACAAAACAGACGCTGGCACCGGCCATTCCATACACATAATTGAACAAATACCGTAAAACTCCATGAATGTTGCAACTATTTTGATGTCTACTTTTTGTTGGGGGTTTTTCTGGAAAAACGTGGGAAGATTTTGGGAACTTCGATTATCGGTACAATGTATTATGTTTATGAATACTTATTAAAACTACAATAATAGGCAGTGTTTATACATAATAAAATAACTTGAGCGATTGTACGTAACCCTCCCCACCGTTGATTTGAAGACAATACATAAAAAGTTAATGGTATTTTAACAGTCGGTTTTTAAGTGTTTTTTTGTTTGTTTAGAGAACACTAATTTTTTTATAAAAAAAGTTCTTCTCACTTAGGAATACTTCGATTTCGAGTGCTTACAATAAACCGTGGACTAAAACAAACTACCTAAATAAAGATCATATTAAATTTTCTAATTTGCTCTGACAAATAATTTCACCTGTTTTTAAATTAATTTTTAACAATATTATTGTTATTCCTTTTTTAAAGAGAGAGCCCCCTTACGAACACAATAACTTGGTACACAAAAATAAAGTATGGCTTCCAGTGCAGTTAAGTTGACGTTGCAATTCATGTTGAATTTTGAAATAGCGACGATCGGATATCGAGCAGTTGGTATACAACAGTATACTATTAGTTAAAAAAAATATATAAAAAAAATTGACGGACCAGTCAAAAACCTGGCGGACCAGTGAAAAATCAAGCCAACTGGTCCTGTTGGCCAGTTGAAAAAAAAGTTAAGGGCAACCCCTGTGTGGGTCCAGCCACGCCGAAGTCGGCACCAAACGACTGATGGTGTTGCGACTGGGTCGGTAAAAGGAAAGCAGGTGGAGTTGTATCGGCCTTTATGACGTCCACCATGCTGGCCATGAGCCCCCACAGCCGGAGCCAGGCCCGAGCCGGGGCCCCCGACGTTGCCAAAAAGAGGGAAACACATTGTTTGAGGTTTCCTCAAGCAGTCCCTCGAAGGGCGGGCCAGCCCAGCCAGAAGGTCCAGTGACGCCCTTAGTAAAGTCAGGCACTGGGACGGGGTCGGCTGGGATTTCTCTGTGTTTATGAGAGCTTGGATACCAACCGTCATGTGGTTTCCTCAAGCAGTCCCTCGAAGGGCTGGCCAGCCCAGCCAGAAGGTCCAGTGACGCCCCTAGTAAAGTCAGGCACTGGGACGGGGTCGGCTGGGATTTCTCAGTGTTTATGAGAGCTCGGCTACCAACCGCCATGTGGTTGCGCGAGAGCCGCTTCCGTGGAGCCCAGGATTGACCCACGATCAACCAGTCGTGGAGGTAGGTGAACACCGACACCCCCTCGCCTCCGCAAGGCGGCCCCTACCACCTTCACTAATCGGGTGAAGACCCGAGGGGAGGTGGAGAGGCCAAACGGGAGCACTGAGAATTCGTATCGGACATTTTGGTATTGAAATCGAAGGAATTTCCAGTGCTCTCGGCAGACCGGAACGTGAAAGTAAGCGTCCTTCAAATCCAGGCTTGCCGCCCACGCCGGCGTCCGGATGGACTCTTATGTAATTTTGAGAGTGTCCATCCGAAAACGCCTGGGGGGAATAAACCTGTTCTTAGGCTTGAGGTTTAGGACGGGACGCCAAGTGCCGGCCTCCTTCTTAGGGATCGAGAAGAAGGTCAACATAAACCCCGACCCTATGGAAGAACATGAACCCCTTTTCTTGATGAGGGATGTAATCTCCCCTTCGAGAGATAAGGCGTTGTTTTCGGTCGGTCGGGTTCGCGTCGGCCGAACCAACACTTCCGACGGAGGGGTGCCAGTGAACTCGATCGCAAGGGGGAGGGCCTCAAACCTCTTGCGAGCGCCCGGAGACGGGAGAAAAAGGGCGTCAAGTGCATTGCACCGTTGAGCCCGCGTCGCCAATGTCGTCACTGGTGCGAACTGATCTAGCACTGTCTTCAGCCCATGGTCAAGGCAGTGAAAAGCTGCTCGCAACATGTCCGCGGGAACATCACTGTCCTCTTCGCACCCCATAGCCAAGTATTTGGTTAAGAGCAGCAAAAATGATGTTAACCGCATACCAAATCTAGAAGCGACATCAACTTTCTTCAGGGTCTCCTCAAACTAATCGTGTACTTTGTCTGGGAAAGCCCTTTTGGATGCTGTGGCCCCGGCATCGGCGACTAATTTATCTTTCACAGAGTCATGTAGCACTGGCGTGGCAAAGAACTCCTCGAAGTCTGCCTGAGGAAACTGGTAGTATTCACTCTCACAAGATGAATACGTACGCCATTTGGAATTGGCCCTGATTGAGTGCATCCGATCAATGCACACTTGATCCAGCGGCAGTTGGGGAAAAACTTTATCCCTTCCTGCTGCCAGACCCATGCGGCATTTGAAAGACTTCTTAGTCAGCAACGGCAACTCGTCAACAGTGGGGAGATCTAGTACCTTTACAATGTCCCACTGTACCAAGCGCAACCCTGTCTCCATTATGGATAACCGTTGCAGCTGTGCCACCTCGTCCTCCCCAGCCGAATTGCCGGAGCGAGATGCGTGGGTGGACACCGGGGATTGAGACTGTGTGAACTCATTGTAGTGGCGTCCCGGCCCTGCACATGAGGCCCCCCCTCGGTCGAAAAAGCCGACGATGGGTGGATGCTCAACGCCGGCTGGGAGGCTGGAGAACGGCTAACCGTGTGCGGCAAATCCCACTGTACTGCCCCCAACCAACCATGGCCAATGACCGATAGTTGGGGGGGGGGTTGAGTAATCTCAATCGGCGGCCCAAACCCGACGAGCATCTGCTGGGGGGCAGGGAGGCCAGTCAGGGATACCGTAAAGGACTGTAATGCTTGGAAGAGATCAGCCCTTGTCATCAATACTTCGCCCTTACGGCGTTTGCCGTGGGCACATTGATCCAAACTCGAACTACTCGAGGAAGAGCGGCGCGCACGCTACGACTTCTTCTTCCCACCCCTGTGTGACGTATTGCCTTGAGTAACCAAAGACACGTCAGATGGCTGAGGAACGAGCACCCCCGAAGACCGGAAACCCGATGCCGCGGAGCGCCCGTCCGAGCGTGACCCGGTCAGGGGCAACAGTCCGTCTAGCCCTCCCCCAGCCCGCGGTGCCCCAACACCCATCGGGTTGGCGGGCGCTGCGTGGTCCGGAAACCCGGTTAACAACCCACCAGGTCACCCGTGCTGTATTGCACTGTGCCAGGGGGGCCCGAGAGGCCAGAACCCATTGAGTCATGACGGGTAGCCACAATGGGTTGTCCAGTGCTCTTGGTTTGGTCGGTGGCAAGCATCAGATCCGGTACAACGTCTTGCTTACCAACTCGACCCTTCTTAGGCTTAAGGTCCCTCTTGGGGGCTCGGGTAACCCGCCCCTTGGACACAGCCTTGCGTTTGCCAGCCCCACTATCTTTGGCCGATGCTAGGGACCGAGTACTCGGCCCCCCGACATCACCAGTGGGACTGCCAGCACCCCCAGCCTACAGTGGCTGTGGGTGCTGGGTGATAGACTGGGACGGCAACGTTGTGTCGCCGACACAGCCCACCGAGGACCCGGACTGTCCCAAGGGGGTGTAATTTCCCTCAGTTACGACAGACTTTGTCCTCCCAAAACGCTTCATTTTCTTCTCACACAATTATATCAATCAAAACAACACAAACTACGACAGTTCCACGAACCGTACTGGTCGTAGGTATTTTAAGAAAGCTTCTCAAAGCAAAAATGAGGACGTTTTAAGAATAAATCTTGCTAGTTATTAAAAACCACGTCTCACCCTCCTGGTGAGAGAAAAGAGGAAGATCACGTGGTACCCTGCGGGGAACTATGGGGCGGCCAATAGAGGGCGCTATTTAATTCTTAGCGATATTACCTGCCGGAATAGGGAAATATGCAAAAATAGTATTGTGCTCTACAGGTAAGTATGAGTGAGGTAGACACTAAAAATTTGGCAAAAATTTGACAAAATGTCTGGACTTATTACCCCTTGACGTTTTTTCAATTTTTGACCTTTTTTTTTCAAGTTTCAATAATTCACTAAATAAAGCTTATTTCTTGGTCCAAGTTGCATAAAAAGGCATCAGTACAAGAGGCCCCCCAGCTGTGAGGACTGCCATAGGGGCTAGCCTGGGAGCATGGGGAGACTGTCAATCACTATAGTAACCCTGGGTTAAGGTCGTGTTGTATGAGCCAAGCACCAGTCAGGTGTGGCTCTAGGACGAGAGGGCTAGGTCATTGTTGACTTGGCGGAAAACAGTTTCCATACAACACATCAAATTTCTTTGCATTGTTTGGCACTTCATAACAAAATGACTAATTTTAACTTCTGTTAACAGCAAAAACATGCGGAGGTAAATACTCAAAATATAATTGGGGGAACTTGCCGTTAACTGGATTGTGCAGCTCCTCTATCATACGCCAATCTTGACTTGTTGATGGGTAGATGCATCTGGAGATAGTAAGCCTTTCTGCAACACAAGAAAAATTAAGAATTTGCAGCATCAGCGAACAAAAATAGGGAGGAAGGGCTACTGCCCGAAGAAGACCCATTAGAACTATAGCTGGGTTGCTTCTTTTGATAGCCAGTACGCTCCCCCAGACAACCTCAGCTGTAATGACTGCCATGGAGGCTAGCCAGGTGCAAGGGGGTACTGCATGAAGAAGACACATTAGAACTGCGTTGCCTTCTACGATAGCCAGTCATTCCCCAAACAGCGTTCTAGCCAGGCATTAAATAGCATGCCGGGCCGACCCGCTATCAAAAAGTTCCGACACTCTTTAGATCCGCCGATACGCTATAAAAAAATAATCATGAATGTTTTTTCTTTGTTTTTCAATTTTTATTTATTTTCTTAATCCAAAATATTTTCGCGATGCACATTCACAGCGTAGCTTACCGTCTCACTATCAACAACAGCGTCGAAAAAGCATTCAAAAATTACCACACCGTCGTCAATAGCATTAGCAGCATGCAGCATGAACTCCACGCACGCATGGTAGGTATGAAAGCGGCGAATCCACATGGTTTTTGTTCATAAGATATTTGGGTACCAATCTCAACCTACAATCCCATAAACCATCGCACTCAGGATTTGCCTACATGACGTTGCATGACGTCACTGTCTGCAACCTACTAGCGTATACATTCTAGTTACTTGAAGTGGAACAAAAAGTGGTTCCACAGCTTTTCTTAAAATAAAGTTTCCAATGTGTGATGTGGGATGCAGCGGCAAGCGACAAACATTCGCAAGCGTTGTAGAGAGTTGTTTGAAACATTGCTGCGTGCTACTTTTTGTCAGAGTTCATCGTTTGCACCTCAGGGGTATTTTAATCATGTTTAAATAAAAGTGAGTTGATAGAACGATGTTTTCTTTCTGTTCGAAAGTTTGAGAATAGTCTCATCTTTAAATGGCATAGCCAGCCAGTTAGCTAGCTAAGCAAAGATCGATGTCTCATGTTTTTTTATTATCTGAAATTGATTTTTAAAAAAATGCTGTTTTCTCCGTATTTATTAAAACCTAACAGAATTTATTTGTCCATCACCAGTTTTTGCCCAGTCTGGACTTATTACCCCTTGACGTTTTTTCAATTTTTGACCTTTTTTTTTCAAGTTTCAATAATTCACTAAATAAAGCTTATTTCTTGGTCCAAGTTGCATAAAAAGGCATCAGTACAAGAGGCCCCCCAGCTGTGAGGACTGCCATAGGGGCTAGCCTGGGAGCATGGGGAGACTGTCAATCACTATAGTAACCCTGGGTTAAGGTCGTGTTGTATGAGCCAAGCACCAGTCAGGTGTGGCTCTAGGACGAGAGGGCTAGGTCATTGTTGACTTGGCGGAAAACAGTTTCCATACAACACATCAAATTTCTTTGCATTGTTTGGCACTTCATAACAAAATGACTAATTTTAACTTCTGTTAACAGCAAAAACATGCGGAGGTAAATACTCAAAATATAATTGGGGGAACTTGCCGTTAACTGGATTGTGCAGCTCCTCTATCATACGCCAATCTTGACTTGTTGATGGGTAGATGCATCTGGAGATAGTAAGCCTTTCTGCAACACAAGAAAAATTAAGAATTTGCAGCATCAGCGAACAAAAATAGGGAGGAAGGGCTACTGCCCGAAGAAGACCCATTAGAACTATAGCTGGGTTGCTTCTTTTGATAGCCAGTACGCTCCCCCAGACAACCTCAGCTGTAATGACTGCCATGGAGGCTAGCCAGGTGCAAGGGGGTACTGCATGAAGAAGACACATTAGAACTGCGTTGCCTTCTACGATAGCCAGTCATTCCCCAAACAGCGTTCTAGCCAGGCATTAAATAGCATGCCGGGCCGACCCGCTATCAAAAAGTTCCGACACTCTTTAGATCCGCCGATACGCTATAAAAAAATAATCATGAATGTTTTTTCTTTGTTTTTCAATTTTTATTTATTTTCTTAATCCAAAATATTTTCGCGATGCACATTCACAGCGTAGCTTACCGTCTCACTATCAACAACAGCGTCGAAAAAGCATTCAAAAATTACCACACCGTCGTCAATAGCATTAGCAGCATGCAGCATGAACTCCACGCACGCATGGTAGGTATGAAAGCGGCGAATCCACATGGTTTTTGTTCATAAGATATTTGGGTACCAATCTCAACCTACAATCCCATAAACCATCGCACTCAGGATTTGCCTACATGACGTTGCATGACGTCACTGTCTGCAACCTACTAGCGTATACATTCTAGTTACTTGAAGTGGAACAAAAAGTGGTTCCACAGCTTTTCTTAAAATAAAGTTTCCAATGTGTGATGTGGGATGCAGCGGCAAGCGACAAACATTCGCAAGCGTTGTAGAGAGTTGTTTGAAACATTGCTGCGTGCTACTTTTTGTCAGAGTTCATCGTTTGCACCTCAGGGGTATTTTAATCATGTTTAAATAAAAGTGAGTTGATAGAACGATGTTTTCTTTCTGTTCGAAAGTTTGAGAATAGTCTCATCTTTAAATGGCATAGCCAGCCAGTTAGCTAGCTAAGCAAAGATCGATGTCTCATGTTTTTTTATTATCTGAAATTGATTTTTAAAAAAATGCTGTTTTCTCCGTATTTATTAAAACCTAACAGAATTTATTTGTCCATCACCAGTTTTTGCCCAGCGGAAATAATTAATGGCAATATCTTTTGTTTATGTTTTTTGTTCAAACATCAATTACAACTTGCCTTTGACCTGCATTATAGTTTTTAAGATATAATGTTAGTGGTCTTATTCATTCATTAATGTTTACAAATATTTAACAACTTAAAATAAAAACGTATGCAAACATACAATACAAACACTAAGAACAAGGTTATTAAGCAAACAATTAATTATTACCAAATAATAAATCTTGATATATGTTGATTGTTGCTAACACTTTTGTAAATTATGATTTTACATTCATTAATTATTCATTTGTTTAAAATAAATACACCAAAAAAACCCAAATTATCAGCTTCATGACCAAATAATAATACATCGAATTGAAACATTTTTTATGCCTCTTCATTTCAATTTTGTTTAGGCTTTAAAGCCATTGGACCCTTTCGGTGAACAGTATAGTCCAAGGCCCACACTTCGTGTATCACAACATCTATATCAAGTAACAAACCTGTGAAAATTTGGGCTTAATCTGTCATTGGAGTCGGGAGAAAATAACGGGAAAACCCACCCTTGTTTCCGCGCGTTTCGCCGTTTTATGACATGTGTTTAAAATAAATCCGTAATTCTCGTTAATGAGAATTGATATTGTTTTACTGTTTTCTCAAAAAGTAAAGCATTTCATGGAATAATATTTCATGAGAAGTATTTCACCACTACCTTCTGTAAACCTTGTAAGTTATTTGTAAATCTGTTAACTTTTTTGTACCGAAAGGGTCCAACGGCTTTAAACAAAAATCTGAGAAGTATCACAATTGGGTCAAACAAAACTTGTGGACAAAGTTTTACTGCATTATTTGTATTACTCATTTCAGATGAAGTTAAAGGGTCCAAGAAATGTCCCTGAAAAGGCCTTAGATTGCGACATAAAATTTTCCCTAATAAAGATGACGTTATGGCGTCGCGCTCGCAATTTCAGATTTCAGATGCCCCTACCCTATTGTCCCCCAAGAGTCCCCCCAGCTGTAAGGACTGCCATAGTGGCTAGCCTGGGAGCCAGGGGAGACTGTCAATCACTATAGTAACACTGGGTTAAGGTCTTATTGTCGTGTGCCAAGCACCAGGCAGGTGTGGCTCTAGGAAGAGAGGGCTAGATCATAGTCCATTTGGCAGAAAATGATTGCCAAACAACATACCAAATTTCTTTGCATGGTTTGTCATTCTATAAAAAAAATTAAAAAAACAAAACATGCAGAGGTAAATATTCAAAGTATAACTTGCCTTTCACTGTATTGTGCAGCTCCTGTATTGTCGACCAGTCTTGACTTATTGATGGGTAGATGTATTTGGAGACAGCTAGCCTTTCTGCAACACAAGCAGTAAAACAATGGCAGTAAAACGTTTCACGATAAATTGATTTTCCCTTAACAATAACTTGATAAATTGCATGAACCAACTTTAAAGAAAGCTGAAAAGTACAATGTCAGGATTCTGTTGAAACACACACAAGCAACGCTTGGGGCGACATCAAATGCCTGCAAGTGTTTTCATGGCAGGTTGCTGTTTGTAATGAACTATACCCAGCAGAGAGTAAACCAAGCACAACTATTTCAACTTAAAGGTGAATTCCAACCATTCAAACCACTTTAAAAGAATGGTAATACCACAAGAAATAACTGTTTTTAACATCTGTTCAGACCAGACTTATAACAGATATTCTGCACAATTATTACTGAGCGCCATTTTGGGCCAGGGGTATAGGGTGACAGTGTTTGTTGGGAATTTACCTCTTGCTGCCGGCTCCTACATCTTGGCTAGTCTTGGGCATCTACTTGTTGAAAGGTACATGTCTTCGGAGATCCTCAGTCTAACTACAATAGAAACAAGTCTATAACCTGCCAGACTTAGTGTTTTAGCCATCATTTAAAGGAACATTACAGAGTTGTAAGAAACAAAAATAGTGAAGATCACAGATTTACATAAAAGTTAAAGGCAGTGGACACTATTGGTAATTACTCAAAATAATTATCATCATAAAACCTTTCTTGATAAGAGAAATGGGGAGAGGTTGATAGAAAATAACATTGTGAGAAACAGCTCCCTCTGAAGTGACGTAGTTTTCAAGAAAGAAGTAATTTTCCATGAATTTGATTTTGAGACATCAAGTTTAGAATTTGAGGTCTCAAAATCAAGCATCAGAAGGCACACAACTTTGTGTGATTAGGGTGTTTTTTATTTAATTATTGTCTCGCAACTTCATCGACCGATTGAGCTCAAATTTTCACAGGTTTGTTATTTTATGCATCTGTTGAGATACACCAACTGTGAAGACTAGTCTTCTAATTACCAATAGTGTCCACTGTCTTTAAACGGTCTTATAAATACATCCCTTTAAATAATTCTCTCTGAAATTTCATATTTGATGAGAAATATAATTAATCTACTTTCGCGTTTGGAGTTTATCGCTCAGTGAGCGTTTTATTCATTTTTTGTTTTGGCATTGATGCAATGCAAAATGTGTAATCGTTTTTTCACTGCTCTCTCGTGACCCAGATGGCTGATGTCAGTTTATGTATTAGGTGGATTACATAAAGTGCTTACACTGCCAGCAATTTTTTTTTTCTAGCAAAACCAATTCAACTTGTTTTTTTTACCTTCCGGTTTTCTTGAAAGCAGCAACAAACTTGTTTACCAATAAGCTCTCAGAGTGAACCATGTGTACTTTTTGGCATGCACAATTTTAAGTTGAGTGCCAACAAAATCCAACAGTTCAATTGCTTTTACTTTTTATTTTTGTTGGACACTTTCAACCACATTTAAATGAAGCCAATCACTCAATCAAACAGAACCGTGTATAAATGAGCTCTCAGAATGAAACCTTCTAGCAATTGAGAAGCTGATGATTTTGTCTTGATATGTTGGTTCAACATCCAGTTTCAAAAGTTACCTTCCAAAAATCTTTCAAACCGCACATGAAAAAGTAAGGAACAAGCTTCACATCTCTGAATAAATTGTAACCCAGAGCAACAGTAAACATTCTGCACAAATACCATAGAGCTTTGTTGTGAAGCAGAGGTACAAATGTCAATTATTCTATTAAAGACACTGGACACTATTGGTAATTGTCAAAGACCAGTCTTCTCACTTGCTGTATCTCAACATACGCATAAAATAGCAAGCCTGTGGAAGTTTGAGCTCAATTGGTCGTCTAAGTTGCGAGATAATAATGAAAGAAAAAACACCCTTGTTACACGAAGTCGTATGCTTTCAGATGCTTGATCTAAAACCTCAAATTCTAAATCTAAGGTCTCAAACTCAAATTCATGGAAAATTACTTCTTTCTTGAAAACTACGTTACTTCAGGGGAGCTGTTTCTCACAATGTTTTATACTATTAACCTCTCCGCATTACTCGTTACCAAGTAAGGTTTTATGCTAATAATTATTTTGAGTAATTACCAAAAGTGTCTACTGCCTTTAAAAACATTATGTATTGGTAAAAAAGCCCAGGGTGACATAAAATTCTCATTCCAATCCTTGAACATTTGTCCACGCTAATATAACCGGCAAAGAATTATACAGCAATGCCACAGCAAAGTGGCTCTGGTGTGACATTCTCACGAGAAGTTTAATCTTTGAATAATAAATAACTTAAGTAGTGGTTTGGTTAATCTGTAGGGCTACCTAAGAAAAAGGTTTGACTAGCTCTCAGCACCCTTGATGAAACACCATGACAAAACTTAATGGATATTGATACCATGAGAAAAGAGAGCAACAGCAACAATCGCATTATTCACTCACTGACTTATTTATTAAATTTTGCCTTACCTCTGAAGATTGCTCCTCCAAATTATGTCTCAGATTGCCAAAAGTTTCAAGTGGAAGGTAGCCATCGTGAGAAGTCAAGATCCCTGTCCAATGCATCTGTTGATCATTTCCTTCCATCCTAGTAGGTGGACATCTCAACTATATGGATGGTTCATCTACTTCACGTTGCCAGAACAAGAAGTGGTGGATATCCTGGGCAGCCTGAAAGAGAATAAGTACTAGAGCAGGAGTAAGTAAAGGTACTTTGACAAACTGTTTGATGAATGCTACACTTGCTTCTGTCTGAAGGCATGCCAATCTTAGAAGGAAATATTTCTCTCTCAGCAAAGAACAATCCTATATTTTGACTTTAAGGCAGTGGACACTATTGGTATTTACTCAAAATAATTGAATGCATAAAACCTTACTTAGTAACAAGTAACGGGGAGAGGTTGTTAGTATAAAACATTGTGAGAAACGGCTCCCTCTGAAGTGAACTAGTTTTCGAGAAAGAATAATTTTCCACTCATTTTATTTTGAGACATCAGAATTTTGTGGTCTCGAAATCAAGCATCTGAAAGCACACAACTTCCTGTGACAAGGGTGTATTTGCTTCAGTAATTATCTCGCAACTTTGACGACCAATTGAGCTCAAATTTTTACAGGTTTGTCATTTTATGCATATGTTGAGATACTCAGTCAAAGTGAGAAGACTGGTCTTTGACAATTACCATGGTGTCCAGTGTCTTTAAGTGGATGGTACTCTTTGTTTATTTAAAAAATGGATCAAATCAAACCTTCATAACACTCCTCCATCATGGGATTTTAGGATCAGGGGAAAGGTACATCATTTGCTACAACCCTTACACTCAAGCTTGTTATGCTGATTGCTTTAGTAATGACCTCCAGAGGACAGTCGTTAAAATGATTAAAGTTGAATAATTTAACATCTCCTGATACTTCTTTTACTTTTAATTTCAGTAATTTGCTCAAACACTGAGCAATGGATATTGATACCATGAGAAAAGAGAGCAACAGCAACAATCCCATTATTCACTCACTGACTTATTTATTAAGTAGACTGACTTACCTCTGAAGATTGCTCCTCCAAATTATGTCTCAGCAAAAGTTTCAAGTGGAAGGCAGTCGTCGTGAGTGTCTGGAGATGTCGAGATCCCTGTTCAATACATCCGGTGATCATTTCCATCCTAGTATAGATGGACATCTCAACTGTATGAATCTATTTTACCTCTCCAGAACAAGACGTGGTGGATATCCTGGGCAGCCTGAAAGAGAATAAGTACTAGAGCAGGAGTAAGTAAAGGTACTTTGACAAACTGTTTGATGAATGCCAAACTTGCTTCTGTCTGAAGGCATGCCAATCTTAGAAGGAAATTTTTCTCCCTCAGCAAAGAACAATCCTATATTTTGACTTTAAGGCAGTGATCACTATTGGTAGTTACTCAAAGTAATTTAAAGCATAAAACCTTACTTGGTAACGAGTAACGTGAGAGGTTGGTAGTAGAAAACATTGTGAGAAATGGCTACCTCTAAAGTGACGTAGTTTTAAAGAAAGAAGTAATTTTCCCAAAAAATTATTTAGAGACCTCAGAATTAGATTTTGAGGCCTCGAAATCAAGCAACTGAAGGCACACAACTTTGTGTGACCAGGGTGTTCTTTCTTTCATAGTTATCTCGCAACTTTGATGACCAATTGAGCTCAGATTTTTACAGGTTTGTCATTTTATGCCTATGTTGAGATACACCAAGTTAGAAGACTTACCAATAGTGTCCAGTGTCTTTAAGTGGATTGTACTCTTTTTGTTCATTTAAACATGGATTAAATCAAACCTTCATAACACTCCTCCATCATGGGATTTTAGGATCAGGGGAAAGGTACATCATTTGCTACAACCCTTACACTCAAGCTTGTTATGCTGGTTGCTTTGGTAATGATCTCCAGAGGACTGTCGTTAAAATGATTACATTTGAAAAAACTAACATCTTCTGATGCTTCTTTTACTTTTAATTTCAGTAATTTGCTCAAACACTGAGCAATGGATATTGATACCATGAGAAAAGAGAGCAACAGCAACAATCCCATTATTAACTCACTGACTTATTTATTAAATTCTGCCTTACCTCTGAAGATTGCTCCTCCAAATTATGTCTCAGTTGGCCCAAAGTTTCAAGTGGAAGGCAGTCATCGTGAGTGTCTGGAGAATCGAGATCCCTAGCCAATGCATCTGGTGATCATTTCCATCCTAGTAGGTAGACATCTCAACTGTATGGCTGGTTGATCTACTTCACCTTGCCAGAACAAGACGTGGTGGATATCCTGGGCAGCAATCTGAAAGAGAAAACGTACTACAGAGCAGGAGTAAGTAAAAGTACTTTGAAAAACTGTTTGATGAATGCTACACTTGCTTCTGTCTAAAGGTATGCCGATTTTCTGCGAAAGGAATTGTTTCTCCCCCAGCAAAGAACAATCCGAGCGTACAGTTCCAGCATTGCAAGCTTGTTATGCTGATTGTTTATTGAATTATTTAACATCTACCGATGATTATGTTACTTTTAATTTCATTAATTTGCTCAAACAACGAGCAGACCTGCTTGGTTATGTTTAAGGATTGGCTTAGTCTTTGTAACACAAAACACAATGTCCACAGATTTACACTAAACTTAGAGTTTCAAGAAAATGATATAAGAAGGCTTCCCTTAAAATATTACTTATTGTGGAAATACTTTGAAGAAAAGCGACAGCTGAGTAGCCCCAAAACGTATAGCACCACTAGCAGCATTCTGTGTGGCCTGCCAACCCACTTTTCCCACTTGCGAACTCACTTCACTACTTTGACGGGAGGCCGCATGTCTCAGCAATCGGCTGTATTAACCCATGTACATTTGTGTACAGTAGTATGCACTAGGCCTGGGCGAATTATTCGAATATCCGGTTAATGGCGAATAGGTTTTCCTATCCGTAACCGCGAATGCCTTTTTTTTCTTAACCGGATATCCGCATAGGGCGCAAATACCTCTGTACAAACCGGATAATTCTGTAATAACAACCGAGTAACCGGATATTCTTTAACTATCCGAATATCCGCGGACGTCGGGCGACAACGGATATAAATGTTTCGTCTGAATCCTTATGAAACTTCTGTTAAGACAGCATAAAACAGTATAAATTAAGTATTTAACTATGCTCACCTCCGTGAAGAGTTAAACAATGACATTTCTGACGTAATTTGTCCAAAGATTACACAAGTTTTCCTTCACGTAGAGTCAATTACGATCAAAAGAAAAAGCAAATCGCCATCTTTAAATTAGATCCGGTCATTTTTATGAATGAACCGAGTGACACTGTTTAAAACTAATATCAATCCGCCCATAAGATCTCATTCACAAACGAATAGCGCCCTCTATTGGCAAAAAAATAAATATTTTTTTTTAAATTTGTTTTTAAATAGCGCCCTCTCGTGGCGAAAAAAATTATTCGAGTATCCGGTTAATTTCGGATAGTTGGCCAGCGGTATCCGAATAACAAAATTTCACTATTCGCCCAGCACTAGTATGCACCATACGTGTGTTTACGGACGTTTCCTAAAATTATAACACATGCGACCTCCTGTCAGTGAAGTGAAAATCTGCAAGCGGGAATAGCCAGTTGGCAGGCTATACCAAGTTGTGTGCTTTCAGGCTATACCAAGTTGTGTGCTTTCAGATGCTTGATTTTGGGACCTCAAAATCCAATTCTGAGGTCCTGAAATCAAATCCGTGGAAATTTACTTGTTTCTCGAAAACTACGTTACTTCAGAGGGAGACGTTACTCAAAACATTTTATACTATCAACAGCTCTCCATTGCTTGTTACCAAGTAGACCCAATAATAAACTGCGCCCCAGCGAATTCTGAAATGAGTCCGAGGTGAAGCAACATTTTCATGGCTGTCACAAAAAAAATGCCCCAAAATGACAGAAATACCCACGAACTACCTTCAAAACTGCCAACTGGACTCTCCATTATGTTTAAGATGCAACACCAGGCATGGAATTGTACTCATTGTAATTTTTTTCTGCTTAAAAATTATGTTTATTTGAGACATCGCTGGACCATCCATCACTGCGAGCTAGCGCCATCTTGTTTTAAACGGGTGCCTGCCTAACCATAGATCTTGTAGCAACACGTAGCGCTCGGACTAGCTCGGCCCCGCGGTTGTTTTGACATAATGCGCATGTTTTTTAGTACATGCTCAGGGCTTCAGACGAGAGGACAGAGCCAAATGCAAAGCTTGCCGCTGATTGGCTGCTGTTTATAAACAACAAATGAAGGGCTGTTTTTTTTTTAAGGGGGAAGATGTATGAAGGTACAACACGTAAATGTAAGAGCAAAAATATTTATAACGAAATGAAATAATAGTTATAGGCCTAAATGAATACATTTTGAAACAAAAAATGATACATGAGTTGAAATGTTACCTTTCTTGTTTTAATGGTGATTATTATTATTATCTATTATTATCTTATTTATTATTATCGCTAATTGATATTATTGGTACATTTTGAAACAATGATTTAATTTGAATAAATAAGAATATTACCTTGATGCAATGATTATTATTAATATTATTATCATTTTTTCGTTATTGAAGCAAATAATTTGAATAAATTAAAATGTTACATTTCTTATTTTCATGATTACTATTATAAGGCATCTTCTTTGAAATATGGACCATTTTACAACTACAAATGTCATTTTTTCAGAAAAATTATTTTTGACCTTTTCAGATTATTTCAAATAATTGTATAAATATTAAGGTTTACTAAAATAAGGATAGTTCAGTTAAATTTAATTGTGTACTGATCATTTTGAAAATGTCTGCAGCAGTGAAACCTGTGGTTATACATTCATCGTTTACTATAATGAGCCATCAGATGTACTTTTTTTTTTAAATCAGACAGATTTACAAAGCAAATAAATATTTGCTTTGTAAATTGCCTGTAATTATTTTTTTCTGGCACAAGACTACTGCAAGTTCTCTGATTTTTGCAGCCCCTTAAACCTAATATCTATCAAAAATAAAAACTTTGTCAAGCGTCCATATTTTTTTTTAAGGTCATAAACGTCAGTTTCGACTGTAATTTTTGACAGATTTTAAGTGATGATCGCCAAAAAATTACAGATTTGCATGACGTTCCAGAAAATGGACAGACTTTATTGCAACATGACGTTGCAGACTTTACAACCTTCGCGCAATCCACATCAAATGTACCTGAACGGAAGTTGATTTAGTTTCCCAAAAAAGTATTTCCGTTGTAAATCATCTGCAAGACGTTTTGGTTTTTCATCTGGAGCTGTCCCATGGATTGTCAAACTTTTTCTTGACAGATTTATTTTGCACGAGTATAAGATCGCACAGAAAAACATTGTCACCAATAAAGGTTTTATGCTAATAATTCTTTTTAGTAATTACCAATAGTGTCCACTGCCTTTAATTTTCAACACTGCACAATGCTAGCGAAAATCAAGTAGTAGTTGTCAGGGGCACACACCCGTTCAAATCATGTGCACAACACATAAACGTAGCCTTACCATTCGAAGATTGCTCAACGGATTGTTGCCTCAAAAATTTCAGAATTCGCTGGGGCGCTAGTATGACCGATAATGTCAAAATTTTGAAAAATGAATACAGCGCCCCAGTTACTGGGTCTAGTTACCAGCAAGTTATGCTCACAATTATTTTGAGTAATTACCAATAGTTTCCACTGCCTTTAAGAACTCGTCGCTACCTTTTTATTTTCTTATTTGTGAACGTTTGACATGTTTGAGTGCGCAATAGGGATAGGGCGACAAGATTAGCAGTGTGGGGGTCTTTTAAATTTTTTTTTAACCTGTCGGGGACCAGAAGAGCCCACATGTTTGCAGATGTTTGTTGTCTTTTGGAAGGCATAACTCATTAACGAAAGCACCTATGACAATGGCATTTGCACCATTGAACTTCCTCCTGAGGAGACCTTTAATTTGATGTAAAATTTTAATTTACTTGGAAAAAAGCAAAAACAAAATTTTGCTATTAAAATTAACCATGTTAAAGCCATTATACACTTTCGGTAAACAGTATTGTCCAAGGCCCACACTTCGTGTATCACAACTTATATATAAAATAACAAACCTGTGAAAATTTAGGCTAAATCGGTCATCGGACTCGGGAGAAAATAACGGGAAAACCCACTCTTGTTTCCGTGCGTTTCGCCGTGTCATGACATGTGTTTAAAATAAATTTGTAATTCTCGCTATCGAGAATTGATATTGGTTTAATGTTTTCTCAAAAAGTAAAGCATTTCATGGATCAATATTTCAAGAGAAGTCTTTCACCATTACCTTCTGTAAACCCTGTAAATTATTTGTAAATCTGTAAACTTTTTTTTTCTTTTTTCCTGTACCGAAAGTGTATAATGGCTTTAAGAACTCGTCGCTACCTTTTTATTTTCTTATTTGTGAACGTTTAACATGTTTGAGTGCGCATTAGGGATAGGGCGACAAGCTTACCAGTGTGGGGGTCTTTTAACAATCTTTTTACCTGTTGGCGACCAGAAGAGCCCACATGTTTGTCTTTTGGAAGGCATAACTCGTTAACAAAAGCACTTATGACAGTGGCATTTGCACCATTGAATTTCGTCCTGAGGAGACCTTTTATTTGATGTAAAATTTTAATTTACTTAGAAAAAAGCAAAAAGAAACTTTTGCTAATTAACCATGTTAACAAAGCTAGCTAGACAGACCATCTCTCAGACTCAAGAAAACACCATCAGATCTAAACAAATACAGCAACAAAATAGTCATTCCGTAGGACCACGGCAACTATAATTTCCCATCCACCATTTTTAAAGACTGGAATTCTTTGCCCCCAGCAATAACAACCTCACCAAGTATCTAAAAAAATAAGCCATCCCATCTACTGCACACGTGCACTAGCTCATGTATTATGAATGTACTACGGCGGGTGAAGTCGCCAGTTTTAAAAACAAATTCCGCTAATGACCAAATAATAAACTCATAGTTTATGGAATTCTGAGACAAGAGGGAAAAGTATCAATTTGAATTTCCAAACGAGAAATACATGAAATTATATTTTTCTATTAATTCAAGTGGGAAAATGGGTTAAAATGAGGAAATAATGGGCATTTACCTTGGCGACTTTTGTTCACACGTTGGCCATGTTGGAAATCCAGTCAGAAAAGGCGGAGTGCGCGTGCGCAGGTTTAAAGGGCTCGCGCGCTCTGATGTTTAGAGAGCCGTATGCATTGATCTCATTCGTAGAGAGCAATGGCCGTATGGCTACGACTCAATCTCGTCCCCATGGTTTACTTAATTTTCAAGGCATGTTTACAATAGTAAAAACCGCTCGACGACGCACCCTGGGACGAAGTTGGGAGTGTGTTGTGTTTCCTAGCCGTAGCAGCTAAGTCGGACACGGCTTACCGTAAGCTCTGTCACTCACTGGTCTCAGT
The DNA here is from genome assembly GCF_032118995.1 of Asterias amurensis. NCBI lineage: Eukaryota > Metazoa > Echinodermata > Asteroidea > Forcipulatida > Asteriidae > Asterias > Asterias amurensis. Next base: position 5,434,376 of record NC_092655.1, on the reverse strand, counting down.
ATATAGCGCCCTCTATGTTTCCAAAACTTTATTGAAGAAGTGTTTTGAAATTTAAAGTTTGTTCTGTAGTTCATTACATATTTTTAAAAAGGCTCTCAGGTCTCTGTAGCAGTCACTCTTAAGCTATGTTCATAAGTATTGTTTATAAAAAGTATTGCCATATGTTATGAACCAAAAGGGAAATTATGACTGGGTATCTTATTTGGGGTGATGTGGAACGAAAAAAATTACAAGAGTGGGCTTGGAACCTATGACCCCCGATAAACATTTATTTATTTCTTTTATTTACCCAGGGTGAACCAAATCAGTAAAAACTGGTTTCCATTTGGGCCCTGCGAACAAACTAACATGTTAAAAGTATAAACATAAAATCACATGATAAAATTACGATATAAAAATTCTGTAATAATTTAAGAATGTTACGGAAAATTTAAAGCAATATAAACAAAAAATAAGAGTAAAAAAGAATTTCAAGAGTAAATTTGATAAACTGTCACAGTAAGAGGTTTATAAAAACAAAATAACCTGTCCCTATATAGATATTCTCGAACTTAAATAGAATTTGATTTATATAATTGTACAACAATTAAAGGCGGAAAAAACTGCCAAGAAGTTTAAAAGCAACTCACAATATGTACAGAGTATAAATTAAGCGATTAAGAATTCAAAAAGCTCAGTTTTAAAAACAGAGAGAGACTCAATTTTCTTCAGACTAACTGGCAGATCGTTTCACATTTTGGCCCCCGAAAAGGCAAAGCTTGAGCACAAGCTTTTGTTTCTTGGCCATTGGTACTCTCAGAGTAAAGTTTTCATTTTGTTGAGTGGAACAGCTGTTGGTGAAATGACTGAACATTCCGACGCTCTACCAACTGATGAGCTATGTTGGCGGTCTCCCTATTAAATTTGTCAATATCTTTTTTCGGTGGTGCCATTCAACCGTTAACTGCCGTGTAGCCAGGGATCACAACCAAATTGCGAAACAACCTGGGAAGCAGCGGCCAGGGGATCACCTTAAGGGGATGCAACTTTTTATTTCAGATATCAAATATTTAATGAAAAAGTATTGTCATCAGATTTTAAAGAAACCAATAAAATGTGTGAAGCCTCATTGTTATTTGAACGGGGATCAATAACAGCAACCCAAACTACCAGTTATTTATTTTACGTGCTCTGTTTTATTTCACAACAACACTGTATCGCACAATGTTCTACAGTTAGAAAATATACTTATTTATTATAGATCTCTATATCCTGTAAATACTTTATCAACAGAAAAAACCCAGTGTATTTCTGTGTTTTTGAATCCTGAAAAAAAAGTATATATACCCTTTAAACATAAGACTCTAAAAAACAAAATAAAATAATAATGCAAAATAATACCGACACTATGTCTAACCTGTTGGCATGGTGGTTCAAGTTTAGAACTCCTTGTTACAGGGGCCACCGGCCAACTTTTTATTTTCAAATTTAATGCCCAACCATTTATATTTTGATAAAGTTTGAATGTTAAAGCCTGAGAAACAAGTTAATGTTCGATTACTGACCTGCGGTGTGATTATTAAGTTTACATCCGAAACAGTTTTTCACCTTGAAAAGTTCCAAATTATTCTACTTGTTAGCAATTAAAATTGGACCCTGTTGGTAAGTGTTATTTATTTTAAACTATCAAAGACCAGTCTTCTCTCTTGGTGTATCTCAACATATGCATAAAATAACAAACCTGTGAAAATTTGAGCTCAATTGGTCGTCAAAGTTGCGAGATAATACTGTGGAAAAAACACCCTTGTCACATGAAGTTATGTGCTTTCAGATGCTTGATTTCTAGACCTCAAAATCAAATTCTAAGGTCTTATAATAAAATTTGTGGAAAATTACTTCTTTTTCGAATACTACGTTACTTCAGAGGGAGCCGTTTCTCACAATGTTTTATACTATCAACCTCTCCCCATTACCAGTTACTAAGTAAGGCTATATGTTTATAACTATTTTGAGTAATTACCAATAGTGTCCAGTACCTATAAGCAGAATGCAGCACCAAAGTCCAGCTTTCTCCAGAAGACAATCTGGAGCCTACTGGCCCGGTTTTAAAAATACCGGCCTCTGGTCTAGTGTTAATTTCCAGTCCTGGTGGGGGTAGGGGCCGAGTGTTAGGGTAGAACGGTTGCACAGCCCTGTATGCTTCCTTTTTGAAAGGCGTTTTCTCCTTTAATAGTGAAGAAAACCCAATGAGGAAATTGTAAATTTCTATCCGAGCATTTCAAGTGCACCAAGGCAATGACCAGGGCCATGGAGGCAATCGCCTTTGTTGCCTCCGTCGAGTACCAGGATAGGGCCCAATTTCATGGCTCTGCTTACCGTAAGCACAGAATCGACGGTTATGGAAGCAAGGAATTCTGTGCTTACGGCAAGCGTATTTCACAGGTTAGCGGCGAATTTGGGCTTCTGCGTGTGCGTACTCCACGTTACTAGGCATTCTAGGCTTACAAGGCTAGCGCAGAAATTGGGGGCTTGCACGTAAGCGGGGAATCGCGATCGTAAGCGCAGAATTTTGGCGGTAAGCAGAGCCATGAAATTGGGCCCTGGTTGCATGGTGTCAGACCACAAGACCTCAATCAGCACATCAATCAGTTCCCGAGTATTAAATCAACAGCTTGCGCCAAGTTGTCTACAAACCCATCTGGTGTGACTACAGACTGACTCTCATCTTCAGGTCTGTGGACAGATTCAAGACAAATACAACGGTTATTACACTTGAAGCAATTCATTAAAGTAGAACAATATTAAAGAACAAGAGACTTTGATTTGAGGCTTCTGATGATTTCTGGAATGCATCATTTCTTTATCACAAATAATTGTCTGTCAAAACTGAAAAAAAGAGCATAATTCAACATGAAATCTGAATAAAAAACACACTTTTTACAACAAGAATGGTGCGCTGATGAACATAAATGCCCAGCTGACATTAGTCTAAATCGTTTTGAGTTTTTGCTCAGACAACCAAGGTATTTTAGCCATAAAGACATTGACATATTCGTCCAAGGGGTTCCGAAAAACATTAGGCTTCAAGTGGATATCAAAGCCAAACCATGTTTGGCTTTGATATGCCGAGTCCCACTTGAAGTATCTCTTGGACAACATTTGCACACAACGAAACACTAATGTATTGACCCCCAATGCATATACACAGAAAGCTAAAGCAGTTACCCGCTCGGCTTTCAACAGTAACACTTTCTACAAAGATCTGAACTGCTCCATACATGAGTTTTGTCTTATCATTCCTTCAAGAGAATGTAATCATAGATAAATAAAATCCTTTACCTGAATTTCCCAGTCCTGACTTGAACTCCTTTTATTCCAGATCGTTGAGCTCCACCGATATCGTTTAATATATCATCTCCAATCATAACTGCCTATAACATCAAAAGGAATAATTAGATTTCTCCAAATCTTAGTAGGGTGTCATGGCTGAGTGGTTATAGAAGAGCATCAACTTCAAGTTCTGGTGGTTAAGTCATCGGAGTATGGGTTCAGGTCCCAGCCGTGACAGTTGTGTACTTGAGCAAGATACATTACTATAATTGCTTCTCTTCACCCAGGGGTATAAATGGGTACCTACGGAGGTAGAGGTTGACATCGTGTATGAAAAAACCTTTAACTGTGAATCTTTAAGAGGACAATCCAACAGGAAAATATGCCAGAGTTGACAACAGATTGGTAGTTTAGTGATTATTCATTCTTATAGTAGGCAAGGCAGTCCCGGGAAACACCAAGTGAGGATACTGATCTTAGACAATTACAAAACGCACCCAGGGATGGATTTCACAAAGAGTTAAGACTAGTCTTATCTTGAGTTTGGACAAGCTACTCGTCCCAACTTAAGACTAGCTTTAAAGGATTTGGGTACTTTTTCAAAATGTCCATAGATTTACATTTAACTTACAGGGTTTGAAAATAATGATAGTGGAAAGCTTCCCTTCAAATATCACTTACTGAGGTAATGCAGTTTTTGAGAAATGAGTAAAACAATGTAATGAAAATACGTTTGTAAATGATTAAAATAATTTTCGTCTCGTGAGACGAAAATTACAGCACCTCAGCACGTAATATTTTCAGGGAAGCTCTCTACTATCATTATCTTCAAACTGTGTAAGTCTAGTGTAAAATGTGGACATTGTGTTTTTTGTCCTACAAAAGTTACATAGACCCTTTAAGTTTGTAATTACTCCTAAAGATTCCTAGGACTAGTCCCAAGTTACATCTTTTTGAAATCCGACCTCTGATTTATTACCTTTTCTACGGGGACCTGCATGTCTTGAAGTGCACCAAGGAAGAAACCCTGATCCGGTTTGCCAACTACTTCTGCTTTGCATCCTGCTGCAAACTGAAGACAAAGGAACAATACTGTTATCATTTTGCTACCCTTCTATTTCTCATCAGTGCCATCGCTGCGCCTGCTACACTATGATATTTAATGGCAAATCAAGATTTCAACGAGAGCAAAGTTATTTTGGATTCTAAAAAAACTTTCCTATTTAACTGAAAAGAATGTGTTTCACAGTACTGTATTTCGCAATAATGATTGGCTTTTTCACGCTATGACCGCTGTATAGCCCCTGGTCTGCCCTAGCAAATGGACTATTCCGGGCAATAGCCATCCGTACTCCGAAGTAGGTGTAAGCGGTCAAACCAGTCTCGACGCCTCCAAGGGCGGTAGTCCACAGTTTAAGAGAAACAGAATGAAAAGGGCTTTAGACATTTAAAGGCACTGTACACGTTTGGTAAATGTCAAAGACCAGTCTTCTCACTTGGTGTATCCCATCATGTGCATAAAATAACAAGCCTGCGAAAATTTGGGCTCAATCGGTCATCGAAGTTGCGAGAAAATGATGCAAGAAAAAACACCCTTGCTGGACGAGTTTGTGTGCTTTCAGATAGGAATAAAAGACTTCTAGCTAGAAGCCTTTTATTATTTTAGTGAGAAATTACCTCTTTCTCAACAACTAAGTTACTTCAGAGGGAGTCGTTTCTCACAATTTTTTATACTCTCAACAGCTCTCCAATGCTCGTTACCAAGTCAGTTTTTAAGTTACAATTTCTTTTGAGTAATTACCAAACGTGTAGCTTCCATTTAAGTTACCTCAAGTGCTGTCATGAAACCCCCAACATCCATCATCAAACCATCTTTCTCCTTGTAGTAACGTCTGAAAAAAAGAAAACAAAATATTATGATAAGATTGAGGTTCCACGATTCCAGGTGGTTGAAGACTAAAGGCCCAGTCCCACTGCAGCGATAACGAGATCAATAACGATAACGACGCAAAGAGAACGCATTCTATTGGTTGAATGAGCGAGTGCGTATTCTGCATGGAGCAATTCAACCAATACAATGCATTCTCTGTGAGTCGTGATCGTTATCGTTCTTGTTATCGCTGCAGTGTGACTCGGCCTTTTGGATGGATCTAAACACAGGTATAATGAAGCTGTTTTCCCCTAAGGAGTTGGGCAGAAAATGACAGGACATGATCAAAAGCAAGGGTGAGGTAAATCAAGAGCAACAGCATGTTTAGTACCCAACAGCCTTTCTTGTACATATCGTTGTCTAGTCTAATACCAAAGGGTGTACAGTCTGTCTAGTACCAAAGGGTGTACAGTCTGTCTAGTACCAAAGGGTGTACAGTCTGTCTAGTACCAAAGGGTGTACAGTCTGTCTAGTACCAGAGGGTGTACAGACTGTCTAGTACCAAAGGGTGTACAGTCTGTCTAGTACCAAAGGGTGCACATGTCGTTGTCTGGTCTGTCTAGTACCAAAGGGTGTACAGTCTGTCTAGTACCAAAGGGTGTACAGCCTGTCTAGTACCAAAGGGTGTACAGTCTGTCTAGTACCAAAGGGTGTACAGACTGTCTAGTACCAGAGGGTGTACAGACTGTCTAGTACCAAAGGGTGTACAGTCTGTCTAGTACCAAAGGGTGTACAGTCTGTCAAGTACCAAAGGGTGTACAGTCTGTCAAGTACCAAAGGGTGTACAGTCTGTCTAGTACCAAAGGGTGTACAGTCTGTCTAGTACCAAAGGGTGTACAGTCTGTCTAGTACCAAAGGGTGTACAGTCTGTCTAGTACCAAAGGGTGTACAGTCTGTCTAGTACCAAAGGGTGCACATGTCGTTGTCTGGTCTGTCTAGTACCAAAGGGTGTACAGTCTGTCAAGTACCAAAGGGTGTACAGTCTGTCTAGTACCAAAGGGTGTACAGTCTGTCTAGTACCAAAGGGTGTACAGTCTGTCTAGTACCAGAGGGTGTACAGACTGTCTAGTACCAAAGGGTGTACAGTCTGTCTAGTACCAGAGGGTATACAGACTGTCTAGTACCAAAGGGTGCACATGTCGTTGTCTGGTCTGTCTAGTACCAAAGGGTGTACAGTCTGTCTAGTACCAAAGGGTGTACAGTCTGTCTAGTACCAAAGGGTGTACAGTCTGTCTAGTACCAAAGGGTGTACAGCCTGTCTAGTACCAAAGGGTGTACAGTCTGTCAAGTACCAAAGGGTGTACAGTCTGTCTAGTACCAAAGGGTGTACAGTCTGTCTAGTACCAAAGGGTGTACAGTCTGTCTAGTACCAAAGGGTGTACAGCCTGTCTAGTACCAAAGGGTGTACAGTCTATCAAGTACCAAAGGGTGTACAGTCTGTCTAGTACCAAAGGGTGTACAGCCTGTCTAGTACCAAAGGGTGTACAGTCTGTCAAGTACCAAAGGGTGTACAGTCTGTCTAGTACCAAAGGGTGTACAGCCTGTCTAGTACCAAAGGGTGTACAGTCTGTCTAGTACCAAAGGGTGTACAGTCTGTCTAGTACCAAAGGGTGTACAGTCTGTCAAGTACCAAAGGGTGTACAGTCTGTCTAGTACCAAAGGGTGTACAGTCTGTCTAGTACCAAAGGGTGTACAGTCTGTCTAGTACCAAAGAGTGTACAGTCTGTCTAGTACCAAAGGGTGTACAGCCTGTCTAGTACCAAAGGGTGTACAGACTGTCTAGTACCAAATGGTGTTCATACAGACTGTCTAGTACCAAAGGGTGTACAGTCTGTCTAGTACCAAAGGGTGTACAGTCTGTCTAATACCAAAGGGTGTACAGTCTGTCTAGTACCAAAGGGTGTACAGCCTGTCTAGTACCAAAGGGTGTACAGTCTGTCTAGTACCAAAGGGTGTACAGCCTGTCTAGTACCAAAGGGTGTACAGACTGTCTAGTACCAAAGGGTGTACAGCCTGTCTAGTATCAAAGGGTGTACAGCCTGTCTAGTACCAAAGGGTGTACAGACTGTCTAGTACCAAAGGGTGTACAGCCTGTCTAGTACCAAAGGGTGTACAGTCTGTCTAGTACCAAAGGGTGTACAGCCTGTCTAGTATCAAAGGGTGTACAGTCTGTCTAGTACCAAAGGGTGCACATGTCGTTGTCTGGTCTGTCTAGTACCAAAGGGTGTACAGTCTGTCTAGTACCAAAGGGTGTACAGTCTGTCTAGTACCAAAGGGTGTACAGCCTGTCTAGTACCAAAGGGTGTACAGTCTGTCTAGTACCAGAGGGTGTACAGTCTGTCTAGTACCAAAGGGTGTACAGTCTGTCTAGTACCAAAGGGTGTACAGACTGTCTAGTACCAAATGGTGTACAGTCTGTCTAGTACCAAAGGGTATACAGTCTGTCTAGTACCAAATGGTGTACAGTCAGTCTAGTACCAAAGAGTGTACAGTCTGTCTAGTACCAAAGGGTGTGCAGTCTGTCTAGTACCAAAGGATGTAGTTTGTTTAGTACCTGTAACAGCCTGTCTAGTACCTACAGTTGTCCAGTCTGCCTGGTAACCATTGTTGTATAATCTGACAAGTACCCAATATTCTGTCTAGTACCTGTAATTGTCTAGTCTTTCTAGTACCCAATGTTATACAGTCTGTTTCGTTCCTCCAACATTTTTGTACATACCCCTTTCCCATGGAGATCAAAACAGGGTTTTCTTGGCTGATCAAAACTTGGAAGGCCTTGTTCATATTATCATAGGTAAACGCATCGGCAGCATCTCCGATTATAACACAGTCTGGTGGTAACGTCAAATCAAACTCAGAGAAGTCCGGTACTGCATCTAAGGGTAGAACATTTTATAAACTACTTGAGAATTCATGATATATGGAAGAGATTTCTTACTAAATGAAACAAAAATCCTAAAAAATTTCCTGAACAGATTTCAGTCCAAGAAAGAATAATAAAATTTAAAAATCAAATTACTTGGGAAAGAAGTGTGTGATGGCCTAGCCGTTAAGAGCCGAATTCAAACTGCAGAGTGTGGAGCTGACTCTCGGTCATGACACCTGTGTCCTTAAGCAAGACACTTCAACCATGATGCTTCGACCTTCGGCTGGGACATTTAGCAGTTGGTCCCGTCCATGTGTTGACAGTTGTGTAATGTATGTGTAAGAACCCTGTGCACTTCGCGAAACGAGTTAGGGTTCACCCCGGTGTTCCTGGTTTGATTGGCAGCATATTGTGCCACAGCACCTGTAAACCGTTACATGGTGCTGTGTAAAAGGAGTAGATCTCATTATTCAAACGTAGTCCCACATACCTTGCAGGAAAATACTGAATGTTGAAGCACCTGGCGTGTCACTGAATGACGGATGAGCACTTTATAAGAAGCCACTAATAACTTAAAGAAGCCTCATTTGTTCTCCTATATATGTTTTTTTTCTATCCTACGTTCCTAAGGAATATAAATTGATGAAGAGACAAACCTGGATGAACGAGCAGATAGGGATGTAAAGATTTCCGTTTGATGACTTGACACGCCGCTGGAGCTGGGGAGAAGACTTCATCTAGGCTGATCGGAAATCCTAATCTTACGAGTTTGTCGACAAGATACTGACGAGTACACTGGGTCTCATTAGTACAGAATCTCACTTTAAGAGGAGATGCTTTCAATCTGAAAATAAGTTAAAAAATTTAAAATAAATAAATGATCAGTTATGTTTCATATTAAATCGAGACCTGAAGAACTTTAACTTAAGCATGTTAAGTTTGGTATCATCCCTATGAATGATGTGACCACCTGTGACATCACATGTTTACAAAAGAGCCACAGAGCCCGGACTTCCTGCAGGCACGATTTGTACACAGCACAGCGGATTGGAAGAAAACATAAAATCTTAAGTTTTATGGAGACGACACTGTCCAAGTTTTATCAACTTTTCGTATGATGATAGAAATGCACATCTCAAAACTTGTCAAGGGAAAAGTTTCCGTATGGCGCCACCACTTTTTCATTCGATATGAAATAATATAGTATCTAATTTACCTCAATGAGATATCCCTTTTCGTAAAAATGAGTGAAAAGGTGGTGGCGCCATACGGAAAGTTATCCCTTGTCAACTTTCTTTCATAACTCTAATAATCTGTCACTGTCTTCTTCATGTCACCTGGTCACCAGTCAATCATCATGATCAGGGGTCATATGTGTCAATTATTAAACTTTTAAAGTCACTGAGACTGAGTCAGTTACTCAGTGTGTGCCAGCAGCACTACACTGCGACTAATAAAACACTGAAATGTTATGTGGTTATAAATTATATTAACCTTTTAACAGCATCAATTGATCCTTGTATTGGTGTTCCATCACCTTCACCGCCGCTGTCGTACAAAACACCCGATATATCAAGTAAAACTCCATCGATGTCAAAACACCATGCTGGCCTGTCCGCCATTGTATTTAGTTACACCAGTAGCGTGACTGTTGTTTTGATAGGGCGCCCTCTCTAGATAGGAAAACGGTAGTTTAACGGAGGGGAGGGGCGGGGCGGGGCAGTGGTGTCCTTTGATGCACAAAGGAAAAAGCTATCTTTCTCTTGCATGCTGTGATAAAATGAAATACATGTAGAACAAAACAAACCTGAGTTTATAAGAAATAAACAAAAAAACAAAGAACAAGAAAAAGCCCATAGGGGTTTAGTCATTTAAAACAATAACGACGCAAAGAGAACAAATTCTATTGGTTGAATTGCTCCACGTAGAACACGCCCTAGCTCTTTCAACCAATCAAGGGCGTGCATTTTTAATGTTAACATTTTCCTTCATGTTACTGAGACCCGTTTGACCGTGCCAGTAGATTGTTGGTCTCCCTACGAAAAGTATAAGCTCTCGACTATACAATAACAACACTTTACAATTAATGTTTGTGTATAACAAAGAGTTTGAATCACTGTAGAATAAAACACCTGTTTATTTCAACCACTTTTAATGTAATGATTGTGTTCACATAGTTCATTAGGACTGCTTGTTTTCACAAAGTGACCATTCACGGGTCAAGTTATCCATTTTATAAAAATACTTACAGCTTTTAGAATTGTCAAACTTACAATTTAAAGTGCACTTTAACTTGATAATGAACACTATCAATCTTATGAGTTACATGATATCTGAAAGATACTTAAACAAAATCCCTAAACACAGCTCAAAAAGAGCAACAAATGGAAGATAGTTGTTTTCTACAAATGCAAAAGCTACATAAGAAGAGTACAGTACTACACCCTAGCAGTGTCCATGTCTATCAAAGGCAAAGTATACTTTTAGTTTTTCGGAACAGTTCAATTGTTTAATGGCCAGGTAACACACTCCCCGGTACCGAGAATGAAAACGAAAAAAATGCATGCCCTCGATTGGTTGGGATGCTCCACGCAGAATATGCCCATGATCATTCAACCAATCGAGGGCGTGCATTTTCATTTTTGTTTTCGTTTTTGTTATCGGGGCCTGTGTGACCAGCCGTCGATTTCACAAAACTCTTCCTAACTTAAGACTAATCTTAGGACTTGGGACGAGTCCCAACCCTGCACTGTAGCATGCAGACCTTAAGATTAATCCTAAGTAAGAAAGAGTTACTCGTCCTAACTCGAGATAAGACGAGTCCTAACTCTTTGTGAAATCGACCCCTGGCCTTTAATCCTGTATAAATGCAGCCGTATACAATAAAACTAGCATCTGCAAAAACAAATTTCAAAAGGTGATAACTTTTTTTTACATAAATATCATCGAAAAACTGCAAAAGATAATTCCAATCTGAGACGTGTTACGAGATCAGTCACTGCTAGGGTTAAATAATTCTCAGCTAACTTGTCAATAAATAGCTTAAAAAGTGGATACACTACCTTATAATCCTCAAAAGTACTTATGTATGGTTTAAATAGAATCTCATGAACATAACCTCAAACAGACATAATATTTGACCCTTCAAAAAAGATGCAACTTTTTATCAAGCACATTGCCTGACCTACCCGTTAAACATGTACACATGGTGTAGCCTCTACTAGACTTTTATGGCCTTAGAATTTCTGATTTGTTTACAGGCAGCGGACACTATTGGTAATTACTCAAAATAATTATTAGCATAAAAACTTACTTGGTAGCGAGTAATGGGGAGAGGTTGATAGTATAAAATATTGTGAGAAACGGCTCCCTCTGAAGTAATGTAGTTTTCGAGTAGAAGTAATTTTCCACAAACTTGATTTCAAGACCTCAGAATTAGATTTTGAGGTCTCGAAATCAAACATCTGAAAGCAGACAACTTCGTGTGACAAGGGTGTTTTTTCTTTCATTATTATCTCGCAATTTCGACAACCGATTGAGCCCAAATTTTCACAGGTTTGTTATTTTATGCATATGTTTACTAGATACAACAAGTGAGGAGACTGGTCTTTGACAATTACCAATAGTGTCCAGTGTCTTTAACCCCGACCTGATAATACTTCCCGGAGGCAACAGAGGCAATTATTTGCCTCCACGCCCCTGGTCATTGCCTTTGTGCCCTTGAAATGCTACGGTAGAAATTCAAGATTTCCTCATAGGGTGCCCTTTACCAAGGAGAAAATGCCTTTGTGCCCAAGCATACAAGCATGTTAACCTTTTTTACAATACATAAAAATGAACATTTCCCAGACTAATGGACTTTAATAGCGGCTTTTTTTTACACTTAGAACAAAATAATTGCTTGGTCAAAATGGAATCATAATAGTTTGGTGCAAAATATATAGCTACAAGTTTTCTTTTACAAAGCTAAGGTAACATTTCCTTTTGTAAAAGGCACTGGACATATTTGGTAATGACTCAAAATATCGATTGGCATAAAAACTTACTTGTAACAAGCAATTGATAACTGTTTGTAGTATAAAACATTGCGAGAAAGGACTCCCTCTAAAGTAACGTAACTTTTTAGAATATTTTTTTTTTGATTGAACATTTAGACCTGTGAAAGACTTCAGGCCTGAAGTGTTCTCAGGCAACTGAAATCAAACAAATTTGTGCAAAAGTTTTTTTTTCACCCAAATCTTCACCGATTTTCACTGAAGTCATTTTATGCATAAGTTGGGATACACAAAGTGCGAGTACTGGTTATTGACAATTACCAAACATGTCAAGTGCCTTTAAAGACACTGGACACTATTGGTAATTGTCAAAGACTAGCCTTCATAGTTGGTGTATCTCAACATATACATAAAATAACAAACCTGTGAAAATTTGAGCTCAATGTGTCATCGAACTTGCGATATGAATGAAAGAAAAAAACACCCTTGTCACACGAAGGTGTGTGCGTTTAGATGGTTGATTTCGAGACCTCAAGTTCTAAATATGAGGTCTCGAAATCAAATTTGTGGAAAATTACTTCTTACCTGGAAACTATGGCACTTAAGAGGGAGCCGCTTCTCACAATGTTTTATACCATCAACCTCTCCCCATTACTCGTCACCAAGAAAGGTTTTATGCTAATAATTATTTTGAGTAATTACCAATAGTGTCTACTACCTTTAAAAAGGGTTAAATTTTATACTAACCTTCAAAATATTTATCTATGTTGACCACCACCACCAAAAATAAATTTGTGACCAAATAAGGCATAAAATTGTAATATCCTTCAAAAGTTTATCCACTACATCCTAAGCAATACAATAAAATAATCTCAGTCCAATTTCATGGCCCTGCTTACCGCTGAGTTCTGCACTTACGATCACTGCTAACTGAGCAAGCGTCAAATTTCTGCACTATTGTGTAAGCGAAGAATGCCTAGTATCATGAAGAATGAATAGTATAAAGTCCCAGCTAACCCGTAAAATACGCTCGACGTAAGCACAAATTTCCCTGCTTCAGTAAGCCGATTCTTTGCGTGCGATAAGAAGAGCCATGAAACTGGGCCCTGCCCACTTGGAACGGGCAATCTTTAGTGTTCATAAATTTACATATCATGCATATGTATTGCTTTATGGTTCCATCACCTTTTGTGGCACCACGATACTCAATCCAATAAGGGGAACTATTAGCATAACTCCGCCCAGTAAGTAGCAGATGGCTGGCCCCATACTCCAGAACCCTGCACACAAATACAAAGAATCAAACAACTCATTTAGTCTAAATACTACACATTTTATAAATACATGCCTTTAAAGGAACACGTTGCCTTGGATCTGACGAGTTGGTCTATAAAAAGCGTTTAAAACCGTTTTTTTATGAAATTTATACGGTTAGAAAGATGTTTTAAAAGTAGAATATAATGATCCACACAAGTGTCACTCAAAGTTGCACGGTTTTCTTTTTACGTCGCGAACTATCACGGTTGGCCATTTATGGGAGTCAAAATCATAAATGGCCGACCGCGTTATTGGACGAGATAAAAAGAAAACCACGCAACTTTGAGGCATATTTGTGTAGATCATTGTATTCTACTTTTAAATCATCTTTCTAACCATATGCATTTTATAACAAACGGGTCACAAACACTTTTCAAAGACCAATTCGACCGATCCAAGGCAATGTGTTCCTTTAATTACTAGTGGTACATAATTTTATGTAAAATTCTGGTTTCCTGTCATGTATATTTTCAGTAAATTTCTGGTTTCACTTGATTTATCTATTCAGTCACTTTCTGATTTCCTGGGTTGTCTTTTCAGTGACAATCTAAAAGAGAAAGGGCTCGCCAGGCGGTGTAACCGGTTTGATTAGCAGCACATTGCATAACATGACCCTTGGCAAACATTACATGGTGCTTTGAAAGAATATGTCTCATATTTCATTACGTAGCTCCACATACCTTGCAGGAAAAAATACTGAGCGCTTTGATAAAGGGCTTTATCTTCAAGTACGCGCCAATCCTCCAATCAGATTTGGTGATATAAACCTACATTGCACAGCTAATACAACTACCTGCGTCTTGTGTGTTCTATGTCACGATAAATATGTTATCACACGCGCTTGTGTGATAACTTATAATATAAGGAACTAGTATTATTATTAAATATTTCTGATTTCTCTGTAAATATTTTCAGTCACTTTTCACCATTTCTTTAACAATTAACAGTAATTTAGAAATAAAACTCACACATAGATGCGAAGATCGGTCCCAATGCTCGAGCCAATGCTCCCAAGGATCTAAATATACCCATAATGGTTCCTTTTTGATCGGCTGAACCTAGAAACAGAAAGTACAAACATTGAACAAAATAACAACAATAAACAGATAGGTAACATTTTAACATTTATACGACAACGGATTTTGTCTATCTCCCGTAACCTTTTGACAATACCCGCTGGTATTGTCAAAAGGTTATTGGAGATAGACAACATGCGTTGTCAGCAGTAACAGACATGCGCAGCTGGAACTCCGAAGTGGCTTATTACCTGATGTAAATATGGCAGCGCCCTGAAATGAAGATGGCGTGCACCGTACGTAGTTTTTTGACATCATTACATCAACTAATTAACTTTGTTATTTCAAATCTGCATTATCATCCACCGAAAATACAGTGTAATTATGTTTGTGACAAAGAAATAATACCGTATGCTTGTCCGCCATTTTAAAAACCACTCGCCAACACCTCAGAAGTATGTTCGCGTAAATTTGCCAACGTTCGCCAACGGTGGCGGCACACAACTCGTTCCACTTGAAATTGTTAGCGAACGTGCGCAACTGTTGCACCTCAGGCTTACTTTCTCTTGGAATAATTTTCTATTATTTGGTTTTACCCTACACTGATGAGTGTTAAAGCATTGTTTATGTTCTCAAGTCCTATGAAGAAAAGTATGGCACATTACTCATCGGTGTATGGGTTAAAGGGACTGGGGTGGATTTCACAAACAGTTAAGACTAGTCTTATCTCGAGCTACTCGTCCTAACTTAGGACTGTCCTTAAATTTTTAATATCTCCTAAGACTAGTCCTAATTTAGGACTAGTTCTAACTCTTTGTGAAGTCGACCCCTGGACACCTTTGGTAATGTTCAAAGACCAGAAATCTCACTGGATGTATCTGCTTATCTGACATTCAAAGGGTCAAAGAAATTGTCTTATCTAACTGTGCAATGAAGCTATGTTTTTAAAGTTTGACATTATTTCAGAAAACCAAAGCATATGGCAGGTTTACCCTCCTCCCTCCCATCAGCGTACATTTTGTACGCTTGTGAAAATGTTGATAATTGTAAATGGCCCTGAAATCACTTACCATAGACAGAAACTATAGTTGTCAAACAGGACACAACGGTACCAGCAGCTGTTAAATTATGCAAATGAGAATAATACATGATCAAGGTCATCAATTAATTCTAGTCAAAATCAACATGGCATAATCTCTGAATAGTTTCATGTAGGATCAAATCAAACAATAATAAGTTCATATGGTTCTACAAAATCTCTTTCTGAGGGCAGCACAAGGTTAAAGTCAATTAAGAAGGGTGTGGCCTCTACGCCCTTCTTCCGTACCACAAAGTACTTTTCGTCAGGTTAAAGGCAGTAGACACTATTGGTACTTACTCAAAATGTTTATTTGCATAAAACCTTCCTTGGTGACGAGTAATGGGGAGAGGTTGATTGTATAAAACATTGTGAGAAACGGCTCCCTCTGAAGTGCCATAGTTTTCGAGAAAGAAGTACTTTTCCACAAATTTGATTTCGAGACCTCAGGTTTAGAAGTTGAGGTCTCGAAATCAACCATCTAAACGCACACAACTTCGTGTGACAATGGTGTTTTTTTCTTTCATTATTATCTCGCAAGTGTGATGACCGATTGAGCTCAAGTTTTCACCGGTTTGTTATTTTATGCATATGTTGAGATACAACAACTGTGAAGGCTAGTCTTTGACAATTACCAACAGTGTCCACTGCCTTTAACAGAAAGTTGTAATCAATAAAATGGCTTCTGACCAAAGATTGTGGCATCACTGTGTATGTTTTGTTATAGTCTTGCTAACAACCAGATTTTGGGTGTAATCCCTGGCCACAAGACAGTTAATGGTTTCATGGCTTTCAATTGGCAAACCCTGACAAAAGATACTGACAAAATAGGGAGACCGACAAAATTAGATAGCTCAGTTGGTAGAGCAACAGCTCATTAATCAAGAGATTGTTGGTTCAAATCCCATTCGAGGCAAACATTCTTTCTTCAACCCCAAATACTTAACAATTGGAGACTTTTGACAGTCCTTTTTCACAGTTCTCGCCAGTAGTGGCGTGCTCAGACCTACATGTGCAATGTACGCATGCTCAGAGACGCAAAAAAGACCATTACGTCAGCTGCCGCCATTGTCTCAAAAGTCTCCCATTAATAAGAAAGCTTATGAATAACCTACCGAATGAAAAGAGAGCAAGGCCAGTGTAGAACGGCACGACGGATGTTGCATAACCAATGATGAGAAAAGACGGTATAAGAACCACCATGCCCTGACAACATCAAACAAAGGACAACAGTTTCAATCATAATATAACACAATTGCAGCGAGTGGTTATATGAGGTACATATAGGGGCATTGCTTGGCAACAGATAGACCGGGCCCTTGTCTTTATCTGCAAGGATAAAGATAGGTCCCTGTCGTTAGATCCAGTGATTCCATTGGATACAATGATATCATTTGATAAACATGCACAGTGACATGAGCTAGCTGCCCAAACAATACACTGCTGTCACATCCGCAACAGACTTTGTCTGCATATCTCTATATGAAATGACTAAGGTCAAGGGTGAATCTACACGTCGGTTTTGGAGGCAGGTCTCTGGCGTTATTCACGAGCCACGACGTGTGACGCCAGGGCCCAATTTCATAGAGCTGCTAAGCACTAAAATTTGCTTAGCATGAAGTTTCTTCCTTGATAAAAACAGGATTACCAACAAAATTTCCATATGATGGATATTGCCTGTTACTGGTATTAAGCTGTTGTTGGCTTATCCTGAAAACCACATGGAAATTTGGTTGGAGAACCTGTTTTTATGAGGGCAAAGATTTCATGCTTAGCAATTTTTTGTGCTTAGCAGCTCTATGAAATTGGGCCCAGATGTTCAGGATAGGCAACAGACAGCTCAGGATATAGTGATGTGTGGGAATGTGTAGAGAGGCTTTCCTCTTGCAGGCCTGAGGTTTTGTATCATTTGAATGAGAAGTTACCTCTTTCTAATAAGACTACGACACTTCAGAGGGAGCCCTTTCTCACAATGTGTTTAACTTTCAACAGCTCTCCGTTACTCATAACCAAATAAGGTTTTTGTGCTAACAATGATTTAGTGTAATTACAAAAAGTGTCCAGTGCCTTTAATGTGCTATTTTCATAAAAAATATTCAATACATTTTCAATTCCTATAATTAGACTGACCATGAGTGCAACTCTTTTCTCTTTTCCTGGGCGTATTCTTCGCAGGTATCCACCTAGTAGTATAAGAAAATCATCAAACTAAATTGAATAAATCCTATATCACTCATAAAAACCCACTTAATTTACCAAAAATTGTTTTGATTATGAATATTTCCTTTGAAGAAGATCTATGACAACTATTTTCCTACCCAAAACATTTATACTCCAATACTTTAACAGACTTTACAGAATGTAGATTCGAATCCTGGCCAGGGCCCAATTTCATAAATCAGTTAGCAGAAAAAAACTGCTTGACAAATTTCTTTTCTAAGCAAAAATTGAGTAGGGGCCAAGTCACACCATTGCAACTTAATGGAATTTTGGCTGGCAACCTGCTTCTGTTAAGCAACACTCTTCTGAGCTTAGTGTTTGTGTTAACAGCATAGAAACAGAATCCGGAGAACGCTGAGTGCGTCATTGTGCACGCAATTTCTTTGTGAGACCACATTGACCAACTAAAGCACTAGTAACGGTGCATGTGCGCTGACATCTTGCCATTCTGCCATACACGCGTGTCAAGCGATGATCATTTTGCCATGCACGCGTATTGCGCGGTATCGTTACACCATGTCCACAGACCACACAGAGGGCAGGCCGAGCTCAGCATTCTACGGGTTCTATTTCTATGGTTTACAGCCTTAAAAATGGGTACCGACGAGAGCTGGGGAATAATCTCCAATGGACTGGCATTTTTTCCAGATATATTCCGAGTGGTTTAATGACAAGGAAACTGGATATAAACCTTGACTGATCGAGCCATATTGGCTCAGCACAGACATTACTTCTCTTTGTATTACCATAGATAATGAGCTTGAGTAAAAGTCTACACGCTCTATGACCTTTGAACTCTTACCCTGTACAAGAGCCATAATTGCACCGATGAACACAAACATTTTACCCTGTTGCATGCTGTAAATGAGAGGCGAGAAACCAAAAAAACAAGTTAAAATCAAACATTGGGAGTGTTCGTTAATCCAAATAACCAACTCAAGTTCTGATTGCTGAGTCATGAGAGTGTGGGTTTGAATCCCGGCCCTGAAATTTGTGCTCTTGGCTTGTACCTAAATGCTCATAGCGCCCGCAACGACCTCAAAATTTCACCTACCTCCACACAAAGCAGAGGGTCATAGAAACCAGACCGACTTAAAATTTTTCAATTTCTCCACGTTAACATAGAATCTACAGTTCAAAAATAAAGCCAAGTTTTTCTGCAATTTTCCCAAGCAAAAAGTGTCTCTAAGAAATTAGCAATGTCTGGATGTAGGGTCATGGGGCCAATAACATCCCTTTATTCTTTCTCAGCTCCCTATACAGGGAGTATACAGCCCCGAGCTGCCGTGGCGCTCCGAAGGCTTTAACATTCACAATATCAACCTCTACCCTCGCATTTACCCATTTATACCCCTGTGTGAAGAGAAGCAATTATAGTAAAGTATCTTGATCAAGGACACAAGTGTCACAACCGGGATTCAAAACCACATTCCAGGGTGACTTAGCATCAGAACTTAAATTCAATGCTCTTAACCACTCGGCCACGACACTCTACGAGATGTACAGATACAAACAGTCTCTAAATAATAAGAAGTACCTTGTATATTGGAAGCGTCTGTGAACGAGGAATGTGAGAGTAAACTCTAGCCCGGAGAATAAGAAGAGATAAAAGAAGTAACAAACTCCAAGAAGACGAAGCATCCTCTGATCTGAAATAGAAAAATGGTAGGAATAAAGATCTTGCCTCTAGCTACCGGGCAACGAACCTCGGTAGTCTAGTTGGTAAGACACTGCTCTAGGGTTGCAAGGGTCGTGGGTTCGAATCCCACCCGAGTAATATGCATGTGATATTTCTTTCATAGGACTTGGGAAAGTACTGAGTGTAAAGTGCTAATAAACACACATCGGTGTATGGTTAAATAACCAAACCTAATAATAAAGCTAATACTTATTTGGTGTTGGTCGCTCGGCTTTTTGTTGATGAACATAATGTCAGTGTTTAGGTCACAATGTTGTAGGATCTCTCAAAACCCAAGTTAAACCAGGTCTGCAAAGCAAGGCCGGTCGGCTAGTTTTTGCGTGTGACCATGACCAGCCTTCTGTGGGCCTGCTTGCAGAGCTGCATTGGCTCCCAGTTAGAGATCAGGTATCCTTCTAAATTGTCACTCATGTCTACAAAATGGCTTTTTGTTCCTAAAACTAGAAGGAAGGCTGGGGATGGCTCATTCGCCATGGCTGCCCCGCGCCTGTGGAATAAGCTTCCCGCCAGTCTAGAAGGAAGGCTGTAGATGGCTCATTCGCCATGGCTGCCCCGCGCCTGTGGAATAAGCTTCCCGCCAGTCTAGAAGGAAGGCTGTAGATGGCTCATTCGCCATGGCTGCCCCGCGCCTGTGGAATAAGCTTCCCGCCAGTCTAGAAGGAAGGCTGGCGATGGATCATTCGCCATGGCTGCCCCTAGTCTGTGGAATGAGCTTCCTGCTATCCTAGAAGGAAGGCTGGCGATGGCTCACTCACAATGGCTGCCCCTCGTCTGTGGAACAAGCTTCCTGCTGATCTCGAGGGAAAGCTGAGGATAGCTCGTTCATCACGACTGCCCTGCGTCTGTGGAATGAGCTTCCCGCCGGTCTGAGCGAAGCAATCTCGACGCCTGTATTAAGACAACTCCTTAAAACCTTCCTTTTACACACCCAATCCTATTTTTGTTTTTGGGGAGGGTTTTGTTTTTGTTTTCGTGTCTCCTGTAAAACTCTTTGTTCTTTGTTTATTGCTATATAAATGCTATGTATTATTATTATTATATTAGTTTAACTCAAAGTTGTCTGAATGCAAGGTGAACACTAATACACAACCACTAAGTTAAACCATTGTCGTAGATACTGAAATTAAACTGACCTGATGGTTTAATATTCTTGACAGCTGAGAAGAGGAATAATGAGATGGGGTTGATCAGATCCTGAGCATCCTTGAAGCTACTGCCGAATGATAAAGCCTGAAAGAGCGTCAAAAAGAAAGATGAGGAAAGAAAACACTTCAAGATGCCATGATCTTTTATGATGATGATATGGGTTTTCTCGGTCAATTTCGGCAAATGAGCAGCCAATTTAATCATCAAGCTATTCTATTTCGCGCAAAATCGAATGCTACTGAAAAGGGTCATTCGATTTCGTTTTATGATTAGTCAAATGTAATGTTGCGTCAATCGATTTAACAAAATAATCATTCAATTTAACAATTCATCAAAGCAGCATTCAAATTCGCAGACGCTTCTTGAGGCGTGTGTGTTACAAAAAAAAAGAACGATACGCTAAATTGAACAGAGTGCTAGAGGAATTTGACTCAACTCAAAACGAAATTGAATGGCCGAATTCTGAATTTGAAACGCAGTAACAACTGGAGAGGCAAAACAGCTTCAATTCGAACGCATGAAAATGAGTTTGACTGCTCATTTGTCGAATTTGACCGAGAAAACCTATAGTACTTACACTGCTAGCAACTGTTTTGTTAAAACTGTTCTGTAATGTTCCTTTATAAGGAGTGGTAAACTGAGTAGGTCATTCACAGAATACTCAATGAAGGCTCGTGTTTTTTTCATGATCTCAATCCAAATTTCACCGGACATAGTTGATTTTGCTTATTATATTTTCACTTTACTCTCACATTACAATCCTCACTGACTTCTACAGACGTCACTCGCTTGAATGTTCCCCGAGCAAACAAAGTTCTAGGTCAAATAACTTTCAGTGTAGCTGGGCCAGTGATTTGGAACAATCTTCCTACTGTCATTAGGGAATCTGTTACTTCATAGGTAGTAACCTTAATAGGTGGCAGTGTCATGGCCGAGCGGTTAAGAGCACTGGATTCAAGCACTGGTGTTTGATCAGCAGGGTGTGGGTTCAGATCCCAGTTGTGACACTTGCTACATGAAATTTGGGAGGTAGTGCTTTCTGCTCTACTGGCTAGGCTTTGAATTGAAGATACCCAAGCCTACATTCGTATGGACTGTAAAAGGGGTAACCCTGTTTCAGCCCTAGGAGTAGGTGGCAACTGCCTCTGGAAAAAATAATTGTAGCCCACACCTTGAAGTGGCCTTCAGGCCTTGTGTGTCAGTTTACTTGCATACAAAAAATTAAAAAGTAGATACGTCCACTGTATGCTAAATGAGCAAAGTTGTTTGTTAATTAACTTCACTATCACAGAATGAGTTCTTAACTGGTCTCAACATTACGACTAGCTTGCTCTAGTCATTGTCAGGAGACTGAAGGGGTTCAGAGGTTTCAGTGTAGAGTCAGTCAATGCTCTGATTGGTTCTCCCGAAGGGAGACTTGTGATTGGTTATTGGCTCAGGAATATTGTGTGCGTTGCCAATTGCTTGTGAGTACCCTGTGTAGCGGGGCGTGTCAGATGTTGATATGTAGAGATTGTCTAAGAACAGGACTTGCTCAGCAGTGTTCGGTACGATAATGCTTTAAACTCACTCTTCTATGTCTTGGCAATGTCTCTTTGAAGAAGAAGAAGATAAAGATGATATCAGCAACAGCCAGAGTGATTGCAAACAAGGCCGGTTTGAAGTATAGAGCTTCTCCCTTACCACCGGAGGACATCGCAAAGTAGGCTCCGATCATGGGTCCCATGATGAAGCCAATAGAGAAGGCAATACCAATCAGCGCCTATGGAAGATAGATACAGGTGCTTTTAAAGGCAGTGGACACTATTGGTAATTACTCAAAATAATTATTAGCATAAAACCTTACTTGGTTACGAGTAATGGGGAGCTGTTGATAGTATAAAACATTGTGAGAAACTTATAGATGTTAAATTTGCATCGGGGATAAAGAATATTAATTTTGGTTTTTACCCATACACCGATGTAGACACTGCTCTAGAATTGCAAGGGTCGTGGGTTTGAATCCCACCCGAGTAACATAACTGTGATATTTTTTCACAGGACTCGGGAAAGTACTGAGTATACAGTGCTAACACACATCGGTGTATGGGGGAAAAAACAAAATTAGTATTTACATTTATTCTTATTTACACCATGCAGAGCTTCAAACCTCACTTCTGTTATAAATGTTCAGCTTATCAATTTGGTTCTACTTGATGACATTAAGCATGAGTTTGAGTTGTACACACTCACCATTCCCTTGCCTCTTGTTGTTGCCGTGGATACATCAGTAACGATTGTTGTACTTAGACTGACGTTGCCTTTGCTTATTCCACCGATGATACGTGCAATGACGAATAACGTGAAGTTATGCGAGACGGCCCAAACGCAGTAGGAGAGTGCTATACCTGTCTGAAATATCAAAAATAAAAAAAGACTGTTTGAAATTGTATGGAAACCAAAGATAATAAGAGTACAAAAACAAATTGCTGTTTGACTTCATTGTTACACACATGGCCAATACCTATTACTGTCATACTATAAGTTATCACACAAGCGCGAGTGGATTTCAAAAAAAATATAGCGCCTCTGCGTCCCTTGGATATGGGACGCAGACGCGCTATATTTTTTTTTGTATTTCACGAGCGCGCGTGTGATAACGAATTTATCTTCCAGTCTCACCTGCAACACGCAAAATTTAAAATTTCAGAGCATTATTTCACACGCACCAAGTTTAGAATGTATTTTTTGCACTGTCCAAATACAGAGCGTGACAAAATGACATTTCACAATACGCACTGTGTAATAAAAACAGAGGAAGTAGGATATAAAACAGAGGTGGTAGCATATATGTTTTTATCCCCCTAGTAGTTCGAGCTTCTGATTGGTGAATTAGCGCTAACTGGAAGATAAGACGGGATATAAGATTCAACGCTCCATATGATGTGTGTTTTAGTTTGAGTTAAGAAAGAAAGATTGACCAGAGCGAGATTTGAACCAATGATCTCCGGATTAACTGAGCTATCCAGTGGTTGGCGATCTCCCTATCTTTTTTCGGGGGTGCCAGTCAGAAATTATATCACAGTTAGCTGCCGTGTGGCCAGGGATTTCGATACAACCTGGGAAGTTTGTTTAGCACTAGGACTTCTAGAAAAAAAGAAAACGGAAATGATCGTACTCTTCGAATGACCAATAGATGATTCCCGATATCAAACAATTCCAAAAACCAAACGTACACTTTGCTTTTAATGAACTGATATTGTTAAACGTAGCGTTGGTTTATTTGAACACCCAGCACTAGTGGATACATGCGCATTACAAGCCTTATTATTATTATTATTTTTATTATTTAATACTGAGTAATGTGGATCATATCGATTGTGATATTGATATCATCATACCATTGTAAGTAGCATGAGAGGTCTCCGTCCGTATACATCTGATGCTGCTCCAATAACTGGACTTGCAATGTATTGTAAGAATGAAAACAACGATCCAATCACACCTGAATCAAACAAATACAAACAATGCTATCATTATTCATAACTCATAGTTAAGGTCATTGTTTCTAAAAAGAATGATGATGCAAAGACAAGATCTAAGATTAAGTGGTAGAGAGTTCCAGATGCGTGGCGTGGCTGAAGAAAAAGACGTGTCACCCCATGAGTGTCGAGACTTGTGTTCAATGAAAAGAAGCATGGAACTTGATCGAAGATTTCTTGATTGAGTGTAAACTTGAAGAAGTTCAGCAATATAGTGGGGAGCCTTGCCATTAAAGGCTTTGTGGACAATGAGCATCAGCTTGAAGATGATTCGTTGAGAGATAGGGAGCTAGAGTAGTTGTTTCAGAATCGGGTGGCATGGGTGGTTAGTGCATTAAGTGCTTGCCTCTCGGCACTGTGTCTCTGGTTTGATTCCCAGCTAAGGCCAAAAGTGAGTAGAGTTTTGTGTATTGGTTCTCTTCAGGGAGGCTATTGTGTATATCACATGCCTCTTTCCACTGTGGCCCCGGGTCGATTTCCCAAAGAGCTTAGACTGATCGCTACTTCAAATCAATCGTTGTTGCTTAGTAAAGTGTGATGTCACAATGTAAATCACTGTGGTGATACTGACAATTTGTCTTACGATGGATTTTATTGCTTTGCGAAATTGACCCCAGGTTTGATTCTCGGCTAGGGTTATCTGTTGGTTCTCTTTTATGCTATGAAGGTATTTCTAGAGCCCTCCAGTTTTCCTGCCTCTTGAAAAATTCTGATTTCTAATTGAACTCTGTAGTCATATGTGGGTCGATGTGGTCAGCAGAGTGTTGGTTTGAGTCTCTCTCAGGACACTTTAGACGTTTTATTGCTGTGTCCTTCTAACGGGACATAAAGCCATTGGTTCCTGGTTTGATTAGTTGCATTGTGCCACAGCACCTTGTAAACAATTACATGGTGCTATTTAAGGGGGTCAGTCTCATACATAAAAAAACCAGCTCCACAACACCTTGCAGGGAAATACTGAATATCAAAGCGCCTTGAGCATCACTGAGTGACGGATATGAGCGCTTTATATGAAGCCACTTTTATTAAGTTAGTTAATCTCCTTTCCTTTCTGAAATACATATATTATTTCTGTTTGATTACTTGAACTTGATTGCTTACCACCAAATAAAACAGAGTTGTATTTCTCCGTGTCTGGGATACCAAGCAAGTTACGAAATCCATCAATCTTTGACTGTAACTGTGGCAGCAATCCACCCTAGTGTAAAATAAGGAAATGACATTTTTAAGTACAAAGATTAACTGGTTAAAAATGGAGTTACAGCATGTATACCCAAGGCTCGATAGTTATTTGGACTGCGGACCTAAGGCAAGTGATTATAGCGCCATGCCAGTTAATTATGACTGGAAAATTCAAGCACACTGGTGTTTCTAAAAGCAGAGTGTGGGTTCAAGTCCCGGTCTTGATACTTGTGTGCATGAGCTAAACCATTTGTAGCTTTATCCTTCAGATGGGACGTAAAGCTGTTGGTCTGTGTGTTGTGTAAAGCACATAAAAGAACCCAGCACGCTTAACATTAAGAGAAGGGGTTCGCCCCAGTGTTTCTGGCATGGTTGGCAATTCCATGCACACAACAGACCAGTCCCGTGTCACCCCTCTTAAAAGACAAGAAACCTTTTCCTGACTCTCTAAGAATTCAATTTAAGGATGAACAAAGAACAATTAACTGGAGAAATATTTGTTCCGTTTATACTAAACACCTTTGGTAATTGTCAAAGACCAATAATCTCACTTGGTGTATCCCCTACATGTACATTGCACAAAATAATAAATAAAATGTGAAAATTTGGACTTGATTGGTCATCAAAGTTGAAAGGGAAAAAACCCAAAACAAACGCCCTTGTTGCACAAATTTGTGAGCTTTCAGATGCCTAAAAAGGCTTCAGGCCTGAAGTATTTTAATAATCGAGTGAAAAATTACCATTTTCTAATAAACTCTGTTACTTCAGAGGGAGCTGTTTCTCACAATGTTTTATACAATCAACAAGCCCCATTGCTTGTTACCAAGTAAGTTATTATGCTAACAAATATTTTGAGTAATTACCAATAGTGTCCAGTGTCTTTAAAGAAGATATATTACCTTATCATGTTGTGCGTAGTAATCTAGAAGTGACGGAAGCAACGGTAGAATCATAGTAAATGCAAGAAGATCAACAAGAAGACTCAAGAAAACAATCGATATCATCTTATGATTATCACCGGACTCCCGTCTCTGCGGTGCATCCAGCTTCTGCGGAGTAAACTTGAAGCTGATGTCATTGTTTTGGTGGTTGCTGTTCGAGTTGTGATGATGGGAACCGTTCTCTGACATGATTGCACATCAACCGCACGTTTCGGGGAGTACTTGATGGTAGCTGATGCTAGAATGAGGTGATCAAAAATGTATGTTGGATAAAAGAAAATGTTGCCAGCCGTCGATTTCACCAAACTCTTCCTAACTTAAGATTAATCTTAGGACTTAGGACGAGTCCCAACCCTGCACTGTAGCATGCAGACCTTAAGATTAATCCTAAGTTAGGACTCGAGATTGGATTAATCCTAGTGTTTTGTGAAACCGACTGTGGAACATTATAAAAGAATGTTATTACACATCCAACAGCACCAGCAAAAATAACAGGATGGTGGTGAATGGAAAAATAGAAGAAAAAACATTACGCCTAAATATTCCCTTAACAGTGTAAGAAGGCAAGAATAAGTCTCTAGTAATACAGCTGGAAAAAAAAGTAAATTTGACAGAAAACATTTTAAACACTTACAGTATCCAGAGAGATTCAGACCCATTCATAAAATAACAAGACTAAATATGGCAGACCCACATGACCAGACTGAAACTATCAACCAAGTTCTGAACCATATGCGCAGTCATACCATGCAAGCAATTTACTTTTATGGTCGAGTACTTGATATTATATTTATAACACCTGACTGTCCTTGCTGTATGCTTGAATAAACAGAACTCATGATTGGTTGCTATACATCTACTGTTAGTGTTAATAATCCTCATGGTATCAGATGGTTGTATCAATTAAGGAAATAAATTGCAGAGTGAAAGATGATGGTACAACACGTAGACAATGATATGAATATAATTTAATTACTGGTTTGATGACGTTGATTGATTGGGTTTTAAATAAATCATCATCTCATCATTTTTTTAGGCAAGAGCAAAAGCACTGTGCAGTGAGTTTTAAAATAGACGGACGAACGAAAGGTTCAACTTCAACTATAAAACACTATTTTTGGTCCGGAATTGATAGGGCAGCCCTCCCCAGCCGCCCCCCCTCATATTTATTAAAACATTCTTCATCTGATCTGATGCAATTTTCCCCTGAACATCATAATTCAAATTGCCACGGTCGTAGTGATTTTCATTGGGGATTTTTGTTTTAAAAATCGATTCAAAAAGGGAATCCTTCAAAAAGAAATAAGGAACATTTTTGAGGAGGGCAATTAAACCCCAAAATGGGATACGGATGAGGAAGTTGCGTGTGATATTATGTTGAGTTGAGCAACAACACACGGGCCGGGAGGACGGACAGAACCACAGCCGGTCAGTTTTTTATAAAAGAAAACATTTTAAACACTATACAGTATCCAGAGAGAGTCGGTCCCATTCATAAAATAACAAGACTAAATATGGCAAACCCAAATGATCCGACTGAAACTACAACCAAGTTCTGAACCATATGTGCAGTCATTCCATGCAAGCAATTTACTTTCATGGTCGAGTACTTGATATTATATTTATAACACTTGACTGTCCTTGCTGTATGCTTGAATAAACAGAACTCATGATTGGTTGCTATACATCTACTGTTAGTGTTAATAATCCTCATGGTATCCGATGGTTGTATCAATTAAGGAAATTAATTGCAGAGTGAAAGATGAGGGTACAACACGTAGACAATGATATGAATATAATTTAATTACTGATTTGATGACGTTGATTGATTGGGTTTTAAATAAATCATCATCTCATCATTTTTTTAGGCAAGAGCAAAAGCACTGTGTAGTGAGTTTTAAAATAGACGGACGAACGAAAGGTTCAACTTTTAATGTGCAATATAATCAAGCCAATATAAAACACTCTGTTTGGGCCCGAAATTGATAGGGCAGCCCTCCCCCAGCCGCGCCCCCTCATATTTAGCCCCCTCATCTGATCTGATGCAATTTTCCCCTGAACATCATAATTCAAATTGCCACGGTCGTAATGATTTTAATTGGGGATTTTTGTTTTAATAATCAATTCAAAAGGGGAATCCTTCAAAAAGAAATCAGGAACGTTTTTGAGGATGGCAATTAAACCCCAAAATGGGATACGGATGAGGAAGTTGCGTGTGATGTTGATTTGAGCAACAACACACGGGCCGGGAGGACGGACAGAACCACAACCGGTCAGTTTTTTATAAACAAATAAACAACCCACCCTCCTCCCCTCGATCATCCCAAACTCGTCTTTTTTGAAACAAAAAAACTCGAAATATTGACGAACAGATGAACTAGTTTATCTTCAAAAAAGGGTAGAAAAGTGTACGACTTACATTCCAAGCTGAATAGGCGTAGATCGAGAACAACAAAAACGGAATTGACCAAGTTTTTTACAATGTTATTTCCGCAAGCGTGACTTTAACGCTAACTAATACGCATGGAACCCAGACTCGGTAAGCGAATTGTAATGCAAACAAAGTTACTACGGCCTGGGTATCAGGTTGCTTTTTTGGTTACATAAATACCGCCCTCTGTTGAAATAATAATTGTAACTTTAATGTTGAGACTATTATTATCCCGATAATTATTAAAACATAACAGGCATTAATATTCAACCGATCATGCATCTGTCATTGCGCCCTCTACAGTGGAAATAATTTGTTTTGCATTATACACATTGAACGTTTACAACGAAGCATTCATTATAGAAACTTGAGTCTTCGTAGTAGGCCTCAATAATATAGACACAATGTTAGTCTTGAAGTCAAGACGGCAGTTTTTAGATACTAAAACTTTACTTTATACAATTAAGTTTAGCGCCCACCCCCTCCCCGAATATTGGGGGCAAGATGGGACGCATGCATTGTATCAATAACGGGTCAAAAAAAAATAGATTTTTTTTTTTTTTTTTTTAATTACCATGTCCGATCTCCCCGTGGTGTATCCTACTCAGTGTTTTGCAGCATCAAAAACTGAGATAAGAAATTAGCAATACTGTCACTTTGACGTAAAGATAAACCATGAACATGTCAAAGCGAACTTGACAGCTCTACAAGTCAACATCTTTACACAATAATATTTTTGTCAGGAAATGCGGTAATGGTCAGAAACTTTGGTTTTCCAGACTGGGGTATTGATAACTTCCACTGCTGCAATGGTCCTGTGGATTTCACAAAGAGTTAATGTATTAGTGTATCTCAAGTTAGGACGAGTTACTTATTCTAACTTACGACTAGCCCTAAGTTTTGTTAAACATTTCATAGGACATAGTCCTAAGTTAGAACTTATTCTAACTCTTTGTGAAAACGACCCCGATCATGTTAAACTACAATAATTTGATAGTTCGTGGAATTTCAGAGGTCATTTTACACATCTGAATTTTATGTTTGAGTTTTATTTAATTCATTTATTTATGATTTTATTTTTGGCCGTGGTTTATTTAGCTTGCTCACTGGAGAGGGTCAAGGAGGGGTACCCTGGCCTTGAAGGTGTAATCCGATACAGGAAACACACGAGTAGGACCATATGTTATGATGAAGGGCACAGACTATCATCTGGTAATTGTCAATGTACAGTGTATAAGACGGCAATTTTTAATGTTTGTGAAACTTTCCATGCAAACGAGGACAAAATTAGGCTAAGCCAGTTTTGAAGAAAAAATTGTGAGTTCTGGAATGATGTCCAGATCACTGACCTCTGACAGCTTGGCATGTACACGGAAATAAGCTGACATAAGGCTTAATAAGCGACATGGAGGCTCCTTAGAAGTGCCTTCTTCTATAATTCGTTATCTTGCCTGTCTAACCACACGAGCAATCTCACTGCAGTTCTTTCTTGACAACTAATTGCAGTCATTTTGCTGGATCATAGTTTTTCATCTTCATCTTTGGTAATTCTTGTCACAACCTGTTCAGCAATTGGACAAGGTGAGAAGACAACGAAGATATTTCAGTTTTAGAGGTGGGAGGAAAACCCCAGATAATTATGCCAGGGAAACCCACGCAGTCGGGTAGTGACTGAAAACCCAGTCCACATATTGCCCCTGATGGAATTCGAACCGGGGTCCTAGAGGTGGAAGGGAAGGCAAGACACCTCCACGCCAAACCTTGGCTGTAAAACGTATGATTTAGATCGTATTCACTAATATGCCTAAGATACTTGAAATTAACAGTTGAATGGTGACATTCTAAATCTAAATTCATGATAGAAGACTTATCGTCACGAAATACATAGGCGCAAAATAATTTCAGGGACACGTTGCCTAAGATATGGCGAGTTGGTCTATGAAAAGCATTTGCCCGTTTGATATGAATGTATGTGCATATTTTGTGGGTATCATTATATATTCTAATTTTAAAACATTATTTCTAACCGTAAGTATTTTATCACAAACGGTTACAAACACTTTTTATAGACCAACTCGTCCGATCCAATGCAACTTGTTTATGTACTATCCGGACACAAAATAAGGGGACAAGAATCCATAACCGCGCAGACCAACTCAGCTGTCGTTAAAGACTCTGGACACTATTGGTAATTGTCAAAGACTAGTCTTCACAGTTGGTGTATCTCAACAATCGCATGAAATAACAAACCTGTAAAAATTAGAGCTCAATTGGTCATCGAAGTTGCGAGATAATTATGAAAGAAAAAAACAGTCACCCTTGTCACACGAAGTTGTGTGCTGTCAGTCAGATGCTTGATTTTGAGACCTCAAATTTTGAATTATGAGGTCTCGAAGTCAAATAACCGGTAAATTACATCTTTTTTTTCTCGAAAACTACGTCATTATTCCAGAGGGAGCCGTTTCTCACAATGTTTTATACTATCAACCTATCCCATTACTCGTTGCCAAGAAAGGTTTTATGCTAATAATTATTTTTGAGTAATTACCAATAGTGTCCACTGCCTTTAATGCTAGAGAGAAGGCCTAGTCGTCCGCAGTAGGAGGAACGTCATACAACAATATTGATATTCTATTTCCTATAATGACAAACCAAACTGCAATGCAGTGCGTATAAAACAACTCTTTATCAACAATCAACTAGAAAAACTCGATGACCCAAAACTAGACTTTTTTAAAAAGAGGACAAAAACCAAGACACTTGAGCCGTCAACATACGACCGTGTTCTCGAGGGTACTATCGGTACGATCTCTCCCCCACCCAGACCCCATCGCTATCTGGCCACTGGTGTTTGCGTTGTAGCGCCGCCAGGGCGCTTGGCGAACAGTGGGCCTATGCACGTCTAAAGTACTCATCAATTTAAAGCTACGAGTGCCACTTGAGTTCGGTCTATGGGTTGACTGATTGCAGTCCGGATAGGACATTGTGTGTGAAGTCTTTTTAAGGGGTTACAACACTGCCCAAATTATTGGGCACAAATCAGATACATAACGACAAATTATCTTTCCCAAAAAGAGAATGGAATAAACGACATATTGAATTGAATTGAAAACCTTGACCATACAAGTACTCAGAAGATGCAGAATGGAAAATATTATCCAATTTCTCAATTCGTCATTTCATTTCAACCATTCATTTAAGTGTTTCTCACGACACACAAGAAAGTGGTCATAGTGATTCACAAGCATCTTCATTGCAAAAAGAGATTTAGACCATCCACGTTCCTAATCCTACCATCATTTGGTCCAAACACATTTTGGGTCCTTACAGACTCTATATGCCTAATGTCAGCATAATACTTCGCCAGAAAAGAGAGAATACAATTTGAACAAGAACAAATCAATCATTAAGCGTAGTCTTCCCACTACTTCCTACCTTTAAAATTATCTACTAATAATGGAACCACTATAGATTTGCATCTCAGGGTTGTACTTTTGTCCGGCTTAAAACTGCCACCGAATGAGCCCCGAGTTTGACTGACACGCAACGGGTCAACAATGCCTTGTCGACGGTGCAACCTCCTACCGGTGACTTGCGGGGCAACCGTTAACACTACGCCACCCTTATCTTCTTGTCTGCTTGGATCGTTGACCTATTTAATTTTATTAATAACTTATATTAAATAGGCTATCTGCCTGACGCACGTGCTGTTCTAGATTCCCCCATCGTCCTCTTGAGCTGATTATTTGTTGTTTTGATGTGTATCAAAGGGTTAATGTTTTGTGGTTTATGTATTGAAGTTATTGCCTTTTGATGAAGTACAGAACTATCACGAGATGTGCAGTTCTCGTGGGGTTTCGTACATCTTTTTTTTACGAGTCTCAACTCATCTGAACTAGGTAGGGGAGTCATTAAATCTCACATTGACGTGAAACATGAATAATGTCTCAATCATCCCCATATCACATATTATTCTATCTTTATTAATGGGGGATGAATTATCTCATGGATAGTCACACGGGAGTAAAGCCAGAGTTTGAGCGTAGTTCACACTGGAGAATTAATCCTTGTGATTGAATGCTCCCTTGTTATATTGGTGGTGACATCACATCTGTATCATCAGAGATTTAAAGTCAGGACGTCAATTTTTGATAAACTTGTTTTTTTCCGGCTTTTTTTGGTGACCCGATGTCCATGTTTCGACGCCGTTTGTTGGCTATGATATAGCTTTGCATATAGACCTCTCTATTACAACGTCACAGCCCGAGTATTTTGCCAACCGACAGTTGGAAAACTATGGAAAGCCATAAAATGCAAAACAAAAAAGATCACTGTTGTTTGACGCAATTAATTATGCACAAAATAATATTCAAACTTAGTGCTGAATTTTTGGTAAACATAACAACCTCACTGATATGTTATTATTGTTGTTTCAGGCATGTAGGCATATGCTTCAATTTTTGAAAGGGCAAGGGCACAAAAGGAATTTCCCCCTTGGTAAGGGCACCCTATGAGGAAATTGAGTGTAAATTTCTACTGGGGCATTACAAGGCAATGGAAGTACCGTTCCAACCAAAGTACAACAACTAGTCACGAGTATTCGTTACGAATGTCTATAATTTTAATTTTATTCAATTCAACATCTTCTCAAGATATTACGTGTAAAAAAATTACATAGATGAGCAAAATAAAAAGCACATGGGATGAAGGGAAATAGTTAATCTATGTAAACAAATAAATTTTAATATATACAAGTATAAGAACAGCACCAAACTGTACACCTCTTCATCACTGTTTCTATTTTAAGTTAAAGGTCAACTTGTTAAATAGTCCAGGTCAAGGGCTGTGACACATTCTTACATTAATCCTTCTCAATAAAGACCACGGAAGAGGAAGAAATGATGTAAGAATCCAACCCAGCACGAAGGAAGACGACGCACCGTGTTTTGAAACTCCGGGACCGGGCGGTGCCGTTTTGACCCCGCCGGGAGTAAAGCGCGATGACGACCCATTACACTAAGGCCCAGTCATGGATGTTATCACAGTTTCCTCTTGGTCTTTTAATGAAGTCAGTCACAAGTGACATAGGTCATCTGAAAATGTCTTAATGGAAAAAGTGTCGGCAAAAATAAATCTGTCAATTTCGTTTCAACGGAAAGGAGAACTTTGACTTCCAGATTACAAGTTCATTTATGGGTACGAGTTGTTTGAGATAAGATGCGAATCCCGAAGACCTTTCCAACGAAACGTCGTTTAAGTAGACAAGCACAATTTTCGAGTGTGTGACTGTTTTGGGTAATTTTAACAACAACAACAAAGTTGACACCTTTCGTAATTGTCAAAGACCAGAGTTGTCACTTGGTGTATCTCAACATACATAAAATCTGTGGACATTTGGAGGACTCAATTGGTCATCGAAGTTTCAAGAGAATAACGAAAGAATGAAGCACCCTTGTTGCCCCAAAAAATATTTGTGCTTTCAGAATCGTAATAAAAGGATTTTAAAGGGCCTGAAGTCTTTTCAAATTAAGTGAAAAGCCGCCTCTTTCTCAAAAACTACGTTCAAACTTAAGAGGGAGCCATTTCTCACAATACTTTATACTATAAGTACTCTCCATTGCTCGTTACCAAATAAGTTTGTTTGCTAACAACCTGCCACATTCGTATAACGGAAGTAAGAACATTGATTTTCGGAATAACAACTTCTCTGGGCACGACAGTATTAGGACTTCATAAGAAATGACATAGTTTAGTAAGACGAAACAATCTGTTTCCTTCAAACTAAAAGCCTGTGAGCCAGTGTTAATTAATTTCAAAATACTAAGAAAATAAATCTGACGAACAAAGACAAAAGCTACGTCGGATAGGTAGGGGCCAAACATACCGAGCGAACAGTTGAGGTAGCAGCCATTTGTCACAATCAATACCGTCTGGGAGGCATTCTCGACGGCAGCCAGCCCAAGACAAACACACTCAATTTCAAGTACTTTATAGTCAGATTTATAGACGGAGCAAATTCATTTGAATGATTGTCTGTAATTTCGAAGGATATTTTAGAGTGAAACAATTACTTGATTTGTTGGTGAGTTACTTATCTGTTCATTGGTCGCCACTTGAAGTCCACTCAGTACTGTACAGATACAATGCAATAATAAGCAAAGCAAACTCTAATGCCTGGGAGGTCCAAATTAATTGCTTTTCCTTACAAGCTAAATGGCTTTCTTTAAATGTCAATCAAGGGGCAATTTAAAGAGGTAAGTTACACGTATTGATTATCTTGCGTGAGTGTCTTGTCTATTCGTCTTAAAACACTCTTAGCTCGGACACTCTAAAGTCATTTTACCCTGTTAGTCAAATGGGGTATGCACTTAAAGGAGTAAATATAGCGCAACGACTGTAAATACAAGCTTGTTGGTTTAAGAATAGGGATCCAGTGGATGTAGCAGTTGTAGGCTCAATACTTGCATAGAGCATAGAGGAAGAAATATTCTTCCTAGGTGTCCGTGCATAGAGTAAGGACAGAAAATACTTGCCAGACATTATCTGCCAAGTGTTTATCGTTACGTACACAATAATAGCCTTAATGACAACCCGTGGATAACTTTAGTACGGTATAAAACTAACTTGCCAGACATTATCTGCCAAGTGTTTATCGTTACGTACACAATAATAGCCTTAATGACAACCCGTGGATAACTTTAGTACGGTATAAAACTAATTATTATGGATTTAAATTAATATATTTATCTCATCTATCCATACAGACTTATTAAATGTAAATGTTTTGGGTACTTTTGGGACGACACAATACACAAACTGCCACAGATTTACATTAAACTTACACGGTTTAAAGATAATGATAGTAGAAAGCTTCCCTTGAAATAGTATTTGCTGAGGTGATGTATTTTTGTGTGAAATGAGTAAAACAGTTTCACGAAAAAAATTTTTCTCTCAGTGACGACTTTGTTGTTGATATGAACCAATTACCAAAACCATAAACTTTCACTATTCCCTTGCACCTTCGATGACCAATTAAGTCCAAACTTTCACAGATTTGTGATTCTATGCACATGTAGGGATACACCAAGTCAGTGCGGATACTGGTGTTTGATACTTTATCAAAGGTGTCCAATCCTTAACACTTGCAGCACCACGGTTAGGCTAAATCACTAACACCAGATCGAAACAATAAAAAATTAATATTTAAAGACAATGGACACCATTGGTAATTGTCAAAGACCAGTCTTCTCACTTGGTGTGTCTGAACATATGCATAAAATAACAAACCTGTGAAAATTTGAGCTCAACTGGTCGTCAAAGTTGCGAAGAAAAATTAGGGGGAAAAATATACCTTGGTCACATGAAGTTTAGTGCTTTCAGATGCTTGACTTCGTGACCTAGTCTCGAAATCAAATTCGTTGAAAATTACTTCTTTCTCGAAAACTACATTACTTCAGAGGGAGCCGTTTCTCACAATGTTTTATACTATCAACCTCTCCCCCTTACTCGTTACCAAGTAAGGTTTTATGCTAATAATTATTTTGAGTAATTACCAGTAGTGTTCACTGCCTTTAACAAACAATTAAGTTATAAGGATGTCTGAATTAAGGAGCATTATACAATTAAAAACAAAACTGATTATGCATCGGTTTGTAAATCATGCTTTTATTATTTAAAATAACAAAACAAATTCTGGAACATCTATGATGTTTTTATTTTATATAACTGAGTCAAAACTTGATTCTTTGTTACAAGTAGTGAATAAAGTTTTTGGTGATAAAAAAGACCCACCAGTCACGTTGTTTTTGCGTTAAAATCTGTCGGTTGAGATAACAACTGGCACTGATTTGTTGATGTTTATCTTAACTGTTGTGGTTGTTTTAATCTTATTGCTGCACATCGACCATCCCTTCCTTCTTCTTGCCCCATAATACCGGATGCACTCAGTTTGCAAACGCCATTGATTGACAAAAGAAAGGCCCATGCTTCCTTATAGTGGCATATGATGGAGTGTTCATAACAACAGCATGCCCACAATATTAGTCTGTATTTGGTTTTGCCATCCACTATTGTATTGATCAATATTGAAATATCGTACCGTCAAATCTCGATGGTTCGATGGTAGAAGAGAACGACACCTTATAGGTTTGACTACAGGGGTGCATCCCACTTAATAAGGAGAAACAAGAGGGTCAGGCTCATTCATTTTGTTTTAATATTCAATTGAGACAGATTTAAGGGTTCAGTATAAAAAATGTGACCTGGTGGTTGTTGGTTTACAACTTCTTCTTTTTTTGGGACGACATAGGGCCCTACAAAATGTTTATTTTATTTTATTTTATTTTTATGCAAGTTGCCCAAAACAAGATTAAAAGCCACTCTAGGTTAAGGGCTACAAGGAAGAAAACATACACATGCAGAAACTCAGTGGAGCTGAAGGTAGGAATTGACATTCCTCTTAAAAGATAGAAGAAGATAGGTTGAAGGGAAACATGCACCAGGCAAGGAGTTCCAAAGAGATGCAGTACGAGGGAAGAAGCTGTTGGAGTAGCTCTTTGTTCTACATCTCGGCACAGCCACAGTATAAGGATGAGAACAAGCAGAAAGCCTGGTCTCGCGCTGAGGAGAGGGGCGGGACGTTTGGAAAATTACACTGGTGTATGGGTGTTTTGGCTTAGAAGGGGAATAACTCGAAGAACTCGACTGGCACTAGGACTCCCCATATTAAATTGTAAAAAGCTGTGAGACTTCTGAGTATGTTTTCGTGTATTTTTAAACACTAAAAGCAGTCTGCACCGTGTGCTATATTTTGTGATTTACATGAAAGAAAAACCAAAGAAAATCTGGAGGGCTCCTTGGCTAATATTAATTAATAGACCAAGTTGGAATCCTTGTGACAAACATTGTGCTTTTATATGTATATAGGTTATTCAGTGTTACCGTGGTGTTACTCTCTCTTGAACAGGGCACCCCACTTCCCTACCACAATATCAATGGCAGATCATTTAAGACGAGAGAGTTGTTTAACACAACACAGCTCCACACGTGTTAGTCGCGAGCCACAAGCGATCTGCCGGACGCCTCGCCAGAAAGGCAAGTTATTAAAGCCACGTGGTAAACCCATCCCACTGGGCCCCTAGGCGCTCATGTCGCGTGCTGAAACAATCAAGGCTGATTATAGCGTGAAAACACGCCGGGGTATCTTGTCTTCCTGCCTGTTGCTTGCTGACTCCAAGACCGTGCATGAAGCATGAATCCAGGCATGACGAGAGCGGGGAGATTGGGCTCTACAAAAGAACTCCCGTACTTATCTTGAAGTATTATTCTGAAAGGAGTGTACTGTCAAAATACATTGTTGTAAAAACATCACACATTATGCATTTTCGCATGCAATTAATGCATTTTAGAACCTATAACAGTCTGGGTACTCAACCAAAGACCTTTATCACGGTGTGGCCATCTTGATTCTACTCCCTTCCAACTCATTGTAACCAAGCTGAGGCTGGACGAAATAATAGTCTGGTGCCATGTTTGCGCAATGAATGTTAGCATTCATTACTGTTATGGAAACATGGAACATGACCAAGATGGTGACAGCGTTGTACCCTAACTATTACTTTTGTCTTACTATTATGACTGTTGTTATTTAATGTATTTTTAAGTTGTGCAGAGGAACAATTAACCAAATAAACACACAAATTAACTTATACATAAAATTACTTCAGCTAACAGGCAATATAAAAGTTAGACGACAATATAGCTTCTATTGTTCACAATATTTCAATATTAAATTGTTTCTTTCTCCAGCCCCCCCCCCCAATATAGTAAACGTCATCTTATATAGGTTTTAGTTTGCATTACTACATCGTATATTGCGTCAGATCATAAGGAAATGTTTCAAGCTTCTAAACAATTTTCTACTTTTCCAAATAGTTCCCATATCAGAACTATCAGGCATTTTGCTATGAGCGGAAATCACAATTACAAAACGAAAGGCCAGATAAAAGTGTCACAGATAATGCTTTCTAAGAATCCCAACAGGAAGAAGTTTCTCTCGAAGTGGTTGAATCTCGGACAGGGTGTACGTACCCGGATTTGGTCTCATTTTCCTGGACAAATCTTCTGCACTTAAAGGCACTCAGGGTCGATTTCACAAATAGTTAGGACTAGTCCTAAACTTAAAGGCAGAGGACACTATTGGTAATTACTCAAAATAATTATTCGCATAAAACCGTTCTTGGTGACAAGTAATGGGGAGAGGTTGGTGGTATAAAACATTGTGAGAAACAGCTCCCTCTGAAGTGCCATAGTTTTGGAGAAATAAGTAATTTTCCACGAATTTGATTTCGAGACCTCAAGTTTAGAACTTGAGGTCTCGAAATCAAGCATCTGAACGCACACAACTTCGTGTGACAAGGGTGTTTTCTTCTTTCATTATTATCTCGCAACTTTGATGACCGATTGAGCTCAAATTTTCACAGGTTTGTTATTTTATGCATATGTTGAGATACACCAACTGTGAAGGCTAGTCTTTGACAATTACCAATAGTGTCCACTGCCTTTAAAACTTGTCCTAGGAGATAGTAAAGTGTATGGCTGTATAGGCCTAAGTTAGGACGAGTAACTTGACCTAACTCAAAATAAGACTCGTTCTAACTCTTTGTGAAATCCCCGGACGCCTTTGATAATTATTGTCAAAGACCTGAGTATTCTCATGGTGTGTCTTAACATAGGCATAAAAGTAACAAATCTGTTGACTCCATTGATCACCAAAGTGGCACGAGAAAAATTATGAAAGAACAAACACACTTGTTGCACAAATTTGTGTGCTTTCAGAAACAAACGGCTTCACGCCTGAAGTATCAAAAACTGAGGGAGCCGTTTCTCACAATGTTTTATACCATCAACAGCTCTCCATTGCTCGTTACCAGAAGTAGTAAGTTTTTATGCTGACAATTATTTTGAGTAATTATACCAAGTGATCAGTACCTTTAAGCTCATTTCAACAGTTAGTGTTTACTATGATCCATATTTTATGAAAAATATGATATGAATCTTACATGATGTCTCAATCTGTGAATGAAGTTTTCCAACTTGAGTCTTGAGTAATTACCAATAGTGTCCAGTACCTTTAAGGAGACGACGGGCAATAATAGTAGAACAAAAAAAGTTTGTGATACCTACTCATTTCAAGTTCATTTTAAAAGTTTATGTTCCATATTTTCAGAATATGATATGAATCTTACATGATGTCTTAATCTGTGTATAAAGTTTTACCAACTCGAGCCGTGATAGTGCACATAAAAGCAGCCTGACTAAGCCACCGGGTGCTGAGTCAACTAAATCCCTGGGCAGAACGTTACGTGGAGCCCGGGTCCCAATCGCTGATAGACTAGGCGACATCGGGTCTACCTACCCTGCCATAACATTCTATATGTTACAACAGACTTCACGCATAAAATACCTCCTTGCTTCAAGTCTACCATTGCCGGCTTGATAGACGATCTGGCCCAGTTTGCATTGAAGCAGCACGGATTGGGGGAAGGGGGTGAAGGTAGCGCCCCCTCCCTATGGCCAAACAAACCAAAGATTAGGCCCACGGGGTGCAGTAATTTCCCTTTTTATGATTGCGAATTGGGGCTCACGTATCAAACGCGCTCCCAGTGCCCCTATTACAAAACCCGAACCCTTATACCCGAAGGCTATTGGCGCTTACTGTTAACCCCTTCCAAATACATTCTACACAACATTGTAACACCATGGATGAAAAAGAGTATTTTTTATGGTAATCAATGCGAAAAATCACGACTCATATTTTACAGAGACAAGATTGTGAGAAAATAAAATCGGCTGTTTCAAACTGCTCAGGAACCGAAAGACCCCCCCCTCTCGATCTCTATTCATGCACACTTTCGCTTATGTCACACTTTGTTACATGTTCATGTTTGTTGTGTTGTCATTTAGCCTTAGATAAACACTCTACTAACGACAGGCCATTAACTTTTTTTTTTTTACAAGAATATTGTATGTGAAAGTTCATTGTTTTCATATTGCTGTAAAGTGCATACTTAATCAACACCTTTTGGTAGTTGAAATCACCAACGCTTTAGAAATTATATAGTATAATGTTGCGGTAACAGTAATGAGAGTAAATCTCTAAAATGAGTTCGGGTGGTTCCGAAAAGAACCTTTGGTTTCCACTCGACGTTTCGATCATTGGAAATATTATCATTTTGGTTCTTGCCATGATCCCTTCACTACATTCAATATTTCACGCGTCTCATTCTTCACATTGACATAACCTCCTCCGGACATGGCGGAGAAAAAAAGCCGTTACCTCCTCAGGGCCAACCCAAAGGTACCTTGCGTGTAAAGAGGCGTGCATATGCGCTGGAAGATATTTACATCGGGTGTGACCCAAGGGTGTTGGTGTTCCAACTGGTAAAGTCCGGTATACTCCCATGGGGCTCGGCCCAAGAGGGAGTTAGACTGACCTTGCTATCCCCGTTCATAGAACGAAGATTCATGCCTCCATGTCAGAGCCCGTCAACCTAGGAAATTGCAGAGATCTCGTAGTGTAATTAGGTTGTAGCGTGCACCCTTGGGGAAACGGTCTCCAGAGACAGGCAGATTTAATGCGTGTATAACGTAATTTAAGTATCCAATTTATGGTATTCCTATCTAATTCGAGTAATAATTTCTAGAGGATTATCTTGTGCAGGCGACTTGCATGACTACTCTATTAC
This sequence comes from Asterias amurensis, assembly GCF_032118995.1. NCBI lineage: Eukaryota > Metazoa > Echinodermata > Asteroidea > Forcipulatida > Asteriidae > Asterias > Asterias amurensis. Next base: position 5,392,979 of record NC_092655.1, on the reverse strand, counting down.
TCAGGTCAATAGAGTGTTGTGGCAACATTCTCTTGCCAGAAACAAAATGGCCACCGTACAGAGTTCTGACGTGCGTCAGTTTAATTAATGTGCGCACATCATGGGAACAAAATGGCCACCGTTCAGAGTTCTGACGTGCGTCAGTTTAATTAATGTGCGAACATCATGGGAACAAAATGGCCACCGTACAGAGTTGTGTTCGAACCTCGACCTTAAAACATGGCCGCTGCTGACTGTACAGTTCGATAGAATTAATTTATTGGAAACCAAACACTACTCTGGATCTACGTGGTTCTTTGTTTTTGGTAATAGAGTCAAGTTTGCTAGTTCTTTGTTCCAGGGTTATGTGGTCCTTTGTTTTAGATAACGCTCGTTCTTTGTACCAGGGTTCTGTCCCCAAAACGATGCTCTTTTTCATCATTAGAAACCATAAAATTGTCATGGTTCTATGTGGTCTTTTGTTTTAGTGAACGTCAAGCTTTGATAGTTCTTTGTTCCAGGGTTCTGTGAAGTTTGTCACAAATCACCATGAGTCACCATACCGAATCTCAAAACACCACAGACCGACTGTCACACGGTAATCTGCCGCTCTTTTCAACATAGTCTTACTGGAGTGAAGAACATGCATTTCCTGAAATGAACCATAAGGGACTATTTATTACTAATATTTGCGCAGCTTAATCATAATACATTGCAGGGCAACGATGGATGGATATTGATACATGAATTAATCACTATATGGTGACAGAAGCCGTTGGATGTTATCTGATATGACGAATCAAAGGACTCGATATATACAAATTTAGCAACTCATTTCAAAATTGACCAATCGAAAAGGGCGTTATGACTGGAAACGGGCTGTAAACCAATCAACTGTTACTCATGAGTAAGTAACACACATTAATTACTTGAACATTTTACACTAATCAACAGCATGCAGCAATATGCCCTAGGTGATAAGCGATCATCGTTATTGTAGAGTTTATCGTAGTATTATCTGACCACTGAATGTGCATACAGACGATCTGTGGAAGGGAGTTCAGACACTCGTCCATCGGACAACTCGACCGTTCGGATAACTCGACGGTTGGGACACCTCGACGGTTGGACAACTCGACCATTCAGACAACTCGACGGGTGGCGCGCCGACGGGTGAGACAATTCGACGGTTGGGACAACTCAACTCGATTTGCATGCATTGTTGGACGCCAACAATAGACCCACTTCACCCACTCACCATAAGTTTTCATATATTGAAATATATGCTTTTTATTAAATTTCAACTAAGTTCAGGACTGCAGCCTAAACATCTGACGTCCATTTCGAGGCCCGTGAATTACGTCAGAGAGCTGCCATCAGCCTAGGTCAATCCCCGTTCATAATCACCTTTCACCTACACTCGTTTTGCATGAAGAAAGGACCAATCAAAACACAGATATGGAAACCTTATAAGGCACTGCACGTTTATTCAATGAAATGATTGTATCCAATGAAATCACTGGTTCTGAAAAGCAATTCAAGTACCTGTCTTTTTCCTTGTAGATAAAGGCAGGGGACCAGTCTAACACAGATATGGGACACCAGAGCTGTTTATTGACTATTGAGAAAGGTGCTACACATAGGGACCAGTTTTCTTTAGTCACGTGGTCGCTGGACGCCATTTTGTCTCCAAAATGCAGCACAACCGATTGGCAGACTAGTCTTGCACCCTGTGTTTTTTGCCCATGCGTTTTTATAGGACAAATGGCTTGTAATCGCAAGTTTTAAGGGAGCCCTCTATGTTAGGTTCTAAGAACCAATCGTAGTGCTTGTTTAGGTGAACCATCTCGACAGTTTACAAAACACTCAGCCTCAATGGTCGCGTTATAAGGAAGTTATAATAGTCCAAGTCTTAATCCCCCCAATGTTTCTGTCGTGAATCTCCACACACTGCCCTTGGCCTTGACGCTCTTTCCTGTACATAATCAAACACTGATGGGTTTATCCTGCCTAGCTAGATTAATAAAACCCCTAGCGGACTCACCACAGAAACCGACCAGAACAACCTAGATTTATACTCACTCAAAATATTTGCCGCTGAGCAGATTTCTCAGTCATAAGCGAGCGAGCTTTGCTGATGTTGCGAAAGGGGTCAAATCACGGGTATTAAAGACACTGGACCAGCCTTCTTACTCGGTGTATCTGAACATGTGCTTAAAATAACAAACTTGTAAAAATTAATGTTTGAGCTCAATCGGTCGTCGAGGTTGCGAGATAGTACTGAAAGAAAAAACACCCTTATCACATGAAGTTGTGTGCTTTCAGATGCTTGATTTTGGGACCTCAAAATCTAAATCTGAGGGCTCGAAATCAAATTCGTTGAAAATTACTTCTTTCTCGAAAACTACGTCACTTCAGAGGGAGCCGTTTCTCACAATTATTTATACTATCAACCTTTCCCCATTACTCGTTACAAAGTGAGGTTTTATGCTAATATTTATTTTGAGGAATAACCACTAGTGTCCACTGCCTTTAAAGGCAGTGGACACTATTGGTAATTGTCAAAGACTAGCCTTCACAGTTGGTGGATCTCAACATATGCATAAAAGAACAAACCTGTGAAAATTTGAGCTCAATCGGTCGTCGAATTTGCGAGATAATAATGAAAGAAAAAACACCCTTGTCACACGAAGTTGTGTGCTTTCTGGTGCTTGATTTTGAGACCTCAAATTCAAAATCTGAGGTCTCGAAATCAAATTCGTTGAAAAGTACTTCTTTCTCGAAAACTACGTCACTTCAGAGGGAGCCGTTTCTCACAATTATTTACTTTCAACCTTTCCCCATTACTCGTGACCAAGTAAGGTTTTATGCTAATAATTATTTTGAGGAATAACCAATAGTGTCCACTGCCTTTAAAACGTAATTATAGACTAAACTCTCATATTTGAGAATATATCTCAACCTATCTCAATCTTGGACCTGTTTCGATAAAAGATCACCGTCCATCACACCCCACCGTCCAACAACCCCTTTCAAGATTATTTTGATGGGATTAAATTCACAAGTGGAAATTAAAATTACCTGCATATTATAAATATAATTGAGTGAAAATGTAATCATTCAAAAACCCTTCAACACAAATTAGTTAGATCAGTCATTGGGACACACGCCAATAAAATCAGAGCAAACAATATTAGTGCTAAGGTATTTTGTTTTCTACCTGTTGTCAAGGCCCAATCAATCAAAAATCGTCGGCCCCTCTAAGTGCAAAAAGAGGAATTAATTTAATGTTTAGGTTGACCAAAACATTTGTGACTCTCATATTTTATATCAAATATTTTTGATATTTTAATTCTTCGGACAAAAAAAAAGCAAAACAATAAAACAAGCACAGGCCGTCCAGGGAAGGGCAAAAAAAAAAAAAAACTGTCATCAAAAAAGATGTGCCCTCCAAGACCTAGCTCATAAAAAGTACACATTTATATACTATGCATTAAACAATAATGGTGTGGAAAGGAAACATAAACCATCAAGATCAAAGCTATAAGATAAAGACTTTGGTTATAAAATGTCAGAAAACATGTTTTACAAACCAATAAGTATATTTTGGGTACAATCTTGTCATCAAATGAACACTCAGTGGCTATGAAGAGGAAGCTAGTTTATGATTGGTTGCCGTAATTGAGTCCAAAAAAAAACTAGACGAAGCAACTAAAATAGGAATTAACGAAGGAATTCATTGAACTTAATTAATTTTTTTTTATAAGGAAGTTGGAAGACTTATACCATCCCCCCAAAAAACTACAATTTTGTTTATAGTGAATTTTGCATTAAATACCATAATTATTGTTAACATGGGCTAGAACTGCAACGATATATCTTTGTCCTATAGGGTCATTGCTAGAAGTGCTAAGATGGATCTAGTGGCGCGAGAGTAAGTCCAGCTTAGAAGTGCTAAGACTTGGTCGTACTATGGTTAAGTCAATTATGATGCTTAGAGTTGCTAAGATAGCTATGGTACTAGGTAAGTACCAGTAAAGTTCGCTGCTTAGAAATGCTAAGATAGCTCTGGCACTAGGTATAAGTACCAGTAAAGTTCGCTGCTTAGAAATGCTAAGATAGCTCTGGTACTAGGTTAGTACCAGTAAAGTTCGCTGCTTAGAAATGCTAAGATAGCTCTGGCACTAGGTATAAGTACCAGTAAAGTTCACTGCTTAGAAATGCTAAGATAGCTCTGGCACTAGGTATAAGTACCAGTAAAGTTCGCTGCTTAGAAATGCTAAGATAGCTCTGACACTAGGTAAGTACCAGTAAAGTTCGCTGCTTAGAAATGCTAAGATAGCTCTGGTACTAGGTAAGTACCAGTAAAGTTCGCTGCTTAGAAGTACTAAGATTGATCTAGTCGTGGGGTTAGGTCAAGTTCGCTGCTTAAGTGCTACTTCGTACTAAGGTACGGTCAAATTAGGTCAAGTTCTCTATTTAGAATTGCTAAGATCCAATGTTTAGAACTGCTAAGATCTAGTAGTATAGGGCCTACTAGGTTAAGTCAAGTTCTTTGCCCAGTAATACCAATCAAATCCCTTGATAACTTTCCCCCAAAAGATGCCAACAGATTTCACAAGTAATTCACAGATTCGTCAAAGATGTCACCAGGATACCATATTATGTTTTATCATAATTGGTATGAATTTAAGGTTGTCATAATGAATTAGTCGCTTCGGACTGGAGACTGTGTCCCCAAACACCCTGGACCACGTTGTGCCATCCAAGACCCCTGCCAGACGCCCAGGTTGATCAGCATCAAAACATGTTCAGTTTCCGGACGCTTTATTGGTGAGGTTCCTTGTGTGTGTGTGACCATTGCTAATGGTACAGACGCTTTGGGACCCCTGGTTTGGCTTAACGGTGTTTAGCATCTTCAACTTATTTAAAAATACCAAACATAGATTAAAAAAACTTGAAACCTGATCGCAAAATATTTGGGATGGTATACGTATACGTCTCCAAACTAATACATTATTTCCAATAACATAAAATGCCTACGACACAAAATCACAAAATCACAAAACTATTAGACATTTCCAGTGGATATGTCTACGTCACAAAAGGATATTCCGGTCGACAAAGTGAGTTGACGAAGGAAATAATATACTTCAGTCCATCGGATGATGGAGCCGGTCTGATTGAAAACGTGAGTGACAAATTACTCCTTTCTTAAAAAGTACGATTTTTTCAGAGGGAGTCGTTTCTCACAATGTTTTAACAGCTCTCCATTGCTCATTCCCAGATAATAGTTATGCTAACTTTTTTTTTGTTAGAGTAACTACCATTAGTGTCCAGTGCCATTAACTTGGGGATTTGAAGTTTTTTCCCTCTCATTTTTTATCCAAAAGACACCAACCCTAGACCATGCAATTCTTTCTCCATGTCCAAAACAGTGCACTATTTCGACATAAGGCGCGACAGAGCAAAGAGTGAGGTATCTAAACTCACTGGAACTCCCATACGCCGACTTGATGCCACAAAGTTAGCGGAACAAGAAACTGGACTGATCGAACGATCGAATTAATGTCCAATTTATGAATAAACTATTTGATTGTTTAAGATCGATTAACAAGGGGTCCTTTAAGGTCTGTGCTAATAACTTATTTACTTGTAGAAAGACTTTCACTCTGTGTGATCGGAAATCAAGATAATTTAGTTTGCCTGTATTGAGATCATCAATGAAGAGGAAAATGATTCGAATTAGGAACAGATGTCTTCCTACATTTATTGGACAAGATGAATAGCTTTCTTATTTATATGGGGAGTACAGCGGGAAGCTTTAGATGTGAACTTTCATTGACATCCTTTGTATGTCAAAACACTACTTAAGTTGAGTAAAGTACACCACAATAAGTAAGCCTCTTTATACAGTATTGCGATGAACCAAAACCAATAACATACAACAGCATCGTCTGAAAATACCAAATCACATGCACACTATATAATTCGTGACTGGTAATCCTGCTCATGGTTTGACTGAGAAGTTGTAACCCCCTTCCTAAAACACAACCTTAATTCAGAGGGAGCCGTTTAACACAATGTGTTATACTATCAACCTCTCTCCATTACTCATTACCAAGTAAGGTTTTTTGCTGATAATTGTTTTGAGTAATTACCAATAGTGTCCACTGCCTTTAACACAATGTTTTATACTATCTTTACCAACCAAGTAAAGCTTTATGCAAACAACTATTTTGAGTAATTTACCTTTAAGCAGCTCTATTATTTGGGCCATGGAGTCAGAAAATCTATACGATTTCAATCATATTTCGTATTTATGACAGCTCGAACGTCTTCAGGGATATGCTCCTTAAAATTATTTCATTTTTTAATAAGTGATGGTATTCCCTAACGTAAAAACAGCACCCTTGGGTGACGTCATGTAATTACTTCTCATCCCACAATGAATCTTCAGAAAGTACTCATAACTGGCAAAAAAAGTTGTCACGATAACTCGTCACTAAATTCCCAAACTTGATTAAGGTAGTACTTAAAGGGACACGTTGCCTAGGATCGGGCGAGTTGGTTTTTGAAACCGTTTGGTATGAAATGCATATGATTAGAAAGATGTTTTAAAAGTTTAATATTATGTTTCACACATATATGCCTCGAAATTGCACGGTTTTTCTTTTACAAACCAACACGGTCGGCCATTTTGTGAAGTAAAAAACTTGACTCCACAAAACGGCGTGCCGTGCTAGTTCACAACGTATAAGAAAAAAACCATGCAATTTCGAGGCATCTTTGTGTGGACTGTTAAATTCTACTTTTAAAACATCTTTCTAACTATATACATTTCTTTATAACAAACGATTTCAAACATTTTTTATAGACCAACTCGCCCAATTCGAGACAACGTGTCCCTTTAAGACCGTAGTCTCTGAGACTATTACCCTAACCATTGAGGGGTTCTTCCTCCAACCCCTATCTAAAACTAGGCCGGGCATGATACTAAATTATTTGTTGTTTCTGTGTTCAAAGTACATGTCTTTAAGATCAAGGGATGGACATTCGCCAATCCACTGTCTGTATGTATAGTCAATAATACATCCGATGAGACATAAACTGATGCAATTCGATACTAGATGAACTTAAATGAAGTAACATGATTCTAAATTATTTGTTGTTTCTGTGTTCAAAACACTCATTTTTAAGATCAAGGGATTGACATTCGTAAACCCACTGTCTGTATGTACAGTCAATAATACATCCGATGAGACATAAACTGAAGTAATTCGATACCTAGGTGGAAATGAAGTATATACTTGATCAAAACAGATGTAAGAACTTGTTGAAATCGATGAGATTATTAGCAAATGTGTCGCGTGCCGCCCTTTCTATGGAAACTAACAGTTAAAGGTATGGCTATTGCTTACGCACTGACCGCGAATGGATTCCTCCGCAGTGACCATTGGTGCTTATAAAATATCATGGCACTGGACACCATTGGTAATTGCTCAAAATAATTATTGTATTACTTGGTAAGGATCAATGGAAAGCTGTTGGGTGTAAAACATCGTGAGAAACGGTTCTCTCTGAAGTAACGAAGTTTTTGAGAAAAAAAAAGAATTTCTCATTAAAATCTGATAAAAGAAATCAGGCATGAACCATTAGACTATGTAATTATCACATACAGTTGTGTCAAACAATACAATAAAACAAATTACGGTGACAGTTCTAGTTTCAAGAAGATCGTCTCCTCCCTCTCTTAAATACAAGCAAGGTGACAAATATCGGAAGTCAATTAGCCTATAATTACATAATAAACTTCTTCCATTCAACTTCAACTTGAAGCTCAAGATCTATCGATCAAGGGTTAAGTGTTACCATGGTAATTATTCAAACTCTGAGCCAGATAGATTGTTTACGAAAGAAAGACTAATAAGCCGCAACTCGAACGATATTATTCCTACAGACGATGTGGCCTATATGACATCACATGTTTACAAAAGAGCCACAGAGCCTGGACTTCCTGCAGGCACGATTTGTACACAGCCTAATGGAAGAAATCAGAAAATCTAATGGAGATTGCACTGTCTAATTGTACTCTACTTTTGATATGATGAAAGGGGCACATCTCAAAACTTGACGCGACGGGCGACGGAGTAGGCGAGGCGACGGCATGACGCGACGCACATTTGTCGTCTTTAGAACACCATACTCAAAGAATATACAAGGTCACACTTATTGTAAACAAAGTTCACATACTAAAGGAACATAAACAACAACTAGAAGGAATTGGAAATCTCAACACTATGAATATTAATATAGTTATAACGAAGTCTTATATAGCGCACGTATCTACCAAACAAGGTACTCAAGGCGCTGAGTATATACAAACTTTCAGAAAGATAGGTTATTACTGCATTGATGAATTCTGAGACCCAATTATGTAGCACCTTATAATGGTTTACAAGGTGCTACGGCCCATACAGCAGCCACAGCCAGAAACACCGCGGTGTTCGGGGCGAACCCCTTCTCTTTTCGATAAGTGCACTGGGTTCTTTTACATGCGCTACCAAAATAGCTGACTCCCGTAGTGACTGGATTCAGTAACTGACGCTATTTTGTCTCATTTTCAGGGTCACTCACTTGTCCTCTGCCGTCACTCTGCCAGATAGAACCCCAGGGGTTTTACGGACAAAGTGACGGTCATGACCAAACTGACCGAGCCGTAGCTACGAGGCGCCAGGCCCGCAAGGCGCCACGAGTCACCTGCTGTACTGACTGCCACTCACCTGTTCTTATTGGGTAGAAACTAGGAGCCATCATAAGCTCTTAATGAAGACAGGTTAGAACAACCAGAGTAGGATGGTAACACTATACCGAAAACGTGATACCCACTTAATTTCAATCAGGGATGAACACTCATTGGACTCCAGCAATTTGTTTTTTTTTTTTTTTTTTTTTTTTTTGGGGGGGGGGGGTGGTATTACTCAAAATAATTATGAGCATAAAACTTTACTTGGTGACGAGTAATGGGGAGATGTTGATAGTATAAAACATTGTGAGAAACGGCTCCATCTGATAGTATAAAACATTGTGAGAAACGGCTCCATCTGAAGTAACGTAGTTTTCGAGAAAGAAGTAATTTTCCACAAATTTGATTTCGAGACCTCAGAATTAGATTATGAGGTCTCGAAAACAAGCATCTGAAAGCACACAATTGTTATACGTTTTGCCGAGTATCAACGCTTGGTGGCAACAATAACAACAAACAATATTCTGCACGTCACATTGTCATACAAAATGAAATAGCAAGGAATATACAGTTTACCCAAATCATTATCAAGGTGCGAACATTTGATAACGAGGCGAGAAAACAGTATTTTCTCAGGAAATAATGAATGTAAGAAATAAAGAAAAGTTTATAAGAATACTCTTTTTAATGTGTAAAAGTACGCATTAATATAAAGTTGACTTTCTTCCGTGACGGACACACTGCTGACTGACCAACGGACGCGGAAACGTGTTTCCTAAGACCGTCTTAACTGAACAACAACTCATCTGTCAATGTCCCAATAGATGACATAGAACCTTCATTATCTCACAATGTCTTTCCGGACTTGAACGGATTCCTTATAGACAGTTACGAGAGAGAGAGAGAGAGAGAGGGGGGTAAGCACCAGGGGGTAACTCACCACCCCCAAGGCCTGTACGAGACCCCCTCCCCCCCTCCCCCAGGGAATGGCTGCCATTTTGTCCAGTCAGTGTTACGTGGACTGTGGCTTCTAACTCCCCTCTATACATAGACTTGGTTCAAGTCCCGATTCGTGTGCGAAAGATCCCTCAGCATATCCGGCGTCAAAATGTGGGTGAGTTCGTTTAGCTTCCCTGGGTCGACCCCGGTGTGTGGCAGGTTTTTTTTTCCAGGACGAACGTGGGTAACTATCTGCACACGTTCGTCCTGGAAAAAGAAAACACCACACACCGGGGTCGACCCGGGGAAGCTAATCGAACGCACCCAATAGCTTTATCATGCTCAATAGCCTCCATCTTGGGCATGTTCCTCACATCAAATAACAGTAATGGATGCTAATAATCATTTTGCAAATAGGCACCACACTATTTTGTTCTTCAAGCCTCGGTTTGGTAACATTGATATGAATGGGAGACATTGAAAACGGGTGCACCGCACCATGATAAATGTCTATGGCGGCACAGGTTGGGGGAGTTTTCTGACGAATAGGCGATGGGACTGAAAATAAACGGGATTTGGGGACTTGAGTCAAGTCTAGCCCCTCTACACGGCTGTGATGGCCACGTGTGTCATCGCCCGCAGCTAGCGGAAATCCTTCATTGGCAAAAAGAAAACTGAACTATTGCTCAGTCCGGAAACATTCATAATGTCCCTAATTGAAATATAGAGTTATTAAACGCTTCACTTGAGTGATGGGAGCTAGGCTAGTGAGCGCGCCAAAGTGACGCCGGCGAGTGTTTGGTGTAGTTTGTGGGCGGTGCGATCGAGATGCCTCCGTCCCCCAAAAAAGTTTTGAATTCAATAAGAGTTAACTTTGAAGATCTTCATTAAATCGACAGAATCCCAAATTTGTTATATTTATTTCAAAATCTGAATGCTATGTTAGGGTGAGGCTCGTGTCCAAAAAAGTGTTAAACATCAGCGCACGCACATTCTTCGTCTATGTATTAGGTTGCAATGACTTCAAGAACAAAGATAAATAACATCAGATCATAAAGATGACGATCACCATATAACACTCATCGTTCAAAACGGTTTAAATTGACAATACGAAGAGGGTTCGTAAACTTACACTCAATCTTCATCTAAATGTTGCTAATACAAGAACCAATATGAATATGAAACATCAGATCATAAAGAATCATAAAGATGATGATCATCATACAATGTATCATTCAAAACGGTTTTGATTTTGAATATAAGAAGAGACCCAAACTCTCACGTTCAATCTTCATCTAGTAATTGCTATGACTACAAAAATGCTGAATATGAAATTTCAGATATTACAAATGATGGTCATCATAACATTTATCATTTAAAATGGTTTTAATTTGACTATAAGAAGCGTATACATATCCCATCTTGAATTACGCTGTTGTTTCCCCTCTCAAACACAAGACATCAAGATTGAACTTTCTGAGGGACCGTAAACAGCATTAGCTCGCATGCAAATCTAGCCCCCAACTCCATCCGTGTTTACAGTTTGTACCGACACTTGGCAATAAAGATGTAAATATTAACGAGGCGATCAATCATTATTAGGAAGTCAACTATCGTTTTGCAATAATTGATTAATTGCTAAGTAGTCCTGTCATAATAACAAACACACGATCCCATTTAGGGTAGGCCTATATGTTTATGCATAGTCTGGTCCTTGCTCTGTGGTTTAAAAGATGGATCTAAATGCATAGTCTAAGTCTAGGTCAACGATATCTTTAAATAACATGGTCATTGTAATCCATGATTGTACTCAAATACAATCAACTTTATAACTTGTTGGCCTAAATCCTGCAAAGTAGTTTCGTAGTCTTTATTTAATTCGTTACTTATAATTGTGACACTGTAGGACGTATATGTTACACCAGTTCCCCTTCAAATAAGTTTGCGATCATCAGAAGGATTTGATGCATGTAGGATGAACCATAGTTCCTTTTTCAAGTAAGCAAGTAACCGATCAGAAGGAATGGACATTATGTTGAATCTGTAAACCCCAGTTCCCTTTTCAAGTAAGTAAGCGATCATAAATAATAGATGCATGTTTAAGGATGTATCAGTGAATCCCAGTTCCTTTTTCAAATAAGTAAGCGGTCCGAAGGAATGGATGCATGTTACGATCATAGAGTTGGTTACGACATTCCTCCATGGTTACGATGAATCTGTAGACCCTAGTTCCCTTTTCAAGTAAAAGCGATCAGAAGGAATGAACATGAATCCGTATATAGGCCAGTTCCCTTTTCAAGTAAGTATTGACGATCAGAATGAATCGATTCATGTTAGGATGAATTTGTAACTCACAGTTCCTTTTTCGAGTAAGTAAGTAAGCGATCAGAAGGAATGGAAGTACATGTAGGGTGGGGTCATTTAGCAGATCCATCAACCCAATAAAAACCGCCAGGTAGATCAAAACAGATCAGAAGCATCAACCTGTCTCTTGTTATGATGGTAACTCCCCTTTGGAACATCCAGAAAACGTGTTTACACACGCAGTGAGCCCATCAAGCAACCTTGAAGCAGGGGGGAGGTGTAAGCCCCGTCTCCGTAGCCAAAATCATTGCTCACTTAAATGAGCTTTTTAATCAACATGGACAGGACTAGATAGGGGCTAAGCAACAATAACTTCCCGAAGACTGCATAACAGGAAAGCGTCTCATTAAACGCACGGGGACCAGTGAAGTATGAGTTGTTCCGGCCCACTTGTGGTGCGTGCATACTTCAACACACGCGCCATTTACTATTAAAGATACTGTACACTATTTGGTAATTACTAAACACGATTGTTAGCGTAAAAACTTATAATTGGTAACGAGTAGTGGAGAGTTGTTGATGGTAAAAAACAGTCTGAGAAACGGCTCTCTCTGAAGTAATGTAGTTTTTGAGAGAGAGGTAATTTCTCATTCAAAAATTAAAAGACTTCAGGCCTGAAGCCTTTTTTTCGGCATCTGAAAGCACACAAAGTACTGCAACAAGGGTGTTTTTTCTTTCATTATTCTCCTGCAACTTCGATGGCCAATTGAGTCAAAATTTTCACAGGTTTGTCATTTTATGCTTATAATGGGATACAACAAGTGAGAATACTGGTATTTGACATTTACTAAACGTGTCCAGTGCCTTTAAGTGTTCGCTATCATCTCTAGTGCTTAGTGAATGACTCCCCAACACAGCTGGAAATAAAGCTATTTGGCTGGTGGCAAAATGGCAAACCAAAATGTCTCGTCTGTTATTGAGTACTTCCTTGTAGGCTTGATGGCGGAACGACCCATAACCAATCAATTGGTAATTAAAACGTGGAGGAAATTGCAGTAAAAATAACACACAGGTGGATTCTTGTTACCTTTTGCATCTGCACTGTGTCTTTAAAGGCACTGGACACTATTGGTAATTACTCAAAATGATTGTTAGCATAAAAACTTATTTGGTAACGAGCAATGGAGAGCTGATGATAGTATAACACATTGTGAGAAACGGCCTCCTCTGAAGTAACGTAGTTTTTGAGAAAGAAGTAATTTCTCACTGAAATATTTGAATTGAATTAAAGACATCAGCTGGTCTCGAGTTCAAGGCATCTGAAAGCACACTACTTGTGCGACAAGAGTGTTTTTTCCTCCATTATTACCTCGCAATTTCGACGACCAATTGAGTCAAAATTTACACAGGTTTGTTATTTTATGTATAGTGTTGAGATACACCTACACCTTCCTCCATGGACACATGGATACACCAAGTGAGAAGACCACGGTCTTTGACAATTACAAATGGTGTCCAGGGGTCGATTTCACAAAGAGTTAGGAGGAGATATACAAATTGCATGGATAGTCCTAAGTTAGGACGAGTAACTGGTCCTAACCCAAGATAAGACTAGTCCTAACTCTTTGTGAAATCCACCCCAGTGTCTTTAAACGTCTGTTAACAATGTTGATAGGTGGTTGCAATAAACTCTTACCATACGTTACATTGATTGAAAGACGAGAAGTACAGGTTTGTCGTTCTGAGGAAGGAACGACTATGTGACTACTTGACAACTTCCTTGGACTATAATCCAAAGTCTACACAATGACAAAAGTGTTGAGAAGTGAGGAATCTAACCCTAATCCCCATCTTTTGGGATCCTCCCTGTAATGTTTGTGGTCTACTGTGAACTTGGCAACATGCCTATGACAACTTATATTCTGACTTTTTGTCACAATTTCCGTTAGATTTTCGCTTTGATTTTAAAGAAGTTTGATTCTGTTGTTCTAATAGTCTATGGTTTGTGTTAGCAAGACACTTATAATGTTTAAAGTGATTTTGATGGCAAGATGTTGAAAATTTTAATTTGATTCTGTTGTTCTAATAGTATATGTTTTGATAAAGCAATAGTGTCCAGTGCCCTTAAAATGTTTAGAGTGATTTTGAAGGCAAGATGTTGAAATTGAAAATTGATTCAGTTATGCTTTTCAGTCTATGTTTTGTTTTAGACACACTCATGGTACAGTCTACCTCGGTAACGTGACTCAAGCTTTCCTAGACAGCTCGGCTATACTTCTGTTACAATCTACTGGCTTAATAAGAACTCAGCAATCCTCCTAAGATCCTAAAACTAGGAGGCTGGTGGCAACCACCTGCCCGCATCGTTACGGCCTTCCCCAACACGCAAGGGATCGAGGGTGCTTGGGACGCCAGACCCCGGCCTCGCGAGAGGCCAAACGATGGTGTCACTTCCGGGTTTCTAATAAAGTGCTTGAAGCTTCAAAATCACTAACATATGCAAAGGAGAGTAAAAAGAAGTAAATTTACACCATGGTGTAATTCTCGACAAAGTGTTTCACACCCCTGCTATCCTGTTGTCTTAACTCAACAGGAAAACCATGAGGAGACGCTATATTGGTGATGGAAACCAGACTATATTATGGACCAAAGTCACAGACTCCATAGAGATGCATTCAACTCTAATGCTTACCAGACAGAAAGGTTACCAGGCAGAATACCATGGCATTGTGTGCTGCTTGTGACAGGCTCCCTGCTTTCTTAAGCAGGAATTTCGTTGCAGCAAGGTTTTCTGCCCAAAGTAGACCTAACTATTTTCAAAGACACTGGACACTATTGGTAATTGTCAAAGACCAGTCTTCTCACTCGGTGTATCTCAACATGTGCATAAAATACGAACTTGTGAACATTAATTTTTGAGCTCAATCGGTCGTCGAAATTGCGACATAATACTAAGAGAAACAACACCCTTGTCACACGAAGTTGTGTGCTTTCAGATGCTTGATTTCGAGACCTCAAATTCTAAATCTGAGGTCTCGAAATCAAATTCGTGGAAAATTACTTCTTTCTCGAAAACTACGTCACTTCAGAGCCGTTTCTCATAATGTTTTATACTATCAACCTCTCCCCCTTACTCGTTACAGGTTTTATGCTAATAATTATTTTAAGTAATTACCAATAGTGTCCACTGCCTTTAATAATGTATGCATGTTGTTTCCATCAACCATGTATCGTTGGTAAAGACATCTAAAACTCAGTTGTTTTATTGCTGTAAATGGAACCAAAACTTTGATCAACAGACTTAAAGGCAGTGGACACTACTGGTAATTAGTCAAATAGCGTAAAACCTCACTTGGTAACTAGGGAGAGGTTGATGGTATAAAATGTTGTGAGAAACGGCTCCCTCTGAAGTGCCATAGTTTTCGAGAAAGAAGTAATTTTCCACGAATTTGATTTTGAGACCTCAGATTTAGAATTTGATGTCTCGAAATCAACCATCTAAACCCACACAACTTCGTGTGGCAATGGTGTTTTTTCTTTCATTATTATCTCGCAACTCCGACGACCAATTTGAGCTCAAATTTCACAGGTTTGTTATTTTATCCATATATTGAGATACACCAAGTGAGCAGACTGGTCTATGACAATTACCAATGGTGTCCAGTGTCTTTAGACAGCAACGGTGTCTTTCAACAGCAACGTTTTATCTATTTATAAAAAGTACCCGAGGAAAAGTCTGATCAATTATTAGTTCAAATATCAGAATACTTGCTCTGCATATCTTTGAGTTAGTGATTGTGCAAACTTGACGTCGTGAGCGTCATATTACTTTATAAAACTTTGTTTTTATGGTTTGTGGCCGCTAATTTGACAACAATTCCCGTTACCAATAGTGTACCGTTCGTCCAGACACAAAAATTCCCCCAAGTAACTTGCGAACACCCAGATCTTGATAAAATTCCAAAAAGATTGTTTAATAATTGATTGAATCAGGATGTTATAATAATCCCGTATGATTCAACACATTGACGGATTCTTTCTTTTTTCTTCTCTGTCATTAACTTGAATGACTAAATCTTTGTATCCTGACTGGAACTTCGTGTCGCTTGTCTTTCCTTCTTTAATAAGATTAATGGCCCCGTCCTTTGTCTTGAGCAGTTTATTTATCGGCTGAAATCTTACTTATTTCGTCATCGTGAATATACGATATACCGTAGTCCATGGCGCTGGACACTATTGGTTATTACTCCAAATGGAGTTTGATTATTACTTTTAAATGCTTAGCATAAAAGTTTACTTGGTAGGGCCTATCGAGCGATGGATAGCTCAGTTGATATATAAACATTGTGAGAAACAGTACCTCTGAAGTCATGTAGTTTTTGAGAAAGAGGTAATATCTCACTAAAACATTAAACAACTTCAGGCCTGATCTGAAAGCACACAAGTTTGTGAAACAATGGTGGTTTTTTTTCTGTTGACTGACTCTTTTCTAACAACTTCGATGACCAATTGAGTCAAAATTTTCACAGGTTTGTTATTTTATATGCATTTGTTGAGATACACCAAGTGAGGATACTGGTCTTTGACAATTACCAAATGTATCCAGGTGCCTTTAAAATGGTAGGCATAAAACAAGAAGCATCTTAGGTAAGATTAGTAGCCTACTGAACGATCTTCCATCAAACCTTAGTGTTCGAGAAAGACTCTGCTAGGGTCGAAACGTCAAGCCGTCAACTCTCTTGTTCATTTATACCGTAGGTCCTTTCGGTTGGTAAAGCTGTTGCAACAGCTAATTCTATTCTCTCATCAAAAGAGCAGACAGTTGTTATAATTGGCACCAATATCAAAACAAGATTTATGGTTTAAATGTACCTTTTTCAACCTATCGTCGCCTACAAACAACATACTTCAGAACATCAAACAACTGTCTGAACCATGCATTCAAAACTGCTGACTGGCGTTATCTCAAAAGTTACAAAATTATCTTATCTATATTTTTCCATAAATCCCAGCCCCCAATATTGATTATTATTGTTATGTGTATGGAGGTGTATTTACACTTCCATAAACCCGCACTTCCCTCCTTCAATAAACTATCAATTGGTGGCGATAAGAGTGATCATTTATTTCACCGGTCCATTCGAACATGGAGTGCTTAGGACGCCAGTGAAAGAGTTCTAAGAATAGCACCGTCTGGCAGTGCAGTGGCAGGGGCTGGCTGTTGCAAGAGGGCCTGTTGTACGGCCGACTCTCTGTTTTGCTGCACGGTCGAATCTTTCACTACGTTCACCCCGTGGTGACTTGACAAGAATTTCGAGTTTAAAAAATTGCCATAATCAACTTAGTTATTTGAGATTGGTTCTTGAATAGTTGTTCACTCAAAATGTTTAGGCAAAGCAATTGTTAATGCAAGATATGGCTTAATAAATTGCTAAATACTTTCGAGTTTGGAAATGGCCTCAGTAAAAATCAATTTAGATTGACGAGATTGATTCTTGAATAGCTGTTCACACAAAATGCTTAGGCATAACTACTCTTAATGCAAGAGAGGGCTTAATAAAATCCTAAATAATTCCATTCAATTTACTTTAATTGAAACACTTGGCGCCGGTTGAGACTAAATGAGATTTTGCCACCTTCTAAAAGCATTCATCAGCCATAATTTGACAGTTCAATATTTGTTCCAACATAAGGTTGTAGACAAGTCACATCATTGAGTTTACAGCGCTGTGAACAGGTGACTGTAGAAAAAAGGTCTCCCCACGATCAAGGTTCTTTCTGGCTAATTTCAGGAATTATTTGGGAGTATCTGTCTCTCTTACAGCGCCTGGAAGTCTTTCAGTGTGTTTAGGGTTTGATGTAAATCCGTAATAACTTCATCTCACATTAATCTATCGTGCCAGGTGGAGAGAACATTTGTTTCAATTATTCACTTTAATTACAAGAGTGTGAAACTCAAACTCATTCAGATTTCAGCAAAAACAAAAAGGAAAACAAGTCACAGGGCGCAGTCTTCAATAGGTTGATGTTTTAAAACAGATGAAAGCGTTTTCAATTAAAACACAACAACAAATCCAACCACTTTACAACCTTTAACCGTGGGGCCAATTTCATAAAGCTAAGCAGAAAATACAGTTTTATCTGCTAAGCTTGGGTAGGGCACCAGTCACAACGATAAACTAAATGTAATGTGGGCTGGTAACCTATTTCTGTTAAGCAATACTTTTCTGTGGTTAGCAAGTTTTAGTGCTCACAAAAGTTAAAGGCTTTATGAAATTGAGCTCTGGTATAAACGGACAACACTTCATCAAAACTGCCGATTTATCGTCTGAATTTTGTTTCTTCAAATAATGGCACAACATTTATCCCCGTACACGAAATAGGACCAGGAATAAAGACACAGAATAAGATGACAGTGTTTCCGACGGAAATGAATAGAACATGAACTATCTAGATCTAAGAGTCAATTTATGTTTCTGGCAATACGATTATATCTCCTGACACTTCTTTGGGCACAAGACGCTATACTATGTAAGTGAGCCTATAGGTATACTGACTAAAGACATCAGAAACCATTTCACTAAATAAGACTTGAATCACATCTTGAAGTAGGAAGGAACTCATCATTTAAGATATGTTTGTGGTGACACTCAGCCCAAGACACATCAATCTCTCTTGAGTGGAAAAAGGGAACTTGTTGCGTAGCACTTTACACGCTATAAGTCTGTTTGGCTCAAAGTGATGCTTCGAACATGACCCTATACGTAATGTCTCATTACCGTGATGAATGATATGCGTGATGAACGTTTAACAATAACATGAATACGAGCAGAGTATACTGTTCGAAACGTCGAGACCCAACCAGCTCTTTTCAGAGCCAACACTCACTCATAAGAGATTTACACTGTAAAAAGTATACTGTCCATGTAAAGTGCCGTAAGTTTTACGGTGGAAGTTTTGTAAACTACCAATTCAAAGCACAATTTACAAAACTTCCACCGTGAAATCAACGGCACTTTACCTGGCACCCTAGCTGCCAGGTTGAGTGCCGTAAATGTTACGGAATTTTTGTACAGTGTACCCGCAAGTTTACTAATTAGTTACAGCTTATTCTTAATAATGTGAACGTGTATTAAGGTAAGGAAACACTCAGAACGATCTGAACCTGACGACATAACGTATAGATGTAGAACGTGACGAATTATTTACAGTCCTCTACTTAACTTAAACGTAATCATCACTAGTAAACGTAATCGTAACAACCGTTTTTGAGAAACATGATCGGCGTCGGTAAATCATGGTAAACTACTGATAAACGTTTGAAATCATTACTGGTAAACGTAAACATTACAACCGTGCTTCAGAAACTCGATGAGCGCGGTCGGTAAACCATCATAACAAACCAACAACGTAAACGTATAACGAATAGGCTAAGGCCTACGTTTTTGAGGAAGTACGTGGGCGTCAGTAAACTATGGTAAACTACTGATAAACGTAAACTTCACAACCGTGTTTGGGGACATGAAACCATAAACCATCGATAAAAACCGCGTTTGAGAAAGTATTTTAGACACAAGATTTGTTTGGTAAACGGTCGTCTTCACCCGTATTTCAGGAAGATGAGCGTGTGATTTGTTTGGTAAACGTCAACAGAATCTCCTACTTCAAGTTTTAACAAAAGAGTTATTGATAGAACCTTTTCTTCTTCCACCTCAAAATTACCAGGTCAGCACAATGTGTCAAAAGGGCCTTCATTTCCAAATAGAGTTGGCGCCAAAATCCTACCAGGCCTATTAAACAATTTGACAACTTTGACATGAGATCATCCCGTACAGTTCATATGCCAGCCACGCTCATACAATGACGTCAAACATTTTCTACAGCCCCCCTTCAAATCTAGATCAATCCGCACTTTGAACACCTTGTTTCAAACCGCAACCGTTCTATCTGATACCACACTATTTATTTCCACCCATTGTATACACTCTGCCTACCGATTGATTATCAATTTTGTTGTTGTTAGAAAGAAACACAAGTTCTAGTTTTTCGAGTGGTATTTGGCGACAATGCACACTTGTGAGCTGACAGTGTGTATTGAATTATCAGGCAGACACGAAACCTCTATCTGTGATCAGAGCAAAGACCAGATGATAAGGTCTGGGACCTATTCTAATACCACGGCTTCTCTTAGGCTGTGCTTAGTGTGCCACTAAAACTCAAACTTTAAAATTGAATTTGCTATAGTTCATGGAACAATGCAAATACTATAACAGCATTTGTCTCTATAGTTGAATCTGTATTTAATTTTAGCCTTTTCTTTTGCTGCATTATGTTTTCTAATAATTCGCAAGATTCAACATGGTATTTTGGCTGGTAACCTTAGTCTGGTAAGCATAGTTTCGTTGTGCTTAGCTACTTATTGTGCTCAAGCAGCCCTATGCGCAACTGGGCCCTAGTGGAATCTATTGCCTGCTAGGGAGGAATGTGAAGACATATTGCCCTTGACGTACAACCAGCAAGAGATTAAAAACCCACATAGAAGGAAAGATTTATTTATACACACTGGATTAAAGGCAATGGGACTTGGCATTGTTATTAGCATAAAACCTACTTGTTGATACGAGCAATGGAGAGCTGTTGTACGTACAAAACATTGAGAGAAATGGCTCCCTCTGAAGTGACGTAGTTTTCGAGAAAGAAGCATGCAGTTTGTCACTTTAATATTTGAATTTGATTTCGAGACCTCGGAGTTTGATTTCGAGGTCTCGAAATCAAGCATCTGAAACAGGAAGAGTTAAGTTCTGTATCCATAGACGTTAGGACACATTGAACCCATCCTTAGATAGGACGAGTTACTCGCCCTAACTCGAGATAGGATTAGTCTTAGCGTTTCATGAAATTGGCTGCAGTGTATTTAAAGGCGGTGTACATTATTGGTAATTGTCAAAGACTAGCCCTCACAGATGGTGTATTTTAACATATGCATAACAAACCTGTGAGAATTTGAGCTCAATCGGTCATCGAACTTGCGAGATAATAATGAAAGAACAAAACAGCCTAGTCACATGAAGTTGGGGGCGTTTAGATGGTTGATTTCGAGACCTCAAGTTCTAAATTTGTGGTCTCGAAATCAAATTCGTGGAAAATTACTTCTTTCTCGAAAACTATGTCACTTCAGAGGGAGCCGTTTCTCACAATGTTTTATACCATTAACCTCCCCCCATTACTCGTCACCAAGAAAGGTTTTATGCTAATAATTATTTTGAGTAATTACCAATAGTGTCCACTGCCTTTAAGGCTCCAAAGAAAGAGAGAGGGGGGGGGGGGCGTACCGAAAGACCCTTATGACTCTAACGGTAGTTTAGCTTTTGATGTAGCTATGGACAACTCATTACAGACGTGGGTAGCAACTTGCCGTGGATTACCACTGATCCAATGTGACAAGACATGACAGTCCCAATAGCTTCCCTATCACCATAGATGAAACATAGACACGTCTGTTTAATCAATACTACGAAAACTGAGTCATCGAGCGACATTAGTGCGTCAATAAGCGTCAATGTGAGTGATCTTGTGATGGGCAGTTGTCTGGTGGACGGATAGGTTTGTTTCAAGGACTAAAGAACAATTTTGGTTTTCGTAGTTGGGGCCCTCTTCAAAAGTTTGCAAAGGTCGTCTCCCTTTTTAGGAACATTAGTTTGAGTACTTCTTGTACTACATAAAAACACAAACGTCCACATAGTTTCATTACAGTTACACGGTTTCAATATACTGATAGTAGCAAGCTTCTCTTAAAATATCACTTGCTAAGGTGCTCTAGTTTGTGAGAAATTAGTGGGAAAAAATCACGAAAATAATGTTCGACTTAGTGGAAAATGAGCATGTACAACGGATTTACGAGACTCTCCTTCAAACATTGCTCTGTGATGTTTACTTTGCTTTCTCAAAAACTTGATGACTAATGAAGCTGAAACTTCTACAGGTAAACTATAGATCTTCATTAACAGTGGGTAGAGATTCTTGTCATGGCCAAAAACTTGATCCACAAAAGGTAAAACCCTGAAACACTTTATCATCCCGAATCGAGCGAGAGACGTATTGGACCAAAGAAGTACTGAGGGGCAAGCTATATAGATAAGGGCTGAGATATTCCTAAAGCCCATTATGCAAATCCCATTATGCATATTCAGTGTGCAAAGGATTCTAAATTTGAAGCACGGCAATCCACAACTATAAAACCTGGCAAGCTATATGGATAAGGTCTGATATTTTCCAAGAGCCCATTATGCAAATCCCAATATGCATATTCAGTGTGCAAAGGATTCTGATTTTGAAGCACGGCAATCCACAACTATAAAACCTGGCATAGTTTAAAGGACCCTTCGTGTTAACTGCAACATGGCGTCCAAATTGGCAGCCTGTCTTAATTTTCAACTATACTCGGTTTCCCATGACGCATTGCGGTATATTTCAAAGATGGCGCTTGTCCATAAATGGCATATTTGTGTTCACTGCTACAATGGTGACCAACGTGTTGTTTTAATCGCATCAAAATGCCTTCATAGACAATGTGACAAAGTGGAGTGATAGAAGTTCGTAGGAGAGCTGAGAAAAGCAGCGATTAAAAGAGAACCGGTGGTGGTAGCGGCATCTCTATGAGTGCGCCCCCATTACAATTTGAGGATGAAGCGGACACGGACGCAAGTCTTTGCCAAATAATGAGGATTCCTTTATGCAAATAAAACTATTTCACACCATTCCATCCATTTTTCGATAAGGAAGGAAGGAAA
Source organism: Asterias amurensis (assembly GCF_032118995.1). NCBI lineage: Eukaryota > Metazoa > Echinodermata > Asteroidea > Forcipulatida > Asteriidae > Asterias > Asterias amurensis. The sequence goes on along the minus strand of NC_092655.1, from coordinate 5,370,221 downwards.
TCCAGAAGTGTGTAAGGTCAAAACCAAATTAGAAAAGGAGAAGTATAAAAAGAAGGTAGACCCTACTTGAGCTGGGGATTAATACTAACAAGCAATTAATAAGACCTTCAACAAAAAATAGAACATAGAGGCATTATCTCACTTTGACTCAACATATAATTTATTCAATCTTAGAAAAAATTCATAATCTTTACACAACAATAACGACAACGCACGCCCTCATCGTTTGGTCAACAGTGATGGCTGACGTGCGATCATGGTATAATCTATGACGTTTTTATGATACAAAATACAGGTACACAATATTAAAGTGGTAAATAATAGTATATAAACCCAGTACAGAAAGACAAAACTTTATGTCAAAGGTGTACAATATAAAAAACATACGAAGATAGTTTATTCCTATACTTGATAAATTAGTTTCAACGTGAGTTGCGGTCATCTTTATTACAACGAACAAAGCCAACATTTACTAAGGCCAAATAAAACAAAAACATGTTTCGCGTCCTGTTTTTTAAAAAAGGAAGGAGTAGGGCCTTTCCCTTTTTTCTACAAAATAACCGACTGACAAATCTTTTAAGACAACCAGCTTAAGACCGTTTTAAAGAGAATGCTTTGAACATATGATATCGTTCAAATGTTACCTTTTTAACTAATAACAATTCCCTTTTTTTCATCAAAAAGAAAGACAAAAAAAAAGGAGGCAGCCTTTAAAACGGAGCGGGCGGGGACGCTGAACATCTTATTGTTGTTGTAATGTTTGCCTAATAGTTACACGAGACATGACTCAGTGACCTTTTGGCCGGGGTTTAGAAGTTTCAAAACCAAAGTCAGTTTTCACAAAACATAAGTATAAAACTAACCTGGGTATAGATTTATTTGTAACAGTCACAGGTTCCTTAGATTGGATTTATATAAAGTTTTCTCCAAGAAGACGTCATTTAAGACAAGCAATTTTCTCAGAACGAATTTATACCAAATTGTTTTCTTTTTCATAGTCACTTAAACACAACCCATACTTTCTGAAAATCAACTGTACACTTAGCTAAAAATAAATACAGTAACCCCATCTTATCAAACACGACGGTAAGTAATGGAAGTGGGAAGCAAAGAACACACAATTCGTTTACCTAGCTTTTGTGGCAATCATTTTACAGGAATTAAAAGCAGTAGATGCAGAAAAACCAGCCCGAACTATTTATCTTTGTAAACTAAACCCGCTTGAAACTAAGCAGCTTATTTCCTCCTATTCCAAGATGAATATTGGTAATTGATAATGCATTTACAAATACAGAATCAAATTTGTAATCTATGAAACTGACAATGTTTTTGTTTCTAATGAGGAACGTTACTGATCACCAAGTTGTTTCATATCACGGAAAAACATGGAACAAAAGCAGAAGGTGTCACTGCCCATAGGGTACCAGTCCCCGGAGTAAGAGGGTACCGGTCCTTAGTTTGAAAACCAGTCCTTAGCACGATGGTATCGGTCCGTAGTGTGAGGGCACATGTCCCTAGTCTGATGGTCTGATGGTACCGGCCCGTAGTGTGATGGTACCGGTCCATAGTGTGAGGATACCGGTCCATAGTGGGATGATACCGGTCCATAGTGTGAGGATACCGGTCCATAATGTGAGGATACCGGTCCATAGTGTGCGGGGTACCAGCCGGCACAGCAAGCGCAACGCGTCAAACTTGTCAGTTATTGCAATGTACAGTGAGCGATTACTCCAAACCCAACAACGATATAAAAAAAAACTCAGAAATTACAACACAAATCCACAATCAATTCCTGTCCATTCTCTTTGTGACGTCATGACATGACCACCCAAGCTTTCAATCAATACTTTGGCACGTGAATGTTTGACATCGTGTCTCTCGCTGTTGGGACTGAGGACGATGACCATTTCGGCAACACTGAGTGGTTAGAATTGCCCCGACAGATCACGTCTATAGAATATTGACCTTGCTAAAAGTACACACAAATTAACTCTACAGGCTTACTCATAGCGACCCAATGAGTAAAGGTCTACACCAGAGTTTTAAAGACATAGGTCCTTTTCGAAACCACGGCTTCGGCTCCAGATTCGTCTCAGGCTAGCTTGGCCCCGCGGATTTTTGGACAATTGCAAGTGCTTTGCGTATGTGCTCAGGGCTTCAGACAAGAAGATGGAGCATGAGGCTGCATCCAAAGCCAAAGCCGAGGATTCGAAAAGGGCCTATACATCGCGTTAGTTCATCTACTACCATAGCATTTTTTTTCTCCTATACTATTTATTTAATCAGAGAATGGAGGCTAGCAAGCAGCAAAGCGAGCGTGGAAATAGTCATTAGCCGGGCCACTGGGAGCTGCACAGACTTCTATCATCCTGCCGCCATCTTGGTCATGTGCCCCGTATCAAAAAGCCGTAACGGATGCTGATATTCATTGTACAAAAAGGCACCAGACTATGTGCCCTTCCAGTCTCACGTTTGGTTACACTGATTTGAATTTGACTCAAGATGGCAGCATCGTGGAAGGTAATAGTGCTAATGGTTGTCCCGACCCGTAAGCAGTATTAGGAAATTCTAGACCAAAACGTTCACACTCGGCATCATATTGACACAATTGTTCATGGTTTGTATAAGTGAACCTGGGGACGACATCGACACAACCTCTGACGCAGATAATGGACGCACGCATTGGCGATCTATCCCCTTGTTGTAGAAGCGTCCTTGTTCTTAATTCTCGCATCATTAAATAATTCACCGCTCCAACCGCAGTATCCATATCTTCAGAACGTTTATAAACGTTCAGAACAATATCAAAAAAGCTCCAAATAAGTTTGTGACGGTTAGTTCGAATGCGTTCACAATTAGACATCGTTTGGAATGACTCAGTCCTTCGAGAGTTCAAGCGCCCTTTTGCAGCATTTACAGTAGAATAGACTTGTATCATGCTTCTTTGTCTTCCAACGATTCCCCCTCGCTACCACCGTGTGTGAATCCGTGAAGTCCACCATTTGGGAGCACCGCGTGGTCTCTGCTGAAGTCGTCTCTGTCCGTGTCTCGTGAGTTCTCGTGTGAGTCTACGCAGTTCTCGTCACTGTCGCCTTTCCCTGTTGGTACTTCCTTAAAGAGAAAAGACAAACCCAAATTGAGAAATGAATTCAGTGTGTTTTAAACAGAGAATTGAAATAATGGACAAAGCCAAACTTTTGCTGTTTTAGAATTGATATCCCCAAATGTTTTCCTGATCAAAAAAAAAGGGGTATTCCCTTCTTTTTCATTTGTTCGTTTATTCATTTTAATTTAAAAAAACAACTGGCAGCACAAAGCAGAAACATTTGGCAAAATTTCAAGGTACTAAATATCGTTAAAGTATACAGAGAAAGACACAAAATAGTACCACCGCAGTATGGGGGTACATCAATAACAATTTCAACAAATAAAACAATAAACAGGAACATAAATTCGGCCTTTGAATCGATTTAGACACAGATATCTCCCCATTGAAAAGCGCTACGACAGTGGCACTTTCGCAGGAGGTGAGGGGGGTGTTAAAATATGTATTTCTTTTGGCAGTATGACTGTACATAAATTATCAAGGTTGACATGTCAGACCAATTACGCAAACTAATGGTAGAGTTAACAGCTCAGTTTGTATCTCTGTTTCGCAAACAAGCCAATTAACTATCAACAGGATGAAAATGGATATCTTCCCATCCAAGAATCGATACTTCACTGGGAAACGGCATTTCAAAAATAGCTTTTTATTGGTAGATAATGTAGCGGCTGTTAGCTTGACTGTATATGCAGGGTAAATATTGACATCACTCCGCCGTGAATCGAGGCGTGTAGCCCCACGACATTATTGCCGCGTTCACGCTGCTCAGCACTCTCCTAATGGATCACGGTGGTAGTGAACGAAGTCACTCTTTGTTTAATGGTTTGTTGTTAAGTGTGTGAAAGAACCCATTAAAGTGTTTGCAAACAAGACAGTAAATCCACAATTATCATGGCTACTTAAAAATCGAGGGGCTTAAACGCTGTGCGTTGTTTATTTGGACATAAAGGGACACGCAGAAGCCCCCACATTCTTTTGTGTACAACAACTCGCATCGAATTATTATAGACATTACAATTAGTGTATAAGGTATATTAGTGGGGAATATTTCAGCTAATATACATCATATTGGAAGAGACAAAAGAAAGTTAAGTGATGTTAATTGCTTCTTAATGTGGACAGAGATTGATGTTACTGATGTAGGCGTCTTGGGCGGGTAAACATACGTCAAACGGGGATTAAATCTTGAATGTCCATTTGGCAAAACTATTGACTCAAATACCGAAGTAGAAAATGGAGAACTATCGATTGTTTTTATTAGTTCGTCGAGGGAATGGCAGCATTGTTGATATATTTACAAACTCTTCTTCACAATAAGCTTAAGTTTGTTTCTCATTGAACTTCAAACACTTTGAAAACACCGAGGATTTTGTTGGTGCAGAAAATGATGGCACTGTCCAATTCAGTGACGCTCCATCCAACATTGTTGACTTGAGATTTATACAAAACTGTAAAATAATGTTCACAAGATTTATGGGTAGGGTCTACGGCTGGGTGTTTTTGTCAGGTTGACAGGGGTAGTTGGCGAACAAAGAGAGGACTAGACTTGTAGACAAGCCGTTAATGGTCCGAGTTGTCACTGCTCTCGCGTAAATTGCTGGTTGCCGACTTCGGGCAGCGCGCAGTAGTCGCACAACCAGCAGTTCGCGCGGAGAGCACCGCTGCAACTAGACTATCTCACCGCGTGGGACCATAAACGACTTGTCCACAAGTCTAAGAGAGGACCAGAAGAGCCGGTTGGCGGAGAAGAAGACTTTTAGGGGAGACCGTGAGGATATTTTCTAGATCCTCAACCCTCTCTTTGATTCACAACATGTTTCATACCTTCTTGGCAATCTTCATGCCTATTGGTGATTCTTAAAGAATCGGTGGGTCTCATGTCTTGTGAAAGCTAAAGACATAACTTCGTTGCATTAAAACGCTACCGAAGAACTTGTATAATCTTACCTGTTTTACTCTCCTCCACTTTGCTCTTCTGTTTTGGAACCATGTCTTGACCTATCGAGAAAAAAAAGAAGAAAACAGAATTAGGTCTTAGAGTTCACCAATGAAATACTGTGGACATAAAAAACTTGGTTTACCCTTACATCGATATGTTTGAGCAATGTATACTCCCCGGAGTTTACTTTGGGGGTGGGGGGTGGGGAGGAGGTCACACTCACAAGCATTATTGACATTAAAGTCCTCAATAAAAAAAATCACTGTTAATGAATTCTTTCATAACATCATGTCTATTCTGATTAGAACAAAAAGTTAATTTGAAAAAACATATTCAACCAAAATGATGACATTTTCAACAGCTGTCTTTATTTTCGTAGAACTATGATGATTTATAAGAAGTGCTATGTTTTCAAGTCAGACATGATGATAGCGACAAAGTTACTGTGGGGTACGTTTGGTCTGAATTCGCTGTGAGTCTCAGTAAAACTAAGTATTCGATTAACAGGGATGACAGTCACTTGAAGTTTTCAAGAAACATCATAAAACTTTCATGTTCAACGGTTAGTTGCTTAGGATAATCTGTTCCCATTTTTAGTGCCTTTTATTTATTCATTTTTTTGGACTCGTTTCTTGTAAAGCGCCTTGGTACACTGTATAAGACTAGAGCGCTCTATAAATGCCAGTTACTGTCCTTCACGTTCGCTTTAAGTTTAACGTTTTTCTTGCAAAAATTTGCTTTTTATCATGTTTTGATGTTCTTGTTGTTTGATATGTAATATCACCTTTGTTCATTGTCTTTTAACTATCCTCTTATATCATTAATGTATTGATTTAACAGTATGTGTTATTGTTCCATTGAAGATGTTTGTACTTTGTTTTCACTGGTGATAAATAAACGGACTGTTAGAGCTCCACTCAAAAGAAGAAAAAAATGCCTGTTATTATTATTGTTGATAGTCAAACAACGAAACGCAAAAACTAGCTGGGCGCAGGAGAACAATCATAGACGCAACAGATTGGGTGAATTTTGACGTAGAGTGACGACACGCCTGTATAGATTATTCGGGTACAGACGGCTTGTCGGGTCTGAAGAGGGATTAGTAAGCGGGATTCGAACCTTAAACCTTTCTACCAATATTATTAAAACCCCCATCACAACCAAAAAACCAAACATCATTGAACGAATTCTTTACAATTTATATCAATCAACTTCTCCCGTAATCTTTTAAATCATCCGGATTTAAGAACGGTCAAGCTACCTTAATATCTTAAAATATAATATTGACACAAAGTGAAAATATTCAATTAGAGAAGGAATTCTTAGGAAATGGGAGCTGTAATTCCGAGGCTAAATGGTAGCCGAGTGTTTGCAATTGGTCGCCAATAAGAGCTACTTGGCATGACCCAAGCAAACAAGGGACCCCGATTTGGCGTCTTCATTATACCCCCATACCCCGTCTAAACTTTCCCTAAACCTGTTTGAGGTGACAGGCCTTATGTTATATTAAATCTGTTCGTAGTCGCGAAAGCTAGACATCATAATTTAAAATACAGATTTAAGTCAAGTGGCTGATTGTTGAAAATCCGTTTTGGAGGGATTAGGATCTGGAGAGTGGAGTCTCCGGGTTAAAAACGTAAACGGGGGGTCTGCAGTGAAAAGTCAACGGGGCCAGCGCCTCGCAAACACCCTCTATGAAACCTGAAGAAGACGGTAGAGGCGCTAAAAGACCGAGGAGTAGACATCGATTGTTCATTAATCCGCAGAAACTTCTGTTCATCTCCAACCGCGATGTCACTCAAACTTTTTTATTCGAGGTTTTCTTTTTGGAAAAGGGGCACTTTTCATTATCCGGGGATAACATTATCGTTTGAGTAAATCAAATTTCCTTTTCAAGTGTGTTTGATTTGGTGTAGGTAGACATCAAGACGCTCAGTGATTTTGACAACTTGATGAACTAGTGACTTTTATATGTCAACCCCGGACTTCCCCCCCGAGAGCAAGAAAAAACGCGGGATTTGTGGATCACAACATGGATGGGAAGCCGACGGGAAACAAGAAACTAAATATTTCCTTGTATACTGAATTAATAGGTTTTGATCGCTGTAGGCATCCTTTCTACAGTATTTCTCTAAATTATTATTTTGTTCTAAGTTTGTTTTCATTTCGTTAACGGCACTGGAAACCTTTGGTAATTGTCAAAGACCAGTATTCTCACTTGGTGTTTCCCAACAAAATAACAAATTTGTGAGAATGTGGACTCAGTTGGTCACAAATTTGTGTGCTTTCATAGATGCCGAAAAAAAGGCTTCAGGTCCGAAGTCTTTTTAATATTTGAGTTAGAAATAACCTCTTTCTTAAAAACTTCACTACTTCAGAGTGAGCCTTTTCTCACAATGTTTTATACTTTTAACAGCCATAAATTTCTCGTTACTAAGTTAAGTTTTTATGCTAATACTAAATTTTGAGCAATTACCAATAGTGTCCAACATACGCCAGTACCATACATGTTCTTCGTCATGTTTGACTTATTAGAGCAACAGGATGTTTATTCCAAACTAAGTATCTACAACTTACAACGCTTGAATCCAATCCTAATTTATCCTGATTACCAATTGGTACTTTTCACACCCATTATGTTGATCTTAACACCCGTTCGAGACAATCACACCTTGGAGTAGAGTTTATTCACACTTTGATCTTAGCTATCGTCATTACACATTATAAGCACCATGATGTAGCCATTGATATTATGCCTACGTTATAAGGTGCTAAAAAGCGGTGCACGTGTCCTGTTGCAGAAAGGGGATACCTAAACCATGGATGAAAATTCCCCTCCCCCTTGCCCGAATAAGGACCCCTTCTTTTTTTCCTCGTGTGAAAATGGCTAAAGGGTAACCGTAGAGTTGGTCCCACCATGGTGTGTTGTTTTCTTCCTCCGTGGTTTAACCATATCAATCAGAACCAGATCACATGTCTATGCTTCCTTTTTAAAAAGGGCAAGGGCACCATAGCATTTTCTCTTCTGCAAAGGGCATCCTATGTGAGGAATTTGTAAACTTAGACTGTAGAGTTTCAAGGGCACCAGGGCAATAACCAGGGGGCATGCGGAGGCAATCGCCTGTGTTGCCTCCCTGAAGTGTCTGGCCTGAGATCAACGTAAAAGCCAAACTCTTCTGCGAGACATTGCCTAAGATCTTTTGCAAATCAAATTTATTTGGTGAGTTGTTTGGAGAACGGATGGCGAGACATTTTGGTCAGTGTTCTTCACACCGAATGCAATGAAAATTGATCACGCATAAAGCCATGAACCTTCCTGACTGCATAGTGCAACTTATCATTTCCAGCGATTTCAGGGAATTGTATAGGCCTTTGCCCTTCCTTCCTCAAAAGGTTGAATTCAACAACTGAGTTTTACCACGATATAGATAGTGGTTTGTTGGTCAATTTATAACTCGCAACTAAATTGAAAGTAAAACCTTAACCACAGTGTTGAATTGGTTTAAGAAAACAACGACTTCATAAACTAGAAACAACGAACTCTTCCTTAATATCATCTGTATAGCGGTTTCGAGTGCCATGAAACCAAACACAAGGAAAAATAAAATCAACTTTCCATACTCTAAACAAAAGCAAAGCTTTGATTATTTTTAATATGTCATTACAGAGTTCCAGTGGTTGGATAATTAGCTTTCAATAAGATCAATCCCACAACATTTCATTTCCTTGTTACACTGAATTCAACATGGCGGTGTATATATGTCTGTGTTCTCTTGTAATGGCTGTTTCCTTTTTCTACAGAGCATTTTCGAAACCGCGACCCTCGCATCCGGCTTTAAAGTTATTTTTCTCCGTCCGCGATTTCAAAGAAGTGATATTTGAAAATGGGACAAAGATCCTGTTTGACCCAAAACACAGGCCTAAGAATAGTACATTTTCAGTAGCATTTATAGCATCATTTAGGCACGAATAACGTTCTATTTTAACTCAACATCCGTAAACTCGTGAGTCAAGTTCCTAAAAACATGGAAGGTTAAACTGCATGTAGTTCTTACCACAGCAATATTTATCTCATGATCTAAATGGTTTTTTTTTAGCAATAAAGGTAAGGGCGTGGCACGGAGGGGGGGGGGTGTCTTAAGCCCGGTTCATACTTCCTGCGAAATTTGAATCGAATTTTGACGTCACTTAAATTTGTAACTATTAGTTCACAATAGTTGCCTGGTGCTCAACTCCTGCGCTATAGTTGCTGTGATACCAGCCCAGTATGTGACGTCAAAATTCGCTTCGTATTCGCATGAAGTATCTTTCCAAAGATTCCCTTTTTTAATCGATTTAGAAGAACAAAAGACTTCCCATTGAAAAGCACTTTAACCGTGGCAATTCTGATGTACAGAAAAACAAAAGTGAAGTCTATGTCTATTAACTTTGTTTTTTACCCATACACCGATGTGTAATAGCACTGTATACTCAGCACTTTCCCCGAGTCCTGTGAAAATTATCACAGGCATACAACTTGTGTGGGATTCGAACCCACGACCTTTGCATCTAGAGCTGTGTCCTACCAACTAGACTACCGATGTTGCCCGGTAGCTAGAGGCAATTCGAATCCTATGTTTTCGCAGCGGGTACCGCAACGATTTAAGAGATATAAAAATGTGAAGTTATAATTTGATTACCTGTCGTTCACTGAGTTGCAACAATTTGGCGAGTTTTTTCCTCTCTGGTGGAGACAGATATTTTTGACTCTCAAACTTCTTCTCCAGTTCCATGGTCTGGTCGTTAGAGAACCGAACCTGGCCCCCTTTCCTTTTGTGAAGCGGTCTCTGTATAAAGGGGTTCCAAAGGAACGGCTTTCCTGGAACGAAAACAACAACAAAAATATTAGTTATGATGTTTGAAGCTTTTGCATGATGTGAATAAAAAGAAGTTAGCTTGAGGGTACAACCATGTAATCCAATCTATTTGAAGAGACTACTGTCTCTGACGTTTCGATAAGTACACCCTGCTTGTCTTCAGGAAACTTTCTCCTTTCTCCTGAAGACGAGCAGAGTTACCGTTCGAAACGTCGAGATTAACACTCTCTTTATTCGTGAATATGAGCAGTCAAAGGCTGAAACGTTTTGTAAGAAAACTGGATCAAAGTATGGCTGCTTGAAGACTTAAACCATATTTCTTGAACCGGTAAAACAAAAACACCATAGGCCTAGGCTTTATAACGTTTTAAACTTTCCTATTAGTTTATCAGACTAGCCTAACTAATTTAACCTATCAATTAGGCCTAAGTATCGTTTTCATTTTCAACATAGAACATCAAGTACTCGATTTAAATACTGTGAAGACAACAAAATATCCTTATACGCTCTACAGTGAACAAAGTCAACTAGGAGAGCTTGTATTTCGTCGATAAAGTTGTTACTTCTATCTAGGAAAGAGTCACAACCACATTCACATGGTAATCTCACACCAATACACGTATGAAATATGGTCCCCCGGCGGCAATGTGATCTCAAATTATGCGAATAATATTTCTTATCCGTTTTGCCAGCCGTTTGTTCCCGGCGGGGTATAAAGATATCCAATCTATTGTTTGAATAACCCTTTTCCTGATTGCCATCTTCTAAGACATCCCTCTGCACTAACTAAGGACCTCTGAATATCCCATTAAGGGTACCATAACGAGAGGAAATTGTCAATTTTTGAAAACATGAGAGAGTGACAAAGAATGTTGGCGACTGTAGGACTGCAGGCAGCCCTTGTTGGGGCGAGGCGTTAGGTGTTGTAATGAGTGAAGGCAAACACCACACACTATACCTTCGCATCATACTTATGAGTGAGATTGCAGTTTTTGCCAAGGTTTGAAAAATAAAAACATAAGGCTAAAATGATTAAGTACTGCGACTGGGTGGCTAGGATATTTATAGGTCGAAAGGTTATGCTTTAAATCAGAAATAATAAATAGTTATACTGGACCTAATTTCATAAAGCCTACAGCACAAAAACTTGCTCAGCACAGAGAAGCATTGCTTAACAAATATAACAAATACAGGTTACCAGCCCAGCTCGAATTAAGTTGGCATCGTTGTGGCTGGTGCCCGACTATTTTTTTCTTTGCAAAGCAATTTGTCTCGCAGTATGTTCTGCTTAAAAGCTTGGTGAAAGTTGGCACTGGTTGGGTTTCACAAAGAGTTCAGACTAGCCTAACCTCGAGTTGGAACGACATATACTCGTCCTAACTTAGGAATAGCCTCAAGTGTTTAAGATCTCCTATAGGACTAGTCCTAAGTTTTTTCTTTAAATCGACCAAAATCGCACGATGAATAATCACAACAGGCGCTCCATACCAACAGCTCGCGCTCAACAACGTTTCTTAGATGACCCCCAAGAGACACGCTACATCACAAACATTGCAGTGAAAAAAACTTTAATCAATTTCTCATCGAAAGAACTTTCAACAAGCTTTATCAACCCAACTTATTATAAAAACAATCGGATAAACCCCATGGCCAGTGGACTATTACTTCATTAAAACGTGACCTTTTCCTAATCTCAAGTCTTCACTGAATTACTCATTCAACACCCCCACATAGTTCCAAAACACAATCTTTCATAAAAAAGGACAACGAGTTATGATGATGAACAATTTTCAAACTTGACTTAAACACACACACGTGCCGTTATTCGCGTCACTCAGCCCCTTGTTATCCACAACGAAGAAGTGAATCGGGCAGGACTCATCGGATGTACTAGGCCTACCCAAAGCCCCATACAAAGTCCCCTGGACTCCGGGAAATGATCTGTACGGATTGTCTAATTCGAATAATTTCCCCCAATTTTGGCTCATCAATACACAAGATCTCTCGAAGCAGGCTTGAGTGGGGGGTGAGCCAACGTGCGTGCGTCCCCGGGTCTGACGAGCCGTGGTGCCCGGTGCGGTATGAGGCTACGTCCACTGCCTTGATTGCTAGATCGTGCATCATTTCCGTTTGGTACAGAGTGCTTTTCCGATCGGACTTTTTATCTTGGCAATCCAGCTTGAACCCCGTCGAGGGGTTACAATTTCCTGACGGTTGCGTTCAGAGACGGATATCTATAGTGCTTTATACAGCCACGTTTTGTGTTCGATCTATGACCAGTTTTGTTCACTTTTAAAGGAGGTGCAGAATTGGAAGTTTGATGCTTAAATTCTTAATTTTCGTTTCCGCAATATACTCTCATCACAATAGGACCTCCTGTGACACTAAGATAGCACCGCAAACAAAACTAGGCAATCGCAAGAATGTGTTGTTGACTTCAAGATTCTTGATTCTGTAACGACCTGGGCCAGTTTGTATGAAGATGCTAAAGAGAAAATACCGCTCGACGAATTTCTTTGCTAAGCAAACATCGAGTGAGTCACAACAATGTAAACTTATAATGTAATTGTCATTTTACCTGGTAACTTGTTACTGTTAAGCAATACTTTTCTGTGCTTAGCTAGTTTTTGTGCTTACTTTACAACTTACAAGCTTTATGAAATTGGGCCATGATCACAGGGGACGATTTTCTGTTAGATTATTGTAATTTTTGTAAATCGATGTACATTTTGTGTCACTTTTTAACCTATATTTTGAACAAGAAGATTCCAGAAAATCCAAGATACAAAAAAGATGTCAAATCAACATTAGAATTAGATACCCGTGAGTTCAAAAACTGGTTTCAATTAGTCAGGGGAACTAAAATAAAAATTCTGTGAGACATTCGGGAAAATGTTTAACAGGGGCCAAGCTGCCCCTTTAAGCTCAACGAAAATATAAACTTCCGCAATGCTGTTTCTGAGTTCAATCTGATAGCACCAAGTCAGTATGGTAATGTAATCACGACAGAGACTGGGAATAAACGAGAGAACAATCTACAAAGGATAACAAAAACTGTACTTTTACCAGGAAATTAAAAACAACTGAATATTTGGATTGGAAATATTGCCAAGCACTGGCAGAAACTTGAAATAGATTTATCAGAATGCCAACATTGATATGAAACACAACTGGATTAAGCTCCATGGTTATACAGGGTGTATGTTACATGCATAATATGTATTTTGTTCGTCATAACCTCAGCCTCACTTAACACTTTCGTTTTCAGAAAGAGAATGAAATAATTTGAAGATTGGTTTAGAGACACTGGACACTATTGGTAATTGTCAAAGACTAGCCGTCAAAGTTGGTGTATCTCAATATATGCATAAAATAACTAACCTGTGAAAATTTGAGCTCAATCGGTCGTCAAAGTTGCGTGATAATTGTGAAAGAAAAAAACACCCTTGTCACACGAAGTTGTGTGCTTTCAGATGCTTGATTTCGAGACCTCAATTTCTAAATCTGAGGTCTCTAAATCAAATTCGTGAGAGGGAGATGTTTCTCACAACGTTTTATACTATCAACCTCTCCCCATTACTCGTTACCAAGAAAGGTTTTATGCTAATAATTATTTTGAGTAATTAACAATAGTGTCCACTGCCTTTAATTATTGATGACTTTGCATGTCTGTAGACATTGTTCCATGAGACAAAGTTGATTTGATAACCTGCATTAATACATGGCTAGTTAGTCTGCACAATGTTAAGTAATCTTAACAACCTTGACAAGTTCTGCATAGTCACTACGGTGGTAGGATGGTTTTTGGTTCATCATGGGAGATACATCCTTTTGTATTCTGTTTACGAATATGTAAAAGACAGAAGTCATAGTATGAACGTCCAACCGACCTAAGTTAGTCATTATTCCCGGATAATGGCGTATCCTTAACAATTTGTACCACTTTTGGGAAACATGTGAACTGTTTAGGAAGTATTTCGTCAACAATCAAGACACAAAGGAAGGGATTTCTTCATAAAATGAACTTCCAATCAACCTAAATAAGTCATTATTCTGTGAAAATGACGTATCAATGGGAACATCTTTGGGAAAAACATGTCTGAGAAAAAGGTTACACATTTTTGGCAAGTTTATTTCGTTATCAATAAAGATACAAAGGAATAAATTTCTTCTTGATTATTTGAAAGCAATTCTCATTTCAACGAGCTGTTCATAACCGAACATGTATGGTGGATTTCACAAAGAGTTAAGACTACAATATTATCTTGAGTTAGGACGAGTTACTCGTCCTAACTTAAGACTTTGCCTCAAGTTGTTAATAACTCCTAAAGAGTCCTAGAACTATTCCTAAGTTTGGACAAGCAATTCGTCCTAACATAGGACTAGCCTTTATTTTTTTCCAAAACCTCTAAAGAGACCTAGGACTAGTTCTAAGTTAGGACCAGCCAAGTTGTTTAATATCTCCTAAAGAGTCCTAGACCTAGGCCTAAGTTGGGACTATCTCTGTGAGATCGACTCCCAGACTACCTAGTTAACTGTTGATGCATGGCTGCTAATTAAATATGCAAGGTGCTTGTTTGGACCTTGTTTAGACAAACCGTGCTTCATGCCATAGTGCATTGTATTGGGGGCTATCTGTGGTTTTCCGTCCGCTGTATTAAGTTAACAATCGAGTACTTCGCATCGAATGATTCCCACTTCCTTCAGTTCAATCAACTACTTTGCGACAACATCCAAATGTCTACAACACCTTCCTCCAATACAACTTAAAGGGGAAGTCCCAACCATGTTATTGAACAAACCAGTTCATCATTCACATCGGTTTAAAGTAACGTAGTTTTTTGATAAAGAGAGGCAATTTCTAACTCAAATATTAAAAGAATTCAGACCTGAAGCCTTTTATTAGGCATCATCTAAAAGCACGAACAATTCGAGCAACAAGGGTTTTTGTTCTTTCATTATTCTCTTTCACTTTCGATGACCAAATGAGTCAAAATGTTCACCAAATGAGTCAAAATGTTCACAGATTTGTTATTTTATGATGCATATGTTGGGATACACCAAGTGAGAAATCTGTCCATGCCTTTAAAATTGCAATTGTCCATACACCGCGTGTGGTCGGTTCCTCCTGCAGACGCACCCTGCCTGTGTATACTGTATCTGATTGCAAAATGGAAACAATACCCATTATTGGCCCGTCAGTAATGGATTGAGCAAATCATCTAGCAAACATTACTTTCAACACTTGCGCTATAAAAACTGCCCCTATCACATTAAAAACCAAAACACTACAACAAGGACAATGCCAAAAATCGATCAAGCACATTACACCTCGAACAATTACCGTACGTGTTGATTGGTTAGCGAGTGCCTGTCGTTAAGCCCTACCGTTGAATCGCTCGTCTCGCCCGTATACCCTGGGCGGAGTTTGACTGACAGATCTTGCCCGGTATGTACAGTAGAAACCCTTAGCTTCCGGAACAGACGAAGTAGTGCCTCATTTACAAAAGAAAACCAAACCTAGAGAGTGTTTTTTTGTTGTCTCGACACATGCAACCAGTTTTTTAGATTGACTCTTCTTGTTTTATTTCAGCTTTTGTGTGTTGTTTGCAGATCGTGGCCAATCAAACATTTGATTAGTACACCAAAGGTTTTAACAAGGCATCGCCAACGCATTCACGTCGACTCGTCTAGGCTATTTTCTCGTTCTTGTTAGCTTTTTGGATACTTCAAAAAAAGTAATCCATGCAACAACTTCAAAGAGGCAGTTCAAAAAGGAATATAACGACCATATTCAGTTCTATTTCATCCAAACAAATATTGTTTTACATTCAAAATGAAACTCACACTCAAAACGAAACGAAAATAATACACGATAAATAGTGGAAATTTAAAGCGTAATTCAGTACGTTATGATAAATATGTGCATCTTTTTTTACAGGAAATCTCTTTTTATGACATTCTTTGATTTTCACTTTCAATTAAGATAAGCACTCATTCACAACATGAAATTTCAAAAAATTTGAAAGTATTTAACTAAACTTCGTTCATGGGAAACGAGTCAAGATAGAAAAGACAGAAATTAAGTATGGTTAACTATGAATAAATGTAGGATAATCACTATTCATTGTTCTATTTCAAACAGAAATACCAAGTATAAGCATATACTGCGCTCAAAACAATATTTTTACATTTTATCGTGTCATTCAAAATGAAAAACAAATCTGAACACAATTATACTATTACTGTTTTATTAGGCCAACTAACTATATAGATTTGAAATATGCTCAGACTAAAGACCTACAGATTGTTATGGCATAATATAGAGGTCATGGTGAATTTTCAATCTCTACTCGTCGTAAGCAATAATTTCGAGTAAGCAGTTTGAGGATTATAATGTCCACTGTATAAAGTGCCCACTTGTCAGCTGGAACAGCATGCATGCTACGTTCCATGTCTTCAAACTTTGGCAGACACTCCATCCTGTATTGGAGGGCAAGGGCACCAGGGCATTTTTTTCCTTGGTGAAGGGGCACCCTAGGAAGAACATTTAAAATTTCTACAGGAGTATTTCAAGGGCACCGAGGCAGCATGGAGGCAATCACCTTCGTTGCCTCCGTGAAGTATCATGCCTGGACCATGGAGGAATTCTATCATACCTGGACCAATAGTCTGTTGTGTTGTATAAGAAACACTGAACACATGTGCAAAAAAAAAAAAAAAAAAAAAGGAAAGTACACACGCCATGTCATCAATCACAACTAAGTCCATGGTGTAACGCCAATACAGGTTATAGTCTAATAGGATAATTTGTATAGTAAGCTCTATTTCTACTTAACGCCATGACAAGCCTCGTCGTTGTGACATATTTTCTTCAAGACTTGTGTTTTGCCCCGCGGCGTTTTTTAGTTTTTACTCGCTGGAGGAGTGTTAAAAGAATCTCCTACGCCGGGAAGCCTAGGAACAAGTAGCCGGTTCGGAAAACGGCACTTAATTATTCAGCCTTCCTCTTTTCATGGTGGTATGTACATGCTTAGAGAATCAGAACTAAAAGAGTCTTGGTGGTAAGGTATATATTATATTTATAGAATGAATAAATTATCTGGGCCCAATGTCAGCTGCTCGAGTACAAAAAGGAGCTAAGCACTTAAAAAAAATGCTTAACAGAGAGAGAGAGAGAGAGAGGGAGCAAGGTAATATACCAGCCAACCTACCAACCATTAATATGTACAGCTCGTGACTGGCATCCTGCTAATTTCTGCTTAGCAGACAAATTGTGAAGCAATAATTTTCTTCTATGAATCCTTAAAAGAGTATTTTCTTGATTGGAAGTGAGTGGGTGAATTAAAAGTTTACTTTTGAGTTATCGATGCAATTGAAGTTATAATCGAAACTAGTCTAGATGACTTGAAACTAAATGTATAGTCTTGGGTTTTCCTCACTGAAATACTACGAGTCAGGAGAGTGAAGTAATGTTTAGATACTGGCAAAACAGATAGAAAGATTTTAACGGAAAAGTTTAATGTCACCGATCAATAAATATCAAGTCAAATACAATTTATTGTAATGCCAAACACTGACCAATTAATCAACCAAAACAGAAACCTTACATGTTTTGATACTCTTTGTAGATCAAAATTGTGGCCATGACATGAATCCGTACTCACTATGAATGAAGATATATGCCTAGGTGTAGAAGTTTCAGCTTCATAATTGTAATAAGTTTCTAAGAAAAGTTTCTGAAAACTACACTGCAATGTTTCAAGAGAGTCGCGTAAATCCGCGTGTTGCAAATAAGGTGTCGTCTCACTGAGCCCAAAATTATTTTCGTAAACTAATTTCTCAAAAACTACGGCACCCCAGCACAAGTTATATTTAAAGGGAAGCTTTCTACCATCATTATCTTCAAACCGTGCAAGTTTAATGTAAATCTGTTGACGTTTGTGTTTTGTGTCGTACAAAAAATAACGCAAAGCGTTAATTCAAGTCGGCACGGCACGAGTCTAAACACAAGTCAGGAAGATATCTGGCGAGTTTTGTTGCCTTAGTTTTCAATCATTATGACAGATAATGTGTTTATAATCCATATATTGTACATTTCTTCAATTCATCATTCCGTCTTCGAAGACCAAGTTGGCATCGGTTCAATTCTGAAAGGAGATGCTTCTTGATGACTTACACACGAATGTTCGCTGAGTGGTTTGTGTGAAAGAGCTACAAAACTTCAACCGCAACGCGTTCCAAATCCCCCCTTACACCTCGCACCACATGTGTGACGATACCGGTCATCATGCCCTCATCAGTTGTCAATAAAAGTACATCTCAGAAGCAGCCAGGAGGACACTTCTTGAAGAAGACTTGAGGGTTTGGGGCCGAAGGGGGAAAGTCAATGGAGCCCTCAATCAAAACATTTGACATCCTTCAATGACATGACAGGCCGGAAACACTCGTGAGAATTGATGAGACACAACGGAAAATCTGATTCAGAATGTGCTGCTGTAGTTGATCGTTAGCTTCCTGTGGGGGGCTTATAATGCAGGACCCAATTTTCATAGAACTGCTTAAGCCCCCCGAAGCAGCTAAGCACACAAAATATATGCTTACCAGAATAAAGTTACAATGAGCATGGTATCCTGCTCATTTCTGCAAGCAGTATTTTCTGTTTAAGCGGCTCTATGAACTTGGGCCTCGGGACCCTGTTTCACCAGCTGCTTAAGCAGAAAATGTTACTTAACAATGTTTTGCTTAGCAGCAATGAGCAGGATACCAGTCACAATTTTGTACATGTGGAATAGTAGTTTGGCTGGTAACCCTATTCTGGTAAGCATCATACTGCTAGTTGTGCTTAAGCAGCTCTATGAAATTAGGCCCTGATGGCCACAATCGCTGAGGGAACCAACTAAGCCAGATTAAAGAAACAGAGTTCTAAAATCAGTGTATTATGTCTGCACTACGAAAATGCCACTGTCGTATTGCTTTTTTCAATAGAGAATTTGGTGTTCTTCTAAATGATTCAAAAAAGGGAATCCTTAAAACAAAATAAGCATTTTTTTTTTAGGATGGACCCCCCCCCCTTGTACGCTCCCCTTACACTGCCTTGTTTGTCTTAGCTGTAGACATTCAACTGTAATAGCAACTGAGCCCATGGTTTAAGAGAAAGATGATGATTATTCCTATAAACTCAACAAATAGATCAATATTCTTCCAAACAATTTCCATATCCGTTATTGATTTGATTTCTGTTAATCGACTGACCAGACTGTGAACGCCTGATTCAAACAAAGCTATGAAGTAAATAAACAATAACTTTTCTTCGGTATAATCAACAAAGTGTGCACCTTTTATCAAATCTAGGCGGTTTTAATATTATCCAAAGAGATTTCCGGGTTGTCTCCTCACATTTCCTGAAATCCAACCCGGTATCATGCACTCAACAACCGTGTTTGAACTGCAATCATTATTATATTACATTTCCTTGAGTGCTAAGGCAATAAAACGAACTTTCTTTCCATAAAAACAGATTTGAAAACACAAGAGTCTCTCAAAAGATACAAAAGTTAAGTCGAAAGAAAAACACAAATGGCGGTCTATTTTAAAACTAAAATGAAAGAGAACACACCCAAAGCAAGAGAGTATTGATGTTGCAGGAAAAACGTTCTTGGTTTGCGAATAAAATGTTGTAACAAGTGGATTATGTTACAATAAAATAGGGCGATCCTAAAATAGTTACTAAAATTGATTAAAAACGGCAAACACTTTTATAATGTAGGCCTACTTCATGACTAACTGCACCAGTATCGTGATAAACTCAAACATGGTATCGGTTTAACAACTAAAGATGCTTCAGTTTGACGATGAGTGCTTGTTATTAGAATAAGCCTATATCAAATCTACATGACACTTAAATAAACAAATAATCATAAAGTTGAGGCAAATTATTGTTCAGAAATATTATCCAGCATTCAAAAAGAACCTAAAAAATACACCTATATACCACTCGATAATCGAAATGAAACGACTTTTATTTATGTTGTCTGGGCCTAGATTGCAAAATGAAACTCAGACAGTATTTGTTTGGCAAATAAAGCACTATTTATACTATACATATACATTCGCGTCGTCTAGAGTAGAATTTTCAAAGTCAATTAGTGTAAATTAACTTCAATATTGGCTAAACTTAGAAGCCTGAATAAAATTCAATGCAGAGTAATTTTTTTCGTTAAAGTTGATTTTTTTTTGGTCGAGTGTTTTGTCCAAACTGATACTCATACGGATTTATTAACAAGTAAAATCCTTTTTCTAACGAAAGGCTTATTTGAAAAATAGTATACAGAATGAAAAAAGGATGGAATTGTAAGTGAAATATGGACTCACCTTTAGAGTACGGATCGTGTCTGTCGATAAGTCCGTGGGCGAAGTCACCGCGAGGGAACGGGTAAGGTGGCGGGCTTGAGAACGCTCCAGACCCGTAGCTGATCGGCGTGGGAGCCGGCAACCCCGTATGCACCGACTGGTCGTAGTACGAGTTATACGGTGAATTGACATGAGTAGCGAAGGTAGGACTGGGTAGCGTTGGGGTGGGTCTCGCCGGCCCGTTCATAGTCAACCTACTGCCTAAAATGTTATCAATATAGAAAGGGGTATGTTGCTGATGATGTCCAGCTCCATTATGTAAAGAGTTTAACGGCTGTATAGCGGTAGGGGCTCCTAGTGGAGATAAACCCTGCCCAACTAGTCCATGATGATGGTTCATATGAGGGTAGTTATGAAGGTTCATGCTTGACGGTGGTGGCGGTCCGGGATATTGTAAGGTAGACATGGTCAGTGAAAACCCCCAAAACAATTTTTGTTTTTCAGAGTAAGTTTTCCCCCAACATTAGGGTAGTACTGATTGAGTGAACACTAATAAGTGGCGATAACACAGTACAGCTTTAGCACGCGATCTCTTTGCTGATGAAGGAAGGGGTGTGAAGTCAGACAGACATGCCCCGCAGAAAACCTGCACTGAAAGCAATCCTTATACAGCAACTTGTTGGAGTTTTACAGCTTGTGGCTTCCGTCTCCAGTGTTCGGTGCCTCGCAGTAAAGTATCGCCATGTGATATTGACTGTACATGTAGGCTAACAAAAAAACACTGTACAGAGAGAGTGTAGCTACAAACTGTGTGTCACGATGAAGAGTTAAGTACAGACAAACACTGGACACAAGTTAGCATGAGTGGATCCTTTACACCCAAAACGCCACCATCTGAAAACCACACACACACGGCGAGCAAGGGGGGAGGGGCTAACACACAACTTCCAACTCAACAAATTGTTTTCTAATTCAGGCGCTGTCAATTACACACTTTAGCAATGACATCCGGGGTCTTCGGCACGAGTGAAGCGTTCCGAGTTGCTGATTGGTCTAGAGCGGATGTCACAGCAGTGACGTAGGTGATGAGGGAAACGCGGATGACCAAGTGGCAATGTGTTGATGCGTAGATTGGTGCTAATGACACCATTAATCAGGTAGGTGTTATTAATTGATGTTCAGATTAAGAAATCTGGACAAAACGACCTGCTGGAAGGACCATGGACCAATCGCGAGGTGACCATGAGGGTATTGTGGGCAGGAAGTTAACAAATGCAGTGGTGGATTTCACAAAGAGTTACTAGTCTTATCTCGAGTTAGGACTCGTCCTATAACAATAACTTAGGACAAGTTTTAAGTTTTTGATAACTTCTAAAGAGTCCTAGGACGAGTCCCAAATGAGGACTATCTTTGTGAAATCGACTCCTGGCTAAACAACACAGCAAGTTAACAAGAGCAGGGATGTCTGTCACAAAGAGTTAACACTAGTCTTACCTCGAGTGAGAGCGAGTCCTTTTTAGGACTAGTCCTAAGTTGGGATTACCTGGCTAAATAACACGAATGCGTTCTGTATCAGAGACTCGCTCAGATACCAGCTCAAATACCATCACCTAAAATTATGACTTGGTCAGTTTGAACACGTATAGACAGGCCTGTGTGCTTTGTTTTTGAAAGGGCAAGGGGCACCAAGGCATTTCTCTTTGGAAAAGGGCACCCTATGAGGACATTGTCTATTTCTACTGTGGAGCTTTTCAAGGGCACCAAGGCAATGACCAGGGGGCATGGAGGCAATCGCCTCCGTTGCCCCCGTGATGAAGTGTAGGCCTTAGGAAAGAACCACCGACTCATGTTTGATATCAAATCATCAACACTCTGATGAGTTGACGGGTACCTCAATGGTTCACGTTACGATGCAATAAAAATGTTGTCCATGATAATAATTGACATATAATTACAGATGGGGGTGGTACAATCTGTCACTGTTTAAGGGCGCAGATGTTTTCTGTTTATTTCCCATAATGACTCCAGAATCGAAACATCTTGCAAAGAAGGGGGTCGGTGTGAGTGGGGATCTTTGACGTCATTCGCTGGTTAAAAAACACGGCGCCAACATTTTCATGACTAACGCGTCTGAAGCTGGACAATCTCATGCTATTTTCCGTTTTATAAATCCAGACAACTATGACACCCCCCAAAAACACCCACAACTGAAAACATGAAACCCAAAACAAAGACATCAAAAACTGAAACATGAACCCCCCCCCCAAAAAAAAACCCCAAAACCTTCCAAAACTGAAAACATAACCCAAAACAAAAACACAAAAAACTGAAAACATGAAACCCAAAACAACCCAAACTTTAAACATAAAACCCAAAACAAAAAACATCCAAACTTAAAATTATCAGCAACAGTTTTTAATTTTGCCAATCAGCCGTTTTGAAGTATCTTAACGCACTGCTGCCCCTCTAAAATTACCACCAGATGATCGAGCCGGGATTGAGCAGAGGGTAAACGTACTATCTTAAAAAACTTCTAAGCCCTTAGCGAGCCCCGTAAGGAATTCAGGGGAAATGGAACATGATTCACCCCCCCAAATTTCACTAGAGTAAAAGTCCCCCTCTACCACTGCCCCCTTCCTAGGGTCCCACGAGAAATAGCGCATTGCACCCCTTCCAATCAATCAATGTACGCATGAACCGCAAACAGATTTTGTGTCTCCCCCAAATAAATTCCATGTTGGAGAGAAAAGAAAAAAAAGGTCGGAGCAACTACAAGAAAATTCAAACCATTTTGATGATTTAGTAAGGTTTGCGGCAACATTTTGTAATGATAATCTCTAAAATGAGTTGGGGTGGTTCTGAAAAGAACCGTTGGTTTCAACTCGACGTTTCGATCAGTATGCTCCACTGATCGTGAGCTCAATTGCCTGCTTTACAGAAGACCATCAGAGCATACTGATTGAAACGTCGAGTTGAAACCAACGGTTCATTTCAGAACCACCCCAACTCATTTTAGAGATTATC
The DNA here is from genome assembly GCF_032118995.1 of Asterias amurensis. Lineage (NCBI taxonomy): Eukaryota > Metazoa > Echinodermata > Asteroidea > Forcipulatida > Asteriidae > Asterias > Asterias amurensis. The sequence goes on along the minus strand of NC_092655.1, from coordinate 5,346,943 downwards.
ATTAGATATTGTTATCGCGAACCATTACAAATTCTGAACTAATTTCTAGTTTTTTTAAGAAGAAAAAAAATCACTAATTACAACCTTTATGGAAATGGACTTCAAGTTTATTTTGATAAGTAGGCCTGGATTTATTGATAAGATATTTTACAATTGCAAATATATATACAAGCCTAGAAGAAACAAATGTTTTGCGCTTCTAAGACCTTCGTTTTAGACTTTTGAGTACATATTTGCTCAGAGACAAACCAAAAACTTTTAAACAGTCAGAAACAAAATCCAAAAAAATTATCACACGTGATCTCTCTATATGTATTATCAATCGTCATAATCATCATAATCACTATCTTCTCCTGCATGGGGTCTGGGATTCGATGTTTGTTTATTCGATTATTTTTCTTCATATGACCGAAGATAGCTTAATGTGATGAGACGTAACTTTACGATGTGTTTACCTTAAACACGAACTAATCGATTTATTGACACTAGCTGTTTATTGGCAACACTTTTCAATCAATAATCTGAGTTCATGAATGGGAAGCAGGAGTATGATAAACTATCATTGCAATCAATAAACATGTCAGTTTATTTTTCTAGTATTGTAAAATACAAACAATAAATGGGGCTTCAAATAGATGCATAGAAGTTTAAAGCTTGAAGGTTCTCACTGGATGGGCTAGTATTCTCACTTGGTATACCCCAACATATGCATAAAAATAACAAACATGAGAAAATTTGGACGTAATTGGTCATCGAAGTTTTAAGGGAATAATGGAAGAATAAAAACACCCTTGTTGCACCATTTGTCTGCTTTCAGATGCCTAAAATGTCTTGAAGTCCTCAAATCTTTATAAGCGAGAAATTACTTCTTTCTCAAAAACTACGTTACTTCAGAGGTAGCCGTTTCTCACAACTAAAATAACTATTAGCACAATAACATACTTGGTAACGAGTAATAGGGAGAGGTTGATGGTATAAAACATTGTGAGAAACGGCTCCCTCTGAAGTGCCGGAGTTTTTGAGAAAGAAGTAATTTTCCACGAATTTGATTTCGAGACCTCAGATTTAGGACTTGAGGTCTTGAAATCAACCATCTAATCGCACACAAATTCGTGTGACTATGGTTATTCTTCTTTCATTATTATGTCGCAACTTCGACGACCAATTGAGCTCAAATTTTCACAGATTTGTTATTTTATGCATATGTTGAGATACACAAACTGTGAAGGCTAGTCTTTGACAATTACCAATAGTGTCCACTGCCTTTAAATCATCAACAGCTCTCCATTGCTCAAACCAGATTTATTTTGGGTAATAACAAAAAGACACCCTTTAAGTGTGGATGTGCTTTAAATAGACTTACAAATCAAACTTTTCATTATCATTGGAATCCAATATTCTCCAGCCATCACTTTAGAAATTGACGGGAAGTTCTTGTTTAGTTTTGACCGTTCGTGTTAATGTATTATTGATCCAATTAAACTAAATCTAATTAGATTTAATATATGAGTAATATCTACTTCTGTAATCCTTTTTATTTTTAATATCCCAGCTTTACAATTCTCAAGACTTAATGGAGGGTGTAAAGTGTCGTCGTAGGGTCAATCTCAATCCCAAGACAGTTTGGCAAGAAGTCATGGGAGTAAACAGCTTGGAAGAAATGAAGGTTTAATTCTAAAACAAGAACTCACCAGGAACTAAAACTTGCTTAGCACAACAAGCCTTCTCTTAGCAAAAAAGTTACCAGCCAGAATGCCATACAGTTACCATTGCTGGTACCGGTACCCCGGTCATTTCTTGCTTAGCCGAGAAACTTGGTAAGCAGAAATTGCGCCCATGTCACAATCTTTCCCTGGCCTGACCTATTGAAGAAATATTGACTAGAGTGGGACTCGAACCAACGACCTCTGTCATTATTATCTTCGTTACGTTGTAAGTTTTAAATTTTGTCATTGTTGTAACCCTTCCCCAGGGTATGTAAATTGAACACATATATTAACATAATCATCAGTGTTGACTTGAAGTTTGACATCCATCGCTACATCATGTTAATCTAAACTCTTCACCAACCATCAACAGCTCCAATCTCATTCTACCACCAGCCATCACTAACATAAATAACGAGAAGTTGAAACAAATGTTGGAAGGTGGCTCAGAATGATAAGCAAAAAAAAGTCTTATGATGACCTATGACCTTGTCCATTGCTTGATACCAGTCACTTCCTGATTGCAACAGCGCAGGGTGTTATTACAAGTGTAATGGTTTTGTCTATTATTTTGAAGTCTTCCTTCTTTTGTCTACACAGTCTGTCTGTTTCCTCTAATGCTTAGTTCTAAATAAGCAATCGTGCTGGAACTATTGAGGGCAATAACAGGATGCTTAAGAATTAAAAGAGGGGCAATCAACTTTGATTTCATAACAACATTCAAGTTATATTAATATATATTGGTTTGTGGTAACACCATGTATGTAACTACTCGCCAGTAGATTTTTCCCGGATTTTTCGGGAGACTTCGTTCGAAAAGAGCTGTACAGTTCTGCCTTTTAACTATACTACCTGGGCGTTCAAGCTACTACCCATTCAAGTAATTAATTTTTGGTTTTACCCATACCTTTTCTAACACCAATCCCGAATTCTGTGAACAGAAAATCATACCACTCAGATGGGATTCGAACCCGCGACCTTTGTAATTCTAGAGCAGTGTCTTTTACCAACTAGACCACCGAGATTGCTCGGTAGCTATAGAGGCAGTTTGAATCTAGTTATGAATTTTGGTTTTACCCTTCCACCGATGTATGTTGGCGCTGAACATCAACATCACATGGATATGACTCGGGCAAGATTGGAACCCACGACCTTTGTAATTCTAGAGCAGCGTCTTACAAACTAGACCACTGAGATTGCCCGGTGGCTTGTGGTAAACAATATTAATATTCGTTATGCCCGATGCAAATTTAACATAAAACCATTTAAGTTATCACAGTAAATTCAGGCATAAGTCAAGATGTTCTCTCCAACAAGTTCAGCTTTAAACCTTTTCGCTAAGCTGTATAAGCAAAAACCTTGCCAAATAAGTGGTTTCCTCAAGTAGTGAGAATGGATTACGAGTCATTCCGTCATAAAATTTGAAATTATGATTCATGGTAATAATTCAATAAACAAACACATGATAAGAATCACTAAAAAACAGCAATAAATCCATAAGTCATGGGTTGAAAATTTCTAGAGGTGCTGGGACTAGTCCTAAAATTCAACATCGAGAAAAGATCCGCGTTCTGCAATAGCCCCTCCCCTTTGCTTTGAACCCTATCTTTGCCAGCCCACATGGATTCCAAAACGAGGTGCCTGGGGCAATAATGATAATCACAAATCAGAGTTCATTACATGCTATTGTTGCTACAGGCGTGGTGATCGCTCCAGACTTCAGTTTAAAGGCACTGGACACCTTTGGCAATATTGCCGAAGACAATTAAAAATATTCTCACTTTGTGTATCCCAAAATATGCCTAAAATTACAAATATATAAAAATGTGGGCTCAATTATTGTTCGTTGAAGTTGCAAGAGAATAATGACAGACAAAACACCCTTGTTGTACACAATGCGTTTGCTTTCAGATGCCTAAAAGGCTTCAGGCCTGAAGTATTTTATTGTTTTAGTGAGGCATTACCAATTTCTCAAAAACTATTCTATGTCAGAGGGAGCCGTTTCTCACAACGTTTTATAAGTATCAACAGCTCTCCATTGTTCATTACCAAGTAAGTTTTTATCCCAACAATTATTTTGAATAATTACCTATAGTGTACTTGTGCCTTTAAGTAAGGCTTACAATGAAGTTGTAACTTAGCAATGTGCTAGCAAGTGATATACAAAGGCATGACCTCCTGCTGGTAGAGAGTACGAGGTGTGAATCGCTCCCGAGCTCTCTACCACCGCGCCATGATGCGGTCCTCCGGGCACGTTCCAACGGCAGGAAGCATCTGGTCGATGATAAGTGCCCGGGTTGATTGTTTTAGCACGAATTGAGGAAATGGCTCCACAAATGCCGTCTCCAACAAGCTTCAGATACTGGTCCAATTGTCGATTTATACTCGACCCAAGGTTATATTAGGTCCATAAGGATGTACATAATACCACTGCGTTCACACCATAACAATTATATTCATATGTGTGAGTGTAAATGCACTATACCTATACATGTACAAGGTTAACCATGAAAGTAAAACAATTAGATTTACTACAATTATTAGTCGTCAAAAGTCTGAATATGGTCATTTGAATTGATGTGGTTACTTTCTGTTGTTCATTCAATCTATGCAATTACGGGTACAAGCTGTGTTGCCATGCCTTTGAGGTAGTATAAGGGAGTCTGTATCTTGTTTGGGCAGTCAAAAAGAAAAGCACAGGAAAATCAACTTTATCTATTAACAGCTGTACCCATTGTGTTCCATTATACAGGTTGATTCAAGAGGTTTCAAGACAGAAAACAACAAACAAAAACAAAGAGCCAACAAAAACAAACAATCAAACAAACAAACAAACAAACACACAAACAAACAAACAAACACGAAGACAAGCAGGAGGTATGTTCGAAACGTCGAGACAAAATCGGCTCTTTTCAGAGCCAACACTCCCTATAAAGAGAATTATTTAAAACACGAAAGTTTACTTTTATTTGTTGTTTATTCTTAAACAAACAAATAACCAAACTTGTTTTTGAGGCCTGGGATGTTAAGTGAAAGAATTCAGAAATTCATCAACAATAATTTAGTTTATTTGTAATACGCTCGAGTTTATCAGCTCATTCTTCCCCTATCTCCATCTGGTTGTCTTGCCATGTACCCCGCCCCCCCCCCTCCCCACACACCACCTACTTGGCTTTCCCAATTCTCAAATTGATAAACTTGAGTGAAATCATAACAGGCCAATCCCAAAGGACCACGAAGATTGAATAATAATAATTTCTGAATAATTTACAACTTTCAGCCAAACCCTGTAATGAATCCACACAAAACCCATGCCAGGCTTGGCCATCCAGTTTATTTTGCAATACAGGAAATATTAAAATAATAGACCAGCCTAACAAGATGGCACATGTACTGTGTGGTTTGACCTTTGACACGTCCCATGATTCCTCGCCCAAGGCGTGATAGACTTGACTTCAAGTCTGAGACTGCGGTTATTTCTCTGCATCAGCCACGAAGAATTCCCCGCAGAGTAGCTATAAGGCGCTCTAACTCGTAATCTCACACCGTAGGCTAATGATGGAGGTTTTCCACAAGAGGGCGCTGTTTCAGTCAATATTGTATCGACTATCAGGACGAATCAAAACCCCGATCACAGACTTGAAACCAAGTCTAAAGGCGTGATCGCAGCGCAGCTTTTGGTGTTGTATTTTCTTGTTTGTGTTATCAAAGCGGAAACATGGAGACGCAGTGATAATAACCGAGTGATCCGGTACTCTGACTGTCCTTCAACTTCAACAACCCTCGTTTAATTTATTGCCGATGTTTCCTTTTAGAAGTATTATTGTTTTGAGTTAGTTCCAAAGGTTGTTTTCCCATCAGTGGGCTGGGCGCATTGTATTTCACTTTCTATATCAGGCAAATTAGACTAATGTTGCGAATGCCGTTTATAACTTTACAGAACTCCTGCACAGTGCAGTATCTAATTGGTTTTCCATTCAGCAGAAATTTAAGGCACTTAATATGGACACGTTTGGTAATTACACAAAATAATTGTTAGCACAAAAACTTACTTTGGGTGACGGGCATGGCTGTTGATAGTATAAAACATTGTGAGAAACGTCTCCCTCCGAAGTAACGTATTTAAAATAAAATAAAAGGTAATTTCTCACTCAAATATTTGAATCTGATGAAAGGCTTGAGGCCTGAAGCGTTTTTTTTTTAAGGCATTTGAAAGCACACAAATTTGAGCAATAAGGGTGTTTTTCCTTTACATCTAAATATTCTCTGACATGACAACTTTGATGGCCAATTGAGTCCAAATTTTCACCGGTTTCATAGACGTTAAATCAATGCTTGTATGAGAATGATTGGCTTTTATATAACCCCTTGTTTAGAGTTTGCCGAGTTCCCTTGACGGGAAGATCATCTACACAACAAATAAACAATCAAACAATCAAACACCCCAAAAAAGAAAGAAACAACAACAGGATGCGGGTGAAATATTCAGGAAGTGATGAAGCATTTACAATGGTCAATGGGAACAGCGACCTCTAGCGTCTAATTTACTTCATCCCGAATTGGAAAGTAAACACTGCATTACACACATGTATCCTGAATGAAATTGTCACAGATAAGATTCTTAACAGAGTTGCACAAGATTAATATGACACTAATTACTTTTTAATATGCCACCCGTTAAAACAAAAGCTTCTAATCTTGATATTAAATTTTGCCTACATGTGGATTTTGGAAGGTCTTAGATCTTTAGATTACGAGGACAGAACTGAAGAAAATTACTTTTGTGTAATTAATCGGTAGTTAATACACTGCATGACTATAAAATAAATGGCCATTGCACGGGATGATTATGATACGTAGCGAGACAGGCAGAATAAATCACCGGGGGTTATGTGCCGATTGCCCGGTGGCTTTCTAGCTATAGACACGCTCGGCGCGATCAAAGTCTTCAGAAATATTCCTTTCTCCAAAACGACCGTACGAATCAGATCAAATATTGCGAGTCGGTTATAAAGATGACCACAGAGTAAGAAACACAACACTCTTTTGAAGCTTTACATGGTGTGGATAAATAAGAAGAAACTATAATTTTTTTTAGTAAACTTGCGGGTACAACCATGTGTCTATCTCTTTTGAGGGAGTTTCGACGTTTCGAGCAGTATTCTCTACTCTTCAGGAGAAGACGAGCACATTGTACTGTTCAAACCGTCGAGACCACACACCGGCTCTTTCTGAGCCAATACACATGGCGGTACCGAAAGTTAACTATTCATTTATGGTTTCTTCCTACAAACAAAACACTGCTTGCTTCAAAACACAATATTGAGAAAACAATCTCAGAAAAAAACTAAATGTTTCAAAACTTCGCTCGGCCCCACCGGTCTCATCCAGGACCTATGGGATGGTCTGACGAGCTTGTACAAACTCTTGCGAAAAAAGTGATAATACAAAATTGGAACGAGCACAAACACAACATGTAGACGCACTATTTTTCATCAGAGTTGCAGACAGAACAAAATTAATACATAGTATAATTTAATACAGCGACCGAACTCAATATTGTTTAGTAATGGGGCAAACAATGGAAAAATATATTTCGAATAGGTTAACACTACAATACAAACCTACCTTTGTATTGCGGTCGAATCTGTCGTAAACAGGAAGAGGTGACCGGGGGTCAGTAGGTCAGAGGTCAACGAGCATGCGTATTGGTTCAGGCTGGAACGAAGTGAATACAAAAAAGAACAATGTTTAAAAGTACTGTATGAGCAGTTAAATTACTCAAAATAACTGTTAGCATAACAACGTACTTGGTAACGAGCAATGGAGAGCTGTTGACGGTATAAAACAATTTAAAAAACGGCTGCCTCTCAAGTATTGTAGTTTTTGAGAAATGAAATTTATCACTGAAATATTAAACGACTTCAGGCCTGAAGCCATTTTTCGGCATCTGGAAGCACACAAGTTTATGCAACAAGGGTGTTATGCTTCATTGTTCTCAGGTTTGTTATTTTATGCGTTTGTTGAGATACACCAAGTGAAAAGGCTGGCATGGTATTTGTCATTTACAAAGGTGTGCAAGAGAATTTATGCAAACTTTTCTGCCACAGTTAGTACAAAATTATGGGTGACGCTCAGGTGAACAAGCGACACAGTAAAATAATACATTGCTTATACGCAATCAATTGCAAAACGATTTAAATTTGAGCCAAGTTTTGTTTTTTTGAGATTTGGTTTTCTTCCACATCTGCAACTAAGAAAAAGTTCCTTCAATTCTACGCAACTGTGCCCATCATGCATCATTTGCCTTTTCTAATAGCTAGCTAGCGCCCTCTTGCGACAGGGATAATTTCAGATCAAATCAAAGTTTGTCTCTCTAAAATGGCATCACTATTTGAACATGAAATTTGGAAAGATCTTATGTTCAGACCAATGGACTTCCTTAGAACACATTCCTGAATCAACACAAAAAGCAGAACCACAGCAAAGTCTGCCAGAATTCTTTCTCAACACGACAGACTGAAATTAATACATTCTCAAAGAAATTGAAACCGCACCTCTTGAATATGTATTTGTAACTGTAGTATATACACTAATTGTACAAAGACTGTGGTGTCGATAATTATTGTTATTGATTAGTCTGGTCTGTGTCATTGTTTGTTTTATGTTTCTTTGTTCTGTTTTTTTTTCCCTTGTCGTCCAAGTCCTTGTCTGTCTCGGGGAAATATACAAAAGCATTATGCTTAAACTTTTTCCCTGCATGATGACTATTATGTTAATTGTTGTAGTTAATTATCTTCAAATTCTATACATTGCGTCTGTCCTTCATTATTATATTCAACGATGTTTGTTTTCTAGTGTATGCTTGAATTGTTATTGTCGACATGAAAATAAATGTTCATTGAATTGAAATCACTGTGATGGTTGATAATAACATAATATCGTGGATGTCCTTAAAAGGCAGTGGACACTATTGGTAATCACTCAAAATAATTTTAAGCATACAAAATTACTTGGTAATGAGCAATATGACAGCTGTTGATAGTATAAAACATTGTGAGAAACAGCTCCCTCTAAAGTGACGTAGATTTTGAGAAGGAAGTAATTTCCTACCAGAATATTTGAACTGATTTCGAGACCTCAGCTGAGGTCACTATATCAAGCATCTGAATCCACGCAACTTGTGCGAGCAAAGGGTGTTTTTCTTCCATTATTCTCTCGCAACTTCATACGACCAATTGAGCTCAAATTGTCACAGATCTGTTATTTTTTGCATATGTTAAGATACACCAAGTGAGAAGACTGGTCTTTGACAATTACCAAAGGTGTCCAGTGCCTTTAAACACAATTAATCGTTGACAAATTTAGGCCAACATCAAGAAAGAGATCATCGCAAATTTTGCCCCAAATCCGAGTCATTCAAAAAGCAATTTGAATTCACATCAACCTACAAAACTCAACGATAAGCATCAACACAAAGTTCCAATTTGATAAGAGAAAATAAATAAACAGTTTCGTTGGTATTCCTAACACTTGAAAACCGAATAATACATTTTGATAAAAAGAGTAGAGAATCAAAACCAGGTCTTTATAGGTTTATGTTTGAAGCTATACTCGTCCAAAGGGCAGATCTATGACTATGGGACGCGCTTAGGACAACAAGAATGGAGCTGTGAGCTAATTAATCTTACATTATCTTGCTTGTCGATAACAATGCCTATATTTTGACCGCCTTTTCCCCCGTATCAACATTACAGTGTACACAACATGTTAGCCAGCCTCCCTGTTTGAGTTTGATTGTATTCAACTGGATTTGATGTAGACTTGATTCAAGTCCCGTTATCTCGTGTGATACCTAAGCATATCATGCCAACCAGCAAACAAGCCGTATACAGTGCACGCTCGCCGTCAAAATGTGGTCCCGAGTATGCGAAACAGCAGAGTATCATAAAACGATGGATTGGGACTTGAGTCAAGTCTAGGTTTAAAGTAACGATCATCTCAAATTCACAACCAATCAATACCTTTTGTGCTTATTGGTGGTGGTGAAGTTTTTGAGTGAACACAGTTTTGGGCGGGCGCCTGAGGGTTGGCGAAAAGGGCACATTTATCATAATCAACGGTGGGATCGTTTCGACATGTCACCGCTGATTGTTTTCATCAAAGTTTAAAGACATTGGACACTTTTGGTAAATTGTCAAAGACCAGTATTCTCACTTGGTGCACTATCCCAGCATTATGCATACAATATAAAATGTTTGAGAACGTGGACTCAATTGGTCATCGAAGTTGCCAGATAACAATGAATACAGAAACCCTTGTTGCACAATTTGGGTGATGTAAGATGCCTAATAAAAAGCTTCATATCTTTTAATATTTGAGTGTGTCTTTTTTTTGTCTTTATCAAAAACTACCATACTTCAGAGGGAGCCGTTTCTCACAATGTTGTATATATCAACAACTCTCCATTGCTCAATACCAAGAATGTTTTTGTTGAGTAATTAATAGTGTCCCGTGCCTTTAATGTCATTGAATAGATCAATCATTCAATAGTTTGGCCTTTGTTCGGTCTAAGACTGGTTGCTGGCGTTGGTTTTAGTGGACGCATTTCCAATCGGCGCCTCCCTGTCCCAAACTTGTAATCATTTATCAAGATAAGTTTCACCTCGATATGTCATATTTCTGTAGTATAAGAGCTACACGAGCATATTATGAAATCATTACAAATCGGTTTGATTTATGGTAAAGCGTTCGATCTCTTGTTTAATCGGTGTAAACTTTCTGCCGATTTGGGTTGACTTGACATTTGCAAATATTATTAGGTAAAATATGCAACAATATGTATTCGGAAATCAATACGAAAACCCCCAACAAATACTAATCGCGCAGTAAAGTTTGAAATGGTCGGGGGATCTGGGGATGCACACCCGTGAAGACAACCACCAGACTGATCAAAACATCGGGTTGTTTAAGGTACAATGTTCTTAAAGAACTCAGCACAATATGATGCCCCCCCTCGTACTCTATGTAATTAAGTGTTTCTGAAAACTCTATCTTCACCCGCTCTCTCACCACTCTACCTTCCACTTTCTCACCACTCTACCTTCCACTCTCTCACCACGTTCCCACCACTGCACCTTCAACTAGTATCTCACCACTCTACCTTCCCCTCTCTCACCACTCTACCCTCTCTTCTCACCACTCTACCTTCCCATATCTCTGACCACTCTACATCCATCTCTCTCACCACTCTACCTTCCACTCTCTCACCACGTTCCCACCACTGTACCTTCAACTAGTATCTCACCACTCTACCTTCCCCTCTCTCACCACGTTCCCACCACTGTACCTTCAACTAGTATCTCACCACTCTACCTTCCCCTCTCTCACCACTCTACCCTCTCTTCTCACCACTCTACCTTCCCATATCTCTGACCACTCTACATCCATCTCTCTCACCACTCTACCTTTCACTTTCTCACCACTCTACCTTCCATCCATCACCACGTTCTCACCACTGTATCTTCCACTAGTATCTCACCACTCTACCCTCTCTTCTCACCACTCTACCTTCCCATCTCTCTCACCACTCTACCTTCCCCTCACTCACCACTCTGCCTCCTCCTATCACCAATCTCTTCCCCCTCACCACCCTACCTCCCTCCCCTTTCTCATCCAACTTTCTCACAACTCTATATTTTCATCTCTAAACAGATACCTCTAACCTCCCCCATTATCTACGAGATCCTGTTTTGTGACTCAACAAGACCGATGACAATTATTAATATTTAATAACCTTCTCTGGGTCTATATACAGACACAATCATCCCAATTAATACTGGTTGCAAAAATACACCCGTTTTCATCAAACAGTCTCCTTGGTTTTCAAATAGGTCCTTGTCAACAAATTAAAGCACAGTCTATTCTTATACTTTTACATAGATATTTTTTGTAACCCACTGATTAGGCGATAGAGGGCGTAGTCTAACTACCTTAAATATTAAACAAATCCTTTAAAGCCATTCACACTCACGGCTGCAATCCCTTGTGGTCTACCTCTAACAAGAGGGCGCACTCACGGACTTACGTGACAACGGAAAAACACCAGTTAGTGACGTGTTATTTATTTATGATTTTTTTTCTTTCTTTCAAATCAAGACCTAGTTCCAAAAGAAACAAATCTACATAGTAAAGAAGATGTACACATGGTGTTACCGCAAATCAATATAAATAGATACATGCAATGCCTCCAAAATGCTTTCGAAACCTGCCTAAAACTCAGAGTAAACCCCTGGTTTTGAAAGAGATAGTAGCTACAAATTATACCACAAATCTGCAACAAAATCAACCGCCCAAAAGCAACATCAAACTCAACATTTTGTATCCTGCGATGATAACATTATACCCACCTTATTGGCGTGGTTATAATTAAACCTACTGAACTAGAAAATTGTTTCTACAGACGGAGGTGTGGAAAGCAGTAGTATGAACATTCAGTACCATTTGACTGCGACATGTACAAATAACCACAGATTGCTTTGCGAAGGGGTCCTTGTAGATAGAGTGCGGCCGTTAAAATATCAGTTGACACCCGGTCAAGATAGGTCGTTCAACGGGAAAGAAGACTCGCTCCTCCGGTAGTGTTGATCTTGCCACATTTGACGTTCACTACACTATTTAGTGGCATGAGACGGACATCACTGACCGTAAGAGCAGGACTTTGTCCTGATTATAACACTACCTCACATCACTTCAACATAACAGGGTTAAAGGCTTTGATAATTTGCTAATTATCTTCAGCAGTCTTTTGATGATGGTGTCATCGCGTGGTGTTTGGTTTTAATGAGTACGGATCATATGAATGGAAGATGAAGTAAGAAAATGTGGAGAAGTATAGAAGTGGATGAGGAAACGGGAATTAAGATATGGCAGGAAGATGTTTTTGTTGTCGAACTTGTTTATATTGTTATGTTTGATCATGTTTGTTACTACTGCTCGTGACGTACGGTATAAAGCACAATGATTTATCTTAAAGGCACTGGACACCTTTGGTAATGTTCAAAGACCAGTATTCTCATTTGCTGTATCCCAACATATGCATATAACGAATCTGTGAAATTTGGACTCAATTGGACAATTGAAGTTTCAAGAGAAGAACGAAGAAGAAGAAAAAAAACCTGGTTTATTAAACACATGTGTGTGCTTCCAGATGCCTAAAAAGACATCAGTCCTGAAGTTTTTCAATATTTGGGTGAGAAATTACCTCATTGTCAAAAACTGCGTTACCCCTGAGGGAGCCGTTTCTCACGATATTTCATACTCTCAACAGCTCTCAAATTCTAGATACCGAGGACTTTTTAATATTAACACTCATTTTGAGTAATACCAATAATAACCAATGCCTTTGAGACGAGTTCTTAGACCATTACCGAATAGTGATTGTGACATCACAATTCGCTCAACAATTAAAATGAAAAAGTTGAGATCAATCTTAGTTCTTTGTAAAATCGGCTCCCCTTGACCCAATGATTTCAAATAATCGGGAAAAGAAAAGTCCATCCGCAACAAAACTTCTTATTTCGTTTAATCTTTTCTTTGATTGTCCTTCTAAAACAAATAAACGCCACAAAAAACTGCTGCAAAAACAAATAACAAGTCTGCTCCCGTTGTTATGATTGATACACTTTCTCATTGCATAGAGTTAGGACACAAGACAATGATTATCGCAGCATGTGGTATAAACCCTTGTTTTTACACATTTCAGCGATTCCATCTGAACAAAGACTTTTGTCACATGATGTCCTTGTTTTTTTTTCTCTCTAGTTGTGTAACTTGTCGTCCCCCATCAACACGCTCTATTCATCGAATCTTCGATCCCGGCATGATCTCTCAACATGCTTGGTAATATTCCATCGTCGTAGGGGAAAATGACTTTTATTCTGCTCGAGGGAAGTACGGGTAATTATAGCGCACACGTGTGGGCCGACCTCCTCTCGGCTTGTATACCATCAAAAAAGGAAAAAATGATCAGATAAAACTTCATCATCAGTCGTTTGTGTATCCCCTTGCCCAGGGCAACCCGTAGTGTATTAACAAATATGCCTCTCCCGTTATGAAGAGATGTAGAGAGAAGAACCATGTTTGTTTCCAATCAGGCAAACACAATGTCATTCAATGAAAGTGCGCAATTTGTGAGACCTTGTAGTTTTGTCTTCAATCTTCAGCCTGTATGTTCGTCTTGTGAGAGCCGCTGGCATTCCTTTTCTCATTGCTTGTTATCTCTCATTTGAACGTAATTACCTGAAATTTTGTCCGAGGATGAAAATAGGTCCAATCTACGGAGCGTGCTTGTTCAGAGAGGAATCCGACTGCTTACCAAATCCTTCCTCCTAATGATGTAGTTTTGTAGTGTAGAGTAATTAGGACATACCGAACTCTTACACCAGTTGGCTTAGTCCTTATAATACACCACTAATTACAACATCTCATAATGCACCATAGTTTAAAAATGGAGCTACCAATATATATATACAACTTAGGAATCTTCTCTAATTATTATATCTATAGGAAAAACGACGAGCACTCTTAATAAAGTAGGCTTGAATAACCAATGTTGGTACTGGAACTGACAGTTGGGCGGATAGCAGACTCAGGCTCCCAACTCACAATCAAGAAACAAACCACAAACCCCTATGACTTTATATGGTTTCAACATCTGCCTGCGATGAATAACCAACCGGGCAACCACTGGCTGATGACTCCACCGAATAAGGCACAAACAATCAAAGGGATATAAAATAGCCCCCATTAAAAAATAAAGCGCATAATTGTGTTGCTACTTTTAGAATACACATAAAGAGTTTTAATCATGAAAACTTACATGTTGCCCGAGGGTTTGGCTGAGCTTAAAGCGGGAGAAGGTCCCCCGGTAAAAAGTTAAATGTCACGGGTCACGTCAATGGAGCCACGTCTCACAAAGATTTATGTCATAATCATTACAAATAGACAACACACGCTGCGGTAATTATTCAAAGTAATCGTTAGCATAAAAACATACTTGCTAACGAGCACTGGAGAGCTGTTGGATAATAAACATTATGAGAAACGGCTCCCTCTGAAGTAACGTAGTTTTTGAGAAAGAGGTACTTTCTCACTCAAAAAACAGAAAACTTCAAGCACCAAGGCCTTTTCATTTGAAAGTTCACAGATGTGTGATTTAAGGGTGTTTTTCTCTTCATTATTCTCTTGGAACTTCGATGGCCAAATCCAATTCAGTAAAAATTTTACCGATTCGTCATTTTTATATATATGCATTATGTTTTCAGCCCGGTTTGGTCTACCCTTATTAAAGGCATAGAATACCTGTTTTTGTTTAACCGGTCGACTGTTTTAATCATATATGTTAATACAAACAAACTAACGTGGCTGTGAAGATTGTTTTCAAAAGGTGGTTACGTTTTTAAGATAGTGCCGAAAATCCGAAGCGAATAAGGCCACGCAGCAAAAAATATATATATAAAAAAAAACCGCTCCTTGTATTCAAAATTGTATTTATAAAAATTGATATATTTTTCCATAACCACTGTACTTCGAAGTGAATAGTCTCTCAGAACGCTTTTACTAACCAAAGCAGCTGTACTTCTAAACAGATATCAGTTAAGTGGCATGAATTTGCGGAGTCGTTACCAAACGTGTGTTCTTAAAGACACTGGACACTACTGGTAATTGTCAAAGACCAGTCTTCTCACTTGATGTATCTCAACATATGCATAAAATAACAAACCTGTGAAAATTCGAGCTCAATCGGTGGTTGAAGTTGCGAAATAATAATGAAGTTATTACACACGAAGTTGTGTTCTTTCATAAGCTTGATTTCGAGACCTCAAGTACTAAACCTGAGGTCTAGAAATCAACTCGTGGAAAATTACTTCTTTCACGAAAACTATGTCACTTCAGAGGGAGCCGTTTCTCACAATGTTTTATACCATCAACCTCGCCCCATTTCTCGTAACCAAGTGAGGTTTATGCTAATAATTATTTTGAGTAATTACTAATAGTATCCACTGCCTTTAAGATCAGGATTACACCCTTTCCAAAGGCTTGAGGAGGTACGGTGACTCCGAAAAGAAATGCTTGCGTAACAAGTTTCTAATATTTTGTATTATTTATGGAAAAATAATCCAGTTGTTTTAACACAGCACTCAACAATTTCCAGACTTCATCACACGCATTCTTTTTGCATGGCGCAAATGTGCGATTTTTATAACACCGATGAGATTTCGTTGCCAACGACCATCGTTAAGAGGGCTCGTGTGAAACGGGCTAATGTGAAAGTCATTTGAGCATTCACACGGTAACCTATTCAGACCTACTGGAAGGGTGAGAAAGAAATACAAATTACCTCTAAATAAGTTCAACAAGGGCGTGTATACGCCACAGTTTTGTAAATATTGATTTTCAGTGATTGTCACAAGAAATCGGTTTGAGAAAGTTTAAGTGAAGATAATGAGTAAATACTATGCTGTGGGAAGAAGAAAACTAAACCCACTTAATTAAGGGTTAGAAATCAATACAAGAAATACAAATTAACCCTTAATAAGTTTTCACACAAAACACGCGTGCACACCAACAGCATTTTGTAGAAAATATTGACTGTCTCAAGAAATGGGTTTGAAAAACTTGAAGTGAAGATAACGAGTAAATAATATGCCGATGGGAAAATCAATTACTATCTAAACCCACTTGAAGGGTGAGAAATCAGTTAAAGATAAATATAAATTACCCCTAAATAAGTTCAACAAAGGGTAGGAAGCAACAGCAGTAAAGTTGTAATAATATTGGTTGTCTCCATAAATTGATTTGAAAAAAGTTGGAGCGAAGATAATGAGCAGTAAATATAAATCCGTATAGAAAGAAAAACTAAACCAACTTTTACAATTGAAAGCGATGGCTCATGGCGCCATTTGGTTGCTGTCTTTTTTTGGCGCCTGGTTTAAGAGGGATCGAGGCCAATGGGTTCAGGGGTTTAAGCTTTGCTAGTTTTCATCTTCTATACCGTTCCCAAAGTCTTCATGGAAAGGCCACCTATAATAAGAGAAAAAGAACCAGCTAAAGACCGGAGTGGCCTCGATGAAGCGCTGATGGTCCCGTTAATTGGATGTTGATAACAATACATGGGATATTCCTCAATGGATAAAGTAAAACTATCAACAATATGCGGGTATCCACAACAGACTCAAATATCAGTAAGTCTGAGTTTTTATATCAAAGATAACCCCATTTGGGGTGCAATATTCAGTACAAACTATTACTGTTGAACTACAGCGAACCCTGTCCCGACAATCAATCAAATGAATTCTCGTTTTTATTATGAAATTTGCAAAGAATCTTTATATATGAAAACGTATTTGTATAAGGCCTACAAGATTTCTATTCCTTTTGCTTTCGTCTATTATTCTCGAACTTTTGACCGGCACCCGAAAAAGACGCCGACATTTTTGGGAACTAAATCAAGGATTTATACAATTGTTAATTTTGTTCCGCTCCTCGCAAAGGATACAAACTATTGAAAACCAACTCTATCTAACCCATTAGATTTAATATGAAGTGCCTGTCATTGTCAACAGCAATTGAAGGATATTTATCGGCGCTACCAACCATACCCTATTGTCTGTTTGAAAGGACCACAGTTTAAACCAGTTATCTCCAACTAATAATTCAATATTATTTGTTAAGATGAGTTATGTTCGGTCTCCTCGGCTGGCACCGGCCAGCCTCCTCGAGCTCCCCCGTCAAATAGTGCTTAGTCTCCCGTGTGTTGACGCCGTGACGCCGCCGCACAATGACCAACCCTTATCGAGTATAGAACTCGATCAGCCGAAGAAACACAACCATTAACGTCTCTTGTTGAGGACTTAGCATCCTATTGTCACGAATCATAACCTCTTTTTTTTCTTAAGGGGAAAGATGAGAAGACCGTCTGAGCCTACATGTCTAGGATTAGGACCCTTACGTCCCCATTGAGTGGTAAGCCTATTGTATTCACCGGTACCGGACTAAATGTTGCCATCGACCTGTTCAACGTTGTTGCTCATTTAGCAGCCCTTAACCCGCCTAGTTAGGGTTCATCAAACATCTGCCTAGGTCACCTGGTGCATCAACCTTGTATAGGGAGAGGCTCAAATTAGTGTCTGGTAGGGGCTGATCAGTTAAAATATCCCATGGGATAGACCTACATGACAACATAGAGACAACCACAGTCAGCACAGACTACAGAAAAACGACAGCTAAATCTCTATTAGTAAGGCTTAAGACCCCGTCTTGAGAGGGGTGCACAAATTAGTCTTCAAAAACCTTATATGTGGATGTGTATTTATTCATATGTTTTTTTACGTCAATCCAGCTTTTTAAAGCACTAGACACATATGGATTGTCAAATACCAGTATTCTCACTTGGTGTATTCCAACGTGCATAAAATAAAAACACTGTAAAATTTTGACACACTCGGTCGACGAAGTTACAAGAGAATAATGAAAGAAAAACACCCTTAATGCACAGTGTGTACTTTAAGATGCATAGACAAGGCTTCAGGCCTGAAGTCTTCTTTAAGAGCGAAACAATTTTTCTCAAAAACTACGTTTCTTTAGAGGGAGCCGTTTCTCACAATGTTTTATTACCATCAGCAACTCTCAATTGCTCGTTACCGAAGTAAGTGTTTATGCTAACAATTATTTTGTGTAATTACTAATGGTGTCCAGTGCCTTTAAAGCCATTGGACCCTTTCGGTAAACAATGTTGTCCAAAGGCCCACACTTCGTGTATTACAACTTATATATAAAATAACAAACCTGTGAAAATTTAGGCTCAATCGGTCATCGGAATCGGGAGAAAATAACGGGGAAAATCCACCCTTGTTCCGCACGTTTCGCCGTGTCATGACATGTGTTTACAATAAAACCCCAATTCTCGACATCGAGAATTGATAATTGTTTTAATGTTTTCTCAAAAAGTAAAGCATTTCGTGGAATAATATTTCAAGAGAAGTCTTTCACCATTACCTTCTGTAAACCCTGTAAGTTATTTGTAAATCTGTGATTTTTATTTTTATTATTTTTATTTTCTTGTGTTCCGAAAGTGTATAATGGCTTTAAGGAAAAGTCTCCCACAAACAATACTTTTTTTATGTGATTATTACTTGACAAATAACTGAAGCCGATACTGATTTTAGAAATCTGAATTGAAATTCAATATTTCAAGATTTGAACAGAGGATCAACAATCCGCGAGAAACTTATACTAATAAACAAAAACATCCAAATATTAAAGAGTGTCTCTACGTTTTAGAAAGGTTTGCGGTAACACCATGTAATGACTATCTCTAATGAGTTGGGGTGGTTCTGAAAAGAACCGTTGGTTTAAACTCGACGTTTCGATCAGTATGCTCTGATCGTCTTCTGGAGAAAGCTGGACTCTGATGCTGCATGCATACTTGGTAATTACTCAAAATAATTTTAAGCATAATACTTGGTTACGAGTAATGGGGAGCTGTTGATATCATATAACATTGTGAGAAACGGCTCCCTCTGAAGTAACATAGTTTTTGAGAAAGAAGTAATTTTTCTACGAATTTGATTTCGAGACCTCAAAATCAGATTTGAGGTCTCAAATCTAGCATCTGAAAGCACACAACTTCGTGACAAGGGTTATTTTTCTTTCATTATTATCTCGCAACTTCGACGACCATTTGAGCTCAGATTTTTACAGGTTTGTTATTTTATGCATATGTTGAGATACACCAAGTGAGAAGACTGGTCTTGGATACTTACCAAAAGTATCCAGTGTCTTTAAGCTGACAAAATAGATATACCAGAGATGTTCGAATTAGTCATCCAAACTGCACATGACGAAAACAAGAGGGGAATGTTTGATAATTGCATTTACTTCAAGTTGGTTCCAATCTTTATACACTCGGTACCCACAGATAATATTTTCGCGTCAGTTTTATTCCCTTCGTTAATTCAATTCCATCATCACATTGCACTCCCAGTTTATTGACATAAAACAGACAAGATTTAGGACAACTAAAGAAGCTCCCAAAAAAACTCTCACAAATAAGATGAGATTAGATCTTCCAAAAAGGGATGAATAATCGCAGAAAGCGACTTGATAAACATGGTTTTTGTCTTAACCCATCATTCACTACAGCGTCGCTCTAACTGGACCCGTTGGACGCGATGTATGCACGGGGCGACGTCCACGCGGGGACCGCTAACTACGTCTGTCGCTACCCACAGTAAGTTAATGGCATTTGAATTATAGCGTTACCAAGACAAATTGGATTCTCCTTACATGGTAGTCGTCGCCAAAGAAACGAAGTTTGACCAAAGTAAGAAATGATCACACACTTAAATTCAACTATGTCATCGTCTTCCATCCTGCATTGCCTATAAGGCTAATTAGGTCCACATCAAATTATAGCTAGGGATTCTGCCGATTTCTTGGCACATGATGTTTTCTGCAAATTCAAGGGGAATCCTCCTTCAAATTGTACAAACAAAATCTTTAACTGGAAAGTAAAACACCTGAGTGACTGACTGAATTGTTATAAAGAAAGAGGCTAGTTCATACGCAATACAACCAAACAAAATTAAGAGGTTTAAAAACTATATCCTATAAACAAACTTATTTTGTTGACCTGATTCTAAATCACCTATCTTTAAAGGCACTGGATCACATTTGGGAATTGTCGAAGACCAGTCTTCTCACTTGGTGTTAATTTCCAACATGAATACAATAACAAATCTGTAAAAATTTTGACTCAATTGGTCTTAGTTGCAAGAGAATAATGAAAGAAAAAACACCCTTGTTGCACAAATGTGTGTGCTTTCAGAACTCTAAAAAGGGCTTCAGGCCTGAAGTCTGTTAAAAATTGTGTGAGAAATTCCTTTTTAATTTTTTTTTAAAACTGCGTTACTTCAGAGGGAGCCCGGTCTCACAATGTGTTATACTATCAACAGCTCTCCATTGCTCGTTACCACGAAGGTTTATGCTAAAAAGTAATTTTGAGTGTCCAGTGCCTTTAAAACAAGCATAAAAAACACATTTTGTTGACCTAAATTTAAATCACCTAGCTTCAAGTTTACGAACAAAGAACACTATCAAGGAAAGAAGAAAAGAAGACTGCCGTCGATGTCACCAAACTCTTCCAAACTTAGGATTAATCTTAGGACTTAGGACGAGTTCAGTTCCGTATCGGAACTCGATATCTTGTCCTATAACTCGAGATAGGATGCATCCTTGCTTTTCGTAAAATCGGCTGCTGGAACAGCAAGAGCAAAATCAGGCACTAGTTTTGAGTAGCCGAGAGCCTTTTTTGTGTAGGTGCCGTTAAACCACTAGGGACACAAACCAACACCTCTTAATGGATTACTACACACCATATCAGATGATAAAATCTTTTCCGTTTGTCTTCAATTGTCCTCTTAAAAACCTACAAATCCATTACAGTCAAACGATAAATAACAGCAAATTTTTGTATTCGTCTCATGGACAAAGACAGCCATGTTGTTATACATGGGGGAATAACTATAGCATCGATGCAGTTCCAGCGCATAGCGCCATTCGCCTTTACAGATATGTTACAATCGTGAATGCAATAATGTTCTACTTCATTACAACACCCACTAAGTGTGGCAGCTGCGTTCGGTTGGTCTGCCCCATAAATCTTACACTGATTTGAAAGTCGACAATTTTTAATAATACAAAAACAAAAATCAATGGCTCACTTTATAAACGCGGAAAGCAAGCATGACAGAACAAAAGTCAAACCGTGTTTGGCTTATTTTGTTTACCCAAGCACGTAAACAAGTGGAACATTTTAAGAAGTTGGTTTATGGTAACTTCATAGTGGATACAATGCTGATTAAAGGCACTTGACACTGTTGTTAATTACTCAAAATATTTATATACAAATCCTTCTGAAGTAAGAGAAAGAGGTAATTTCTCTTTTCGAGAAACAGAATTTCTCACTAAATATTTGAATCTGAAGAAGACTCAGGCCATGAAGCCCCTTTTCAGGCACCTGAAAGCACACACAATATTGTGCAACAAGGGTGTTTTTCTTTCATTATTTTCCTAGCTATCGTTCACAGATTTGCTACTGGTCTTTGGCAATTACAAAATGTGTTCAGTGCATTCAAGAAACCGACTTCATAATTATTACTGATTATAGTGGTAGAATTACTCTCCCGTTTGCTGTGCCTAAAACCGTAGTTTTGCCGAGAGTATACACCACTTTATCTGGTCTAGTTATTGTCAACAACATTCAGTGTTCTTTACCCCTATTCACTTATTTGTATTGACGCTTTTGATTGACTGAACTGTTCAAGTCTTTCCCAATGATCCATCTAGTAATCAATCAATATTTTATGATTGGCAGACACTGGCCCTACACCATGCAATAATACGGCAGACTGGATAGCACAGTCAGCATGGCGTCCATAACAACAAAACTACCCAACGAATAAGTTTCAAGCTCAACAAGGCCTTTCTGGTTGACAGTTCACAAGCGTCTATACATGCTCATCTATCCTTTGTCAGAATCCCATTTTTTTATTTTTGTGTCAAGATTTAGTAGAGCGGTGTGGGTATAGTCAAGCGGGCGCGACGCCAAAACCAGGCCGTCATAGAAGGCTCAGCGAGCCGCGACGAGTTGTGTTTAACAACCGAGCTGCCTTGCTTGACCCATTTGTCTGGATTTTTCAGCAGGTTTTTCTCCCCCCCCCCCTAGCTAAATAGCTGGGTGACGGATTGGTTAGGGCGGGCTCACTGACACACCGAGAATCTGGCTGTCCCACCGAGCAGCTAGTAGGGGTTGATGACCGTTGGATCTCGAATCCAGACGGCATGTTGCAGCCCCCACCAGCAAACCAGACAAACTATCACACCTTACGAGAGAGTCATCAGAGAGCGGGCTGGTCATCATCAACACATACGGGAAGGTGTGAAGTTATGACGGTTGACACATGATGCTTTTAAACCGGCAAGAAAATACGGTTGATGAGTTTCAATACTGTTAATATCTTGTATGACACCATTCCTATTGTATCGAAGCGTTATTTGAAATCCGTTTACAGTTCGCTATAATAAAACGATCTAATGTGCTCACCTGAGCAGGGTGAATGGCGGTCAGTTGTTTAAATTACCTAATTACCAAAAAACAATCTTGTAAATAAAAGTACAATGACACCAATTGTAGATAATGATTCCAATAAATCTACGGTGTAAACAACACCTGTTTTCGTTATGAATATTGAGTTTTGAAAACCATGTCAAAATGTATTCACCGCGAAGTCCTTTTGACTGGAAAATATCCGGCCGAAATATCTCTTACAATGGAACATGAAATTCAACATTTCTTTTACAGATTTTAGCTTCCACATTTCCCCTTGATCACACTGAGCGGGTAGGTGCCATTGTGTCGTCACCTCTATTATTGGTAATGCCATACTAAACATTCTGAACATGTGCCCATAAATAATTCGAATCTATACACAACACAGCCAATGCACATGTAAGTCCCAGCTATCAAACTATAATATAACATCTCGTAAACACAATCACTGTTTGATTCGGCAATTCGATTGCAAAACCCTTCACTCCGAAAGCAAAATGATGAATTCCCTGAATGTTTCCTCGGTGTTTCTGGTACACACAACAACAACAGTAATAACAACAACAACAGCAACAAAAACAACAACAATATCAACAACAACAACAATAACATCAACAACGAGAGCAGCAAAAAAAACAAGTAATTGGTGCACTTCTCACTCTGTTATGTCATGTACTTTTGCGAATTGGTGTTGAACTACTTGTCCACAGTAAACCACACACACATACGTGATATAGTGGGGAACCGTTGTCACGTGACAGTTCAAATTTCCAACGGTTAGGTTTTTTAAAATTTGTATTGAAGCACGAGGGAGGTTTAAATCCGTGTGGCTATACATCAAACTTACAGGTCCCCTGCTGCAGCCTACTTCACGAAAAGCTTGGATTAATACTATCGAGTTAGGAAGAGTTACTTGTCCTAACTTAGGATGAGTCAAATTCGTCCATACGTCTTCGGATACGGAACTGAACTCGTCATAAGCCCTAAGATTAATCCTAAGTTAAGAAGAATTTGGTGAAATCGACGGCAGTGCGCGTTGCGTCAAACATTTTCATGGCTGTGGGGGCAGGTGGGCGTGGGCAATGTCTTTAATGGGGGTGGCTATTTAATGCATCGAATCATACATTAAATTTGTATTTATTTTCTATCTCAGGTCCTTGCTTTATGTTATAACATTCATCTGTACATTAACCAACTCGTGTTTATGAGCTTGGCATGTACAATGCTCGTAAACAAACAAACAAACAAACAAACAAACAAACAAACAAACAAACAAACAAACAAACAAACAAACAAACAAACAAACAAACAAACAAACAAACAAACAAACAAACAAACAAACAAACAAACAAACAAACAAACAAACAAACAAACAAACAAACAAACAAACAAACAAACAAACAAACAAACAAACAAACAAACAAACAAACACACACACAAACAAACAAACAAACAAACAAACAAACAAACAAACAAACAAACAAACAAACAAACAAACATACATTACTTGGCAATGTGTCAAGCTATTACCAAAGCATGTTGTTGATTTAATTGCAAACCACAATCCGTTTTGAGCTTGTTATCTTCTCTAAACCAAGCATTGTATTGAGCTGAAGGGTCCATGTTGCCCATCCTATATAGCTCCTACTACGGTTAGAAGCAATTATTACTCGAGCTGTATAGTACCATGTAACAATACTGTCGCGTCTATGATTGGCCCAAAGTCATTTGACACGCCACACGTCTGGGTAAACTGGTCAAACAAGAAAGACATAGCGGGCACTGGGAGGTGATGACCGGGTCCACAACCAGACACAGAGTCGGGATCTCTTGACCACCACTGTTGCTCATCATTGTCTGGGGATGATGAGTGTAATGATGCAATGAAAGAACACCGATCAGTAGTTACAATAGAGGAGACATGAGGGCTATCTGGGCCTACTCTAGTCCATCCAATCCGATTCACATGCTAATACGCTATTCAAACTCTGTATATTGAATGCTCACTTCGTAATGGGGCCACCCCGCCTTCACCGTTTAGCCACCGGGGGACTAGACGCCGAATCTGGGCATCGTCTTCGGAGCGGGACACGGTGCCCTTTCTGGAAAAGGAGATGACAGTCACTCGGACAAAGGACGATTTCTAAACATCTATAGTTTGATTATCTGCTCAGGCAATTTGTGGTAATAGCCTGGCTATAAATCAATACATTTCAAGCTATCTATTTGCTTAATGAAAAAGTTCAATTGATTGCGGAAGAGTGATGAACGTTGTATGCTCAGTTGTGATAAGGCAAAAAGTAGGCGGGGCCAGGATGTACGTCGTCATCTAGGGGCGAGGCTTGACAATGGTTACGTGTACATGTAAGGGTTTTTAAAATATTAATTTATTCATGGGGTGTTTTCGAGACCTTGTCGTTAACAAATCGGTCTTTTCTTTTGGTAAAGTGAATCTGACTTTGTGTTGTAATTGTTTTTATTACGGCACGGTTTTGAACGCACCATTTAACAATGTTTTTGGTTGTTGTCGGCTGCCGTTTTATTGTTGTGTTATTGGCTGGAAATTTCCCTGACAAGTTTCTCTTTAACAAGTGTTTGTGGAGATATGTTACATTTTCATTGTTTATCATATTTATTTTGTAAGTGTTTTGCAATTGAACCATAGGAAAACCACCGTCAAACCATCGAGCAATCTAGTCTATTGCTCCATGGTAAAACTTGAAGATTTATTTTTAAGAAAATTGTTGTTACTTTTAGTAGGATACAAACAACAGTGTTATTGCAGCACGGACTTAATAAAACTCGAATGTGGGACATTTTTTATGGTTCATTCACTTAACTGCCAATCAGTCATCTACATTTCAGTTTCAAATTCGATTAAAATATTTCTCTTTTAAATTAAATTCGATACATTAATCATTAGAACGATAATACATCCCATTTCCAAATAAAAAAAAAAGAGGAAATATTGCCAGTGGCTGAACATGAAGAACTTGTCACGAAAAAGAAACTTATATTGGAATCAATCAAAGTTTAAAAATTGCATGGAAATATTTATATAAAATAAACAAATCAGAAAGCAGCAGAAAAATTGGTAAAGGAGATGCCAGGGGCAGTTAAAACATAAGAGTGTAGAGTTGAGTAGGAGGAGGAGGAGCTAACTGGCTGCAATCCATGCAGTAATCCTATTAGCCTTTCTTCGTATCCAATGACGTGCTATCGTTCCCCACTGTCGCCCATTTAACCTCTGTTGGTATCTTTATTAAAACATTATTATGTGAATAGGTGATCGGCGCCAGCCAGGCTCTACACACCCATACAACTCGTTGTGGATGGGTGCATCTTGACATCATCACGCCCAGAGGGCTAGTTAGAACCATATAGGTTTATAGATTCCCACTACCTATTCACTCTGGGTGTATACATGTGATGCAGTCGGGAGAAATCCATCAGTACTCTCCCTTGATGAGAGGGATGGTCTAAAGCACAGTAGCAAACCAGCGCTTGTTAATTTCCCCATGATTTCTGAAGAGGCCACGTCCCACTTGTCTTTGATGATACAGCCACCACACACACGCATCCTCAGTCGCACAACCAATTAATTGGTCCTTGATAAAGAAGTGCCACAAGCGGACACTCGTGCGCAGAACCCATCTCGGTTAAACCAAGCACAGTCAAGTTAAACTCCACTAAAACAGGCTAGGCTTAAGCGAAACCATCGTCGAGCAAGGAGGCTCCCAGTATTTCCCCGGCTTTAAATGCAACACTACTCGAGAAACACAGACTTTGAAGTTGTATCGAAAAAGAGAAAGATGGAGCGACGGGAGAGTGAATGCAGTACTTCCTTCAGTATTGATAGTATTCTTGCCTCCACATCCTCCAAGTCTCCCTCCGGAGCGGAAGAAAGCCCACCGGCAATTGTATCGAGTCGAGAGTCGCTCCACGATCACCGTGAAATGGAGGAAAGGGGTACCGGGCAGATAGCTGATCTTCCCCGTAGGGATTATCCCTTCGCCCCGGCAGCGGCACCTTTCTCGCCCGGACATTGGTACCCCTGGTTACACGCCAATGCCTTTCTCCACTACGCTTATGAAAGTAAGTACACAAAACACTTTCAGTTTTCGTTAAATTTTGTGTTCAATTAAAAAAAAAAAAAAAAAAAAAAAAAAACACTCTCAAATTATACTTTGAATACGTTTTTAACTTCGATTTCTTTAAGTTTGTGTTAAATTGTTGAGCCTATTATTTGTTTAATTCGTTTGTTATGAATCATAACAAAGTAGGCATATTATCCAGATCCTTTTGAAAAACAAATAATTAACGGTTTAACAAACACAGCGAAATCTTCGTTTATTCAACGATTAAAACATCAACTTCTACAGCAATATCAACAACACCAACAGCAACAACAAGGGATTCTAACTGAAACAAGCTTGCTTTGTCAAAATCGGAGCGTAACTTTCATTAATTTTGTTATTGACAATGTAGAAACGAACGACAGAGAGAATACAAAAACTTGTTTGATACAAACAAATTAAGACGGATTTCGTGACTCGGCTAAAGTTAATAATGAGCAATTACAGTTGCCTTGGATAAATATGGTTTCATTTGGGATTAAAGATTATTGGAAGGTAGGATCTATTTCTATTCTAGTGAATGCTCCTTGAAGACACTTCGAAACAAAGACGAGCTTCTTCACTTCAAAAGGGCACCTCCTCTTCTTAAAAAAAAAAACCCTACAAAATGCTTCTTCCTTTCTTGTGGTTAACTTATATATTATTCTACAAGTTGGTCTCCCAGTTTAGATCAACTCAGTAGAGGTGTTCATTGGACAAGATTTTCAATTTAAGACCAAAAATGAAGACAACCAGAGCACCTGATCGAAACGTCGAGTCGTTAACTACCTGTTCCTTTTAAAGCCAACACAACTCAAAAAGAGCTTTATTCACATGGTAATACCGCAAACCTCTCTTGGTTATACTTCCACCACGTAGAGTTCCAAATTAGCATAAAACTCGGTAACAAGTAATGGGGAGAGGTTGATAGTATAAAACATTGCGAGAAACTGCTCCCTCTAAAGTAACGTAGTTTTCGGGAAAGAAGTAATTTTCTATGAATTTGATTTCGAGACCTCATATTTAGAATTTAAAGTCTCGAAATCAAGCACCTTGAAAGCAAACAACTCCGGGTGACTAGGTGTTTTTTTTTTCTTTCATTATTATCTCGCAGTTTCGACGACCAATTGAGCTAAAATTTCCACAGGTTTCTTATTTTATGCATTGTTGAGATACACCAAGTGAAAAGACTGGTCTTTGACAAGTATCAATAGTGTCCAGTGTCTTTGAAACTAAACAGTTGATTACACAACCCCAAACCAATGATGCCACAAACTGTGTCTTTAAAATGAGTTCGTTTTTTGAACAAGCTCAATAGACTATCTTGAGTAAACTTTCTCAATTCCAGCAATCGAATATAGAATAAATATTAACTTTATATTCTAACCTCAATCAAGAATTGCTTTCATATTTTGAGTTTGTTTGAAACGAAGTTACTTTAAACAGAGAAAATAATAAGAAGAGTAGACCACGATTTCATTCATTATTTTGCAGATAATTGTAACAAATTGATAGAAAAAAAAATCATTTTTTTTACACCAACTTATTTCTCACAAACTAAGTTTTTGTGTTTGTGCCGATAGGCTTCCAACTTCAAGAAAAACACCACAACAATTGTTTGATTTCTTAACCAAATACCGCACATTGTCAAAATGATCGTTTGTGGTTTCAAATAGTCAATAGTTCATCACAAGCAGGCATACTTCTGTTCCGTATGTTTATGGGTATTTCAGAAGCAAAGAATCCGAGTTGCAAAGTTTGAACTTGTTTTAAAGACAGTGGACACTAGTGGTAATTGTCAAAGACCAGTCTTCTCACTTGGTGTATCTCAACAAATGCATAAAATAACAGTTGGTCAATTGCTCAGTTGGTCTTCGAAATAGCGAGATAATAATGAAAGAAAAAACACCCTTGTCATATGAAGTTGTGTGCTTTCAGATGCTTGATTGCGAGACCTCAAAATCTAATTCTGAGGTCTCGAAATAAAATTCGTGGAAAATTACTTCTCCCGTCATTTCAGAAGGAGCCGTTTCCCACAACGTTTTATACTATCAACAGCTCCCCATTACTCGTTACCAAGTAAGGTTTTATGCTAAACATTATTTTGAGTAACTACCAATGGTGTCCATCGCCTTTAACAAGATACATCTTGCATTGACTGAACAACTCATAGCGAACAAAACAAACGTACAAACTATCAGAACTACGATAATCCAATTGGCAAAATGCCCAACAGAAATGAATAGTATAGTTATATTCAACACAAATAACCGCGAAGTGTGTTTACAAAGTTTGCAAACGGATTTTTAAGTCAAACTCGATCATTATTGGTGTCAGTTAACCATACATTGAGAGCAGTCATTAAATATACCCATTTGTAACTTTTACATAACAAAACTTTGTCAACTAAAGCTAATTATCCAACGGTATTATCAACCAAAATTTTTCTTCCTTTTTCTTATTCTTCCTTTTTATTTCTTATTTACTATTTTTTTTTAAAATAAATATATTGTTCAACAAAAACATTTTGCTGTTTTAAGGACGTGTTTTGTATGTGCTCTATTTGATCAATTAGCCTTTTCTACCTTCTGACAACCTTGGACGGAAAAAGCAGTTTACAGAATAAAATAACAAATTCAAATCATCTCATTATTTATTCTTTCAAAAAAAAAAAAATGCTTTAAATTGTGTGTTTCATAGGTTCTTTTGATGTGCTCTATTTGATCAATTAGTCTTTAAGACCTTCTGATACCCTTGAAAGAAAACGCAGTTTAAAATGAATACATTACAATCATCTCAAGTTTCATGTCGATGACTACCTGCTCATTTCTTCTCACTTTTGCTAATTGATTGTTTTCCATTTTTCCACTTTGTCCCCAGGTGCTATGTTACACCAGCCTCATCTGTCCAGACCCTCACCGTCCAGCGCTCCTCAGACCTCCCCTACCCACTCGACTAAATCCAGCAGCCGCTCACAATCACCTAACAAACCCCACAGTCCAGACCCACAGACGGAGGACAGAACAAGCGACGTGGACAGCGATAGTGGGATGATGAAATCAAACAGCGACGGAGGTGACCAGAACCAGCGAAAGAAGAAGAAAAAGACACGCACAGTATTCTCACGTAGTCAGGTATTCCAACTAGAGACAACGTTCGACATGAAGCGTTACCTCTCAAGCTCAGAGCGGGCTGGACTGGCAGCGTCTCTACACCTCACAGAAACTCAAGTCAAGATTTGGTTTCAGAACCGAAGGAACAAATGGAAACGCCAGATCGCCGCTGAACTTGAAGCTGCCAACATGGCGCACGTGGCTCATGCCCAGGTTCAGGCTCAAGCCCAGGCAGCCCAAAGGATGGTTCGAGTCCCTATCTTGTACCATGAGAACGTCACCCCTAGACCCATACAAGGGGAGTCTAATACCTCGGTCTTATCTCGTCATCAAATTCTTCATCAACTTCCCGTCAACTACTCCCCACCCTTCCAACACCTTGCACCATCCGCTCGGAACCCTGTTACGAGTATCGTAACATAACACATAAACATATTCGGATAGTCTTTATTTTGGACGCTATGCGACCTTCAATGTAGTGATTATGGTGTTCACACGTGCAATGTATTAGCAAAACGTTAATATTATTATAAAAACGTTTATTATAAAGTATGTCAAGATATTATGTTATGTGTTATATATATTATTACCAGATGACAAAAGGTGGACGCGTGTATAGGATGATTTGTTTGTATAGTTACTGTATTATCAAAATTTTGAATATTGCCACTTTTAATTATTGTACAATTGGCCTGTTAATAACAAACACAAAGGGTTTTCTTTGGCGTGTCTGATATCTTTAAAATGTTTATGTTAGTGATTTGCGCTTGTCTTTAATTGGTGAAACATTTATACACGAACTGATGCACAATAGGCATAGTATGTTCGTCAATGTCAACTGTTAAAAGTATATCTTTTTCTACCGACGGTTTTCTGACGATAAACTAAATTCTGTCTTTCATGTTGGACATTAAAGTTCATCTATGAGTGTGTTCTTTGTCACAAAACGTCTATGGAATTGATCAGATAAATGCAAACCAGGCCGCGTTTCTCTTTTATTTCAAACCCTTTTCTTTAAAGGCACTGGAAACTTCTGGTAATTGTCAAAGACCAGTTTTCTCAACATCGGTGTCTCAGCATATCTATAAATAACAAATCTGTGACAATTTGAACACAATTGATCATTGAAGTTGCGAGATAATAGGGAAAGAAAAAAAACCCACCATTGTCGCACAAACTTGTTTGCCTTCAGCTGCTTTAAAAAGACTTCAGGCTTGTAGTACTTTCATATTTGAGTGAAAAATTACCTCTTTCTCAAAAACTATACCTGAGAGGGAGCCACTTCTCACAATGTTTTATACTATCAACAGCTCTCCATTGCTCGTTACAAGTAGGTTTTTTTATGCTAACAATTATTTCGATTAATTACCAAAACTGTCCGGTGCCTCTAAGGACAGTGACTTGTCAACATCAGATTGTTGACCAATTTGCACCAAACACCTTTTTTATAAAATGTCTTATTCTAAAACTATTTTCTTCAGAACACTCCAGTGGACGTAATACCGACTTATTGCTTGCAAAATAAATCTAATTTCATCTTTAAAACGGTTCATAATTTCCACCGACATCCCAATTCAAACCAGCGTCTGACTGTCGTCTGCCATTGGTCGAAAGCGAATGTGCTGATCTGATTGGTTAATGCTTATGGAGTTAATTTTATTTATAGATTTTCCCTTGTGCCATTTTTCGGCAATTAGGAGTACAAACTTATGTATTTCTCCAGAAATTGAAATATCCTCAAAACCAAGGTTCTCACGGTGTCATTTTTCGGCAATTGAGCGGACAATCTTATTCTACTTCTCGAGAATTTAAAGTTACTCAAACCAAAACCAACGTTTGTGGATGTAATTATATTTCTAGGCCTTCCCTGCCATTTTTCGGCAAATAAGAGTACAACATAGTTCTAAGAATTTAAAGATCCTCAAACCAAAACCAATGCTTTTTGATGTACTTAAAGACACTGGACACTATTGGTACTTATATGCATAAACTAACAATACCTGTGAAAATTTGAGCTCAATTGGTCGTCGAAGTTGCGTGATAAGAATAAACGAAAAACACCCTTGTCACACGAAGTTGTGTGTTTTCTAAAGCTTGATTTCGAGACCTCAAAATCTAATGCTGAGGTCTCGAAATCAAATTCGTGGAAAATTACTTCTTTCTCGAAAACTACGTTACTTCAGAGGGAGCCGTTTTATACTATCAACCTGTCCCCATAACTCATTACCAAGTAAGGTTTTAAGCCAATAAATATTTTGAACAATTACCAATACAGTCCACTGCCTTAAAATCTACAGGTTTCTCTGTTATTTTTCGGCAACTAAGACAACAATCTAATTATATTTCTTCAGAAATCTATGAACCTTAAACCAAGGAATTGAATTACATATTAATTGAATGGAGTTTGAATTGAATGACTATTTTAACTGAAGAGGCAGTGTCACTTGTGCAGATACGAATGTATGAAAGGGAAATACTGTTTGTTGCCGAAAAATGACCGGGCTGAATTTCACAAAGAATTAAGACTATAGTCTTCTCTCGAGTTAGGACGAGCAATCCTCCTAACTTAGGACTAGCCTTAGGTTTTTAACCATACCTTAAGAGTCACATGACTTGTCACAAGTGAGGACTATCTTAGTGAAATTGACCACAGGAACACTTAGATCATTGTGGTTCGAGAACGGGAGGGCATAATGAATGTTCTTAAACGGTTAAACCCTTTCAAAATCAAGATTTGAAGATCACTCTAGCGTTAATCAGTAATTTGATTGATTCAGCACCAACATAACTGTGAATCATACCTCTGTTTTCATGCCAGTCAGAGATATGTTGAAAAGAGTTGTTCTAATGAATAAAAAAAGAAATGAAAATAGCATGAACAACTTTGTCTTTTTTAATTTTGTAGTAGATTATGTTCTTTTGATAACTTGAATGTCTTGCTTTATACTCTATACTTACGCAGAGCAGATTTTTGAAAATCGGGAGACTTCTCAGTTCAGAAAAGAACTGTCCTGCCTTTTAACTTCCCTGGCGGAAGATAGATAATCGGCCAGGACTATTTCAGCTTTAGATGGCCCGAGTGGTCTTCTTGTTCTTCACTACCGCGGAGTGAGTGCTTAATTGGTCTCGACGTTTCGACTAGCTAGCTCTAGTGATCGCCAGGAGACGTGAAGACGTGTGAGAGATGTAGGTCCATTTACATGGGTTCAGAGGTTTAAAGAAGTTAGTAACTTCAAGTTACGACAGAAGACTTCGTTGCTATCGTGATCTTTAAAAGACAAACAATTCCCCCCTTTAAAAAATAATTGTACCTTTTTTCGCGTTCCGAACGTTTTGTCTCGCCAAAACAATGTTCCCTGTGTCACAGCAATGGTTGTTGCGTGTAAATTAGCACTCACTAAATAAGACCAGACTATTCTTGTGTCCTGCCTAATTTTCCACATTAAACACCCCCCCCCCCCCCCCCTCATCAAATGCTTAATGTTCCAAAATACTCAACAAAGAACTAGTCTCTCAGCCTCTTGAAAACCAATCCTTTAAATTTTGCTAGACAACTAAACTTTTAATTTTTTGCAGTTCAACCGTTCGGGATTTTGCCAATTAGCCCACAAAAAACACTACCGAAAATGTATTTTTTTTCTCCCAAACCAGACTTGCTGCCAGTTTACATGAGGCAGACATACCATTATTTTTCCTGTCTCATTTTCTCCTTATTTCACAGAAGATAAACTATAATATAACCTCCTCACACAATCTTACTTCGTTTTTAATGAAACCGTTATTCCCCCCCCCCAAAAAAAAAAAAAAAAAAAAAATGCAATTCTTACACAAACTCAGAGTCCTAATCATTAACTGATAAGCTATTTTAATTATCAGTCATTTTAGAAGACAGCCTGCAAGATAAAGAAGCCAATAACGGCACCACATCAAAATATAAATATACACCCACAGCTGTATTACTCATAATAATGGCTAATTTGTCGGCTTCTTAAGTGTATTGCATGCACTCGGGTCTCACAAAACCAATTGCTCTCAGTTCCGATGAATCTTTCAAAAGGCAAATACAGACCAACAAAAAACCCAGATGAGTTCGACATCATCGTTGTACCATACATCACTCTGCCAACGCATTTCCTCAACAAGAAAAAACTGCACTTAATCGAGCAGACACACTAGCGATAATGATACATCCGCTGACGGTTTTTTTTCCCCAGTTGCCCGCGAATCCGGCAGGCATGGAAGTGCTTACGGCACGAGAGGTATAGCTGGTGTTGCCATCCACCTGAGGTACATCAAAGAAACAACGGCAGTAAGGTTGAGATTACCGGTGAAGCGGGCCCCGGAAGACGGACGTTTTACGGGGCTCGTATGACGCGCTCAGATGAAACTTGATCCACGGTAAAGATGCGACTACCGTCCGGACGGTTGCGAGAGAGAGCGATTAGAAACAAAATGACATATACAGCAGAGTGTTTGGCCAATTTGCTGGTTTTATCTCCTGTTTTTATTTTTTTATTTGGTGAAAAACAATCTCGTATGATATTTTTGTTTTACCGTCGATTATTATTACAAAACCAAATTAGCCAAAAGGAATATTAAATGTGGATCTAGTAGGCCTGAATAAACTGTCTATTTAAGAAAGAATCGTTTGTTATTATTGATTGCAAATGGAAGAAAATTAACCCCACATCTTTTTATCTATTTACAGATCTGTAAATAAAACTAATATTGGTACGAGCCAGTAATAACAAACTGTGAAAGACCAAAAGGCAATATTGATATACTTGTTTGTTTTTAGGGGGAAAGGGGGGGGGGCACGTTGGTGTTATTGTGGGGGGGGGGGGCACTTCTGACCAATTAAAACCGTATTATGCCTTCGAATTTGTTTTGACACAAATAATGGTGATTGGTGATTGGCACGCCACTTTTTACCAGTCTTATGGGTCATCGTCTAAAATAGTTTTATTTGACAGTCTGACGATGGAGGTATACCAAACAAAATTCAGCGTGAAAATAGAGAACACAAACATTGAAAGAGACGACAATTTTTCTAGTCATTTTGAATCTCAAAGCCCCCAGATTTCCGGGGGGGGGGGGCCTTACGTCACTGGGCAGGTGCGCACTTAAGGATTTTCTCCGAAGATTTGTAGAGCTGTTCCAGTTTTCGTCATTTTGCGGACTTGATATTCGAAACGAATGTACAAAAATTGTCCTTAGTGGCCATCTTGCTTTTCTTGCTCGAAAAGAGGTTGATGTTCTAAATAGTCTGGTATCAAAACTTAATCCAAATACCAATGAGTGTTGTCTTCAATACAGTACTCATTGGAACCTGACTATATCTTAGAAGTGAACGCTTAGGCCGCCCCAGAATTAGCGGCTACAGCTTGGGCTAGATTTCCGCGTCATCATGCGTTGAGGTATAGGACGTCATTAGCAACGCCCTTAGCAACAGCCGCAGCCATTTATGGTAATGCCAAGTTGGATACGGCCTCAAACTAAAAATGCATTATGTCATAGCAAAGTCAAATTCTTGATAATACTCAATGTTTACGAGTCTTCATGACTGAACCAAACAGCTACAGAGCATGGCTAGCATAATTTCTATAAATGACTGCTTGACGTATTTGGACAAATCGTTCCCCAGTTTCCATTCCTTTCGTTGATGAGTTTTGTTTTTAAGGTCTCTGAAAATAAGTTTTTAGTTTCTAGAAATAAATAAAGATTGTGATAATTAGGCCGCAAGTAAGCAGATGAAATATTCGTCTTCATGGGCACAATTAATTTCAACTGTGATTTAGTTTTACGTATATTGCCAGCCATACATTGGTTGACCTCATTAAAGTACTATAAATAAATAAATTAATAAATAAATAAATAAATAAATAAATAAAAGAACCCCCAGAATATTGTTGATTTCATGAAAACGGCAAAAAGTAAACGACTGGAGAAGGTTTTATAATTGGATGAGCTGAAAAACGGCGAAGGCCAACATACAAGCTCGATCAACAAAACCCAAAACACAACGTCATGCGAATCGTTGTGTAAACATAAGTTGCTATTCACACAACAGCAATTTAACTAGGGTCCCTTGCTTAATTTTAGCATGGTTGTAAAATGTAGCA
This sequence comes from Asterias amurensis, assembly GCF_032118995.1. NCBI lineage: Eukaryota > Metazoa > Echinodermata > Asteroidea > Forcipulatida > Asteriidae > Asterias > Asterias amurensis. The sequence continues at coordinate 5,310,715 of NC_092655.1, read as the reverse complement.
ATATACGTGTGGCAAGATTTTGCAATTAGAGAACTTGGACTAGAAACCAACAATATCCTTTCACACAAGGTAAATTTTGTAAGATTTAAAGCCATTGGACACTTTCGGTAAACAGTATTGTCCAAGACCCACACTTCATGTATCACAACTTATATATATAAATAACAAACCTGTGAAAATTTAGGCTCAATTGGTCATCGGAGTCGGGAGAAAATAACGGGAAAACCAACCCTTGTTTCCGCACGTTTCGCCGTGTCATGACATGTGTTTAAAATAAATCCGTAATTATCGCTATCGAGAATTGATATTGCCGTTGTCTCAAAAAGTAAATTACTTCATGGAATAATATTTCAAGTGAAGTCTTTCACCATTACCTTCTGTAAACCCTGTAAGTTATTTGTTAATCTGTGAACTTTAAAAGAATTCTGTTCCGAAATGTACAATGGCTTTAACAACCTTGCTGTAATTTAGCAAGGGAACCTTGCTAAATTGCTCTCGTGTGAAAGTAGCTTATAGTATCCATGTCCTAAAACAAACTGAACGCTATATACATATAATAGACGACTTAATGCTCAACTGATTGGTTTAAACTCACCACTCTTTATCGCGCATGCAACTCATTAAGCAAACAAGCAAGCTAGCCGCCTGTTTGTCAATAGAGCTATACATTTTACTTTCTCTTTTATTTCTGACAGATGACTATTAAGACTATGATTTTTAAGTGATATTGCCAATAATTAGTCAGATACCAGTCCCTAACTCATGTGTTTACCGTTGCGAATCGTGTGAAATTAATTTCATGGATTATGGCTCGGTTGGTTAATGACTAGCAGTCCGCGATCAATATCAATTTGTCTCCCAGTTGTTGCTGAGAACGCTGCCGTGTATCGAGCCCCGGTCCCCGCCCGGTAAAGCTCTGGGAGAGGTCGAGGCACTTTATTGCTTAATTTGCCGTGCGGCTAATCAGTATTGGTAATTCCAACAATAGTCATTTTTCTCTGACAGACTGCTTTGTTTCAATTAGGAGTTAATTGTTACACTGAAAGACGACTAATGCTCGCTGATCGCGTCTAGATCGGGTTATGTTGGCATTGATCATTAAGTAGGGACGAAGGGGATAGGACTAATAATAACACATGGTAGATCAGTTGAGTTCTTTGTTAAGTAATGTTAAATCAAACCTAAATGTCCTTTCTCCTTTTATTTGTTAACCAGTGTACTTAGTGTACGTATAGTGCCTTTTTAGTCAATTTAATTAAGTGCTTTGTTTTGTTTAAGTTTGTTGTATTTTTCTAATGAATTTTGTTTAGATTGTTTGTTTAAAGATTTGACGCATTTCAATAAACTGATTGTGATGTCTTTTTATATTTTTGAAATAATGAATACTTATACCATTAAATAAAAAAACACCAAAAAAGCTACAGCAAGGGGTTCACAACACTAAAATAAACCCCCAAAAGATAAGGGATAATTGTTATTTAGAAATGCTCGATAAATAACTAAAGTCTCTCAGCCTCTTGAAAACCAAACAAATACAAACCCTTTTTTTTTTTTCAATTTCTGGCAGGTCAGCCGTTTGGATTTGTGGCTAATTGGCCCATAAAAAAAATCCTACGAAAATGTGCTTTTTCCCAAACCGACTTACTGCCAATTTTATTGAGGCACTTCTCAAAATCTCAAGCCCCCAAATAGGAACCAATTTAAGGCATAAGACTCCAAATCTCCTCACAAGAACAAAACACAGAGCCCTGGTTCGGATACACACAATCTATATTTTATGACCGCCCCCCGCCCCCCCCCCCCCCCAAAAAAAAGTTATAATAACTGTTGGTGAACTTAAATTTATCATAGCTTGGCACATGAGATTTTGTATACTCAGTGTGGTGCCCACATCAGTCAGTTAAACTCGTATCAAAAATAGCAAAATACAAAATGTCTGCCCGTTATCATCAACTTGAACGACACTAACAAGACCAAGCCCACGAACAACAAGAACATCGACAGCAACAATATCAGCAGCAGCAGCATTTCAAATTATTAACATTTGATTAAAGTTTACCCAGCACAATGGCTTAAGCAGACGGTTTAAATAATAGTTAAAATGTTACATGAATGTGTATTAGCAGCTAGGCTGCATGGTTGTGCCTGCCGCACATAAACCTTCTCAAAACCGCATATCCTGCGTTCAGTTTAAGGCCCTTTTTCCTCCTTTATTCTGACAAGAAAAAGAGGGTATTATGTTTTGGTCATGATAATACCCAACCCGAAGAGTATAAACTTTCGCCGATAAAAGATTTCATCTTGGAATTGGCGTTTAAATGGGATCCTATTCCCTCTAATTATTTTTCCAATTTGGCCAGAATGTGGCTGATTCCCAAGCTCGTAATACTGCCCTTACCACGTCGATTACCCAGTCAGATATTCTATTTCACTTTGTCATGTACGTACAAAAGTCATCATCATCTTCCATCAAGAACACCCCCCGGCTATGTCAAATCATCCCGCCTAGTTTATCTTTCTTCATCACATTTTTTTCTCTCCTCATCCTCCTTTCTATATACTTGAGACGAGCGTCGGTGGTTTTTTTCCCTTGTGCCTGCCTGCCTGCCTGCTTTTCCCTTGAATATAGAACAAGAGACTATGGCATTTCCAACATAAAAAAAAAGTGCAAAATAATTAGAAATGATTAGGGTCCTGTAACGGCGAGATTAGTCCTAACAAGTCTAATGGTAATCACAGCCATTTGAGGCTATTGGTTTCTGTCAGCAGTGCCCGTTGTATTTCCGTATGGGTTCTGAGCTAACTGTACAAACACAACGTCTATCCCTCATGGGGTGTGCTGAACACTAAGCCAGCCACAAATTGACGAGTAAAGTGCGTTTCGGGACCACTCACTCGTCAGCAGTTTGTTCTGAATTACCTCGGGGGGGGGGGGGGGATGAAATTCCATCTACCTGCCCCCCCCCCCTTTTTCCCATGGTGGCGATGAATACAGAGAACCAAAATTATATTCCCGTCCACCGATTGTGTAGATTGATTTGAATCAAACTTGGATTGTCCACACAATTTGCATTCATTATCTGGCAGTATACGATCTACTGTGTGACTCCTGAGTGAGTAATGAAATTGAGTCCAGTATCATAAAAAGACAGATATTGGGTTATGATTATAATTATGATCAATGCCTGTGATATTGCTGGAATGAGTCGATTTTTAATTTGAAATTTCAACAAGAATATATTATTTGTAATTTAATGAGTGCTTGCATGCTTCACGGGAGCAGCGAGGGCAAATCAAAACTGATTGCCCTGATGCCCATTGAAATTTTCAAATGGAAATCTTCAGTTTCATTGCCCTTTACGAATTCACTGGTGACGAGTTCCGAACAAATTATGAAACATTCTATATCTGTACAGATATTCTCAATAATTCAAAGTTGCCTCATCACAGGCAATTTTGGACGAGCAGACATTAAAAAATAAAATATAAAAAAACGGTAAAAATTAAGATGGGTTTCTATCGAAAGTAGATGGTAGTTTAAAAAATCAAATTAGCTCACAACGCCATCAATGGTAACTCACCCATTTATCAACAAGACCTATTTTCCCGTACGGCTTCAAGGCAATGTTTTTTTCTGGTAAAATAGTTAAATGCAGAGAGTAAAGGGTTGTGTGTGCCTCCAGTGAGGACTGAGAAAGGCAAACAGAAGGATTTCTTACGAAGGTTCCCTTTTATGGAGCGGTTTGCCTGAGAGATTGCGTAATGACCCAACCTTGACTTCATTCACTTCTAGGTACTGTCGATTACGGAGTCATCGATTTATTTTGCATAATTGGTTTTTGTAACATTTTTTCTCTCTGATTTTGTGGTATAGAGTGCTGTTGTTACTTTTGTGAGGTTTGTTCTTTATACATGTGCATTTGTTTATCTCTTGTTCTGCGTTTTGCTTTTTCTACAGGGCCCCCAGAGAGAACAGTGTTTCACACTGATAGGGCTACCCTGTAAATAATGACGCTATCACCTTACTCCCTGACAACAGCAACGTCACTCCGCAGAAAAAAAAACCCCAAAACAAAACCATTTTGCTTCTTGGTAAAAAAAAAGCCAAGTTCATTTAAAGACACAATTGGAACTTCAATGACGTCTTGCATGGTCTTCGAAACCAGTCACATTGAATAACTTCTAAAAAAAAAACTAAAAAAAACCCATTTTGGTTCTTGGTAAAAAAGAAGAAGCCAAGTTTATTTAAAGACACAATTGGAACTTCAATGACGTCTTGCATTGTCTTCGAAACCAGTCACATTGAATAACTTCTAAAAAAAAAAAAAAAAAAAAAAACATTTTGCTTCTTGGTAAAAAAAAAAAGCCAAGTTGTTTTAAAGACACAATTGGAACTTCAATGACGTCTCGCATGGTCTTCGAAACCAGTCACATTTAATAACTTCTGAAGATATTATGAGTTACGTATAAACACCCCTTGACGGCAGTGGACACTGTTGGTAATACTCAAAGTAATTGTTAGCAATCATAAAACCTTACTTGGTACTGAGTAATGGGGAGCTGTAAAAAAACATTGTGAGAAACGACTCCCTCTGCAGACGTAGTTTTTCGATAAAGAAGTAATTTTCCACGGATATGATTTCAAGACCTCAGAATAAGATTTTGTGGTCTCTAAATCAAACATCTCAAAGTACACAAATTCGTGTGACAAGGGTGTTTTTTTCTTTCGTTCTTATCTCGCAACGCCGACGACCAATTGAGTTCAAATTGTCACAGGTTTGTTATTTTATGCATAATGTTGAGATACATCAAGTGAGAAGACTGGTCTTTGACAATTAGCAATAGTGTCCAGTGTCTTTAATGGGAGTTTTTTTGGGGCACCCACCATCCTATACCACCAGTAAGCTTGAACGACAAGTGACAAGACCGTGGGTGATGCATGAAGAGAGTGACCCATCGCCATTCTACCTTGGCTACCATCAGCAAGACTGTGGGTTATATTATAGGAGTAGACCCATCCCACTTCTACCACTATGAAGCTTTTACTTGGTAAGCACCATGATCAAGACTACGGGTTATATTATACGATGATTACGAGTAGACCCATCACAATTCTACCGTATTGGCCACCACCACCAGCAAGACTGAATGTAAGAGTAAACCCATCCCACTTCTACCACTATGAAGCTTTTACTTGGTAAGCACCATCAGCAAGACTACGGGTAATAATGGAAAGATGGTCTCATCTCAATCAGTTAGATTGCTTCCCAATCGCACTCCTCCGAAGGCCTCCAGCAGATGACAACACCACCGGTCTTCACATGACAGGCAACCGTTAAGAAACGAGCACATATTAACGGCTTTGACAGCAATCTTGCTAAACTAGGGTTGCTGGGCTCAACCGATCCACTCTCCCTCCTTCTCTCCGCAGTCAAATAGCAATTTGGGAAAGAGACAGTAAAAAAAAAAAAAGCAATTTCTTATTTGCGAATTGAGAGACACACGGCTTCTATGTGATAGCTTGAGGAGTAATGAGAGCATTTGATACAAACATGCATTAAGTTTAAGAATAGAAACAAAGAAATGGCCGTCAGCGGGTATAGGTTATGGATATTGCTTATACAGCTAATGAGGCAAGTCTTAAAAGCTCTGGCAATATGACCCTAGGACCACTCAGAGGTGCTTTCCTCTTGTAGGAAGGAAAGAAGATATTAATCTTACAACAAAAACTGTTTACTCTCTAAATGTAAAAGAGTGAAAAACACCACTCTTTACATTTCGAGTTGTCCCTCATGTGGCTCTTTAAAAAGAGTGGTGATAATTTCACTCTTTTAGAGGGGGTTTCACTCAGAGTGAAACATCACTCTAAAAAATGCAAACTTCAATCTCAAAGAGTGGAAGACCACTCGAAAAAGAGTTGTCCTTCATATGGCTCTTGAAAGAGTGCCTTTTCACTCTTTTGCATTTAGCAAGAAGTATTGACTTCAACACGAAGAAAATGCCATTTGACAACTAATAGGTATATTAATAACTAAAATCCATTTGTAAATAAAACGTAAAATAATCAAATCTCGTTTTGTAACGACTAGGTTGAACAACAAAAACAAACAAACAAACAAACAAACAAACAAACAAACAAACAAACAAACAAACAAACAAACAAACAAACAAACAAACAAACAAACAAACAAACAAACAAACAAACAAACAAACAAACAAACAAACAAACAAACAAACAAACAAACAAACAAACAAACAAACAAACAAACAAACAAACAAACAAACAAACAAACCAATAAACAAACAAACAAACAAACAAACAAACAAACAAACAAACAAACAAACAAACAAACAACAACCCAACAAAAAAAAACACAAATAAGGCAATGACTCAGAGTTTATGTAACTTCCACATAATAAACTATAAATATTGTTTTAAGATAACTATAAACGTTTCACTAAAAAAATGTTCAAGTGGGGAAACCACGACTCGAATTTTAAAGGCAGTGGACACTATTGGTAATTACTTAAAATTATTATTATCATCAAACCTTTCTTGATTACAAGTAATAGGGGAAATGTTGATAGTATAAAACATTGCGAGAAACAGCTCCCTCTGAAGTGATCTAGTTTTCGAGAAAGAAGTAGTTTTCCACGAATTTGATTTCGAGACCTAAAGTTTAGAATTTGAGGTCACGAAATCAAGCATCTAAAAGCACACAATTTTGTGTGACCAGGGTGTTTTTTCTTTCATTATCTCGCAACTTCGACAACCAATTGAGCTCAAATGTTCACAGGTTTGTTATTTTATGCATATGTTGAGATACACCAAGTGAGAAGACTGGTCTTTGAAAATTACCAATAGTGTCCACTGTCTTTAAAATAAGGCACTGGACACATTTGGTAACTGTGAAAGACCAGTAGGCCCTATTCTCGCTTGGTGTATCCAAACATATGCGCAAAACAACAAATCTGTGAAAATTTTTCCTAATTGGTCATCGAAGATGCAAGAGAATTATGAAAGAAAAAAACCCAACATTATTGCACAATTAATTTGTCTCCTTCAGAAGATCCTAACAAATGCTTCAGGCCTGGAAGTCTTTTAACATTTGAGTGGGAAACTATACCTCCTTCTCAAAAACTATACCTCACTTCAGAGGTCGCCGTTTTTCAACCATGTTTTATAATTATTACTATCAACAGCTCTCCATTGCTCATTACCAAAGTAAGTTTGGTATGCTAATGATTATTTTGAGTAATGACCAGTAGTGTCCAGTGCTTTTTAATTGGCTTCGGGGAGGTACGACAACAAATCGGTGTGGCCTTCCAATGTTTTAAATAGATGTGCCTATAATCTCGTGGTCTTAAAGACACTGGACACTATTGGTAATTGTCTAAGACCAGTTTTCTCACTTGGTGGATCTCAACATATGCATAAAATAACAAACCTGTGAAAATTTGAGCTCAATTGGTTGTCTAAGTTGAAAGATAATATCGAAAGAAAAAACAACCTTGTCACACGAAGTTGTGTGCTTTCAGATGCTTGATTTCGAGACTTTAATTTCTAAATCTGAGGTCTCGAAATCAAATTCGTGGAAAATTACTTCTTTTTCGAAAACTATGGCACTTCAGAGGGAGCTGTTTCTCACAATGTTTTATACCATCAACCTCTCCCCATTACTCGTCACCAAGTGAGGTTTTATGCTAATGATTATTTTGAGTAATTACAAATAGTGTTCTCTGCCTTTAACTCAGTGGGCGTAACCCAGTGGGTTTTGGACATAACAAGAAATATGCCAATAATTTCAACAGTTGATGGTTCAAACAACATTGAAGGGATGCCATTTGTAAGACGTCTCTACTTTAATGAGGTTCTCCTAACCTAGAGGGACATTGGAAACCAACACTGCTCCGATTTAAAATAGGCAGTGGACACTATTGGTAATTACTCAAAATAATTATTAGCAAAAACAACCTTACTGTTAACGAGTAATGGGGAGCTGTTGATAGTATAAAACGTTGTGAGAAACGGCTCCCTCTGAAGTAATATAGTTTACGAGAAAGAAGTAATTTTCCACGAATTTGATTTCGAGACCTCATAATAAGATTTTGAGGTCTTGAAATCAAGCATCTGAAAGCACACAACTTCGTGTGACAAGGGTGTTTTTTCTTTCATTATTATCTCGCAACTTACCACCAATTGAGCTCAAATTTTTACAGGTTGGTTATGTTGTGCATTTGTGAGATGCACCAACTATGAAGGCTAGTCTATGACAATTACTAATAGTGCCCAGTGTCTTTAATGAGGTTCACCTAATCCTGAGCGACATAGGAAAGCAACAATGATCCGAATCACTAAATTATATGGTTTTGTGTTGGCAGGCAGTAAACAAATACTGATTTCATAGGTTTCATTACTATCTAACATTTGAGTGCTTCTATTCTATTTTTTACCTTTTATTAGAAATATATAAGAGTTCTTAAGGCAAACAAATATATGTTTTTGTTTATTGAGGTTGAGGTACGAGGGGAAGATAACTTATGTAAGTATGAAAGAAACATTATAGGAAACGGACCGTGACATCATTAAATATTGCTACCTTGCAAACTTGAGGTGTTTTTCAGATTTTAATTACTCTCTTTCCGGGAGCGATGGGGACGATACAGGGGAAAAAACCTCTGGATTTCTGCTGATTAGCGAGTAATCAGCGTGATGCACACGGGAAGAAAGCTACTAATCCACGGTAGTGCAAGGCTTCCCCAACGCGGTGATCAATCTATTTATTACGGAACTTCGCTCTCTATAATGATCTACGGCGTGCACTCGTATCAAACGCTGTAGGGCGATTGAATACGAGGATGGCGTGGCCATAAATAAAACATCTCAATATGTTGTATTTAGATGTTTTGTTTATCCTAAAAAATAATAGCTAATTTAAAAATGTCTAAATCGGGAAAGTCGACATATTTATGCAGATTTGTTGTTACGAAAATAAACCGTTCAAGGCGTTGATGAGTATTTTTGGAAAGGTCAAGACACAAACAAGTTGAGTATTTAAGGAGACCAAATTACTCACAAAACACGTTTATCGTGAAGGAACAAACATCATCCCTAAAAAAAAAAGTGTCCAGTGTCTTTAAAATAACTTTATCATAGTGGACATTAAGGCGACGTTTGTGACGAAAATTGATGTTTCAGAAACCAAATTGCACCGTGAAACTTGATTTGTTCAAAAAAACAAATTAATCAAAGAAAAAGTGGGATGCCAACCTACAGTTCAGCCCAGATTTTACGATAAGCTTCAACAGTAAGTCAATTTCTTATTTTCACTTATGAGTATGCGGATGAAAGAAAAGGTCGAACCAAGTCACGGATGTACAATCCCTTTCCCCCAAAATTCGCTGCCAAACAAGCCAACAATTACAGTACTATTAATGAAGCCACAAGAAACGGAGACAAGTTGGCTATCCCCCTAGAACGATGCTACCCATCACCTGGTGGAAGTTGCCTTGAGTCTACACGCATTGGTAGAGAAGGGGGCTGTTGTATATCACTGTTGTATATCACTCTGCCTCGCAAAGCTAGCAATAGAACATCCTCCTTTGTGCGGGAAAAGTTTAGGCAATTCTAGCTACAATAGGGAACAACTTGCGGCAGTTTACCGGGCCATGGCCGGCTCCAAACAGTCTTGCCTCGAACAATACTTTCCACACGTCATTCATAAAAAAAGGGACAAAAAAATGCCGAAGTCAGGCGCAGCACTATGTGTAAGGTTTCGTACACAGTGTGTTTGGGAATCTGAATTGAAGAGTTAAGGCTGATAAATGTATGTCATACTTAGCAGAGAAAGCTGGAACTGTCCATCCATCAAACTTAGATTCTGTGATTGAAAGATGGTAATATATTAGAAGTTTTACGTGTTGGTGTACGTGCTAAATATGTTGTAATGCCACCCCCGCCCTTTAACCTTTAGGCACCGACCCGGGACACTATACATTATCTACAGGTATTTTTTACCATTGATCTGTAGATCATACATTAATATGACATCTGGAAAATGAAGAACAATACACAGTGAATTAAAGAAATTATTGACCTTATGTAGTGGGGTTTATAAACACACGCAAATGGAACTACTGTTCATAGCCGACAGAGAAACGGCTATTACTGAAAGGAAGACAAACTTTACGTGATGAAGAAAAACAGTACAGACAAAGAACAAATTGAAATGAAACTTCACCAGTACAGGAAAAGCAAACAAATGGTCCGCAGTTACTCGTATGTTCAATATAACTTGTAGGCCTACATTTCATTGCTATTAATGACTTTAATTAAAGTTGTTTGGGTTTTTATATATTTTGTTCGTCAAAGGAACATTGTACAATTGAGGAAAGGTTTCACGTGATCTCGTCGATTCTAAACAGGGATGTGATTTTTGAAGGAGGTCCTGATCCCGGCTTTTTATAACGCGGCTCCATGGCGATTTCATCACATGGATTGATTTCACACGACGCAAATTTGCAATTTTATCACCCCGATTCGATTTGGTTGGAAATTACCATCGTTTAGAAAACTCGCGTGAAACGGGCATTAGACCTACTCCTTGCGACCAAAGTCACATGCATAGGATGTCTGCTATTGTATTGTATCCATGACCAACCGATATGACTGATATATGAGAGGAGTGGATACTCGATCTTAAAGGAATACAACACAACTTCTTCTTGGAGAGTGGTCTAGAGGCATCACAAAGGTGATAAATAACCCCAACCCACACTTGATGGGTTTACATTCACTGTCACTCCAACACTGCCTCATTAAGAATCAACTAGATGCCAAACATCTCACACGACATCTTCAAGATGTGATGACGCTTCCAACCAATGAGCCTTCATCTGGCTCTAATAAAGAGAGGAGGTGAGCAGTTAAACGTTAATAAGGCTGAAGAAGAAGTACGAGGGACAAGAAGATAATACCGGCTTCATGGTCCCTGGCTGGCGGGGTCTGAGACGGCAGACAAGACGGTGCGCCACGGCCAGCAGCAGAGACGGGATCATCAGTTGGACTTTTGTCACCGAACAAAAAGATCGACCGACAAGGTCGCCTGCTAAATGTACAAGCGTCTCCGGGTTGAGTTACTTAATCGACCTGCTTACGACTTGGATTGTTTTCCCTTCTACACCGCTAGTAAAACATAAGTGGGTTTAACCTGGGCTAATCTCACCAATCCCTTATGCACTGATCCGCTATTGTACCCTGTGCCGCCATAATGGCCGACAGTCTTGCTACCACTTAAATGGTGATTGTTGTACATGTATTTAATGTTTGTCATTTTTACGGTACAGTCAATTTGTATATCTTCCACAACCTCTCTGCTGGGTTGGTGGAAGGTTACTTTCTCTTTCACCTCGAGGACACTTTTAGGAGATGTGGGGGTGGGGGTGGGGCCTCGCTGGAACGTGTTTCATTACATGTATTGTTCTCTAATCTGCACTTAAGGATTCCAAGTTGCCTCTAAGTAAACGAATGGAATAAAAGACAAAAACAACATCCAGCTTTTCTGTTGCAGAACTCAAGACACTTATCTCGGTATAGGCGACAAGATGAGTTCGTTTAGAATAACATCTTTCATTCTCAATGACTGACACCAATTGGAAAACAACACAGCATTGTGGCCTATTGATTGATAGAAGAAAAAAACACTATATGTTGACATTGGTTCTAACTAATATGATTGGCTGCATATTGCGCCACAACACATTGAAAACCATTTCATATTGCTATGTAAAAGGAGTAGGTCTCATAATTCAAAAGTAGTCCCTCATCCCTTGCAGGTAAAATACTGAATGTTGAAGTGCCTTGATTGTCACTGAGTGGCAGATATGAGCTCTATTATAAAAAGCCACTATTACTGAACAAACATATCGGTTAGGTGAGGTCTTGCGGTAGCACCGGGTGTAAATCTCTTTTTTGAGAAGAGTTGGTTCTGAAAAGAACCGATGGTTGACTCAACGCTTTCTCCTGAAGACGATCAGAGTCTCCTGAAGACGGTCAGAGCATCCTGAAGACGATCAGAGTCTCCTGAAGACGATCAGAGTCTCCGTAAGACGATCAGAGTCTCCTGAAGGACGATCAGAGCATCCTGAAGACGATCAGAGTCTCCGTAAGACGATCAGAGTCTCCTGAAAACGATCGGAGTCTTCTGAGGACGATCAGAGCATCCTGAAGACGATCAGAGCATGCTGATCCTCAGAAAATTTGCACGCGGTGCTACAGCAAACTCCGCCTAACTATACTTACACCATGTCAAGTTTCAGACCCTACTTACTAACGGTAAAATACCAACATCTTTTACGGCACTGAAATCAATGGATTGTTTTAAGTCAATAAATCTTTTTGTTGGTACTTGATGAGTAAACACCTTGAAAGCTAACTGCTTGTCCGATGGAATCACACCAGTACATTCTCTTGAGGGTTGGTACTGGTATGGTCTTGATTCTGAGACTTTTGCAGATGCACGCCGTATCGCCCGCTAGCTTTGCGTAAGTCTATTCTCGCTACCATCACTGGTCAGTCGTCAACCGAAATGAATTCAAGAAAAAAAAAGCGCCCTCTGGCAGTTTATCACGATATGTTTATACGAGTATGATATAATGACGTCTTGGACCAAGACTAGTATTGGAAGGGATGTCGTAATGAGTGAGCATCCAGTCAAAAACAACAAATCAGTACACCTAGTAGTACAAAATAACATTACATGAACAAATAACCAAACATTAAACGTAAGCATAATAAGAAATCCAGAACACATTACAAGTGGAAGAGGAATGCAAAATACAATATCTAAGAAATGATCGAAGGCCCTAAAAAACAAACCATTTACTAAGCTTCTTGTTTACCAAGATGAGTCTTAAGGTGCATTTTTAAGATGGGTTAAAGAATCAGATGATTTTACAAGTGCAGACGATTTGTTCAATAGGCGTGGGGCAGTCTCCCCGGGAATGATTGTATAATTATGGGCTCAATAAGGAGGCGAAAATTGTAAGACCGGAATTTGCTTTGCGAGGGGGTGGGGGGGGGGGGGGGTTGTATGGTTTATTAAAGGCAGTGGACAGTATTGGTAATTGTCAAAGACTAGTATTCACGATTGGTGTATCTCAACATATGCATAAAAGAACAAACCTGTGAAAATTAAAGCTCAATCGGTCATCGAACTGTAAAAATTTCGGTTGTCGAAGTTGCGAGATATTAATGAAAGAAAAAAACACCCTTGTCACACGAATTGTGTGCGTTTAGATGGTTGTTGATGTCGAGACCTCAAGTTCTAAATCTGAGGTCTCGAAATCAAATTCGTGGAAAATTACTGCTTTCTCGAAAACTACGTTACTTCAGATGGAGTCGTTTCTCACAATGTTTTATACCATCAACCTCTCCCCCAACACTCTTCACCAAGAAAGGTTTTATGCTAATAATTGTTTTGAGTAATTACCAATAGTGTCCACTGCCTTTAAGAAGATCATACAATCATAATAACCTAAAAAAAAAAAAAAAGCCCTGCGTCTATTTTAAAGTCAATGTCAGTCAACAAAATAGTTACCGTGGGAAAAAATAATCTAATTCTGGTCTATGATTTGGTTATTCGCCCCCCCCCAGTATATACCTACATTGAAAAAAATGAACAAGTGCGGCCTCTTTTAATCACTTTCACAAAAAGAAACAACTCAACCCACATGAGGGCGCTCTTGTACAAACTTGCAAGGATAGCTGTCTCAGGAATACACAGCTCTGAACACACACATACAGGGCCATATTTTCAAAAGGACCATTAACTATTTAGTGGCAGATCTTGCCTGGTACCCAGAACGTTTTTGTACACGATGACCCATTAATGTTGGCTGCTAGTCAACCAATTATTTGGCCTAGCATGGTGAAGGCACTGAGATGTATGCAAAGTAGCTTTGGTTGACTTTATCATTGCATTAAGTACCAACAACCACAGATATAAGACATTTAATAAGCTAAAGTCCTTCTGTCTACTTGTACTTCAAAAGAATGTCTTTGAAAAATGTAATAATAACAAATTCTTATATAGCGCATTTCACAATAACCGTATCATTGCGCTTTACATTAGTGCCCTGGTCATAGGGCCAATAACATTCCTGTAATGTTTCTCAACTCCTTAGTAAGGGAGTATACAGCACTGAGCTGCCTGTAAGGCGCTTGTGGCTTTTCATTCACAATATCAACCTCTACCCTCGCATTTACCCATTTATACCCCTTGGTGAACAGAAGCAATTTTAGTAAAGTATCTTGGTCAAGGACACAAGTGTCACGACCGGGATTCGAAACCACACTCCGGTGAATCAGCACCAGAACTTGAATTCGATGTAGCCAAAGCGATAGAACAATTCCTAAATCAAGGGATTGTCAATGCATATATGCCCAATATTTAACTGAAAGGAATGTGACTGAGCTTAGCCGCAGCATTAGCCAATTGCTGGTTAATTCTTAATTCAATTCACTAAACTTAGCCAAAGCGATGGCCAGCGCTCCATATTCCCAAATATAGAGATTGTCAATGAGTACGCATACTAAACCCAATTACCAAATCAAGGGACTGTTACTATAGACAACACAGTCTGCCTTAAAGTGCAATGTAAGTTGGATTTGAGTTATGTCTGGTAGTAAACGACTGATAAATGACTTGCTATTCATTTCAGAAACATTTATTTCATGTCAACATCAATCAATACATAGTGTGATAAAAAATTTCACAAAACATATAAAAACTCGTACAAATGAAAAGAAAAGTGAGTCAGTTGATGAACAATAAATAGATGATGCTGCTCAAATGTGAATTCCTCACTCAGACTATAGAGACAGTTGCCGTGCCACATGATTCAGGGCAAGCTTTTGCATAGTTATGTAGGAGACAGCGAATGCCCATCCACAATTCTTAATGAATGTGTTTGGTACAATGCCAGGGTCTGCTCGTGTAAAGCTCGCCCAAACCAATAGTTAGGAAGTTCTTGTACCAGAACTCATTCAAATCTAACTCAATTGGCTTATTTCAAAACAACTTTGGCTGTAACTACAATCCCTTGGGCTAGTGCCAACCACTTCGCAACGTGACAATGAATATTCTCTCACACGCCTGCCCCCCCTTCAATGTTGATGGGAGCGTAGGTCGCGCACCAGAGCCAACATTGAAAGGAGGCACAGGGCCGTGTTGCAGGGGCCCAACAAGATATGGCCGGGATTTTAGGACAATATAACCCTTCGGTACTTAGACGCTGTGTGATGAATAGTGCGAGTAAGGCAACATATGAAATAGCAACATTGGCTTGTTAGTTTATTCCGTTGTTTCACTCTGTGACAGAATACAAATATCTTTAAAAGTGAACAGATTCTAAAAAACAAATCAACATAGTAATACTCACATGACTGGTAGTCTTTGATGTCCCATTATCACGTTTCCATGGTAACGCTTCCTTGAAACACACACATTCTCTACACACATCCTTCTATTTAAGTTATTAATGTTTTTCTGCAACCAGGAAATCCTGAAGAGTCTTGAAGAAGTCTGAAAAGATAAAAAGGAATGCTCATTGGGATCTAACAACAAAGTTTTATTTTCTTACACTTGACATGGCAACATCAATTTTAATGACACTGACATAGAACCTTTTGAAACAAACCACAACAAGTAATTAGTATAGATTAGAATACAACTTAATTGCAATCATGCAGATAAAATGGAGTACTAAAGTTATGCAATCCCGGGGGTGCTGTCTGACATCAGGCCCGCTTTCATGGCTCTGCTTACCATATGGCCTAAGCAAAGAATTGGTACCTATTACGAAAGCAGGGAAGTCCGCTCTTACAAAGTACGTTTCACAGGTTAGCAGGTTTTTTTTGCACACAAGTGCGTGTGCGCACTCCATGTTACTACTAGGCACTCTTTGCTTACACAGCTAGTAGTACAGAAATTGTGTGCTTTTTTGCACAGCAGTTAGCAGAGAATGATGATCATAAGCACATAGTTAGGCGCTAGCCATGAAATTGGGCACTGGTCTGAAGTCTGAATGAAGTAGCTAATTAGCTACTGCTTCCAGCTCAGGAAGCTCCATTTCACACACTTTGTTTGGATAGCTCACTCACTTTACAGCTGTGAGTGTGGGGCCTGCTTACACTGATCAAACTTTCAAAGTCAGAGCAGTTAGCAACTAGCATGGACTTGATGGAGGTATTTGTTGTAGGTGTGGCCATGGTTCGTCCTGTCGTGGCCAACAGTTGACAGACGAACAAAGTTCATAATTTTTCAAGTATACAATCAGAAGAAGGTTAAAGTTATTCTTTTGATGACAACTCAAAAAGAAAACATTAGAAAAGTTACAATGTACAATCGTGACCACAAGAGGGCGTCCTATCACAGCATCAGTGCAGTTTTATGACGACCAAGAAAGTAACTAGTTGTCACGAAAAAGTATTCATTAAATCCGTTTGATTCAGTAAATAAATACCTTGAAGCACTCAGTATACTCTAAATCTCCTCATGTACCGAATAGTTTGTAACAAAATGACAGACTTGGTAGAAACACTGAATAAACTTACCTGTGATTTTAAGCATCGGTGTAACGCTAAACTGACAGTGCAGACAGACAGCAACGTGTGCTCGAGAAGTACTCAGGCCACCACTTGAGGGCGCCATTCACATTGACCGCTGTCAGAAAGTGACGCTGCCCGCCGTACGCGTAGGCCTGTAACTAGATGAGAGGGCATCGATTGCCTCTCTGAGTCCTGAACACTTATCAAACAATCTTTTGAAAATAACTATAATTTCCATGACACGACTACAACTTGTAGGTGTTTCATCACATGCGGTGTTACGAAAGTGAAAATAATGACACTGTCATTGAGTCCTAGTTAATATGTAAGGGATTCTTAATTCAGAGGTTTATGTCAACTTCAGAGATTGATTTCTCTCGTAAAATGTATTGTTAATACTTGATATACGATGAGTTTCTTGATCGAAACTAAAACAGTAGAACAACGTGCAATAGTTCTCAAACTATGCACGCTGTAAGGCCCAATATTTAAATAAAAGAACAACCGGGCAACATGCAATTTAATTTAAAGATAAATATTGGTTGACATTATTTCTGTTCATCATCTTCACAGTGTTTTCTCTTTTGTTTGTTTTGTGGTTTGACGCTGATGAAGTGTAATTCCGGGCAAACATTGGTTCTATTGGAATGGGCCTACCATCTTTATTGTTCAGGGGGGCAACGACAACAGACATACCGGTGTCCTAAGGAAATCTCTCTGGAGATTCTGTCCCGTGGGAATTACACATTAGCATGGGCTGAATTATGAAGGAGGAGGAATCAAAAGAGGGCGCTATCACAAGAAGTAGGCCTCCCCTCACCGTATGGGAAAATAAAATCTCATGTCACACCGGTTCGTTAATCATTTTCACTACAAACAACAGCTGTTGTCAATAACACAAACAGTAGATTGATGAAACTGACTGCTCCCATCTATCGCTTCAAACTACTCCGCCGACATCAAAAGATCAAATAAAATATTGTTTGAAGTTCTGCATCAGATTATTGTCTTGAAAAAAAAGGAAAACAAATGACAATTTATTTTTTTTAATACAAATTTAACCTAGTTATTATAAAGTTAATTTTACCCATACATGCTTTTGATCAAAACCCCAAAAGATTAGACATAATGCGACACAATGGATTACTCAAAATAATTGTTCGTATAAAAACTTACTAGATAACGATTAATGGAGAGCTGTTGATAGTATAAACACATTGTGAGAAACGGCTCCCTCTGAAGCATTTTATTAGGCATCTGAAATCACACAATTTTTGCAACAACAGGGGTGTTTCTCTCCATTATTCTTTTGCAGCTTGCGATGACCAACTGAGTCGAAATCTTCACAGATTCGCTATTTTATGCATATGTTGGGAAACACCAAGTGATAATGCTGGTCTTTGACAATTACAAAACGCGTCCAGTACCTTTAAAAGGACCATTATTTATCATGTTGACATCAACAACTATGAAAAACATCCTGCCGTTATTTAAACTCCGACGTCTCTCGGCCAGCAGCCAGTGTTGTTTGTCAAAAAAATCCCCCTGAAAATTGGCTCCAAATGGGGCGAGGGGTTTAGTCCCGGAGAGGGCTAAGTGGTTACAATATCATCCCTAATCATCGACACAGCAAGAGGCTGCGTTCCCGCCAAACCAGCGCGCGCGGGAGTAATTGGCGCGGTGCAGAGCCAATCATAAGTGTAGTTGGCAAACAAGGGAGTCAAGTTGCATTGTATGGTAGAATTGATCATATCGGAGTTGCTGATTCTTATCCCGTGCCCAGTTTCATAGAGCTGCTTAAGGAGAAAAATAGTGCTCAATTGCTAAGCAAAAGCAAGCATTGAGTGTACACGTAACATGCTATTTTGGCTGGTAACTCCATCCAATCATAAGTGTAGTTGGCAAACAAGGGAGTCAAGTTGCATAGTAAGGAAGAATTGATCATATCAAAGTTGATCATCACATTCTTGAGTCTTATCCTGGGCCGAATTTCATCAGAGACAGTGTACGAGCATTTTTTGCTAAGCAAAAGCAAGCAGGGTAAGCAGGTCACATATTGAACGTGTAACATGCTGGTTAATTTTGGCTGGTTAGCCTATCCATCCAATCACGTCAAACAAGGGAGTTAGTTGCATCGTAGGGCGGTTTCTTGCTGTAGGCAAAAACAAGCAGGACACCAGTCACAGATTGTACATGTAACATGCTATTTTGGCTGGTAACCAATCATAGTAAGCATAACTTTGAAATGTTGGCCCTGGGGTGGATTTCACAAAGGTAGTCCTAACTTAGGACTAGTCCTAGGCAATGCTAAGAGATAGGACCAGTCCTAAGTTAGGATGAGTTACTGGTACTAACTTAGGACTGGTCTTATCTCTTAGCATTGTCCTAACTTAGGACTGGTCCTATCTCTTAGCATTGCCTAGGACTAGTCCTAAGTTAGGACTACCTTTGTGAAATCCACCCCTGGTCCTTGATTGTGCAGAGTAATATCAACCCATACGACGCCCCTCACCATAACCTCGTCCCCTGCCCTGACTGTTGTCTGCTGAATGCAGGGCGTTGAATCTCAAGGGGTTGACAAACACAAACGGGAATACATCATCAGTTGTCTAATCTCTGATTTCGAGGATAACAATCTGGGTTATAAACACGAAACGATCTGGGCCCAATTTCATAAAACCTGTAAGCACAAAAATTTGCTTAGCATGAAATTTCTGCTCTAATAAAAAACAGGATTGTCCAAACAAATTTTCACGTGATTTTCAGAATAAGCAAACAACAGATGAATGCCAGTAACAAGTAATATGCAACAATTTAAAATTTGGTTGGTAATCTTGTCTTTTTTTTTATCGAGGAAGAAATTTCATGCTAAGCAAATTTATGTGCTTACAGGCTTTATGAAATTGGGCCCTGTCATGATGATTTTATTTAGCTATTGGGAACTCGAACGTACGACTTGAAGGACGGAATGAATCTTACAACACCATGCTCTGAACAATTATGCTTACTGTGACAGTAGCTGATGATAAAACATGATTTGTCATTAAGGCACTGGACACCTTAAGATTGTCAAAGACCAGGGCCAAATTTCATAGAGCTGCTAAGCACAAAAATTTGCTTATCATGACATTTCTTCCTTGATAAAAACAGGATTACCATCCAAGTTTCCATTTGTTGGATATTGCTTGTTATTGCTATTCAGCTGTCGTTTGCTTATCCTGAAAATCATGTGGAAGTTTGGTTGGAAATCCTGTTTTTTTTATCAAGGCAAACATTTCATGCTAAGCAAATTTGTGTGCTAAGCAGCTCTATGAAATTGGGCTCAGTACTCTCAATTGGTGTATCCCATTATTGTGCTTATTATAAATCTGTGAAAATTTGGACTCAAATTGGTCATCGCAGTTGCAAGAGAATAATGAAAGAAGAAAAAACTTGTTCCACAATGCGTGCTTTTAAATGCCGAAAAAGGGCTTCAGATCTGAAGTCTTTTCATCATTGTATGAGAAATTACCTCTTTCTCAAAAACTACTACTTACTTCCGAGGGAGTCATTTCTCACAAAGGTTTATAATCAACATCTCTCCATTGCTCGTTTTACCAAGTAAGTTGTTATGTTAAAACTGTTGTTGAGTAAGTACCAAAAGTGTCAAGTGCATTTAATTCAACTGCACAAACGGAAACTTGACAATTTTTGGAATTTTGTTGATTCTAAACATCAGCTGATGGTCGTATCAACAACGATCCAAGGTATAACAACCCAATAGTTTAGCCAAAGCGAGACTTGGATGAAAACAAAGTCTCAATCCTTTTATTTATCTGGACTATTTTATTTGTGTAATAGGCCCTACCCATTCATATCAAAGTTTACTAAAAGGTCGATTGCACTGTCAGATATTGAAGCAGCAAAAACATTGTTTATTGCCGTGAAAGGCAACCTTTCACAAGTTTTGGGTAAACTATGGGGGTTCGATAAACGAATGAGTGGTCTACCTTTGTTTCAAACTGCATCAGCGTGGGCACATGTTGGGGGTCGCTGCACTGTTGGCAACAGACAAACAAGTTCATAAAAACCTCATACGGATGCAAAATAGGCCCCTGTAGCTTTTGTCAACTACGTGTTACAAAATAGTCATCGACAGTTAATGCAGACTCTCAGAGCCCAATTTCATAAAGCTGTTAAGCATAAGAAACACTTTGCTAAGCAAAACAAGAGTCGGGCACCAGCCACAACAATGCAAACTTATGTAATTTGGCTTAGTTTAACCTGAGTTTGCTGAGCAATATTATTTTTTGTTTAGCAACTGTTTGTGCTGACATTGGCTTTATGAAATTGGACCCAGATCATTCAACAAAACACTCTTCTTCGATAGTGTCATTCATGACTGCCCTGAAGTCAGGGCAGTCATGAATGGTGTGGCTGATGGTTTGTGGGCTGCCACACTCACACAAGTTTGAGTAGGCAGCTCAAATTTGTGTTTTGAGTCAAAATACTAACAGTAGCATTGACTTCATGCTAGTCAAAGTCAAGACCAAAGGGTAACTTCTTCAACTCCAATTCAGCCATTGTCCATCTTTCGTGAGTGTACACGGTAACTTCAGGGCCCAACTTCATAAAGCCTTTAAGCACAAAAACTCACTAAATACAGAATAGTATTGCTAAGCAGAGTCAGTTTACCAGCCCAAATTGCATTAAGTTTGCATTTGTGGCTGGTGCCCGATTCAATTTTTGCTTAGCATGTGTCAAGCAGCATTTTCTGCTCAACGGCTTTATGAAATTGGGCCCTGGCCGAACCCTGAGAGCAGGTAGTCTGGCACTTTGCAGTGAACTGTTAAAAAATCGTATGAAGGCTACAGGTATCATACTGCCCATTGATACACCCATCCCCTCCTCGTTCTTTGTGAAAGCGCAACCATAATATTAATCAATCATGACACTTTCATATCCAGCCCGAGGCTTGACCTGTACAAATCATGACATCACGGGGCTTTGTGAATTTTAGTAAGTATTTGCTAAAAATTCGATGAAAAGAATCCTCGACTAAATGCAGCCACATTGATAAAGAAACCACTATTCTCAATAGTTCAAATATCACGAAGTTGCGATTCACACAATCTGGCACCTGCACCGAATACAATGATATTATTTTATTAAAAACAAAATTCAAAACCTGCTTACAGTAAACAGATGTGTAAAAAAAAAGTGTTTCGTAAAATCGTTGATTTACTTTTGACTCGAACAAATATATTGAACTATTTGGTACTTTTTGAATGACACAAAACACAAACGTTCTGATTAACCGAATAATCTTACACGGTTTTAATATACTGGACACTATTGGTAATATTGTCAAAGACCAGTCTTACACTTGGTGTATCTCAACATGTACAGAGGGAGCCGTTTCTCACAATGTTTTATACTATCAACCTCTCCTCATTACTCGTTGCCAAGTAAGGTTTTATGTATTAGTTATTTTTAGTAATTACAAATAGTGTCCGCTGCCTTTAAAGATAAATCAACAAACTTTTCAATTCTTGCTGTGTTGATGTAAACAATTGCACAGTCTAACTATTTCCACAAATTCACCCCGAATACAAGTAAGTTAATACTTTACAATTAAACAGATGCTGCCCGTTCATTTGTTGTTTTGTCATTACATAGCCTTCGAGAAAGACTCTGCCAAGATCGAAACATCCGCCCATTAGCCGCTTATTTGCATTTATACCACAAGCCCTTTTGGTTGGTGAGCCGTTTACAACAGCTTACTCTATTTTCTCAGTTTTATTTTTCAACAAACTTTTTTTTTAATGGAGTCAGTTTAAACTCTGAGACAGATAATAAATCACCTTTTTCTGTCTCAAGCTCCAAGCTCCCAATTTACTCATTCCTATTAGTTTGGGGATTCATGACGTAAATCTCACACTAGACAATGGATACAAATCGAATCTTAACGACACCGACTTAGAGCCCAGCATTGCCTTGCTGTTTATCACCCACCCTTGCCTCACTCTCTCCCAGCCCACGGAAGTGTCTTAACAAATAAGACATTATTATTTATGACTTCAATAAAAGCACAAATTAATACGTCAACCCCGACAGACCTCTCTTAATTTTCTCGCTCCATTTTTCTGATTGCAATAGGGCCCAATTGTAGCAGACCATAATTGGTTTTTAATTGGGTGTTCTTTGCCTTTCTATTGCATGGGGGGGGGGGGGGGGCTTACCGCTTAAATTATACTCATTACATAGGCCTTTGCAACCGGCGAGATGTTAACTTTGTTTTTACTCCTTGATGACGAAACGCCTAATTGTGTTTTCTTCGATCTGATGTAATATAGGAGGCAAGATAATAGCCTGCTAGTGAACTAGGTGGAAATCATTTCCTCTGAGGAATTACTTTTTATTTGACTCATGATTGTTGTTGGCTGCTAATGAGACAAGCGCGATTGTATAATCACCCTTTGATTCATTATACAGTTTTGAGTGATTAATTGCATACGTAGAATGAGTCTGTCTTTTACAGGCATTGTATATCAATAGTGTTCATAATAACCAAATGTAAGATACGACCTGTTCAGGACATGGCCGGCTAGATATTTTCTAATGACATTCTGAACCTAAATTCTTCATGTTTATTCGAGAAAACGTCAACACCTACCGAAATCTATAAAAAACTAAACATACAATATTGTGACAAGAGCGGTATAGAGCGGTCTTAGTCATCAAAGATGGTTACAAAGTGCCGAACAGAGTCTTGAAAACCCCTAAATACAGTTAAACATTATGTCATTGCTCAAATAGGTGAGTTTTCACAGCCTTCTGAGTTAATTTCTTTGCTGTGTGTTCTTAACCATCTTAAATCATAGTCATCTCCTGAAGACGAGCAGAGTTTTCTGTTCGAAACGTCGAGATCCAACACTCAAACTAAAGAGATTTACTCATGGTTGTACCCGCAAGTTTATTGTTTGTTTACAGTTTCTTCCTACATCTTAAATAAGTACATCTTAATGGGTTATTTCTCCTTTAAAGAAGTACATAGGCCTACTTTAATCCAAGCACTTGAATCACTTAAATATTCAAATTGAGAACCCAGTCTCCCCGTAATATCCTCATTACATCCACGCGAAATAACCCATAAAAGTTTCCCTCAATATACAAATCGTTTGTTTTAGGTTTTAAGGGAGCTTGGCTAAAAGGCTATCGGAACGCTCGTAAAACGAACGATCGCTCTGAGCTAACCAGTCGGCAATTCGGCACAAACTGTCGGTGTCTTTGGCCCGAATTAAACCTGCCGGGTTAGCAATTATGGAACTCCGTTGGATGCGAATCTCTCATTATATTGATGTGCCTTTAAAGCTGCAGTTACATGCATGTATGATTTGCTTTTGAAAAGGTACTAATGTATGTTTCCTTAGTTTACGGGCACCCCATATGAGGAAGTTTTAAATTTCTACTGGCGCATTTCAAGGGCACCAAGGCAATGACCAGGGGGTATTGAGGCAATCGCCTCCGTTGCCTCCCTGAAGTATCAGGCTCGAGTCCATGGTAAAGTCAATTCAAATCATCTCTGTGTTTTGAAGTTAAAGGCCACAACTTTGTAAGCCTGTGGGAAGTTAAGTTTATTCCAGTTCTTCACAAATCAACTAAACGTTTTACACAACGCAATAATTTGACATCATCCAAATAAATGATAGCTCCATCTTTAATGACTATTTGTTATTGACTGGAATTAAAATCTAGACCATGCACTGACACAGTGTGGTTATGAATATCATTACATTGTATGAATGTTGACGTGGCCACCATAATCCCCCACCCTTCCCAACCACGCCCCCACCACCATCCTCATCATAGCAACAAACAACTTCTTGCAACAAGACTACACCTTCACCAAAGTTGACTGGCAATCACATCATCTTCAACCATCGAGGTTGCGTCCATTCATCGTGTCATCATGAGAAAGGGCCTGCATGCTTCGTTTTTGAATGCGCAATGGCACCAAGACATTTCTCCTCGGTAAAGGGCACCTTATGAGAAAGCTTCAAATTTCCACTGGATCAATTCAAGGGCACCAAGGCAGTGACCAGGAGGCATGGAAGCAATCGCATGTGATAGTGCTTCAAATGTACTATTTTAAGGATTTATGTTTCTGGCTGTCCGTCATCTATGTTATTCTCATTTCATATTTTAATGATTCGATATTCCCCTCCAACCTTGACTTCACCATGGTCCCTTACAATGAATGTTTCGATCGTGGATTGTTTATTTGTTGTCACCGTGCGTGACTGATTTATTACAAGCTTTCACACGACCAAAGAAACAAACTAACAACCATTGTGCGCTATAACAGTGCATACATCACGGGTAGCCAGCCAACGACTGGTAAATATGTAAAATGGGTAATAGTACCAGTGAAATCAAGTCATTGTATGTTTTCTTGTGCAAACCCGGGTTCTGAACGGCAGGGAAATGTTCGAGTTGCTAGAAACAATACACGGTATAGACTTTAAAAAGGCATTGGAATTTTTTTGGTATCTACTCAAAACAATTGTTAGCATGAGTCCAGACTTCCACAGACTGGTTATTTAGTGCATATTTTGTGTTACATTTTGTGAGAATGCTTGTATTTGGCAATTACGAAAGTCTCCAGTGTCATTAACAATACCTTTGTACTTTCCTTGGGCTCCATAGGACAACGATTTCTGCCCCCCCCCCCCCCCCCCTCACCCGTAAAAAACACCTACCATACCCTTTCCCCTGGACCACAACTTGTGCATGACCCTTTTCAATAAAGCACTTTCTCACTATTTGCACAACAGATATTATTCATCTACCTGTCACTTTAATGACATCGCTTTGAACGATCATCATTTTCGCGCCTCTTGGACCCAAATTGGCCTCGGAGCTAAAAAGTGCCGGGCTTTTGCTTTGTGCTCCCCGGCAGAGGAAACTCATTAAAAACCAGTTTGGAGTTTATTTTCCGGAGTTTTTTTATGACGACCTTCTTTCTTTTATTCTTGGACATGCCGACTTTTTTTTTTTTTTTTTTTTGCCATTTAATCACCGGTGTTACCATCATAAATGGAGAGTATTGGATGCGACAGCCATGTTTGAGAACCAGCGTTTAAAATTCCATTTAGGAGTGATATGATGAAAGCCGGAAACGGAGGTTCTATCCCGTCTAGAAGATTAATGAAGCACAATAATGTGTGTTCTGGCTGCAGCAAGGCACTGTGGAAAAATAAGACTAGATTGGAGCCGTTGCTTGAAGATTCTAATTCTCGCTTATTGGCGTCATCAATTAGGCATTGAAATCAGCAAGTAATGTCCAATTTACGTCCTTATTACCAAAATTAACTGGGCTATATCATCAATATTAGAGAGAGTCAAGTTTAAAAATAGATTGCCATGGCTATACAGTTTCCTTACTCCCAGTCTTAAAGACACTGGACACTATTGGTGTATCTCAGCATATGCATACAGACAAAAACTGTGAAAATTTGAGCGTACAATTGGTCGCCAGAAAAACACCCTTGTCACACGAAGTTGTGTGCTTTCAGGTGCCTGATTTCGAGACCTCAAATCTAATTCGGAGGTCTCGAAATAAGATTCGTGGAAAATTACTTCTTCCTCGAAAACTACATTACTTCAGAGGGAGCCGTTTCTCAAAATGTTTTATACTATCACCAGCTCGATACTCATTACCAAGTAAGGTTTTATGCTAATGATTATTTTGACTGATTACCAATGAAATTCTCGAAGTTATTTGAAGAACAAAAAGGTTTCAAACTCAGATACGAAGATGGCATTGGTTATAGGCACATAGATATATGACAACTCTACACTGCAGAAGAAAAATGAGTAGTCGACTGGTGCCTTGCAAGCCGTGTCTATAATGTCTATAATAGGTGAAAGACGTCAGGGAATCATCAGCATTGTGGTGACGTCAGACCGTGCACTCACAGGGCACAGGCGTTTCTCAGTGGCTACAATTTGTTCGTTTTGTTATGTTCTTTTCCATTGTTTGGCATGTTCCATTTTTCGGCATTCTAAAAAACTTCAGTGAGAACTGACTCGGGTCCAGGTTTCAGGTTTAGGTTTCCGAGGAGGCCTGACCCATATCTGGGTTAAGATAACCCAGATTCTGATCCAAATGATTTCGACTAGAATTCTGCGTCAGTGTAACCCATTTCGGGGTCATCGTAACGCAGATTTCGGGTCATCTGGGTCAGAATCAACGGCATCCGGATCCGGGTCAGTTCTGACCCGCGAGTTTTTTTAAGGGGTGGTGACAATGTAGTCCTGACATTTGTCCTCATAATACCGACGGTTAAAATGAAGGAATCTTGAAAACATGACAAAGACCTTTTTGTCCTTGCACAACCATTTTGATTCCTTGTATCAACCGTGGCTGGGATGTTTCCCCATCAAGCCCCAGTTACTTTGCCTATAATGGTCTTAGTGTTCAATATGGTTGCTTTATTTACAAAAAAAATGATAAAGATTTTGAAGTAGGGCATAGAATGAACAAGGTCAATCTGTGTTGGGACGGATGCAAAAATATAATTTTGAACTAAGCATTTTAGGGAAACATGACTGGAGATCAGGGTAACATCTCTCGGTAACTATACATACACAACTTTCCTGCTAGCTTTCCATTTAAAATAGTGTGTTTGTTAACAAATATTGTGTCCATGAATTCACGTACATCTATAAGAAATCTAATATCATGAAACGACTGCAAAAAAGACTACCAATTGGTAGTACCAATCCTGTGTTATTTCGCAGTATCACATTGAAGTATCCACTTTATTGCCGAGTTGTTCTTCGTCCTGCATTGTTGATGCTTAGCGTGTCTAGTGAGTGTTATAATGGAGTAAATATAAAAAGAGAGCCACCGCGACTTTTCCGCCGTGTTGTCCCGTGAGACTTTATATCCAAGTAAAGCCGCGCGCGAAATTGAGGTCTAACACCGAAATCTCGAATTTCCACGCCGCGCTAAGCTCTCCGCTATGTCCGACACTTGCAAACATCCCTGACGGGCACAGAGTGGAGAAATCTCCCTCTGCTGTTTCTCGGGGTGTTATTGTTACAATTCTAATTTGGTGTTTATCCTCAGTACTGTAGAGAGCGACCGCGAGGGGGGATGGGGCGCGATGATACCTTGACGACAGGCCAGTCAAATACTCCGGAATCAACCATCAGTCCCGGCAGGAGATGCCTCGCTATAGCCCCGGGGCTTGTGCACCACGAAAGCCCCCGTCCTAAGCCACCATTTCGCATATCACCGGGCGCTGCACAATCTCTATAATTACTCCGCAGTTACCAAGGTAATCATGTTTCGATTGCTTAATACACACATTGATATTGGAGTCGGCCGGGTAAGGCAGGCGGTAATCCGTTATTAAATGTTGTGGTGAGCGTAGAAGGAAACCTCATTACACCGGGAGATCAGCGGGTTTTTCCCAGTCAGTTACAGCTAAGCCCCTCGCTGTATCTTCTACTTCCATACTAAGGCTTAATAGGCAAACTGATTGGCAATGTGACCAGTCCATTAAATTTGATGCGGTTCAGAATCCCATGTCTGTTTCATTAGTGTGTTATCAATCTCTTATGCCCCACCGGGCCCGTGTCAACACGGGGAGCGATCGGGTGTGAGATGAGACAAGGTCCTGTATGCTTGGCTTCCCCAGCCCCACCGACGCTCAGCTCAACATGCTACCGGTTAGCTTGTTGAGTCACAACTTTATCCTGATCGTAAGTAACGCTGAAACCTTCCTGTAGTTCCTTGTCATCTTGTGTGTTTGCCTACACGTCAGAGTTTGAAAGGAGTTGTTGACACAGCCTAGCTACCGGTTGGAGAGCTGAGACAACTCGCAACAGTTTCGATAATGACTTGAGACAACCATGACAATAACCCCTTTGATTTAATTGGTCTTTGTTCTACATAATAATCATGTGCCCTTTTACTCTGATCAAATTACACCATCCGAAACCGCCAATGTTTATAGACTAACAGTTTTGTGTTTGTAGTCTGCGACTAAAGCCCTTAAAGGTCAAATTAGTTATTTCAATCTGTTCCAATTAATTCCTCTTTTTTTTTTGGCGACCGAGAAAAACTAAATCAAGTTTCGTTTCTCAGTCAAGTTGATGACTTTTAGCTGTAAAACTTGTACCGTAATTATGACAAACAGGTGAAACTATTGAGATAGATTGATGGTCAAATATTTTAATAGAAAGTCATCACATTAATTTGACGAGCAACAATTCCCTATAGGTATGACCATGACAGTTTTTCTCTATCAAGTTTTAAATTCTTCTTCTTCGCACAAGTGTGGGATTCTCTTAGATGTTGCAAACCTATAAGTCTCTTTCCAATTTCCTTTTTCTTCCTGAGATGAAATGACCACTTCTAAGAAAGATGAACCACAACAGATTACTAAACCAATCTTCTTAAAGACACTCAATCTGAAGATTGTTAGCTGAATGCCAACCCATGGCCAACTCGACCATGACTTGAGTTTGTCATTATTAGGTCAATTAGCAGAAAGCCACTGACATTGACAGATTAACCTGGATACAGTTTTCAATGTTGATCTAGTCACAATATCTGAATGAATCTGAGAAGTGTTTCAGTCTCAAATTATATCTTCGAAAGAATACGATGTTTAAATCGGCAAAGAAACATTGACATAATTATAGGCCGACAAATACATATTTATTCAAAGAAACGTTAAAACGAAATGTTTTATGTGAACAAATTTTCAAATCTTATTGGTTAGGTTCTTCGGATAGCTATGATTTGAAAGGATGTGTTCTGCCAAACACCAATGATGTTAACAAACTCATCTACAAGGCAATTACAAGACCTTTGTCTCTGTGTGTATCTCTTGTGTGCTTATAATATAAGGATAGATGTTTGAAGCCTCGCACGGTGTGAATAGTAACAAATAGACTGTAAAACAATAGAGCGGCTACAGTCATGTATTAAATTTCTTTTGCGGGAGTGTTGGCTTTGAAAAGAGACGGTTTTGGTCTCGACGTTTCGAACAGTATACTCTGCTCGTCTCCAAGGGAAAGCATGTGTAGTGTTTCATGAGCAACAAGGACAGTTTTTAAAGAAGGGTCTTAATTTGAGCACTTGGGTAGAACCAAACCGGTCACTAATTGCCAAGATGACAACGCGACGATTTTGTGTCCCTCTTTGGTATACGTTAATAAACAAAGCAATAAACTCCAGCCAAGAAAAATCTCGGCTTAATTTGATCCTGAATTCCAAGTCATACGAAAACGCAATTTTCTGGATTGAAATGGCAAGAATTAACTCCACACACTCGAGACTTTTCATAATAATAAAAAAAAATGTAATAATAAAACACATCATGTCAAAAGAAAAGCATACATGCATGACGTTGTCATACAGCGATTTTTTTGTATAAGTCCCACACTTGATGAGAGATGACAACTGAAGTGGATTTCATCTCAAGTTTCAAGAAGATTTTACAAGACGCTTCATCCTCCGCTAGGAAAGCCGAGATGGACTCGTCTTGGGGGATGGCCATCATGCTCCCTCAATCTTCACCAGGAACACAAATTGTCCTCAATTGGCTCACTATTAAAACCTATACAGAGAAAATGATTTCCCATCCTAGGCAAACAAATTGGTAAGAGGGCTTCGTAAGAGCGGTTTGGTCACTGAGGTCACGCCGTCCAATAAATATTTCTCGATTGATGAAAGTTTTTTTTTTTTCGTGACAAGAAGAACATATTTGGAGGCAGTTTTTGTTTGACATTTTACACCAAATGAAGGTACTCTGAATTTAGCCCACTCGATCCACTGATGTTTCAAGCAGTGTACTAAGTGCTCACACAGTCATAGTAGTTTAATAACGTTACAATATAAATGGGTTATACAACAAAGGTTTGGAAGCAAATGTATAAATTGGATGTTTCCTAAAATCAACCGCAAATGATTGTTGTACTCCAGATCTGCAAATTCAGTTATCCTTTGTTTTGTAATCTGGCTTTGTGCGTTTCGAGGAGGTAGAGGGGCAACGTTTGTCCTGCTTTTTTAGGGCACTGTATGTGTCTGTTTTTGTGGGGCACCTGTTTGTGGGGGTGGGGGTGGGGTGGGGGGGCTGAAGATTGAGGGGGAGTACGTACAAAGGTCCTCACGTGGCTAAGTCATTTTCAAAGGCAGTTTCTCTATAGTAAAGAGCACCCTATATAAGGAAAGTGTAAATTATTACTGTAGCAATTCAAGGGCACCACGGCAATGACTAGGGGCATGGAGGAAATCGCCTTCGTTGCCTCCGTGAAGTATGACATTATAACTAGCATGGTACTGTCTCCTTGTTGCGCCATAACAACCGTCATATCACTGCCTTGGAACCAAATAATTTACATTGAAAACTCATGAATTAAATACATAATTTATTCTTCATTCTAATCCGATTTACATGTCGGCTGTTCTCGGCGATTAAACATCAGAGATTTGCCCGCCAAAACTCGGCACAATTGTCTTTAAGTGTGTATTGATGTAAATCGGATTGGGGTATGGCGAGGAGATTGTCGGCTGAGCGAGATTCATTAGTGTATGGTCTGCACAAGGAGATTGTCATCAGATGAGAGCAAGGTGATTACACAGTGTATATTCATTAGTGTAATTCACAAAGACTGTGTGCTGAGAACGAGGTGATTATCACACCAGCGACTGAGGTCAGGTTCTGATCCTCTAGACTCCATTGGAGTCAAATGCCTTGAAAACCGAGATGGTGTTACTGATCAATGTTGTATTGGTATATTATTCTCTGACTAATGTTGGTTCAAGTCACTCTTTGACTGTGGATCCGTCATTGGCCCATAATGAGTCACTGATACACAATTTCTTGATTCGAGTCGGGAACAAACTTTTTCAAGTCAAGATTCTCCCCTTGCATCTAAACCATTGACTCATTTTGAGTCAGGATTAGACTCAATTTGAGTCAAAGTGGACTCCTTTTGAGTAAGGTTTTTACTGGTTCTGGGTTTTTCAAACATCGATTCGGATTAGAGTGTGGTTCTAGTTATTTCCACCATTTTTGTTTTGGAAAAAAAAAAAAATACCGAGCGTGCCACTAGTTCCAAGCTTTGAAATGTCTTTGGAGGAGTTTCCTTTGTTGATAAATTTGATACCACAAAACATACAGATTGTGACCCATTACGAACATGGAAATGGGCAAAGACAAAGTGGCCACCGCAGGCCCGATACTTCATGGAGGCAACGAAGCGATTGCCTCCATGCCCCCTGTTCACTGCCTTGGTGCCCTTGAAACATCACGCTAGAAATTAACAATTTCATCATGTCTATAGGGTGCCCTTTATGATTATACCAAGGATAAAATGCCTTGGTGCCCTTGCCCTTTAAAACGCAAAGTATACAGGCCTGTCACCGCATCACATGAAGTCACAACTTTCTTTACATTTTGTCACACGTGTGATACCTGAGCTTTGATGGGTTGATAAATCGACGGTTAATGTCTGTAATATCTAAACACGGAGGCACAGACAACCAAACAGATGACGAATCTTTTTTATGCTCATTTCTCAAGATCAATCTCAATTTGGCTTGTATGTCGTGACACCGTTCAACCATACGCTAACAATGTTACAGTAGCAAAAACAGCAATGCAAATAAAACAAATGCTGACCTTAAACTCCTAGCAATCACTCGTCTTGCTGCCAAACAAGACGGCATTATTTCCACCCTCGAACACTAAGAAAAACTTTGTGCAGCATGCAGTAATTCCACCCAACAATCAATATAAAAAAACACCATCTACATCTAAAAAAAAAACCTGATTGTACCATGGACTCAATGCACCATCGATTGATGCCAACGTGTATATCTTGATTTAATTGCCCGTGTATAACAGACTGCCTTTCCGGGCATCACCGCTGTATTAAGATAATTGAGTTCTGTGCGATTTACGACTTAAATCGCCGCTCGCGGCAATTACGGTCCCCCGCTAGCGGTTTGATAGCGCGGGTTATTCTGTGTTATATATACGACACTCCAGAGTAGTTTTCTTCTAGGTTTTTTCTTCATCCTTTCTGGTCGTCCAGCCATCAGACTGTCTCTTGTGATGGAAGTCGATGTAGTCTTTATTTTCTTCTCTTTTTTTACGAGGAATTGAGAAGACAGCTTGAAGTTTATGCTTTTATGATTGAAGCAACTTCTGCATAGTGAGATGATAAGTGAGTCATGGTGGTGTTCAAACCCCATCATGCGCAATACTCGCATGACCTACAAAGACACTTCAATTCACCATAGAGCAACGACCATGACTTCACTGTCTTTTCACAGCCATTAGGAGTGAAGGTTATTTTGTCTGTTCATGTTATTTTATAAGAAACTACACTTTAGGAGAATTGGTAATAATATCGTGGAGTCCACATTCTATGGTAAAAACAAAGAAAAATTGTTTCAGTGAGAAAGCTATAGTTGATTATCAATGTCGTTCATAGGTTTTTTGTTATGGTTTTAGGCTAACAATTTTGTTTAGTAATAGTCAACTGTGGCCAGTGACTTAAATAATCCTAAGATCGTCTTCTCGTGCCCAAGACAGTATTAAGACCAGTTGATATTATAAGTCATGCCATAAATCCATAGATGGAGAATTATGACGACTGTGTTTGTAATAATTTGTCAGCAGGTCTGTATGCTTCGTTTTTGAAAGGGCATGGGGCACCAAGACATAAAGGGCAACCTAAGACCAGATTGTCTATTTCTATTGGAGCATTTTAAGGGCACCAAGGCAATGACCAGAGGGATGAAGACAATCGCCCTCGTTGCCTCCGTGAAGTATTAGCCATGGGTCAGGGGTCAGGGGTCATGGGTCAGCGGTCATGTGCCGAAAGAGAACCGAGACAAGTGCCTGTCAGTTGCCTCCAATCGGTCCACACTTCAAAGGCCTCGGTGGTCATTTCGGGTTTGGTCAACCAAGACTTCTCTAATGTCGTTTGGAGATTGACAAAGAAGGCCACTGGTTGTCATCAAACTGAACCTGGGCTAGCTAGAAGAAGCAGACCGATGCCTTCAACCAGAGAGCAAGGACATTGCTATAGACCTTTATCATGGTGTGGCCATCTTGATTTTACTCTATTCCAACTCATTGTAACCAAACTGAGGCTGGGCGAAATAATAGTCTGGTGCCATGCGAAATGAGTGTTAGCATTCATTATTATTATTGTTATTGGAAACAGGGAACATGACCAAGATGGTGTCATCGTGATGAATGTCTGGGGGGCTTCTGCTAAAAATCATGCTCCAAATAAACTTGAGCAAGTCTGAAATCCTAGCAACAGATTGTGTATGGCCTACCCGTACCTCATGCATTGCTAAAGGCTAGTCAAATAAGCACTGTGCGTCAGGATCAAGTCTTAATAAAACTGTTTCAGAAGGCGATTTAGTTATGCCTTAGGCCTAGCCTAGAGTCGTTAAACTCACTCTTATAAATTGCTTGCATTATTGTGTTTCTCAAACACTAACAACAGTCTATTGGTGATTTCCGTAGTTGGGTCGAGTTGACTCGACTATAGCCATCTCCCTAGCACAGTGGGCAGGTTGTTAATTTACCAAATCGATCGCCTCATTCAACAACCATTCAAAGCGGATATTATAATAATAGAACTTCCAAAGTAGCTTTCTTAAGAAGCAGTTAAGACCACTTTGTCCGAAGGGGGTTTGTGGTCCAATCCACAAGGCAAAACGTGTTGGTAATCTCATTCAGAGCGGGCTTAAAGTGAGCATCGCTATGTGTATCGATCTAGGTTTCAATTTGTTCAGCCGTTTGTTTAGACGTCTTATGGTTACCTTCAAAGTTGGGAGAGTGAAGAGAAAGATAAAAGAAAAGAAAAAATAGGAATAGAAAATATCAACTGGAGCGTACTTTGATGTTAAACCCACCGGCTAATGACAGTTGCCTGTTACACACAAAGGGGTTTAAGTGACACTTTGTTGTTGTTTACTGGGGGAATTTTTAAAAGGGGCAAAACGGACAATCAAAATAAACAGCTCAAGAGAAGCGCCAGGCTAGCTTTAAAATCAATTGAACATCCCATTACACGCAGGTGAGATATCTTATGTAGGGATATATGGGTGTGCGCGGTTTCCTTTCAGGGTGATTTCTATTTTCTACAAAAATGAAAACAGTTAAAAACTCACTTTTTGGGATTCTTTTTGTTGTAGGAATTTCACACTTCAGCATTAAATTCCAGAATAGGCTATACGTATTAGACAATTTGCGGTAACAACCATAGAAAGTTATCTTTTAAGGGAGTGTTGGCTCTGAAAAGAGCTGGTTTGGTCTCGAATGTTTCGAACAGTATACTACTCTGCTCGTCTTAATGAACAAAATAAGAAGAAACAAATATTCCTGGTACTTTAAGCCTTTCGAGAAAGACTCTGCTAGGGTCGAAACGTCAGGCCGTTAACTGTTTTGTTTCCTCTTCATTTATACCGTAGGTCCTTGTCGTCGGTCAGCAGTTTGGAACTCTTTGTTCCCAAACCAGTATAGAGGCTAAAAATTTGAATATAATAAAAGACTTCAGGCCTGAAGAATTTTATTATGCATCTGAAAGCACACATATTTGTACAGCACTGGTGTTTTTGTTCTCTCGCAACTTCGATGACCAAATTGAGTTCAAATGTTCACAGGTTTGTTATTTTATGCATACGTTGGGATACACTATGTGAGAAGAGTGGTCTTTGACAATTACCAAAGGTGTCGAGTGTCTTTAAATCTCTCATGGCAATCTTGATTCCTACCCACGTTGTTATATAAGGAACACTTTCTCATGTAGAGTTTGTGGGGGACTGACAATCCCAACTAATCACCCAGTTGGGTCCTTTTATATAACTCGATCAAGATAAATTAATGCAAATCAATTTGGTAATGGCTCGCGTGTTTTTCTTTAACGTGCCCACCACTTGTTTGTCAATAATTAGCTAATGACGAAACAGATTAATTTGCATATTCTACGCACGTTACTATCGATTGAGACCAATCAAATACACCAATTCACTTTAGGTCCATCAGAGATCAATTAATTTAATTAGTGCGAATGCATTAATCCATTACGAGTGAGTTGCTATCTCATTATAATGTATGACAGCTATTATTTATCATACACCATTCCCCTTTTGCAATTAGTAAAAACTGCTTGCCTGTTATTCTTCGATTATATGTGACATTCAATTTGAAGTCAGTAATAAATTAAAGAGTGCAAAAACAATGATTCGCTGTACGCTGTTATATTTACGGGTAAACCTTGATACGGAGGTCTGTCCACGTAATAAATGACGTGTTAATTGACCGTTTTGAATCAATCAAAACAACGCAATTTAAAGTTTAATCCCTTTTTATAGCAACAATGGCCATTTATCAGGATTAACGTAAAGCCTTGTCAGCTACTATACGATATAACTGCCGCTGGTAGCTTCGACCACCCTATAAATCCCCAGTTAAATTGAACAGAAAATAATTGCCTTTATTTACAGCGGTGGGACCCTCAATGCAATTTCAGACCTTGGGTTGGCGAAGATCAGTTTAATAACTATGAGCAACCAACACCTGGGGTGGTAATATATAGCTGCATATAACTGAACCAAGCATTAGGATTTACCTTTTTGCAGTATTAATGTTTGGCTCGTAATGGGAAAAGTTTAAAATGTCGGACGTGCCGCTTAAAGAAACAATTTATGATCCCAAGCGATAAACTCGAGAAGGTAATAGCTTTTTAGCGGGAAATCAAAGAGGGTTATTGAAGACCAGAATCCTCAAAAAAAAATACTTGGGGGTCTTCTACGATAAATCCAGGTGTGCTTTTGTGTGCGGGGAGACAAAACGAAGAAAGTGTTATTCCTTTTTGCAATGGACTGTCGTTAATTTCCTCTACGATTGGTCGTTTGATTTTCCTTGGGTGGTGAACAGAGGGACTTGTGTATGGGGCGTGAGTGTACACTATTGACAATCTTGTCAAGCGAGATTACCATGTTAATTGGGTTGTAGCAGGCCAACTCGCCAAACCCTTTGATGATATTATCCCAGTTATATCGCCCCCTTTGGCTGGCCAATTGAAGATGATTTCAAAGAGCGACAATTTGTGTACTTTACTGGCAATTGGCGGGGTGCGAAGTATAGAAAGCGGTGTGTTTGAGGAGATTAGTGGCGATTTGCTTGACAAAGAAGCCGTTCCGAACTGGACTGATCCCCAACCTTCTAGAACCTGAGTCCATCTGAGCGCCTTGCCTGCAGCTCAATATGACGGCAAAGAAACAGTCCTCCTCCCTGGTGGGATCAAGGGGGAGTGGGAGATCATGAATGCTTGAAAGATCCATCTCAAAAAGATAGAAAAAAAAGGAAAGAGAAACCACCACACAGAGAAGAAGAAAAAAAAATCGAATCTCGATTTCCGCAGAAATTACACATAGGCAATTTAAGACTGACAGTAGGTTAGCGCTCACTCCCGCGTAGTCTCTTTGTGTTTGGTATTGATCAAGGAGTAAACGCCAAATGTCAACTATTTATCAATCGAATATTTATCTCGGCTTCGACGAAGAAGATTAATTGCACCGTTTTGTTAGATGTTAATCTAGGATGTGTCAATATGTGGTGATGCTTGACACTCAGTCAAAGGACCTCACATGTCTTTTTGGATGAATATAAATTGTAGAAACAATTCTTCATTACATTACCGATCGATACTTGATCATCCAAAATCAAGATATTTTTTAAAGGACATTCCAGAATTGAAGGTGTTTAAATGCATTGGACACTTTTTGAATTAATCAAAATAATTGTTAGACAAGCGGTAACCGTATGAGCAAGAGTATGGGTCCACAGTGGTTTAAAGGCACTGGACACTATTAGTTACACAGAATAATTGTTAGCATAACAGGCACTTGGGAACGAAAAATGGAGAGTTGTTGATGGTATGAAACATTGTGAGACTTGGCTCTCCTGAAGTTACGTAGTTTTCTAGAAAGAGGTAAAATTCTCATTCAAATATTAAAAGAGTTCAGACGTGAAGCCATTTTTCGGCATCTGAAAGCACACAGATTTTTGCAACTAGAGTTTGTTCTTTCATTATTCTCTCGCAACTTCGATGAAAAAATGAGTTAAAGTTTTCACAGGTTGTTATTTCAGGCATATGTTGAGATACACCAAATGAGAATATTAGTCTTTGACAGTCACCCAATGTGTCCATTGTCTTTAGAAGACCATCCAGAAATGATGGTTATATTGTATATAATAAGAGCAGACAGAGTGTAGAGTTTGAATGCACTACAACCAAGCATTTGTCATGTCCTCTTGGTGCCTTTGTCTCTGCAATAACGGACTTTATGACAATTTCAGATCATTGCTGTTAAGTTTAGCGATTATTTCTCCAGCCTGAAGATTACTAGAGAGTACCACAAAACATCCGCGCATTACTTTTGCTAATTTGTTATCAGAGAGTGGGGAGACAGATTCCATTTCTAACAAAGAAATTGTCGACAAAAACAAATGCATAAAAATCTTCTGAACCATCTTAAAATACACTTGTGTTTTTGATCTAAAACTAAGCCCTTTCGAGACCGCTATTAAACAATATAAATGCTCGAGTATTCTCCCCATACTCTCAGACGCTTAAAACATTTGTCGAGAATACGGTAGTTTTCTTAAAACCATTACACGGCAAAGATAGCGCTTGAGCGAGCCATTGCTTATACTAATGGTCGTGTAGATTTCACTCCCAAGACACTCAACCATATCCATTTGTAGTCTAGGAGGACACTCCGGCACCAAGCAAACTCCCATCAACTACAGCCCCCAAAGAGCAAGCAATGTCACAGTCAATTCATCCACTGTGCCATCTCGACCGTTATAGCAACCCACACTGCATGCAATCCAGTCCCAATGCATCTTTAGCCGTTTAAATTACGGGACGGGCGGTGGGGTATATTTGGTTCTGCCTTCCTCGCAATATTCATCAAAGCTTCATACCAATTAAAATGATATGTTTTAATGGGGAAGCTTTTAAGGGGTCGGTACTCTTTGGCTAGCCATCGCTCAATAGCTCCCGATGGTAAATCAATCAGATCCCAAAGTACTTAGTAACGGCCCAACGAATGTATTGTTTCGGCTTAATGACCCGTACCGATTCCACCAGGAAAAAACACTAATATTTCACTGTAATAAGCCTTGATTTGGTCAAAGAGTTTATGGAAATGGACACAACTGGCCATAAATGTCTGTTGTCATAGCAAGTAGAGTGTATGAGAGGACAATAAATTTGTCATAATCTGGGTTTATATTCCTTGCTTTTTTTGATCGCGCTGGTTTTGATTATAAGTGAAAACCCTTGTTGATTGTTCGCCATGTTTTGTGTTGTTACTATTATTGCGCCGTCCTCGTTTTATTTTATACAGCGTTCTACATCATTTCCAAATCATTACTCCTCGCAAGTTCAAATTATAACACCCGATTGCGATTTATAATGTTACCAATAAACACAGGTTGGACATCAAGTTATACTGCAAACAAAACATAAAATTACATAAATCAACAAAATCATGTACCGTACTACACAAACACTGACAATGGTGACGGTGGTCCAAGGGAGGAAGTCGTTGAGACAAAAGTATTAATTAGTTAAGAACCGGTGCCGCACTAATCATACGCCTATCATGAATATGCATACAAGTAGGTTTAATTTCATTTTCTTTCTTAAGATTCGAGTGAAGCATTAAGAAAGGGCAAAATGACAAACTTAGTAACTCATATCATGAAGATCGGACCATTCAAAAACCTATCTCCACTCTTATCGTCTGATCATCGTATTTTATCTTCTATGTAAAATAATTCCACTCATCCTTTCACACTACCTCCATTTCGAATCGCGTTGAAACCTACCCGGGTCCTCTCCGGTTTAGCCTCGCTTCTTTTCGGCACGGATAAGCGACATTCACACTGGTCTGTACGTGAACAGACTAATGCGTGAACCGTATATTAAATGGTTCACGCAGAAAATTGCAATTTCGATCGGGATCGAGATTTTCAACCCTGGTCCCTGCCGGGGTTTATTTCAATCCGTCTAGAGCATGCTACCCGGATCGGGGGCGGGTTGAATTTTTTTACAATGTGAAACGGGGTTAACAAAATCCCTGGTTCCGACCCTGAGATTTTGGACAGTGTGAAAAGGGTTACAGAGTCCCCTACTTCTTTTCCCCATTCAGTGCAATGAAACCAAAGCGAGGCTGGGAGAACAATAGTCTGGTGCTCATTGTACAATGATAATCCACATTCATGATTGCTAATGCCAACAGGGAGCGCAACTTAAGCCATGACAGTAAACAGCAGTTTAACACTAATTTGAACCCAACCTTTGAATTTTTACGAATTCGCTTTTAAAAATTCTGTTTTGAAACCATTGGATTTGTTATAATCCATTTAGCGCTACTGGGATAAACCGATAATTAAAGAGTGAAAAATAAAGAATGCTTGGGGCAGTTTAGCAAATCTTATCATTATGCTGATGATGTTTGTCATCGAATCCTAAATCCTACGTTTAAAGGCAGTGGACACTATTGGTAATTACTCAAAATAATTATTCGCATGAAACCTTTCTTGGTGACAAGTAATGGGGAGAGGTTGGTGGTATAAAACATTGTGAGAAACGGCTCCCTCTGAAGTGCCATAGTTTTGGAGAAAGAAGTAATTTTCTACGAATTTGATTTCGAGACCTCAAGTTTAAAACTTGAGGTCTCGAAATCAACCATCTAAACGCATACAACTAGAACTTGAGGTCTCGAAATCAACCATCTAAACGCATACAACTTCGTGTGACAAGGGTGTTTTCTTCTTTCATTATTATCTCGCAACTTTGATGACTGATTGAGTTCAAATTTTCACAGGTTTGTTATTTTATGCATATGTTGAGATACACCAACTGTGAAGGCTAGTCTTTGACAATTACCAATAGTGTACACTGCCTTTAATTTAGACAGGAGTATTTTGACTGAAAGTCGTGGGTTGTTGGGTCCAAGAGTTTGTCACTTAGGCGCTCTGTTTCAAGTATCTGATCAAGAAACGAATAGGCAACTTAATGGCAATGGGCACTTTGGTAATTGTCAAAGACCAGTATTCTCAATTGGGTATTACAACATTATTACAACATAATCAACCTGTGAAAATATGGACTCAATTTGTTATCAAATTTGCAAGAGAATAATGAAAGAAAAAACACCCTCGTTGTACAAATTTTTGTGCTTTCAGATGCCTAAGAAGGCTTCAGGCTCGAAGTCTTTTGAGAAATTACCTTTTTTCTTCTAAAACTACGTTACTTCAGAGCTCTCCATTGCTCGTTACCAATAAAAAGAATTTTTTTAGGCTAAACATTATTTTAGAGTAAATACCAATGTATTTATATGAAGAAGGCTGACTAGTTCCTCTCTTCTTTGTCTTGAGGAGTCAATTCATTGAAATATCAAAGACATCTCATGTATCAAAACTGTGTCCCTTCTCACAGTTTCCTGACAATTGGCAACACAGGGGCCCTTGGTGTCGTCCTCGTAGTGTTACAGTTTGAGTTCATACCCTGGGAGCAACTTCTTTTTCTTTTTTCAAAGTCATAATCGGGTCATTGTCCGACCCCTGCCAATACTCCTTTGTCAACCATCATGTTCAATCCTTAAATATAATGAAAGTTGATCTTGTATATGTTCCATATCGAGTCAAGAGTAATAAAAAAAGCAACGCAGTGCCGAGTTGTTTTATTCCCAAGCGAGTTTGATCTGGATTTTGGTTGAGGGTCACTGAGTGGCCCTTCTTGCCCCTGGCCTGCAGCGCGCTGGACGGCCTAGGGCTCCGTGAACGCACGGTCCTTCCCCCTAGCCGTAGTCAACCCTGGTTTTGAGGTCTCAGTAGGAGCAACGTGGAGGGTAGTGGCCTGGGGTGTGAAGTCAGTCTTTATATGATGTGAAATCTTAAGACATTTATGATGTCAGACAGGACTTTTCAACTAAACTTCCAGCAGACTCATGGATGAATGAAACAAAGACAACTTTGAGAAGAAGATGGAGAGATGACTTGTGCAGGAACAACATGGAAAAGAACTGCAAAAAATAGTAACAATAATGGTGTATACATGAGGAGGGCTTCATCCTTCACTGGATGCACACAGCCTAAATGAAGATTGATTTATAATAAGTAGATGACTCAACAAAAATAGTTTGAATACTCACAGAAACGAGTAGGACTATTAAGTGGGATTAGTGGGATAACAACCGAGTATAGAACGTCATAATTTCTTTTAAATTACTTGACTGAAACAAACTTCCAAATGACAACATTGAAGCCAGAATGACAACTAGTGTCCAGTTGTTTTACAATTCTTTTGATATTTTCAAATCAATCTTCAAATTTTGAAAAATTACATGTGATGGCTCTTTGTTAGCACTTCACAAGAGAGTGCTAACGTGTAGACACGTTCCTCCTGCATGGAAGGCGTCAGTTGAAGCAGCGGGTCCGATGTCAGACTTCTTATCCCGAGGGACCAGACTAAATTGACGCTTTTGGGCCCAAAGTGAAAACCACACTGGATCGACAAGGGCAAACACCTCAATGTCAGAACTGAACACAAAGTGGATTGTGGAATAAATTGTAACAATTATTTGTTTAGAGAATGTAAACTGCAAGACAGTTTACGCTTTGAAACAAAAACCCAGCTTGAATCAAGCGGAGTACGTTATTTTCAACTTTCTAATTAACTATACATAGTGTTGTAGCGCACCACTAAGCCAAGTACTTAATAAGCAGCGTCTAGAAACAGAGTCCATAATTATACTTAAGACAATCAAAGCACACTGATCGAAACGTTGGGTCAATATTCACCGTTATTTCAGAACCAACACTACTCAAAAAGAGATATCCAAATGGTGTAACCGAAAACCTCTCTTTGGTTACACAGTACATGGTTACATCCAAGCCGTTGCCATTGTCTAGTCCCAACATTTGTAAAATTATTTCATCTGGGACATCTTGCACCACCAGACCCCCCCCCCCCGAAGG
Source organism: Asterias amurensis (assembly GCF_032118995.1). Classification (NCBI taxonomy): domain Eukaryota; kingdom Metazoa; phylum Echinodermata; class Asteroidea; order Forcipulatida; family Asteriidae; genus Asterias; species Asterias amurensis. The sequence goes on along the minus strand of NC_092655.1, from coordinate 5,268,016 downwards.
CCCCACCCCTCCCCTTCTCCCTCTCACTCACTCTCTCTCTCTCTCTCTCTCTCTCTCCCCCTCAAACCTCAGACAAGAAAGGATCCAAGAATAAACTCATGTGGTCTCAGATCAGTGTTCCTGAGTGGAAGTTAAATGTCTACGCCAACACTTCATGGAATAGTGTACAATAATAAGACGACGTCGGGCGATAAGTGAGCAAATATAATTATGATTTGACCGTCTGTAATGTGATGACAAAGTGTTTTCTATACGTGAATTATACTTGTTTATCTGCTGTTGTTATTGTGACTGATACTAAACTTGGGAAGTATCTTGATGTCATAATTCGGCAACTCCAACGACGCCACTCTTCTGTATTTGTCATTTGCTATGTGCCATGTCTACCAATATTGTTAGCTAACCATGTGGTTCTACAAGACGAGCAGTGGCCGATTTCACAAAACTTTACGCAACTGCGTAAGTCCACTTGCGCAACGTTTATGGCGTAAGTTGCGTCATAGACACTAGCGCTCTGGACGTTGCGTAAAGTTCAAGTTTCGTGAAATCGGCTGCAGAGGTCTGTTCGAAACTTCGAGACCCCACTGACTCTTTTCAGAGCCAACACTCCCACGAAAGAGATGTACACATAGTTGTACCCGCAAAATATACTATCCATCTTTAGTTTGTAGTTTCTCTAGTACCATTGATGAGGGAAACTACATGTTTTTCCCTTCCTCCATGATAGGACCATGCAGTGGTGGGGGGGGGGGGAAGTATAATACTTGGTTTTCGAAAATACTGTGTTGAGATTTTTTGCAGGAAACTTCCAGATATCGTATAACCTAATGACCAACTTAGTAGACTCGTATAGTCCATTACAGAATACCGATAGTATACTCGTATGGTCTTATAGTATTATAAAACAGCCTTTATTTCAATGACCTCCCACAGTGATTCATGTTCTTGACAGTAGCCTATTACTCAGAAATGTTCCAAGCAGCACGTCATTTAGGGTAACATTCATATGAGCGTCTTCGAGGTCAACACTCCTCCGCCAAGTGTCAGTAATCATTAAAGAAGTTTGTCTCCACCAATGAATTGAAACCGTTTGTCAAAACACTGTTATCTCCTTCAATGTTCCTCTGTTATTTGAGGCGCCCTTGTCGTGGCGTATCCCATAACACTTTGACGCCCTCTATCAGAAAGCCGATAGCAGATTAGCATGAATTCCTGCTAAGCTTGAAATGTCAGTATTTACCCAATCATTTACAGTAAGCAAACAATGTATTGAATGGATACAGGTGGGCATGGATTGATTTATACGTGAGTCATGATAACTGTTGTTCCATCCAACACTACCAGATTCTTCGTTCATGCTCCCACTGTGCATGGAGGAAGACCCTCCATGCACAGTAGGACGCGGACCTGATACTTCATGGAGGCAACGAAGGTGACTGCCTCCATGCCCCCTAGTCATTGCCTTGGTGCCCTTGAAATGTCCTCAAGGGTTTCCTTTACCAAGGAGAAAATGCCTTGGTGCCCTTGCCCTTTCAAAAACGAAGCATACAGGCCTGCCAACCATCATTACCCGAATCTTTCTTCGGTACGCTCTCAGAGAAAGGCTTCATTTACAAATGTGGCGATCTACAAGTAGAGTGAAGATATTTTCAAATTTATGATTTCTTATTCAATAACTGCATGCTACCGTATGTTTTTTGTACTATTTCGCCTCAAATTTACTTTAATTCAACTTTACTTTATCAGAAGAAAAACACATAAGTAAAGATTATCTTGAGTTTGTCAATTTCAAATGACAAATTATGAGCTGTACGGGGACACTTGTTCGACAGGTTGGGTTCTTATTTTTGGTGATAAATGTATTCAAATTACGATCATTGAGTTTATAGATTCCGAATCAAACCTAACAAGACAGAACCTAACAACTGCAACACTTTTCGAATAAACGCAAAGATATTTTTGCTAACAGTATAGTTGCCTACCCAATGTAACAAACAAAGATGAAAAGCTAACTAACTCTTCGAATAAGAAGATGACACGGTTTCAGAACAGGTCAACATTATTTCCTCCGAAATTTCAAAAAAAGAAACGAAAATAATCTCCAGACAAATATCAAGACAATCTCAAGCTATTTCCCCCACTCTGCTGTAGATTCTACCCATCTATAGCCGATCAAAGTAGAAAACTAACCAAATATTAATGAATGTAAAGTCAGACAGGATACCCATAGGGTGTTTTCTAATTTGTCTTGTGTCGGCTTTGGAGGGTGACAAAGCTCCAGAATCCATACCGTCGGATCTAGCCGAGCTGGCCCGGTGGCTAAGTTGGCAGCGCTGGGCCGATGAAAATGCATCAATCCAGGGGGGCTACCCGGTAAAGAAGTATGGATAAACGACTGGCATTATTTCAGGACGAGTAGCTGATGGGTTTTAGTATTAGTATTTAGTTTTGATGTTTTGATTACTTGGTCCAGTCAGTATTGCACAGATGAGCTGAGCGAATAAAGACATGGTACACTTTGAATGATTAGTAAACACTATAAAGTTGAGTTATGTATTGCTATCCAATAAGAAGTGATTTCACGAGAAGACCAACAAATAGGGCCTATTCTTACCTGGTGTATCCCAACATTATCTTGCATGCATACAATTTTTTATAAAATAACAAATCTGTGACGATTTGGAATCGTTTGGTCATCGAAGTTGAAGTTTTTTAAAATTTGAGTGAGAAATTATCTCTTTCTCAAATACTATGTTACTTCAGAGGGAGTCGTTTCTCACACTGTGTTATACTATCAACAGCTCTCCATTGCCCGTATATACGAAGTAAGTTTTTATGCCAACTAGTATTTTGAATAATTACCAATAGTGTCCAGTGCGTGATGAATCTTTTCATTAGAAAACACTTTTAATTTTCATTTTTTAAAACTTTTTTTTTTTGTATATGAGACCTATTAATAACCCATTGCCTAAGGACAGAGGTTGTTAAAACAAAACCTTTGGTCATCCCCTCGGCACTGCCGCGGCTGGTCTACGGGTCTAGACCCAGCACCAATGACTAGAGTACCGAATGACTTGCTTCAGACACCCCCAGGCTTTGTGGTAGTACTTCACAGGTCACACCATCACATACCGCTACAGTATCAGTTTTAATCAAAGAACAATATGCTGCCTTTCTCGTTTTAAATTAGCCAGGGAAACAATTCACACCTGTGATGAAAAATTGGTAATGAATTGGTAATAGACCTCAATGTGAAATAGTATGATTGAAATAAAAATGGTGTAAGTATGTACTCTCTACATGTAAATGTATACAGTGGGGGCACACTATACAGTACGCTCTCGCTTTAACGGGCAGAACCATGAAAGAGGTTCTGCTTATTGGAAGAGTAAATTTTAAAGTTTTGAATCTCATTTCTGCTTTTTATTTTAAATCTCGACTTGCTGCCCTCTTATAACACCCATCCTGATATAAAGAGGTTATTCAGGTCAGTCCCAGCTATGCAGAACAATCTTATCAAACAAAATCAGAAGAAATATACAACTTACAAAAGCTGCAGTCCTGAGTCCAATTCTATATTTCTTTGTTTCTAGGCTAGATTTCTCTGTTTGTTATTTAGCGAGTCAAAGCAACTTGGTCGCAGAGCAAATCGGTTGTGATGCGAATATCAGTCATCCATATAAACGTTTTCACTTGAAATGTTCTGATAATTATGAGCGGAAATCATGACTGATTTCATGCTGTATTCAAAGAAAAACCGCACAAGTTGATTGAGTGCGTTATCAGTACACTCAAACAGGAACGCACAATTTAATAAAAATGTCTTCTTTATTTGCGACCAATATTTAAAAAAAAATCTTGAATTCACGTTCAAAATATTATAATTCAGCAAGAGAGAATGAAAACTGCTGACATAAGTTATCCATGCCTCAAAAAGTCTGACACGCATCATCATGTATGGGCAGAGAGTTCTATCATAGTCTAGAAGTTTGGTCAACAGAAAGAAACTTCTCGGTCGACTTCCCAACATCCCCCCAAAAAAGTTCTAACCCCCCCCCCTCTTCTAGGAGAAAGACATCTTCAGACATGTACATTATAAATGCTAAGTTTTTGAAAGGGAAAGGGCACAAAGGCATTTTCTCCTTGGTAAAGGACACCCTATGAGGACATAGTAAGTTTCTCACGGAGCAATTCAAGAGCATCAAGGCAACGACAAGGGGGCATGGAGGCAACTGCCTTTGTTGCCTCCGTGAAGTATTAGACCTTAACTTCTTCCGGCACCGAAGCTCCGCTTTGATCAAGTCAACCGAAAAAGACGCAGAGAAATGTAATAAAATACACCAGACAGTATTTCACGATTGTAATAATATAATATTACCCATTCTGTTTTATTTTGTACACTGATAGAAAAACAAAGTTCAATCTTTAGTTTACATGAGCCTTATGACATCAAGGTACAACAACACATTAAAATATAAAGGTCATTTGATTCAAATGACGTCAGGAAAATCTACATCAATGTCAAATATAACTGTCGTCATCTTTTGTTGCATCTAAAGCCTCTTTCACATGAAGCAATTTAGCATGGGTATCTTGCTAAATTGTAGCATGGTTGTGAAATTCAACAAAATGTACTTCGTGTGAAAGGGAAATAAATTAGTTGCGAATCATGAGGTCCCTTGGCCAACAACACTGCCATATTTGGTCAGAGGTCTGGACCTACGACAATAAAATTCTGCTAGCGGAAGTTTTGACCAAGAGGACGTGCTAGAAAACATCATGTGAAAGGAACCTATAAGCAAAGTTCGCTATGCTCAGCAAGAACAATAAAACAACAGATGAGTTAAAACTATACGGATTGTTCACGTTTAACAAATGACTGGAATTCAATTTGATAGTTCCAGAGCTCTGATGCGTTTATATTCAACCATAAAATAAACAATCAGTATCCTTGAAATAAAGTAAAGATGTATATTTGAAACGATCCGCAAAGAAAAACCTCAGCCAGTGATCCATTCCATAATTATGATGCATGAAAACACATATGATCAATGACCAAAAACGAGTTTCAATTCGGCACTTTGATTGTCTTACCATAATTGACAAAACTATTCAATACAGATTTGCACAATTACTGAAATGGATTTATAACATTTTTGAAATTGATGAGCGGCAGACCAAGTCTCCATTAAGCGTCCAAAGTGCAACTCTAAGAGCAAGTGAAACAAGACTAGGAATAAACAGGCAGTAATATAAATACTTTGTCAATCGTAAAATATTACAGTAGTGACACATGCCCAGTTAGATGACCTAATATTTGTGTGCCATGGCGGCACGGTTTTGTGGAAATGTCCTTCGTAGTTTTTACTACCACTTGTGTTCAGTGTGATGTATTTCCTACAAGTCTTTCTTTACAAATGAAATTCACGTTTAAGCAAACCGAATACTGCCCTCATACGAAGCAGTTAACCGAAGCAACAAATGCGATATAGAATGAGTTACAGTGGCTCAAAAATGCTAACAGTTTTTTAGCAGAGATGTTTATTTGCCGGTCTGTACTAATATTAATTGAAGTGAGAATATCTATTCGTAAGTTCTTGATTTATTACAACTCATTAAATTGAACTGCAGACAGTGAGTACATTATTTTGGTCAATCTATTAAATGTTGAAGCATCAACATCTTTGGACATTATCGAAAAGAAAAGCCACTGCGAAAACAAGGTACAACTGATACATGTACATATTTTTCATGTAAATGGGCTGAGCCGAAAACCAGAGTTTCTAGAAAACTGTTTGACCACACACCGGAATGGACGCACTCTTTACACAAATTAATAATAAAGTTGACATCATTTGACGATCAAATTAATTCGAGAATAATTTTCAAAATATTTAGATGAAGGGTGATTTTTAGCTTGCCATAATTATCAAGCATAATAGGCTTAAGACAAGTGACCAAACCAAATAATTCAGATGAATATCTTTCTGGTCCGAAGGAGGGTGGGTCCCGTTCGCCATTTCAATTATTCAAGCAGACGGAGACAACAACTGCCTGTTTTGCACACAGTTGGTCCACATTATATTTGTTCCTTTAAAGACACCGGGCACCTTTGATAATTGTCAAAGACCAGTTTGTCTCACTATCCCAACATATGCATAACATAACAAATCTGTGAAATTTCAGACTCAATTGGTAATTGAAGTCGTAAGAGAAAAAAACACCCTTGTTGTACAACTTCGTGTGTTTTCAGATGCAAAATAAAAAGTTTCAGGCAAGTCTTTTATCAGATTCAACTATTGAGTGAGAAATCACCCCTTTTTAAAAAACTACATCATATGGAGCCGTTTTTCAAAATGTTTTGTTCCTAAAAGCAGCTCTCCGTTGCTTGTTATCAAGTAAGTTTTTAAGCTCATAATTATTAAGAGTAATACCAATGGTGTCCAGTGCCTCAACCGAAAGTGTTTTAGAAATATAAGAGTTTTATAGTTCCTCCTTATGTGACGAACAGTCTGCTAAAGAGTCTGGATTTAGATGCGGTTATAAATTGAACTTCGTATTTGATGCACACAAAATGTAGTCACATTGTGAACACTACTTGAAAACTTTTATAACACCACAGTGTACATTTTACACGCACTCACAACTTTGATATGTTTTGTCTCCGATACAGAATCTATAAATCTAATAAGTTGCCTTATCAAGACAAACAAAATCATAGTAATTTTCAATCATATTTACATGATAATTATTTTTTACATTTCTTATATTTTATACATTGCTTTTTTAATAGTTTACATAAATTACAAGAGTTTTGCGTGTGTTGTTTCTTCATCAAACATGTCCGAGGTGGGAATAGAAATGATGAGCATGTAGAGTAGGGTACGCCGGCGAGCTGACAAGGTACGGCATAGTCCCAGCGGCTCCAGCAGCATGAAGGTAGGGTAGTTGCGACCCGTACACAAGCCCGGAGTTGTAGGTAGTGTGAAGGCTGACATGGGGCGGTGGTGACTGGGGACTGGTGGTGGGTGCGTTGGGGTCCATCCCAGGGTGTTGTTTCTTCCACTTGGTGCGGCGATTCTGAAACCAGATCTTAACTTGTGTCTCAGTCAGACTGAGTGACAATGCAAGATTGAGTCTTTCACATACGGAGAGGTACCGGGTGCTCTTGAATTTGTTCTCCAGAGCGACGAGTTGCTCGTAGGTGAACGCCGTGCGGGCACGGCGTGGCTTGCCGGCCTTTCCAGAGTCCGAGTCCGATCGTTTACGTTTCTTTCCCGGTGAGCCATCTGATTTGTCGTCGCTGTCCTCACTGTCATCTTTGTCCCTGTCGTCGGATGCGATGTCATCGTCGTCTTCTAGTGACACTTGCTCCTCTTCGCTGTCGAAGTGTTCTCTAATCGCTTCATCTTTGACAGCTTCCCGCCTGTGGTCGGCTCTAGGTGAATGTTCGGTTTCTGTTAGAAAGGAAGAAAACGAAACAATTAAGAAACCTTATCTTAACGATGAAGTTTTGGGAGCTCGGAAACCAAGATTGTAAAGGGGCATGTAATTTTCTGTAAAACACCACACTATTGAATATGCATAACTTGGGCAAGCAACCGTACACTATAAAAAAAGGGGAGCCAGATCCACATAATGATTCTATATATAAATGTGTATATTTTTCGCTTACAATATTCTGGTAATCGCTATATATTTGTCACACTCTTATTTGACATCAACCAATGAAAACAAGCTAGAAAAAAATCACAAAATCTCCAGAATAAAATATCAACTTCCTGACAGACATGATTGTTAATCTTGTCCATATTTTGCCAGAAGATTGCCTCGCAGCAATGGTTGTTTTTCCCAGAAAGTTATCCCAAAGTGCCCATCCTAGCCCCAAGTTTGCACTAGGGTCTCCCAACACGCACCCACGCTTGTGTTTTTGTATACATACGATAATTGGGTAACAAGTTTACTAGCCGGTATACATCTGAAGATAACCTTGTCACCCCAGACCCACCTAGGCATACACCGGCGGCGAATTGCCTTTGAGCTGGCCACCGCAGCTATTAACTTGTTTTCTTAAAACAAGCCAGTTGAGTCACGGGGCAATTTGCAATGATATTATTGAGTAGAATAAAAAAGGAGTTTCAGAATTCCAACTATTTCACGTAGGGGCGATAAAGTTGTGCATGGTGTGAACCGACCAGTCATGCCAGACTACGCTGACCAAAGTAAACGAATTGGTTCGCAGAGGCAAAGCAGACGGAATAAACATCTTGATTCAAAAAAAAACATTCCAAGAACTACAAAAGTTAGTATTCATAAGAACAACCTAAGTGATAGTAAAGTTGCGGGTCCAACTACGTAATATTTCTCGTTTGATGAGAGAGTGTTGGCTCCCAAAGAGCCGAATTGGTATCGACGTTTCAAACAGATACTCTGCTCGTCTTCATGAGAAAGTCTTTGACCTGGAAGTGGGAGTTACTTAAAAATAACGCCAAAGTTCCGCTTGTGCGTGTCTACTTCTAGGAAACCATTGCCAACAAGCTTTGTTTTTTTCTCCTGAAGACGAGCAGAGTATACTGTTCGAAACGTCGAGATTAAATCGGCTCTTTTCAGAGCCAACACTCCCTCAAAAAAGACTTCTGCATGGTTGTATCAGCAAGTTTACTACAACTTATAATTTGTTATTCATGAATATTGTAAATATTGAGGGTCTGACCATGGATAAACCATTACATGTAATAAATAACTGACTGATGACTCAGAATGTTTTTTTTTTAAACAAGCCGATAAAATTGATAAATTGTTGTGAATGTTTAAGAGCATATAGCCCGAATAATCAAAACTTTAAGTTTGGCAAACAACGCGTTTCACAAACTCCTTATTGATTTAAAGTTATCAAAAACTCTTGCTTCGGTCTTTTAAGTGTTTAAGGAAATTATCTAACTATGAAGATATAATTTCTTACTAGTTTTCGTACGAGTAGGGTCCATAATTATGATTTTACGAACTAGAATTACAACAAAGTTTCTTAAACCGTTAATTTAAAAAAATGTACTAGTTTTGCAGATAGTTTTGGCATAACTGTTTACAATTGTAATAGTGGATTCGTAGTATTGGCTTTACTCGGTCAGTTTACTTATAGTTGTCTCGAGTTTCTTTCTAGTTGTCTCGAGTTAGTACGAGTTTTACGACTAGTCGTAAGTTTGTAATATATCATAGATATAACTAGTCCGAAGTTAGGACTAGTCCTAACTCAATGACCCCTGGGCTCGTTCGACAATCTGGGTTTGGTCCTTTGATGTAAAATTGTGAAGGGGAAAGAACCCATCTATCCTCACATTTATATATTTAACAGTAAATTAATGTTCAATATTCAAAAATAGTATGTTTCATAAACCTGTAATTGAACAATCGGATCTAACTTCTCCACCGTGTTGAAAACTCTAGTTTTGTGTCAACAACCCCACAGTGACCGCCCTCCCTTCTTTACATCCAACAAACCCCCAACACAGCGTCCCAATTACTACATCACTCAGCGCTAACCATTGCGTGGATATGCGCTCCATAGCGTTTTGGAAGTTTCCATTTGGATCAGAGCTCATCCGTGACTTGAGAATGGTTAGTTTGAAATCCTATCGGAGCCGATGGCGCTTGGGATGGCACCAGGCAGTTCCGTTTTAGCAAGGGGCATAATATAACCAACTCCCCCCCCCTTCAAAAGGTGACGTCAAAGACCAAAGTCTTACGAGCCCCATGCTGACTAGTTTCAATCCTACAAAGTAAAAGGGTACTGCCAAATTCTTTTTAGCCTGCTTCGCGCCATTGCTTTTACCTAATTATACGTTTTAAGGGTTCGTATGTCCACTTCAATATTCTAAATGATAGTAAAACAAGCCTTCTCCAAAGATGTAAATATTGATTGTTTTCTACCTGTTAACTTTTTGTGATTTTTACAATTATGTAAAACGATTGGCTAAAGTGGTTATTGCTATATAGGTTTAGTCTCATGGCTCTACAATCTCTTAAAAATAACTTCCAAGACGTCTTTTTTTTGTATTCTTTGGCAACTTTGAACCAACTGTAAAATTATGGAGTAATTGAAACGAAACAAGCTTCCAATTGTGTTTGTTGCAACTCCATAACAATTTAAGGACGTTTGTATTTGGCTTGCTCTAAGGCAACTTTGAACCAATTATAAAACTATGGCGTATATTGAAACGAAACAAGATCATGTCTTACCGGTGTTTCCACAACTTCAGATAAGTTTCTTAACAAATATTTCTTAACGAAAATGACACAGACGTATTTAGGGCCATACTTTATTTGACATGAACAAATTCCCACTATTTTATTATCTTATTGGCAACCAAACACCTGAAATTCCGTGTTTCGCTTTGAACGCATTTGGACCTTCATACACGAGTTTTGTCTGATTTTGTTTAAATAATTCTAAAACCAACATCTTGAAGGCGTTTACGCTTAGAAGCAGTTTCAATTTGATGTGCGCGGTGTTCGCAACTATATCCTTAGAAATTAAACTCAATTATCTCAAAACATACAATAGTGAGTAACAGATTAAGCATGGTAATTGCACATGAGCCTAATCATGTTTCTACCTCCATGGGATGAATAATCAAAGTGAATACCGCTAGGGTTCAATTTCCCCAGCAATTGGTTCTGATTGTAAGCAGGCCGGCTACCAATCAGTTACACCCAACGTTAACTGAATTATATACGCGGGTACCCATGGATGTCTTTGATCCTGGCCGCCTAATACCATTAGAGCGTACGAGCGACAGAGTTCCAATTAAAGCGATCACTGTCTTTACAAAGATCGCTCCCAGATTGCCCGTAATTGGATTTTCACCATCATCAAGACCGCTAATATTTTCCACTCCGGCTCGCTTGACTTGCACATTACTATCACCACGTGTCATAATCATCGTTACCAATTATGTGCTTAATAATATACAAGCCATCTTCAAGAAATTTACGATTTTAGAAATCAGTCATTTATTATAATGAGATATGATAACTTGTGTTCTTGGGTGATTGTGATTGGATTTGGGAAATAGTAATCTGAAATGATGGTTTATTAATTTGGCTAATCATTCAAACGATTTATCACAAAAAGCTGTTGGTTATTTGTCTATATGGTTATATCATAGAGGTACTTAGTATGGTTTTATCACGGAGGAATAAAATTTCCCCATGGTGATCATCTTATTAGGATCGCTTCCTTCCCGTCAAATGAAGCGCGGTACATCTTCATATCACAATCATGAACCTAGCAAACTATCTATAGTTTGTCATACCATGGTCACACTATGCTTATGTCAGAAATATAAATATTATTGTTTTTAAATAACGAAAAATTGTTTATAACTCACCAGAGATGGTTTTCCCTTCTGCATTACACCTAGGCTCCCCGCTGTTCCAAGTCGACGACCACGGGTAAGCATTACCGGGTGAACTCGCCATCGGCACCGGGGAAGATGATGCTCTGACCCGCTGACAACTCTCCACGCTTCGGTCCTCGCAACAGACGCACGACGACCGATGTAACTTGGTCGGGGGCGGACTGTTAAAGTTATTCGGGTTCAGGATGTCGACCACGGAGAAAGGAGTTAGTTTGGTGGGTCGAATGAGCGCTGGTGCCGGCGCCATCGCGTTGGGTGAGGCCCGCTCAAGGTGATGGTTGTTCGGTGGTGGTTGATGGTGGTGACATGTATGAGATTCTGAGTTTGATTCTGGCGATCGGGGATACACAGTTGAAGATGTTTCAGAGTCCGAGTGGACGGAGTCCTGGTTAGGCTCAGTAGAGGGTCCATTTGTGGTACACAAACCCCCTTGATTCGTATCGGTGTCCATCATCTTCGGATGTGGGAGCAGATGCTCAAGACTTGATGGTGTCTCCGCAAAGGGAGGAGCAGCTTCGCCCGCTAGAGTTTGAATCATCGCACGCGAACCTACAACTTGGTTTTTATCTCTGGTGGTTTTGTTTTTGTCAACACTTAACTCGAGCTGCGCGGAGTAGCAAATGTTGTTGACGTTTCCAACACAAGGCTGAAGTTTTGTGGATGGAAATTACTCTCTGGTAAGAGGCGAAGAAGTGATGGCGTAAGTTCCAACAGTGTTTTGTTTACAGAAGATGTTTGGTGCGCTTGGCTATAAGCGATGCCGCAAAAATCACAACACGTGCGGGCGACGGCTTAATAGAATTTGGTCATGAGGCATCTCACTACCGTCCTACTGCAAACGCAGTATGATGAGACTACCCCGCATGCGTACTGACTCGAAGGGGGCGGGGTCTATATGCCAATGCAACGGATCACTTCGCATAATTCGGTTTAGTCATTAGTAGCGATCGTTTTAATTGGTCGGCAAATTAAGTGTCGTCGCATGGGGGGCGACTGTGAGATGTTGACCCCCGCTCTCTCTGCTGGCAATTAGCTCGCTAAACACCTCGGTGAAAGAAAGTCTCGTGGTTTACAATCGTGGGCCCTTCCGCTCGATCAAATGCATTTACACAGTTGCCTGTTCTCAAAGGCGATCCAACCCTGCGTTTTGGCATTCAGTTAAATCCCTACCCAAAATAATGGAGTCATAAGTGTACATGGCTTTTTCATGGGGGGTTGGTTGGAGATCAAAGGCTTGCCGCTCGAGAGAATCGTTTGGAATTGGCAACGTTCACTGAGCCTCTCTCTACTCTAGTCCTAAGCGAAAGAACGGCTGGCTCAGTGTTTATTGTTCGGTCTTAAGAACCCCAAAATGAAATGGGTCGATGGGGGTGAAACTGGAACGAAGAAAAAATATCACCGTCAACCCATAACCATCAAAACAGGAACAACAATATTGGTGTGATGTTTATTGGCAAAGTAGCAGTGTCGCAAACTGATGCCATTAAGCCATTACGTTTTTTTTATTACCCTCAGCTATAAGTTATCAGAGCATAAGAGATAGAGAAAACACATCAAGATTTTCCTTTTTTGACTAACGGTTAAATTTGTGTTTTGAGCCCTTTGCTCAAGTTGTCGGCAAAGACTCGTCGCATCTTGCTACTGCGACGGAGCTTTGTCGGGGCATTTGAGAGTGATTTAACATGCATGGCCAGACCATCAGAATTCGCCTCGAATCGATAAAATTGTTTTCAGAACATTTATCCAATCGACTTCTCCTCGGCTTTTAATTTTCACGAAAAGCAATTATTCGCAGTAGAGAAAGCATAATTCTTTTGATGGCATCACCAGAGAGAGGGTGATAGAGAGGCATCTCACCCGGGCCGTGTTTTCTTTTTTTCCCCACTGGCGATCAGCAAATCACGCTAAAAGCTCCCTCGTTCTCACCGCGGCCGGCGTGTATACAGCCGAGCGAGAGTGTGCTCCGACCGGAATTGAATGATACATAAATTCATTAGATATTGAAAACGAGGCAATTATTGAGGAATCAATGCATATGGGGAATTAAGTCATGACAGACAATGAGGTCATAGGCAGGAAGAAAGAGACCGACTCAAGCACAAACTCTCTTGCTCTATGAATGCTAATAAGGAAACAGCTCTGAGTGGTGTGCAAATGAAGTGTTATTGCAAGACGGGATTTAAGGTACTACAGCCCGGCCGAGCAAACACAGTGTGTAATTGATAGATGTAATCCTATTCAGTGCAGCCACCACCCTTACGCCCGCTCTATTCTCCCCGACCAGGGCGAACTGGACACCCACTCCAAGTAGAGGATCATACAGAACCAATTATTCAAAGCTGATTTTCACCTAGGTGATAAAAAGGAATTATCCCTAGATCTGCCAACTCCAAGTCGACAACAAAACAGGGCAATCCATTCTGCTCGGCCACTAGGCAATGATACGACCCACATCAGAGGCTGGTATGCCGCTAACCAAACCCCACAACAACAGCCTCCAAAATTGCCCTCCTTTCTCTGGCTAAATACCCTCTGAATGCACCCCTCCTTTGGCCCTCGCAGGGGTGCCGCATCGAGCTGTTTTCTTGGCTTTTCTTTTCCCATGGTTTGGGTGTCACCAACAAACCTGACAATTAGACACGGTAACATCACAGGAATATTAATGACTCCGCCAACAAGGAGCACAATTTTCGATTTACCGCACAACAAGGTACAAGCGTCCGGGAAAAAATAACAAAGTGACGGGGGGTTTGTGTTGAGCCACCCCTTTGCAATGGGACGAGGTGTCAATGGGGCTTGGGTGACCAATTTCACAGGACAAAAGACTAATTAAATAGATCGTGGTGTTAATTACAGAGCGTGTAACAACAGTGCAAAGAAGCCTATAGGAACGTTTGGGCTTCATGGAATTGAGTTAGGAATTGAGTTGTGAAGGATCACTGTTGACTCACAGACTCGAGATGTAGAGAGATTCAAAATATTCAAAATGGCACTGAACACTATTGGTATTTACTTCAAATAGTTGTTAGCGTAAAAACGTGCTTGGTAATAAGCAAGTGGGAGTTGTAGATTTTATAAAATACTGTAAGAAACGGCTCCTTCTGAACTTACGTAAATGTTTCGAAAAGACGTATTTTTGTCACTAACAAAAATGACTTCGGGCGTGAAGCCTTTTTAGGCATCGGAAAGAAACCAGATTTGTGAAACAAGGGTGTTTTTACTTTGTTCGTTTTTCTCTTGCAACCTCGATGGCCATCTGAGTAAAAGTTTTCGGAGATGTTTTATTTTGTGCATATGTTGGGATACAACAAATGAGAATACTGGTCTTGACAATCGCCGAAGGTGTAACTGTGCTTTAAAATCGGTAAATTTTGACAACGTAATTATCAAAGTATTCTCACTTGGTGTATCTAAACATATGCACAAAATAACAAACCTGTGAAAATTTGAGCTCAATCGCCGTCGAAGTTGCGGGATAACAATGAAAGAAAAAACACCCTTGTCACATGAAGTTGCGTGCTTTCAGATGCTTAGTTTCGAGACCTCAATTTCTAAATATGGGGTCTCGAAATCAAATACGTAAAAAAATACTTCTTTCTCGAAAACTACGTTACTTCAGAGGGAGCCGTTTCTCACAATTTTACACTATCAACAGCTCCCCATTTTTCGTTACCAAGTGAGGTTTTTTGCTGGTATTTATTTTGAGTAATTACCAATGGTGTCCACTGCCTTTAAACAGTTAATTAATGTACATTTTTAAACCTGTTTATTAAAATTATAAAGTAAGTGACGTTTGTTTATGTTCCGATCTTATGTGTTGATCTAATGTTGCTTTTACCGTTACTAAGTTCTTGTTCGTGTATGAGCGCTTTGAGGCATATCATAAGGCGCTATAAATATACTTTTTATTATTATTATTAAAAACTCAAGACAGTTGTGACCTTTTGCTGAAAATGTGTACATGTTCTGTAAGATGGTGATTTAAGTAGAAATGAAAGTAACTGAATGAATGAGTGCACGGAAACATCGCATAGCACAACACGTGCTAATAGTTAGATGTAGTCGCTAGTAAGTCGCCTTGCTCCATGGTGCAAGGCGTGAAGGCGACTAGGTTTGATGCTAACTGTCTATACCCACAACCGTCCACACCAAGTCACTTCTACACGCTCCTATGTGAAACTATATGGAACCGGTGAAATCCTACACAGTGGTAATTAACAGAATATGTAGGTTATTTGGAAGGGGAAACCTGTTTAATGGGGGAAATGTTGGGCTTTTCCTCGAATCCCTTTGAGAGTCTGTATCAGTCCGCCGATACATGAACACATATAACAACACCCATACGAGCTGAGCGTTTTTAATTCGACTGATTTTAAATGCTCTGGACACTTATGGTAAATTTCAAAGACCAGTATTCTCCTGAAGACGAGCAGAGTTTACTGTTCGAAACGTCGAGACCAAACCGGCTCTTTAAAGAGCCAACACTCACCCTAAGAGATTTACACACGGTTGTACCCGCCAGATTACTATTTATTTACAGTTTCTCCTTATTTCTCCACATCATGCAAAGCTTCAAACAATGCTTACCAGCATTCTCTCTGAATGTATCCCAAAATATGCATACAATAACAACGTGGATTATTTTTACTTAATTGGTCATCAAAGTTTCAAGAGAATAAAGACATAAACACACCCTTGTTGTACATTTTGTGTGCTTTCAGACACTTTCAGACGCCAAGAAGGCTTCAGACCTGAAGTCCTTTTGAAATATCATGAGTTGGGAAAAAAACTCTCAAAAACTATATACGTTACTTTAGAGAGAGCCGTTTCTCACAAACAGCTATCCGTTGCTCGTTACCAAGTAACTTTTTATGCTAGAAATGATTTTGAATGCCGATTACAAATAGTGTCAAGTTCCTTTAAAATGTTATGTTCTTTCCCAGTTAAAAAAAAAAACTACAGATAAGGAAGAGGAGAAAGACAGGAGAGAAGTGGGGAGACGAAATCTAAACATTCGACAACCAGTGGACCAGGATAGCACGAAGGATACTAGAAGAGAATTGAAATTGCAAGAGGAGGGTTTCAAGAAAGGATGAACACAGCCTGATAACGACGACGATGACGGTGATGATGATGATGACATACTTTGAGAAAATAAGAGACTTCTTGTAATTAAAAGTTCACGGTACTAAGAGAGGCTCGTATCGTAGTCAAAGCAAAACTCGCTAAGATCATAACTAGAAAGCTTCGTACAACTTAAAACCCTAGACAAGTTAACTCAAACATTATTACACATAGTGACGAACAACCCAAACAATAGGCATGTTTTAGGTTCCTTATTTGTACAGAAAATTGCAGTTTTACATCAACATTCTTTTATTTTAGTTAAACTTAAATCTTTAACTGATTGATATGATAAATTTTCTGGGGAAAAAACCCCTGAGCATCTTAAAGACGTGTTAACGCTATACATCCGATTCTAGCACAGTATCCTCTGATGACATTTTAAAGGCAGTGGACACTATTGGTAATTGTCAAAGACTAGCCTTCACAGTTGGCGTATCTCAACATATGCATAAAATAACAAACCTGTGAAAATTTGAGCTCAATCGGTCATCGAACTTGCGAGATAATAATGACAGAAAAATCACCCTTGTCACACGAAGTTGTGTGCGTTTAGATGGTTGATTTCGAGACCTCAATTTCTAAATCTGAGGTCTCGAAATCAAATTCGTGGAAAATTACTTCTTTCTCGAAAACTATGGCACTTCAGAGAAGGCCGTTTCTCACAATGTTTTATGCCATCAACCTCTCCCATTACTCTTCAGCAAGTAAGGTTTTATGCTAATTATTTTGAGTAATTACCAATAGTGTCCACTGCCTTTAAAGACACATCATGATGTCCCCACAAACCAATACATCACTCTTCGTGTCCGGGCAATGTTTGGAGAAATCAGAACCCTCTAACCCTCATACATCAACTCTCCATTATTAAACCATAAGTTTGCTGACATAATAATATTGCAATCAGAAATCACAATTCAACACATTATTATTAAAAAGGGAATGTCTTAATATTGTCACTCCTCCGACTTGACAGTGTTTTCCTTTCTCTGGTCGCAGAAGAAATCCAGGCCGGTCATTGACTGTTTGAAGTGTCCATGAAAAGCAGACGATATCCGGTGGTAGTAAGTTACTTCAATCTGCAGACAATATCTCCCGCCAAAAAAAAAAACTTCCTCTGCATGGTACGCGCCAAAATTCCCCTCCAATCACTATCATTCATCGCCATCCACAATTTACTGCTAAATTATTAGCAAACCCTTATTTGCCCAATTACATTCAATCAAAACCATCATAGTCTGGTAACGGGTCCGAAGGACGACCAGCTGAAGTGATCTGGTGTAAATGAGGCCAGTTTGGGTCCAAACCTCGTCCTTGAAGGCGACGTTTGACTCGATTCAACATTTTGGGGGTGATTATTCAACAAAGACTGAACCTGGTCCAGCAAGGACAAACAAGTACTGTTTTGATTGTTGTCTCTGTACTTTCTTCAGTACATACTTTGCATTCTTGTTTAACCGATAATAATGATTACAAATAAATAAACCGCATTCAAATAAAGTAGTTATGTCTATGCAGAAAGAATAATATCCATAATAATTGGAATACACAATCTCACAATGAATGCATGAAATAATTCTCATATTAATATTATTTAAAGAACAAATTCAGTGTCTTAAAGGCACTGGACTCCTTAAGTAATTGCCAAAGACCAGTCTTCTCACTTGGTGTATCTCAACATATGCATAACATGATGAGCATTTGAACTCAATTGATCGTCAAAGTTGCGAGTGAATATTGAAAAAAAAAAAACCTTGTCGCACAAGTTGTGTGCTTGCAGATTGAATTCCACGTCTCAGCTGAGGTCTCTAATTCAATTCAAATATTTTGGTGAGAAACTACTTATTTCTCAAAAACTACGTTACTTTTTACGAGGGGGCTGTTTCGTACAATCAATAGCTCTCCATTGCTCATATCCAAGTTAGTTTTTATGCTCACAATTATTTTGAGTAATTACCAATAGTGCTTTTGAACCAAGTTCATTTGAAGGGTATTGTTTCCCAACATGTTATACAGTGCAGTGCTTCTATACCATCTCAATTTAAAGGCAGTGGACACTATTATTGTCAAAGACTAGCCTTCACAGTTGTGTATCTCAACATATGCATAAAATAACTAACCTGTGAACATTTGAGCTCAATCGTTCATCAAAGTTGCGAGATAATAATGAAAGAAGAAAACACCCTTGTCACACGAAGTTGTGTGCGTTTCGATGGTTGATTTCGTGACCTCAAGTTCTAAATCTGAGGTCTCGAAATCAAATTCGTGGAAAATTACTTCTTTCTCGAAAACTATGGCACTTTAGAGGGAGCCGTTTCTCACAATGTTTTATACCATCAACCTTCTCCCCATTACTCGTTACCAAGTAATAACCAATAGTGTCCACTGCCTTTAATGAACAACACGGGAATGAACAACAAGGGAATGACATAGTATAGACTTAGTATACATTGTACCAGGTTGAATGTGCGTATCGCACCTCGAAATAGACATGTTTTTTTACAAGATCAAATAACTCTAGAATTATTTTCAAATTCTTGCTTCTGATGGTAGCCGATTGAGTACTCTGACACGACTACATGCTTTAGGGTGAGCTTTAACTCCCAACCAAGCAAGCAATAATCAAATAGTCTAATTTTTACAATCATTTTACCAGCCAGAAATAGGTCTGTGTGTCACAAAATGCCCGTTGGAGAGAGATTAGTTTCATTTCAGCTCTGAATACACACTGTTTGTTTTCCACAATCCTCGTGAAATTGCCATCCAATTTACTCTCCTTAATCCTGTTAAATGAGCTAATATTTTCCATCCTGCTCCAAAACTGGATTTTAAACCCCAAAAAGGGACCCACGAGCAGATACTACCGTATAATTCTGCCTCTCATTTTTATTTTTTGGCTAAACCGGGGAAACCGATGCAGGCCCCGAGGCACGGAATGGTCGGCCTGTCGTGGCGTCCGCCGCTCGGCATGCCTGCCGATCGGCGGTGGGCGCCCCATACCTTTGATTCTACACACCTCACCTCGGGCCGTATCGGCTGAGCCTTTGAAATTACCAACTCCTCCACAAGAAAACACCAGGCATCATTCAAGATTTCTCCCGTTGCATACACCCGTTAAAAAGTCGTGTTTGCTGGCCTGATGGAGCCAGTCAGCCGATGGCCACGAATATCAACCAAGAAGCTGCCAAAATAACCGTATTATTATTGTGTAAAGTTCCACAGGACCAATGGAGGGGAAAATGTTAGAAATTGATCGGCTATTAGTGTTCATTACTGAAGTGAACCGCCGCCAATGTATACAAACCATGGTGTTTTTTTGCCTGACATAATTTTCGGGGCTAACATTTGGTCGCGGTATACTGAGATTTGGCTCTAATGACAAGCAGAGTGTATTGAACTGCTAGATCAAATTGCATTTATAATTGCATAATAAAAGGGTATGAATTTGCTGTAATGAAATAGCGTCAGTTTTGTCTTTCCCAAAGCTCTTAATTTTGCGCCCTCTGTTGAGAGATCCAATATTGTTAAAACTAGGTTGGGTCAAGACTCAAATTTACCAGGAAATTCTTAAGAAAAAGGGCCCACTGCTATTTTGATCCTGTCACCGAAATTTTAGAAAGCGTTGATGTATATACACATATAAAATGATGGGAAAAAATCCCATTATAAAACATGATTATTTTTGCCCCAAATGATTTCATTGAAAAACACAGCTTGCTGAAACAAACACGAATGGTGCATGACTTATCGCTCTGGGCAGTTTCAGTAATTGATGAGAGTCTCTTTAAATAGAAAAACTGCGTGCACAATTTTATTTATGTGATTAATCTAACAGCATGAAATACTCGTTAAAAAAACTAAAAACTGAGAAAAAAGAATTGGGCCTAGCTGTAGCAAACTGCTTACCAACCGCAAGAACCTATAATGGTATGAATAAAGAAGAAGAAAAAATGACCTGACGTTTCGATACTAGCAGAGTCTTTCTCGAAGGCTCAACTAAAAAAAAATGTTACAATATCCTGACGAAGAGGTGAGACCCGTCAACCGAGACTCACTATAGTAATGCCTCCCGAGAGAAATCTAACCTTGGACGAGACGGAGCGAGACTTGGTTAGATTTACAATATTACACGGAACAAAGATTTCTATAGCGTTCAACGAGCCGTATAATGAAGTCTACACTCCGACAATGACAAGTCCATATTGTACAATTGTTCACGTTGTAAACCAACCATTGGCTCACTTTGTGTTCCTTTATTATGAACAATAATGTGTCCTTAAGTAGAACTATTAATACTAAGCCGTCATTTCCTCTTTTATAATAGTTTATAAGTGACCGACAAATACAATAACTATATTATTTATTTACAGGTCAGTAATCGCGGTCAGTATCAAAAGGGAATCAAAATGGGTTCGATTGTTCCCTCTTTTGTGCACTCCACTTAAATCTCAGTCACATTTTTTTAACGGTTTCAATCAAGTCCATGAAAGTGAAGTTTATTAAGCTGTGGTTTGACCGCTAAAAGACAGCTGGCCGTGTTACTACACACACGTGCTTAACACTAGCAGCGGGTCTTTCATGTTTTAATTGCATTCTAGATTGAAAAATACTAATTAAAAAGGTTATTAAGTTATTGGCAACATAGACCGATAAAGGGTTTGATGGCCAAATCAATGAGTCTCTCCCCACAAGTCGTTTTTTATTGTTGTTTGGGGGTGTTAATTAGACCAATTTAAATCAGTTCTTAATTTCTCTGATCAACCCTTTTGATTTGTATTATTACAACTTAAGTCCAGACGTGACTCTAACACTCAACCTTCTCATTGAGTTGTAAATGAAATTAAATTCACATAATGAATACTTCCATGAACTATGACTTTAAGCTGTGATCTTTAACACTGAAAGGTGTTCCACATATTATTCGTAAGTCTCAAGTTTGTTTATTTAAAGGCAGTGGCCCTTTTTGGTAGTTGTCAAAGACCAGTCTTCTCATTTGGTGTATCCCACTATGCATAAAATAAAATATACAAATTTGGGCTCAACTGGTTATCGAATTTGCAAAAGAATAATGACAGAAAATCTACCTTTATGCATTACTTTGTGTGCTTCCAGATGCATAACAAAAGGCTTCAGCTGAAGTCTTTTATTATTTGAGTGAGAAATTGCCTCTTTCTAAAACACTACGTTACTTCAGAGGGAGCATAGAGTGGAGGGAGCCGTTTCTCGCAATGCTTTATACTATCAACCTCTCCCCTTTACTCGTTACCAAGTAAGTTTTTATGTTAACAATTATTTTGAGTAATTAACAATAGTGCCCAGTGCCTTTAATAAAGAAAGTATGTTTTTTTAAGACAATGCCGGACCTATTTTTAACAATGGTGAAGTTTTCCTTCAATACTAAGTCATCACTAACACAACGATAAGCCAGTACAAGTTTAACCTGTGACGTCACAGAATGCCTCTCGCTGATTGGCTCCCACCTGATATATACGAGTTCATTGACCGGGCCCAGAAAGTTATCAAGTGGAATATAGTAATGTTAAAGGGTCATGAAAGAATGGAATGTTCAGTATGTATTAAGCTATCAATTAAAAACGTTTTCAAGGGTGACTTAATGATTCATGAGTAATATAAAGTGTAAACATCTAATTAGAAGACTTTCTAAAAAATACTTTCTGCCTCGAAGTAGTCTGAGTGTTTTTTTAAGACTTTAGAAAATAACTCGTGGTTCTTAGAATAAACTAGTTAAGTATGTCTAACTAACTCTTTGTATGGCTATGGGAAGACAATTCTAATAAATTCAAGTCGTTTAAAAGCATGATAGATTTCCACCGAAACCCTCTCATAATACA
Source organism: Asterias amurensis (assembly GCF_032118995.1). Taxonomy (NCBI): domain Eukaryota; kingdom Metazoa; phylum Echinodermata; class Asteroidea; order Forcipulatida; family Asteriidae; genus Asterias; species Asterias amurensis. The sequence goes on along the minus strand of NC_092655.1, from coordinate 5,245,623 downwards.
TAGCATAATTAACGGGTCAAACAATAGTTTCATTACGGGCTATGTCCTAGGTCAGCACATGATCCGTTTGGGTAGTTTCTCAATCTCCTGAAGTCGAGCAGAGTATACTGTTCGAAACGTCGAGACCCAACCGGCTCTTTTCAGAGCCAACACTCACCCTAAGAGATTTACACATGATTGTACCCGCAAGTTTACTATATATTAATATACATGTTATACATACTATACATGTTTCTCAATATGTTTTACAGCTATATTTTACGGGAAAAAAGGGACAACAACTCTAACTGTACAATATTTGTCATAAAGTCATTCCTGAAACAAAGACTTCATAAAGTTCAAGTCTCGTGCTCGGGCAAAATCTCGCATATGGAACCCATCTTTTGCCGCTAAAACCCTTCTGCGTCCAAAGTGACGTCTTGGATTTAACACGGGTTGTAATTCACGGATGTCACGTCCTTACGGGCCCCGGTAAACTCGCAGCTTTGTCCCCCCTTGAGACCCCCTATCTGTCACTCGACAAATCAAGGCGAACAACCAAACCGTCTTTGGTGGTAATAAGAAGAACAAACCACAAGAATCAAAAGACCGAGAAAACAGGGTGCTCTCGTGCCTTTAGCCTACCGGGCGTCGCGCCCGCTGACACGGCCAGAGATCAGCCTTTGATTTGGAGACCTCGGCTGCTTTTGAACACATGTGACTGCAGGCGTATTATTTATAGAGGGATAAAATATCACTGTTGGGTGATTGTAGGGTCTATTTTGGAATCGATTGGAGATGTTATCTGCACTTTGGCGGTGCCGAAGTGGGAAAAATAACAGCTTTATTGGTGAATTAACCTTTGCCATAGCACATAGATTGGGACTGGTGGCACGATTAGGTGCTTCAATTAATGCGTGTGCACACGGTATGCATCTGGATTATCAATAGTCGGCTGGTTGGCAGTCTGACCGTAAATTGGTTCTATTTATGATGAGGAGTAGGGCCTATGCAGTTGTAAAGTAGGAAGTTTTGGTGTCAACACACTGTATCACACACATGGAAATATGGTCTCAATTTACCATTATTTACTCATGGTCAAAAAGAAAATGCCTTATTTATTCTGAAGCCATGTGTAGATTTTTAACAACCCTATAAGCAGTGAAGTGATGGGCAAAACAACAAACAAAATCTATGTTTAAGGGTCTTGGAAGAAATAACTAGGCATATAATTACCTAAAATTAATATTCAAGATATTCATAAGTAGATTGCTTGACAATGTTGTACCTTTGTCGCGTGTAAACTGGCCTCAACGAATTGGCTCATTGTCACTATAGGTTCGTTTCATGGTTAATTATTTTCCACAGACCAAAAAGTAAAATGCAATATCAATCAAAAGATGTCATTATAACGTGCAAAGACGCCTCTGTGTTTCACAACAATAAGTTTGAGAACTTATCTAAACGAATGTGACACTGCAAAGGGATCAAGTTAAGAAACATGACCTAATAATAAACTTTAAATATGAATAGTAAATTTGCAGGTAAAACCATGAGGGAGTGTTGGCTCTGAAAAAGAGCCGGTTTGGTCTCGACGTTTACGAACAGTATACCGTGCTCGTCTTCAGGAGATAAAGAAAGGAGTTGGTCACTCTCTCTAAAACAAATTGCTTGTAGGCAATGGTCCAGACATGATAATAGCATAAACTCTAAAGATAAATGGAGTGTTTGTCACTTTTAATTCCAAGATTGGAACTCGAGAGTCATTTTTTTTCTTTCTTCTGAAAGTGTAAAATCTAGAATCGACCCACAACGTCAGGAATGTCACCACCCGCTGGTTTCCAGCCCGGCGGTGCGATGCCCGGGTACCAGCTCCCCTACCAAGCTAGAAGTCGCTGTGAATTACAACATTGTTACAACGGGAGATTTGTCGCATATCATTGTGGGGTCATTTTTATGAAGGGAAATTATTCACCTCAGATTTCACAACTGGAGTGCGGTTCATATAATGATACAAAACTGTATGTGTTTTGAAAGCCACTACAGGCGTTTTCGTAAACAGTATTAATTTCTGAAAGTTCTGAATGTATGATCAACTATGTTGTCCAGAATCTGGATTCTTTACTTCGCTGACAGCGCACATGCAAAAATGTGCTTGTTCCATTTGCTTACAACTAAATTAAACTTTGAATTTCATTATTCAACAGAAGAATATTTTCGATGTTTGAAATGTCCATTATTCAAAAAGATATTAACCTCAGAAGAGTCATTTGAAAAAAAACATTGTTCTTTTTTTATACAATTATTTTAAAACCCTTTCTCGTTTGGCTTTAAGACTTTGATCATGAAGGCAGTCACCGGGCAAAGAGCAAGGAACCCGAGATGGTCCATTTTTGTGTTTTGAAATCGAACATTTCTACGTGTTTAATTTCACCTTATAAATCTCTAAAACAATAGGTAAGGTTTGCGATACCATGTAAGTATCTCTTTCGTGAGTAGAGTGGCTCCGAGAAGAGCAGGTTTGTACTGTTCGACATTTCGATCAGCGAGCTCTGACTGTCTTCTAGAAAATGCCACTCACAAGAATACTAAGTCAAGAATACTACTTCAAGAATATTATTTTACAATTGAAACAATAACTAGACCTCATACACCTGCGCCAATGTCCTCTTTATAGACCGAAAGATCTTCGGCTTTCTTCTGCTATTATAGTCTAAGACTCGGGGCATTCTCAGCGTGGTCTCAGGCAGCTGATTGGTATTCAATGACTCAAGAAAACCCACCCCAGACCCGTATAAGGAATCAGACAAATTTAAGATGGGTTTTAAGTGACGGCAAAACAGTGACTGAAGATGTCATTATAAAACTACGGCTGAGTAAGTTCTTCAATTGGTCTCAACTTTTCGACTAGTTTGCTCTAGTCATCGTCAGGAGACATTATTATTGATGCCTGACCATGCTATGCCTCAAATCCCATAAACACAATGCTGTTGTAAAGTGTTGACAAATTTGCGCTTTAATTATAAGCATTTTTGTTCAAACTTTCTACTATTTTATGAATGGATGTACTCTTTCAAAGCCAACATCGTTTCCCTACGAGCGAGGTTTCGGACGGCAGTGACCGGTCGTCTAACCGTGTGGTTAGACGGGTCATCTCGGCCAACACACAGTAACAAGTTCAAATACCCTGATCTTTGTCGTGGTATTCAGTTGCCTAGCAATGGAACTACAGTCTCTCACGTTTTGTGGTTTATCTCAAATATTTGCCTTTTATTTTTAGAAGTGAACACTGAGTTACAATTTGGATTTAGGTGTAGGGCATGTAATTGTAGAGATATAGACTTACACATGAATTTGCGGGTTTACGGCTTGCAAATCTCGGCCGCAAGTGTCGTCATTTGATTTAAATAGCGTTTCATGTGAGGTATATACTGTAACTAAACACAAATTATTAATTTAAAAGACGGATTTTCTGAGACTTTTATTCAAGTTTTAACTAGTCACTCTAATTTAATTTTTCGTCTCAATAATAGTTAGTTGCACAGTACAGTAATGACGGGACATGGCCTTAGTTTTCGCCGTTGTTCGAAGTTTGTGGAAGATGCTCAATCCTTAGCAATTAATTTCGTATCAAATTTATGACATGTAGACAAAAGTAAACGAGTTATTTTGGAGCGCCCTCTAGTGGTGGCACGATCCACTTTTAAATAAAGTTTGTTTTCTAGTCACCAGACCAAATTGATTTGAGTCTGGAATCTATATGAGCCTGGTCCCGTGGGAATCTAGTTGGGGTGTTTGTTGGTAATTGGACGGAAGGAAAGTGAGAAGCGGGCGTCAAAAGTTGTTCCTATTGGGTTATAAAGTGATTCAGTGTGTAATTGCATGAGGTATGAAATCCATGGGGACGCTTTACCGGGGCGAATGACCGGGAGTGGTGAGCGGCAGTCTAAGGGTATCTACTCTTTTGGCGAGTGCGTAAAATGGTTCTTATAATTGATGATGTCTAACTCTTTAGGTCTTCATGGTTCGCTGAAATGAATGGTTCTTGTTTTGTGTCTGGCTTTAGTACAGGAACATTGTAATGACATATTACAGAAGACATTCCCCTATGTGAGGAAACTTTGCGTTCTTTTAAAAAAAACTTTGCGATTTTATTTGATCGAGTGAAACTATTTTTAGGGTTCAAAACTTTAGAATATCGAAAGTTGGTACAGGTTGAAAACAAACTGGACCGTGTAAGTTTTAACAAAGAGGACAACTGAGAACTGACATAGTTTGAATAATGGTAAGACAATGGATGGATTCCATTCAACGGTCTGTTGTTTTTGAAACAGCAAGGGCATCGAGGCATTTTCCCCTCGGTAAAGGGCATCTTAAGAGGGAATTGTAAATTTCTACTGGAGCATTTCAAGGACACCAAGGCAACGACCAGGGGGCATGGAGGCAATCGCCTTCATTGCATGCGTGAAGTATCAAGCCTGCATTAAAATTTAATACCAAAGAATCAAACTAACACCTTAAGTATTAAAATCGTTCATTAATTTTTTGGTCGCATCAACTTTTGTATAAGAAAATAATGCTGTTGATAAGTTGCTGCGAAAGGCTCTTCTCATACTTGTTATGTTTGTTTAAACACACTTTGTTTTACCATTCACACCCAGGATTGTTTGAAAAAGAAGTGATTTGAAGGGTGGTATATACATTAGTTGATCGTTTTATCGCTTGATTGGTTCATTGCTTGCCCCATTTGTACTCTATTATTATTCACGGTGGTCGAAAAAGAGCGAACCAATAATATCATTGGCGAATCGAATACACAACCCTAGCGTAACACTCATCTCCCAAAAGCCACGTATTTCAATCCGCACATTTAACTGACACAAGTGTGCTATACTCTCCTCCAAAAAACAAATCACCGAAAATTGCTGATTGAAATTTATGATCGGGACCATGCCAATACTGGGGTGACCTCAACTAACCATAACACCCTCGCGTAGGTCGTGGGTCCCATGTGGATGCCAATTCAGCATGATTGCCGGGTGCCCCACCGTTGGATCAAGAACAACATCACCAAAACCGATAAACACACTGCCGGTATTTTTTTCGCAAGAATCCAAATTGGCTCAATTGGTCCCCGGGTAGTGTTTTGTACCAAAGTTTCCGCTGCTGTAATTGCATCGTCACGCATAATATACATTGTGCAAAATGGAAATGTTGATTCTATTTAAAACAATAATAGTTATGAAACGGTTTTTGGTGTTTTGAAGAGAGGGACATTATGACCAGTTTAGGATTCAACAAACAATAGTACAGTAGAGTGAGTTAAAGGAACACGTTGCCTTGGGTCGGTCGAGTTGGTCTTTGACAAGCGTTTGTAACCGTTTGTTGTCTAATGCATATGGGTGGAAAGATGATGTAAAAGTAGAATACAATGATCCACACAAACATGCCTCAACTGCACGGTTTTCCTTTTGCCTCGTCGACTGACACGATCGGCAATTTATTGGAGTCAAGTTTTTGACTCCCACAAATGGCTGACTGCGTTAGTTCGCACAGTAAAATGAAAACCACGCAATTTCGAGGCAAATTTGTGTGGATCATTGTATTCTAATTTCAAAACATCTTTCCAACCATATGCATTTTATAAAAAACGGTTACCAACTCGTCCGATCCAAGGCAACGTGTTCCTTTAAGGTGTAAAGTATTGACTCCAGACAGTGATAGACACACACAATGTAGCATTGTTTAGATATGAATGTAGTCTAAATGGACGACAAAAACATGGTGTGTATGTTGACAGATGACTTTCAAACTGGTATAGCTGTGTATAGTGATGATATCCATAACATATCAATGTCCAGTAGTTAGACTGCTTGACTGACAATCACTGGGTTTGGGGTTCAAATCGTACCATAACCGCTGATCTCACAATGACTGGAATTAGTATTGTCGTGTAGTTACTGAATCATAGTTTCTTGATTTGCGCGATTCGTAATCATAGTGGTTACACCAACGAGACAGATTGGTCACATCAGCTTTGCGTTTTATCCCCATGTGGAAGCTTGTCTAGTTCTTCTAAACAGAGAACAGAGATACAAAACATATAACACACGAACACTTTCTGACTACACTTTATATGAGTTTCATCGAACCTGTTGGACACCAGACTAGGGCGTTCTCACTTGGTATTGTTCCTTCCATCCATACTAATGAGGGTAGATTAATCAATATTTATCGATATTAATGTGACCCAAATATTATAATAATGAATGGTAACAATATAAACCAAATTGTTGTGGTTGACCGCACATGAATTTAAGCTACTTGCAACTTGCAACTTATTGGAAATTTATATTCCACAAAATTCATATTAAAAATGGTTTAGGTCTCCTCGCAATATAGAAACGATACCAGCACTCAATGGTATGTTTATTATTAGATTCACCCTACCGTAAAACCTGAAAGGACCCCCGCCATTTTGAAAAAAACTAACTGACGTAATGGTTTTTCTACATGAGTAGCAGTTGCATCTCTATAAACACAAGTCAAGATGTAAACGCTCAAACTATTGACAAACATATTATTCCCGTCTTACCCACAAACTCTAAACCAAGAGCCATGACTTGACAAAACTCAACAGGGATTCTGTTTATGCCATTTTGATTACATCAATTCATGCCGAGATTTTTATTTATTTATTTTTCTACCTCTCTCCACATAGTCAGTGAGCATAGCTTGAGCTCGACCTTCTGTTATTATTAGAGTTAAGTACCCGGCATAACTTCTGGAAAGAAGGGGGGAAAGCCCGCCTGCCGAGCCATTCCGAAACTGTGTCTTTTTGGATTGTGGGCACACCCCGCAGGCTGTTTTGGAACCGACGGTAGAGGGCCTTCCAGGGTAGCCATTAGTGTTGCATTGTAACTCGTGCGATAACACAGCAAGAGGGCCAGGTAGTATCCCACGGCGCTCAATTAAGAGTATTGATGCACCGATACTTGCTTTATACATTGGCCTTATCACCGTAATTGGAAATTAATATGTCCATGGCTGCCAGCTAGTCAGAGAAACAGTCCAACCGACAGAACTTCGCAAATCGGTCTCAAAGTCCACTGATTACCACTTTATTACTTTTTTCTTTACCCACGCGAATCTTTAATTTGCGCTGTATTTGATCAAGTTTCCCCACCGTAAGATGCATGATTAGGCCGGCAGAGTTTGAGCCATTTGCCTCGGTAATAAAAAAAAACCTTACGGACATAGAAGAAACGCTCAGATTGCTTCCAATAGATCCCATCATCAAGAGTATAGAGGGAGCGGTTCTTATTTTCTGCGGCTAAATCGGGGGTTCAATTTAGAAAAGTGGAAATGATTACTCTAGCCCCGGGAGACACTCCAAACCCGCTTCGATAATTGAGCGAAAAATTAAATTGTTTCCACACCGAGCGAGGAATGCCTTTGAAGTTAGCGCTCACCGAGTCTTGATGGAAATAACCTGGGCGTCTGCTGCCTTGAAGACCCCATAGCAGCAGCGGTCGCGCTCTGCTAAACTAGTCCCCCGCTTAGTACGGCAGATACTCCCGGCATTATCGTTCCCTGACCCCAACCCGAACCTTCCAATGCCCGAGGAAAATACACCAAAATGATACAACCCTCCCGCTGTGACCAAATATTGGCTGTTTTTTACCCTGGGTGATTCTCCATATCATGGAGTTAAAATGATGCTACAGTTTGACACAGACTGTCAAGTCTAGGTTCTATATCTGTTATGACGTCTTTAAACTGTGCAGTTTGTCATCTTGAAATATAAGATAGGGGACCAGAGGTGACTAGAATGTACGTACATTCAATGACATCTGACAGAAAGAAAAGTTAAATTTTTTGGAGATAATCAGGTGATTTAAAGACCGAGTATAAAAGAGAGCATGGATTTCTCGTGGGGTGTGGGTAACGCACCCCCTCCCCGATACTTTATAGGGATAGACCCCCACAATGCACGTGACGTTTAACCGCACCCGATTCGGAATGAGATGACAGAGCATTGGCTACAGAAAAACAATTTTCATGACATGGACATTTCATTTTTTTGGTTTTCTTCTTTCTGTGTTCTTACTCTATCTTAAGCATACTCTATCTTAAGCTTATCTCGTCTTAAGCGTATGTTTTTGGAAAGACAATTCAGATACTTGCCCAACTGTTCATGGCCTTGGTGCCCTTGAAATTACTCCAGTATGAATTAACAATTTCCTCATAGGGTTAACCTTTAGCAATGTGAAAATGCCCTAATGTCCTTGCCCGTTCAAAAAGAAAGCATCATACGTCGAAAGACATACCAAAACAAAACGCCAATAATAATATGATAACTTAACGCCAATACAGAGGAATCATTGTACTGTTCCACGGTTTAAGAAGAGAACATTCCTTTAAAACAAATACAATAATGTCATGTAATGAAGGTAACGGATTCATACTGAAGCAGTTTGGGCAACCACGCCGTAGATTTTTTGTCACTGAGATAAGTCATATTCAAACACTATTTTTCTGTCGTCAAGAAATAAATCTTCACAGGACTTAAAAAGCAATCAAAGCCCATGGCATCATGTGTAGACAAAGGATTTAACAATTCCTTGACATAAAAGGTCAATGCATTCATAGATGGCACTCTCAATCCAATCAAATCAAACAAAATAATACCAATACAATTCTGCAATCAAAAACCCGAAAGACAATTCCATTAAAATTTATGGATTTAATAACATCTAATATCTCAAGAAATCATTTATCACAAACTGCATCGTTAACTCTTCAAGTAATTATGCCACTAATTTATTGGTCATGCTTTATAAGCGATCGGCAATCGGGGTAAATTATGCCAATAATGGTACCTCTGAGATTTCTCTAATGCGGAGTAATTATTCTGAATCTACTGAATTGGCCAGAATGATGCATTGGTGAGCGACTGTTAAAGTCATAATTTGCCTTCAGTGTCGTGTCATGCATAATTCATGCCCGAAATGTCCGTGTAAGTCTTGAACAAGGTCGTTTTCTCACTTTCTATCTCACTTTCCGCAGTCATGGGGAACAACGGGAGATTTGGCGGGTTACTTATTCAAATTAATCTCCCCTAAACTTTCAGAGAGATAAATCATAAAATGGAGCACATGTAATACACACGGGAAATATACGATTGATCAGAGTGGTGAGATCGCCTTCCAATAGCAGCCGGTGTTCGATGAATGTATACGGCGTCTATAAGACAATAATGATGGGGCAGTAATCCCCAGCGACAAACTCTGCCAAAACTCGACCATTATTTTATTGGTTTCTGATGATTCTCGAACCGTTCGAATGTTTTAACCCAATAAATGTACCATGTCGCTGTACTCGTCTGTTTAGATATCGCCCAATATGTCAACGCATGCAGGAAGATCAACCCTATATAGAAAAACACAAGCTGAGTAGCGTTACCGCGGTAACACTTCTCGGATTCAAATTTTGAGGGATAAGAAGTGTAGTTTTTTCCAAAATCGCAGTACACTGTATACTTTTCGAGGTGAAATGTTTCTCAAATACATTACTGTATCCAGAGCTTGTCTACTTGCCATTAATTGTCGGAGGGTCATTATCAAACGTATGTGATTAGCCATGTTGTTTTTCTGAACATGTATTTGAATATCTTTTCTAAAACAGCGTAGTGATGCATTTCAACAACAGGAGCTGCATTTCTGTTCATTTGTTTGTTCTTTAGTACTTTGGTTTAAAAACATGGTGTCGCGCATTTCCGTCATTGCTTGAGTGATGATAGTGAGGTCGTAGCAGGAACTGTGGCCAAGTATCTCCTCAAAGTAAGAACATTCATTGACTGCCCATGAAAGATTCAGTGAGTGAAAGTGTGATTTCCCTGATGTAGTTTTTAATGTTTTAAAATGTCACAAAGTAGTGTAATGCAACCTGTGCTCACGTTGATCATGAGTCCAAGGAGTTAGTCCTATGGGGTGCTTCTTCTTTTGTATAAAGTCTATGATGGGAAACTGTTCAGTGCAGGGACTCAGGAAAGAAAACAAAGATGTTTCAAACGAATGCAATTTGAGAAGGTGTGTGCCCGTCCATGGTGTGCCCATATGCAAGGAGTACAGACCGGTCATCCAGCTGGCCTGATCCTTCACGGGGGCAGCAAAGGCGATTGTCTCCGTGTCCCTTGGTCGTTTCCCTTGGTACTCATGAAATGCTCCAGTAGAATTTACAATTTCCTCATAGGGTGCACTTTACCAAGGAGAAAATGCCATGGTGCAATTGCCCTTTAAAAACGAAACATACATACTCCTCATTTACAAACAAGACCGCAGACTGTATATCATGGTTCGGTAGGCTATCCAGAATTACGACAGAAACGCCTGCCGTCGATTTCACAAAGAGTTAGGACTCGTCTTAACTTAGGATTAATCTTAAGGTTTGCATGCTACAGTGCAGGGTTGGGACTCGTCCTAAGTCCTAAAATCTTAAGTCAGAAAGAGTTTTGTGAAATCGACGGCTGGTACTTCACGGAGGCGCTGCGGAGGCGATTCGCAGTGCCCCTGCCCTTGAAATGCTCCAGTAGACTTTTACAATTTCCTCACACTTTCCGAAAGAAAGTTCCTTCTCGGTGAGAAAGTACCCTTCCCCCTTCCAATACGAAGCATCAAGCCTAGACAATTCTCACTCGTTTTTCACACAGACAAATTAATTCAGCTTATGAGAAAAGACGGCTCCAGACACTCAACCATTACGTTAAATATGAAATAAAGTTGTGTTTAATCTTGGCCGAATAACATCGGCTGAAATAATTATAACCAACAAAGTTTGCCGAATCAATCAAACAACGATTACTTATTCGTAGTATCAATTGCATAAGGTACTCCATAAATTCAAAAATGTAAATCCACAATTCAAAAATGAAATAATAATGGAAGGTTTGATATTGCTGATTTAGAGGACAGTGACCCCATGGAAATCTTCGACTTCGCACCTTCAAATTCCCGGAACAGACCGATGAAATATAATCGTGTTTGGTCCCATCATGTGGCCTTACAGCTCACATTCTCCCCGTGTGTAAATACCAACTAATAATTGGAGAAGTTAACTGCCTAATTAATTGTTAAAACAAAACAGCCCAAGATATTTACCAATCACTCAGTTGCTTTAATTGATTGTAAATAAATATTAACAGCAAATGTTCTGAAAGGAACTATTATGGGAAGTAAACATCTATATCCTTAATCAAAAATGCAAAACAAATACTTCTCAAAACCGTTATAAAGTTTATCTTTTAACAACACTGTTTCTTGACAGTTGGTTGGTAATGACGTCAGAATGACGTCAGACCTAATCTGGTTATTGTCCGAAGAATGAATTTCATCAAAATAGCATCAAAACACTGGTGTCTTAAAATTCAGAGAGACAGTACAACACATTACGAAAGGGCACATAATGTTCTTTTTTCTCTCAACAAAACCATTCACCACTGGGAATAACATAACATTCCAACAAAGACAGTGACGCAAATAAATAATTAAAGTCTTCATAAATTAAACAATAAAGTGCTTCTTTCTGTTATTTTATCAACTGACTCTTTCTGGAGCAGACTCTTCACGTCTGTGCGTGAATAAAATAAACCAAACATGCCACATCTGGAACAAACTGACGAAACAAAATGCGTACAATTCAAGATCGCAGGGTCCCTTTAAAGGAGGCACGAAACAGTTACTACCTCATGAATCCTATTGATCTTATAAGAAAGCCAATTACCACCGTTTAATCCTGACTTCTTTGTCAAATCATAGAATAACAGAACAAATCAAAACAGAAAACTATAAAATGCGTATTTTTTTATGAAAACTGTTTACTCTTTCACGTCAATATTGTGACGCATGAAGTAGACAATGTTTATCTCAGTGACATTGTGTTTAGTGTGTGTTGCACGGGCAGGTTTCATTATAGTCGTAAATTGCATCGGATTGCACGCACCTTTATGAGATGTTTGTTTGTGAAGGTATTTTGTTTTAGTCATCGCAAGACATTGCAAAACAGAAAAACCACTTGTCGCACTTTTAACGTCACGGGTCTTTGTCGCAGTCACCTCCTGGTGTCTTAACCTGACTAATAATGACGACATTGTCCGGTTGGTTTTTCTTCCTCCATGGGCTGGGGTGACCACCAGCGTGCCACTGAGAAGGCTTTTGAAGATATCGTCATTCATGACGGTTGGACATCTCACACGTGACGAGGGGGATACTGGACGCCCCCATGCGGCCCGATCGTGTTAGTCGAGGTCCAGGGGTGAATGCCAAGCCCAGCTGGAAAGTGTGGGAAAACAGGAGTTCCGTACACAGTTTGTGCTGGACAACAACTTTCTGTCGGTACTGTTGAGGTAGGAGGTTGGCTGTAGATCGTAGAGGGCGCTAGCATCGGATACCACGGTAATCCTTCAGACTGTCCTGCTGTCCCGGTAACAACAGTGGGCGTGGTCAAGTTGGATGGCGGTGGGGTGGGAACCACAAACTGTCTTGGCATTGCCATCACCGGGGCGGCAGGTGGCGTGCTCACGTTTGATAACGGTGGAGTTGGGACGGGAAACTGGCCCTGTGTTGCCGCTGGAGGGCACTGTGACGTTCTCATTACCCTGACGGTTTTGGCAGCGGGTGGGAATATTTCGCCCGGTCTTTGACGCTTCCATCTCATTCGTCGGTTTTGAAACCAGGTTTTTACCTAACGGAAAAATGTGAAATATATTGTGTACTGACATGATATGTTCTCGTAGTGTGTGTTAGCTTTGTGTTAGGTTGAAGATAAACGACTGGTGGTCAGAAATACATGTGTAATGTTGTTTAAAGTAAACTTTAGCCTCACAAAAGAACCACGCCTATATAGGCCGGGAAGAAGACAACTTGTTGTCCCACCTAATGTTGATAACAATTTCCCAGACAAATTCGATGTGAAGCTCTCTCGAAATAGAGAACAGTTTGATTCAAATGAATTGTTGTAGTTCTTGAAACAGTGTGCGAGTTAAAAATGTGTGTACCCTTCCGAACAAGTTGTTCTTTATTAGGCCTACTCGGCAAGCTTCCGCCTGAAACATCTTTGAATCGGCAACGCGCCTCGTCATAAAACTCTTAACTCTCAAATTTGGGTAAATTTAGGCCTTTTTTTCCATTTCAAAGTTTCAAAGCCAAACTTTTTATGATATGAACAAAACATGTCCTATATAGGCATCATTTTTTTACAGTTTCATTCGTTTTATGGCAAATCAGCTCATCTCTGTACTTGCTTTTTTAAAATATCATTTTTTTTTCGAGAAAAGCTAGCTGCCGAAAGTGCCGCGTTGGATACAGCAAGGCTTGCTCTACACGGTGGGGATGAATGCTGATCACGCCTTAAATTTAAATCTACAATGTTAAGAAAACGATTACAAATTGTATTTATAGGGATCAACTGGATTAGGCTGAGACCTCCAACCACCTCAGTAAAGCTCTATTGATTCACACACCATACAATGGTTAGACCTTGATCGATGTCAGGCTATTCTACTAATACAGTGGATCAGCTTTCCTGGGATTATCTCATAATATTAAACTTCACTATATTTTGCGCTCTATTTCACCACGTGGGAACTTTAGTGACACAGTGTATAATTTGTTTTTGCGTGGCTGTGTGTTACCACTGTTCGGTGTACAAAGTGCAAGCCCACTTTGATTTACATACAGTAGAACAGTTTGTTATTAAAGTTTGTCCTTTCTGGAAAATTGGTATCACTCGTGCACTCAGTAAGTCTAATGGTATAATCCATCAAACAAAATAACTCAATATATAGTACCTATAGTACTCAATGTTGAAATTACATTGTAATTAGTGGTAATGAATGTTTAGACAGCACAAAGAACATCACAGCTCTGCCAAAAAATAAGAAATGTTAATCTCTTTCTGAGATGTTTACACTTTTAGTAAGCCAATTTTTTAAGACAAAGATCTTTGGCCTGCATTCCTTAACATTTGAACCACCATTTTCTTCTGCAAAGCTTTTGCATTTCAACTCCTTGCACGCACGCAACTTTTGTAAGCGTATCATTGTTGTTTTGGGGTAAGAAAGTGACAAAATTAACTAGTAACTCAGTAATTACAAATTTGAAGTACCTGTGTTTCTTCTAGTCCAAGCTGTACAGCAAGCTCCTTGCGATCTAAGATATTCAGGTACATACTAATCTTGAAGTATTTTTCCATGTACTCCACTTGCTCCTTTCTGAACGTTGTTCTTAATTTCCTTTTCTTGAGTTGGGGCAAATTGCGCTCCGGTGGGGCAGGTCCTGCATAGATAGTGAAACAGTAAATTGGATAACTTTGAAAAAAGCTCTTTGAATCAATAACAGAAATAGCTTTCCTACAACTTCAAGCAAGTTGGCGAACCATTTGCAACCATTCAAACTCAAAGGCTCAGTGCAAAGAACTGTGCACACTTTGACTACCGTATAGATTCATTCCCCATAATGACTGCATGTATAAGTCTGTCATTAAAAATGGACGATTTTAATTAGTCAAAATGGAGGGAGTTACCTAGCGCAAGAACCATACAAAAGGGCGCGCAAGGTGGGGCTACAAAGGGGGTACAGAGTTAATTTATTTATTAATTAACACAGAATCACACTGGGGTGGGGCATTTTCCATTTTCTGGACCTGGATCAATATTTTCAACGCTCTAATAATAGCAAAACGAGAAGGGAAAACCCATGCAGTCAAGTTGAGACTTGAACTCAATCCACACTTTTGGTGCCCCGGTGGCATTCGAACCGGGGTCCCTGAGATGGACGGCGAGGCAAGACGCCACTTAACAAATCAAACTTAACAATTCAAGTGATTATACCAGTGACACATGAAGTGAAACAATATTCCATATGACTTTATAAATACTAACGTTTTGTGATGATCCTGCCATCTCCAAGTCCAATATGTGTGATAGGAGCCACTGCCATAGTTGGCTGGCAGACTGGACGCCATGTTGGTCTAATAACTCCAGAAAAGCTGGATGTCTCTGTGGCGACATTGCTACACTGCCCATGAGTTTGCTGGTACCGGCTACTTGCTGAGGCTGGTGGTGTAACCCAACCCGTTGATTTTACTCCACTCTTTGTAGCAATCTTCAGAAGACCAACACCCTTATTGGAGTCGCCTTGCGGGTACGAGTAGAAAGGTAAATGATCGTTGCTCATAGATGTAATAACATGCAGTGGAGTCATGAACTTCTTGGCTGCTGATTCCACGTAAGGATAGTTGAGTTGTTGAGGAGGCATCATAGGCGAAGGTGTCATGCTATGATAAAGCATGTTATTGCAATGCTCTACGGGTACGTGTGACTGTGAGGAGGTAGAACCCAGTACCAACCCAGATGATGGTGGCCGGTAGGGTAGAGGTGCTTGACTTGTACGCGATGATACCACAGTGTCAGTAAAAGTATTTGATGTTGGGATGGGCAAGTAGCTACCGAAGATACTATCCTCAAGTGACTGTGATCCGTCCCTGGTTTCAATGTTGTTATGTTGCCGGTTAATCCATGTGGAGGTTGTAGCAGACTCAAGACCAAACGCATTGGAGTACATCATGGCGCCACTAATTGACCCAAACGATTCACAGACAATGACATTCAACTCAGCACCTTCAATCCCTTCTCCAATAATCACTTCCTACGAAAAGTGTCTTAAAGTTTCAAGGCAATTTATGCACCCAGATAGAGCAGTATAGACCCAGGGCTAACACCTCATGGAATACAACCAAGTAATGAACTGAATTCTGTCTTGTATGGGTGGATTAACCCCATGATCAAAACCAACTCTTGCCCGGTACCAACCATTATAATGAACAAGATCATTGAAGCCGAGTGTGGCCTCTGTATACAACAAAAAACTACCATAGAATTTAAGGACAGGGCATTTTAGCCACCCATTGTAGTAAATTGAAGCCTCCATTATCCTTAATCCAGTTGTGTTTATAATCACCAGTTGGTGTTTTGTGCAATGTTCTTTATTGGCAGGAGGGGAGGGCTGGATATTTAAATTCGGCTGCGTTCTAAGAATTGCTTCAAAGCTGCCATGTAAATTAAATTGGGTTGATTGGGGAGTTGGAAAATCAATTTTGGTAATTGTGAACTGGAAACTGTGTTGAACAATGAGGGTTACCCAGTCCAAAGAGTGTTGTAAATACTGTGGAGCAATAACCTATAATGGAAATGAGGAAACACAAATGGCCTGGTCTTTTGGCTTCCTCATTCCGTAATTTGTTTTTGTGTCCAGAGTAGAGTAGAAGAAAATAAAAAAGCTTGTTAGAAATGTTTCCGGAGTTGTTGTCACAAGCATGAATAACAAATACAAAACTGTCAATTTAAATGTTCTTTTTCCCGTGACGAGAAACTCCACTTGTTTGACACATGGGTCGGTACAAGTACATCAGAGGGGGAAGGTTTTCTTAACCCCCCCCCCCCCCCACAAATAAATAAAAAATATAATACAATGTCCAAAGTCCCCAAGGTCCCCCCTCCCCCACGGAAGCAGTTGCGATAGTTTTAACAACCTATTATTATATAAAAAAAATTGAGAAAAATGTGTCAACTAATGATTGCACAAAGAACATATGAGAAATGGTGCCCCCCCCCCTGCAGCGTCCCCCTACACTTGCAAAACATAGGCATTACCCCCAAACACTGCAATAAACCCATTCCCCTGTCCTCCCCCACTTCATCTGTCATGCCCCCCCCCCCCCTTGCCGAACAAGTCCTGACTGTCCGTTGCCGACCCCTCCCCCTTCTTCAAACCCAAGAAAATGTTATTTATTATGACTTGTGACGTATTAGGATGGTAAAAAATGGGAACAGGGAAGGTTTGTTTTTTTTCACTCCGCTCCCCCCCCCCTTCTTCAAAGAGAAATCTTACCTTTTTGTGAATGCAAATTTCGTTGAAAATGGAGAGGTTCTTTAAAGGCCCCACCCTCCTTCAAAGCCAAGACAAACTTATGGGCACAAGGGTTGTAGAAGTTTAATGAGAAGGGGAGTCCTGCTTAGCAGCCTCTTCGTTAGAAAATGGGCAAGTTTTGGTTGCCTACCCCACCCTTTACTTCGACCAAAGACAAACTTACTATGTGTGTTTCTGCCCCGCCCCACTTCTTCTTCGATCACGCAAAGAAATTTTACTTATGTGGCACAAAGGTCGTTAGAAAATATATTGTTTTTCTGCTCCTGCTTTCTTCGCACTCAAGAAACTTTTTATATATGTGAACGAGAGACGATATAGAGGGAAGAAGAGACGGTAGGAATGTAAAGAAGAGACGGTGGAAATGGGAAGGTTAGTTTATTGCCCCCACCCCGCTCCCGCAGCAGCTGTCCTCGCGTGTCCCCGCCCTTCCCTTTCCCACCGTGTAAAACGCCCTCTATCGCAATATTTTCTGCCTAGACTGGCGCCGAACCTTAAGTCTTTTCTACCCCGTGATTTCATAAGGTGGTTTGGGAACATGACCATTGATGAACACAATGATTTTCCTTGTTTTCAACCAGCAATTCTTGACATTTTGTACGGGGATTTCTTGGTGAGTATGGACCGATCGTGAATGACATTATAAAAAGGGAACCTCACAGGCATTATTACATAACTATTTAAATATAAGTCAATGGTCTCACTGTTACCAAAGTTGAATCAGTCATGTTTTCCAGACCGTTTTAATTCATCAGTCATCATAAATCATGGTCATTCTCATTGAATTACAAATTGACTCAGTTTGAGTCAGTCATGATGATGTGTCACTGGACATGCTGGACACTGTGTCACCTGTTTCTATGCTGTCACTAACTTAGCACAATATAGTGACTGAATTACACTGTGTGTCAGTGTCATTGTCATTTGTATGTGGCAATTAACACTGCTCTCGAGTCTCAGTCACTGCACTGGTGAGTGAGTGAGTGTTTAGAGCGTTGTGGTTGACTCTCTTTTTAATGACACAGACTGCGTGCGTATATTACTACAGACAGTACAGCTCATGTCCATGAGCTCAAATTCCAATTTACAATTTGAGCTCATGAGAAATGGGCATGGAACGCCAGCCAGGGAACTTGCTCTCTATAGCAAATAGCCCAGGTTGGACTCCTCCGTTGCAGGCAACGCGACGGAGTCCAGGGTGTAAAGGTCCCATACCATTGCGAACAATTTTCAAAAATCTGTTAAAAATATTTTTACCTAACTCGGAAGTCTGAACTTTTACTCATATGTTTACCCTTGTAGTTGGAACTCAAAGATCGCATTATTTAAAATTGTTGAATTTTCTCCTTTGGTGTTAATATTTTGTGAAAAGAAAATTGAAATTAGCGTGTTCCGATCCCACGTCGTGCACTAACTTCCGTGTAAACACTTTCTTGCACTGACCACTGGCGGCCTACTATTTGCAGCCAAATCGCTGTCAACCCGCGATAGTAAACCAAGCAGACGGATAATAGTCGGTGAGCAATTTACACAAAGCGCAGATCTATGCGATACCGAGCATTGACGTCTTGTGCTAAGACTTCATGAGCCGGAAGCGTTTTTTTCCTAGGACAAATGAGGCCACTTTTTACCATAAATTAGCGCATGCTAACCGTCCCAAGAAAAAAAATATACGCGCGCAGGAAAGCGCCCTCTGTTGTCCGCACATATACAAGAAGCACTTTGCTGCACGCTTAGATGTTTTTGTTTTTTTTACAAGAAAAAAAAATTGATATTTGTAACCGAAATTCAACCGGAAATTTATGAAAATTCTATTTGAGCTGGAATATTTTATGCCTCCTGGATTTTAAAATGTATATTGGAGGAGTTGAAGGCGAGTTAACGGCACCTACCCTGTTTTGACGGCGAATAGCGGCAAGATAATGCACTGTACTCAAAGCCATGCGCACTTGAGCTCACACTATCAAGTAGTACACGATGATCAACATCGCCAGCGCAGAACTTCTACATATTTTCGGATATAATTTCTTCCATGGATATATTTGTTAGCTGTGAACTCGTTGAGAATATAGTGAGGGACACTATGAATATATGAACGGAATTTCAGCTTCTCAAATCGGGTAAAAAATAAAGAAAATTGTAGTCAAACTTGTGTTTGCATTGTAAAGAACCTTTATACCCAGGACGTCAGTGCAGTGGCACTGAATGACGTCCTACCAGGGCTATATAGCAAATAGCTTTATTGAAATTTATATTAAATCAATTCAGAATCATTGGTCCTAACTATATAAATAATTTCTCTGAAGGATGTCCGGTTTGGATCGAAACCTAAGGCCACCTACCCTATTCAGTATAATAATTGACGATAATAATATAATGTTAATTATTAAGTTGTATTGTTTGGAATTGTCTTTTATTGAGACTTGGGAAGTGTTACGGCCGTATGGTTGAGTCAGTCCACTGAGTAAGTTTGAGACCTCCAGGGGTCCAGTGCCCCACTTCAATCAAAGCAAGATTTTCTGCTTAAAATAAACCGGGGTCCCGTAGGTGGAAGGCAAGGTAAGACACCCCACAACACCAACCTGGCCACCTCAGGTGTGTATGCATTATTTTACACCATTCAGCAACATTGTTGACATCTTACTTGCGTACATGTGTTCATTTTTTCTTCTTTAGGTATGATGCCTGCCTCTAAGAGTGTATTAAGATGGCTTCCCACCACTGGTTAACTCCCAGCCGTCTTCTAATCTTCATTCTTGCCTTCTCGATCATCAGCTTCATCCTTTTCTCCCTGAGTGACGACTGCACTTGTGCAACCATCGATACATTGGTACGAAAAGTCAGACAGTTACAGGAAGAGATAAGAACAAAAGATGATATTCTCTCAAGTCAGAAATCGTCGTCGTCACGGAGAGACAAAATGGAGGCAAGAGAAAAGGAAGAGCAAGGATGGGATCCACACATTCTTTGCATCCTGATTCCATTCAGAAATCGTTTTGAAGAGTTAATGGAATTCATTCCTTTTATGGACAAATTTTTATCTCATCAGAGTGTCAAGCATAAATTTTATGTCATCAATCAAATAGACACTCACAGGTGAGTTTCACGTTCCGTCTTTGCCTTTTTTCTTTTTCATTTGACAAGAGCGTAAGCTGTTACCAAACTGGGGCTCAAACAAGGGAGTCAAAGAAAAGGACTATGTTGACGTTTGCCATTGTTTCCCATGGTCGCGTAGAATCTTCAATTCTAAAACACAACTTATGTATTTTTGTTCCTTGATCATTTTCCTGTCATTTTGCCCGAAAACAATCAAGATTATTAGTGTTTGTGAGGCCCATGAGGTCCTTTTGCAACCTGTTTGCATTTTATAAAATTAATTATTCATAATGAAATGAGCATTATTTATATGCAAAGTGATGAGCGATGAACCAATCAAAACGCAAACTTCCCCAAGGTATGTGGGATACGATTGTTGTTTTCTCAGCCAGTGTGCATAATTTGTTAATGTACTGAATGCTGACCCGCTGAACCCCCTCGCTTCTGATTGGTTTGGATATTTGCTACTGATTTGAAACTCTAAGTCGTGATGTACCACTTGGTGTGCAGTCTCCCCTTCCTGCTCCAAGAAGCTTTCCAAGCCAAGGCCTTGACAAAAGGCTGATCTGTGTATGGTGATAAATACGTATGGTGTGTTAGTCATTTGTACAAAGGGTCTTAAAGACAGTGGACACTATTGGTAATTGTCAAAGACCAGTCTTGTCACTTGCTGTATCTCATCATATGCGTGAAATAACAAACCTGTGAAAACTTGAGCTAATTCGGTCATCGAACTTGCAAGATAATAATGAAAAAACAAAACACCCTTGTAACAAGAAGTTGTGTGCGTTTAGATGGTTGATTTCGAGACCTCAAGTTCTAAATCTGAGGTCTCAAAATCAAATTTGTGGAAAATTGCTCCTTTCTCGAAAATTATGGCACTTCAGAGGGGGCCGTTTCACACAATGTTTTATACCATCAACCTCTCCCCATTACTCGTCACCAAGTAAAGTTTTGTGCTAATAACTATTTTGAGTAATTACCAATAGTGTCCACTGCCTTTTTAATTTATATTTCTACACTAAGGTTCCAAATTTCCACTTTAAAATTAACTTGTTTCTTGTCTTCTCACATGAAGATTTAACCGAGCGTCACTACTCAACGCTGGGTTTAAGGAGCTGAGTGAAGATTGCAGTTACATAGCATTACATGATGTGGACTTACTCCCTCGTAATCCCGCCATTTCTTACCACTATGACAATGTGCGCAATGGACCTCATCACGTCTCCTCACCAGAACTTCATCCCAAGTATGATTATAGCAAATTTATTGGAGGGATAATGCTGATGACGTGTGAACAGTTTCAGAAGGTAAGTGGAACAGTATGTGGGAAAATTACTTCTTTAAATGGCTGATATAGTTAATGTGCATTGGGAGGGGCAATAATTGTTTGAATCGCTATGGTTAGAATGTCCCGTCATGCATTTGGGCTGCTTTTGTAATGGGTTTCGTAGAGTGCACTATAAAACCAAAGGAATTTTATGTTGTGGTTGAGATTTGCGTTGCGGG
The DNA here is from genome assembly GCF_032118995.1 of Asterias amurensis. Taxonomy (NCBI): domain Eukaryota; kingdom Metazoa; phylum Echinodermata; class Asteroidea; order Forcipulatida; family Asteriidae; genus Asterias; species Asterias amurensis. The sequence continues at coordinate 5,224,057 of NC_092655.1, read as the reverse complement.
TGCTGAGAAGGGTACTGTTTGGGTGTGAACCAGATTTTACTCCACGACATGATTTACAGACTTATTAAAGGCACTCAACACCTTTGGTAATTTGTCAAAGACCGGTATTCTCACTTGGTGTATCCAAACATGCAGAAAAAAAAGAAATCTGTGAAAATAATGACTCGTCTGTCATCAAAGTTGCAAGAGAATAGTGCTAGTAAAAAACACCCTTGCTGCACAAGATTGTGTGCTTTCAGATGCCTTCTGTTCAACGTGCCTGTGCTAACTGAGCTATCAAGTCAATTATGCTGGGGGGTCTCCCTATTTTATCAATATCTTATTTTGGGCTGCCAGCCAGAACTAAAGTTTTAAATATGGGAAAAGTCATAAAGGACTTAAAGAAGACTCTACAGAGCTTAATGCTGAGCAAGAAACTACCAAGCCAAACTGATCCCCCTTTTCACGTCACTCGGTGTTATTGTAAAATGTTTCTCCCTGCTTTCATTTGCGGTTTCCTTTGGTGCAATTATACTTTTGTGACAAACGATTGGTTGTTTTTTTTTCTTCTTCACTGTGTCATACTTCCTGCAAATGCCAATGCGATACAAATGTTGACATCACAAGGTATTTGTTGAAATGTGTTCAACTCCTGCGAAACATTCGCTGTGAAAACAACACTGTGACCGTTAAAATTTGTATCGCATTCGCAGGAAGTATGATCTAGGCTTCATCTATCATATAAACCACATGTATTATTGTTTACTTTTTCCTTTGCAGTTAAATGGTTTATCAAATCGATTTTGGGGCTGGGGTAGAGAGGACGATGAGCTTTATATGAGGATACAAGAAGCAAACATGAAGGTAAGATATTTTATTATTATTCATAAATTACCCCAGACAGTTTAGGGAGTCCTATTGGTTGAAAGGTGGTCACATGACCATGTTTACCCTGGTATCCATCATCATCAAGTCGACTCTCGACGTACTGCAACAAAAGCAGGCCCCACATCAGGGTCTCCCATGGCTATCCTGATCAACAAAAGCAGGCCCCACATCAGGATCTCCCATGGCTATCCTGATCAACAAAAGCAGGCCCCACATCAGGATCTCCCATGGCTGTCCCGATCAACAAAAACAGGCCCCACATCAGGATCTCCCATGGCTGTCCTGATTAACAAAAGCAGGCCCCACATCAGGATCTCCCATGGCTGTCCTGCTCTCACCTGCAGATGTTAGCTCAGTATCACGACGCAACTGGTCCACTCAGGTTAGCGTCTGACCACATCGAGAGGCTGTGGGTTCCCAGAGAATGAGTTGGCTCGCAACTTGGTTTCCTCGATCGGCCTGCAGGGGGCGACCAGCAGTGCTCAGGTGTCACGCTGGTGCCCCCGTTATCAACCTTGCTGTGTAGCTTTTGTTTCTTTGTACTCTCTCTCAACCGACTGACTGACTGGCAGATTGTACTGAAGCGTCAAACCTGACTGCTCAGTACTCAAGTGCTTTTAAGAAGAAAGTCAATCATAATGCGATGCAAATATTGATTCCATTTTGTTCCCAGCAAAACTTGAGTTTACATTGTGTTTTAATTTCCCAGATTTCTAAGCCTGAGGGGATTTCTACCGGCAGGAAAACGTTTTATCACATTCACGATAAGAAGAAACGGAAGAGGGATGTGAAGAGATTAGGAAACCAGCATAAAGTAAGTAACTTTGAAAGATATGAAGATCTAGTTGGTTTGCAGTGGCACCATGTGTGTATCTACTTGCTGGGTAGATAATGTTCTTTAAGATATTCTTCTAGAAATGCTGGAAACTTCTAAGTTCGAGTCCCAGTCACGACACCTGTGTCACGATAATAATTCTTCCTTGGTTAACAAGGTGCTGTGGCGCGCGCAATGTGCTGCCGACCAAACAGGAACATCGGGGTGAACTCCTCCTCATCCCAGTCGTGACACCTGTGTCCTTAAGTATAAAAGACACATAACCATAATAATTCTTCCTTTGGATGGGACGTAAAACCCTTGGTCCCGTGTGTTGTGTAATGCACACAAAAGAACCCAGTGCTTTTAACGTGATGAGGAGGGGTTCACCCCGATGTTCCTGTTTGATCGGCAGCACAATGCGCCACAGCACCTTGTTAACCATTACATGGTGCTGTAAAGGAATAGGTCTCACACTTTAAAGGAACACGTTGCCTTGGATCAGTCGAGTTGGTCTTTGAAAAGCGTATGTAACCGTTTGTTATAGAATGCATATGATTAGAAAGATATTTTAAAAGTAGAATATAATGATCCACACAAGTATCACTTGAAATCGCATGGTTTTTCTTTTACCTCGTCGCAAACACGGTCTGCCATTTATGGGAGTCAAATTTTTGACTCTAATAAATGGCCGACCGTGTTAGTTCGCAAAGTAAAAAGAAAACCCACGTAATTTCGAGGCAAATGTGTGTGGATTATTGTATTCTACATATTAAACATCTTTCTAACCAAATGCATTCTATAACAAACGGTTACAAACGCTTTTCAAAGACCAACTCGATCGATCCAAGGCAACGTGTTCCTAAAAACAGTAGCTCCACATACCTTGCAGGACAAAACACTGAGTGCTTTGATACGCCTCTAGGGGTGTGATAAAGTGCTAGAGAAGAACCTATTACTTTTATCATTGTTATATGTGGTGGATGTCGTCTGTTTCATGTGGTGGATGTTCATCATTAATTGATGATTTGTATTTTTTTGTAACCTAGGAATCCTTTAAGCGGGATCCAGAGACAGGGTTAGACAATGTCCAGTATAGTGTCCGTAGTACACAAGAATTATCCGTCAATGGAGCTGAAGGAATACTGCTTCATGTCATGATAGAATGCGATGTTACGATTACGCCATGGTGTGATGACGCCTAAACACAAAACACTGTCCTGCCAGTCTCTCTTAGACTTAAAGCCGTCTTCCCATCAGACTTTTGGGATTTAAGGCGTCAAGATACAACAGTTTAGCATTGAGTTTCTCCTGAGCTCAATTTAAGACGGACGATAAAATGAGGATAAGGTTTTTTACACTGGTACGGCAACATTTTAAAGCAGAGTCAACTTCCCGCAGGCTGGTAATGTTATGTCTTCCCATCTTCCATTAAAGACACTGGACACCTTTGGTAATTATAAGAGACCGGCCGTCGATTTCACAAAACTCTTCCTAACTTAAGACTAATCTTAGGACTTAGGACGAGTCCCAACCCTGCACTGTAGCATGCATACTTTAAGATTAATCCTAAGTTAGGAAGAGTTACTCGTCCTAACTCGAGATAAGACGAGTCCTAACTCTTTGTGAAATCGACGGCAGTACTCTCACTTGTTGTATCCCAACATATGCATAAAATAACAAGCCTGTGAACATTTTGACTCAATTTGTCATTGAAGTTGCAAGAGCATCATGAAAGGAAAAACACCCTCGTTACACAAATTGTGTGCTTTCAGATGCCTAATAAAAGACTTAGACCTGACCAGAAGTCTTTTATTATTTTTGAGATAATATTACCTCTTTTTCAAAACTATGTTTCTTCAGAGGGAGCCATTTCTCCCGATGTTTTATACTACTAACAGCTCTCTATTGCTCATTACCAAATAAGTTTTTTATGCTAACAATTATTTTATGCCTTGTTTTTGGGATCGGTTGTCGGCAAGAAATAGAAGAATCCAATTAGCCCGAAAGACGGACAGGCAATACTTCTTGTAAATTAACTTATCCAACCACTCTTACTTGCCTAAAAATATGAAAAATACTTTGAGTTTAGAGGTATTTTGAAGGAAATGTTACCAGTATTAAAAAAAAAGTAGTTGTCGAAAATCTGTAGGAAGTTTAGATTTAATGACAATATTTATTTTCCATGTTTACAGCACTGCATATAACAAATGCAATCATGACCATAAAGTTGAATTGTTAATAATAATTGATAAAAAAACAAATACTTAAACAGTAAAACTCTTGCTACAGATCAACATGTGCTTTTTGAGCAGAAATAACTTAAGATTATTGATTTCTATTAACAATTTATTTTGTAGTACAAACTAGAAAGTGATAATGGACGGCGACGAAAGTTGAATTGAGCTTTATGAATACTACTGTTTCAACGTAGACCAAGCTCTTATAAATGGTTGGAATAGAATCCATTATTTCAAAGGCAACTCCAAATAATGTATTTTTGTAGCAATTTTCAGATTTATTGTTAAAAATTATTGTAACATGGGATTCTAGGCATTGCATGGTGTAGTGTAATTATATAGTTTACTGCAACACCATGTGTATCTTCTAGCTGGGTAGACTTGTCTTGCTTTATATTCTACTTTTGCTGGGTAGATTTGTTCTCAAAAGAACATAATCTACCCAGCTAATAAGATATACACATAGTGTTACCAAAAACCATATTACGGTATACAGTATATTGCAATGTTAAAACCTTTTTCATAATTTTTATTTTTAGCCATATTATGGCTAGTAACTGTTGTTAGTAACTGTTGGAGGAAGCTGATATCAATTTATGTAAAAATGTAATCATTTTTTTATAGTTTTTAGTCAACCATTTACCGCATACAATGTAGGTGAATTTTGAGACAAGTCCGCCAATCACATTATCCCACCATGTCAAGTTGCTTTTATTTAGCAGGATTTAATGCTGAAGAAAACAAATGTTATTAGTCTATTTCTAATTGTGTTGATGGTATGTTTGTGTATAGCTCAAATAAACCAAAACAGGGTCAAAAGTTAATGGTGTGTATATGATTTGTTTTTGACAAGTAAACTTGCATCCCACCCCAACGGCATCCCCCACCAGGGTGTAAGTTCATAAATAAAGCCTGTAAGCACAAAACTTGCTTAACACAGAATAGTATTGCTTATAGTGGTCGTTCACAGAGATAAATAGCTTTTTTTTTTTATAATAACAAAATTACAAATTTACATGGTTGCAACTGGTCCCCAACTCATTTTAAGCTTTATTTTGTGTTTAACAGATTTATGAAATTGGGTTCAGTTCGAACAATGTAAACTTTGTGAAATTTTGGTTTATTTAAAGTTTCTGCTAAGCAAGATTTTTCTTTGCTTAGCAAATTTGTCTTGCGCTTGCAAGCTTTATGACATAGGGCTCTGACCGGTTGGTGGCGCTATTTCAATGTTGTCATTTTGACAAAAATTGCTTCAGCTGGTACGCATCAATTTGGTTTAGATCACAATCTAAATGGAGGGGACCATGCAAGATGTCAACATGGATAAAGAAACTACGGAAGAAACGACGGAAAATACCGCTATTTTAGAAGGTGTTCACGCAGAGCAATTTCGTCTGAGAATTGTCACAAATGAACAAGGGAAGCAAGAATATCAGGTGGTCAAATTGGAGACCACCGGGAACTCTGGTATGGTGATGTCAAACGTTCCAGTTACCTTGCCGGATAACGTCACCATGCATGTTGATCATGCTGGAAGGTAGGCATAAGTACTGTATTTCCGACACCTTGGATTTTTAAATTGTTATTTTTATTTTAAGTCATCCTTTACTTCTTTCTTTACCTCGCGCTTGTGACATAACATTAACAATTTATAGTCCTGCACAAGAACATACGATGCAAATTGTATTCTTGGTTCAATTTGAACTGCAAGAACTCTTTTTAAATCTTTATTGCAAATGGAACTACTATTACTAATTCAATTGCAGTAATTTTTGCACAAACAAAAGTTAAATTATGTAAAAAATAGGCTCAAAATTGATAAAATATTCTGATTTCTCTCAAGTTGTTATAAGCTATGATGTATATTTCTTCCTGGAATGTGACTAATAAGATCTCTTTCATTATCATCTCCATTATAATTATATGCCTTACATTATGCCACTCAGGCTAATGTAATGGGTCATCATCCCATGTTGATGTTCAAAATCATATTCAACACACTTTTGCCCTTCTGTCCGTTTTATGCATCTGAACTGAACTTAATTTTCCTTTTTTACTCATTTTTACAAAAAGGGTTATCTCATTGAGGTAAATTTTATACTAGATTATTTCATATCATACTGTCTTACATACATAGGCCTATCGAAATGGAATGAAAAAGTGGTGGCACCATACAGAAACTTTTCCTCTTTTATACTACACGACCCAAACTTTCCCCACACACTCATTTTACTTTTACAATGTTTGTAGGCCCTATTAGATCTTATTTATTTTTCTCCTTCAGATTAACACTTCAAGTGAGTGGTCCCATTGATGGCCTAGGTGACTTGGGAGGTGCTGGAGATGTCACAGCCTCAGCAGGAGTTGGTGAGATGCCAACAACACCTTTCAAGAAATCATCACCAATGATGGTAATGCCAGGTGCCGAAACACCCAGTATAAGAACAGTAGACGGCGTCTTACAGATGGGACGAGTCTCAAGTATCATGGGTAACGTCACAGACTGTCTGCGGATAATGCCCGATGCCGATCCTCTGGACTGTATCAACGCGGCCATGCAGGTCACACCAACAGTACCTTCTACAACGTCAGCTAATGCTAACTTCACCGACGTCATCGCTGACATCCAGGACTCTATGCAGCAGGAGAGCCATCCTTGCACCATGAATCTTGCCGCTGTTCAGGGTGCAGTGGGTAGCGTTGATTCGGCTACAGAGACACTGACGGTTGGTGATCCGATGGTGACATCAGAAGCATTGATTGGGTCCTCCGTCGGGACGATGACGGTTATGGCCAATATGAACTGGCCTACTGGGTCAGAGGTCGCATGCTCTCTCTCAGGATCGGTACCAGTGGATCCCATATCACTTCCATCGCTTGTTAGTATTGGAGTGCCAAATGTTGAACTCACAACAACAGGTATAGTATTTTATTATGGGAAAGTAAAAACATTTATGATAGGTAAGGGGGTCTTCAACTGGTTAAAGCTTGGGTCTTTCCATTTTCTAATTCTACCAGGTGAGATTATTTTCTCAGAATAGTCAGATTTTGTTGATTTCGGCAGTTGCTGCTGGTGCAATTAACCATGACTTAACAAAGCCAAGAGAACCAACACTCTATTTGAAACACCATATTTGTTTTTTCTTCTTCAATAAAAGTCTTTAACATCTTAAAACTCTACACATGCTGTAGGCCTATTTGTGCTTGATATTACTAGCTGTGCTTTGCAATCCAAATAATCTAACTGCTCTTTGAATTCTTTAAAAGAACTAGTCCACAAACCTGACGCTTAATGAATCTGGCGATGCACAGAGTCTGTAAACCCTCTGAATGATAACATCTTGGAAGTTCTGGGTCCAGAATAAGGGGGAATCCAGGGTCCAATTTCATAGAGCTGCTTAAGCACAAAAGTAAGCTCAGCAAATCAAACTCACGCTAACCAGAATACCAGCCAAATATACCATATCACACGTTCAATTTGTGACTGGTATTGTTGCTAAGCCATGTAAGCAGGGGTTTTAAAAGCAGCTCTATGAAATTGGGCCCTGGACCCAGTTTCATGGCTCTGCTTACTGCCGAATTCTGTGCGAAAGATCACGATTCCCCGCTTACGTGCAAGCACTGAATTTCTGCGCTAACCTTCCGTAAGCGCTGATTCTGTGCTTACAGTAAGCAGAGCCATGATATTGGGCATATTGGGCCCAGGGCCCAATTTCATTGCGCTGCTAAGCACACAAAATTTGTGAAACTTCTCCCTTGATAAAAACTGGAATGCCAACCAAATTTCCACTTGATTTTTAGGGCAAGCAAACAACAGCTGTATACCAGTGAGAAAGCAACATGCAACAAATGGAAATTTGGTTGGTAATCCTGTTTTTATCAAGAAAGAAATTTCATGCTAAGCAAATTTTTGTGCTTAGCAGCTCTATGATATTGGGCCCAGGTCTCTACGTCATTTTCATGAAATTTTGTTTTCATCAAATCTCATCCCAGACTACTTACATTCTTCAGGTCAGCTTGTGATCAGTCGAGGCTCATTAATGTACTCTGATCAATCCAGCAATCTTCTAGCTCTAGACGCTCCTAATCCTGATGCTGATGGTACAATCAAACCAAACACAGCGGAGACCACTCTCAATGATCCTACTGTACAGGATGCAAACCAACCTGCTATTCAACCAAAGGTATCATTCTACAAAGGCAACAAATGAAGCCTTTGAATTTGTGTCTATTTAATCAATTAAAGGCGCTGGACACTATTGGTAATTACTCAACATAATTGATGGCATAAAAACTGGTAACGAGCAACGGAGAGCTTTTGCTGGTATAAAACATTGTGAGAAACGGCTCCCTCTGAAGTTACTTAGTTTTTGAGAACAAGGTAACTTCTCAAAAAGTGTTGAATCTGAGAAAGACTTTATCAGGCCTGAAGCCTTTCTTGGACATCTGAAAATACACATTTTGTGCTACAAGGGTATACTTTCACTCAATGTTTTCATGCAACTTTGATGACCAATTGAGCCCAATTTTCATAGTTATTTTATGCATTCATGATGTCATCCAACAAGTGAGAACACTGTATCCTAATTAAAATTTATTTCTTCATTGTTCTTTGTCAAGGTCAAGAGAAAAGGTGGCTGGCCAAAAGGCAAGAAGAGAAAGACGGATTCTTTGAATGAATCTAATTTCCCCAAAGCTCCAACTACAGCGTGAGTATGACTAACTATCACATTGCTTTATGAATAACCAGTTCAATAATTGGCATCCTAGTAGCTAGATTGAGACGCTTTGCACATTCCTTGCTTGTTCATCGGGCATACTTTTAGACCAATCTCTAACTTTCTAAATTTTCTTTGGGAGCATACAACCCCAAGTTGCTTTAATTAGCGCTAAAGGGTTATTCTAACGCAGTACTCTCTCAGCCTTCTAAGGTTGCCATTTATACGCCTTGGTAAAGAGAAGCAATTATGGTTGAGTGCCTTGCTCAAGGACACAAGTGTCTTAACCAGAATCCATTCCACACTCTGATTATTCAACCATCAGAACTTGAGTCTTTAGCAGTAGACAGCTACCCATGAAATACAATTTCGATACAAAACTAACAAGAAATCACACTGTTTTTTATCTGAAGGTGGATTTAGTTAGGTAATAAATCCAGTATTTACCGCTGCTTTTTTAGCAAAAATGAAAGTACGCTTGAACAAGAGAAGCAACAGAGAGATCTTATCACAAAATAAGGCAACAGGAAACTTGAAGTTATAAAAATAAAAAAAATAAAAAATTAAAATGCTGGTAGATTTTTTACATGGGGTAGAATTTGTTTCAATGGGAGACTTAGGGATGCTAGGTGGCAGCAGACTTACCAGGTAAATTTCCATTGTTTACGTAGTTCTGAGCGTGCGCACATGCCCGAAAACAATGGATTTTACCTGGTAAGTCTGCTGCCACCTACGTCCCAAAAGTCTCCCATTCTCTCGGACCAGCTATGTCTCCAAGACTTCTTAACAAGATCAATATTGCTTGATATACTCTTTGAATTTGAATCACTGTTCATTCATCTTTTTCAGTTATTCCTCATTTCTCAATGAGCAACTTGGACAGATTAGGAAGAAGCATTCTAAGAAACCGTTTCCTGAGATCATTAAGATATTGGGTTCCATGTGGACTAAGATGACGATAGAGGAGAAAAAGGTATCTTATAGTTCATTTGTTATTTCATAAATCACTGAATGTGTCATGGCTCTGCAGTTAAGAGCACCGGACTCCGGTGTTTCTGATCAGCAGAGTGTGGGTTTGAGTCCCAGTAAGGTACTGCCAATGGTTGCCTCCAGGTTGTCTGTATAAGTTGCCTTGTGTGACAAGGCCCTTACAGATCTGAGAATGGCTTGGGTTAATAATAAAAATAAAAGCAAATAACATAAGTGGTTTTTGTTTAGCGCTCATTTCCCTCACTCAGTGACGCTCCTGGCGCTGTAACATACATTATTTCCTGCAAGGTACATGGGGCTACGATTGTATATAATAATGAGACCATGTAATGACGTAATGGCGCAATATGCAGTCAGTCAAACCAGGAACACCAGGGCAAACCCCCTTCTCATTACGAAAAATTCACTGTTTTTTTATGTGCGTTGCACAACACACGGAACAGTTTTACGTCCCATCCGAAGGATGAAGCATCATGGATACAAGTGTCAAGACTCGTGTAAAGAAACTGGTCATCATTTGTTTTTAAAGTTATTACTAAAGGTATACTCCATTTAATGCCATCTAAACACTTTTGATCTTGAAATTTATTTTCTTCTGCAGAAATATTTAACCGTAGCAGAGCTCGATAAGAAACGCTATATAGAGGAGCTTCGTGCCTTCCAACATAGTGAAACATATCAGACGTTACTGAGAAGACAAGTGGCTAAGAAGATTAAAGATCTAACAGGTGAAGCAATTCATTATGAAATATATAACAGGTGAATCCAGTTAATTAGGGGGGGGGGGAATGAAACCTAGAGAGGTTGGTATGCCTGGCTTGTAGAAGCAAAGAGTGGCTGGTTCACATGAAACCAGGGGTCGACTTGGTGGACACTATTGGTAATTACTCAAAATAATTATTAGCATAAAACCTTACTTGGTGGCGAGTAATGGGGAGAGGTTGATGGTATAAAACATTGTGAGAAACGGCTCCCCCTGAAGTGCCATAGTTTTCGAGAAATAAGTAATTTTCCACGAATTTGATTTCGAGACCTCAGATTTAGAATTTGAGGTCTCGAAATCAACCGTCTAAATGCACACTCAAGGATGTTTTTTTTCTTTCATTATTATCTCGCAACTTCGATGACCAATTGAGCTCAAATTTTTACAGGTTTGCTATTTTATGCATATGTTGTGATACACCAAGTGAGAAGACTGGTCTTTGACAATTACCAATAGTGTCCATTGTCTTTAAGGCTAGTCCTTGGTTTGGGAGAGATTGAAGCCTTTCAAGTTGATCCATTGATTAATTAAAGAAAGCACTTTCAGATGAATCAAAGGTTTTTTTTAAGTGCTGATGTCAACTTTTGAATGTTTGTGCAATTGTTTTTTTCTGCTGGGGGTTGATAAGTGACTGATTGATTGATTGAAATAGAATGTACTTCCAGATGTGATTTTTTGTGTGATTGTGAATGTTATTTTTTAGTGATCAATTTTTGTTCAATATTTTGAATACTAGGTGTTGATGGTGCTACTATCGACCCTGATGTCAGTGCTTCAGTTCTGAATGAAATACAACTAGAGGTAAGACGAAAAGACAGAGACAGATTAGCAAAGATTTCTTTCCTCATTTGTTTCCTCATTCGACAAGGAGGTCATTTTCTTATGACATTGATGTAAATATCGTCTCATCGCTCTTATTAGAGCCAAATCAGGAGAGAAGACAATGAAGGATGTTCAGTTTTAGATGGGGGAGGGAAATCCCAGAGAATTATTCCAGGGAAACCACACGCTGTCAGGTACAGACTGATAAACCCATTCCACATGGTGCCCCTGTTGGGATTCGAACCGGGTCCCAGAGGTGGAAGGCAGGGCCAGACACCACTGCACCAACCTGATTGCCCCAATGTGGCAACTGAAGTCATTTGAATTCGTCGATAAGATGAACGAGAGAGTGAGATGGATTTCTTAAGATTTGTTTCCTCATATTTTGTTGTTTTCATTTTAGGAGGATGATCCGAGTGACTTACTCTGCAAGATATGTGATAAGTTATTCAGTACAGTGCACAACAAGAAAGAACACATGTACGGCAAGCAGCACTTACTAACACTGACTGGAAAATTATGTAAGTTACATCAAATATATTTCCTGATGAACCCTTGCACATTGTGCAGTGCCCACTTACGCTCACCTGTCCTCATGTCCTGTCGGCAATTAATAAATACAAATTTGTATATAGCGTATTTCACAATAACCGTAACAATGCACTTTACACTCGTACCCCGGTCATTGGGCCAATAACATCCCTTTAATCTTTTCAGCTCCCTGTGGAGTATACAGCCCTGAGCTGCCGTGGCGCTCCGAAGGCTTTTTCATACACAATATCAACCTCTACCCTCGCAGGTACCCATTTATACCCCTGGGTGAAGAGAAGCAATTATAGTAAAGTATGTTGCTTAAGGACACAAGTTATATGACCGGAATTTGAACCCACACTCTGCCATGACACGTAGCTAAAGTTGTGTGTTTCCTGAGTCACGCCAAATTATAACCATTATGGGTAGTTTATTTAAACATCTACTCAGATTCAAGCGTCACCCTCTTAAAGTTGGACCTTTAAGAGAGTGACAGAATAAATCATGTCAACCATATTTGTACTGTTATCAAACATGACAGGACAGAGACAGCAATAAATATCCCGACAAACCAATTAAAATTCTGGATTTCAGATGTCAGCGAAAAAATAAAAAATAAACGGTCATAGCTTTGTCACATTATTTACAGCTTACTCATATAAACTCCAACGACCTAATTTGAAACTGATGTCTGGATTGAAGGCGACACCTTTCTATCTGAAGTCATTCTCACAGATTGTTTTACATTCTACAATCATGTCTGACTCTCTCCCTGATTAACTACATGTATTTGAACAGTATTTGATTGCATTTGAAATGGGGGAATGACTGCACTATTTGCCTGGAATTAAGTGGTTCATGTACAGGAGGCTGGTGCCACCTTGATTTGAAATGAATGTTTAAGGTTTTTGTGGAGTCAAATCAATGGACACGTATCTCGTACAGACCAATGAGTAGTTCCCCTGGCTGACATTGTGGGTGTTAAGTTACAATGTTCAATACATCTCAGGGTTACTATATTAAAGGCAGCATTCCAACAATTTTTAATAGATCAGTTGTTGCAAGTTCTGTTGAATTGTTTCTTCTAAATATAAAATTTAAAGGCTAAGAAAATGTCAGAGATTTGATCCATAAGTTTCTGTAAATTCTATTCTGCTCCTTCCAAAAGTAAAAAATAAGGATAAGATCAAGTTAGATATTTCTATGACAACAGGGCATCCGTTATTGTTGATTGGTTGCATATTGCATCACAATACCAGGGGTGGATTGCACCAAGCGGTCTTAAACCAGTCTATGCTTTATAGCCGGCTAACTTAAGACCCGTTTAGACAGTCTTTAATTATAGACCGATTGCAATAGCGTGGTCTATAATTATAGCCAGTCTTAAATCTTAAGCCTGCTCTGAGCTGGCTATAATCGGTCTTTGTTTGGGTTTTTAAAGATGGCGCTGCATTTGTTGTAGATGATTTGATACAAAGAGCTCTACGATGAGATTGTGTTTTAGAAATAGATTACACCCATGGGAGGCATTATGATGATGATCAAGGTGACTGTATCGTAAATGTATGTTCCGAAAAGTAAAAATGATACAACTCACAGATATGACATCCGATGATTTAAACCAAAGAAATAAGAACAATGCCGTACCGCCAGTACCCCCTGCAGAGCGCTAACTATTATATGGGACATTTGTTCGTATTTCATTACTTTTCGCCGACTTATCTAAGACCGGCGTATTGCAACAGGCTTAATGACTGACTAAGCTAAGACCGTCTAAGGCAGATAGCCCGCTATAACTGACTGGTCTTAGACTGCTGACTAAGACCGTTTTATTGCAATCCACCCCTGGGGTCGGTTTCACAAAGAGTTACATGTAGGAGACAACAAAAGTTTAAAGCTAGTCCTAAGTTAGGACAAGTAATTCGTCCTAACTTGAGACAAGCCTAGTCCTAACTCTTTATGAAATCCACCCCTGGGCCCAATTTCATAGAGCTGCCTTAGCACAAAATTTTGCTTAAGCAAAAAAATCCTTGCTTAGTAAAATCAGAATACCGACCAAGACTCCACTTAATTGTTATGCTAAGTAAGCAACAGCTAAATACCAGTCACAAGCAATGTATATGCCATGAAATCTTTGCCAGTACTATGTGAAAAAATAAGCGAGCTATTTTCGTGCTTAAGCAAATTTGTTGCTTAAGCAGCTCTATGAAATTGGCCCCTGGTCTACTATTAGGTGATGCTATGTAACGGAATTGGTCTCATAAGCAGCTTCAAAACACCTTGCAGAAAAATACTGAATATTGAAGCCCCTTGAGTGCCACTGAGTTATGTATATTAGTGCACTATGTACATTGTTATTACTGTTGTTTATTTATTTATTTTAATTTCGGTTTTACATATACAAGGATGTGTGTAAACACTGTATACTCAGTACTTTTCAGAGCTCTATGCAAATGAAAACACAGGCATATTACTCGGTAGGGATTCAAATCCACGACCTTTGCGCAACCCAGATTAGTATTCTTTGTCCCGCATGTAAATTTCCATCTATTTATTTAATGCCAACAGGTCAAATTGAGAAGGAAGTCCTTGAGATGGAAAGCAATAATCAACAACTCAGCCACTCCACTTTACTGGATCCCAACCAGGGGTTAGCAACGGGACCATCACTACACCATGTAGAAGGCCAAGCTACTGGGACCAGTGGACTACCGGGTACTGGTGCCCAACAACCTGCCATTACAGAGAAGATTGACATTGAGCAGTTCAAGGAAGGTTTCATGGAACTAAATCTTGGTGAGTGTCTTCTTAGAATTTATTACAAATTGTTTTTACCCTGAAGCCCGGTTCATACTTCCTGTGAAGGCGAAAGCGATACAAATTTTGATGTCACTAATTTGCATTGAAATATTCAGGAGAGTTGAAAGTTGCTCAATTCCAGCAAAACATTAACAAAGAAAAGAGGGCCATGACTTTAAAATTTGTATCGCATTCGCGTTCGCAGGAAGTACAAACCAGGATGTTTATAAAGCACTGTATACTCGATACTTTCTTGAGTTCTTGGAATTTAATCCAGAGGCAAATCACACATGTGGGGGGGGGGGGTTCAAACCCACAAACTTTGCATTGCTGAAGCAGATGTCTTACTACTAGACCACAGAGCTAGTCAAATGGCTAGAGGCAGTCAGTTTCAGAAAAAAATTCTCGAGTTTTTTGAAGAAGGTCCCAGGGACAAGTTAATCCGAGCGCCCAGTTAATCACCTTCAACCCACTACATAAGCAGAATCCAGCAACAGAGTCCAGCATTATCCTAAAGAAAATCAGAGCATACTGACTGAAACGTATAATTGTCAGCCTCCGCGGTTCTTTTTAGAGCAAAGACTACTTAAAAGAGATATTCACATGGTGTTAACGCTGACCCTCTTTGGTTTAGTCTATCATTCAATCAAACTTTTTATATGAATGATGACTTAGTGGGCAATGGCTGCAGAACCTCATTGATCGTATATTTATAAACTTACTGATGATGTCTCATTATTTGTTCAGATCGAGAGATAGAGTTGAGAGAACTGCGATGTCGAGACCAGGAACTCTTTGAAGTGAAAATGGAACTTAGCCAGCAATATCAAGAACTTGAGGTATGAGATATAATACTGCCCTCTTGTGACAGAAGAAGAGTTTTGCTGATAAACAGAAAACCATCACTCTAATAACACCACTACCACAGCGTAAAAGTACCTGTTGTTGTACTTTATCAATCTGGGTCGGATAAATATTCTCATTGCTCTAGTTGGAGCCAAACGAGAAGAGATGGTGATGAAGAAATTTTAGTCCTAGATGTGGGAGGGAAACCCCCAGAGAAGTATTCCAGGGGAAACCCACGCAGTCAAGGGACTGAAAACCCAATCCACATAGTGCCCCTGGTGGGATTCGAACCGGGGTCCCAGAGGTGGAAGCGGCGGCAAGAACGCCAACCTGATCCCCCTTTAATAATAAAAAAAACATGGCTAGAGCAATGTCCCAACCCCAAGTTGACAGTAATTGTTGTTTTACCTTAACAACAGAAAAACCATCCCTTCAAAAACATCCCCTACCACAAACTGAAAATAATTGATGTTTTTGTTATCGTTCTTGGCAGGAAACTCTAGCTAAGAAAAAACTTCTTTCCAATAATCTAAAGAGGGTGAGTACGACTCTACGAGCTAAACTTGAAGATCTACGGATGGTACCGACATTATTTGGTGTCATCAATTTCTGACAGAGAGTTTCTTCACATTTCAACCCCGGAGGACTAAGACTATTTCTTCATTGCGCATGTTTTGTTCTATAGTTTCTAGTCTTTTCAATTTTATTCCAACACTGGTCTTGAGTTTTTCAAGGCGTTTCAAAAGACATTGTTTACAGTTTTGGGGCTGTCTATGAGAGAGGCCATGACAGCTTTTTAGAGCTTAATGGTGAGGGATAAACTTAATCCGACTTGGGCTGGCGACCCAACTCAACATTCGCAAGGGGCACGTTGCCTCCTACTCCTGGGGCTCGAAACAAGGTTACCCCCTATTAAGCATGGGTATCATCCACTAGAAGCCCGGCTGGTAGAGCAGAATGCAGAAGTGTCCAAGGTTCAAACCCACACCCTGCTGCTGTCAACAACAAAGCTTGGGGCTGGTGACCTAGACCGCTTGTCCTTTACATGCCAGATATTGTTGGGTCACCTGATTCTTATAAAAATGGAGGATCGACACCAGGCAATTCGAAATGAAATTTTTCTTTGCAAACCCAATAGTATACTATTTGACTTCTTTGGGCCTCATAGTAGAACATGTAATGTTTCTCAAGGGGCTTAACATCAGGATGTTTGCATTATTACCACAGATGTATCTCTGCAAATTTTAAAAACCAACTTTTAAAAAGACCCATCAGACCATGTAACACAAAAAGAGTGACTTTGCACATTCCATGGCCTTTCTGGCAGGCAAGTTTCTGGCAGGCAAGGTACTCTACTTGTCTATGGTACTTTAATTTTTTGTTCCATAATCTGAACACAAATAAAGTTATAAAAGTAATAACTGGATAAGCTTTGAGCCTTTGCTTCTTATCAAAGGTTGATGCAAATCTGACAGTGCACTCAATGACGTATCAGGTTTTTATCGTTTACACTGGGCTGTGTACAAATTGTGCCTGCAGATAGTCCATGCTCTGTGGCTCTTTTGTAGACAGTGTTGTTGCAGGTTACATGGTCTAGATGGCCCAGTGTGATGTCACAAATTTCTAGTGCTCCCGGCATCCAAAGACTGTTGAACTTGGCATTCACACTTTTGTGAACAAATTGTATCTATTAATATTTCTTTGTCATTATGGAATAGACCCCTTGGACAATGCTGAACGCACCTCCAAACAATGCACCTCTACCATTGGGGAGTCAATTCCTTTGTGCACATTTTGACTCCCAAATTGACCCCCAAATTGGCAGATGGATGTTTGTATGTGCGTTGTGTGCTGTGCAAGTGGTCTGTATAATACCCTGATAAATTACTGTATAGTGTATATAGTCCTTAAAGTATATGCACATGAATTCAGTTAAAAAACTGAGTAAATACTTATAAATATATATTTGAAACAGTATCTCTTGTGGTGAGTGTGTCTATATTATTGCCTGTATCAGGCTTGAGAAGGAGTCTATGCTGGCTGGAATGTTAAATGCATGAGGACATCATTGGTAAAAAACTAGCCTTGATACAATGCGTCAGTATCAATTTGTCTGCGATCCAAAGCAACTGGAAGTGGATACCACTCTCCCCTTCTAGTTGCTTGGGAGAGCGGCTCCATGAAGCTGTCCAAGACGCCAAGGCCTTGACAAAAGGCTAGGTTGGCAGCTGTGAGAGTTTGCTCTAACGATTTTCAGTATGCAGTATTTGCCTCCATTGGCTTTTTTCATTGATCAATAGAAATTCATCTTGACCTCTGTTGTAACTGGTTGCTATGGCAATCAAGATTACAGCAGAAATCAAAACGACATCTAATGTTAGTGCTGGATCTCAAGCTGTGCACTACTAGTTGGTTTTCCTGACCTTAGAGGGCGCTATATACACTACCTAGATGGCTGGCTTTGATGATGTTAGCGCTAAGGTTTCTTTATCATCAGGATGGCTTGAAGTGTTGCCAGTTTTGTTTTGAATTTAACTTAATGCATCCAATATTTACTGTCTCATAATTTTTATGTAAAAAAAATGAGGCATTCTCTTGAGATTTTTGGCAATTTTGATACAATCCGTTAGCTATGTTGTAAAACCCATTTAGTAAAACCCATTACATTTTAGATAGGAAACCTTGACATTCTCCTGATCCTGAGTGTACACAATACACGTTGCCACAGTAAATTGCTTATTCTGTTTGTGGAGGCAAGCTCGCAAGCCGTGCCGTTGGTTTGCTCCAATCGACCCGGCCCCCGCCTGCTCACGCCGCGCCTGTTGCATCCTTATAGATTTTGTCGGTGATTGTCCCTTACATCCGGGCTGTCAGTTATTATTGTTGAAGGTTGGACCAAATTGATTTCTTGACTTTAATAGATTTTAATAAAAATGTGTGTCCTTCCCTTCTTGCCGGTCACTGATTGAAATAATTTTTAGGTGTTGTGGTTTCGAACAATAACCCCATCGGTGGTAGCAGCCAGGCGTAGACCCCACCAGATACGGTAGGCCATGCAAGGCAGGCTGACCAAAATAGAGTTGGTATGGAAGAAATAGCGCTCTGATTATCACAGCGAGGTGGAAACTACAGGCGATATTTACCTCGTATGACACCTACTCCTTTACATAGCATAATATAATGGGTACATTGGTATCACTAAGTTAAAAGAAGTCAGCTGAAAGAAGAATACATAGGTATCACTTAGCTGACAGAAGGTTAGACGGGTATCACTAAGATGAAAGATAATTAATTAATTTCTAGTCAAATCGGCCATAGATCAGACCTATAGCATCTTTAATATAAATGCGTTTTTCCTTTTTGAAATTAAATATAAGAATTAACAACACGTTTCAGCCTGAGCCCGTTTGCTCTGATATGATTTGTTCGCAACTTGGCAACCAATAAAGTGTGACCTTGACGCTGATTTGGAAGCTGTTTTGTTCATGGAAAACGCTATGATTTCCATTATTCCATTTTCCTTTCATTTTTTGTGTCTTGGACTTTTAGTTTGTGGCACAATTACATTTCTTTCTTTGAAGTGTTAGTCATCAAAAGCACAGTTACATCACAAAAATTGAATTCTGCTCAGTAGAAATTTATATTTGTTTACCCCTTGCTTTTTCATGTGTGCGTACTGACAACCTCTCTCCCTCTATGTGTGTATTGTTCGCTTCACTGCTTATGTTACACGCAGTTACTCAGTTACCTGTTCATGTGTTGTCATTAAGCCTTCATGAACGACTCTGCTAGGGTCGAAACGTCAGGCCATTAACCATTTTTCTGTCAGGAGATACACTCTTCAAAACACAGCATTCCATATATTTTTTTAGAAAATGTAAATAAAATTCATAAAATCAGTTATTCCGTTCTCTGTTTATAAATACATCCTACTAAGCCGGTGCTTTGCTATTCATAGAAAAATTCTACAAAATAAAAGTTACAGGTGCATAATATCGATGCACTTTACAATTTTAAAAAGGGCTATATATACAACAATGATTCAGATCATCTCGTTATACATTCAAAAACTGAGATTATTTCCGGAGCATTTCTGATCCCAATTTGGGTTGATCATACATGACGTGATATGTTTACGGATTGTATACTGGACGAGCTGAGCGTCTACCAGTCTAAGTCCATATCCAGTCCCAGCACTTCCACATCACGACCTGTGACGGTTTCATATCAGTTATTGAATGTAAACCTTTCCATCATACATTATTTCATTTTCAGAAAATGATCTATCAGTCTGGTTGATGGTGCAGAACTCTTTCAACAAAAAAGTCAAATTGAAATGTAAACATCGCTGTGTATGATTTGCTGAGGAGTTTGTCTTCAGGCGTCACGACCCACGACTCCCGTAACCTGCAATGAGGGCGTGCCACAATTCTTGCCCATAATGTCCGTTCTCGTTAAAATTGGTTGTCTTTAGTACAAACCATGTGGGACATCACGGCAGCTGAACCGCCTGCCTAATCGATCTTAAAGGGATTGTATACGTTTTGTAATTGGAACCTACTGTTGTTTCAATCATAATATTATTGTAGATATAATACCATGAAACTAACATGTGACAATTTTATTTCGAAAGGTGCTAGCGTTTTTGAGATATTGCCGAATATCTGGAGCGGTTATATGCACGTATGAAGAATATGGTACCTCGGTAACGCTTCTCAGATTCAAAGATTTGAGGATAAAAAGTGATTGTTTTTCCTTAACCGCAGTCACTGTACTTCGAAGTGAACAGGTTCTAAAAAAATACTTTATACTATCCAAAGGTACTGTACCTCTTACCAAGTATAAGTGCAATTAATTTCCACAGTAATTACCAAACGTAAACAGACCCTTTAATTGGCAGTTCAAATATACCGCCAGCTCGTTTATCGAGCACCCATTCCGTTGACCAGGATGTTTTGGATCACGCTCGATGCGGGGATTTTACCAACTACGATGGCTGTTTTCAGACTCAATATTGTTGAATGGGCAAAAATTCATAAGCCATTTTTGTTATTTGGTGGACACAATTTTAAAACAGATTCGCATAACTTTGTGTTTATCTATACTCAAACCAAACCGTTCAACTCTATCGTGTCCACCATTTTTGAAAAGGCTTATAAGTTTTGTTGAAAGTGATATTCACGAATACAAAATACTTAACACAGAAGATAATGAATTTTGATACCTGTTGGTTTGTATGTGCGTTTGGAATCGATTAGTTCATATACAAATAAAAAAGACTTATTTTAGGGGTGTCTTAATTATTAAATTCAGCATCCCCTATAGTCCAATTGCATGTCTTCTTCATGCCAGTTACAAAGAAGACGCCTTTGTAGACCATGGTGACCTAAATGAAGTCTCTGGGTCAAGTCCACTCAAACTGGGTCAAGTCCACTCAAACTGGGTCAAGTCCACTCAAATTTGGGTCAAGACCTTTATTACCATCTTCACGAGTTTAATTTGATACAATCAAACATTATTCTTGTGCATATATTATTATGCATGAGAGGCGAGACACTCCACATTCTCTATCTACGAATAGAGTTGCAGTATACGCAAATTGTTCTCAGTTGATCCTGGTGAGCATTTCTTCATATTAAGGGTCATTACACTTAAGATTCATCGCTATATCAGACCGCTTTGACCATGGAGGTAGAAATGTCTACCTCCGTGCTCTGACTAGATGATGACGGTTTGGTCTACTCAAGATTGATAATAAAGTTCCGTATTGAGACTGACATGTGAATTAAGTGGGTTGAAATCTCTACACGGCCACTCCCCAATTTCGACTCTTCATTAATGAGGAGTCAAAATCGGGGAGCCATCAGTTCGCACGAGAGCAGTGATCTCGCGAGAGCACTATCTCGGCGCGTGGGGCCGATTTAACGACTTGTCCACAAGTCTAACCTATTAGATGCACTTTGTCTTGTCATAGAGAAATTCCTTGCTCTGTGGTCTTATCCCCTGACTATTTTGTTATCACTACGCATAGGAAAGTAATGATAGAACATTAAATTTATCAAATCAGTCTGTCATTATCTAGCCTCCGGAGACTCTAGTACAGTAAGAGTCAATCAGTTATGCATCATGCACAAACCTTTAAGAAGTATCCCCTGTCTTTTTCACTAAGTATAGCTCAACGAAAGAGCGGTTTATTGCAAATTCGATCCCACCTTTGATGTTATTTTATTACTTCTTGATATCTAAATGCGTTTTGTAATTGCTCTTCAATTGCTTAATAATAAGACCACATTTACCAATAACACATTTTTCCACCGATGCCTTTAAGCCTAGTAGCTTTCAATGGCTCTGATCCCAATCCAGATACATCCTGTTCTTTCAAACCGTTGTTTAATTCGACATTGTCGTCCGTTCGTCCCCGAGTCAACTTTCTCTTCATTCTAATTAAATATGAAATCAATTACCAACGAAACGAGAAGCGTGACCGTGACTGTGGAACATTACTCAGCGGTTAGATACAGCCGGTAGCCCCCCTTAATTTTTAATACCTAACCCGTGGCCGGAACAGAACTGGTGGGGAAAGCCATTATCTGTGGTTTTACCTTCACACAACTGTGTTTGGTCGACTGATTGATTAAAAGTGATACCTACGGGCAACCATTTTGATGGTTTTTTTGTCTTATCGCTGCTTAGATGTTCGGGTTTAAAGCATCCGGCTGACTTAGAACGCCGTAGCACCTTGGCTTCTTATCTTACTCGTGTTATTTTAATATTAAGGGTGTGTGTGGTCAACGCCACAAAGTGAATGCCGAGGTCAAAATAATTCATTTCCAGGGAAACTAATTAATTTATTAATTAATGTGTGTCACAGGCCAAGTGTACTTTTTTTCATTCGTGCTCTTGGTTATGTAAAAATTATCACTCCAGTTACAGGTATCAATTATGTTAATTACAGTAATTCTAACTTATGAATCGAGATCATGATTGGTGAGCATGCAGGAAGTCATGATTCTCTTACCATTATCGACTTACTTTAGTTGGGAGGAACACCCCATTAACAATGCACTTTCCAATTTAAAAGAGCCACATAGTGTATCTTGTGAGACGTCTCTTTGACATTAGCAGTGACATGTGACACATTTAAATTTATGAGACACCAGCCCTGGCCACAAGGCAATAAGCCATTTTGAGACATGGTGACCACACTACTATAACACTAGTTTCGGTTTCGGTAAATTTGTCTACACACAAACCAAACATTGCACTCCTACAGTGGCCACCATTCCTCAAAAAGGCTAATCGTCTCCGTTGCCCCTGCATGGGTTTGGCCTTGGTGCCCCTTCAAATGACTTAAAGTGACATTTTATAAAATGAATGGCCTTGCTCTTTAATTTTAAGATAAAATTCCAGCCCTGAGATACAATTTTTGTCAGTATAAATCTAGAAGGTTTCCGAGGTACAATTACTTGTGTGAATAGTTGTCCCCAATGCAAATTTAATGTGTATCTGTAAACCTTCTTAATTTATAGGTCATATATACAACCACAACTTGTCCATCTTCTAAACCCATGAAAATATAAGTGCACCAACGTGAATCAGTGCTTCATTTCTGTGTAGTATTTTTTTATAGAATCAAATTAAGGACTTTTCTTGTGTGCGAACTGCAGGTTTATTTGCTGTTTTTATCATTTAGAGACCGGAGGGCTGAAGTCTTAAAATCATGTCAGCCATAAAAACACCGCCAATGTGAAGATCCCACAAATTGATAACTCAGAATTACCCACTGTTGCCATAGTAACGCAGAAAAGGAAGACGTTCAAAAGGACTTCTGGTGGAACAAACGCCTTCATTGAAGCGTGCCAGCCAGTATCGTTGTGGGCCTTGAGGCATTTGTATTTAATGTCACACTGAACCATTTATATCCACACTCCGAAAAGAGACTTTCTTTGGTTGGTGAGGAGTCTTTTGAAGACACCACGACACTACTGTGTTTGGGGAGATATTACTCCTTATTTTACCTCGGCTCCAGTTTCTTTGATAAATGCAAGTAGGTTAGCCGGAACTTGATCGTTTTATCTCTATAATTTTAATCCTAACCCCGTGAGATTGAATAGCAAAGGACACTTAAAAGGCCATTTATTGAGATTCCAGATCCCTGTTGTCAAGGGATCTCCATTATTTCCAGTCTTATGCTCCCCAGTGACACATCTTGGTGTCCAATGAATAACCACAAAGTCAATCTTAAGAAAGCTGATGCAAAGACTCGGTTTCAAATTTCCATCCCGAACTTACTAATTGTTAGAAATCTGTAATTTTTAATAATTTGATATACTTATATCATATTTGAATGTGTTTTATGCTGCATTTTAAAAAGGACCCCGAGGGTATTAATTTCATAATCACGTCAGGTGGATTATTTCGTTTCTCCGAGATCGATGTTAGGAATTTTTCAGACAAAACCCAGCACCCTCGGGAAGAGCCCATTGAACACCGTCTGAAGGTCTTGAAGATCAAGGTGGAGGCGGGAGAGACATTTTAAGACTTTTTATTCAAACAGTTCCGTTTTACTTTAGAAGATGTTGTTGTCCTCCATCATATTGGATCAATTCAGGCCGTTGGGGATTATAAAAAACACCTGTTTATCCCTATAATATTTGTTAAAGGTTACAGGGTAAGCGTCATTATCCACAAACGGGTTAGATTCGTTGGAAACTACATCACAAATGATGACAAAAGTATGAAATTTCTTTCTTCACCTACACCATAAACATGACAATATTATCACTGCCTCGCTGTGAGGTGTTAAAAGTGGCCTTCAAATCACCCACTCATAATTATGATTTATTCCCAACTAAACTTGTTTTGTAAAAATAGTAATAGCAAATATTACTTTAAAAACATTTGAATTGATAATATATTTAGGGCCTATGCCTATTCTTGAAAGGTGCGGTTTAAAATTAACAGACAATTTATTTATTTTTTTCCCCCAAAGTTTCAATCAGTAGGAATGACAAATGCTGTTAGAGCCTCGTATATAGTAACACAAGTTGTCTCTCATTAATTTTTCCATTTAGCAAGAAGCTTTGACATTGACTAATGAAATCACATGAGAACGGGGAGGGGGGGGGGGGGTTAAAAACCAAAAAGAATATCCACGATTGCTGATTAATATTGATCACATGAAACTAATGTTCATTTCATGGAGAGCGAACGTAAAATAAATAATAGACATTCTTCAATATTTGTAATAATTACATCTAAGCTTCTGTTTATCTTCTATTCTTCCAGGCAAAAAGAATTCATAGACAAATGAGTTGTCCCATTGATTTGAAATCAGAACGTAAACATTGTATTTTCCCTGATTGAACATTCCCAATTCCGCTATATAACAAATAGCGTAGCCTACTTTCCATGAATTACTGAAATAAACTAATTATGTTGAGAAAAAAAATCAATAGAAAATATTACCAGAAACTTTTAATCACGGTCTGTTATTCTGTACATTTCCAGTTTGCCAAAAATAAACAACCGAAGTTCTAATAAACTTTTTGGATACACCAGTGCTTGAGTACAGCACGCAGCAGTTATCGTCTGCTCACCCGTGTACAGACCCTATGGGATAAGTAAAAGTGAACGAAAGTTACCGCGCCACCTGTTGACGACGAACCCATTGTTAAAAGTATTACTTTTTTTGTGTGACGGAGTACCCGTGAAGAATGCACATACCAATTACATAACGCGTTAATCCACGTGGGTCGTTGTTGTTGTTTCGCCATTACGCGTAGCTGCACATGATAAAGTCAGACGTGTTAACTTTAATGTGACGGAGTTACCAAAGTTTGCAGTGGAAATAATGCCGGAATTTTGCCTTTGTAGTCTGGAGTTGGGATACTAGTGGAATAAAGAACCGACTGGGCACTGTTTGCAGTGAAGTAGGACGGGAAAACTGCTTGAATGTGGACATTGACGGTGAATTTGTTTTGCAAGTTTTTGCACCACTGACGGTTTTTGCATATCTTGGTAAGTACCTTGTTTTGTTACGTGATATAAAACTGGGCATAGCAGTGATTTCACACATTCCTGTAATTGGTTTACATGTTACCATAGTCCGGCATATTTTATATTCACGCTTTAAGAATTGTTAACCACCGGTTCTTTTCAGAACCAACAACTCAAAAAGAGATATTCACAAGGTATTACCGCAAACTTCTATTTTTATATTTAAAAAACAAACTATTTGGTGCATGAGCCATGGTGGCACAACTGCCCACCCTCGCACTCTTAGTGTCTTCATTATGTCCTAGGAAATCCCAGGAATGTCAGGAAAATACATTTTGAGCTTGATGATAACGAACAAAGTGGGTATTGTGTTGTGGAATCTCGGCAATCCCTTTGCGGGTTTTAGTGGTAGAGAGTGGGGGGAGGGTACTTCTGTAAATGAGGTTTGAGCTCTATGTTTAATGACATGGTGGTATGTAAGGAATTTCAGGAATTATTGGGGTGGGGGGGCACTTTATTTAGCCTGAATTCCATGGCCTGAACAATGTAACATTTCGGGGCTCGTGGATTACGCCAGGAATTTTCTTCTCGAGCCTAGCAAAATTCCCGTCCATAATCACTTTTCATTTCACAATAAATTCACATTAAGATGTAGGCCTAAGGCAGTCAAATGTTACGTTCATTTTTACATTAAACAAACGCACGCGGTTTTGCGCAGACGACCGAAGAAAGTGCAGCTGCCAACTGTTACCGCGGACCAATCAAAACACAGTATAGAAAGCTTACGTCACTACGTTTATCCAATGAAATCATTGTATTTAATAAAATCACTGGTTGCGTGACACCAGCATCTGTCTTGCGTACAAAGACAGGGGACCAGTCTCAGAAGGTTGGGGGGGGGGGGGTATTTCTATACAAAGGAATATGTGTTGAGGAATATGTGTGTGTTTTATATTGACATTTGGATTTTTGGGGGGGGGGGGGGGGAGGACAGGGTTGGGGGGGGGGGGACACACCACATCTTCTGGAACAAACCGGGCATATAAGTTTGATGTGAAGATCTTCCAAATGGACACTTGTTGTGTTTTACAAGTGCATTTGACATGTTAAAACATTGTACTGCTTTGAGGAAAGTGTGTAATTGTGTTAAAAAAAGAGACCATCAATAACAATACATAGAATAATAATTCATGAATGTGTGATTTCTATTTTTTTATTTTTTTTGTCATATATTAGTGGGTGATTTCTGTATTGGTTTGATTGGTATAGGGGTGGATTGGGGCCCAGTAGTATTAATTTTACGTCATTTACAATAGCGATTTTTTTATTTTATTTTTATTATTTATTATTCTGGTTTCTTTATTTACTGCACTGACTGGTGGCCAAGCAGGCCGAAAAGTACATTTACAAGTTCGCTCTGACAAACAACGTTAGATTGCATGCATTGTCAAGAATGCATCCTTGTGGAGAATTCGTTCGTTCTTTTCCTTTTCACCAGTTTTCCTATAGACTTTGTAAGTACATTTGCTGAAGGAGCACCAAATTATTTTGAATCCCCTTATTAATTCCCTGTTTGATATGTTTTTGGTCTCCATATTGCACTGACAATGTGCACATTTAATTCACGACACACCCTCACATAAGTGGACCAAAAA
This sequence comes from Asterias amurensis, assembly GCF_032118995.1. NCBI lineage: Eukaryota > Metazoa > Echinodermata > Asteroidea > Forcipulatida > Asteriidae > Asterias > Asterias amurensis. The sequence continues at coordinate 5,197,013 of NC_092655.1, read as the reverse complement.
GATCCACAGAACAATGTAAAACGTATTCAGACACTCTGAAGATCCCTCACAAAAGTCACGTGCATGAAAACATGTACGCATGTTGTAATTCAATTCGATGGCACGTCATGGTACGTTGAACATGATGAGATCTTCTGTCACAGCGCACTTTTCTGTTTCTTTTCATCTTCGAAAAGATTAATGTTTATAATTTGCCGTTGTTGTATGGTAGGTTTGCCGCCGCTTGTTTTTACTCAAAATACTTATCAACTGACTGCGATATTGTCTTCAACACAAGACGATTCTAGAGTTGTTTGATCCCCAAGTTCTTTAAGATTGAGGACACAATCAAAATAGAGACTCGTATAATAGCGCTGTATGTTTTCCTATTCCACAGTCGGAAATGCATCCTCGCAAATAATATGACAACGTCTCCCACATGACCAAAACCTAATACAGTTTGTTATCTTTTTATTACGTTCAAGTCAGCCTTCTAAAAGTAAACCCGAGTCATTGGCGCAACTCTAAACGTGAGACCATCACCCATTCCTATAAAAACCATAAGAAAAGGTATGTGTTTTTTGCATTTCTTAGAAAAAGATGGTTATTTTTTGGGTTACAACCTAGATAAAGATATATACGTTGATTTTGCATCGGGGATATAGAAAATAATTAGTCTATACATGGTATTTGAATTAACATTCAAATGCTGACATGGTGACTAGCATACTACAGTTTTCTTGTCAAGGAATGATAGCAATGTAACTGTTAAATTTTAAAGAGATCTATTTTAGCAACCTCATCCACACTGTAACAAAAAATTCCCTTTCATTTCCAATTGATCACCTGGTCCCAATCTCATTTTAAGCATGTATGCCTAAGCACACAAACTTGCTTAGCACATACTAGTAATGCTTAGCAGAATTAAGATTATTAAGATTATATTGCTTTTGGCAGTGTCGCATGCAATTATGCCCCTATGCAATACTGTCCGGGTGACAGTATTGCATATGCATATGCAATAATGACATAGAAATGTTCGGCCGTTGGGTATTCGCTGCAATAATAAAATACATGAATATTCATGCTGCATATTACAGTAGGTCAAGTGCATGCACGCTCGCTTACGCGCGCACAACATGTATTTTGCATAGCCCCGGACACGATTGCATATGCAAAAGTGTCCGGAGCGGACCAGTTTTGCATAGCGGACACAATTGCATCTGACACCTGTGCCCATCTCAATTTTTGCTTAGCAAAGAGATTTGTCATGCAGAATTTTCTGCTACATAAGGCTTTATGAAATTGGGCTCTGCATGTGCCTTATTTCAAATAGAGCTGCGCATTAAGCGCAAAACATAGGTGCACAGCAAATTCACGCTTACAAGAAAATATGGCAGTTTAAGTGTCACAAGTTTGATCTAAGACTGGCGTCATGCTTAGCAGTTAAACGACATTCTGCGAGCTGCGCTCTGTGAAATTTAACGTGAAACCGAAGCAGACAGGACAAAATCTTGTACTTTTGTCCGGCAGCGTCTAGACATCAGGTTACTTACAGATGCAACCTAAAATCGTGGACAGTGTGAACAGGTTTTTTTTTAGCGCCTTTCTCATTGTGAACAACACTGGTAAACTATAATCCAGAGATTGACATTAAATCGTCATGCGTATTATTGTGTATTATAATTACGCGCAGGGTCTGTTATTTTCATACGATGTTTAGTAACGGGATGCACAAAAAACCCTATATACGATTATAGAGATCCGAGGAAATTAATAAAGACATCCCACCGTAGAGACTTCGCGCAATCTCGTGTCTTAACTGGGAATCCGGCAACATCAATAGCCAAACGGAACCGAGGAGAACGAAAAGCGATAAAAATCCACCCCCTGAAAAACAGGGCTGGGAATAAAGGGATGGACGCGTTTGACTGATTGCGGGCTAAATAAATATTGGCGCTGGACTCCAAGCTGCCTCGCCAATATAATGGTTAGAAAGTGACTAGTGACATGTGACTTTACAGTCATGTGGTCCCTGTGCTGTATTGAACTGCACAGGTTTAACCAAAACGGAAGTGTCTACTTCTGGGTACTCTTTCTGGGCCAGTTATAGGTTTCAATGCGAAAAGGTGATGTAGTTTAATGAAAGGCTTACTTCAAATGTGACTAATTGTGGGAGATTCTTCACCTGCACTTTTTTGCTTCTTACTGACGAGGTCGACGTTTTTCTTGAGACTGTTATTAGGTTCGATAAGTGGTTAATAAAAGGCGACAATTTAAAGTCGAGACCGGCCTGTCAGTTTCAACCAAAATAGTTAGAAGAGTCTCTGAATGCAGTGTGGATATGCCAGTCGATGCGTAAAAATAGAAAGGTCTTTGACTGCTAAATAGTTGCAGGTGTTCTGAGAACCCTCTCTCGCACACACCCACACCCACCCCTCTCCTCATCCTTTCATCGTCCTTTCTGGAAACACCCAAATTAACCCAGTGAAATAAACCCTAATTTAACTGAAAATGTAACAGGTTTGAAGGCGTAATTGAAATAAATTTATAATATGTCTGCAGCTAGAAAGTTTGTTAACCCATAGAAAGTGTGTTATTTACCCATACCGTCACCTTGCACCACAGAAAGAGAATGTGTTTTCTTTGGTATTTATCACAACCTTTATCGCAATATGCTTCTGTCTTAGTAATGCCATCTTGCGTTTCTCCCAGTCAGCAACCAAAGCAAAGCAGGGGTGTCTTTACACTCGAGGGGCAACTGTTTTCAAAACCTCCAATATGTTGCTGTTTTGCTTTGCTCCATAGGCCTACCCGTTTAAGAGATCCTTCAAAATTTATACATAGTTTGTTAAAATGAACTTCTGCCAATATAATTATACTGGTGTTATTTTAAAGCCCATGATGTTAATTTTGATTCTCTATTCGGTGTCTATAATTCTGACCACACCACTGGTGTGATTTTAACACCCCACAGTGGCCTTTTTATAGTCATAAGTGCCAATAGTCCGAAGGCAACATAGGTCTAGAATGGAAACAGAAATTGCATTGTCACTGTTGAACTTAAACAAAATACGGTTTCGTCGACAACAACGCAAATGGAAGAAAAACAAGATGTCCGCCGCGCTGTAATGATAAAACAATGTCCAAAGGCCGTGTCCGAATTGGCAACTGTGGCTGTTTAGCTTAGTTCTATGCCCCCCCCCCCAATAGTTCAACAAAAATCGGCATTCACATCCCGACCGCCTACTATGGACACGGGTTAACCATGGAGAAAGAGCTTTTAACAAAGTACAATTCGTAACGAAAGAATTTTCGTTCAGTGGGGTTTTAATTCAACTAAAATGAAACCACTTCACATAAATATTATGATACACATAATGACTGAATATTTTTGGGAAACAACAAGAAATTCACATTGAACTTTTAAAATAGGTCAAAATTGTCTCTATTATACGCAGGAAATGTACGAGTTGCGCAGTAAAGTCGAAAAGTATCGTATAGTCAAAGTCTGCTAAGTTAAATGTACATGTGCAATTATTTCTATGGGAAGTTAAACAATTAAAAGCGACAGAAAATGTGTTTTGTTTTACTGGGTACTCTAAAGATTAAATTATAAATTTTAAAGTTTGGACTTCTATAGAAAGTTCACCTGTCTCATACAGCCGGTTTGTCCCCTCTAAAATTCCACAAGAGTGTGCTCTTGTAAACATATATTGGATTTATTGTTTGTTTTGGGGCCATTTGCGTGCAGTTTTGCAGCTGATTTTCAAAAGTTAATTTAACTAAATCTAAAATAACATATTTACATTTTTTATATTTTCAAAGTCCGTCGTAGCAGTCACATTATTGTACTATAATATTGGCTAAAATTGCTGAGAATTTGAATCTAAATATATATATATTAAAAGTGAACGACTGTCAACTATATATTCAGAAAATAAATATTGTTTTTGCTGTTTATTTCGCTCAAGATGGACATCGATATGGCTATAATTGCAACTGTGATCCTGACATTTCGAAAGATAATAAAATATGACGCAATGCAAGAAAGGAGCTTGTCAAAAGCTCAAAGTTTAGCCCACCCAAAATTTGTGTAATATTATTTGTAAGTGCTAGAAAGCATTAAGACATTAACAACACCTTTTTTTTTAAGAAACTGAAAATTGAATTTATTTTTTGGTTAGAGCACTTCCATGTCAGCCTGACATGGCATGTCTCAGAAAAAGTGACTGCATCCGTCCACTGTTTGTTTATCTGATCTTTCCCCCTTTGAAGTTCCGTTTACTTGCATCAGAAAGATGTACACAAACTAAATTGCTCTTTAGTCCCAATGTCGGTACCGCTGTGTATTTAAATAGTTTTTTAAATTTACGAAAAATTTCAAAGAATACCAAACGGTTTAATTAAAATTTCTAAGAAAGCAATCTGAATAAAATACCAAAATTAATGAGGATATCTTCAAAGCTTCTATTAACCTACAATGCAGCGTGATACAGTAAGTAACGTGTCCCAAAGATTATTATCATCCACAAAAATAGGGGTTTGTTTTGTGACCAAACCGAGCCTGTGGCTATAATAATGGTCTGGTGCCCCTATAAAAGTATGGTGTCTTGTGTCTATACGTTGAGCATATTCAGAAATTCACCAAGATTGTCACAACATAAAGGACCGCAACATTGTGTCCGTGAAGGTGTCACACGTGACCATATCACATTGCATTGTGGGTGAAAATTATCAAGAAAGTTCTACCCCCTGTCGGCTTCAAAGTTGAGGGAGTGGTAACTGGGTTCATGGTTGACGCAAGAGGGCGTCCAGAAGCCTCTCTTTGAGTCTGTTTTTGAGGTCTCTCTGTTCTGTATCGGTTTCTCTGCACGCTACGTCTAAAGAGCAGCTTCCTGTATACATAACACAAAGAGAAATTGACAATAGATTAATATTTATCAAAGGTTAGGGGTTGGGCTAAATAGGTTTCTAAAATTATTGTTTTCCCAAGTGCATCTTTTGAAACTTACAAGTCTAAAGTGCATCTTTTGAAACTTAAAGTGAAATTGGGTGATCTTTCAGTTGATATAATTAAACCCAATATTTTGTTTTTCGTTTATACTAAAGCGTGATATTGTATCGCTAAAACAATAGTTCCAGATGAATTCAACCATGGGAACGTTTTGAAACAACCCCGAAAAAGAGAAAACAAATCAGTTGAAATCTAAAAACTAATGTTGAACTGTTTAATCAGTAACAATTTTACTTAAAATCTAGAGCTGGAGGTAAATTCACTAATTTGTAATCACATTTAATTTTAAAGATTGTTTTCTAGCTGCAAACTGGCATACACCCTTTTTACCTCTTCAATTCATGTAGGGGAAAAAATGACTCGTGATAATGAATAAATTAGACTTCAGAACATGATGTAGAAATATTTGTTTAATATATCCAGAGCTCTCTGGGAATTAAAGTAAATCCATAGCATTCTGAATCAATTAAGGAAGGAAATGCTTTACACTAACAATTATTTTAAACGTCCCATGTTGGGATATGATTTATTATATGAGGCAAGCTTCGTATATCTCTAATCAAATAGTCATTTGTTGTTTTAGGGTTATGCCTCGATTATCGACGGGAAATCGTCCTGATCGGACGGCTTTGTAGAACCAATACTCCGCGGTATTTTCACAGCCGAGCACATATTGATTTATAACATAAACTCAGATGACGAGAAGTAATGATTGTGTTGTTTTAAAATATTGTTTAAATCGTAAGGAAAACAATCCATGAGTGGAAAGAAAGAGATGCATAATGGAATAGAAGTATTATGGAGAGGTCTTTGGGAGTTTTCATTTCACCAAATTGACCTTTGAAGAGCAGTTTTGGGTTTAATGTATCTGTATTTTGGCCACTATCCTTTTAGCCGTGGGTGCATTTGGATCGGTTTTGGGTCCCATTTTTCAAAAACTCAAACATTTCATCAAGAGTAGGACTATTGTCTAAAGTTGTAACTGAATAACGGATTGTTTTACACACTTTCCTTGAGATTTTGAATGACAAAAATTCTTTCAAACATGAGCCCTATTTCAGATAAAAGGAAGTCTAGTTGTATTTTATAAATTTATTAGTGAATAAATTTGTATAATACTTGTATTAATTACTCTCTTTTGATTAATCATTATACACAAGCCATAAAATTAGTGACACGCAACACTGATATTCATGTAAATAGAATCACTGAGTGGAAAGTTCAAGGCACTGGACACGTTTGATAATTACTCAGAATATCAGCTTAAAAACTTACTAAGTAACAAGCAACGGAGAGCTGTTGATAGTATAAAACATTGTGAGAAACGACTCACTCTGAAGTAACGTGGTTTGAGATAGGGGTAAATTTTCACTAAACTATTTGAATCTGAGAAAGGCTTCAGGCCTACTGCCCGAAGCCTTTCTTGGGCATCTGAAAGCCCACAAATATGTGCAGCAATCTGTTCTTCTTCTTTTTTGCAACTTCGACGACCAATTGAGACACAATTTTCACAGATTGGTTATTTTTTGTATACATGTTGTTGGGGTACACCAAGTGATACTATAGTCTTTGACAATAATTACTAAATGTGTCCAGTGCCTATTTTTTAAGAAATGAAATAGCCATCTTACTCTCATTGCAACAGAAGCCGTTTGAAACACATTTCCCGTCAGTAATAGATTCACACGTCTCTCCAACAACCTCACACGGTGTGGAGAGCTGACTTTCTTCTCTGCACACGAAGGTTTCTTTTGTCCCGAGAAAACAGCCGAAAGTATTGCCGCAGCATATAGCTGAACCTACACACTGCCCCAAACCACCAGGGCCGCAGGATAGGCACTGCAGGGGAGAGAGGGAGAAAAAAAAAACGACAACTTTTATCATAAGCTCATTGAAGTTAATCGTAAATAAATAGTTCACTTGCAGGTAGTTCCTGTAAAAAAAAAAAAACCTCCAAACGTCCGGGATCAATCTTGGGAAGATCTCCCTCTGAGCACATTACCATGTTTTAAATATGTTTTGGTGGAGTGTTTGCCTTGAAAAACAAACGGTGTGGTCCCGACGTTTCGAACAGCATACTCTGCTCGTCTTCAGGAGAACATTGTTATTGTAATTTTTGATTTTGTTGTCAGTGTCAAGTGTTGTAATTGAATACTTTTTTTGTTACTTAATGTAGTTTATTATTTGATACTGTCGTATACTTGGGTCTTCTTCCTTAATTTATTGAATTAATTACATTTTCAATACTGTTGAAATCTACTTTCTCAAGAACATGATGTTTTTTTCCATAAATTCTGTTAAATTACGTATTTTAAGAAACAGGATCACGCGCGCCTAAAACTCAACACGGTTGGGACCAACTTGGTCCCGGAAGAATCGAATGCGCGATTAATGGATTACTTAAATTTAACTTCAGAAAAGATACAAAGACTTAACCTATTATTATTTGGTTTCTCCTTAACTTCAGGTAAACATGAAATGCAGAGGATGCTTCTTATACGGAAAGATTTTCATCCAAGACAACTATTTAAGGTCAGTGCGTTGGTCATGCCATACAATTGCTTAAATTCTCCTACATTTGATAATAGGACTAAAATTGATGCCATATATTAGTTGCCAACTCCAAAAGCTCACTGTTTTGGTCAATATCAAGAAGAAGTTAAATACTTCTACGGTGTCTTAAATTACACGCAAGGTGGTGTCAGTTTTCTCCAAGTCCAACATCACGAGCAAAGGAAATTAAGTTGACTGAAGAGTCGCAGAGGACACGTTAAGTCGGTTTAGTACCCTCATTCATAATTGAGGTACATTTGGGAAGACTGTGGATGATAGACACTCGATTAATGGGTTGGTGTCTATTTCAGAATCTCCCATCTTACGTCTAGTGTCTGGAGAGTACTATGGTATCCTTTAGTGACGCCACAGACGATGAAATTAAACCAAGATGTCATTCTCAGAGTACGTCTTATGAAAATTAAACATTGTGTAGTCTTGTCTTCATCGTTTTGTACCATGGGAGGGTTGTTCAAAGTCTTATCGAAAGTGTCTGCAGCGAACGGCACATTTATATATCGTACTGTGTGTGGAGTCTCCGTGTCAAAAATCATTATCTAAATTATATTTTATAGAAAGCTTCTTGTCTTTTTGTTTTAAAGAGGAGCAATCGTGCTGATCACAAACACATGTCCCGATGGTGTTGATTGCACAAACAGGTGTAATGATAATATATAAAATATTAAAATGTAACTGCAACATGTATTCAATGCACAATTACGACCGCGGTGAACTCTTCAAGGTTGGTGTGTTTGTACAGCCGTTCGGCTACTTGTAGTATGGAACCACTTATACATTTTGATCGAACGTAAAAACGTATCTTGTCATTAATCATTCACAGCATTTTATTCAATGTGCGTTTTTTTCCAATCGACAAAACCGCCCTACCTGTCGTGTTTTCAAAAACATAATATTATTTTTCGATTCCTCTCCAGTTTAGTCCTGTAAAAACATTTCATATTAAGGGTTGCTTTTAGTTTTACATTCGCGGACTGTAGCTCCCTGCCCTTTCCACTGTTTGCATACCAACGAGTGAAACTCCCATAGGCAAAGCTATTTTCATGGAAAGGTATGAGCCAATACCTGTAATCATTTTGGCCATTATTTATAACACATGAAGGGTGTCAGGTCATTTATCACATAACGTATTAGAATGGATACCTCCCAGTGTTTGTTAAAAGAAAACTGAAGGATAAAATGTAGAAGAATTTTAACTTCGCTAAAGGCGTTGAATATCCAATTAGAAACTGCGGGTAGTCGTCTAGCCCTTGGAGGGCCTCGAAGAAAGTTCAAATAATTCTGATAGAAAGCCAATATTAACACCTTCAAGACGTTTGCTCTGCATCTTTTAAATTTGAAGTTTTATTCATCATTCCATCATCCCCCTTCCCTTCCCCTTCCAACTGAGTGATGATTGGCTGTCCTTGTACACTTGTTCATGGATGATTTTATTTCCTCCCGGTGAAAAATTCGATTTTATTTTCGACGGGGAAGTGGAAGAGAAGTTGACACAATGCTTGGATGGTTTTGACTTTGAAGTCAAATGTATCGAAATAATTGGCGTTCCAACCACTGAGTTATGGAAACTGTATAAATGAACCAGGAGCCCGCCTCTTCTAAAATGCATTATTGTTTTGAATTTTCCAGTAAAATTACCCTTTTTTGACATATCCCCCACAACCACCGTTTTGCACGTACACTTAATTCTTCTTTTCTGCGTTAGAAGGAAATATCTGTACAAGATCGTCTCTGACCTTGTTTTTAGTTGTTGAATTTACTCAAAGCTAGTATAACCACAGACTGATATTATCTTTCAAAACAAAAAGTCCCTTTGTTTTATCTTACTTAGAAAATATATAGCCTTGGCAGTGGTTTTGCGCTTCAACCAGGGAAAATGTAAATTCAAAATAATCTCTGCCAGTGAAACATAAAAAATGTAGTAGCATTAGATTGATTCAACACGCTGATGACATCACTTTCTTTGTTGGTGACAACAAGGAGTTCGTTACTATTGATAACATACTTAGTACCTATTGTAAGGGAAGCGGGTCTAAACTCAATGTAGACAAGTCCAAAGGCATGTGGCTTGGGAAGTGGACGGGTAGAGTCGACAAACCTTGTAACTTCCAATGGTGTGATAAACTTAAAATCCTTGGGATCATATTTGGGAATGATGTCGTACCAAATGACAACTGGGGTCCGAGAATTACAAAAATCCGTAGTACTTTAGATAAATGGTCTAAACGTAATCTCACCTATCATGGCAAGTCTGTTATTGTAAATATTTTGATTGGGCCATGTATTAATTACCTTGGCAGCGTGTTAACCTGTCCCGAGGAAACCGTGAAAAAGATGAATAATATGATCTGGAATTTCTTCTGGGATGGTAAAATCGAAAAAATTAAGAGGGCTACCATCATTGGTCCAAAAGACTCGGGTGGAATGGGTCTTGTTGACATTAACTGCAAATTAATGAGCCTCAAATTAAACTGGCTAGCTCGCTACCCCTTATCTCAAGGGAAATGGAAATATTTTTTTGACTATTGGATTAATAAAGCTAGCGCCAATGATCACTTGGGATGGTATATATTTGCCAATCAGAAAAAAGCTTTGAAAACCACGTCCTTTTATATTGATGTGATCAATGCCTTTGATAAAGCAGGAGGTATTATGGATTGTAAACATTCTAGTGTCTTAGAAACAAGAGAAATGCCTTTGTGGAATAATGTTAGCGTCACCAAGGACAACGTCACTTTTGGTAGTACCTTGCTTAAATCTTTTGGTATTAACAGGATAAAACATATTGTGAAACAGGGTAAACTGATCTCTTTTAAAGAAATTGCTGAAATGTGTGCATTACGTAATATTAATGCCGGTAGAATGCTAGGTCGCCTTAAGCATCATGTGGATTACAACCTAGTTGAAGAAAAAAGAGAAGGTCCAGCTACTCCTTTATGTAATTGGTTAGTCATCAAAGATTATAACGGAGAGGAGTCTGCTCCGATGTATTTAACTAAAGCCAAGACCAACTACGGCAACCTGATTAGGAAAAAAAGTGTCGTTCCTAGAGTTCAACCAATTTGGCAAAATATATTCAGTATTAGTCAAGATCTTGATTGGTCTGCGATATGGATCAGCGATTTTAAGAACTACTTAATGGATCCTGATGATAAACAATTCATGTACAAACTTAGACACAGAATTTTACCTACTAAAGATGTTTTGCTTAAAATTGGTATTGTTAGAGAAGAATCTTGCCCGCTCTGTAATGTAGAAAGAGAAACTCATGAGCATATTTTCATTTACTGTTCTCACACATTGGATGCTTGGATTTTTGTAGAAAGATTGCTTAGCAAATATACAGGTAACAAACATTTTTATTTAAACGACTCTAACAGAATTCTTGGATATGCTCTAAAACCGGTCCAGGCCGTCGTTGTTGCTAAATTGCTTAGGCTGATCTGGAATATTCGATGCAAAAAGGTGTTTAATAGTTATTCAAGACCAGCAGAAATCGACATCATCTCACAGTTAAAGTTATCTTTGAAATATTTTCTTCGAATGGAAAAGAACAGGTTAAAACCAGAATCATTCGAAAATTGCTATACTAGGAACAATGCTTTGTGTTTCACCACTAAGGACGAAGTCAGTTTTAATTACTAATTGCCTGTTTTACCTAGGGCCAAGTTATTTCCTTTGTCCCATATGTATCATGTTTTTCTAATTTTTGTTTTTTGTTGTTGTCAGTATTGTTTTTTCCCGAACCACGTGATTCCCGAGTCACGCTAAATTGTAGATATTTGTATATATAATAGAGGTATTCATTTAACTATTTAATTATTTTGTTTATTGTTAATATTATTGTTATTTTCTGAGCTTCTGTTACTTACTGTGCCTGTTATATATTAGAAGTATTTACTGGAGTGTCTTTTGATAGTGTGTTTATTTGATGTATGCCTTTGCTGATGAATGTTGAATAAACGGAGTAATATAACTCCACATCAAGAAAAAAAAAAAAATGTAGGTTACCGCCTTCAGACCTTGGAAAAAATCAAGGTTAAAACCGAATTTATGAAGTTATAAATTATTTATGTTAAGGTCGTTTTCGTTTGGTTTATCCTTCTGAAGGGTTTTTTATGTTCCTCATATTATGAGGGACATAGATCTTAAAAGTAGTATGTGTAACAGTGAGAAGAGATGGTATCCCTATGATTTATGAAACCTCACATGACTAAAAGCTTTGCAAATTCGGAACAAATAAACATTGTCACTTTCACTATTTCTGAAACGATAAAGTAAGCTCAGTCATTCACCCCGTCGTAGCCCAAAGCCAACCCCTTTGGGTAATTACATTAAAACGCAACATCCAACTCATTTGAGTATAATCTCTAACAGCAACATCTCTATTCCATACAAAACAACAAAGTGTTTTGTTGTATTCCTCCCAAGATGTCTAAAGAAGTCAGAAACACTCAAGCATTATTTGTACGGGTGTGAAGTGACCATGTAGGCGTAAACTCTGAGGATCATTGTAAATCTAATCGAAAACGAGAGCTCATTCTTCCATTATAAAAGTCTTGTGACGTCATTCACCAATGCATGTAGACCCAGATACCCCATGGAACAACTTTAGACTTACGTATCTGACGCTAGGGTAGAATGTGATATTTCATACAACCCTCACCAAGGGCGACGTGCATGTAATCTGTTGTCAGTAAATTTAAATTCGAATTGCATTTTCAAAAAGATACAGAGAAAAGAGAGGAGTAGCCTCTCTTCGTTGGTTAAAGTGCAGTTTTTTCATGTCATCACCGACAATGTTATGAAGATTTAACCACATTGGCCCCCTTGATCAATCATCGTAGTATTTTCTTCCATCAAGTTAAATTCGTCGATATAAAACCTTCATAAGAGTCACTAGAAAGGTGGTAGTGACCGTTTATTAAATTGTATCGACATAAAGTTCGTGCCATCTTTGCAAGGAGTCAAATTGTTTCGCTGCATAACACAAACATACACTTTACAAGCCGTTTATACAAATCGTCGCAAATATCGACGTGAGCAATTTCTGTTCGGTTCAAAATGATACGTCTCCAAAACAATTTATGCCAATTTTATTTTCCAGAAAACTTTTTAATTTGGCTTTTCTCGTGGATGGCGATATTGTCACTTCTATATAGTTGGCAACCTGCACTGGTGTCCTGCATTATTGCAATCGATTGATTTCCCTGTCTTAATGTGTTAACTAGACAATCTCCAAGTTGGCGTGAGAGTGTCTTAGATGACGCGAGCTGGCAAACAGGTCGGGACGGTGTCTTTACGCTGTCAGGTGTACGCAATGAACTCTTGTCTCCCCTTATATCCGCCCCCACTGCACCTGCTTATATCCCGTATCATTGCGTAGACCCCCATGCCCCCTTGAGATCGATAACGATGAAGGTTTGACAATATCTACACTTCCTGCAGGTAATAAACTTCACACTAGTGCTGGTAATAACCTAGAGTGACTTCACCACGGTGTCTTGATTTGTCTATAGCTTTTCAGGTTAGACAATGGAATACTACTTGTTAAGACACTTAAGTAAATTTCTTCCTGAAAAAACATGACCCTGCAGTGGGCTATTCAGTCAATAACTCATTCCTTTATACTTTTTACACGTTAATTTTGATAGGCCAATTAAGTTCAATTTTAATTAAAAGAACATATTCTGTTCGCCACGAAACGTCAATGTTTGCATTCAAAAAGAGTGTTAGAATTAAACAAAATAGTTATATGGCTTGAGCCTTATTATTTTGACCCAGTTAATATCTGCCCCTTCCCGTCTGAGGTTCCATCCTTTTTATGAGAGGGGGGGGGGGGTGATACCCTTTATCCACCTGTATTCCAAGCCGCACCTCAATCGATTACAGATACTGAGATAAACAGCTTGCTTTTAGCCCAATTCAAGCATTACTTGCATTAAATGCCTACGTGACAGCATAAATACCACACCAATATTAGTCATCTTCATTCAGATCCGTGTGCAGTTACTCGCAGTTAGCTGTCGATTGTTTCGCAAATCCGGTTACCGACCATGTTCATCACAAGGGACTTGAAACTCTAACTGGGGAGACTCAAGATAGACCGGAACCAACCAGTCCGGGTATTTGATGAGGAGAATGAAATAGTGTCACCCTGAGACAGTTTTCTGTCACCTTGGCAATTGTGATGTCGTCTTTCTCACCGCTCCTTGGAGGTATTGTCTTGAAGGAGTACGTGTGAATCGTCTTAGAGGAAATGAGCTAAAAACGTACCAAGTGGATTGTTTTGTAGTCTTGGTTCGGTCCGTCTTTTTTAAACGGAGCACTCCAGTTTTATCTCCTTATGTCTTGGGGTTATTTATTGTTTTCTCGCTGAGCCTAAAGTGCACATGAATAGTGTTGAAATGCTCATGGCATTAAATTCTCTCATCAATGATGAAACTAAAAATAAGATCTCGACAAAGCATTTGGTGAGAGTTTTAAGAAAGACCTAATGTCGCAAAAACAATCATGTGTGAGCGGTAGCACTTGACGCGTTAAATAATCATAATCACTCACTACTTCTAAATCATTTTAAAGAAGAGTTGATCTATTTGCAAGTATTCAAGGTGCTGTGTTGACAAGACAGCTGAGTAAACAGAGTCCAGATCTATACATATTTGTCTCTGGTTTTAATTTGTACACGAATCGTAATCCGACCTGTCCGTGTGGTTCAGTGCAGGTTTGACTCAAGAACAAGTTCTCACCCAGCGTCAAATTCTGTCCCTTGCGAGTGAAAGGCAAATAAAGTGACAGCACGGTCAAATATTGCCTCTTCTTTTAATAAAGAAGGACCCCAATGGGACAAAAAGAAGGAATGAAACAGGAAGGCGTTCCAAGAAAGGTTTTAAGATAACTAATTGAGTTGAGTGGATCTGTAAATGAAGACAAATTTATACTATTTTGGAGTGACGCAGGCATGAAACAACATCATGTCTTCCACCACACTGTAAAAACAGTGTTTGGAATTTCAACACATGTCTAAGCCAAGTTTTGTACTCACTTGTTTACAGGATAACCCACAAGTTCGTTAGATTATTGTGTGTGCTTGAATTCTACAAAAAATGTGTCTGACACCTCATTTTGGAACTGTTTGTCCTTTAAACATGTTTAAAAAGTTGGCACACCATTAGTGTTAGAACTCAAAGTTGGTACACCATTTGTGTTAGAACTCAAATTTGGTACACCATTTGTGTTAGAACTCTTAACAGAGTTTACAATGCAGCTTGGATTTTAACCTTAGATTTTGACTGAATTGAAAACTGTTCCCTGAAGTTTTATTCCATAAACAAACAACAATCCTTACATAGAACTGTTGGTTCACAAACGATTTAAACAACCCATGCTTTTCCAATACTAAGTGTATTTCGCTTAAAGAAATTCTAAGATTGAAATAAATGCCAATGCTTTATTGTAAATAATTAGAAGGAAACATTTTACAACATTTATTGAAGACCCGGCAATGCAACAACCTGACCCGGCAATGGCCCGGCAATGAGTTAGTTTGACCCGACAACGAGTCAGCCTGAACCGTTAATGAGTCCATGCAGAATGATTGAACCCGGGTTAGTTTGGACCCGACCCGGGAATGTAATAGTGTAGTCAGAGTTTCA
Organism: Asterias amurensis; assembly: GCF_032118995.1. Taxonomy (NCBI): domain Eukaryota; kingdom Metazoa; phylum Echinodermata; class Asteroidea; order Forcipulatida; family Asteriidae; genus Asterias; species Asterias amurensis. The sequence goes on along the minus strand of NC_092655.1, from coordinate 5,181,791 downwards.
GGCAGTAGGGGTTTTGGGGTTGTTTCAGGGGTGTTTACTCACCTGTCTGATTGTGTTATAACTGGACCTCTTTCCTCCTTCCGGACAGTCTTGAACTAAACATGCTTGACTTTGAACCCACAGTGCGACCAGTACCCCAGTCCACAGCGCCACCATTGACTTCATGCCCATCGTCCACCGGACGGAAGTTCTGTTAAAGAAGAGAGAAAACACTGGTTAGCCTAATGGACACTATCACCGCACCCAAGATGATGTCAAAGGACTGGTAAGTCCACAATATTCTTCCAAGAGTATGAGTGTATTCATATTTCATTTGTTTGTTATTTCCTTGCACGGAGACTGCAACTTTATAAGGGCCAGACAATTTGACTGATTCAAGCATTTTTAGTCAACTCGAACAAACTACAGATGCGTTATTGTTGTTAAGATCTACGCTGCACACACCCGTGCTCATCAGAAAACTTAGTTTTTCAAGCTCTATCATAAAAAGATGAAACAACAACAACAAACACATGGTATTTAACCAGCAAAAGTGTATTAACTGCACAGTACAATCACTCCCTACTAATGGAAATGTCTTTGGTCGATGTTTCCAAAAACATGATGACAACATTTAACAAAGAAAACTCTATAATGGACTTTGGTTAATAGCGTATTCCATCTCCGTAGCTCACGGGTGATGAACCGCTCTCCCCGCAGCAATTTGCAGTCTGAAGAGCCCTTAATCCAATACACATTTTCCCCTGGTTAAAATCTGTCCAGGAGATTCGTACGTCTCGAGTGAATACACTTTTGTTCCCGGATAAATTAGACCGACTATGAGGCAGAATTTGTCAACAATTAGGCTAGTTTGGGTATCCATCTGTCTATGAGTAAGATGAATGACCGTGAAGTGTTGTGAAATAGACCAACACATACTTCAACACCATGGCCTGATTCATCACAAGGGCAATCGTAAAAAATTTTATCTTGCAAGCCTCTAAAATTGTTAGAGCACCTTCAAGGACATGCTTTATTAGTGGCGAATGTTTCAGTTGTGTCAAAATAAGCATTAAGATTGATTAACCTAAGTAGAGCAAGGACGCGGTCTCGCATCTTCAGAAGTATTGGGCATTGTGGCGTTGGAATGCGATTTCCTTTGAAGATGGTTTAAACCTTTGGTGTCTTTACTAGTGGTTACCATAATGGCAAAAACTTGTTAGCTATCGGCTCCAGATGAGGACCTGCAGATGTCATATGACGTCATGACACGGTTTATGTGCCGTTTTTAATGGAAACCGTACAAGTAGATTACCACTTTATTGACCTTGAATAAAGTCATGGTTGTGAATGTTTCCAAATATTTTAATAGAGACTGTTACGTCCCTTCACTGTAAATCAACCGTTATCATGTATTCATCTTGCTCGATTGAATAAATGGGTTGTGTACAATCTCGAAGACACTTGTAAACCCATGATCTATAAAACATCATGAGATTATTTTTAATCCGCTCCGATGTTGACGTCGTGATATCCAATGATGCCTCAAACATATTTCTCTTTACTGTGAACGTCTTCGCGCCGATATTGTGATTTTGTGACTTCATCCAATTTATCTCGGTGAAGCAATCGGGGCGGAAACACCGTTTCACGGCGAGCTTTAACGTCGCCGTCCGGTCCCTTTATAGAAAGACCGCCGTAAGTACTTCTATATAACCATTTGTGGTTAATCCTCCCTCTAGATGCGTTGCGGAATATTACATTAGTTTTGTACCGTGGAAACACACTGATTCATTTTTTATTGCATATGGTTTAATAAATTGTGGCAAGTTGTATATACATTGCACTGTAATCCGTTCCAGACCAACACACTGTGTTATTTACACAGTTTGATTCTAGGCCTGTAAACCAAATTCTGCTCTTGCGGTCTTATGGATATTTTCCCCAAAATCAAGCCCTGTATGCGCGCGTCTTGTAAACATGGCAAATGTGCATAAATGCAAAATGTAGTTTGATGATAAGTTATGACTTGATTGTGACATTATGATAAAGAGGATAAAAGAATAGGTATCGAGGTCTTAAATGGCCGTGTAGATCCGACAGGGTCGTGGCCGTGCGATAAAGGACCAAGCCGATGACGAGGTCCCTTATCGCATCAACGCTTGCCTTCAATTATTTGCTCTTAAGCCGTTTTTCTGTCTTCTTTAAAGGCACTGGAGACTTCTTATTACTCAAAATAATTGTACGCCTAAAAACTTTCTTGGTAACGAGAAAATGTGAGAAACGGCTCCCTCTGAAATTAATACGTAGTTTTTGAAAAGATGAATTTGTTCACTCAAATATTAAAATACCCCAGGCCTGAAGCCTTTATTCGGCATCTGAAGCACATCAATTTGTACAGCAAGGTGTTTTTTGTTTCACTGTTCTTTTGCGAATTCGATGACAAACTGAGTAAAAAATTAGCAGATTTGTTATTTTATGCACATATTGGGATACATCAAGTGAGAATACTGGACTTTTACAATTACGAAAAATGGCGTCAGTGCCTTTAATTACCATCGTATTCAATATCACAATTGTCTCGAACTTGACGGCCTCCCAAATAAAAACAAATTATATGACATATTGATTTGTGACACATCAAAATAGGCTATCAGATTAAAAGATCGATCTGAAATGACTGTAGACAGTGGGGGCCAATTTGTATGTATTGTATTAGTCATACAAACGCACGGATTGTGGAAAACAACGAGACCACCACAAAGTTAAAGTTTAGCTTTTGATTTGCCCCTCTCGACACCTGTCAGCATTTAGCCAAACTATTTTGCAAAATAAATTCTTACTTATAAGAAGATAGGCCTTATTAATATGTATATATAGGATTTGAGGCATTGCATAATGTACTTTACTGTACCAACAAACAATTATGTATACTCGGGTATTCAACTCAGGCGGGATTCGAACCCTTGCATAAGACCTGATGATTTATTTGTGTATATGAAACCACATATAAGTTGGTCTGTCTGTTCGTGAAGTTATTAAGGTGATACAATGTTAAATAAGAAGAAACACGTGATAAATACAGACGTCGTAGTGTACAAATACCCGATAGTCATTCAAATCAGTTATCACCGGAACGACCTCCATCAGATTTATCGTTTAGTTTTACCCCTAAAGGTTGTACAATGAAAACAGGTTGATAATATCCAGTGTAATTGAATGCAGAACTTCACCTGCCAAAGGTCCGACTGGTCAAGCCCCCGAATATTTCGATCTAGCATTGATCACGAAGGATCAGATTGTCCCCTTGTGATGGCACCGAAGCTGTTGAGGTACATGTACAACCCCGGACGAAACGAATCAATAGTGACACTACTCGCAGTTAAATTGATTTAGCCGAGCCGCAGCCGCAGGCGTGAACATTATTGTGCCGCTACCGAACACGATTGAGGAGTTTTTCTAGCTTGCCCAAATAACTTCAGGACGAACGCTTTCGAGAATAATCGCCTGAACAAAAAGCAACAACCTTGATTGATTTATAATCAGTAGAAGAGGTTCCTTGTCACTTCTCATTCGCTTAGAATGGAGACAATTTCAAAACGAGACTCGAGATTCCATGGAACCCAATATTGTTGGAATTGCACTTTTTTAAATCGAACTTTCATCTTTTTCATACCGATTCGAAATAATTACGGAAAGGCGAGGTGTTTGAAATTTCATACACCGAGATGTGTCCGTTTTTTTACATGATTGGTTTTTACCATGCCACCTGATCGGTTTAGTATTTGAAAGGCTGGAGGCAAAGGCGCACGCGCAATAATGACGCGGAATTAATCGTCAAAGGGGGTCATTTAATGTCGAGCCGGCCTTGCTTCGTAATTTTGTTTAACCTCATCACCTTTAAACGCTTTAACTACCTGTATATCAGTAGTACCATTTATCAAATATAGACATAGCTGCATTTATAAAAGTTGGTATAACAGAAAATTATCAACATGGAAATTGACCCTCAAAGTGTATGCGCCCGTCATTTGGCATTCCCGGATCCGCCCTGCTGAATGAAATATTATTAGTAATGCTTTATTTTGGTCTGATGTTTAATTGTTACAATTAGTAACTTTATTATGACGAAATCCATAACGAGTTTATATGATCACTCTCGCAAGCTTTTCCAAACACAACTTGCTTAACACCAGCTTCTTTGCTGGAATCCACACTTTAAGAAATGCAAAATGAAAACCAATTAATTGAATTTGCTATTTCTAAAGGCGATGACATTTTCGTAAATTCTAAGCACTTCACGAGAGACAAGGAGGCTTGCATACTCTAAGATTTTAATCCACAATGTTTTTCAAGAGAGGATCCAATATCCAGTATTGATTGATATGCGGTCTTATATTTCCTCCATCTTCAAATTGCTGGGGATCAGTTGAACCAATACAGATTGTTTGTTTTTGATGCAACAATCTAATTCCAGTAGCTCCTGCAACAATATTCAAGACTGAATTCATAAACTCAGTTGCTTCAGGTTTTCAGATATTTTCATACAAATCACAATATGATTCTTGGGAGGTTGTAGTCCTTATAGAAAGTCAAAGTTAACTCTGGTTTATTATTTAGACTGCGGATCTCGTTGAAAAAACAAAATGTACCCTGCGTAACGATATGTAAATGATAAATCAAGGCTCTTTTTAAAGAATTTCACACGTTTCAGCTTAACGCGCCCTACTTTTAAATAGTTGTTTCAGCTTTGTTTACAATGAAATGTAAAAATGTACCCTTTGTCCGACTCAATTGGAAACCCAGTTTCAGATGATGGATTTATTTTATACGTGAGACGTTAGAAATGTCCAACCTTTTCAAACTGCAGGTTAATTATTTGTTACATTCAAATGGCTTCATTGTAAATCAAAATCCAAAAGACGTCAAGATATAGCTTTCTGTAACGACAATTCTTACACTGCAAAACAATCTCGGAAGAGCAATATTGACTTCTGACTTATGTAACTGTATCTTAACAAAAATGCATTCGAAGTCCGGGTTCGTCAATATACTAAAACCGCTCAAAATTGAAACAACATTAAGTAATTTTCCTCATCTTCAAGTCTTTCTAGTCACTGTCAAATCTACACACTCATTTAAACACAAGTATGGAACGGAAGGGGGGTAAAACTATTGAAGGAAATATCAAAACGCAATTTCAATTATAGTTTTGAAGAACATAATTTAATTTCTACGGACTTTTATTTGGCCGTCAAAGGAAAGCGTCCTTGAATACATAAAGGGATGGAGGCCAGTTTTAAATGGGCACTTTGGCTTATTGAATACTTGAGACATTTAAATGGATGACTGCCTTTGTTCATCCACGTTCGAAGTTGTCCTCGTTTAAAGACACCGAAGTCACAAATAATTGTATTTTGCTTGATTTACTTGAATGTTGGTTATGTAAGCCGGCATGTATCGTCGCGCTCATTTCTTAAAATTTGTATTCTTAGTTCGTTTATCTCCCATGAATTCCAATGAAAGTCACAGAAATAAACTACTTTTTGTAATAGTTTATAGTTCGATGCTGTGTCGACTTTTATAATCAATAATCAACAGTCATCAGAGTGGTATTAGCTCTTTTCGAATGAATAATGCAAAAAACACACAAATTACTTCACTAATTTCCCCTTTGATTTATATACATGTTTGATTTATATACAAGTTTTGATGTTTGATAACATCGAAATAACAATCACAACACTTACAAAAAGAGAGGAAAGATTTGTAGAGAAAATATAATTCAAGGAAAAACTGTAATGACATTTCTTTCTTTACAAGTGAGTTCTTTCCTTGATAAATGAAAATGTATACAAGAGTTCTCTTTTTTAAAATTAAACAACACAACATTGCTTTGAAAGCGTTCCAAAGAAGCATTTTATGAAAGGGAAGTTATGGGAAAACGGCATCAAAAGTTCCTTATAATTCGAAACAGCATGTGACGAATTGTGACGTGAATTCGTCGCTAGAGCCCATTTTCGGCAATGTAATTTAATCCGCGGTAATTCATGAACAGGAATACAACACGCGTTAAGATTTCTCAAACCGACTGGAACTACTATCAGTGCCACCTTTAGTCACAGAAACAAATATTTATTTTAAAACAAATGCAATTGATTGCCTTCACGGTCCCCCCCCCCCATTTATTATATCCATGTGTTTCTAAACCAATCCATGGGGTTCATACAAAACCTACCAAACCTGAACCAAACAAATTAACGTCGATTTAAACTACAATACTCTACCATTTTTATAAACTCTTTTTAAAATTTTATCTTCAAAGTCTTTAACACTCCTTTGTCCGTCTTAAGATAATTAATCAAAAAGTTTGACCTTAAATTATTATTCACAGACCCAGAAAACAAATTTGACCCATTTCACAAATGGAAAGAATATCGTTTAAATTGAACAAAGAAGTTACATTAATATTCCCTCTGAAACCGTACACGCGTTTCTACTAAACAAACCAAGACAAAAACGCCCGTGAATTTTGTTCCACTGTTATAAAATCTCACAAACACACACAAATATGTAATAACGAATATTAGTTAAAGGTGAGGCACTAATAATGATAGCACATGTGTTGGGTTTGGCGTTGATATTTGTACCGTACTCATAAGCTGTGGATTTTTTGTTCCGTAAAACATAACAAGTAAAAAATTAAAGTTGAATTGTGGATTTTCTTACCTGTGGAATATCCTTGGACAACTTTTCTCTTCACAACAGGTTATTCAATAAACGTATCTGAGCCAATTGATGATGAAGTCGTTATCAATCGCGTACTCTCGCAAAAAAAACAGCGATCGTCCCTCAATCTCGTCTGCTGATCGTAGTACTGTGTGTCGGGCATGCACCAATCACCACACGTCATGCCAAACTTCTTATCTTATAGAGCTACCATTGCTACTCACGTGACCACCACCCGTGTCGTTTGATTGGTTGTTATATTATAGTCTGGAGGCGGGTTGCCTTGACGTGGTGTTGTCCATAGGGGTGACGGCATGAGTTGTTTCCTGTGTTTGTTATGGTTCTTTGGATTCCCGCCATCTCTATTCCGGAAGGTCCAGCGTGTCCGCGTCGTAATGACGTTGTTTACTTCAAGTTCATAACTGATTGAATTGGTTTTGGTTCTTCTGATGAAATTAGATTCATTAATGATGGAAGAAGAACTGACACGATGACACTCTCTAAACAAAGATGGTTAATTGCTTTATTAAATGCAAAGAAGAGAAACAAGAAACCAATATTTTGGGGATTCTCCAAAGTTCCTGCGTAGTACTAAAGTCTAACATCACTAAATATATATTTTGATTAGTGAGGACTGCTTAATTATGACAGGAAGGAATCTAATATCTTTGGTGAAACAAACATCTTTCCAAAACAACTTTATTAAACAAGAGATGCATGTTTATTAGAGTAATATATTGTGCGTCCACACATTTTTATTATGATAGTTATTGCATAGTCCCCTTTCTGGTATGACCACGCCATAGCTTTCTCCCTCATCTCAAGACCACTATAAACCTCTATCAAAATAGCAAATTAAATGGATTTCCGTGTAACAATTAAAATTCTCAATCAATTATTCTTTACTAGATCCAAAAAAAGAGTAATCTAAATTCTCGCAAACAGTAATAACACTGTACCATTAAAACTGTACACTAAATGACTGTATATACAAGGATTACCACTGCAAGAGAAAGTCTATATATAGTTTGAAGTCCTTCATGAAAATCTCACCAATCAACTGTCCAGAGTCGTGGGTTCACAGCCGTCACTAACTCAGCTGTTAAATTGTGTATGTCAAAGTACTGTGATTTCTTAGATCCAGTCACTGAGTAGGTAACAGTAAACCTAGTTTACCACATAGTTCTGACCAAGTCTTCCATATCCATGACAACATTTTCTAAAGCACCCATTTCCAGAAACATAACACCTGGTGACATTATAGATATCAGAACATGTGTGTGTTTTTATTTCGATTTAATGAAAGGTTGTGTAAAAGTATACCTAGCTGACACATATGATCGAAATCATTTGGAGATGATGCCAAGGAGATTTCGGTTTCACGTATTCCTTCACTCAATAATCCACATTGATTTGTACTCTCAGGCAAAACAACGATCACAACATTGTATGCTCCTCTGCATGTTTGTTGTAGCCTTTACAGACATGTGTAGAATATTCTCTATAGATCCAAATCCAGGTTAAACTGGGCATCGTATCATTCAAGAAAACTTGCTATAATATCACGAGGAAGAGTTTGGCACTAAAAGCATACATGTTATTCATTAAGATAACTGAAGTATATTTAATCCAGTATGCAATTTAAGAATGTGCCAGCAAATCAATTTTGATTCCAGTTAATTATACAATCCAGTCAGTTAAAAACAACCTCTTCTTTAAAATGGTTGGAATATATTAGAGAAAATACTATCCGTTAGGGTCAACGTCAAGCAATTGAAAGATGAATTTCACAAGAATCTACGGTCAGAAATAACTAATTAAAATTGTCTGAAGTGACAAGAAGAGCAAATTATCTTAGGTTGAACACCTTTCAATGGAAATAGTTGGTTAGTAAGAAACACCTGTTTCTTGATGTGCAGTATTTGGTTACAGGTTTTAACAGGGATTTCCATTTTATCAGATTATATCATCCCTATATTGTACAGCATTCGGAGCACTCAACTTTCGAAAAGCAGAAAACAAGCCAAAAACTTGTTTAATGTTGTTGATTGTGTACATCTGGAGTATTACCAATAATCATACTGGATGATTTCTTCTTAAAACAATATGATTGGGTTTGAAATTTCATTTTAATTACATGTAAATGATATTGTTCCAAGTTTTGTTCACATGTGTGTTTAGAAGTTCACACTTGGTCACACACCGATCAAAACCTTTTTATGCAAATCCACTGTGTTAATCATGAAAGGTCGAAATTATCTGACTTCGTTTTTCAGACCACAAATCGTCGTACAAATTAAATACTCTAGATTCGACAAGACTCTGTATATAAATTGTCTCTAGGGAAGGTGTGTGTTAAAGGAGGTGTTGGTATCGAGTTACTCAATATGACATCCATTGTCAAGGGATTCTACTTTAGTCCGAAGAGATTTTTCCTTTCAAAGTAACTGCTTTAATTTCAAACCAGATTAGCATTACACAGCTTTCGTTAACTAAGAAATGGGAGTTAGCATCTATAACATTTCACCACACAAACATTTGTGAGTGCAAGAAAAGCATTTATCTTTTCAATTTAAGGTTTTTTTGTGTACCTCCAGACTATCAAACCTTGAAATAATTTCTGAAATTGAAAACTGTGTTCCATTGTCATTGACACCGTGGTAGAATTTGTGTTAAAAACAGCCTTCTCCTGTTCTGAAAATATATATACCGAGAACTCGTGTTTTATTAAATTAGATTTGAAATTAAATACCCAATTAAGTCTGCTATTTGATTAGAACTAAAAAGGTTCTATCCCACAAAAACACCTAAAAGGTTTCATATACGAGATGTACTATTGAAATTGAAATAGGCAAGACCTTGTTTATAACGTCATGAATGATGTCAGAAAGGTCGAAAACGTATTACCATTGTCTTAAAACAATGAAACATTCTTTCAAGAAAATATTCCTGGAAAGCAACTCTTGATGAAAGTGTTCCCTTTGTGACGTAAGGTAAGAGTCATAACAATGAATACATGGCTCGTTTCATCCTAACATGTTTGGCCTCGACAAGACAATGGGCATTTTATGAAGTATTTCGTAATTAATTTACTCTAAATTTTATCAAACTCTAAATTATACCAACAACGTTTACATTGGTTTATCAGATTTTGCTTTTTAAATATCTGACACCAATTTGGTTTATTTTGTTGTTGTTCTGCATTATCTGTTAACCGGAACTACTCCTCTGTAGTTTCATCCCAATTCTCAGTAGTCAAGCATGTTAAATAGGAAAATAAATTATGATCCGATCCCTTCTCATTAACAAATAGCTTGGAATTATTTCATCACAATTTGGTGGTTTCAGGTTAATTAAGTTTTCAAGGAAGATCGTGATTCGAAAATGATATGATTCTTGTCTATAAAAAGCCCAATTGTTCCCAACAGTACCATTTGCCTATCTCTCAAATTGAGTGTGGTGTAAATATTATTTCTTTATCTATCAGACTACAATGTTAGATCTTTATCTGGTGGAGAGTAAATTAATATAAAATATGTTTATCCACTAAAATGTATATAATAGCTTTGCAATTGATGTTACAGATTTTGCAAACAGTAAAGTTTCTTTACGCATCTATGTATAATCGAAAATATCATAGTTCACCGTTTTTGTGTAATACTGATGATAAAACATGAACTACATTGACTTGTAATTCCTGGCGGTATATTTCTGCATCGAGATGAATGCTCCGAAACAAGTTTTTAATTAACTACCTCGGATATGAATTCCCTAAGAGCCGACTGCGATTGCATGTATCTAATTAAACGAACCACTAACAGGTCAAACTCATACGCATCTATTCAGGAACCAAGAGGTCTACACAAGCCTCACTACAATGGTTGTTATATCACTGTATCTCCCATTGTATAACTGTAATTATGTACAAACAGTGAAGATTCTTCTATCTTCACTCTGAAATTCTGGTTAAAAATCAGGAACTGCATGATGTTGTTCAGGCGATTGTTATGAGTGTGATGTGGATTCAATCTGAAATAAGACATGTCAATACTGGTGCAAGTTTGGGGTGTTCGCCCCTTATATTTTGACAACTCATGAAACAAACAACAAGTAAAAGGCTAAATAGATAAGAGTTAGAGTTTGGTTTAGAAAAACAAAATCAATCATTGTGTCAGAACGAAGGGGTGTTGAAACATTAGAATGTCATAACAGTGTGCCCTCCCTAATTTGTACCCGCCCTCCTGTTTGTCTTGACTACCAACCTGAATTAGTTGATTCTGTCATTAACTTGTCGATACTGTCCACTTAGAAAATTAAGATAATTTAACAGAAGCTTCACTTTTTAAGAGACGTCGTAAAGTGTTCTATGATTTCAGTTAAATACTTATAATTACTGTTTCATTTGTTGGCGTTGATGTGACGTGACAGACCGAACGAGGTTACTAATTCTGGATGTATCAGTTTATCCCACTATTATACCCATCCGTCTGACATACCCAGTTACAAAATAGCTATATCTTCGTACTGGTCTATCAAACTGATTTCCTTTCCCGCGTTAAGTCCACATGACACTCTTTTTAAAAGCCCCAACTCCAAGGTAAATGTTGTTAATTCTTCATCAACCTTAACTCTAGTCTTCAAGGCTAGCCTTCTATCCAAACATGCCGCTGGTCGTATTGATTGACCATCATAAGATGTTTAATCAATGACCCATACTTGACTGTAATGGTGACATCATTAGCCCTCATTAAAACAAAGAAACCTGTCCCGTCATATAGTTTACACTATTTATTGTTTTGTTAACCTTGGGGTTTTTTTTCTTGATAATTCTTTGACTTATGACGTAGTTTACGAGGCTTCATTATAAGCGATACCCGCTGTGATCACACCATCATCAAGTGAGGCAATTTAACACAAGGCTTATACGTGTTGTCATTGATTTATTTTGTCTACGCAATATTTACTGAAAGGTTACTTATCTTGTTAAGTTTGTTGAAACGCTTATTGTTTTCAACAGCTATTTGTTCTCCATTTATCATTGATCTATTTGTCTACACGATATTGACTACAGCTTTATCAATCAGGCGCTATGGTCTCGTTAAAGTCAATCTTCTTTTGTTATACAGTCAGATGTCATTACAATTGACAACACTCTCAAATTAACTGTTTTCAAATGAAACTGAGATAATTATTTCTCTTTTTGGGGGAAAATTTCATCATTTAGCTTGTTGTACACTTATTTTTAACAGAGTCAATACCTTGCAATAACATATGTAACCCAGCAATCAGTTTAAGTATAGCATGATTCTAGAAAGTCAAAATTCCCTTGAGATGGATACCCTTGTGTGAACTCAGGTCCCCAATAAAGAATGCTTTGATAGTTCAGTAAAGCTATGATTGCTATTTTTATTGGCGTGCGAATGACCCCCTCGATGGGAGAAGATAGTTTCATCACCTTTAAAATAGAAAACAATTTAAACATAGAAGTACGTTCTCGATACCAATTATACAATTCAAAGACGGGTAGAACTTAAATGCAATTTCCATAATGGGCTAAAACCTCAATGAACCGGTTCCCTGGCGCCCGTCTGAAAAAAGCCCCAGCGATTTGAGACATTATCTCAGTGAGTGCAAACACACATGTTTAGTTCGTGTGCTTCCCCTAAACACTAAAAGTTAAAGGCAAGTCATCATTCGAAACAGGTATAAATGCGGGGGAGTATGTTCACAGACGATGAGGTGTGAAAACCCTATACCCAAATGCATAGGCGACCTGGGGCTTTTACAATGCTTGAAATTACTTTTCTAAGATTTGATTCATCTCCAGATGTCTTGTATTTATTTGAGTAAATTGATCTGCAAACTGACCATGTTTTATTATGTGATTAGTAGTTTGCACATTGAAGTCTTGTGTAAATGTCTGTTTTTGACAAAACACCTCGCAGACTGCCGGCCTACTCAGATTTGCCAATTTCTCGCTGTATTAAAGCTATATTACTACTATCTTCCTTTGTTAATTTTCATAATCAAACCACATTTGATGAAACGTAACATCGATAACCTGTTTTCGTACTTTAATAATTCAATCGCATGCCAACCAGTTGTGTAAGTGTGTTAATTGTTTGAACTGTGTTTCTGGCAGTGGCTGCCGAGTGCGACAGAGCACCATGTAAACCCTTGAGGTGCTACATATATCGGTTTCATAAATCATAAACAGTTTCAAAACCTGTCTTAAAGACATTGGACACTATTGGTAATTTTCAAAGACCAGTCTTCTCACTAAGTGTATCTTCACGTATGCATGAAATAACAAACCTGTGGAAATTTGAGCTCAATTGGTCGTCGAAGTTGCGAGATAATAATGAAAGAAAATCACCGTTGCCACACGGAGTTGTGTGCTTTTAGACGCTTGATTTCGATATCTCAAATTCTAAATCTGAGGTCTCGAAATCAAATTCGTGGAAAATTATTTCTTTCTCGAAAACTGCGTTACTTCATGACAGAGGGCGCCTTTTCTCACAATGTTTTATACCATCAACATCCCCGTTACTTGTTACCAAGTATAGGTTTTATACTAATAATTATTTAAAGAAATTACCAATATAGTGTCCACTGCCTTAAAAAAAGTGTCTCTCTTTGTTCGAGTACCTTGAGCCTCTTATTGGTGGATATGTGCGCTTAAGACTATACGTTATAATTCTTTACTTATAAAAAGAACTTTAACAAAATTGTTTTAAAATTTCTAGCTAATGAAAAACAAACACTTTACCATTTAATGTTTTTTTTTTTTTTTTTTACTATACAATCCTTTTTTATTGTAAATTAAATTGATTTGGATACCCTCTCACAACAAGGTAAAATCCTAAAGCTTTAAAAGTTTATTGAATCGCTCTTATTATATTTACCCCATTACATCAATTGGGAGAAAGGTCTCAATATGTGGTGTATTTAATCTAAAATCTCCCGGGTCCAGTTGAGCTTGACCCATTCTTGGGTCAGATATGTCCAAGATTCTGTGTTACAAAGTGACCCATAAATGGATCAACATTTATTGGATTCGGTTAATACAATATTTTTTACTAGAAGTTTGTTTACGATTCAGCCGAAAGACCATATTCTGGCTCAATTCAAACCCGGCGGTTTTTAGAGTGTACAAGAAAAAGTGATCCACCTGCCAAACCAAATGACGGATCGTTAAACTTCCATGATTTGATCAAAACACAAATGCCAGACATATCGCATTTAGCAGACAATGCTTTATGACTTCATAGCTCATCGATTTCCCCATTAACAACCTGTTTTTACCACAGAGCAATAGCCCCACGAGTCATTGTAGTTCCCCTTTAGAACTTGTTTTAACATAAAATTTGGAAACTATGATTGATAAGAAATGTTGGTTTGAAATGTGTCTTTGTTCAATCCATGACCAGGCGCCAGGGAAATGCCCAAACAATTTATTTAAAAAGCTCCTGGTTTTCATTTTTATCTACTACAAGAAACTAGTAAATTGGCATTACCCTTCAAGCGAGAACAATAGATTGAGTTATTTTATCTATATTTTAATTGCTCTCATGGTCATTACTCTATAATTGTTTATAAATTTCATGCCAGTGATACAACGACAGTAAATAATGTTTTGCTGAAGGCAAATGTAGGCTAATGAGCTGGATCATTGTATTTCTCACTTTACAACCTGTTTTTACCACAATGGAAACTCTGATCGATAACAAGTTGTTGATTTGAAATGTGTCTGTGTTCAACCTGTCACAGGCGCCGGGGAAATTCACAAACAATTAGTTATGAAAACTCCAGGCATTTTTACTTAGTTGACCCACTTGAAACTAATAAATTGGGATCATCCTTCATGGGAGAACAATGGAATGAGTTATTTTATCTATATTTTAATTGCTCTCAACATGATCATTACGAGAACTAGAAGTAACTATTATAGTAAATTTGCGGGTACAGCCATGCTTAATGTCTCTTTTGGAGGAGTGTTGGCTCTGAAAAGAGCCAGTGTGGTCTCGACGTTTCGAACAGTATACTCTGCTCGTCTTCAAGAGAAACTTCATGAACCATTCACAATTCAGCTATACAGCGAAAGTAAATAATGTTTTGCTCAAAGCATATGTGGGCCAAATGAGCAGGTTCGAATTTATTCATTGCGGATTTGATATATTTGTTGTTAAAACGTTTGTTTATATCGATGTTTGTCTATTGCGATTTCGGGCTGCATAGCCACAGAGCAAAATGTATATACTCATATTTGTTGACGAGTTTTCCTGTATCCCTGCATTAGAAAATGAGCGTTCACTCATGCTTTGAATGTTGTCCCTGGTTTTCTGTCTGAAAAATTCGAACCCAATAATTAATTTATACAGTGCCACACTGATGATGAATAATGCAGGTCTATGTAAACCTGTTCTCAATTAGAATCTGACACCTGTATATGTAATCACTGAGATAAATGAGTGAAGATTCTACTTTGGTGATCGAATGTACACATTGTGCGTCTTCAGTCGTTTGTACAAGTCAAAACACCTCCTTACTTTCCTTTCCTGTATGGAACCATAGAGCAAGAAACGCTGTCTTGTTGCCGCGAATATTTTCATTTGAATTATGTTAATTCCAAACGGGGGCGTTATGGCATTTCTTCTTCTTCATTTTCTTCTGCTTGACTTGTGCTTCTTTCCTTACTGATGAAAATCCCTCCCAGATTCCGAATCCAGTCTCACAGTTATCATAATTTGACTTGAGCAGTGTCCTCTGTGGCTGTTGCTAAGGATGTTACTGTAGGCATACTATACATCATTGCATGTAAAAGCCGTAGCCACAGGACTCAGGACTGAACCGAAAATATTCGACATTTGTTTTCTATTCAATAACATAGCAACATTACAAAATCACCAAATTATATATAATCAAGTGTGCACAATATTTACAATTTTACTCTTGTCCTTATAATAGGGTGAATGAGGTGTTTTTTAATATTAAACATTATTTGAATGAATGTGATCGACTTTGAGGGAAGAATGTTAACGTAACTGACAGGTTCCGAGCTTATCCGGAAATATTCCATCATGAAAATCTGTACCAAATTTCCCTGTCAGCAAAAGTCCACATAGTACTTAACTAAACGCGTAGTTAATCTTGTCTGACACAGTGTCGCAGCTGATTCGCAATATCAGGCATCTTCCTCCAGTCACAGCTTTGTCTCTCGAAACTCCTCCAGCCAACTTGGTATTTTATCTTTGGATTCGTGACAATCTAGTTCCTTGACAGCTCGGTGATTAAAGGACAGGCTGTATTATTACCGTGCAGCTTTCCTGAACACAAAATCGATGCAATAATGTCACTCATGACAAGTTCATTTTCAAGTCCGTTGTTATAGCTATTAAAAGAGGTTTTCTCTACTTATTTTGAAAAACAATATTAGCACGAGGGAACGTTTTTAAAACCATTTGATAACTTAATGATTTGGAAAAACTTAGGCATATTATGTGTAGGTGGCATCGTAAACACTGAATTGCATCGCATGCTGCAACTACACCATGCTAAATTCATTTGCAACTGCGTTGGACAAGTTTCTGTAAGGGTTTTGCAGCTGTTTGTTTGAGAAAAAAACACATTATGGAAACGATGGGAACATTATGAAACCATTCGGTAACTGATTTGAAAATAATGTGTTTTTGTTGGCATCGAAAATTCTGAAACCTCTCTCATATTGCAACTCTACATTTATCCTTATTACGTTTCCTACAACCTAGTTCGTTTAAATAATATAAGAAGAGGTGAAGTTTCTGTAAGGGTTTTGCAGCTGTTCGTTTGAGGAAAAAACACATTATGGAAACGACGGGAACATTATGAAACCATTTGGTAACTGATTTGAAAATAATGTGTTTTTGTTGGCATCGAAAATTCTGAAATCTCTCTCATATTGCAACTCTACATTTATCCTTATTACGTTTCCTACAACCTAGTTCGTTTAAATTTAGGAGGAGGTGAAATTAAAGCTTTCTTAAATTCTTAATGGAAATCATTCCGTCCTTCTTAAAAAAAAACTTTTTGCTGACAATTAATTTTGTCCCTATAGGCTGTTACTGTACTTAAAATGATAATACAATATTTGTTTTTTATTAGTCTGGGTTTTAA
Organism: Asterias amurensis; assembly: GCF_032118995.1. NCBI lineage: Eukaryota > Metazoa > Echinodermata > Asteroidea > Forcipulatida > Asteriidae > Asterias > Asterias amurensis. The sequence continues at coordinate 5,164,931 of NC_092655.1, read as the reverse complement.
AAGGATACAACCTCTTAAACCGAAACCAAGCTCTTTTCTCAAGCTGTTGCGTTCATGTTTGAATGTCTTATACCTCACCCATTCAAAACATGAATGAGATGGGATAGCAAACCATTACTTTAATCTCCTGCATACTGTGTCTAGTCTTCTAAACTCCTGAAGATATCACGATGCTTGCAAGGGAACTGCTGTACATTTAAATGGTTCTTATTATTGTACATTGTAGTACTGTCTCCTGTACCTAGTGATATCATCAATATATGACATCTTAGAAGAATTAGATGGAGTCACACCTTGGCACGAGCTCTCTGTGGTTGCCAAGATCCTTCGGGGTATTTTCCCTCCACAACCCCCGGTCTGGCTCAATGATGGCAAGAGAGAGAGAGAGGGGGGGGGGGCGGTCTGGTGGGAAATTATGTAGTCATCGACCTCGTGTATTGTTCACAATGTGATTCTAGAAAGTGGTAACAACACTGAAATAAATCCATAGATTGATATAAAAGTGAGGACTGTGGCCGAGTATTTTACTGTAGTTTTTGCTACAATTCGATTATGTAAACAAATCATTATCTCGACTGTATGCAAGTATATGATCATTTACAAATATATGAATATACAAACAGAAACATGGGAACAATTCTAATAAAGAGTACATAATATTACCCCTATTTTTAACAGGCATTAGTTCTCATTGCTCATATTAAAAAAATATCACAAGAGGGCGGTGTTTCTGTTTACAAGGAGCGCACTATACGAATAAGCTTCTCCTATCCATTGCTTAATGCCAAACACATTATTTTATTGATAAGTCTCTTTGCCTCTTGAAACAGACCATATACTTTCTGACAATTAACTCCGTTTTTCTTTTCCAATTGTTATCCGCTTCCTTGAGCTAGGACCATCCAAATTAAAGACATACTGAACAAGTAAACTTGTCCCACAAACATAACCGCACACTTTTCAGCAAAATATGGTAATTTTTCGAGGGATGGTGTACCTAAAACACTCTAGTTTGACAGTCAACCACCTTAGGCACAATTTGGGACAATGTTTTGACAATATATACAAACCATGACATCTAAATCGTCGATTTACACTAAAGTTTGCGTTTCTCTGTACAGTTTTGTGCACCCCAGGGCCAGCTCTCCTCGCGAACATTTTGTTTGAACAATATTATGTTTTAAATTTCCTCAACTTGCAATTGGTACCTTTTTATTTATCTATAACCAAAACAAATGGAGTCCCTACAAGAGACCTACAAAATACCACCTTTTAATCTGAAATGAGTACAGAACGTCCGAGGGCGCTGTGCCATATTCATGAGACTCATGAACATTATTGAGACAGACGAGCGTAAAGATTTACCCCCTCTGTTGTTTAAGATACTGGATGATGACCCTTCACGTGACTCTAGCCTGCCAACAAAGAAGTAACCTAACCCTATCAAAGCATTCATCAAACGTTAAGACAACAAATACTATTATTCGAGTCGGCGGGGGAACATATTGTACATTGTTTCAAAAACAAATTGCTAAAACAATATCTGTTCCGACAAGTTGTTTCGATACATTATAGGGATAAATTAGTTTTAATTTCACTCACTAAGAAAATACCAGAATACGTAAATAGTAGTCCCCCCCAAAAAAGAAAGGAAAAAGAAAGAAGGAGGGATAAAATAGGAGAAAGGGTGAGGTAGTGGCAGTCCATAACAAATTGCAGTGAAATTAAATAAATGGTTTGCTTATTTAAACACAGTTTCGAGTACTCGCATTTACACAGTTTTTAATTTGTATTTATTTGTGTATACATGCCATTACTTGAGTCCAAAGAGAGAAAAAAAACACCACCCCCGAAATTCTTGAGACCCGTGAACTTATTAATATTTAAGCGCGTTGCGCTATCATGCCTATCAGTACTCATTGAATAGAGATTATTGTAATTATATCTAGCAATCAAAATGATAATTGTATCTGTAAAAGGGTTTAGTGGCTCTATCGATGTGTCTGTGACTCGTCGGGGATCATTAGGTTCCCATGATTCATTTTACTTGATGTACACCTCTCGTTTCAATCTGTCTGTTTCTGTCTGTTTCTTAAGGCAGTGGACACTATTGGTAATTACTAAAAATAATTATCAGCATAAAACCTCAATTGGTAACGAGTAATGGGCAGAGTTTGATAGTACAAAACATTGTGAGAAACAGCTCCCTCTGAAGTGACGTAGGTTTCGTAAGCTTTGAGTGACAAGGGTGTTTTGTTCTTTCAAAGTTATCTCGCAACTCCGATGATCAATCGAGCTCATATATTCACAGGTTTGTTATTTGATGCATATGTTGATATACACCAAGTGAGAAGATTGGGCTTTGCCAATTACCAATAGTGTCTAGTGTCTTTAAGGGGAATTTATACGTTTTGGAAGTGTCTCTTTATACTACTGGCAGTAGACACTTAATGGAAGCCTACAACAGCTTTCGATAGCATACAGCATGAGAAACATCTCACTTCGAAGGATTGTGGTTATGTAAAATGATACAAGTTGTTGTGCCCCCAAGTTTGAATCTGAGAAGCGTTACTTCAGTAACTTGTCTCAGATTGTGAATTGTTTGGGATCATTCTTCCTGTGTGGACATTCTACGATATCTAAAAAAAAAGTTTTTTGAAATGAAATGTTCACATGTTAGTTTTATTGCATATTTCACCTTCTGTATGTAGGATTAAAAGTAATCGATCTTTAAAAAAAAAGTATACTAACCTTTGCCTTTAAGCATGGATGCAGGAGATTAGCATTGTAATCTACTGTCGATGTTTGACGTTTTGGCTGATTTCTTAATGAGTCTCTTGTGAATAAGATCATCCGGTCACAAAGATGTCCTACTTCTAACATTTTACTGTATTAGGACATGTGCACAAATTCTAACAACATGTGCACTCAAACAATATTGTTCATTCATTTTAACAAACACGACACATGCAATGTTTTGAAGAAGAACAAAGCCCATAACAATACATGTTTGTTTTACTTTTGGGCATAGACTAGTTTTATAATTTCTGCGGCCATTTATTTAAAAAAAACCTGTCTCCACCTTAAAGATGTCATCATTTCAGATGAAAGTCTTTCATTTCCTTTAAAGGGCCACGTTAAAGTGGCAATGAGCAACCAGTTCCATACTATCTAAAAGAATAAAAGCCAATGTTCACATTTTTCTTGAGGTCTGGAATTCTTATTTTTGAAAATCGACTCATGAACAGCCAAAGTGTTCCCTGTGCATGTACGTACTGCCGTTGGTTGCCTCCAAGTTGCCCGTAAAAGTTGCCTATAACAAGGCCCTTGAACGGCACGATTCAAACTCCCCTCTAAAACCCATCTCCTTTGGTTCGACATGATATAATGACTAATCATTATTCATCAAGATGTGGACCATTGGTTCGTCCGATGAGGTGGAAATGGGCCCCCTACGTATGATCTCATTAGTTTTTCTTATAAAGGTCAGTGCGCTCTAACATTGTACTTTTTAATCAGACCTCATTAGGGACTATGTTTTCTTCAACGAATCACGAACTTCAACAGCGCCCTCTTTGGCGTTTTTCACCGAAAATATTTACAAGCCAGGGAAGGGGACGCTTCATCGTTTTTTCTGGGTTGTGAACTCTTTATTCCCGTTAAAGATTCAAACCTTCCGGTCAAAATCAAGAAGAACCGTCAAGGTTTGCTAGTTACTCAGTACAAATGTAGTGTTTCATTCGTTCGTTCACTGCGCGTATTTCATGCTTTTAAAGGCTCGACAACTATGTTTGTGACAGAGAAGGAGGTCATAATGAACCCGTGTGTATATTTATTATATTAACCCTACTTGGTCATTTGGAACTACTTCCATATTTGCAAACAAACCTGATAACGTTTACAAAGGTACTCCTTCAAGAACGTCACATGGGTCCAGGGATAAAAGAAGAGCAGTTGTGACAATCTCCTTATGGAAACGGAAATGAGTGGGACCTGGGAAAGGGCGTGGGTGTTGGACGTGTGGGCAGAGTGCGGAGAACGAGGGAGGAATTCGGGGAACCTCAAAATCAAAGTGGGGTTATATCTGCAAATGGGGTCTACAGGTTTTGACACAATATTATTGAGTATAAGTTGTGATGCACAGTGGGTGTGTGATCATCAAGGGAACGTTGTTGTTTGTTACTCGACTTAAATATACACGAAGGTTGTGGTTGAAGTTATAACGTGTGAAAATAGCATCAGAAATAAAAACAATTTACACGCGGAAGCTGTATAGAATCGGGAGATAACATTATAAAAGACATTTTAAAAGACTGGGGATATTTTAAAAGATAAAAAGTCAGACCTTGGAGACTCGAGCGATGGAGTCATAAACAAAGAGTATATCCGACAAAAAGAAACCGCTCACGTCTGATGTCACCCATGAGAACCAATTAAAATATTAATTAGTTAAATTACGTCTCTCGTAGCACCAATGGCAATGAAACAACAGACAAGCATACACAAGGGACTTAATTAAATTAAATGTCTTCCAATTTGAGTCAATAACACATTGTTCTTCGAATAAAAGTATGTCTGCCTCAACAAAATAATACAGAATAATCACATTCCTCCAACGATTATTATGTTAACCTCCAGCCATCTCAGATAAAAAAATATCTCCATCTTCAACCGAGGCAAACTTAACGAATTAAAGGGCAAGGTATATGTTTGGTAAGCACTCTTAAGATTAATGGCAAAATAAAAACAAAATGGTTAGTAGCCTTCATCAGCTTTCCGTAGTATAAAACATTTTGAGAAACATTTGTGTTTAATGTAGTTTTTTGAAAAATATTCTGAGAAGCGTATATCGCGGCAACACTTCTCGGACTGTGCTTTCCTATTATAAAATATTCATCATAAAAATAAGTCAAATCAAGTTATATCTAATGCAAGCGTGAGAAGTCATCTACAATTTAGGTCACTCAAAGTCCTACCATTATTATAGGAAATCATACCAGGTAGGCATATAGTATAGTTTATGTTAGTAATAATAGTAATAAAATCTGCTTTTACACCGTTGATAGTAGACTGTCTAGAAAAAATAACAGGTGGGCCTGCTAAATGTCAAATTCATAGCCGTGTTTGAGTTGTACATTACTTGTAGGATACCAGTTTGACAAGCTGGAATTCTGTTTAAGAGCTAGCTTATAAATGATAATTCAAAGCTTATAACTGATAATTCGAATCTCAAGTGAGTAACTAAGTAAACTCATGCTAACCAATTTTTATAATCATTAATTTTAAACAGATCATATTGTTTATATGGACATAAAACGAAAACAACCGGGTTTTTTTTCAACTGATGTCTGTTGTCCTATAGCGAAAAATAATCCAAAATTACCATTGCAACTGTCGCATATCAATTTTCCTGCTTGGGTTTGATTTGATTTGATTTGATTAAGTTGACATCAATTCGCTATAAGAGAAGATGAGGAAATGTAATCTTTTGTTTTTAAAGTAAAAGCTGAAATATCATCGGGTCATTTAGGGCTTGCCCTAGATGAGGAAGGATGCGTCATATTTGGTTTATTGTGATGGATCAGCTATCCATTGTAAACTATTAATCAAATCTCCAAGATCAGGAACTTCAATCAGCTGTAAAAGTCAGAACATATGAAGCGCCTTTTCAAGTCAAGATGCCCCGGCAAAACGCAGTTGTATACCTCTCTATACGGTGTTTGGGAACATGAGTTGTGGTGATTCAGGTCTTGGATTAACAACTCGACGTTTCGATCAGTATGCTATGATTGTCTTCATGAGAGTGTCTTCTTATCTCAGAACCTAAATAGATTGTGTTTCCACCATGCACAGTTTCAAGTCTTATTAATTATCATTACCCCCTGTTTAAAAAGCCTAAAGTATTCATAAAAACTCATCTGCTCCTTAGGAGTATGTAGGTTGTTGATCATTTACATCAGTAGTCTCTACCCTTGAAGGTACCCATTTACCCATGGTCCATTTGAAGCAATTGTTGTTAAGTGTCTTGTCTCCCTCAAGGAAATGGTGTATCGTGACTGGAACTTACACCTCGGTGATTTAGCCACCAGAACTTGAGTACTTTCTAAATTAGTGCACTCACGAAATGACCCAGTTTCGGGGCTCAGGTGGAGGGGTTTGGGGCTGCTCAATTACTGGGTTAGTGTGACTGCAATCTCTGTGTGAAAACGACCCCAAAAATATGTCAAACTAACGCAGAGTTTTTTTTATTTAAATCCAATGTTTTACCTACTTTTTTGTCAGCCTGGCCAGTTTCTGTTTAGAGCACGAAAACATGAGCATTTTCTAAGTCGCGGCTTGCTCTGGTTCCAGGGCTTGGGTTTTGTCATCAATGTTTGAATAGTGTACATTTTGCACGCTGTTTCCGACATGAAACAAAGCCTGGAGCGGGAGCATAAGCTTAATCCATAGTTTGGAAAAGGCCCAGGGGCAGGAACAGAAAAATAGCATAGCCACATACTAGTGTTACGATAATAAGCGTTCTTTAATTCTAATACAAACCGTGGAATGAAACAAGAAAACCGACAGCAAAATCTGAATACGAAATTGTCTAACTAAGAACGTGCTATTCTACAAAACACGAGTACATACGCAATGGAACGATAATAAGTTGTCCAAACAAAATTTGAAAATAAATCAATACCTGCATCGGCACGTAGTGGGTGTTGATGTTGTTTTCTGTGCCACTCAAAGCTTATTTATTATTGAGCGCGGAGGTGACAGATTCCAGTCACAATAATACCTAAAAACAACTAGATCTAGGAAAATTCGTTGAAGACTTCTGAATAACTGATTATCGACCAGAAGCGACGAATATGACTAAGCCCTCCTTGTGTCATCTTATCTATCATCATGCTGATGAAAGATGGGGTTGATCTTTTGAGAGAGAGACACTCAATTTCCGGTGAGGTTCGACACACCAGGGTCACACAAACATGGAGATGGTCTTGTACGCTCATCTAATTCTACCTCCCATGGATAGATGGTGCTTTACGTTGTTATATCAGCCAGACTTTAATCTCTCTGTTTGTCTCCTCCCCTGGGTCTTAAAGTCATGTGACTATTATTTGTGTATCTATTTGTTGCCCTTTTCGAATCCACGGCTTCGGCTTTGGTTTCGGCTTCAGGCTACGCTCTCTCGTCTGAAGCCCTGAGCGCATTCGCAAAGCACGCACAATTGACAAAACAACCGCGGGGCCAAGCTAGCCTGAGCCGAATTTGGAGCCGAAGCCCGGGTTTCGAAAAGGGCCTATGACATTGGCACACCCACACTACCCGTCAAAGCCCTATCCGCCATTTTGTTTGTTATTATCATCATTTGGCGCAGACTTGCGTCCGCCTCATCCTCAGATTGTAATGGGGGCGCGTTTCTTGAGTCGCCATCATCACCTGTGCTCTTTCTGTGGTCGCTATTCTCAGCTTGCGCACACTTCAGAATCTCTACTCAAAGGGCAACCAAACGATTTAAAAAATAACGTACAATCCAAAACTAAAATCATAGTCCTGAAAAAAGAGACTGGTTGATATTTACGTCAATTATGTCATAATTTATAGGCTTGTGGTTGTGTGTTGATTGACAATTAATTTGTTTGTGTGGGTGGATCAGGGCCTATACTTGTGGGGATGTGTGGGTGTACTTTCCCTTTGTCTGAAAATAGAATCGTTATTTTGGTCGGTCTTTTGTAATATTATTGTTGATAAGGTGGACGAGTTTGCCTCTGTCCCCCTCCCCTCTCTGGGAGAAGTCACAATTGTTATATATGTTATTTTTGAGTTGGTCAACACCCAAGTGATTTGTGTTTTGCACTTTGTCATGTCCGACAATAATGAAACGTCGAATAAACATTAATTTGTAGGGAAGGTAGGCCAGTTTGTTTGGTAATCATTCTTAAAATTAATGGCAAACAACCTTTTCGTAAGAAACCCACAACAGTTTTTGATGTCATAAATCATTTTTACGAAACGTTTCACTTTGATATATAAGTTTTATCTCCTGAAGTTTGAAAATGAGAAACGATTCTGTCAGACTTGTTTCTCAGATTGTGTGTTCAAATTACGGACGGATTATTCTTCCTGCGTGGACATAACTGCTGATTTTCGGCGATATCTTTAAAACGCACCACCCATTGAAATGAAAATTAAAGAAATTAAATCATCAAGACTTTCCTTTCTTTTCGATGATACGCCAAACTCGGAAATCCCTGCACATCTATCGTCCGAAATTAATACCTGCAAGTGTATAATCTTAGAATATACATAATAGTATTGATGATGAGGATGATCTGAACACAAAGAAAAAAAAACGATTTGCACTTAAACATTGTGGAACATAGCAACCTACGTTGCCAATGTAAGTGTTTCCTAATGATAAATGAAAGACAAGCTTTTATCTTTTAAGCCTTTAAGCCTTGCCATTATAATTTATCCACTATGAGAAGCTCCTACATAATAATAAGACTGCATTTTATTGAAATACCTGCGTTTCGTAAAACTTCTTTAAGCACATTTATCCCGCGGTTGCACATCTTAACAAAATCCCCAGCAAACCATAATAATGAAGTTTCCTTTTACGAAGTGCCTGGCAAGAAACTGCTCTTCAATTTAGGACGAGAGACTGTATTTTAATGCCTCCGATCTCTCAAGGCGCTTATACATTTTCTTTAAAGACGGAAAAGAAAACACTACAACAATCCACGTCACCACAACCCTGCCTTGCAGCGGTCATTCGTGGTAACTTAAAAGAGTGGGACGAATCTTTCCTGTGTATTTCTTACCCTCCGGTCCAAAGACTGCGCTGGATTTGTTTCACATTTCTCTTTCAATATTGAGTTATACTTTAATTGTTCTTTTGCTCTTGACTTGATTTAGAGGGACGGGTATGTTGTATCTTTCTTGTCTATTCACCTGTCTTCATAACGTTATTAAAAAATAATACTGTAAGGGGTAAGGAGTAATTTTGACATAACCTGATAATTCTATCCCGTTGGTTTAAGGCATTGCATGCAATGGGAACCAAAATTGATCACATTGTCTTGAACATAGATACTTGCGCCCTCTTCTGTTAAAATTGCACAATGTGGAATCGATAGGAACTGATGAGTGTGATCTCGAGACGTCTTTGAATTGTCTTTGCACATTCTGAAAGAAAAGAAGAAACAATTTGTCCGACCATTCCGAGTAGCTTTCAATCGGCCGAAATTAAGTGATGTATGCTTTGACAACAAACTCATGCTTGTTAAAAACAAACGCAATATCTTAGTATTATTGTATTACAGTATCCTAAATAATGGTAAATTGAATGTTGGTGTAATTTGCGCCTTCAAACATCCTCGGATGGAGATGGCGCACAATAAATGCACTAAACCGTGGGTATTATCATAGGAAGTTTTTTTTAAATGAAGCAAGCAATATCGGCATAAATCAATCAGTCAATCAATCAATCAATCAATTGATTGTAACAATAGTATACAATCGAAAGCTTAAATCAATTTGACAACCTTTATTCTTATACGTGATAAAGAAGTGTATTTTCATGACAAACTCGTGCACTTATATTTGACAGCTTAGCATGTTGGAGAGTGTGAGAAACTGTCCATCAGTTTCACACGCGATGATCTCGTGATGCAGCTAACACACAGTAACAGGATATGTAGAATGTTTGTTTCTTTCTAAGAACGTAAACATAAATAGAATCGATTCATTCAGGAAACGAGCGTGTTCAAAATGTACTGTCGTCCACGTGCACTTAGTCATAACAACTCTACTTACAGTGTGTTGTTTGGTAATAAAGAGATTGCAAAGCGTTTTCTATCAACATCCAAATCCGTCAAGTTCGTTGAACACACTAATTAAATAGAATATTCCATTATCTAACTCCTATAGGCATGCTGGAGGGAAAAGTCCGAAGCATGGCACTTATATTGATGCAGTTATTGGTAACAGTGTATAATGCACTTATATTATAAGGCTTCAATCGTGGTACTATAATGCGTCTGCAATTTTCAATTAGGGGAATAGTTGTGATCGTAATGAATGGCCAAAGTAAGAGTGTCAATGTGTAGGAAGCATGGCACGTGACGGTTACAAAGGAACAATCGTATAATATTTTGATATGCAAAACCCGCAAATATCCCCAAAATATTTCCAATATCTAAGATATATCCGAGGTCTGTTTTCCTGTAATTATATAAATGTATGACATTAATTTGTTCAATCACTGAAAGTATTTTTTTATGGTTTTAATAGATTTGTTTATGAAATAACAAAGTCATTTTCCATGCCATATTCAGTCTTGTTTTAATCCATTTTGAATAAACTCAACCCACTAAGAGCCAAGGTGCAATCCTTGTATATAACCATAGGAAATGTTCAGTCTTGGGGAAGTGAGTAAGACAAGAAAATAAGATTGGCTGGATTAGGTCTTCATTTCATACACTTTCAATAGAAGAAGACCAACAGAATGGAATGAATGAAAAAAAAAACATCTTCCAGGCAATGTACTAAACAGATTCTAGTTAATATTGTTGAATCTGCATTCTTATTCATTTTCCTTTATATAGCATTATCATTCGCAAACAAAAAGGAATTTCCCAATCGTGATGTGAGTGTTGATTGATCAACCTCACGCATCAGTTGAAGTAAAATTGTTTAGTTTTCATCAACCTGTAATGCTAGAGTTGGTATTTCAAAGTAAATTAAAACTGACAGCTTCGGTTACAGAGTGCGTATATACGGGCTTCAGTGGGTTGGTTGATCTGAGCATATATTATCTGAAAAACAAATTAAGGTTGACGAGTGAGATAAAAGTGTAGTATGTATTCAACACGTCTGACTAGAAGGGTGTTGCAATTCTCAACACTCCGTGCCCTCACTGCGCCAACCCTTTGCTTTTGTGTCGTTATTGATGTTTGTAAACTACTATACGGGGGACGGGTGAATTTAATAAGTGACTGATTCGCATGTGCCATATAAACTTACAAACTTCAAGAAAATACATTATTTTTTTAGCATGAGTTGGTTTCAATGTTTTAGGGAACATTCTCGTTTCATTGAAAAGTCTTCTACAAACTATTTTTGTTCGACGTAATCAGAGTACAAAACTACTTTTGAGATCTGGGCTTGCTTGATCTAAATGAATGTTGTTCAAGTGACAAAAAAGCAAATATTAATAATCAAGTTATTCCAGTTGGCAATCAGGACTATTTGAAAGTAGGAAAGTGAGTGAGCTAATTTTTCATGAATGTCTTGAACCAAACGAGGATCTGGTCATGTTCGAGAGAGATATTTTCAAATGGCATTGAACAATTCCTTTATAAATTTAATAAACCTACTGGCAATTATTGTCAAAAGAAATCATTTTTGTTTGAAATATCAAGTTAGGCGGTGATAGTGAGAGCTTACTGGACTGGATAAAACCGTTCTTTTAAAATCAGCGGGTTTTAAAAAATTACTCTTCCCAAAACAAATCATTTATTTGTTTATTCGAACTCAATCCTTGTGAGATTGTTCTTTTTCCTGTTTCCAATTTTTTTCAACGAAAATTCCTCACTTAATTGAAATTTTCTTTCTTTAGTTCTTGACCCTTTTCTCTCTATCACATTCGTAATAAATGCAGTTTATTTTTATTTATTTTTGCGTAAAAAGTGATTTATAGTTCCAGTAATCTTTCAGTACGGGCCAATGCCTGTCGTCCGAGTTTGTTTTTTTTCCCAAATCTTTTGAAGGTGGTCTAGTTTACCAGAACGTTGAATCATATCGATGAAATATCAGCCTTCCCTATAGAAGAGACCAGTTTCATTCCATAAAACCACATTGTGTTTCAAAATGAGCATGCAAATATAGCCATTAAATCGCGCCCCACCGCGTCTATTTGCTAATCTTATACCGGTTACAATTTGATGAAAACGCTTTGTCGTGGGGGTATAATTCCGGAAGGTGTATATTCCTTTCACTCATGAATGCGTGTTCCCTTTCACTTTCTCCTCCTGGACGGGGTGCTGCTGAAATGTCAGGGTCCCAGGGGAAAGCAAAAGTCTAGGTTTCGACTCATATTACAGAAATTGGGTGACGAACTTGTGTTATCACCAGACCATAGGGATTTGGGTAATAAACATATCCTTTTGAGAGTAAATGATATGCAATAATTATGTGTACAAAATGAGCGTCCCCTTTTGTTTCGTGGTGAATTAGTGATTAGAATGCAATCATTATTGTAACAGAAGTTATATGGCCTGACGTTTTGACCTTAGCAAAGTCCATTATTATTATTATTTTGTAGCCTTTGATATACACTCTACAAGGGTAGAAGCGTCATGCCATTACTGCCTTTATATCATAAGTCCTTTTGGTTAGAGAGCAATAATAAAAAATAAAATTTGAAACTTTGGGTATAAATCATAGTAAAACTAGAAAACGTTGGGTGTTAAAATGTGCGTTGGCACATGGATACTACAAAAGGTGTAAAATTATTGCACAAATTTCTGTCAACACGAATACATTTTTGCAGTAGCCAACAGAAACATGCAGACAAATACACGTATAGTTTTTCAAATAATTTATTCAAGATGGTAAAATGAAGCCAAAATAAAAGATTGTACGCCTTTTATATACAGTATACTCCACATTCTAACTTAAGATATATATGAATTTGACTTGGTTATTTTTATGCTTTTAAAGAATATAGCTACGTGCCTACAATCAGAGCTTGATGTATTAAATACAGGACTAAAGAAAAACATAATTGTTCCCCAAGATCTAAGCCAGAATTACCCAGATTAAGAAAGAATGACCAGGAAACAAACCTCAAAAGCCAATGCAGGTCCCGGAAGCAAATGCAAAGAATCCGGAAGTAACTGCAAAGAATCCGGAAGCAATGTCAAGCTCGACCCAATTTACTTTGTGAACCCTTTTTTGGATTAACCGAGGACCATTTAAATTTCGCATGCATGTAACACACAATGGAAATAGTAATGGTTTTTATGCTGAATTGGTTAAAATATGAAACGTTACTTGGGCCCATCTGTTGGTATAAAGTTTAATCAGCGGTCGATTTTAGTACCTGTATGTAAATGGGCTGTCCTATTGGTAGAAATGGATTCCAGACCCACCTCTGCTTTGTATAATAAATAGTTTGTATGAAATAACATGTTTTGAGAGTAAAAGCTAAGGAATCTGCTGAAAGATGTATATCTCATCAATACTGTGCTTTGACACGTGTTTTTTTGAGAACTGCATTTTGCCCAACCTGTATAGTACACTTCTTCAAAAAATAATAGTTGAAACAACGATTTATGATAAATATGCCGATGGCCAACCATAGAATTAGAGCCTTCACAATAACGTAATGAAAACATGATGACAGTGATGAAGCAATCGCCATTGGTTGTTACTGAGTAATTTCAGTCGTCAAAACATTTTCTTAAAGAAACGTCCAACAACAAAAAGGCAATTTTAATTTAGACGTCTCATTTCCCCTTAGGTACCCTTGAGTATACGATAATTGAAAATATAGGTTTGTGGTGAGAAACATCCCACACCCTTGCAATTCCCTCTTAGGAGACAAACAAGATACTAGCGTTAGCCTAGTCTGCATTTTGAATATCAGTTCCTTGTATCCAAATAACGAAGTAGTCAAAATGGCGGCACGATGTTTGTTTGGACTGTCATTTTTTCAAATTGTAAATATCAAATTTCTTTTTATTTGATTGCATTTAGCAAGTACTGTAATCACCAAGTGGCGATGTAGCCCTGACGAACCAATTATTTATTTTGGGTTGCTGGAGTTGTAAACAAGTTTGACCCAAATAATCAAAGCTGTTCGCGTTAGGACTGAGTTTTGCTCTTCCCAAGGCTAACTAGCATAGAAACAATTTTTGAAAAATAAAATTGTTCTCAAGTGATCCGTAGGTGCATTATAGTTAAAGCATTTACTTAAAGAATAGCCCAACTACATTCAATCTCAACCAGTTAATACGAACTGAGATAATTTAAATTACCCTACAAGAATATCTCTAATAGTGATGTTCTTAATCTAAAAATCAAAATAATAATAGTAATTATTATGTGAACATAAATTTATGATACTTTACAACGGTCAGTCATAAGAGGTTGCCAGGTGCACAATTCTGTCAAAAACTTTTGTTTTTCTTCATTTAGCTTCTTAATTTACTGATATAATAATTCAATTGATTACACCCGTGGACTAAAACATTGACCTTTGCGGAACATGGTTTACACCTTATATTGGACTCGTAATAATTATTATTATTAAGGGGAATTTCATCTCTTAAAGCATGCTAACCTTCCGGTACTTACTGATGGTAAACCTTGGTGCTGCAATAGCTGGCCGCTCAATTGTTTTGTTAACCTGTACAAATACGCTTACGCCTAAGCACATGTGTATGCTTAACACGAATATTTTGCTTTCTTATGGGACTAGAATTCCAAAAGCAATAAGCTTTTAGCAGAATTTAACTAGTGGTTTGTAGGTTTCATAGAGTAATTTGTAAAATTTGAAAAGGATGACCTAAACAGGGAACAATAAAAATGTACGCAGTAGGGTAGGGCCTTCTCGTTTTTAAACGTCAAATGGCTGGGAAATTAATCGTATCGGTTTATTTTTAGAAAACTGTTTTCTCAAAAACGCTTCAATCCCCACGTGTTCCAAAAAAAAAAAAATTACGGGTGTTTTGAAGAAAGAAAAAGACCGTCGAAAATATCGGCGGGAATAATTGAATGATAGCAATGTCAATTGTTAGTAGCTGTGTGGTCAAAGGAGGTTTGTATACGTTGGAGAATAAAGGCGCCCGCGTACACACCCCAAAACACAATCGAAAAGAGGCTGATGTACTATTCTGAAAATATACAAGTTTGTCGTTTTCACTTTCCAGTTGTCTCGTTTAATTTCATAGTCGCTGTGTTGAGGGAGAGTAAACCCCCCAAGCACAAGGGTGGTCTTTCTCAGTCGATTTTCATCCATCATTGTTTATCCTGCGGAATGACGTCACTACTCTAAAGTAGAGAATCGGAACTGCCCATCACGGTCTCCCTGGTAATAAGGTCCTGCAATTCATGTCTGGGCTCAGCCTCCTCCATTTCGCAAGATAGACAAAGATAGACGGGGTATAGTAGTCTGGCGTCTGATTTCATCTTAGAAGTGTCATTTTCTTTCGGTTTGAGGCAGCCGAACGTTGTCAAGTAGCTTCAAGAGGAAACTGCAGTAGTCTCTCATGTCGACCAGCATCTCCCGTAGCGTAATTGTCGTTTCTCCTTGCTGCAGAAAAAATAAAGCGACAATTGAAAAACAGATTAATGTCGCGGTTAAAATCTCTGTAAATATAAAAAAATACAGCTTTCCATCAGAACAAACTATACTTTGTCAGAATCAAAGCTTTTCATTTGGAGGACTCAATCTGACCTAGAATAGAGTGGGACAAAATTTATAAACTCAGTTAACCATGGAGTTTTCTAAGATTTCAGCAAACCGTAGAACCCTCCGGGAACTAAACAACAAAGTAACTGAGCTAAGTTTTGTTTAAAAAGAAGAAAAAAAAAAGAAAAAAAAACACACACACACACACACACACACAAAAACCAAGAAAAACCATGGAATTTTATCGGAACCTTATGGGTTACAAAATACCGCAACCTTCAGACTTTTGTAAAAACCAGGCTAGCCTTAATATCTTATTCTTACGGATACCGCAACCTTTATCATAACACGGCTATGTGATTATTTGACTTCAAGATCCAAATAAACCTTATAACCAAATTATAAAGTATCGCAACCTTTATCAGAACAAGGGTAAATGTTTTGACTTTTGTAAGAACCATGCAAACCCTGGAATCGTACAGGAACTATAAATGTAATAATTTAAATACTCTCTATCAAACTCGGCTAAATCTTTTAATCTTCCTAGCACACAGTCAACCACTCGAAAGATGTCGTAAATACATTTCTGGCATAAAAATAATGAAACCAATTTGTTGAATAAATTCCAACCAAACGTGCTTTAGGTAATATAAAAGTACCTAAAGATGAAATGTACCGAAAGCATTCCCGTAGCATGGACCCTTTATTCTACACGCGATACACATGACTTGAAAGGGTTCCGTAGGGTAGATTTACCCCGTCTTATTCATTTTATTATCCAAAGATGAATGCAAGTGCATTTTGTTCTATAAGCCATTTTACTTTGAGAAAGCGGAAGAAGAGTGGAGAATAGTCAAATGGAATTTTAATGGAACTAAGACATAAAATACCGCAACCTTTATCAGGAACATGGTCACATTTGACTTTTGTAAGAAATAAATGGAACTGGCAATGTAACAGATACAACCTTATAAGAGCTCAGGTATATAATGGAGTTTTCAATGAATCCAGCACACCATAGAACTAAACAATATGCAAGAAAACTCAGCAATCTTTTGAGTTTTGTGAAACCCAAGAAACCCTTGGATTTTTACCGAAACTAGGCTAAACAATACCCCCAACCTTTATCCTTTTTGAAGAACCAAACAAACCTTGCAATGGAATCTAACGAGAGATGAGTTTTAAACTAAACTTTGTCTGAATACGGTTGTCTTTGGACTTTTGTAAGAACCAAGCGAACTATAAAGTAACCTCGCTGTCAGAACTCATCTATATCTTTAATTTTTTTCTAGAACTCAGTCAACAACTCGTGGTGTCGTAAAAAATTATATACATCTCTGACATAAAGATAATTAAACTAGTTGAAAATATCAGCCAAGCGTGCTTTTAGTAATGCACAAGTACCCAAAGATGCAGGGTGCGAAGACATTCCAGTAGCATGGACTCTTTATACCTCACGACATGTATTGATTGTAATACTAAAATATTCCGTAGGGTATTTTATACCCGTCTGATTCATAGCGAAAGATGAATTATTTTAAGCCATTTTACTATGAAAGCGGAAAGGGGAGAGAGGAGGATGGTCAAATGGATTTGTTTTGTTTACTTGACCGTTCTATAAATAAAGAAATAGAAGAATTATACCGCCCATTTGCCATCTTTCTTAATGTCGCATGTTTATGAAGTTCTCTCTGATGTTTGATAATCTCTGATTGATAATCCAAACAACAATGCTTGTTCTGTATGAAGCATATAGGCCAAGTTTATTTTGGGGTCAACAAAATATCAATTCAGTGTGGCCCTTTTTAATGTAAGACTTTTCAAACACGGTATTTTTGTATGCAGATTCGATTTCTTTGGGAAGACTTTTTCTGCGTAACAAGTTATTTCTTTGTGACATTAACTAAGTATGCAAATTCTTTAAGATGGTGGAAGACCCGGAAATATTAAGCAGAGGATGTCACTTGATTGGCCCTTATGATTTGGGCAGTGATGACGTAGTATGACCAGAGGACAATGTTGTAAAGAAAGAAATATAAGATAAGTCTCATAAAGTTGTGCTAATTTCCATACACTATGGCCGCGCTGCAGCAACTTTTAAGCATTCGTGTCACGTAATCTTACTGATGTTAAGACGTTTAATGTTGCATCAACAACACAACCAATCTATCAATTTTCGCTACGTATGTGATATTCTTCAAGCACCTCAAGCTTGTTCAGTGCTGAGTGTGCACAATGTTAGAAGTGATGAAAGTAAAACTAAAAAGAGGTTCGCTGATGTCAGCAAATTGAAGGGAAATATCAGGACTTAAAATAAAGGGCAGCTTGTGTGATTTATGAGATGTTAAATTTGGATCGAGAATAAAACATGTTAATTTTGATTTTACCCTTACACCGATGTGCGTAAGCACTGTATACTTAGTCCTTTCCTGAGTTCTGTGAAAAAAAAAATCACATGCATGACTCGGGTTTAATTCGATCCCACAACCTTCTTTAAAGCCCTGGAAACTATTGGTAATTGTCAAAGACCAGTCTTCTCACTTATTGTATCTCAACATATTAGTGTATCTCAACAAACCTGCGAAAATTTGAGCTCAATCGGTCGTCGAAGTTGCGAGATAATAATGAACAAACAAACAAAAACCCAAAAAACAAAATCATTATCACACGATGGTCACACGCAGTTGTGTGCTTTCAGATGCTTGATTTCGATAACTCAAATTCTAAATTTGAGGTATCGAAATCAAAATCGTGGAAAACTACTTCTTTCTCGTAAACTACGTATTTCAGAGGGAGCTATTTTCACAACGTTTTATACTATCAACCTCTCCCCATTACTGGTAATCAAGAAAGGTTTTATGATAATAACTATTTTTAGTAATTACCAATAGTGTCCACTGCCTTTAATGTTTATAACACGTTTTTTTATTTTTTTTTTTATTTTTTATTTTATTTATATACTCTTTCAAATTAAGGTAATGTGTGGCATTTGTGGTCGTGGTCGTCACTGTTAATTTTTACTCTTTGAATCAAGATGCGGTTCATCACTCACGGTTCATGCACTCTCGTTCAAGGACATCCCAAATAAGGAAAATATCATCAAATTATTGACGACATTGTCAATTTGTTTAAATGGAAAAATATCATCAAATTATTGACAACACTTTAATTTGTTTAATGGGCTCTTTATTCATTGACCCATTTGGAGATATCAAATTTTATAAATGGACCTAATGATCATTAAGTTTTAATTGCTTTCCACCTGTCAAATACATCAAACTGCCACAGGTCAATGGAGATGCTTTTATTTTATAACACAGATATCGTTGCCTACTTCACTTTTGTTCATACATCTTCAAGAGATACCGTTGCCCGCAGGCTTAGGGGGTGGACATATATATACATCCGTTTTTAATTGAGTGGGTAGCAAAACACTTGGTATTCTACCGTTTTTGTTAGACACTCGTCAGCAACCTGATCTTTCTGTATATTGACTGTAGTATTTCCCATGGCATCGCTGTTCCCTGAATGTATGTGGGCGATTATTATTATTGATCAAGGGGGAAAAATAATAACAATCCACGAAGGTGGGATGAGAAGTGTCAAATATAACATGATGGAAATGATGCACAACATCCCCCAGCTGAACGAATTATCATTACCATAATTAGATTAGTAAAAACAGGAAAGTTCCTTTGAAAGATAGAGACCCTCCCAACTTAGGACTCTTCAGTTAAGGATTATCAAAGACATTGGGATAATAATTAGCTGACAATGATAGATCCGTGGTTTCTAACTTAAGTGTGGAACACGTACCATCTCACCTTAGGTAAAATGTCCCTTCATCTACTTACCCAGGCCTGAATGCTTCGTGTTTTTGTTTTTTATCAAGTGCAAGGCCACCAAGACAATGGTTCCTTGGTGAGGGGAACACTAAGAGAACATTGTAAATTTCTACATCATTTCACGGGTACCAAGGCAATGACCAGGGGGCAGAGGCAATTGCCTTCGCTGCCCCCGTGAAGTATCAGGCCTGTTAACCACAAACTAGTCACTTCAAATTCTTGAGAGGAAATCTGAAGAGTGTTTGAATTTCTAGTTCACATTCATTTCAATTCAATTAATTAATTCACTTTATTTCCATTCCATACCCAAGATAAACAATTAAACATAAACATAGAAATAACGACTTTAATATGGGGAAACAAATCTTGAAAGATTATGCTCTTAATAAGATAGAAGACACGTCTTGGCTGAGTCCACTGACATGATCTTTTCATCTTTGCCTGAAGGAAGATACCCTGACAATACCCTCTGGTGTCTGGTATCTCCAGAGGGTATTGTGATTTAAAGTCACAATAAAACAAATCATCAGTCACAACGAGCAGCATCTTTTAATGGCATTAGACACTAGTGGTTATTATTCAAAATAATTGTTAGTATACAAACTTGGTATTTGAGCAATGGATAATAGAAAACAATAGAAAACATTGTGACAAACGACTCCCTCTGAAGTAACGTATAGATTTTGAGAAAGAGGTAATTTTTCACTTAAATATTAAACTACTTCATCGGGCCTGAAGCCCTTTCTATGCATCTGAAAGCACACACATTTCTCTTGCAACTTCGATGACCAAGTGAGTCAACAATTTCACAAAGCTGTTATTTCATGCATTTTTTGGGATACACCAAGCGTGGCATGTGAAAATACTGGTCTTTGACAGTTAACCAAATGTGTCCAGTCAGCCTTTGAAATAAATATGTTTCAATAATGGGCATCCGGGTTCATTCAGTGAACTATTCCCCGCAGTTCACCTCTGTGGAGCCCGGTTCGAACCCCAGGCCGGTGGCGTGCCTGCGGGTTGCGTTTTTCAGTCCCTACTTGACTGTGTGGGTTTTCCCCTGTTGGCATTCTCTCACACAAGTGTTTTCTTAATATCATCTTCTCTAAATATTCGCAATTTCTGGCCTACGGGTTAAAGTGATGCTGTCACTTTGGGGAATATCTTGCTGTCATTCCAGATCGATTGAAAACAATAATACGAACACAACTGATGTTTCCTAATGACTTTTCCGACGTATAAAACAACTCAGATTTAACTTGTTTAACTCGTAAACTGTTACTGTTTCATTTCACACAGTAGTCTTGATAATTTGAGTAACAGCCGCACTTAAAATGCTTATCAGAAATACATCTTGTTTGACCGAAAAGAATTTATTTCAACTCTAAAATAAGGATGATGCATTAAGTGTAGTGACACTTGCAATGCCGTTATAAATCAAAAGATAGGAAATCATGCGTCTTAAGAAAATTGTTGGAAGTTTTCTTCTATGGTGAAACTTCAGTTTTTGAATCGATCGCTGCTGTAAGATTTTTGTCAAACCTCTTGTTTTGGTTTATCTTCCCTTTGGGAGATTGTACGCGGACGTTGGGAATAACCTTGATTTATGAAGATTCATAGGTAGATTTTTACAAACCTTCGTGCCTATATTCATCACGAAGTCTCTACCTTTAATATCTGCTCAAGATGATAACAATCAGCGATTTTATATCTTCTTATAAATCGACGAGAAACACACGCCTAATACTACCTACCGCTGCCTGTCAGTCCAATAAACCTCATCATTACGTATGCAGTGTCTTTTGAGTAGCTTAGATGTTTGCTGTACTGCTTCCATTGTACAAATAACACCAAATAACCAATAGAACACTTGAATCTTTATAAAAAGATGGCCATAATCTCACCTCCTTATCTATAACTGAGATGCTGAGAAGAGCCTATTTACGTACTGTCTTAAGATGAATACGATACTCTTGATGTACTGCCAATATCCGAGTCTTGTAACTTGAATCATTCCACTTGACCACTCATATACACGTCATGACGTGGGGTTTAAAAGACACTGAAATCAAGCTTTTTTTTCGTAATGATAATTTCAAGTATTGTATATGGTCAAACAAACAAAAATTAAGTCATGTGATGAAGTTTTTTTCTTTTGCTTTATTGTTGTATAAAACGTTTAAAGATAGTTGAGGCTGTTGCATGGATAGCGTATAACGATTGATGAGCAATAACATCCCAATGTAAGGCATTTGAATATCCCTCCAAGGCCTACCATTGGCATAACACAGCCACTATTTATTCTCTTTACAAAAAACCCAAAATCTCTTGCAAGTTCAATGGGCCCTCCCGCCTGTGTTTCTTGATATCTTATCTAGCGTACGTCAGTCATGTGGCGTTAGTTCCCTCGAATTTTATTTGATGTTATCACTGTAAAATCAACGTGCTCTACCCGTAGACCGTAGACTTGTCTCCACTGTGACTTATATAGCCCCAGTCTTAGAAGCGCTTGCTTCGGGATCGACAATTTACCAAAATGAAAAGATTCAGCCGAAGCAGTCAGGCACTCCTCTCGCAGCCTGATGATGACAAGATTACAAGACTGTGCCTGGATCTCTAGTCCAGTCGCAACTTGTTAAACATAGACTCAAGTTTATTTAAAGACGCTCAAGTGCTCTGTCAAATCTCCCCCTTCAAGTGAAAACCGTGGTATGACTCAACTGACGCCTAGCTGGAAATGAAGTGTTTGATAATAGCGAAATTGCGTTAATAACCTCAGTAAACCAGGCAAATTAATGTTACATTTATATAGTGAATGAGAGAGGGCCTACGTCAACTTGCAGACTGTGCTTTTATTAAATGTCATGGTAACGGGAGAGTGACGCCTCTATATCATTAGAGATCATGAAATAACATGATTACTATAAAACAAAGATTGGAAGTTGGGCATCTAATAACGTTGACCTAAACTTTCCCAAAAGCACGCGTTGACATCGAGTGCACTTTGTGGTGTCCCATGTAGATTCTCTTTTCTTATTCAGGGTTATTCACCTATTATTACTAATCATGTCATTGTTCAAAAAACTGGCAAACATGAAGATCTCCATTTCAGCATGTGACCTCTTCTCGCAAGTTTTTTCTCTTCGTAGCTGTGTGTAAAAACTGATGACAATAGCCCATTTCGCACGAGCGCCATCTTAACAAAATGTACCGCAATGCATTTTGCGAAACCGGGTACAGTTAAGAAACAAATCAAGCTGCTGATACTGCAAGTGATAAGTAACTATGCCAGGTTTTGTAGTTGTCCGCATTGCTTCAAAAGTCAGAACACCACTATGGTTGCCGGTGTTGCTTATACTCAGATTTCACCCATAGTCCGTTACCCAACGATCATGCGCATTTGGGCATGCGGTGCGGGCTTTTTCTAAAATTGAGCAAGCCTCACTTCAGACACGGTTGGCAAGCTCTGACCCAGATGAGGATAGATGTAATATAATTTAACAAATCTACCAATAATTAACACGGAAAGGTGACCCATATTATCGCGGTAGGTTCCTTCAATTACCGCCGGTTCATCATATTTTATCTCATGTGTGTGGCTCATGATGAACTTTCAAGTTCATTATTCGTTTCGAACGACCTTGAATGTGGACCGATGTTATTCATGGAGCAAGGTCGAGTTCCGACAATTTGTCAAGCTTATAAGATACGATAAGAGTTTTACTGGGGAAATTCAAACGAGCCTTGATTTAAACAGTACAGACAAAAACACACACACACACCCAATTATAACAATCAACAGACAGATTGATTAAAAGAACAATACAATAAGTATATCAAGTATAACTTTTGTTTACATGGTTACCTACGCCTGCGATTTATCGTGGGTACTAGGCAAAATTGACCAATATCTTTTCAAACCTTTTGAACAATGGTTTTATTAGTAAATTGAAAATATGTAAAAAATTGTACCGGGAATGAAAAATACTAAGTAACACTTATCTTTCTACCACACATCAAAAGGGGAAAATGGTAAACGAAACGAAATACCAAGTAAATATTTGAGTCGCAAGTGTTGTATGAATGAACTTTATTCACGCAGATATCACAATGGACCAGACGGTAAAATTTCTAATGCAGGTGGCTAGAGTCTTGAGAAAAAAAAAATCCTGTTTTCCTTCAACGAGTAATTGATGTGGGTTCAGCGTCTTACGAGGGAGGCGTTGACATGGCAACCGCACAGAGAGTGCACAAAAGTGTTTCCCTTTATTCAAGACACTATTTGTTGTCCCTTTCAGAAGTTCAACTCGGGACGCTAGCTAGGGTGATGTAAGTTGAGAAATCAGATCGAGACAAAAAAACAATCTTTTTGAGATTTCACTTTTTATAATAGTGTTATATTGAGGTTTGCATACGTCATCGGATCCCAATTTTTCCCTTTGGGAACCACTACTGACTTATCCGCATTCTTCGAAGCCCCCACTTAGTTAAGATTAAAACTCCATCGGAAGCAAACCTCGTCAAGACCTCGGTTAGTGTCAAGACGCTCTCACGTCTCACCGACAATCTTAGATCGTCAACACGAGTAGAATAACATCAAGGGTAAAAACAGAGAAAGTGAGATGAACTTTATAATTCCTTGCAAAGAAGATTCCCCTGGTTGTTATTCGCACCAAAGAATCAGAACTACTTAAAAGATTACATCCCCTTTGACCATATGTTTTGAGGTATACCTTACAAGACAGCCTTGAAAGGCGACTATTGTTAACAATTGATATCTATCATACAAAATTATTGCTTGGTCATCTTAGATATTGAATATCACCCTTGTGACGTGTCCTCGTATTATACGTCTTCAATGAGTGAAAGCCAACAACGTGAGAAGCTTTGTCAACCAAAAATAAACAGTCAATGGATTGTATCTTTGAGTTTTTTAACCTATAGCTTCGTTCTACTTAAAGGCAGTGGACACTATTGGTAATTACTCAAAATAATTATTAGCATAAAACCTTTCTTGGTGACAAGTAATAGGGAGAGGTTGATGGTATAAAACATTGTGAGAAACAGCACCCTCTGAAGTGCCATAGTTTCCGAGAAAGAAGTAATTTTCCACGAATTTGATTTCGATACCTCGGATTTAGAACTTGAGGTCTCGAAATCAACCATCTAAACGCACACACCTTCGTGTGACAAGGGTGTTTTTTTCTTTCATTCATATCTCGCAAGTTCGATGACCGATTGAGATAAAATTTTCACAGGTTTGTTATTTTATGTATATGTTGAGATACACCAACTATGAAGGCTAGTCTTTGACAATTACCAATAGTGTCCACTGCCTTTAAGAAACGAGTCGTGCAGGTGTCACGAAATGTTTTCAAATTGGTTAGCTTTCATGTTAAGAGTTACATACCCTTGATGGCCCTTTTAATTTACGGTTTAGCCACCTCCCGAGTCAATCGAATGACGTATCAACAGCCCACTGGGTACCGCATATTCAAACCACTCGGTGTCTCCTTTTACACTATAACCGCTTCACAAGGGATGGTCATAACATGACTTGAAAGCTCACATCTTACATATCTACCTAGATTCTGTATGATGTGAAATCATCTATCTTTTCTTATCCATCAACCATCACTTCATCTTAAAGAAGGAAAGACGTTCTGCCTTTCACGTCTGTGCAAACTGTCTGCTTAATTACATCGTCAGGACATCCCTACTGATTTCCGGCTGTGGTCTCCATAGTGCTCCCCTTCCTCTCAACTTCGTTCTCGTGATTTCTCGCGGGATGTCTTCTGTTACACATTGGCCTATGAGCATCACGACTAATCTTGAAATCCGTTTGTCAAGAGTGTCAAATACGGGTAACTCTTATAAGGGATAAAATGCTCTGTTTAAGACGGCGCTGTTAAGTGTTCCGGAGTACTGTCAATACTTATTTATTGCGAGAAAGCATTGAGATGATTTTGCATCTCTATATATCTTAAGATTTAAGTCTAATTGTTTATAGAAGACTGGATGTGGGTATAGATCTGTACACGGATGACGGTATTATCCCTACTAGTCAGCCCGACCAGGTCAACTCTAATACCCATAAAAACATTTTTGGTAAAATTTCAATACATCGATTTTATACCTGAATTCAGCATGTATAGGTCTTGTTTTCGTCGGTCAGCAAGTTGCTGCAGCTTGTCAAGCATACAACCCGTACAATTATTCATGCCATCTTCTTCTTTCTATTTATCTACCACTGTTTAATTCCTTTGCCTTCAATTGACAATACTCACATGATCAAACTAATTTATGTGAGTGGAAACTTCAAGAGACTACTCGGCCCTCTCCTCTAGTTTACTTCTTCTTGTGTGTCTTATTCTATTCTCTTTACTCTGTGTAATTAATCTTTTCACAGCGGAACTGCTGAAACTGAGAAGATCTTGTCAGGTTTTGTCAACGGCTTGAATGACGTTCTCTGTAGCCGTCAGTAGAAACAAAAACCTTGACTTGTTGTTTCTCAGAAACTCATCAAGAGTTGATCATGATAATACTCTCTATGGAAAAGTGTCAAGTTGTGGACAATACTGTATTGACTGGCAGTAAATTGTTATGGTGTGGTAATCGGCTACTGTGATGAAGTTGTCATATTTTGTTACCTGTCAATTATAACGATGTGTGCCACTGGGATGAGAGAGCGGAACAATGAAACTGCCCCTAAATGGAAGACGCAAATAAAAGCCAAGGGGAATTACTTCCGGAGAGTTCAATCATCATTCCATTCTGAAGGACTACTGACGTAAGCAAACTGTTAGAGACAAAATCAATAAATACAAGTTGTCTTTTGATGAATACGGTAGCCATCTTTGTTTACAAGAAAACGATAAAACAACTTCGAGTTGTGCTCAGGAATTGTGCCTACCTGTAACCTTTAACGCTGCATTTGATCACAATCAATTTTTTGGAATTTCTGATTGTCTAGAGTGATGTTTAAACAATGATTATCGGGACCAGCTGTTTCCATGACAACCATTTCGGGATAGGAACGTTCTTTAATGTGCGTTTTTCTTTTTTCAAGACAAATTCTATATGTTTTGTTTGCCAAATCAAACTCGGTAGTGTTATGGGAGATGTATTTGAAAAACGATGGATAACACTCTTTATCTTCAAGTACGCGCTAATCCTCCAATCAGATTGGCAGAATGGAGTGGTGATAAAAACCTATATTGCACGGCTAATATCACTACCTGCGTATAGTATTTTTACGAAGCAAAGCGGAGAGCCGCGCTTTTTTAAAGGTTGATCACTATACTCATGAAGATATCCACCGAGTTTTATTGAAACTCTCCGATCAAAAAAAAAAAAAAGTTTTAATACAATCCCTTGTGAACAGCCTCCCACTTCAACTCAGCCAAGCAGATACTTTTTCGAAATCATTGCTTCGGCCTTCGTTTTGCAGAGTGTCATCCCTGACATACATGGTGCACTAGAAAATGTTAATATTATAATTATTTGTTATGCGTCATGCTTAGAAAGTGTACGTCCTGATTTAAATAAGACTTTAATGTGCTGAACATGAGAAACACGATTATGATAGCCTTAAATTAATCAATATCGATGCACCTGACCTTTAAGAATCAGATCACGTGTAAATACCACATTTCTTAACTTTATCATCTTTACAAACCACCAAATGGAAAATTTAGTGACCGGTTGGATGGTTCGTGTAATGTTATAAAGCGCATTCGGAAATGAAATTTTCTTGGGCATTGTTAAGGTAGAGGTGTTGATCTACATGCTTGATTCACTCTTATTTATACTTGCAATATCACCTCAGGGGGGATCGCATACCCCCAAAAGACACCGCAATAGTTCGTGATACCCGCGGGGTATCGCTTCATTCAGATGAGTTGACTATCCCTAAAGGATCCAGCCACTGTGTGAAATATTCAAACATATTTACGCAAATAGACCACATCTTTTCAAACTGCTGCAGTATGATATTGGTTTCTGCCACCATTGTGGGCATGGGTGTATAAACAAACAACTACAACAAGGTCGCTTTGGTGATGGCGTTTCTGTCGGGGCAGTCCTCATCTTTCATAAAGGACGAATTAATTGATAAGTTCCGTATAAGAGAGAAACGTGATTGCAATTTATGCAGGCGTGTTTTGACCAGAGGGTTGTTTACTGTGTTGACCAAATTATTGAGATTTTAAAAACTGCAATGATTCGTGGAAACCTTAAGACATGGAAATGTTTTAACATCTAAAAATAACATCTAAATTGTACTGACCAGATAACATATTTAGATAGACTGCAATGGTTCTAGGAAATATTAAGATATGTTGACTGTTTAACTCCTAAATCATACTAAATGTTTTTCCCGGAGAATTTTGTAAACTGTCTTGACCAGATATAGAGATTGTAGAAACTGCAAAGGTACTATGAAAACGTAAGATATGGACATGTTGAAAAATCTAAATCATACTTGGTACAACTAACGTACCAAGATTCAATTTCCTGAATCCGTACGTCAGTTATGAATCCGTCTGAAATGCCTCCTTTTTGTTTTGTTTTAATCAAACTTGTTTTCTTGCCTTGGAGGCCAACAAACTGTATAAACAACATATAGAACATGGTGCCTCACCACTGATGGTATGGGCATAATTTCAGCTAATCATTGTATCGAGAATCCTTGACACTTTGTGTCCTTAAGCAGAGGCACTTGGTCATTATTGCCTAATCCTTGGGATAGGATGAAAGGTCCTACGGGTTATAAAAGAACCAAGCAAAGTCTAGGGTGTTTGGCTCGTTGTTTCTGTCATGGTCTTGCAGCAATGTACGCCACCTCACCTGTTATCACCCTACATATTGTTTCCTTTCATAACCAATCAAATCACGCGTACTTTGATTGAAAGTTTCAAATCCTACTTTTAGTCTTCCGGTACATATGCATTTATAAATCTCAAGGCTTATTAGTGGCAGTTTAAGTGAATGATAGTCAATCCCCAGCCACGGTCAGCGAGCCCGGAACGTCACAATGTACCTCCAAGCTATTCAGAAAGTATCTATACTAAATGAGCGACAGAGCAATTGAATGTCAAGGCTAAATAGTTTTCCGGCTGGTAAATCTTCGTCACTTTCTATAAGTCCCATCTCTTAAGACTTCCCCTCCCTCTTGCTGTAAAACGTTCCTCCGCTATTATTAGGAGCTAAAGGTAGCACGGGCAAAAATAAGGTGTTTTGGCGAGGAGTGTTATTTGTTTTCCTATGGGAGCACTCCTGACTATTTGCGTTTGCTCTTTTCTCAAAGGTACTTTAAACCGTTGGTAGTTGTCAAAGACCAGTACTCTCACTTGGTGTATCCCAACATATATGTATGAATACAATAACAAATTGGTGAAAACTTGGCTCAATTGGTCGTCGAAGTTACAAGATAAAAATGACAGAAGAAAAAAAAACACCCTTTTTGCACAAGTGTGCTTTCAGATATCATCTGGAAGGCTCCAGGCCTGATGAAGTCTTTTAATATTTGAGTGAAAAATTACTTGTTTCTAAAACTACGTTACTTCAGAGGGAGCCGTTTCTCACAATGATGTATACTTTCAACAGCTCTCCATTGCTTACAAGTAACTTTTGATGCTAACAGTTATGTTGAGTAAGTACCAATAGTGTCCATTCCTTCAATCTACGCAATTATTAGAGGCTCGTCGTCTACTTTATCTGTTTTTATGATCATAATGACACAATCTGTATTTAAACCCATAACGTGTCTTGGAGGTAAGATTTGTCAATCATGATCAAAATTTCTTCCATAGACTTATCCTTGTGTGGAATATTTGCAATAAATTTACATTAAAAAACCTTGACACGGACCAGCAAGTCTTGTTAGGAATCGCCTCTTGGAGGCCTTCTCTTAAATGATCTCTATTACTGCCAGTCAGTGAAACAACTAAGTATTGTCTGTGTATTTTATAAACTAGACCCTAAGGGCCGAAAGGAAAGTTTCAAATTCAGGAAACAATGTAACATGAAATAATCATAATTTGGTACAACGGACATCCATACCAATGTGGCTGTTTACTTTGTACCTATTCATGATAAATTATATTTCTATATTGTAGATTTATCTGGTTCGACAATTAGTACTTTCCCACACAACAATTTAGGCGATTGTTCGATAACTTTGAAGTAAGTGATTCAAACAGAAAGAACGAAAAAGACAAAGACACCGAAATAAAACGAATAACCTCGCACTAATACGCAATTGAGGTTCTTAATTTCATACGTAGATTTCATTCGTAATCTCAAACTAAATTCACCTTGCAAGTTAAATTATTCCCTAGATTTGTAATCATAGATTCCACTATTTGGAGTGGTTGCTTTGGCTACAGGAGAAACAAGGGTTACTTCCGGACTAAATGGACCAGGTGTAACTCAAGACTCATACAAATGCAACATTGATCTAAATGAATCTCAATACAATACTGTGAGAACTAACACAGAGGTGACACTAGAAAGATATGATAACAAGAAGTCGAGACTCTTCTGTTGTTTTTGTTTAAATTTCCGATCAAGAGAGATTCTCTGGGGGTAAGATCTTGTGTTAGTGAAACACAGTCACATTTCTCATATTTTTCCAAAAGTGGTTAAATTTGTTGTTTTGACATTTAAGGATCACACTGATATGACAGATGTACTTGTGAACAATCAGTGACACCTAAAACCCTTGGACGTACACTTTTTGTTAAAGGGTATAGTGTGTGGGTATTCTTAAGAATACAAATTTTATATCTGTTAACAAAACTATTCTTTGAAATTATAAACAATATTCCTGTGTGCGGCGGTATACAACTCATTCTACGAATATCGTAAATGGCATTTCAATTAGATTGCTTACTGCCACTAGGGTGCATGGCTTCAGCATCATAAACAATATGCCGACAAAGTTCACTTAATAATTAATTCTTTATGAGTATGGTTCGGTAAAAAAAAGTGCATGGTACACAATTTTTACAAACAACTTGGCGACAATTTAATAATTGTTCGTTTCGATTGGATTGAAAAAGAAAATAGAAAAAAAAACTGTCTCGGTGTTACCACAGGACAAATTCAATCAACTTCGTTACAAATACAAAGTAACAATGGAAGCAGTCGTCTGTTTAAAGCAGTCTTGGTACTGAAAAGGTATCAAAGCGATACCCTGTTATTTCACATAACTTTAATTCATATACAACTGGTAAGGGAGATGGCCGTAGCTTTCGATACAGACCGGACCTTCTTTAGTGGCATAAACAAAAGAGTAGAAACAGATTAATATATTATACACACACAATGTTCCCCTTATCGATGTTGCTTTTGACTTTTGGAACAGTCCCTAAATTGATGCTAGAGTAATCTCTGAAGACAGTGAAACCGATGCAAAGTACCTATCTGTCATTGTGTGTTTAGTCTATGAACAATTTCTAACCATAAATACAACCACCGAATATGTAATTATCATTTTGATATCATACGATTTCCAGTTCATCTCATTCGCATGTGGTTCCCAAATTTACTGAGAAACGTTACTGCAGTAACGCTTTTCAGATTTAAATTCTTTGTGGTACAAAGTGATACCTTTTTTCTCATAACCGCTTTACTTCGAAAAGAAATGTCTCTCACAATTCATCATCTACTATCCAAGGCTGCTGAGCTTCTAACCTAATAAGTTTTTATTGCAACTAATTTCCTGAGTCATTACCAAACGTATGAGACCCTTTTAAAGGAACACGTTGCCTTGGATCGGACGAGTTGGTCAAAACAAAAGCGTTTGTAACCGTTTTTTATAAAATGCATATGGTTGGAAAGATGTTATAAAAGTAAAATACAATGATCCACACAAGTTTGCCTCGAAATTGCGTGGTTTTCCTTCTACTGTGCGAACTAACATGGTCGGCCATTTATGGGAGTCAAAATTTTGACCCCCATAAATGGCCGACGTGTTAGTCGACGAGGTAAAAGGAAAACCACGCAATTTCGAGGCATGTTTGTGTGGATCATTGTATTCTACTTTTACAACATCTTTCTACCCATATGCATTTTATAAAAAACGGTTACAAACGCTTTTCAAAGACCAACTCGACCGATCCAAGGCAACGTATTCCTTTAAGTGAACAGCCATCATCGTCATCCCTCTGGTATTCATACACCGAGC
Organism: Asterias amurensis; assembly: GCF_032118995.1. Taxonomy (NCBI): domain Eukaryota; kingdom Metazoa; phylum Echinodermata; class Asteroidea; order Forcipulatida; family Asteriidae; genus Asterias; species Asterias amurensis. The sequence goes on along the minus strand of NC_092655.1, from coordinate 5,133,490 downwards.
GGTCATTTTAAAGTGTATATTTTACACCTCATGTTTGCTATCAGAATATATGTTTAGATAACCGGATAAGAAGGTGAGGTGGTGCGGAAATCTGATATTTATATAAAAAGATGTTTATGAAAATTGCTCTTGGCTAAAAAGTTGCTAATCCAACACACATGAAGACACAATGTGACACTTTTTTGTCGGATCATGCTATTAATGATTCTCTCGCTGTAAATGTCGATCCTTCAAAACTCTTGCTTTTACTGTCAAAGATCGTTTTCAATCATCGCACGGAATAGATCATTATGGTTCTCAGGTGTTTCCGCTTGCTTAAAGGCAGTGGACACTATTGGTAATTACTCAAAATAATTATTAGCATCAAACCTTTCTCGGTTGTGAGTAATGGGGAGAGGTTGATGGTTATAAAACATTGTGAGAAACGGCTCCCTCTAAAGTGCCATAGTTTTTGAGAAAGAAGTAATTTTCCACGAATTTGATTTCGAGACCTCAGATTTAGAACTTGAGGTCTTGAAATCAACCATCTAAACGCACACAACTTCGTGTGACAAGGGTGTTTTCTTCTTTCATTATTATTTCGCAACTTTGATGACTGATTGAGCTCAAATTTTCACAGGTTAGTTATTTTATGCATATGTTGAGATACACCAACTGTGAAGGCTAGTCTTTGACAATTACTAATAGTGTCCACTGCCTTTAAACACTTCAAAAGGCGGTTAGTTATAATTTATGTGGAAATACTTTACAGTATGAAAAGAAAAGAATTAGCTCTTGCAAACTGCTTTCCGACCAAACTGACCTTATGTTGTCAATGCAAAAAGTCGTTTAAAAACAACCAGGCCATAATATACTGTATTTTTTTACTTTTTGGTATATTTATATAACATTTGTTATGATATAATGTTAAGAGGTTGACTCTTTATTTGAGTTTTTAATGTTATAGCGAGAAAGAGAGGGTCATATGGGGCGCAGCTAGCTAATGCCGATCGTGTGTTTCATTTTAATATTTTCAAAAGCGTAAACAAAATAAATAACACGATCTTTAGAGGTATGTAAAATTACATTTTGCTACATTATTAATCCAGACAAAAAATATATATCGTCGGCTCTGGCTCGGAGTCGATCAATACCAAGAATATTAACAAAACGACACTTGAACAAAAGTTGATCAATAAGCTCCGTTATTACACAATATTATCTCATTAAATTTAGCGATCACGCGTTAAGAGAACAAAAGTAAGAAATTAATACTGGAGCCCTTTTGCTGGCGGCTAGTTCTTTTAGAATGACGCCGCCCTTGCGGCGGTATTATTATAACTCTATCCTCTTGGGTAGATCGACTGCTGAGTGGTAAGGGTGTGGAGCTAAATTAACTGGTTGTATGACCCCAAGGTATACCACTACTGTGTTGATGTTGTCTATCTTAGGATAGAAATCCCGCACTTGGCGTCAAATACTGTAGTGTTTGACATGTCAGATGCAAAATAACGGCGTACCTCATACATTTCAAATTTAATATAAAAAAGGTAAAGTTTGTGGACGAATTGCCCGAGAAAAAAAATCATCTCAGTATCTGAGTGAATAACAAGTGAGATACATGTAGCTTTGAGAGCCTTTTAGTACTGGTAAAATGAAGTGTTTACACTCATCATTTAGTAGAGTAACTATTTAAAGTGATTTGTATTAAGAGATCACTTTTGGAATGAAGGCTTCTGCTTTAATTTAGCGTCATTAAAAATTGATGTTTACCTTGACCCTTCAAGGAAAAATCGATCTGAAAGTAGCGATTTACGAGTCATTATGCTCCACTGACATGCTCCGATAATCATAGCGAGTGCACTGGCAAGTCTCTAATTTTGTGAAAACCCGATTCAATTTGGATAAGTACTCGTGGAGCTTTGTATTAAATGCACTGTACATTATTGGTAAATACTCAAAATTATTGTTCATGCAAACTTGGATAGCTGTTGAGTAGTAAAAAACATTGTGAGAAGTGAGAGTTTTTGACAAAGAGGATTATCTCACTTAAATATTAAAAGACTGCATGCCTAAAGCCGTTTTAGTAATCTTGAAAGCTCTTAAAGTTGTGCAACAATGGTGTTTTTAATTTTTTATTTGTTTATTATTCTCTTGCAACTTCGATGACCAATTAAGTCCAAATTTTCACCGTTTTTTTATATATATTTATGCATGTATTGGGATGACAAAGTGAAAATACTAGTCTTTGTCAGTGACCAAACGTTTCCAGTGTCTTGTAGCATTGCTGATTGTAAAAGCCAAAATAAAACTTCAGGAAAATTTAAGGCAATTTATTTGCAAATGCAGTGTTTGTGAAGTCGAAATGAAACCGCTACCTGTGCCAACTCCTTCGTTTACCTAAACAGCTATATAAATGGAATTTTCGACTGACACATTCGAACCACATTCACTATGTCAATCGTTAGTCGATGTTTCTATAGACAAGTTTGAATGCAATGTTCACATGATTTATTTGTTTAGCTATAAACAGCGATTTTGAGTTAATGTAATCCCTGGGAACGTGTGGTTAATCTTCTGACTCAGTTCAGCCTCATTTTAATTCGTCAGGTACCACACTTCATCAAATATGAAAAACCAATGCATTCCAATGAAATGCATTATTGATTTCGAGTGTAAAGCATGTATTATGCATGATAGATTATTATATTGAGAATCAAATAATGACAGAAATATTCAATATAATCTCTTAACTCAAGCGGGTGGGAGACTTAAATATTAATGACAGGTGTTTTGTATATCGTCCAAAACAAATCTACTGAATGTATCAAGATTTTTAAAGCTGGCTTTGGGTATAAGCAAAATGAGGTTCAAAATCTTGACGGTATAAACAAAACTTACCTGATCTTCACTGAAGCTTGATGGGTCCAAGAAAGTTTGTTGAGGGCGCCCTGCGGGAGCCGATCTCTTTCCCCCTGCTTTCCACCTGTTCTGTCCACCCATGGTGAACGTATTGTGGGCGCTACATACTAAAGAACCTAAAACCAGGGCTAGGTATATGGTGGCCGTAACCGAGTAACTCCCCATCGTCTTCGAACGCGATTGATAGATCAACTACAGATGATGTCCGGAGTCCTATAAGAAGGAAAGAGAGAGAACCGAGAATTATCTTTTAAGTCGGTCGTGTCAGTGAAGATGCAAGGAGAGCGAACGACATGTGACTAATGAACACGAGATTTGATTTGTTCTTTTCTTATCAGATCCAAGTTCACCTCAAGTGTGCGTCACAATGTTTAGTTCACTCGCCCACCAACCAAAATCAACTAGCAGAAATGCCACCAAAGGGCTGGTGTTTGATTCGCCGTCAACGAGGTCACTTAAAGACTTAATGGCAGCATTAGACCACGTGACAGTGGTGCTAAGCAACGTCAACTCGTACAAATCAATCAATTACTTCAAATTACTATACAGAGCATGCACCTGTATGTATGTTTCTGTACCGTACATTGGGCAAACCACGTCGACTCTTTTACCAATGCAATTTGGTATAAGAAAAGAAGAAAAAAAAATATACTCTTGAGTTATACGATATGTTTTCAATGCGTTTTCAAAGCATGCATGAAAGGAACATGTACGGTGGGAAGCCGGACTTATAAGACAAAACACGTACAAGTCTCAAGGGAACCCGATATTTCCATTTCAAATAACTACTTGTGTCGAATGTTTCTCTAGTAATTATAATCACAAACCTTCTTAAGTGACGAGGCCTCAAGTCAAAATCCGTCCAAACAAACTAAGAAGTATCGTATGATTTCAAGGGCTAGAAGAATAACAGTGGTTCCTGAATAGAGTTGCTTTTAACAATAAATATCTTGTAAGACTGGATCGAGGTGTTGATTTTAACATCTGAAACTTTTCAGTTTAACAACAAATATTTGAAATAGGCACCAGCCGCAGCGAGCATTGTACTGTCAAAGCCCATTGTGCAGCCAAAACCGCAAACCTATAACTTGCATATCAGTATATGCAATGGAAAATTGCTTGAAAAATAAAAGTGGTATCTCACATATCCAGCAAGAAACCACATTTTAAAATGTGGATCTAACAGGGGATTGTTTGTCCGCGGAGTGATATTTGGATAATCAGCCCACTTCGTATAGTTCTCAGCATCGTGAATAGGCCCATATATATTTATATTATGTATTCAAAGGGAATAACACTTTACAGCGAGCTGGTGGGTTTTATAGTGCAAACAGAAGTGTGGCTCAAGTGACGTTATAAAAACTCCCTTCTTAAAACCCACACCCCTCAACAAAATAAACAGTAGACAATCTCGAGACACAATTCCAGATGGGAATACAAATGCCTCTGTCTCTTTAGGGACCACCATTCCCCACCCCCAGCACACCCCCTTATCGACTCTGAGAAGCTGCGCTTTGGCATGTATCCACGAACCATTTTCATGATTTTGAACTGATGACGTTATTCAAGTAAATAATTTACTTTTAAGAGTTGACGTCGCATACAATGACTACCTGCGTTTGTCACGTGACGAACCATCTATCACTTACTCGCAAATATGTTTGCATAATACGCATTTATGACTCGAAAAATTTCCCACGATTTTCACGTTATTTTGTACTGGCATATTTGACATCAAGAAGATTTAATTAACAAACTTTTTTGCGGGAGTAGTGAGGTGTTTTTTTTGTTCGTGTATGTCTTCACGCAAGACCGTTTTGCTGACAAATCATTTTGCAAATCGGACCGCCGGCCGTCCCTGACGCCATATAACCTCTCGACAACCCTTCACGCCATGTCTTACCAAAATTACCTAACAGTGAGAGAAAGATAATTGATCAAATTTTATCCAGCACTTTCAGGAGCTTTTAAGTATGTATTTCATGGCTGACCAGGCCCATTTTCTTACTTATCTCCCGTCGGGGTTTACACGTCGTCTTGAAACACAATTTGGTGCAATTTAACCACGGACAGCGCCCGAGCCTTCCCAAGTATGTAAATAAAGCTTAGCACGCACATTTTTGCTTCTGAGTGGTTAATATCTGTATGTTTAAAAATCATCTAGACTGCCGTGAGCATCACGTAGGATTTATTTCAAGAAATGTTTGGTTGAGGCGATGTTGAGACGATGTTTGCTTCATGCGATCATCGAAGTTTAGAAGACACTAACAAGATAACGTTACAATTTACTTGGTTTACCACGGCAATGCACCATTAATCCCAGCACGTTCAACATCAAATATCCATTGCTGTAATAATCCCAAGTTGAGAACAGGAGAAGAAGACGAAACTGAAGTAGAAGAGAACCCTCCACTAACGCAAGGATACCCGATAGTTGTATCGTGAGTGGTGCTAGGATTCGAGAGACTCGTGACGTCACGTAGGAGTCAAAGGTTTATATCAGTCGCAAAGTTTCTGCTGCCTGATATGGCAGAAGTTTAAACTCTGGCTTTGTATTCGGTGTACGATTTTAAATCAATGCGAAGAAATCATGTGTAACTGTGCAGATGTCTTTCTAGCATTTCAAAAAAGAAGATCAATGATTGGAACAATCAGGCACAGATAAAGTCACAGAAGGCAACTGCCATTATTAAGTGATATTTGCGTTAGCAAAATGTGTAAATCTCTTTTGAGTAGGGTGCTGAAAAGAGCCGATGGTTGACAACTCAAAGTTTCGATCAGTACCCTTTGATCGTCTTCAGGGGATAACTTAGGTCTTTCAATCGGATAACGTCCCACGTCATACTTTTAATAATGACTTCCACAAACCCTTAATGTTAATCTAATTTCCAATTTTCTCATTTCTGGTTAGGCCTACATGAAATTAATGTTGAAGACAATCATTTCAGGGCCCTGTTAAACACGGAGAGAATACTAACAAGCATTATATTACTCACTAATCAAATGAAAGCTTTTTGCTCAATAAAGCCACGGGACACTCCTTAGCAACTCAATGAAAGTTGGTCCTCATCCAGGCCAGGGGGATATGGATACCTTTTAATAACAGCCCTGGTTTCTTTACGCCTGTTCTTCCCCCCTGCTCAAATATTTTACATCAATACAATGATTCGTTTTCTCTCGCCTTTTGGAAAAAGTGCACAGGGTTCTCGTTTTTCAAGTGCAGTTCTGTACAGAGGCAAATTGTTGCTTATGATTCCGAGCTGCTTTGATTGTAAGTGGACCCTATTGGCGTAAGGCTACCTGATCTGGTGCATGACTACAGGACACGTTACGTGTATGTCCATGGGGGTAGATGGTACACTATACACTCCTTCACTCCTGTGTATTGGGCTGGATTGATACCCGGTATCATAAAAACGTCAAAGTGTTGCATCGATATTGTCAAGTTATAATGACTAAAAACTATCTGTAGAAGCTGCTATAGATTGAACTCAAGTAACCAGCCATCAAGTGTTATAAGAGTTTACAATAGGGAGGCAGGGGACCATCAGCGAGTCGTTCTAGGGGCTTCATGCGAGGAGAAAGAGAGAGGGGAGAGAAAAAGACGAGGGCAACTCGAGTTCGGTGGACAAAAGAACTGGAAAAAAAAGCATCTAAGGTAGCTTGCATTACCTGGCTGGATTGGCCAACAGCCCTTAAAAGCATATTTGCTCCTTTCTAAATCAACCATGGTGCTTGCTCACAAAACCACTCATGACTCAAGAAGTAAACAAAATGTATACTCTCGCCCAAGTGACTGGAATCTAATAGACATAATTATTACCGACTGTCCATTGTATACAAATTATCGAATCAATATTACCCATAGTAATATAGCCTTCTACTTCATGTAGCTTTGTCTTGATTATTAATATTTTTCGGAAGCTAATATTCCTATAGTCGGTGAATTCACAAATACTGTGAAAAAAAGCCTTCTTTTTGTTACCCCTTTATCGGAAGGGAATCTCACGTAAGAGAAAGAACCGATTCAGTCAACAGTTAACACCAATGTGTCTTTCACTTTGAAACATAATTAAAAAGTCCCATAAAGTCCCATAAAGTCCTATATAGAGCTTAGTTCAACCATACACCATAAAAGCAATCAAACACTAGTTCACTTTTCCTGAGCTTAAAATACTAAAACTTGTTTTGATTTGTTTGTCTCTAAAGTTTGTATAGGGCTGGCACGTCTATAATGACGAGGCGTTTTACTTTCGTCCTGATTAGGATAAATTAATTGAAACATGCATGATATTCTCCGAGATCAAAAAATGGAGAAAATGGATATAAACTATAGAATTTTACCTGGAAATGAAATTATATACAAAATTAAAACGAACTCTTACCTATTTTGGAGTAATTTACATTATTTGAATATTTTCATTAGTTGGGCATTACAATGAGGCAAAAGTCAAAACACGGTCGTCATCATAAAGGTACTGAGTACATATGACAAGATGATTTTGCTGATTGAACTATTACGAATTGTTTGAATGAGTAAAATCTCTTGCTTTATTATATCTAGTCTCAAATGAGAACTAATTAATTATTCCATATTTTTACCTACAGAATGATCGTCGCCAGGATGAACAAACAGGAGTGAATGCTAAGTGGTAAGTGCACAAATCTTATTAATAGTTGTTTTGCATAAACTACCATTCGTGTTTCATGTCCCTTGAGAGATCCACGAATTAGTTAATGAATTTTATTCTTCGAAATAATACAATTTCATTCTATTTTTTATTATTTTTTTTCCATCTTTACTACCCAACACCTGCTTGCGATCATCAAAAAAAAAAAAATAAGAATTCGGTATGTCAAAATAAAGTAAATTATGATAAAGGAAAATCGCTTACCAACACGAAGAGACCTATGGTAAAAACACAACGTCAAGCTATTAATGACGTTTCGACCATAGCGGAGTCTTTCTCGAAGGCTAAACTAAGTTAAACGAGAAACTGTGTTTAAAGAAAATTAAGGGAGTTACTTACCGGCAGCCAATAGTACCTAGCTTGAGTTGTAAATGAAACGATCCCTTCACTTTGCACAACGTCACGGAGCATTTATATACGAACTAGGAGAAAGAATGTACACTGAACATGACGTGGGAGAAATATTACAGTCAGTAATCCAGTCAAACCAAGTATCCGGACTCGCTCTCTATTCACGGCTTCTCAAAGTGAAGAAAGAAAAAGACAGATAACCACCCCGCCAGCCAGGTTTATATAAAAGATATGAATATTAATGAGGGACTAACTGTTTCCCTAGCCGACCAATCAGAGCTGTTTGTCGTGTTGTAGTTCCCCGTGACCGTTGGGTCGTGCGTGGTGGAGCTGAATTATGTCCAATAAAACAACCGTATCCAATGTATGAATATGTTGGCTACTCTATGCAATCCTATGTGAATGACTATAGCACTACAAGCCATTTGTTTCCTCTTTTTATTTTTTATGAAGCTGTCATGACGAAAGTGATTAATCAGCGATTTCAAAACAAGATGAAGACTTTCCCCTGATATAGTCTCGAATATGTAAAATCAATAATTCAGTTATGTTTAGGTGAGAATCAAAAACACTACTTCCATGTTCTTTTGGGGGTTATTCGTAAGATACTTGAGTTTGTTCAAACTCAAACAAAAACATTTTTAAACGTCTTAAGGTAAAATGTTTCATTTTACGTTACAAGACATATAAACAATGTTTTCCTTTATTATCATCGTATCGATGGGTTATAGTCAAACTGATTTGACTTACACTGTTCTTTCTAATCAGAAAAAACTCTGCTGACAATGTTGACGTCACGATGACGTAGTCGCTTCGGTTTTAAATTCAATGTAAAGCCGAAGTTCGTTATAAAATATCAAGTTTCTGTTTGCCTTTTTTGGTGATATATCACGAGAGTTTGCCTTGGATTCCTCTTTAACGACTTGACAATACTGCTGCAATGTCTTTAGCTTCTGAACTTGGCGTTTGATGTAAAAGCTAAATTTTCAACGAATTGTTGTTTATTTGTGTTTTATTATACCAGCAAGTTTCAAATAATTCAATAACATGTACACGTTTGAACGTGTAGTTATGACCTTTTTACTCTTCTATGATTCGAATATAATTTCATTGTAAAACTCTTCGAACCAGTCTAGTGAAACGTAAATGAAATATGTTTTCTTTGTTAATAATGGAGAAGACTATTGTTAGCGGCCTTTTTCCGCTGAAATTAACATAATGTTCGTCGAAATTATGTTAATTTCAGCGGAAAAAGGCCGCTAACAATAGCCTTCTCCATTTAACAAAGAAAAACAAACGTAGGTCGTTGGTTTACGTAAAACTCCAGTCAAATTTTCGTTGTTCAATCCCAAAGTAAAATTAAAAGAAAATTATATGAAATACAGTATACCATGAATAAAGCACGAGCCAATTCCGAAAGCACTATAACTAACGAGTTTGTAATAATTAAGATACAGTTCCGTCTACAGACCGTGTAAATCCCTGCATAAATACAGCAGCTGCGTATCCAACCAATGGTATATCATACTAAGATGTGTTTTCCCTCATTTTTCATAATTTAAATTTTAAATCAGTCTGGAATTAGGAAATATTGCTTTATTCCGCGACTTACTTCCGTAAACGATATAGCCTCATGCATAAGAACAAACACTACAAATTATTGAAAATTCATACAGCTACCTTAAACATTTCAAATTGCCCCCATATTACTCTTTGGCTGCTGTTGTTTTCATAAAGTGAGCTGAGATGGAAGTTGTCGGGGTTTGGAGGGAAAAGGGGTTACAAGTTTTCGGTTAGAGCTCTATATTGATCCCCTCAACGTATATCGATTTCTCTGTCGTGGTTTTATTGTACAATTTATGGGATGATACTTTGTGACAAATAATTTCAATTGTTCTTAGCATAGAACAAATACCAGACAGTTAGCAGTGTTGTATTGTTTCATGAGTTTGTATGTAGAGGTACTTCTCTCTACGCTACTTCTACATGTTCATTAATAACGAAAACAAAAGTTTATTTTTATTTTTATACCGGAATGCTCATTTTTAAAGGGCCTTGGGTGACCACTAAGTACAGCTGCATAATTTGACATCCCGGCATAAAACGACATATTCTTATGAAACAGAAAGACAAATTAGTTTGTTGTATAGATACATGAGGAGAAGTTCTTCTTGGGCATATAGTGTTATACTTTATGGAAGTTCTTCTTATTTACAATGATCTATCATCAATACGAATTTGTTCGCGACTTTAATTCATTGCATTTCTCTAGGTCGTTGAATTCATTTTAAGTTAATGTGACTCCATTCAGTCAGAAACATATCCTTTGATCGTCAATATACTGACGATCAATAATATACTGACGATCAAAGAGCCATGCCGATGTTTTTATTGGGTATGTTGACCTAAATGGACTTTTCATCTCAGTGCGTATGATATGTATACAACAATCAAATATTCTAATATTCCCCCATCTCAATGACACCACCGTGACTGAGAAAACATCGGCCTGAAGTCAGTATTTTAATGTCTTTCGAGTTATGACAGCTTTGTTAGCTCTGGCTTTTTTTTTATTGGATACCACAATTTTTGATTGATTCCTGGCAGGTTTTAGACCTATGACACAAAGTGCGGTATGATTAGTTTGTTGATGTCAAGTTATGCCAGAAATAGTTATCACTGTTCCCTTTCCGCTGGTTGATCTTATTGTGAATAACAGATTCGGGTAGTATTTCTATTCATTTACAAAGTAGGAAGAAGAAGACAAAAATCAATTTCAATTTCATACCAAATTGGTTACTTTTTGACTGGATGATTCCGAGGAACGTTGCTCACCAACAATGCCCAACGTATCATGCACTCATTAAACTTTCAGTCGGATCACTTACCCCCAGCGCACAGTCTGCATGGCTGGTGCTCGTATCAAATAACTGCACCATCCGTGAGTAAGAAGAAATATGAGAATCACATCTTCGATGGCTCCTTTGTGCCTCTCAAAGACCAGAACAATACGAGGAGTTCCCACCCCTTTAACCCTTTCAATATCTATGAACATGCTCTAGGCAGAAATTGAGAAATCAACTAGTTAAAAATTATTAAGCCACAAATAGACACCCTTTGTAGATGAAGATGTAATAAACACAATTTGGGCGTAATTTCCACAAATGCCGTGGTAATATTTTCAAGCAATGACCAGGTGTTACTTTTTTAATGTGATACAAACCTTTATAAAATGTCAAAGAGTTAAGAACACGATTGTAAATTGCTTGGTGGTTTTCGAACCCAAGATGTTGGCATTTCATTCTAGACAGCACACAATGCAAATGTTTCATGAATTCAAGACCTTAATACACCCCTGCAAGAAGGATTCTGTTCAGGGCCTTTAACTTTGTAAAATCTTAAGTATGTAAAAGGTTATTCTTAAGTGAACTACAAATGCTTCAAATACGATTGTGATGTGATAATTAAATTGATCTTTTTAGGATAATGACTATCACCTCCAGAAAGAACACCTTTAGAAGAATGAATTTAAAATGTTTTAGCATTTAAATTCTTTAGAATTCTGACCTGCCTTAGACTACTTTCTTGACTAAACTGTTTTCTGGGATTTGTGATCAAATCTATAGAGTCTGGAAAAGTAAAGCATCATAATAAGAGGCATGTTTTTCTAAATATTTCTTAACCAAACGTGTGTAATATATTGCTATAAGTCACTTCACTTCTTGCTAAACAAGCTTTTTACACGAACGCTATGTAAGTATTCACGGAAAGCAGCAACCCATCTCGATATTATCATATTCTGCCATTCTAAGCAACGGTTTTGAGAAAAAGTCTTGCTACAACATATCTAGGTCTTGCATCCCTAGATATCTAAGAAAATTGCTGTCGACGCAAATCTGTCATTTAATCAGTAAAGTACACCATTTGGTGCAGTCCCTATGAAGCCCACGGGTTTCCTCCCAGCTCTACTCGGTATATAAGAAGAGAGCCTTGAAACACCGGCTAGGGCTGGTATCTCATAGTCGCTCGGGGACCCGGCTCATTGCTTCGATCTCGGGGGCGGTACTCGATTGAGATCCTCGTCATCGAATCATCATCCGTATACCTACCCAGGTGTGAAATCAGTCACTTCAAATCATGGTACATCAACAGACAGTCTGGTCAGGGATGTGTGAGAATACGAGGCGAGTTGCTCGACCATCCATGTCCTCTCTTCGTGTTTCGGACATCATTGATGGCTACACTGAGCCACTGAGCTTAAGGTAGTTTGTCAATAATTGAGCTTTGACATTGTGGTTTTTCTATTATTTACAAACTACAGTGATGGGGATATCTAGTCATGAGAAACAATGTGTAGCTGCTATGAACATGACTGAAACTGCTAATCGAGAAAACGTAGTACACTGGGTAATTTTTGCCACCTGTGTCTTAAGTTTCTTATATTACATTTCGGATATTGTTTTCATTTATTGTACAATTTTCCAGCTACTCCCTTAGAACGTCCAAAAATGAAGTACAAGTTGAAAAGGGGTTATTCATCCAGCCCCTCTTTTCAGTCATGTGACTAAATCTCACTGAAATTCCAATCAAAATACTTATGTTCATCAATTTGCTGTTGTCGCTTTTGGTTAACTTGCAACTGTATATAATCCCGAATAAAGAATTTGACATGTTACTATAAGAAAACAAAGCCCAAATAATTCCAAATAAAAAAAATCGACATGTTATACGAAGACACAGTCAGGAGTTAAAGGCAGTGGACACTATTGGTAATTACTCAAAATTAATATTAGCATAAAACCTTACTTGGTTACAAGAAATGGGGAGAGGTTGGTAGTATAAAACATTGTGAGAAACGGCTCCCTCTAAAGTGGAGTAGTTTTCGAGAAAGAAGTAATTTTCCACGAAGTAATTTGATTTCGAGACCTCAGATTTAGAACTTGAGTTCTCAAAATCAACCATCTAAACGCACACAACTTTGTGTGACAAGGTTGTTTTTTTCTTTCATTATTATCTCGCAACTTCGATGACCGATTGAGCTCAAATTTTCACAGGTTTGTTTTTTTATGTACATGATGAGATACAGCAAGTGAGATTGGTCTTTGACAATTACCAATAGTGTCCACTGACTTTAAACCACCCAAGGAGCAGAAGACTCCATTGCTTATATTAATTATAAACTTCAAGCCACCCTAATACCAAAGTCGCTCTCAAGGCCGTCCTTGCAGGTGTATGATCAAATATTCATACCATCGTTATTGATATAGCCTATCACTACCCTGACCTATAAATTTCTAACCCCGGCAGTAATGTATGATGGCATTACATCTGTCAACTTCTCATAAGTTCAATCTTAGACACAACATAGTTTTAGTGTAACATTGATAGTGCACGGAAATATTACATTGATACAAACATACAAGTATTTTTTTTAATTTGACATTTGAACTACATCTTAAGAAGTCTTGAACGAAAAATACTAATCTAAGAAGCAACGTTAAACAATATTTATACCAAATAATGTCACTTGCGTGACTTCTTCAGAGGTTTGGAAGATTTGTGTACTTAGAACCTTTAGAGAACCTTTAGAGATCATACCATAGCTCCATTGCAGTCTAACAACTCGTGTGTAAGCGAACTGAAACAGTAAATACTGTTTCAGAATAACAATTTCACCTTGGCTCAATTTCATAGAGCTGTCAATAAATTAAGCGCAAAACGACCAAAGCAGAACAGAAGGACGTGTTTCTTACAAGCTACCAGCCAAAATACCAATTAAACTGAACAAATTATGACTGGTATTCTAGATATGTCAGCTATGATAAGCAGAAAATAGATTGTTTCGAAATATTATTGCTGCTTATAGCAATACAATTACTCTATAATCTACGAAACGAGTTTCTCGGAGACCAATCATTATAGGCAATTATTAAAGTACGGAAACATCACTCATAAACAAAAGTCAAGCTTACCCATTAGATGAAAAACAAGGAAACTCACATAATTGCTATTTTAATAATTTATGCTCCCTGTCAAAAAGAAGATGGTTCTATAATTATGTTGATGACCTGGAGAACTTGATAGCCCAGGAGCTGTGCAACTGACCAAAACGCACGTTTCTGTTTTGTTCTTGACAACTTTATAAGAGCCCAAGAAAGATAACCTCAATATAAAAGGAAACCAATTAAAAAAATGATCGTATACGTCTTGAGTGTATTAAACATCTTCAAGAATCTTGGTTCCTCTGGATATTTAGTTTATTTGTAAAACAAACAAAGTCGCGCACTGTTAACATTTTAAAATATATAAATTAAAGGAAGAGGCATTTACTCTGAATTAAACAATTTCAATATCTCTTTGCTACACAAATTAATAATATATATACATATATTTATAAACTTTATCAAAAATGTATGTTTGAAAATCTATAAACACGAAACTTAAAAGTGGCAGAGTTTAAAACACTGAAAAAAAGTCCCCGCTGATGTTGTACTCATTATGAGTCTTAAACACAAAGTACATAAATTCAATTTCATCTGGAGTTGAAGAAATTACTACACCACTCATCAACCACTCATGGAACTCAAGTGACAACTTCCTTTTTGTTAAGTTTTGTTGGAACGGAGTTCTTGCTTTTATAACTAAACTTGTGTAGACGTTTTTTCGCCCGCTTTGAACATTTAAGTAGTTTGTCATTTAAGTTTGTTCACCGGTTGCATATTGGCCTAGACTAGATATTCGACAAGTCAGACGGAACCTTAAGCAGATTCAAGAATGGTCTATTTGTGTGTTGTCTGGAGCAAATCCAGAACATCTTCCGTTAGCAAGTGAGCCAGGTCATGATAACAGTTTGTCTTCAAGTGACGTAAAACTGTCTTAAATGGGAGGCAGTCCTTGTTATCCTTTCAGAGTTGTGTTATTGGACGACATGAGTCTTCAGGCACTGTGTAAATGTCATGAATCGTTTACAAATAGTATAACATTCTCTGAAGTATGTTAACACGGAGTTCTTGGTCATATTTATGGGTTGGTTCGTATCTTAGTATGGATAACATTTTTACAATTAAGGATATCCGTTTATAAGTAAGCTACCTTAACAACAGGAAAGGTTTGTGTTTTAAAGGCTTGGTATTACTAATAATAATTGTTAGCATAAAAACTTACTTGGTAATGACCAATGGAGAGTTGTTGATAGTACAAATATTGTGAGAAACGGCTCCCTCTGAAGTAACAGCTTTTAAGAAGAGGCAATTTCTCACTAAAATATTAAAGACTTTATTCGTCATCTAAAAGCACACAAATTATGAAAAAATTGCAATGTTTTCTTTAATTATTATCTTGAAACCTTGATGACCAACTGGCCTGTTAAGTTGTGATGACTGATCTCGTTGGAATTATAATTTGGTAAGGTTCATATTCACTAGCTGCCTTTGCAAATTGAAACTTATAAATAGCAGTGTCAGCTTTAATAAGATATCAGTAATGTATGCTCATTGTGCACTTGAACATGTGGTTCGGGACGTTGGTTTGGGGATGGGGCGGGGGGGGGGGGGGGGGTAGTAAATGCAATCTAAATACCCTAACGCAGATTTAGCTTCCAATTTAAATCTGTTTTCTTCGTCGTTGTTATTAATATATGTTTAAAGGGAAGTGTTAAGTTTGTTTGTTATGTATGTCCGGTCAGATTTTATAATTCCAACTTCGACTATGTATTTTTGACAAGGATACTCCGTTAAAGGACAAGTTAATGCCACTTACTTTGCAACATAAACCATAATGTGTATATGGGTAGCCCTAAACACACATAACATATTATTTCTCGTAGCACGACATATAGGCCCTTACAGGCGTATTTTGTTCCATATCTGAAGCTTCAACAGCAAGACAGATTATAAGAAATAAGAATAATCATTAACGTGTCTGGCAAACATCCATTGGGTGACATGTGATGATGTCTTGATATGCATGAATTTGATTCAATGTGATTGTACGCACCATGTCGTATCTACATCACATCTCTCAGTAGTTACCGTGAGATTGATTCCATTCTAGAATTGTTTGAGTTGTCTCGTTCTTTAGTTGCTGAAGCGGAATGGAAAAGTTCGTAATAAGCGAAAACATCCTCTATATGTCAAATAAGTTAACATCTTGGAGAAAATGTATAGCGATAATTGTTTGGCATCATTTTATGGATACGGAAGTTGTGTGTTTTGAGCTTTGGACTCGTTTAACTTTCTAATAAGCTTGATCTTATTCTTAAGTTCCTGACATCTTTGAATTGTTCCCAAATGTGCGTATACTGATTTCCCTTCAAACTTACGTTATCAAAACTGACCACACTACTTCTCTTCCAACCTCTATTTGGGTATTTGAATGGAGGGAAGATAGTTGTTATTTGACAACGAAAGGTAAATTCTTCATTTTATAAGAAAACCTTTCCGGGTCAGTGGGTCAGGCTGACCTGTGACCCGGAATCCGAGTCAATTCTGACCCGTAATCGTGTTTAGAGTTAGTGTATTGTGTTCATCATAGGCGGTGGTGTTTGTATAGTCACTATGTATCATTGAATCCTTCGAAGTTCCTACTCCAGAATGATGGAACCTGTTGAAAAATTGCAAGATTCTTTTTGTATATTTCATCTGATTTCTAGATGTGACATATCTTTTATGATGGTTCAAAGTAAGTAGGCGATACACTGGGGTGTCAGTCCCACCATTTCCGGGTGTGTTATTTTCAGCACCTGCTCAAAGCTAAGATGTCTCCGGAGATCCTATTCTAAGTTCCATTTGTAAATCAGACTTGAAACAATCATGATTTTTATGCCATTATAGCCCCATACATTGTGAACGAATACAGATACCATACACACTTTAGAATATTGTGCTGCATCAAATTACCAGCCAAGATGGATACAAAAAGGAACGTGACTGAACGAGCACAAATCTGTTTTGAGGTGCTTCCGGGAGAAATCAACTACATTCAGATTTTGTATTTCATTTGCGCGCATGCTCGCGGAGGTTGAGAGGGGACTGGAAATAGGCAGTTGCTATCCTTCCTTCTTAAAGACACTGGACAATATTGGTAATTACTCACAACAAATGTAAGCATACAAACTTAATTGGTAACGGACAGCTGGTGATAGTAACGTAGATTTTGAGAAAGAGCTAATTTCTCACTTTATTAATAGTAAAATACATCAGTATTTCATTATGCATCTGAAAGCAGTGTGTTTTTTCTTTCATTATTTTCTTGCAACTTTGATGACCAAATTGAGCCTACTTTTTCACAGGCTTGTTATTTTATGCATTATGTTGGGATGCGCCAGTGAGAATACTGGTCTTTGAAAATCCTAAAGGTGTACATGCTAAAATCTTGTTCTTCGCTAAAGTCGTTTGCATTGTCAATTAACACACAGGGAGCACTCACTTGAGCATAATGTGTATTAACAGTGCGATCAAGTTTTGGAAGAATCAATTGTGTTTTATGACGGTAAACACACTATTCTATAATATGACGATTACCTTCGTTTTAGAAGACCGATTCTCAGAAATCCAGTTTGTTTTCAATAACTAAAGCATCACTCAACGCGACGTAAATGCCACACAAACAAACCTCGCAGAGGTTTCCAATCCTTGCTGACTTACTGAGTGTCAATAAATAATTATTGAATCGTTTCACAAACCAAAACAAAACCCTACAAATGTTTTTAAATAACTAGAACCGCCTGTTTTTTTAAGGAATAATACTGGCAAAAGAGGGGGTTAAGTCGGCTATCCTGACGTCCGGCACTTTGATAACAGGTTTTCTAAAGCGACTCGTGTTGGTAATGTAGCAAACATCGCGAGCTTGTTATGATCAAATAAAAGACTTGAAGTCCAATGTACACATTAGCGCCACTTATCTCGTAGGACATCCTTCGGAAAGATATTTGACTGACACCCAGCATAAACAAACCCTGTGTTAGATATTTTCATACTAATATATAATTAGCAAACTGGGTGTGTAAAGATATTAAGTTCTTTATCACCAATAACGTACATTCATACCTATATTTAAAATAGGTTTTATTTTGAGTACATCCCAGCAAAGCCCCCCTTTGTTAAGATCTTATTTCAGTGTAAACTTCTTCCTACAATGATGTATGCAAGCAGCGACTATTTATCTCCAATATTTATCTAATACACAATGGAATACGAGGGAGTACTCAAATCTGGAAAATTTTTCCAAAGAATCACAAATATATATATACCTTAAATGTCAATACAATAGCTTTGCTGTTCACTCTCTTCCTGTTCTCAGTTGTTGAGCCCCTGTTCAATATTTTGATAACCTTTTAAAGTTGCCATTTTTGTCCTTTATTCAATTCATTTTCCGAAGCATTGTATTTAATTTGGAATGATTATATAGAAGGCAAGCGTACTTGGAACTGCATCGGAAGTTCTGACTTTGGCTTCATTTCTGGCTAAGGCTTCGACAGACACAGTAAGTCATTGCATGAGCAACAGCCGAAGCCTTAGTCATGTATATGTGACAAATCATTATGGATAGAGACACACAGAACAATTCAGTCCTGATACTAACGGTTTACTTCACAAGAGGGCGTGTGACCAATACTGGTGCATACTCTTTAGCGATTAACTGAACAGATAAAAACATAAATATTTTGTTTAAGAAGTTGAGATAAGACCACAATGGTAAATAGGTTTGTTCCCTTGGGGCAAGCATCATGATAATATGTTGATAGACATAAAATATCACTGCTAATCCCACCCTTGTTATTTGTTTCCGAGAAGTTGGGTTCCGTCTCTGCAAGATGGAGGTAATGCCATGTGAGTCTGGTGAGCCTGAGGGCCCGGGCTGTAAGAGATGTAGATGGCGGAAGATGTAGCATGTCCCCATGTCAGTGGCATGCTCAGCTCTGTCTGCCTATACAAAGAAACGTTATGCTCCGGCAGGGGACAGTCAGATTAATAAGATAAGGAATTATATTAAGTAAATCTTTGTTTATTCATTCAGAAAAAAAGATATGTCTTTGAAAATGACTATAGATTTTTAGTTATTTCCTGCGAACAACTTTTAGCCTTCTTGCGATAAGTCTATTGCTCTTTAAAAATAACTTGAACCAAAATGCAAGACCGAAAATGTAACTTAGTTTACTTTATTTCGGTTCTTAATTAATTTCAATTTTTACTTCATTTCAATTCGTTTATTCGTCATTAGAATTCCATTATTATCCTCTATTGAATTTAGTTTCCAGTACATGGCATGTATACGTTTTATATAGTTTGGTCACACACATAAATAAACACCGTAATCTAAAATTATAACAGATTTTTTGCATTATTTCTGATCGATTCTTAGCCTCGCGTTTGTATAATCACCAACATCTAGAGGCAACGATCATTTCTTTGTTTCGATGGAATGCCCGATAAATACCAGTGAAGTAGCCTATTGTTATTATATATAAAGGGGATATCATAAACTGCGCCAATAAAGTATCTAAACACTTACAAATGGTCAGATATATCGGAACCTGAAATAGTATGCCAAAAAATAATTATTCATTTCTATTCACCGTTAATTTCTGCACATTTTGACACATCTTGTGTTGCGCTACGATGTTGTTTGGTGGATTTATGGGCACTTGAGTGGCTTAAGGTCGAATTTCAAAAGTTGCAAAAGCCCCTATTCAAGCTAAAACGTTGTATTGTGACGAGTAAGATCAGCGTTTCTTTTGCCCGCCCTTTATAAATGATTTGTTTGTCGCGTTTTGGATAAATCGGTTGCGATGAACATCAGCAATAATTGTCAGTAACCAAGCAAAGGGGTCAAAGATGGGAGGCATACAACAAAATGGGTTAAGAGCCAGAATCCCTGATTATGGTAAGACAGCGAAAGGTGTTTCAAGATAACAGGAAAGATGGCTCAACTGACCAAACAGGAAAGAGGACGGATCGTTGGTTTGATAGAAGCCGTTATGTCGATTCGAGCTGCAGCTCATCAAGTTGGAACGTCACCAGCGACGGTCAGTAAAAGTGTGGAATGGCTACCAAGCTCAGGGAAATGTGGACAACCTGCCAAGGAGTGGCCGCCCGAGTGTGACTTCTGCAGCAGAAGAAAGTGAACAAGTCCATCAAGCCTGACACCACTCTCGAGGGATTGCGACGCATCCTGATCAGGAAATGGCAGGGGATTGACCAGGGACAGATCAGATGTCTCGTTTGGAGTATGAGAAGACGACTCCTTGCCGTTAACAATGATGGAGGACACACCAAGTATTGAGGACAGGATATCAGCAGTTTTAGAGTTAAAGATACGGCCATAAATTTCATGGTCAAGTAAACGAAACGAGTTTGTGTCTTTTGTCTTGATTTTGTCCGAGTGTGATGCTTATGTGAGTTCCCTTCTGGAATTGGGGTGAATAGGGGCTTTTGCAACTTTTGAAATTCGACCTTAAGTCACTCAAGTGTCCATAAATCCACTAAACAACATCGTAGCGCAACACAAGATGTGTCAAAATGTGCAGAAATTAACGGTGAATAGAAATGAATAATTATTCTTTGGCATACTAATTCAGGTTCCGATAAATCTGACTATTTGTAAGTGTTTAGATACTTTATTGGCGCAGTTTATAAAGATATGTTAATCAACAGGATTTTTCACCATAATGCAAATAGTTATCAAGGAATAGTTTCTGCTAAGTATTCCAGTTATTTGCATACAGTAATTCTGTATATAGAATAATTCCAATGTACAGTGCTCAGATTTCATTGAGCTAGAGGGTATAATTAAACACCGTAATCTAAAATTATTTCTGATCGATTCTTAGCCTCGCGTTTGTTTACTCACCAACATCTAGAGGCAACGATCTTTTCTTTCTTTTGATGGAATTGCCCGATGCCCGATAAATACTAGTGAAGTAGCCTATTGTTATTGGGATAAAAACAAATATACCTACGTGTCTATATATAGAGTGAAGTTTACTGTAAACAATCCTGACGTACCTGGCTCGTTCTAGTTTCTACCTGTCGGTTGTTGATTAAGACGAACGGCTAGTGTCAATGTCACTTAGTCAAAAAATTAAGCTCGTTGATTCATCTAGCCGACCTTGATATCAAACCCTATTATAAAATTGTTTCTGCATTAACGTGATACTGATGACAACTCGGCATTCGGCTTTTATAGAGGACACAACCTATAGTAGGGTTTTGATACATTTGATGCCTTGACATGAATCCGTACTCAATGTGACCGGCTCTATAAAAATGGGTATTACGGGACAAAATAAGTAAATTGAGTTTCATACACAGCTGAATTAGTGTTATTATAAGCTTTATTTTGGGGTAGGTTTGAACCCTGTGGCATTTTGCGTTCTGGAGATATACTGATATTTGCATATTCGTATTTTACAATTTAATGAAAGTGCCTTCAGAGATACAGCTCCTTAAACCTAGCAAAATTTAAGGGTAGGTACCTAAAATTGATACAAAAACTTTTTTTTCAACTAAAATAAATAAAAATGATATTTCTATGATTAAAATATGGAAGCATGTATGCAATAAAAGCAAATAAACCAAGAAAGACAAAATCACGTTTTGAAAATATTTTCAGGATCTCAACATTGAACGCCTCTTAAAATATCGTCATGAATGTAATATATTTTACTTTTTAGAAGTATTAACTTCATTAGTCGTCGAGTTTTTGAGACAAAAAAGGTGAAAATCACAGAGCGAACAGGAGAGTCTCTTAAATCCGTTGTACGTGTGTCAAACTAATTTTCGTGAAATTGTTTTTCATTTCATAAAAAATAAAGCACCATGGTTACGTTATTTATAATGGAAGCTTTCAAACCGTGTACACTAAATGTTAATCTGTGGACGTTAGTATTTTGTGTCGTACAATAAGGTACTCAAACCCTTTAATACCTGAGACAGCTGGGTAAAAGGCCTAATTCAAATATTTAAGAAGATATTTTTCGATCATACACCAACAATATTTCACTTCTGAAGTGCCTCAACCAATTAGAAATATTTGCGTATTTTTTAATGCTTTAAACAAAATTCAAGTTGGCGGTTAAGCCTCGCGGGTGACCTACTTTGACTTGAAACGCAATGACGTTAACTGTGAGATTTTATCATACTCATTCATAATCTAATATCATTTTTTTATTTTTTTTTTATCGCAGAAAAGTACACGGTAATAAAGGTGTAATACTGATACATACACATGTCAACAGCAGTTATGTTTTTATATACAACTTTTTATAATGTAAATTTGTAAATTATTGTATCATGGAGTTCTACCTTCATTGTTGTATTGAACGCATGATACAGTGTTTTAATGACGGAACTGTATCTGCTTTGCACACACAATTTTGTCTATCTTTTTGGAGCTATTTCCTAACCCAACAACTCCCTTTAATTCCAACTGGATTATTCTAAGAGAAGGCACCGATATCAAACGAGCCTCTCTATACTTTGATTTTGAGTAAATCTTTGCCCTCGTCTCAAGCGCGGACCTGTTGTTATCTCAATCAACAGTACGGGTGAGATAAGCATCAGAGAGGAAAATTAAGCATGCCCCAGATAAAGAGGACTCCATCTCTCCCAACTAGAGTCCCAATCTAATAACTGTGTGCTTTTCATATCGTTCTTCAATAATGGGAATGGGGTTAATAGGCTCACGGGGCTGCAATTGAAGACTGCCCTATGGCGATTACACCTATTGATTAGTCCAAGCTTCAGACTTGAGGGGAATCGACTGTGAATCAAATTTGAAAAATAAGAGACGTAAATTAGGAGAATATAAAGAGAAAAAACTGTGTCAACAAGTTTGGGATCCGTATTACAAGACATTACGTTGTTTTTCTTCGTGGGTAGTTTGCGCAAATACCAGTATAATCTTATTAGAAGACTAACTTTGAAGGTTTTTACAGGACGCAATTCTCAAATGTTGTGTAATAAATGACGTTATTTGAATGGAGAAACTAATTTATAAATAGTAATGTCAGTATTCTCTTTTAGTTTGATAAGATGGAAGTCAGATCCTTGAGTGCCTTCAGAAAATATTTGCCAAGAAAAATAAGATAATCACATCCGCTAAAATGTTTAATGACTCCATTAGTTTGTCTACTTGTCTCTGGCCATCTACTGAACCCACGGTCTGGCATTTTGAAAGGACACACAAGGCAATTTGTACCGTGAAATGAGCGCGCAGAGTGTGTCATGTCCCACAGTCTGCAAGGTGTGCGCACCCGTTAAAAAAGTAATAAACTTTGATGGACAAGTACATCTTGGTCGACACGTCTCTGCGATTACGATCACGCCAGTTGGCGCCCAGGGCCCTTCAAAAGCAACCCGACGGACTCTTACGCTGTCTCAACTTTCATTGTTTTATTTAAAGCGAATCGGAGACGGAATATTATTTCTACAGGCCGTGCCTTTGGACTCAGCGTGACTGACCTGTCATTAAAGCCGTGGTTTGAAGCTGTAGCGCCCATTAACTCACCTGATAGGTCCACCTTTGATTTCTGTGGATCGGTTATTTTTTTAATGACTAAAAGTGATGGCTGAATTTTGATCTTTGATGTTTGGTTTTGCGTTCCATGTATCGATATCATTCCGATTTGTTTCCACGTCTCCGTTTATTTGACCATCGTGCTTAAAACCTAACGCTTGAAAAATCTTGTCGTTGAAAAACATTCTGCAAAGTTTGGAATAATGGTCTTTGACAAACGCATACGTTTAATAATAATGTTTGGCTGTTAAAATACCTGTTTGGCTTTATTGTAAATCACGTAAATCAAGAGTTTATTGTTGTCTTTTTGGTCGCCGCTAGCTGATGTAAAACGTGTCAATGCAGTGTGTGCCTTTGACTATTAACATTAGTTACGAAAAAAAGAAGAAAAAATCATTTAAATCGTTTTATTTATTTTGTTTTAACAAAATAATTATAAACTGTTTACTCCGGCAAAAACGGGAATTTTTGTAGTCTCTAAACTAGAAATGAAACTCTGAAGAATCATGTTAGAATTTCATGTGGTTTTTTACCTGCTGATCTTTATCTTTTTCAGAAAGAAACTATCCATTTTTTCCTTTAGACCAGGATTTAATATAAGGAATTTAATGTTAATTTTATAATATCCAACATCAACACTTGCGTACCTGGGAAATTCGTAAAATATACACTGGGATTTTCGAACAGTTCAGAAGTTATTTCAATACAGTGTTTCTGTGTAGTATAACTCCACTGCACAGTGCTCATAATTCATATCGAGCTAATACGGGCATATATAAAGGGTATATCATATAAAGATATGTTAATCAACAGGATTTTTCACCATAATGCAAATAGTTATCAAGGAATAGTCCCGCTAAGTTTTCCAGTTATTTGCATACAGTAATTCTGTATATAGAATAATTCCAATGTACAGTGCTCAGATTTCATTGAGCTAATAGAGGGTATAATTAAAAAAGTATAGAGAGTTTAAAACAGTTGAGAAAATGTTTCTATACCGTCACTCCACTGCACAGTGTTCATATTTCATAGCAAATAAGGGTATGGAAAGATATTTTAGCAATAGGGTTTTTCACCAGATGCAATTAATTATCAATAAATAATTTCTGCTCGATAGGGCCTATGCCCAACAACACAGAGTGTGTTCATTCACATGAAGAAGAAGAAAAAACAAGGACAAAATGCTCTTTGGCATCCTTTAATGTTGAAACAAATTCAACACTACACAAATAATGCCTCGTGTATGAATAGTTAACCATTCGTAGATTGTTCTGATCGGGTTTCTTATTGATGTAAAGTTACAAACATTATAAAGAAGTTAAGTATTATCTTAAGGGTGCAACAAAGTAAAATGTCTTGTCAGTATTATTCCAGGAATTTCGTTTAACATATATGACCTTCTTCATCACGGTACAAGACTGAGATTACCCAGAGGTCTCACAGGTATTGACCTTTGCTGCCCTGGTCTTGGCCTTGGTGCTTTAAAAGTTTCCCATAGAATTTTATATATTTTCAAATGGAAGTGCCCTTTGCAAAATTAAAATGACCTTGCCCTCTTATTAGGCAAAATTCCAGGCCCGGAGTAATTTTAGAATATTCGGAGTACCTCAAATTTCAATATTATAGGATTTGCTGCATTCAAAATACTATCTAGATTACCGCCACTGTACACGCCCATAACTCGGACAGTGTTGTTAAATAGGGGTTGAATTGTTGAATTTCGGTCACGACATTAGTTGTTATTTATTGAAGGAAGATTCAGTTACAAGCTTGTGTTCATAAAAAAGGAAGAAAAAAACCCAGTAGAAACTCTTTATTTCCTACCATAATATCATTGTGATTGTGTTTTTTAGAGTATTCGGCACACTCCACTGAGTCGTTTTGTGCCAGGGGTCATTTTTGTCTTGTCCGTCATCCCCTGTGTCCACTTAGCTCTAGTTTGGTTTCCTGTTGTCTGATGCATTCAATTTGAGACTAATTGTCACTGTAATGCAATACAAAGTTATAATGTACAATGAGTATAAGGCTATTACATGATATAACAAAGAATTGTGCAATAACAAAAATCAGCATTTGCGTGTCAACCAATGACGTGATACAAACCATGGTACGTACATTCCCTTGTGGTAACAAATGACATGACAAAGTATTGCTCAACCAATGAGCAAATTGGTTTCAGTATTTGCCTGTCAACCAATGACGTGAAACCAAAACTTTACATGGTTCGAACGTTCCCTAGTTGTTGCTTGATAGTAATCCTTGAGAGACCAGCGATATCTGCCTACGGGGTTAATAACGTACCTCTCTCCGTCATTGTATACGTGCTTTTTGATTGGTAAACTGAATGTATATAGCATTTAAAGGCACTAGATTATCTTGATAATTACTCAAACAAACAATCAGGAGCTTTTTAATAGTATATAACACAACGTGAGAAACGGCTCCCTCTGAAGTAAACGTAGTTCTTGAGAAAGATATAATTTCTCACTCAAATATTAAAATACTTCAGGCCTGAAGCCTTTTATGTGGCATCTGGAAGGGTGTTTTTCTATTTTTAATTTCTTGCAACTCCGGCGACCAATTGAGTCCAAATGTTCACAGGTTTGTTATTGTGTGCATTATATGTTGTGATACACCAAGTGAAAATACTAGCCTTTACATACTTATCATGGTGTTTTTTTTTCTCGGAACGATGGTACTCGAAAAGCAATACTCGAAGATTTGTTGCTTGAGGGGGCTATTGCACCGTCTGGCTTCACAAGATGAACAGCTAAATGTGTATTATTGAAAAAACATACGTTAATTTTGACGACAGCGCCCTCAATAATACTGGGAAGAAAGCTGTTCTGAAGTTCGCAATCGAAACGAAACACAGGAAGTTAACTGCGTATAGCTCCCTCAGTTGTCGAGATAGATACATGAAACGGAGAGAGAGCAAACAGGGAAACTTCACTAAGCATAATATTGGTGATGGGTATGAGATAAGGAGTGCGCCCTCTCTCCCATCCAGCGCTCACTCAAAGAGAGCTTCCTCGTAATGAGGCTATCTAGCCTGAACATCTGACTCGGAGTTCTTATGTTAAGCCCGCATACATAGTCACCCTTGACCTCGCATCATTTCACATGACCTTCATAAGATTCGCAGTTAAGTCCAACATACAAGTGTGAACATAAACCAATACCCGTCATTGGTCTTGCGAATAGGGACTGGGGACCAGTCTGCAGTCTATTTAACCAGCAATATGTTTGCTTGTCCCATCGTCCCATCGTCCTGTTTAAGAAAGGTCTGACTATCAATAGGTGGTGATAAGTTATCGTAAACAAAAATCGAACAGAATAGTAGAGCACTGTATTATTTTGTGAAAATTGTTACGGTAAACTTCGAACAATATGCCGAGTGGATTGTCCATGTTAAGCTTTCCGAAGATTTCCCAAAATATTTCCGATGAATTCATGTAATTGCAAGACATTTTAACCCTGAGACCTATTCTACGCAAGCAATCTGTCATAATATATCATGCACCACGTGATGTTGATATGTACATAATTTGAGTCAATTGCCGACAACCCCAAGCCCAACGCCCACTCGTTGCAATACTGAAAATCAGGACCGTCCCCATTGTTATGTGTTAATCGCAACGCTCAACCCCTTAGATGACGTTCGAATTGTGAAAGAAAATGTTTTCAGCCCCTGGATATCGCGAAATTAGGAACTCCATAAAGGTTTGAATCTAGATCAATTTGTTGGTTGGGTAATTGGAATTCACCTCCTGCAATAATGTCAAGACTTTGTGGATTACCAACATATAGCATTGTACCTGTACCATCAGGGCCCAGTTTCATAGTAATGCTGAACAAATTCTGCTAAGCAACAATGAGCATAGTACCAGTCACAAATTGTTGTGACATGGTAGTTTGACTGGTAACCCATACTCTGGTAGGCGTAATTTTGTCATGCCTAACTACTTGTGCTTAAGCAGCTCTTTGAAATTGGGCCTTTCTGTTTGAAAGATATTGAGAATGTACACTTCATTTTCACCTCAAAGTAAGTTCAGTTCATTGGCAGGATATGTACCAAAATGACATTAGTGTGATGTTTTTGCGTCGAGAGGAAGTATTCAAAATGACACTGTCGGGAATTATAATTTACACGAATAGTAATAACTCTTTCCATGTTTACATGGATTTTTAATTTTTCTAGCAGTTTGTTGGCATTGGGCAACACGTGGCGCTGTTCTCGCGTTCTTCTGCAATGAAATATCTGTTTGATATACCATTATACAGTTCTGATACTATCAGCTCTGACATGAGATTAAAATAACTTGTCATGATAACAATGTCCTGTAGGTTCCCTCTCGACAAGTGTTAATTCACAAATGTTTCAATTTTCTATGTATATTTCTTGACAAATTTCTTTACAGTAATAATTCATGTTGGAAAGTGATCTTCGTGTATCTATATCGACAGTCTTAAACGAATAACGAACAAACCGTTATTTACTTAGCCTTGCTCAAGGCAGTCGCATTATTCGCTCCGAAAAGACGCAGCTGTAAACCCACCCGCCGTATACCCTGTGCATGGTGCAGTCCGTGCGCAGAGTGCGAGATAATTAGCATATTTTCCAGGTTTCATTTGCAGTCGCGCGGCGCACTCGGACCCTTCGAGATTTTGCGTGACAGCGCGAGAACTCGGAGACGATGTGCAAAATTGGCTACAGGTCCCAGCAAGAGGGCAGTGTTGGGTCAAGCATGGAGTGGTAAGTTTCTTGAACATTTTCCTCGTAAAACAAATCCATTTTTACCGGATTTTCGAGACCAAACACATGTGAATCTTCGTCTGAAATGTGGTTGAAGTTTTACACTTTTTGTTGATAGGCTTTACACTTAGGGTGCCCCCGACTGTTTCGAGCACAATTGAGACAAACGGAGTCCATATTCCGATAGACGAAGGATAGTTCTTTCGTTTGGTACCACATACACTTCTGCAGGTTTTGCCGTTGATATTTTTTTTCAGTGCCAAAAATGTGCAAAAATCATTGTTTGTGCCGCTTCGTTTTAGCTTACGTGACGTCATCATGTAAGAAAAGGCTTTGGTTTGTGTACTGTTCGTACGGCGTTCTTTTTTATCATCATGATTGTTTGATGACGATCGTTGTGAAAAAAAATCATGAAGAATGTGCGATCACACCGAATGACCCACCCGTATACACACTGTCACATCGCACGAATACTGTTCACACAAGTCATCGCACTCGTACACCACTAACCGCATGCGGAGGCCGTCAGGCCGACCGCCTTGTCGGGTCTGTATCTTCCCGTTTTAATGTGTTGTATTGAAAAAATTCCAATAGTGGACGAAATAGAGGGGGCTCTAGGATATGCTAGTATGCAGCTCATGAATATGTATATCGTTCGTCAGACCTATCAGACAACACAGGATGTGAGGCAAATGAATTATTCATTTTGACGTCCAATCACGCACTTCCCTTATCACGACCTTTGGACCCTATCATGCGTCCGTGGTGGTGGTGTGTGAGGTAAACATGTCTCGTCTTTCGCGGGCATTATGGTAATGAGCTGACCGTGGGAACTCTTCGCTTATTATAGTAATGAGGTCAGTGGCTTCAACACAGATCCTACAAGGCTGTCGGCCTGACGGCCTCCGCATGCGGATAGTGTACGGGGGCATCGTGTCGTGCGATGTTACGCCCAGTGAATACGGGTGGGTTTTACGCACAGTGAATACGGGTGGGTTTTTATACAGCGGCGGTCTTTTTTCGGAGTGAATAATTCGACTGCCTTGAGCAAGGCTATTATTTACTTAGTGGTTTCTTTGAATTCAAGTAACAATAATGAACGACCATCAATAGAAACAGGATTTGGTTTTCTGACATTTGCCATTGACGCAAGGCATCAACCAATTGATCATGTGCAAGTGTAAGACGCTTGCTTACTCTTCAAAGTGATAAATAAGCAATATAACCCCTAACCACACTCCTGGCATTGAAGATAATAAGTGCATACATATTTATTTGTGTTAGACACCGCGAGAAATAGGTTCAAGTAAACAGGCAATAAATTAAGGTCGCGTTTGAAACAGTTACATTGGATTTGCTGAGAAATTGTAACATTAATCTACTTTAATAGATTAATTTTGGTAAACCTTAATATATTTTCAGAAAATTAATAAACTAATGAAAATAACAGACTCGGGAATTTATTCTTATAACAGTGTGAAGTGAAACATGTTTTAATCATACAACTATCAGCATACCGCTTTCGTTTCATTTCAGTCAGTTTGTGTTTTTACAATGACAAAAAACCAACATTGTTTACCCAAAAGAGCTCTCCGTACAGTATCATTTTAATACAATATCTGCTGTTTTTCTCTTTCTAGCATTTCGTCTTTTCCTATTTTTTGGGCTGGCCAAAATATCAAAAGGTGTAACTTTGAACTCTTACAAACCTAAGTGGTTTTGTAAAAGGAAGGTTTGGCGACCCATATTCTTACAAAGGCAAGAAATCAAATCAGATTGCGTGTACCCTCAGGAAATTTCGTAAAGATTGAAATCGGACCCACAAAAATAAGCGACGGGTATCGTTGGGTAAGTGTGGGGTTGACGTCATTAAAAACCATGGACCCTGCTCCACAGACACCTGTAAACCTGACCACACGAGACCCGAAATGTAGAAGTCAATCAACATGTTGTTAAAATGGAACAATGAGGAGTGGACCGTGCCCATAGTCTGTATTCAGATTGCGTCTGTGTGGCCAGGGGTTGGGGGATCGAGGGGCTGCTATCGTATTGTATGTCTATGCAACTTATTCAATGCTTTACATTACTGAATATCTATAGGGCTTTAGATTGGCCTGGAGACCACGTGTTAAAACGTTTTATGAAATTAAAATTGCGTACGTTGCCCAGTGCATAGGCATTAGTCAATGTTTTTTTCACGCGCATGTTCATAGGGAAACAACTTGGCATTTACTCTTGTAGCGTTACGCAGTGCTTTAAATTGAGGACCCTTCAATTCTTTGTTATTTTTTCTGTACAACATTTGGAAAACAACATTAGTTGTGTAAGATTACTGATCTAATCTCAAGAACACTTTGAATTATAATTGTAACACATTTGTATAATGATATCGAGGTAAAACTAGATAAATTCATTTTTGAATGCTACTTATTAGCACGCTTTGAAATATTGGCAAATTTTCTCGACCTTTCAACTTTCTTGTCCTGTCGAATCTGTGTAATCTGTCACTAGAATTTCCCTAGAAACCATTCCTTCAAAAGGCCTGGATTACTATAGGCTTGAACAAAAGAGGGCGTTTTTGTTTGGTGATGTGGCCACAACACGAATGCGCCTGTTTTTTTTTTTTGGAGGTATAAATAAGAGCTTGAGAAGCCATGTCAAAGTGATGTTTTTATAGACGCTTCAACTCTCCTTATATGCATTGCATGTGGCTTATGTGGTACATAAAGAGAGAAACAGTTGTATGCACTCACTGATGTACATTTTAACAAGCTGTATGCCTGGATGAAGAGTCAACTGATCATCAATTCAGTTTGAATTGTTCTTGTGCTAATGACTCAACCATGCGGCTTATGTATTGCAATTGCAATATAATTGTATTTTTAAGTAAAATGTTAAATTGAGCTTGATGACATACTCCATTCTTCCTTGAGACGATTTGACAAATAAAACTGGTATTTACAATCCACTCGTATTTTTAAGCATTGTTTCCATATTATTACTGTAAATGTGTCCTTCAATGAGACGTGGCCTCATGTCTTTATCTTTTATTTCTTTTATTATTATTTTTTTCATTTTATGACCGTTTTACTCGGCCAGCCTGCAGTCATGCACCGTTCTACTGCCCATATATTCAAACACAAAAATTGCTCTTCGATGCACTTAAAGTAATTTGTTTGTATACAATTGCCGAGTAAGGCAACGTTCCCTAGAGGGAAATCGAATCACAAAAAGATCTGCACCTCCAAGATGGGGGTGATGAAATTTCATTTTGAGATCGATGGAAATATAGATGGGAAGTTAATACTGCTTTTATTATCTAAAGCAACATTTCGAATTTTTACATTTGCAAGAGGAAATTCAGTTGGTTTACTGGACACTTATAAACATAATAACATCACCATCTTAGTTGGAATTCTGCGCTAAAACATATCTTTTCTTCTCTCTTCCTTTTTTCTGGGAAGTATATTATGAAGCGGATTATGGTCAAATTATAAAGAAGTGAAAACAGAAGAGTTCGTTGATTGTAAGTTTTTCATAAAACGTATTTGATTAGTATTGATTGATCGATTGATTAATGTATTTAGACACGGTAGCATTATCAATCAACTGTCATCCCTAAGGGCTCTGTGTGCACACAGTAACATGAACAACAGCCACCACTGCACTGTAAAATACAAAGCAATTGGAAAAGATATGAATCAAAACAAGAAAACCGAATGTAGAAAACAAAATTATCAAGTTATAAACGAAAAGTTCCACAAAATTGTTAAAAACATGACAGAAGCAGGGTGCATGGAAATATAACATGAACCAAATAAGTTATATATACAACATATTACAAAGTAAAGCAAGAGATGGACACGTAAGAATTGTTTTCAAAATTGTGTGAAGTAAATATTCATCGCGCAATATTTGCATAATGTATTTGTGACTAATGGCGCGGAAGGTTATTGTTTCCTTGCCCGAATTGAAAGATTGTACATTATTCAGTCTTTAGTAAATGGAGCGTCTGTAAGGTCAATTATAATATAGCAAGGTAACAACAATTGCCCAGTTATTACCAATACAACTTCTAAATAGTCATGACAAATACAGAAGCGATGTGTGAACATGTCCTCACACTCGGGTTGAATTATTACCATTTGAAAGTTAGCTTTGATACAATTATAACATTAATAATTTTGGAACTTATATTGCGCTCTCTCCAGGACCAGCCTGTTCGAGAGCGCATAACAAAAACACAATTCCAGTAAGAAAATTAAAATTATGAAAATTAATCCACGAGATATCAAGATACATTGTATGAGGCTACTATACCTTATTTGACAACAAAATGCGGGATTTGTAGAGCTTACAAAACAGTCACATGCAGTGTCCTTGGTTTTGTAATCAACCCTTTACATGACATGAGTAATAACCTGTGAAAATTTGAGCTTAATCCATATTGTGTGAGTCGGAACGCTTGTCACTGAAATGTGTTAAACTGCTATTTAACATAGACTAAAACTTTTGTTTCCACATATTTTCTGAAAGCTCGACTCAACAATAAATATACCAAAATAAAATGAACACAAAGAAGATTTCTGTTCCGCAAAGTACTGTTAAGGCTACCCTTAATACAAATTTTCATAATTCGACTGCCATGTCATTAAACTCTACTGATACACATATAGAAATACATACAGGTCTTTAACCTATGCATATAGCCAATTATTATCACCGTCAATAACAGGTGACAATTTTTTAAATTTTTATGAATTACGTACACACTCTAATGAACTTAATATTAACATCAATCGCAGTCTCATTAGGCGACCATTCGACCTTTCCTTGTCTCTTTATATCTCCTTCTTCCCAAACTGCAACTTAATGAGACAAGACTTCCCAGAATGAAGACCCATCCTGTCTAATCTCAACAACAAGAATAATTACCAATCTTGCTCTTAATATTCCGAAACCACTCATGCCGGATTTTCTTCATTTAGTGGGTATCAAATGTCTACGTATATTGGGGGCTTAATGCTGTTGGTAATTTGTGCTGTCTACTAGAGTGATATTGGTAGGACGGCAGGCCTAATTTACACACACGTCGATCTTGTTATCTCGTTACTCTCATTACATGATGGGTTTTGTATAAAATAGAAGAAGGTTTTTTTCTCTCGCTGATTTTGAGAGTTTTTGTCTTCTTGTTGTGGTCCAGACATTGGGCTGGCCCCTCATGGTCTGCTTCGTTAGAGTGTTTTTCCCCTGTCTTCGTAAGTACATAGGTTCGTCATCATACCACCGAGACAACTAGGGTGCTAGTACAATTCTGTCAGTTTCAACACAAATTATCTCGCATGAATTAAAGATAATGGTTTTGTTTTTACCATTTTCCAAACAACATCCGTCATGACCACTATAAAAAAATACACATATCATAATCCGATAAAAAAAAATCGAAAGATCAAATGGGACATGTTTATCCTTAAGCAAGCAACATAATAATGATCAAAATTAGTGTTTCAAAATATTTTGTATCAACATTTTTGTAGAGGTATTTTGGTGTCAAAACTATCTACAAGTCAGACTTTCTTTAAATTAAAGTAGATCACCTTACTGGATTAAGACGGTAAATGACAAAAAGTGAAAAAACAGAGAAAGAAATAACAATAACATTTTAAAGTTAAGTATATATATATATATATATATATATGTATTTTAACTTCCTTTGTGTGTTTATTATCGTCAAATGATGACATTGATAACAAATAATAACATACAAAGATGTCAATGTAGGACGCAACGGTGGCATATATGCCGTCTGAACAATATCACAAATGCAGAAATGATATTGATACAAAACTGTTTAAGTTGTTTATAAGATAATGATATTAACCAATGTCATAGCACAAAAAATGGTGCACCAATAGGCTTAAAGGTGGCCTTTTTCAAAATATTTCCAACTCAAGAGGGGTGAACATCCCCCTCCCCCACCCCGCGTTGCTGCGCGGCGTGCGGCACTAATGCGGAGATGTACATTCCTTTTATATATTTGGCCCATCTACCCCCGCTCCCAAAGAGCATTATAATAATAATAATAACAATAATTCCTGGTCACAGACCTGCTCTTATGAATCTTGCTATTCTGAAAAGTTAAATTGTATATTACACAGAGAACTTATTTCCTAAATATTTCCTGTATGGCATAAATTGTGAACAGGTTTTACATTGAATCGTCCAAACGTTACTTGATACGAAAAGCTTTTTCCCTTTCGACTTTCAAAAAGTCAAATGCAAATATCGGATCCTTTCACGGAATAGTCTTCATTCATCAAACCACTGGGTTGAGTTTCAACTGATTCCACGGTTAAATTTAATTTAGTATGGTTGACACAATTATTCCATATGGGCAAGTTTCCAAATTGCGATATTGCTCTTAAATTGGATGCACTTGTTTTGATTGAGTCAGACCAAAGAAGCAACCCCACACAACAATACTACAGGTGATGGTAAAATGAGTTCCGTTTTGGGATAACGTTTTGGGCGATGGCATGAATCCATTTTCACTTCAAGTGAAGATGTATTTACTATAAATTACCTGTAGAAGTTGCAGCTTCATTAGGTTTTGAGAGAGAGAAAAAAAGTGAAAATCAGTGAGCGTTTTTCAGGAGATTGGCGTAAATGCCAGTACTGGTAATACGTTGTATCATGTTAAAACAATGTTCGTCTCCCGAGGCGAAAATTATTTTCGTGACATTAATTTACTTATTTCTTAAAACCCACAGCACCTCAGCTGGTATTATTTTAATGGAAGCCTTCTAATGTACATCTACCGTGTAAAGTTTAATGTAAATCTATGGACATTGTGGTTTGTGTCGTCCAAAAAGTGCTCAAACCCTTTATACTGAATTCCTCCAACTCTGTACGATTCTTAACTCGAAAATACACCTCATGACGTCTTTATGGATGAATGTGTACACCTTGATGTTTTCAACACTCCGGTTTGACAATGTTATCACATTAATAATAGAGTGAATTTCTATCTTACGGCCAAGTCAGCGGCAAATTGTAGTCATAATATTCGACTCGTTTTTCAGCACGTTTAGCAGGTTCAAATTCAGCGCACTAATTTTACAGGCGATTTGACCGTCATATAATCACCTTGTATAATCTGGCCTTGAGGGGAGGCGTCAATAAATTTATTATTGTTGTCAGTTTGGATGCCTAGGTTATGAACAAAATCTGGAAGGCAAACTGATGAAGATGAAACTCCGAAAATATCCTTCGGGAGCCCGCGGTTGTTATTCTAAGTTGCAATATAGAGGAGTTCTTCTAAGGATACCAACCACTTTGACTGGCAACATTTCTCAATAGTGCTGAATAAAAGATGTGTACCAGTTACGGGAATGATTGTTATTACTTTAAACAACAATAATTACAATTGGAAAGTGACAGAAAATTGATGCACTGGTACTGTTCATAAATCTAACTTGATTCATTACGCCATGGATATTATAGGCAGTGGTTGATTTTTTGAACGGGGCACACATTATAATAATAATTTCTATATATGTTTATGTTTCCCGGTTATGGCTACACATACAATGCATTTACCACATTGACGGTTCAGTAATCCACCCTTTCATGCTAACCATCCCTTGTCCTCACCACTTTGTTTACGTTGGTTCATAGCCACCAATTGTTTCTTAAATAAAACCTTGGGTTGGCTATAATTTTCCGCTTTTCCTCGATTTCCTCCCTTAATCCTTTGCTCCCTCTTTATTTTTTTAATAAACATATATATATTTTTTTGTTCATGTTTAGGCCTCTGAAGAGTGCCAGGTTTTTATCGAAAGGTTTTGGATCGAAAGCTAAGACCATCTACCCTACTCAATTTACATTTAATATATCAATTTCCTCTTCAAAACTATATGGAAACAGAAAGGGAAACACCAATGAATATGCAGCTATAACTCAATTTTACAGCACTTCTGAAAACAGATGCGTCGCAGTGGCCATAAAATATTGATAAAATACAGTACATTGTGAGTTCTACAGATAACATGTACCTTGGGCATTCGACAGGAGATAATTTAACGGCCTTGAGTTTGTTCAGTTATCAAAGCTTCGTCGAATAAGTTTAATTTCAAATGGTCAATAATTAGGGACACTTGGTGATTTTATGCAAACAAGAATAATGTGGGGATGCACAGCCACCAATAAACTCAACAAGCGAACCAATGTTACGTGATGCTATATTGGCCATACATGGCTCTTTCATGAAATCAATTTCATTTGTAAGGACCTATCATAACTCATAAAAAAAGGATCTTACAAATTGCGAAGGAATTTAGATTTTCGTCATGAACTGATTCAGGGTATTCATCAAAACCATGCTACAAACATGGACATCTCCAAATACTTTACACTGCCGTTGTTACTTGTGTCAAATTAGTTTTAAGTCTTTTTCCTTTTGTTCAGGAAAAAAACCTGAATGATATGAATAAAATTTAAACAAAAAAAAGCAACACTCTACAAGAGAAAACATTTATTATAAGGTCGAATTGGCTTCGATTCTTGCATTTTGTTATTATTTCTTTAATCAGAAGCAGGAAGCATTGATGTGAATGGGTTGCCTGGTGTAGTTTGCTCAAACTGACAATCATATTCCTTTAAATCAATTCTCATGTCTTCCTAACTCGGCAGACACCCTACAGAAAGAGTGCGTTTGAATTAGCTTCAAAATTGTTCGAATTCACTTATAATACCGAGCCTTACACTGTAAGCAGAATCTAAAGCATACAGAAACGTGGGTCCTGAACTACCATGGGAATAAACTTACTCTTGCAACATTAACATTGTGTGTGTGGATTTTCTAATCACAACCTTCTGGGGGTTCTATCCAGGCTTTTTAGTTTTTTTGGCAAGGAAATGAAAAGAGATTGCCCCGATTTTGAGATAAAAACCTGTTTGGTCAGCTCAAGGTGTACGAGACGTAAACAATGTATAATATATTTCCCTAAAGATACCAAAATGTTGAGTGTATAGAATAGTAATCTATTTTGCGTTTCCCCACTGCAGGGGCAATGGTGTACCTAAACACATACAGTGTAACCGGATGGAGTTGTTTTCGATAGTTTCTAGCTTTTAGAGTAATTATCCAAGCCTCAGAACCTACCTGATGCGTTTGATTCCGTGAAGCTCATATTGTGATGCGAGATTTGACGACAGTGGGTGGTGGAGATAAATTGATGCGAAAAAAAGTCTCGACTTCTAATCATCAAAACAGTTAGAGGAAAACAATCCAGAAGCAGATAACTATAACCATAAAATGATCCAGCAGAACATGTTCATTGGTTTTGTCCATTGTTCCGTTAGTTGTTCCGTTTCAATGTTTAGATATTTAACATTGAAGTTGAAACTTCTTTGAATAGCTTTAAAAAAACAAGTGCTGTTGGTCATAAACTAAGATGTTTTTGACTATTTTACATTGAAGACACTGAAGACGAGCAGAGTATACTGTTCGAAACGTCGAGACCACACCGGCTCTTTTCAGAGCCAACACTCCCACAAAAAAAACGTACACGTGGATGTACCCGCAAGTACACACTTTATTTACAGTTTATTCCTGTTATATTCATCCAAACCATGCAAAGCTTCAAACAATACAGACCAATCTGAGTTATATATTGTGTCGAGTTCTTCGGGTGATGCCATTTTTCGGCAGCTACTGAGTATGTCTTCTAATCACCGCCCAAAGCTATCCATCAGTTACTCATTGACTGTTTGTTTTGTGTGCGCTGTCTCTATGTACAGATGAATGACAGAATAAACTTCACAATGTCCGGTGCAGTTGAATGCAAACAATATCAAGCAGACTGTTCTGAGTCAATATCCCGTTTTGATTTATTTTTTTTTTTAGTTAAGAGGACTGTGTTTAAGCGTTTTAGCTGATCACCTAATAGCCACAGTCGTGTTTAAAATCAAGTAATTCAAGGACCAACGCATTCATCCAAGTAAAGTACAACATGCTAAACATGCCATAGTTCAGAGATATATACGGCTACCACAGTGTAACACTGAGCCTCAACCTGCCCCCCCCCCCTCCCCCACAACCGCTTAATACACAGATAAATTTATTCATTCCAGTTAGGATTAGAAGTGATTTAATTTCATGGACTGTAATTGATTGTATCAAGTCGACAGTCAAACAAATTTGCTGTTCATATTGATAGGCAGAGTGATTTCAAAATAATGTTATATATAGCCCTATGCGTTGGCCTCGCATGCACATTCGTATTTATCATCTTGTATTAGGCAATGGCCTTCATCTTCAATTTCATGATAAATCTTCTTTGTTATTTTATTCATTTATTCAGTGCAGCCCCAATTATTTGCACAGCTATCAGAGAAGACTTCTTCTTTCTATACTTTGTTAATTGAAGTTTTTTATTGCGAATCTGGGTAAACATCTTCGACCCCAATCGCTCGCAGACAACAATGGATAACATAACAAAAGGTGACTCCCATTACTGCAGTAGTATAGGGGGTGTCCAGTGTTCACTTCGGATTCGGTAATTAAAGACTTTTCGGATCTGAGTTTGTCAAAGATCAGCATATTCTTGAACATTTATCATTCAGCATTTTGTTTTTCTCGATGCACGTGAAAATGGAATGATAGATTCCTTGTTTCGCATTGACTATTAAATTCACACACTGCCGCGTACGACCCTAATTTTCGAATGGAAGTTCTCAATTTGGTCTCATGGTTTTTTTGTTTTTTTTCTTGGATCTTCATGTTTTAAAGATGCTCTTGTTTCCATTTTGTGTAAAGTGGTTTGTCTCTGTGGACACCCCAATGCCGTCTTTAATCAGTAGGGGCCTCAATTTCATTGAGTAGATCCAATCAAGACATGATACAGGGCAAGGCATACAATGAGATGTCTTGAGACTGATGCACACCTCTGAGTTGTCTCCAGTTCCCTCGTGTCTATTTCAAAGAAAGCTTTTCAACTAGAGAAAAGAATGAATTCGTTTTGTTGAGAACGTGTGGATTTCTGTGATTTTGAGATGAGTGTGACTATTTTTATCGTTAAGGGGTCTTTATTTCAATGAAATCGGCTGCGTATGTACAACAACCATCGTTTCGAGGTGTATCAATTCGACATGTTGCAAGTTTCTTTTCTTTCTTTGCAACTATGTAATGATACCGTATTTGTCATCAGTTCTGTTTCAAAAATAAACATTTGTGCTCCCAACATTGAGGGCTCTCAAGTTTAAGGAAACAAAATCAATAATCTCAACTTAATTCTATTTTTCTCGTACACTTAAAACACTATTTTGTTTAAATATAACTTTGTAATCTCGATATGATTTTTCGCACCCTCGAAATAGTATTGCAAGGTACGAAATAAATAATTGCTTCGAGGTAAAGAAATATGAGTTAAAATGAACAAAATAACAAGTAACAAAACCTTGTCCCTTTACTCGGGCTGTGAATAAGAAAAGTGTTGAGCCTATCAACTTTCCTTACAGACGAAGGCACTATGTTCCTGTTCTTTGTCTGTCCATAAAGTAGAAAATAATTCTAGGTCATTTCTACAATGAAGTGTCATTGTGTACTGTCAAAGACCAGTCTTGGTGTATCTCACCATATGCACAAAATAACAAACCTGTAAAAAATTGAGCTCGATCGGTCATCGAAGTTGCGAGATAATAACGAAAGAAAAAACACCCTTGTCCAACGAAGTTGTGTGTTTTCTGATGCTTGATTTCGAGACCTCAACTTCTAAATCTGATGTCTCGAAATCAAATTCGTGGAAAATTACTTCTTTCTCGAAAACTTCTCATAATGTGTTATACCCTCAATCGCCCCCGTTACTCGTTACAAAGTAAGGTTTTATGCTAAAAATTATTTTGAGTAATTACCAATAGTGTTCACTGCCTTTATGTTATTTCCTCTTTCATGGAAGAATACCGGCCATACCTCCAGAAAGCCTAATACTCGAATGTACGAGATCGGAGGTTCGAATCCCGCACTTGGTACACGGGCATGTTTCTACACTTGCACGTACTGAAGTAACTTTAGCACTTACTCATAGCATAGAATCAATCATCTGAATGCCTCTGTGCGATTTATAAAAAAAAATTTAAAAGAAAAACCAAGATTCATTGTTTTCATGATTTCTAAACCTGTCTTTGTTTTATGTTTTCAGAAGTCAAGGGGCATTGACACCTATTGATGAGGCCATGTGTCGTTGAGATGAGCTGGTGAAACGCATGTTATCATGTTAGGATTGCGGCCTGCCTCAAGGCTTACAAGGTAAGAGCCCAAGAGGGTTTTTGCGCATCATTTATTCTAGTATACCTGTAAATTTTGTCTTATGTTTTATTTAAATTATGTTTTATTTGAATTATAACATCTACGGAAACCAGTCATGACGGACGGTATGGGTGAGCAGTGTGTGACTTTACACCACACCCATGAGCATGTCTTGTTTGTGGAGGTCAACTCGATCGTGTTAAACTGTACTGTTTTATACCAACGATAAATTTAATGTTAAATCATGTTTTATTCAATATCAAGACACCTGTAGCGCTAGAAACTTATCCTGATAATCTAACATTCATCACTTCACCAAACCCTTGTTGTGAAATGTTACATTCATCAAGTTACTAGGCGTAGACTCAGAAGCAGGCGCCATCGGAAGTCGCAAAGCCCTTCTAGCTACTTAATACTTGTTATGTGGTGTTTTCTTATAACGCTCTGATATCCGCAAACCGGCTCTCTCTTGAAATGTCAAGCAACTAATAGATGCAGTTTGTTACAGTATCACGAAAACAAAAATGAAATGGGTGGATTTGAAACATGAGAAGAATATGAATCTATTGGTAAAGAAATTATGACGTCATGACCTTTACCATTCTAAGTAGCAATTATCCTACAAAGGTACCCTTTAGCCCAAAGATTGCTAAATAATAGCATATCCCAGAAAGGTCACAATACGTCATATTTTAAAAAGCAATGACACCAAATGTCTGGGAATTGAATCTCTGTACGTAACTTTGAGGACTCTCTACCCAGCGAGTGGGCTTTAATGATCCGCAATTGATGCTAAAAAGTGAATCCACAATGGAACACAAGATTAAGGATAACATGTGGGTGGGCGATTGAACGTTTATTCAAATGGAATTATTACAGAGCAGGAAAATCCCACTGTCATTATTGAATTTAATAATAAAACGAAGTATATGGTTTTTACAAATATACACCAGGCAGGTCGGCTTTGTAGAGGTGCTAGTCACCTGTTCCTCCTTGCCACTCACTGGCTTGGTATATTTTATCTAGCTTGCTTCTTTGTATATTTTTATGTTAGTGTGAAGTCAGGCAAAACTAAACTAAACACCGGTGTGTTTTGGCACTGTGCTTTACCGAGCTCTGTGGAAAAAAAAACACACAGGCATTACATACTACTAACTCGGTGGGATTCGAACCCACGACTTGTGCAATTCTAGAGCAATGTCTTACCAAACTAGACCACCGATACTGCCAGTAGCTAGAGGCAGTTCGGATTATAACTACAGTTTGGAGTGTTCCAATCGAGACTATTTAATTTTATTCGCGAGTGTAATTCGTATAAATCAAGTCGCATAGTCGTACTTCAATCTATAAAATAAAAAAAATCAGAGGTTGTATGTCTTGTATTCCTAAAAATCGAATGTTAATGTCTGCATCACTCTCACATGAAGCATGTTATGTAAAGTATGTTCAATGTTATCACAAAAGCAATGTTATCTTAACGTTCAGATAAGAAGGCTTTATAACAAATGAACTTTGACATGACCTACTTGGAAGGTCAAACAGACAAGAGCAATACAAATACCATTCTCTGGTTAAGCAAACACACGATGTGACGCTAAAGATGCTTTCTAAGGGGTTGCCATGTATATGACAAATGTGGAAGGATATGACTCAATGTGGAAGGATATCTTGCGTCTGTTAAACGAAAGATCCACGATTTATAAAATCAATATTTTAGCCATCAGATTTGGTAAAAGGGTGTCCAATTTTTACTTTAAAAAAAATATATAAAAATAGTCCCTTAAAGAAAAATACTATAGCATGTCAAATGACAGATAACACAGGCCAGAGTGCCCACATGTTAAAAAGGGTGTCCAAAAGACACCCTTATGTCTAATGGCTATGTACCCTATATTATAGACTCAAATCATCTCGAACCAAATTATTTGATTTTTATATCATGTCACATACGCCTTGAACTTGTTAGTCACAGAGTCACTATCTAAAAAGCTGGTTGGCATCCCATTATTCGAGCGCGGCACTTTTAATTCTGAGGTCGCGTGTTCAAATCCCGTTCTAGTAGTAGTCGTTTTACAAAATTACTTGAAACTTACCAAGGCAGTTTCCCGAGTGGTGTATTACTTGTAACAACAAATGTTGGATAATGCTGATTTTTTTCTTCTTCTAAGGAATGATGCAAACAAAAAAAACACGAATGAGTTCTTCACCTCGGGCCGTTTGAGGAAATAATCCGGCCCGTGGGGGTGGGGTAACATAAGGGTGTTATTATCACGCGAATGTGTCAGTTTTGGGCAAAGGTTATCTTTTTATTCAGCTATTTCTTTAGTTTCTTTGAAATCGTCCGACAAGTTCTTGAAAAAGCAGACAATCTTTTCTAAAAATAGCTTTACATATTATTTCCAAGTATTGAAACAATTTGTGAGATTTAGCTACACCCACCCGCCTGTTGTGTGAATCTGTCAAAGCGGAACCTAGACGGGTCATACATCAATAAAGTTGAGGTGGGATTTCAAAAGTCAAACATTGTTTCAAACGGGAAAAGGTTACGTGTTCCGTTTCTTTGTATTAAATCATCACAACAACCTGAATTCAGATAAGGACATTTTAAAGATGTTAGAAACCTAAACCGGCATTTAGAGACTATTCCTCAACATAACAACTTCCAACCACCTTTTAATTTAACCCAAAAGGAAAGGAAGTTAAGCATAAGAATGTTTTGCAAGTCGCTTGTTTTTGATGATGGGCACAATCACTTGTACTTACGTACCATGTAAT
Source organism: Asterias amurensis (assembly GCF_032118995.1). Classification (NCBI taxonomy): domain Eukaryota; kingdom Metazoa; phylum Echinodermata; class Asteroidea; order Forcipulatida; family Asteriidae; genus Asterias; species Asterias amurensis. The sequence continues at coordinate 5,090,193 of NC_092655.1, read as the reverse complement.
TCAATAAATCTTTCAAATTTGATATGGGCAGTTTAAGAAATTCATAGCATTATGAAACCTGAGTGGACAGGATTGGACGTGCATGGGCAAAGAAAAGACCGCTTTGTTCCCCTACCCTCAAAGGTATCGCTTACGCCTTGCCTCAATTCAGACGTCGGTGACAATTCTGTACGGGACAAAAACTGCGTTGCTTAAGCTGGAAGTAACAAAATATTGATCGATTGTCTTGAAAGATGAACCTGTCCCAGTTCATTCTTGGGATACATTACTCTGTATTAAGATCAATCCACGTGTGATGAAGGTTACGGATACGCTGAGACGTCAATTGATGTCACTGGAGTCCACAAATGCGTGCACGCCGATTAGGTGCTAGACTTTTCAGCCAATGGCGCACTGTTGCTCAGCTCACGTGATGATATCGTCACCTGTCCCCTTTTCACTCATTTCGGTTCCTTGTTTTAAAGCATCAGACGTGACCTCTTGAGATTGATCAAAAAGAGCTTTATATGTTCAGTGTCGACTCATTATTTCAGCAGATAAAGACCGTCAGAGTGATTTTTCACACAGTATTTACGTTTATAGTCATCGTTAATAGTTCACGTCAAGACCACTGGGCTACATTAACACCCAGCTATAGATCCGCGTAACAGTCCTAAGCCCAGCGATCTGTTATACCGGTAACTATTAGGTGGAGATTGCCTGCCATACATTTATGCGCACGCGACACAGCGTGCAAGTCTCAGTTCGTTCTCAGTTAGCAACCAAGAAATAGTATAAGCGCTTCATACGGAAAACTGTAAGAGAAGAACACAGGAGAGTCACTGGAGTTAAGAAGCCCAAGTCACCTTATAAGGTAAGATTATCATCATCATTCTTAGTTCTAATTGTCCGTATTAACTCAGTTTTAGTATGTAACAAAGTGGAAACATGGGTGGAAACAAAAGGAACTTTTAAATGCTTCAGATGTTAAAATATTGTCTCTGTTATCATTGATATCTCCTATCATACAAATCTTATTTTTTTAATCTAAACTCTACACAGCTCATCATCATGTCATAGTGACAGTACAACTTGCATTTATAATTGCTCTCGCATGATTACAATTTCACAATAGAGGTGAAATTAGATTGTTGACCAACGGCGATGTATATTTTGGCATTCTATACGCGCGCTGCTTGTGCGGTAGCTAGAATGGATCAGATCCAGTGCATTGTGTGTTATTTGCAGAGAGAATTTTCAGGAATAAATTGGGGGGAAAGAAGTCACCCACTTTATATCAAATCTTGTAATCATTGTAGTATTTAGTGAAATCATGCCTCTGCTTAGGGCAGTTGTGTTTGGTTCAGCTTATGCTGTTAAGCAAACGCTGTAGAGGATTACAAGAAATTCGTTGTTCAACTCACAGGAATTGGTCCGTTTCCAGGGCAACTGCCTAAAACATTGAATCAAGTTAACCAACAATATATTTAGCCTAAAATAATTTTTACGACTGTAATGTTTTTGGAAACGATTTTTTTTCTGGATGCGTACTCGAAGCGTGTTGTGTTTAAGAAGCTTGATATATATTGTGTTGTTGATTATTTGTTGACCCAAACAAGCAGTTACAAAGAAAATGCACATAATAGTTCCAAATGAGGAACGTAAAAATATATAAATCAATGTCAGAAAGGACCATTATAAATACACTGTTTAGAATATCCCCCCCCCCCCCCCTCTTAAACTCAATGCTCGTATATTTTCGCTGGAGTAAATATTTTAAAAATCGAAGACAAATGTTAACAATAAATCTGATAAATGCAAATTTTTCAAGGCGATCGGCATCATTCTTGTAAAGACTTGGACACTTTTTTGTAAGTTAATAATGCTTTACTCGTGAAAGAAGTATTTCGCCGGGGCGTTAAAGAAACTGCACCCTTTAAATTTGACATTTTTTTGACAGTTATTTTGCATCAGGTGCTCAGGTTACTTGTTAAAATGACTGGCTTACTTTTCATTAACCGGTAACATTATACACTACTATAAAAATAACATGTATGGCTGCACATTTATCTTATTCTATCCCGTCAAGGTTATTGAATAACTGCGGTAATTTTTTTATTTCCTATTTCCTATTTTTGTTTTTCGGTCACCGGTGACCGATTTCACACACAGGATCGGCAACCATTCTTCCAACGAGCAAAATGAAGAAATAGTTTGCTCAAAAGAAACTAACAAACATATTCTTTATAAGAACTGCCCATGAAAAACAGGCTCCTTTTGGCTTGACTAATAAATATGGCTTTCGAGAAAGGTTCTTTGATGAGTAAAAACGTCAGGCCCTCAGGTTTTAAAAAACAAATGTTAATGTTTAGTTTTGTTGGACGCAGGGGGCAAGATCAGTAAGAAAGTCTATTGGTACCATCACAACGAATACTATGTAAAAAAAGGTTACATCATTTATTAGAATAATAATTCCCAAGTAAAAACATGCATGTATTTTCTTAATCTCAACCAGCCTTGAAAATGCTAAGAAAGTGAAATTGAAAGTGCTTTTTTTATATTAAATTCTACGGTTGTACGGGAATGTATTATCAAGCCGCACCACTTTTATAAACTCAGTTTGTCCCGTTCCTCCAGTTCTGAAGCGGGAAAAAGACTGTACATAGGGACAGTTTGTATAAAGATTTGTGAAGAATTCTTTTGAGCGAGTACTTTGCCCCGATTTCCTTTATAAGATTGCGGTTCTTGCACTGGCCCATGTAACAATCAAGGAATTTCAATTCACGGAGAAGCCAAGGCAAATAGCAGCTCCGTTTTTGCCTGAAAAAATGGAAGTATATAAAATATAGAGTACTGAATATGTCTAATCATTCAAGAGATTAGGAGATGCTCTAAATGTTGTTTACATTTTGTTGAAGAAACCCACGTTCATAGTTGAAAAAGAAGGAAAGCACACAAGCTAAATACCTTTAACTGAATTCGTCAAAAATGGAGACGAAAAGAAAGAGAACTATCCGAGAGAAAATGGAGATTGCCCGTCCCTAAACACAGAGGAGAAATTCCTGCCTAAAGCAAGAATGAGAGTATGGACTGGTTGTGAAAATACACACTTTTTTAATAAAATATTGTAAATTGGTATTTATGATTTTACCTGCGTACAATTTTCAAGCCCTCTGCACACGCTCATAAATCCGTCATCCAGACGGTTGTTCGATTGTATATATATATATATATATAAGTTAATGCCTGAAATCGTCTGTCTTCAAAATACCACAAGCATATATTTATACAATATTATAAATCTACTGTGTGTTAACTGCTGAATAAATACAGCATAAGTAGAAGACAAATACAGTAAAATTTAATTTCAAAGAAGTCTGAAATGAAGCTTTAAGAAGTCAATGTAGCGTTTTAAAGCATTTTAGTACTCTCTATAAATTAGTTTGTGGCTGAGTAACTTCACTTACATTGAGTAAAGGTAGTTTCTAAACTAAGTAATCTTTATTTGTTTGCTTAACTGTTTTATGTCTATCGACGTCAACCAAAAACAATGTCAGCCAATAAATTTGGAGTATTTCATCTTTCGGTAATTTTCAAGATATCAATGAAACATATTTTGTTCCAAATTATGAATCATGATGTCTCCGTTCTCAGAGTTTGCCTTTTTTTTTTACTATAAATGTTTCACGAATTTCATGGCGAAAGTATCAAGTCAATTTCATAAATTCCCCACCGGCATACCCATGAAATGGGAACTCTCTCTCTAAACAAATTAACATAATTTTTTTCTCGAGGCTAATTACGAACACCTAGCTGCGTAAACACTTTAATTGAAAAGCAGTTTTATTAATGACTTCGTGTCACCGGATATCCGACCCTGAGCTTCCGGTTTGAGGTCAGTGATGACTATTGTTGCTGAAATTCTCGAACAATACCACCTTGGATGTAATTAAGAGATGTCAATCATAGCGTTGAAAACTCCCACTCTGTATGAAATGACGTAGCCATTCACCTTCTATTGATAAGCCCTTGCTATGGTTACAAGTTACATAGTTTGGACTCCAATACTGCTGCGATAAAATAACCACTTTTGTATTTGTTCAAGACATAAAAATAAGCTCGCACCACCTTTCAAGAAATCAAATCAAGAACCAATGCACTTTTCGATTGCTCGTAAGCAGCTGTAGACGGGTTGAAATTGAAAACCCTCTTAATTCTGGTTATGTACATTGAGTGAAAACCATTCAATCCTGCCGTAACCACTTTGCCCAACCCACGGGAAAGCTGTGGAGAACAAACATGAGGCTATTTCATGTTTTGGAACGGAAATTTGTGCCCCAGGTCGTTCTATTGATACTGGCAACACACAGTGTTTGGCATTTTCTACTCGTGTCTTAAAGAACAAGAGGCGGAGGAAATGGTACTGCAAAGAGTCTGACAAGCCTCGGCGAGTGTAGCGTAGACTGATCTTGATTATATAGACTATAGAAAAAAGCCCCGAAGAACTTACATAAGTATTTATTCTAAAGATTGGTGAATGTAAAAAAAATTGTGTCAAGATTTATTTCAAATATCAATACCTCAAAGGAGATATACGGTTGGCGTTGAGCAAAACAGTTGAGGAAGTTGTGAATATATACAGAACCACTTCATTGTGCATTCACAGGGTTTTCATTGTCCTGTCGTCGATTTCACCAAACTCTTAGGTTTAGTCTTAGGACTTGGGACGAGTTAAGTTCCGTATCCATTGACGATATGACGCATTGAACCCATCCTAGGTTAGAACATAGAGCAAGGAATAGAACTAGTTAACTCGTCCCAACTAGCGTTTCGTGAAATCGCCTGCCTCCTCGATTCTCAAGGTTTAATTTTGAAATGTTCCCATCGCGTACTTTGACTTTGAATTATGACTTGAGTATCGGCTTGAAAGCGTGTAGGTGTAAAGCCATTTAAAACGCCTTTTTTCGATCTCTCCACTTGAGTGGAAAGTAGAAATATAAATCCATAGTAACACTTCAACCTGTGTCGCTCATTAAACTGCTGTACTCCAGTTTGATTTGATAGGTTTTGGGTCGACACAGCTCCCATCAAAAAAACTACCAGCACTCACAAGGGAAATCGATCCAGCAATCGTAAACAACCAATCCTGTCGGCTTTGAAGATCTTAGGCCGTCCTTATGGGGATACACTGCAGACATTGTTCACTTGAAATAAGGAGGTCAAACGAGCAGAGTGGAATTAAGATGGAATGGGGAATGGTGGCTACATTAATGACTTTATCGTTGCACTTTATTTTGGAGAGCTTCGCAACAAGTTTATCCAATTGCTTCTTGTGGTGCTACTTATTAAGACTAGGAGCACGGACCCCCAAAAATGTGGGTGCTCCACTCTCACTACATCTGAAGTTTGATTGCTTTACCTGGTGGAATAGACCCAGTAGAACATCTCTAGTTGTGTACCTAGGTTCAAATCAACACAGACATGGTTTAGAGTGGATTTAGTGGTTCTTTGGGAAGTCGTGTTGTGTCTTTTTCCTGGGTGTACGTAGGTTCGAATCCCCACACAGACATCTAATGAGTGGAGTTGGTGTATGCTTTGACGTCTTGTCATGTTGTTCTTCTGGGTGTACCTAGGTTCGAATCCCCACACAGACATCTAAGAGTGGAGTTGGTGTATGCTTTGACGTCTTGTCATTTTGTTCTTCTGTGTGTACCTAGGTTCGAATCCCCACACAGACATCTAATGAGTGGAGTTGGTGTATGCTTTCACGTCTTGTAATATTGTTATTATGTGTGTACCTAGGTTCGAATCCCACTCAGACATGTGATGTGTGCATTAAGCGTTTGTTTTGACGTCAAGTCGTGTCTTTCTCATGGGTTTAGCACAACCAAGTGGGTTTGTCATTGTTTTATCGGGTGTGTAACCGGGTTTGAATCATGTACACAGGCATATGGCGTAGACTGGATTTGGTGTAAAGGATGGTGGTCCATATATTATAGCAGGCACATACCACTGCGTTTTTTTATGAATAACTCTTTTGAACACATTTTTCTTTTACTTTGGGGTGAATTTAGTTACAAATTGTTTGCAATGCGATGAGGTTAGTGGTATAAGTCGCAGTTTGTATGGGATTGGTTCGATTTCGTTAAAAGAGCTGTGGGTCAGGACTTGAGTTGTGCTCGATTTTAGTTCGGGTGTGAACAAGTTTAATTTGTGTTGATTTAGGGTCGGGTTTGGTTGGGCTGGGTTTGGTTTGGTTTGTGTTAGAGTATATAGGTCGGATCGGTTAGATTTTTGCTTTGGTTTTGTTCAGGTATAGGTTTTAGGAAGGTTTCGGGTTGGGTTGGGTTATCGATTGCAATGTGTTATATTTAGGTTGATAAGCCTGCACGCAATTGAGTGAAGTTCAGTTTTTACGGTAAAGTCGATGCGGTTTCGAGTGGTTTTGAAATATATGTTTTTGGACATCAGGTATAGGTTGGGGTCAACGGACCTCCGCGAACAAACAAAAGATAAACTCGCAATACTTTCATCTTTAGTCTTTGATCGAGATGTTAAACATTTTATTACGCTACTTTAACATGCCTTTCTGTTGTACCTGACGCATTGTTTGTGTACTCCACCACTTTGATGGATAACTTGCACACTTTAACCCAGCACCCCATTAATCCCCGTCTTCTCGATGAAATGGCAACGGGCTTATAACCTTCTCGCAATTGAACTCTGTCAATTGTTGGCCACCAACACAATTTGAACTGTTTTCCTTCCTTGAATGACAATGAACGATGGTTGAGCCAAGATGTGACGGGAGGAGGTGTTTAACTGCAGCCTTCACAACTTCCTAATTGGGTTGAGTGCAGTTTAAACCTCGTGCTGTATTATTCATATTTAAAGAAAGCAACAGCGATGTGTGATGAACAGGTGTTTGTTTTATATTTAATACCTTCACATCAATTGCATCCGGTAACACCTTGCCTGGACTCGACAAGAATTTGTGTTCAATTTTGTTCTTCTTACTTAGTTTACAATTTAGTTACATAGCCTATTAGCTTAAAGGCACTGGTCACTACTAGTGATAACTCAAAATAATTGTTAGCATAAACAATTACTTGGTAGCGAGCAAGCAATGGAGAGCTGTTGTGAGAAACGGCTCCCTCTGAATAACGTAATGTAAACAGATTAATTTTGTCAACTCTATATAAGTTACAACCAACAATTTAACTTGCAAAAACAACACGATGACTCTTGAGAATCTTGTTTCAGTTAGGATAATTATTCAAACATTCACACACTAAGTCCCCAAATCGTCGTGACCCCCCCCCCCCCCCACATTTCTTTATTTGTCCCATTGGTTCACTAGTTGTTGATGTACCCTACCACTGCCAGGCTTTCGTCTCTTTGTCGTCTACTCTATGGTCTTGTGTAGATTCATATAACTGTCTTTCCTTTGCGCTGTCTCGCCAATAAAGTGTAGGTCCGTATCCGAGTTTGCAATTTCAGCTACGGCTACGACTGTCGCTAAGTATGTTGCCAAGGACGTCCTATACTTCAACGCAAGATGACACGGAAGTCTAGCCGTAGCTGTAGCCGCTAATTCGGACACGGCCTTGGCTGCAGAGTCGATACTTAATCACACTATTGTGAAGATTTGGCCAGAGTCGATACTTAATTAATCACGCCGGTGTAACCAATTTACAAGAGTCGATACTTAATATTATTTATCACGGCATTGTGAAGCATGTGCCAGAGCCTGTACTTGATATTTTGTTATTGACGCAAAGTGACGAGCTTGCGGAGTCGATACTTAATTTCACCATTCAACGACTTTAATCTCGTTTCCAGGGTGCACAAGTGTCAGGATCAATTGATGTAACACATTAGTCTACAAATGATGTGCAAATAGGCTTAAAGCTGTCCGTTTTAATTCGGTTATTCGTTTAAAGTTCAGGCCTTATTATTAAGATACATACATAACCAACTCGATTAAGTTCAAGTCTGCGCATTTCAATGCGTAACTGAAATATCACAGCTCCGGTTCGTTATAACTTGTCACTATGTACCACCAGCCGTTTATTATTTCCAACTGTCCATGCTGTGTGTATGCACTACACCAATGACGTGCTCGTAGCCAGCCCGCAATAGCCAAAGTACAATAAAGTCAATCCATTTTCTAAATTGACTTTATAGTTGTATATTACTCACGTGTTCGAAAGGTTCGAAACAGTTAAAGGTGTATTGTGTTTATGATTTCTCAATAGAAATGCTGATGAATAACTGAATCTTAAATATAGCCAATCTTGAGCTGGACTGAAATTACAAGTACAATACTCCTACAAAATTGCTAATTAGATAAAATTTAAGAACCCACATTGCTGTATGTGTTAAAGTTAAAGACACTTCATTGCTTGATACCGTTACAAGTTTGTTACAGTGAACGCTATTTGTATGACAATTCACGCCGACTAGGCATTAAATCGTGTGATAAGATCGAGTTGTTGATCTCATGCCAGAAGTGACCGGTTTTATCGGGCCATTATCACCCCATCTTTCAGCATGTGACCTAGGAAACGGACACAAACCTAATTTACATCAGAAATGAGGTCAATGGACTTACGGGCACAATGTTCTGACCTAACCTATTTCTCTCGATTTTTTATAAAACTTGCAACAAAATATGCTAAATTCACCAAGTTGTATTGGATAGTGTACACACACATATCATTATAAATTAGTGTGTACTTTTGTTGCAAAACCTTTTGGGAAAAAAATGAAATTTTTCATAATTTGTTTTTGCAAACTTGACAATGTAGTCAATACTTAAGCCCCTTAAAATAGACTGAAAACACTAAATTCGAGATCATGGCGACCGGATATGGTCATATGACACAGCGCTACCACTTTCGGAAAAAGGGTGAAAATACTTTTAAAATGACACCCCTAAGACAAATCGATTACTATGAAAATAGATGACGCATATCACAACCCTTTTTCCACAATGTGATCCTATACAGATGTTGGGACAATTCAGAAAATTCTGGTGGGGGGGGGGGCGGCAAATTTCCGGTCCTGTTTGGGTTAACCCCCAACCTCCCTGAATAATAACTCTAAGATAATGATTGAGGGTGCTTCACCAATAACACGTGGGTAGGTTTGTTTGTCACTTAATCACCACCTCAATGCTATAAAAAAAAACCTCGATAGAATGACGACAACCTAAGGTGTGGATAACATCTTAAGTGTCCTTTTGCTTTAGATCTTATACATAAAGAGGAGTACTTCATAGATGACCACAGGGCTATGTGGGTCAGGGGTCCATACTTCTGAAATAAACTCATACATATTATTTACGTTCAGTCCCTTTTACATATAGCATAGCTACAAGCAATGTTAATAGATATTTAATCAAACCTTTATAGAAGCTAAAAGTAGTCAGTGTCGATGAGTGTATTCACGTATAGAGAGTCTGACTCCGAGGATTGTTTTAAAGTCATCTGATTGTATATAATCCTGTATAATACAACCATAGGGAATCTAATGGTGACACAGCTTGGGGGATTCTACGGGCTAAGACCTTGATATGTAGGGGAAACCGGAACCAACCCTTGGGTAGCGACTTGCATCTTATATACTTTAACGTCCCTGGTGAGTTCACTTCTACCAGATTGACGTCCTAGGTCTGTAGATGAAGTACAGGATAACTTAATCATATACCCTCATCTATACTTCAATACAAGGGGTTCCGTTCGCATTTTGTGAATACAGTGAATGGCATTTGTACGGGCAGTTGATTGAGTCACAGTACTGTGGTTGTGAGAGTCGATGGATAACCAAATTGAGCATTTCATTCCACTTTTTCTTTTTCTTATTTTCCTATCCCCCTCACTTTCTGCCCGTTGAATTATTCAATTCAATTCATTTTATACTTGCCATTCTCCTAAAGATACAACAGATGTACAAAATATTAAATAGATAAGCAAAACATTAAGCGTAGATGATGGAGGAAAAAAAGTTAACAGCCTATATTATTTTAACCAAACTCAAAAGATCATGAGGCTTTCATATTTAGTCGAGGTTTGTAGAAGACAGCCTAGACTCCAACTACAAACAAGGATATGATGAAAACATTACACACACACAAAACTGGGTTGCTATGAGGGAAATGGGTTGCTATGAGAGAAATATGTAAAACCTTCAGAGGGCTAGAGCAAAAAAAAAGACGCAGGAGCTGGACTAATAAGAGAGTTATGTCAAATGATTCACCTCTAAATCGAAAAGATTACTTTTCAAAAATCCACAAACCCGTTTTGAGAAAGTTTTCCAAAAAGCACATATAAAGACAGCACATCACAGAATATATGAGAAAGTTGCAATTATTTAAAGAGACAATTAATTTAGCTAAGCTGCCAGTCAAGATGTGGATTAATTTCGAAAGTAAAACCAAGGGTTTATTACAGAAACTGCCAGTTAATTCTACTCTCTTCGTTTCTAGGATTGATAAATAGCCGCAGTCACCGTCCAGATTAAAATAATTGAAGACTATCCGATTCAACAATTCAACAATTCAACAATTCATCAACTCAACTTCGTCAGATCAGATATAAATTACCTTTTTAATTTAAAAAAAAAATCTGAAATTTTGTATTGGGACAAAAACCAGAATCAAAGAGTGCTTCTTTCATGGAAGTATCTACTTAACTTTAAATTACTATCATATATAACAAGCTTCTTTTATTCAAATAACCAGTGTTTACATTGAAGGAGAAATAGGAATTGTTAATGCAGTACGTGTAGTCTTTGGCTATGGCTGGAAGAATGTGCACGATGCAACCGTAATGGCAGACTAGGACCATGGTCCTTGACTTAAATTTATAAAAACAAAACAGTTTCTAATCCTATTTCCTCAGCAATATGAGGTCTATTTTGAAAACAACGGAATATTTTTTTGTTTCAAGAAGAGACAAATTGATTTGAAAAAGTAAGAACGCAAAATGAGTTAACTCCACCGCGAGTTCTAATTTCTATTGATATGAAGCACAGTTTTTTAGAGGTGCCCAGCAACTACAAACACATCAACAAAATTAAATTGTAGTTAGATAAAAATACATTATAAAAACTAATTGACTAAGAGCATTATTAAAAAAGGAAAGCAGCAAAATTTAAATAAACACTACGGACAAAAGACAACAACAGAAACCATACAACAAGCAAAACATACATCAAAGACACAAGGATTGCTAACTGAAATAAAAATCACAATCGAGAAGTTCAAGATGACAAAAATTTGAGATATTGCCGAAAATCCCGGTGTGAATAATGTCAACGCAGGGAAATAACATGAGTACACAATCTGAAAAATGTTTCTAACACTAACGCTTCTCAGGTTCAAATATGTGGTCATGGAAACTGATATCGTTTTTGTTTTGTGGATATCAGATCCTTGAGTTGCCTCAGTAGTCACCGTGACATGTACACTGTGACATCGATTGATTCATTTACCAATCGCAATAAAGAAGTCAACTTTAACTCAAGGAGACAGTTAACCCGTAAAATCACTGATGGACTTGTAACCACTATCGCAGCACTCACGGCAGTATCGGCTTTAAAGGCAGTGGATACTATTGGTAATTGTCAGAGACTAAACTTGAGGTCTCGAAATCAAATTCATTGAAAATTACTTCTTTCTCGAAAACTATGGCACTTCAGAGGGAGCCGTTTCTCAGTGTTTTATACCATCAGCCTCCCCCCATTACTCGTCACCAAGAAAGGTTTTATGTTAATAACTATTTTGAGTAATTACCAATAGTGTCCACTGCCTTTAAAGGCATAGTTTGCATTTCGGTTTTGGGAAGGGTTCGCTTGTTTTAATCCTATTCAAATGTAGATGTTTATGTTTACAACTAACGTGTGAAAATTTCATTTTCAAAAAGTGATCGCGTATTTGAGGTATAGCCGAAAACCCTGATATGTCAACGCAGGAAAATAATATATGAATACACAATCTGAGAAACGTTTCTACGGTGTCGCTTCGTTACTGTTCGTGTGGTTAACGTTTTGATTAAATCGACCTCCGTTGTTTTTATTAAATCGATGAATTTTAACATTACAGTAAAACAAATCATAAAGTTGTCGTAGGGGGAATGATATTTAATAGTATTAAAAAAAGAAATAGTGTGACGTGTTACCTACTTTACATTTTAATGTTGTTATCTATCCCTACCTACGTCGAAACGAATATTAAATTACAACGGTGACATGAAAAGAAATTTCCAAATGAATAAAAACGAGTTCCCCGCACCAAATAAGCAAATGTCATTTTAATCTTCATCGTTTAGAGGAAAGTCAATGAAATCTTTAACCTGCTGTATTTTGATGCTTCAATATTCTTACGAGAAATCTAATAGCTCCCTGGTCGCGGCTTACACGAACAGGCCGTATAGTGGGGTATGAAAAGATCACACAATACATCGACCCCTTCACTAGAAGTTACTGACTTTTAATAAATTTAGGACAACATAGGTTGACAATAGACTCGAGGTTGAAGATATTGCACTCTTTGTATAATAGACGGGGAAGATTGGTAGATATCAGGTTACGGTTTCTGTATAACGGTCCGTCCAATGGAGCTCATGTTGTTATTATGAGAGATATCAATGTCAATTGTAGGAAAACATAAGCAAGTAAAGATTGAATGACATACAGATCCATGGGTTTTGTCTATTGTTGTGTCGAATCTCCCACTAGAGGATGAAGAGATAAAAAGACTCATTGTAAGAACAATAAGTTATTGAAACCCAGTCTTCCCTAGTCTATAGTAATGGATTGATCTCAATTGATCAATTGATATCGATTAGTGTCGATGGAGAATGTTCTCCTAGGGGTCAAGTAACATGTTTACTGTTTATGCCTTGAAGATAAAATATGACTTATGCATGAAATACCATAAACTGAGAAAAAGACTCAGCACCTTCCCGAGTTCTTTAACCTTCCATATTAAATATTACAGGCAAAACAAAACGCGCTTTAAAAGAATACATAATTATGAATTGAGGTGCAGTTGTTCTTATTGTGTGTCTTACTCTTTGTTTTGATACAAACTTGCCTCATTTCTTGTCGCTGGAAGCTATATCATTATTGTCAATATCAATGTCACTTCAGGCGTTTGTGACAGCGATTGTCACTTCAGGCTTTTGTGACAATGATTGTCACTTCAGCCTTTTGTGACGATGATTGTCTATTATTAAACTGTCCTTACATATTGTTCCACAAGCATAATATTTTCTGTGCCCCGAGTACCAAACAAAACTGTATACTTGATTCTACTTAAAGAAAGACTGACTGAAAGTGCGATCAGAGAGTTCCTTTAAGTTCAATTCCTACTTCCAAGACGTTTCCAGTAAGTGCTCTGAGAAACACACAAGAGTGCACGGTAAACACATATTAAACTCGCAGATATTTCAGTTGCTAAAGAAATTAAGTTAATTATGACACCTTGGATATGCACAGAAAGTACTCATGGCCAAGTCTGAAAGAGCATGGGACTGCGAGGTAAAGATTTCACTTAAAATACTTGCCGGAAAGGCTCCTGAAAGTGTCTAATTGGCCGCGGCAGATTGCAGTCAGTCGTGGAGGTTTGGAAATGAGTGAATGGGTTCTTCATTGACATTGTACTGCTTGGGTGGTTGTTAAAACATAAAGTAGTTAGCGATCTCAAACTGAACTTTTCAATCGCATTTTGGTCATCAAACAATAATTGTGTTAGAATCTCGGTCGAGTCTAGGTTTCAGACCTTGTTACTTGCACTTTACAGTCGGCCAATCACCGGTGAAATAGTCAGAGACGTCCCAAGAGCGGTGTGTTGACTGGGGTGTGTTATTGGTTGCACTAGTGGATAGCCAGCCGCGTAGTTTGTCAATCTAATCACACTCAATCCTTGTAATGACACGGGGAATCCACAAAAGTGTACATTTTTTGTCAAGTTACAGATGTTTTTGGTTATAAAACTTGGTTATCTTCAAAAGTGCTTCTTATTGCACTAGAGTCCATAATGTCCGAGAAAGATCAAAATGAAAGACGTGTTCTCATTTCCTGATTGCTGGAAACCCACGTAATTGGATAGGGGAATCAAAAGCATGTATGCACTTTTCGTGCCTATCATTTGAATTGGGATTAAAGCTGGGTCCATCGAAGTAGATAGCGTGGTATATCCCATGGTGTCCAAATTTGCCATAATGCATGAGGAAATAAAAGTTTATGCGAGGTAAGCGTAAACACCATCGGCATATTAAGCAGAAGTTTATGCCTAGTTAATCGCTTAGCGAGATTGACTGAAACCAGTCACATACCCTGTACAAATCACTTTCTTGGTTGGTATTTAAGCAGGTATAGTTTGTTAAGTGACCCTTACTTCTAGAAACTATAAGGCTCCCCTGTGAGCCTTATAGGGGTCTCGTATTTTAATTTCACTCAACAAAAAGGAAATGCAAGCATTATGAATGTATATTGAGTAGGTTGGGGAAAGCTTTAGGTGTACAGTATACACAGGAAACTTCAGTTCTGGCTGGCTAACGGTCGTACAACTTTCACCCATCAACACTGATTTGAAAAACGTATAGCGTTAAGGAGGCCCTAAATATGAGACCCCTATAAGGCTCACAGGTGAGCCTTGTAGTTTCTAGAAGTAAGCGACCCTCTGTTTCTATCGTATTCCTGAAAGCAATCGAAAGCAGATCTACATATAGGCCATGCTTACAGTTAAGCCTATATAACTATTTTAGTACCTACCCATTTATGGAAGATGTGTTCTTATTTCAAGAAGATGGACAATTTTTTCTTGATTTGTCAAAACTACCCAGACCTATTGAAAATTAAAGACAGAATATTATATCATTAGATGAACAATACACTTGACACAATTACATGATTGTCTTATTATGGTCTCAAATGGTGCTTCTTGGTTTTCATTTCCCACCATCGTAACTTCGATCCCAAACAATAAACATAATAGTTAACTTGCGGGCATACAACCATGTAAGTGTTGGCTCTGAAACGTCGAGACCAAACCAGCTCTTTTCTTCAGACCCAACATATATTACTTACACCATTCAAAGCTTCAAACATCACTTCAATCACAAAGTTTTATAAACAGTCTGTTTGATATGACATTCATGCAAAGTGGACTTATTCTGCTGTCGGCAGTTATTAAGAGTGGGATAGAATGACGTACTTGATCAGATAATTATAACTTCCGATTACCGCTGCTCAGAGCATGTATATCTAAATTAGTTAAGTGTTGTTGTTTTAAGGGCACTACAAGCTAGTACTACCTTTACATCCAGATCATGCTTCGGGTGGGACTCGTACTAGATTTCATTGGTTCTTCGAGGTTGCTTTGGAATCTAATAATGCCTGTTCCAAATATTCTGGGTCAAAGGTGAAAGTTGTTAACAATGTGAAGCCGGTACACTGGACTGCATAGTCCTTTCCATGAACCTCGCCCAATTTTCGTTTCTGACACCACATTACTTATACAAGGCTTTCGTATCCATTTAATCCACTTGAACATTTCTGCGTAAACAAATATTGTGCTGTTGATTTTGGCAACAACAAAAAATTCACTTATTTTACTTTGTTTCACGCTCATCCCTTCTGGATCATTTGAAGCACATTTATATCTTTACCATTTCAACGTCACTTATGTCTTTTAAATGATGTCGTGACTTCAAAACGTATTGCCTGTTCTAAATTGTCGTATTCTTATAACTCCAGTGTAATATATAACCTTCAGAGTGTGGATTAGTGCTGAACTATACAATGCATGCATTAACAATCCGAGAGCTACCACCACTTAAAAAATATCTTGCTTAGTTCACGGAAATTTATTATTATTTCTGTCGAAGTGAAATTGTCATGTAAAGTACGGTAATCAGGTTTCGTGCTCTAATGGTCTCGTCGATTCGGTCTTAGTAATTGAATCATACAATGTTTATCAGAAAACGAGAGTGCAAATAGACCGCACATTATTGTGCAAGTCAGTCTTGCATTTTACATAATTACTGTACTTTTAACTAACGCTTTTGCTCATTAGTTAAAGCTATACGATAGTTCATCCTTTTTTCTTAGTTTTATTGTATGTGTGAAGCACCTTGGGTACCTGTCATGGCGGGTTCTATGTTTCAAGATTTTTTTTAATTATTATTGACTATTTGTTCTCAAATCTACTTGATGTAGTAGTCTAATTAGTACAAACTCTTCGATGATCAAAAAGTGTTCAGAATTCTTCTAATATTCTGGGTTTCAACGGCAGAGTAATAGGAGTCTTGGATTCAAGCTGCACCCGGTTCAGAATTGACTCGGGTCAGGGTCCTGTTACAGCCTGACCCGGTTATTAGTCAATATGTGACCCAGAAACAAAATTCAAACTGACACAGAATCTGAGGTAAAAGCCTTAATTTAAATTGCTTTGAGTGTCAATCTGACCCGAAACAGGGTCAGACCCCCTGGTTCCCCAAATCCTAGTCAAATCTGACCGGATGGTGTTTAGAGTCTAACTAGATATTGACGTGCCTTTAGTTTGCTTTTTGGAAAGCCTTGGTCGTTAATTCCACTTGACACAATTGTATCTTGGAATATATTTGTCAGCTTTTTTAAACATGGTTCACTATTAATATTAATACGACAGCGCGCTGAAAGCACTCTACTGAAGACAAAACAGAAAAACGAACTCTTAAACCTCTGTTGTTTTATAGTTCCACTCATTGAGATGGACTGTTCTGGTACTTTACCTTAATTTTTTGAATTGCTTGACCAACTTGCATGGAATGAAGGACATCTTAAATATGTATCATTATTGAATCCGGTCCCCAAGTGCGTGCCCTTTTATTTCAATTTAGCCTCTATTGAATATCTCTGCATTGGATCTGATCCTCACGTCGGTTTTAATTTAGCGAATGGTTGATCAACCTGAACATGATTTTGGTATCAGATATCATTGATAAGTCGCAATGTTTTATTTATTTTCTCTCTGTCCGTTTTTCTCCCTATGGCTTTGAAAACTATAGATTTTTTTGCTCTGATATTTTCTTGTGGAAATGTTTTGGAATTAGTTGTCAAATTATTAGTAACATATGTTTGTAGTTATTGTCAATCTTGAGGAGAATTTAGGCCTAGATTATGTATTGCAAGAACGAAATAGAAATTAACAATTTCAGGATTAAAGCATGCATCAAATGCACGCACACAAAAGAATAGTTCTATGAAAATATAAATTATTCAAAAACCGGTTAAATAAATTCTTCATCGGAAGAAGTGAGTAGTTTGTGTTACCCTCATTTTGCTCGAAATCTAACCTGGACTTTTGTTGCTTGCAGGTAATTTTGTACAGATGGCCGACATGAGGATGTTAACACTCATTAGCGTATTAGTCTCTCTACTCTTCATGGCAGAAATTCAAAGATGCCAAGGGCAGATACATTACAAGAATCCTGGATGGGGACCTGGTGGTAAAAGGAGTTCACACATGACAGGTAGCAATGTATTAAGGGTAAGTCAAGAAACTAGACATGTCACAGGGGTGCGTTCGTTTAGCTTCCCTGGGTCGACCCCGGTGTGTGGCGGGTTTTTTTTTTCAGGACGAACGTGGGTAATTATCTGCACACGTTTGTCCTGGGGAAAAAACACGCCACAAACCGGGGTCGACCCAGGGAAGCTAAACGAACGCACCCATAGATCTTTTCGCAAATGCTCATTGCGCAAGCGCTTACTCGTGAATGAGGTGCATGCTGGTCTAGCTAGTGATAAAACTTGATCGCTAGCCAGACCAGCATGCACCTCAATCCACGGCTAACGCTTGCGTTACCGAGTATCTACCCCCAGGTGACCGACCACCCTACCCTCCCAACGTGATGATTATTATTTTTATTTTTTTTGTAATCAATGGAAGAGCTCCAAACCAATAAAAAACACAAAATTCTGTTTAGGTGGTCACATTATATATATAAAAAAAAGGTAGTACAATGCTTTTGTATACAGATATGTTGTGCTAAAGTTTGTGTCTTAGAAAACTGTGTTCGTTGATGTTCGCTTCCATGCAAATTTGAACTTCATAGAGCCCTTTCGAGATATGGTGGACACAGTGGTAGTGTCAAGTAAATTTCTCTAATGTGTATAAGTCTTACAAATCATTGCGCTCCCATTGTGCCCACAGAAATTCTACAAAGGACTCACTGGGTATGAGTGTTGCAATTTATGAAATTGAAAGATGAAATTGTTTGTTGTCCAAGTGACCCTTCAACAATGAAAATACGCAGCATTTTGTTGTACTCGTCGTGTCTTGCTGTAAACATACTCTAGTCTATTATCTATAAATTGCCAATGAATATAGTCGAATGACCAGTTGCAATCAGAACGCACAGTATGACAACAAACAAACACACATATACATTATGGAAAACTGACGCAATCATGATGTAGTATGCTGCCTTTTGCATTGAGGTAGCTGTGTGGGAAAGCTTAGAGTTTGTTCCCTTCAAAATACAAATAGGCTTACGCCCTTACTCTTTTCTTATTTGATTTAGGGGATGTATTTATCGACTGAAGTCTCCATGATATGGTTTATTTTATTCATATCAATTGATTTCACTATGAATCAACCTTAATTAATCATGACAGTTGAAAACGCTTTCCTGATGTAACTGACCACGCAGTAATGTGTCAATCGATATTCCTGGCGCAAAATTGAGTTAATGACGTAATATGAATGGGGCAGTTTTTGGTAGAATCGTAATTACCACAGTTTTAAATTATTTAAAACTAATGATCATTGACTTAATTATTTGGAAACAAAGTTCAATATTAACTATTGGGGAGGTACTGAACTGATGACGAAACATTTTCTTAAGTAACACAAATTTAATTCAGAAGTCAAAGTCTCCACAATTAGAACATGCTCTACACATACTAAAATATACTTCAATTTGTTACGAACTTTACATATTATGGGTATAAAATTAAAGGGAATATTTGAAATTAGAAAAACAGAACAAATATGGTATTTATCAAGGTGGTTGATAACCGACAACTGGGGTTCCATAAAAACATTCTTCCTCTGCAAGGATCGATGGTTTTGACTCATTACACTGACGGATATCGTTTATTATAATGACTCTTATACAAACATATGACGTCATTATGACGTATTACCATTTGGTGATTTTTGGTTGCCACATTTGTCGTGTCATTAATACCCTTTCAGCTATTGTGCGTTCAGGACTCTTGTTAAATTCGACTTATCGTGTATAAACTTTCTATGCCGAAATGCAGTGACACAAATTTTGCAAAACATACAAGAGCATTTCTTGTGGCTTTTTATCTCACTGTGGGCATGCTTCTCGTTTGTTTTCTTCTGCCAATTAAGAAAGTGGGTTTAAATAAGACTGATGGTATCAGGAAACGGTAAAAAGGCACCGTTGTTATGCTCAAAATAATTTTCTAAGAATTGTTTTTTGTTTATACAAAAACAACACTTAAAGTGTGATTTCAGACGTCTTTATGCTGGATCGCCTTTTCCTCTGAAGACCAAGCCCTTGAAAATCAAGTTTTATCAATTGGCCGTCAACAACCTGTACCTTGGGAAATCAATGTGACATGATGTACGTCGATTGGGAGGAGGATGTTTGGGTTGATTTAAAACTTCACAGTCGTTGAAATACCAACAGGTGAACTGCCTCCAGTCAAGATATTGACTCTAGAGTTATCAGGCTGCAATCTTATGAAGAGGACGGTCCGGTGGCATTTATTGTTCTGAACTGCCATTCTCAAAAAAATTCTTGATTTTTTTCAAGTATTCCATTTTTTTTTATCGATTTATATTAATAGGACAAGAAAGAGAAAAATCAACATTGAAAAGCTCTTATTAAGGATTCCATTTTTTGAATCGATTTAGGACAAGAAAATAAAATCAACATTGAAAAGCACTACGATAGTGGCAATTTTGATGTACAGACAAAAAAATGCGTCCGGATGCATTTGGTTAGTGACATTTATTACTATACTTGACGATCGACCTTCACTGCCAACCAATCCGTATTGCTTACCTTCTGGCTCGATAAATGGAAGGATGATGAGTAGTAATTTGATCAAATTAATATAACGTTTACTTGTAACTTATTGCTGGAGGTTTTGTTTTATATACGTACATGGTTGACCGCGGGTTTGGTAACTGATGTGAGAAGTTTCAGTCTTGGAAGAACGGTTTGGTGATTTTTGAATTTTCGGACATCATCAATTTGAGATCAATTTAGTGACGTGTGTGTAACATACCCGTACGCCATTGTCGGTAGTGCTTTCGGGATTTAATTCAATCAGTAACATGTATGTCAATGCTGTCATTCAATACAATTAAGCACACTCATTTATCTTGAAATTACGAAAGTAATATATTATGAGAAATGTTACATGTACACAATGATTCAATTATAAGCAGCTATTTAAAGACAACATTTAGGTTTAAGGTTAAGCGAGAATTTGCTTTTGTCCCCAAACCTATTGACAGACAAACATTTAGTACAACCACGGTACAACCACTTTGGGGTTAATACGGCTTGATCCAGCGCTAATAACTGCGCGTGGCATTTCTGTGTTATCTTTTCAGCTAAGTTGCTAATTTGAAGGCGTAATGTAATCAATGAACACTCCCTCAAATGCAACCTTTGGATTCTAGCAGCAATATTACCATAGAAACAATTCTTTAAGAAACAGTTCTTTAAAGCCTGTAAGGTGTGACTTTCCATCCAGAACAGAGTATACCTCCCTAATCATTCTGATCTTGTTACAATTTACAATTCTGACAACACGTTTTGTGCTTAAGGGTCGACTTCCACTGAACAGTATTCAATTTACTGACATGAAATCAATGGTGTGATGGAGAACTGGATCACTGCTTGCCTAAAGGAGACACTCCACCCGGAACTGACTGTGTCATTTTGCAAAAAGAAAAAAGTCTACCCTTCCTACAACCTTCTTTACTGCCCGATCGCCTAGCCATAAACTGTAACCGATCTACGAGGTGTATTCGTTAAGAGCAGGTGTTATGCCGGGATTCCGGTGTACGTATCCGTACCCGAGTGCCGTGTTTGTTGCCTAATAGACCGGTCACACCTGCCGCGAGTACCGGCTGGGTCTTGACTTTCCCCGGCGCCTAAGTCCGGAAAAATATCATATCATCAAACATCGACTATAAAAGGTCTCAGTAAACATCTATATGAATGCAATTTGTTACTTTTAAAAACACCCACATGTCATTAATCATCGGTCATCGGTTTACGAGAAAACAAAACAAGTTCAAGGATTGCAAAACAAAAACCCTAGCGTAGAAAATAAATCTGTTTTATATCCTTGTCGCCAGTTTTTCAACATCAAGCGTGTCAAGGGTTCGATTTAACATTTCAGCTTGTCCTTCTGTAATTAAATACTTTAGTTTGAAGCTTTTTATAATAGGTCACTTGAATTTGCCCATCGAGTTTCCTTAGTGGTTTATTACTTTAAAAGTAATAGGTCTGTTTGATGTGTAATTCAATTGAATTCAATTATAAAACGGTAGTCTCATTGAATTGAGTATACAGTATGTATCATACATCCATGCATGGCAAACACTAATCGCTAATCTCTAGCCCTGACAAGTTAAAATTTCAATAGTTTGAAGTCTTCATCTTGTTTTATCTTTTTGTTTATTTGTAGAAACGGCATTGGCGCGTGGAATCTGATCAGATGGGTACAGACAGCATGCAGAAAGAACGAAACTTGATCATGCTTCAAGAAATTGCAAAATCTTTGGTGAGTTGGTTTGAACTATCTCTGTTATCATAAACAATAATGCTGTTTTTTTATTTTTTTTTATGTAGTTATAATTGTCTGTCTAGTCCAATGCCTTTCTTGTCTATGTCTGTTTGTCTGTCAGGCTGTCTGTATGTATGTCTTGTCTTATAGGGCCGATTTCTACAAGGAGTGATCACTTAACTCATTACGCCTTGTTTTACTATCCAGTTTCAATGACTGTTTTGGTCACCTTACTTTGTTTTTGATTCTTTACGTTATTTTTTCTTGTGTGAGAGTATGAAAAAATGAAAAAAGCATAATTGAATTTAAATTACTTCAAAACCATATACTTCAAGCACTATATGTAACTGCTAAAAAATCTGTACAGATCTATCACTGTTTTTTCCGTAATATGGTCGATAACTTCAGCCTAAAAATGTTTTGGTAAAAGGACTGCGCGTGTGAATAACCGAGCACAAACGACAGAACAGTATTACCATGTTAATATAAAATACCAACAAAATATAAAATAATATTATATATTAAGAATGAAGCAGCGTAATTGCAGAAACGACTTCTAAGATTTGATTTATTCTCAGAATTCTCATCGAATTATCAACAACTAAATATTCTTGGCATTCAGTTAACAGGATTTATCCAAAAGATGTATTGTGAGCTTTGTCTCGATGATCAATGACTGTTAGGCTTGACTCAATTGCGTCAAGATATGAAACGTAATTATACGGTACTAATATTAAACTTTACTGATATTCACATGACGAAAAGGGACTTGATCAGTTGCCATTGCGCAGTCTTGAGTAATCCAATAAATTTCATTATATAAACCTTTAGAAGACAACCATGTGCAGTTTACATATATACCCTAATTGTGCATGAAGTCTGTTTTTGTTTCAATGTTACTGTTGGTAATTACCCAAAATATTTACTAGCATAAACATTTGCTTGGTAATGAGCAATGGAGAGCTTTTGAAAGTAACACTAGTGTGAGAAACAGCTCCCTCTGAAGTAGCATAGTATTTTAGAATGATAATTCACTCAACTTATATTTAAAAAAATACTTCAGGCCTGATATGAAGCCTTTTATTATGCATCTGGACGCACATAAATTTGTACAACAAGGGTGTTTTTTCTTTCATATTTTTAGCAACTTCGGTGACCAGTTGAGCCCAAATTTTCACAGATTTGTTCTTTTATGTATAATGCTGTGTTCAGTATCTTTACCATTTATGTAATTGTTTTGAATCATGCTAATAAACCAATTCTAACTTTAACTTCATACTTCAAACATGAGTTGATTTTGTACCTCTATGTGTCTTTCAAACAGGCAAAGCAACTGGTAGTACCAACGAGTGAGGACGACACAGTCCTGGACCAATTAACGGTCGACCAATGGCGGCAGGAAGCAGACGAGATAAATGACAACGGTTGGAATTAGGCGGGAAAAGCTCTGAAATTTGACAACAATTATTTAGAATCAGGACGAACTAAACAACTTAAATAGGTTCATATGTGTTTGTATTGCTTTCTTTTTTCTTCAAACGATATGGGTGTTGCGGAATATATTGTAAGAAATAGACCAGGAGTTTAAGAACTCTCAGTTTGACATTTTGGTTAAGATGTTAATTTCATTCCATGAGGGGATGAGCATTGATTTGTTGAAAGGTTGAGATTGGCAAAGAAAGAGCGCAGTATAAATACTTGGTTGTTTAGTAATGCCGGTGTGCTGTGTAATTATCATTAAGTTTGTAGTTTTTTAGTGCATTTTAATGGTTTACTTCAGGTTACATGCTTTGGGCCAACTAGTGCATTGAATATTTTTCTTCATTTTACATGAATTTCAAGATCAATATTTTAAAATGGGGGCCAGTCTGAATTATCAATGTTTAACCATTTTGCCATATTTTTCGAAAATATTGGTTGGTTGTTCACTAAATATAATTGAAAACCTAAACAATAAAATTAAATTAAAGAGATAATATGCAAAGAAAATTTGTTGAAATCAAAGGTTGGCGTGAAGTAGAAAAACATCTTCAATTCTTAATGGCCCCTGATAACGGCCGACCCGTTTTTGGATTAACGAGCCTTACCTGTATATACAACAACTGAAGAAATATAACAACTGATTAAGAATGATTTTTTCGATTCTCAATCGCTGTGGGTTTAATGAAAGTTTCTCTGCATTTTACCACCCGGCCGGTACCGTACCACATCGATATTATTGATCAGAGAATTGTGTAGTAGTAAATAATAATACTGCAATCATGCAAGTTAAGATTTGAATTATTTTTCCTCTTCGTGTAGCATCTTATTTAATCATCATTATTAGATCTACAAAGAAACGTATACAAAGCACAAGGTGTAGGTTCTTTGAGGGGTATTGAAATGTACTATAACTATTTATGCGAATGTGCAATCTGAATCTAATAGATGTAACTCGATTTTAAGCAAAATTTCTGACTGAAACGTTAAGTGTCCCCTCGTGGTTAATAATAGATTTGATTATCTGACGCACACGCAACACACACAAAGAAATACTGAATGCTGATTTACCAAGCAGGACCGAAAATCACCTGAAGGGGTTTTCTAGTTGAAAACCGTGAAATAAACACCGTCATGGTAACAAGTTTACTATACAAATTTATTGACAATTTTATTGTGGACCATAATATTCATAAGTAACGATCTAGTCAATGATAATCAGAATCCAAAATAATTAATTGTTTTAAATGCACTAATCGAAAGTTCAAATACGACACTTGTTCTTTAAGACAATTTAATTTATATGTGGCTGATTTAACTATAGAAGAATACTGCTTAGATTATATACCATGTTATTTTCATTAATTAACAATATAATTAAGTTTTCAATAACTCTTAATTCTTTAGAAACTATTAAGAACAAGATTGTAATAGAAAGTTAAGCCCCAAACAACTAAACAAGATAAAGCTGTACAAAATATCTGTATTTAAAATATATTAACATTCCTCAAAATGACCTAAATAAAACCCAGAATATTCTTAGTCAATTTAAATAGAAGGACAGGCTGTCCGTCTTAAATCAATTCAAAATCTCTAACAACAACAATACCCCGGTGCTTATTAAGTAAAAATAACAGTTCTCAGAATCTCCTGACGTCTTTTGTTTCTTTCTACCTGAATCAAAATCCACGGTACTCAAGTTAAAATGATTCCACTCTCCTCCAGGAGCAGCAATATTATTGTATCGTTATCTTAAACATGAAGACAAAAAGGAAGAAAGTATGTCTGGGTGTGATTTGAAGGAATCATGTATCACCCTTTGCTTGAAACTGTATCCTCAACTCCCCCGGCTTTGTGTTTTAATAAATAATACATTTATAATATAACCTTCTAGGGTTGGTTTATCTTTCACTGTCGTATTTCTACTTATTGCGACTATCGACATCTGAAGAAAAACTCAGTGGTAGACAAGATGCCGCGTTATGAGACTTATTCATGCGTGCACTTATTTATGAGATCAGAAACATGGTAAATAAGGAACCTGTTTTCTCTCTGCTGTAGTTATCGGAATTAATAATGAGGTCAATGGAACAGACCTTAAATAAATTAATTGTTTATCTGAAATTGGAACTAATATAAATTGGAGCGAGTGTTCCTCTTCACCTAACTGCACTATGCCGAAGACATTGCAAAATTATTCATCTCTAATGCCAATAGATAAGGTTTGTGGTGACACCATGTAAAAATCTCTTTTGTGAGTAGTGGCGATTCTAAGATGAGCTGGTTTGTAATGTCAATCCCCCCCCCACCCCCCCCCCACCTTACCAATCCCCTATACTACTTCTAAAGCACATTCCAACGCCAGTCCTCTAGCCACACCCTTCGCACACTCCCCGAGGCTACCTCAATCCCCCACCAGAGCCCACTCCTCAGAGACCACTTGTCTAGCCACATCCTCTAGCCCACGTTCCCATCATAGCCCACTCATTTATCCTTTTCCTAAGCCCACATCTCTAGCCCAATCCCTGTGCCCAAGCAAAGCCCACCCTAGCCACCTCTCAAACCCACTCAATTAGCCCACTCCTCAAAACCAAGCTACCTCTAGCCATCTAGCCCAGCCCCCTAGCACCCTGCTCAAACTCAAGTTACCTAGCCCACTCCCAAAGCCAACACTCCGGAGCCCTTCGCTCACCTTCGATAACTGTTGTTGTTAGTTTTACACAGTAATTAATACGATTCGTAGTGACATTAGATGAAGTACATTGACCGGTTCACAGACTTGGGTTTGTTCGGTGTCAATGTTTCGACGAGTGAACTTGTAAAAGATTAAAGGCGGGGGGGGGGTTACTCACCCTCCTCATTAAGACAGAGAAGTAAACAGATCCGAAATCTATCATATCAGTCTGTCATGAATCCTAACCTGTTATTCCCAATAGGTCAATGATACCATAATGGATGTCATGTCCAATTACATCTCTCAACGGTACTCGTTTGTCTACACATCTCCAAGCGAGCAAACACTGCAAATGAATTTATCATCGTATATAATTCAATCTGTCGAAAAAGCTTTCCCATTACCCCTTTGTAATTTTTGTTAATATATTCCACTCCGTTTTCTTTTCGTTTTTAATTCCCCACTCCGAATGCTACAGCGGATGACACGCCGTGCATTCACCCTTCCCACATCTCTTAACACCCATAAAAAGCTTATCAGTTTTGTATCCATTATAAGAGGTCTAGTGTAGAACTTTACACATGGTCGCCACGGGTCTTTCCAGTAACTATCATAACTTTCTATCAATGAATCTGTGTCCACTTTTACCACACTACACTTTTTATACCCGGAAGCGACTTAGATAAGGTGTGTGTTCCCCAAGTAGAGTATATGACCGGCTGATGATAAATGGCGGTTGTTTTGAAACAAGGCCCACGGGTTTCTGGTGTCCTGTGATGACAACAACGATTAGTGAAAAAACTTGTATTCATACGATGTGTTCATCCGAAATTGATTTTTTTTTTAACTGAAGCGTGATCCCTTAACCAAACACAATGTAATTGTTCTTCACCCGGTCGTTACACACAACTTAAACCGAGCAAAAAAACATTAACGCTGCACAAAAGTATACAGTTCGGTCCGAGGTGCCACTTATATTTGTTTTTATTTTAATATTTCAAAAAAGGAATCAGATTGTGTTGAGAGATCTATTTCTGATTATTTTCCCAAAATAAGTTACAAATTGTTCGTCAGACTGTATATATTGACTTTAAAATATAGCTCTACAAAAAAAATCAGTGCCCCTTGACTCAGACTGGGTCAAATGAAGGATATTTTTGACTCACTTTGGTCATAGGGGAGTCTGTCCATATAAGAGTCAATTAAGAGTAACCTGTCATGTCTTTCAAGAATAACTTGGCATAACTTACCCCCAAAAGATGCTTGAGCACCTTATTTATATGTTACGATAACACAATAAAAAATAGTTCATGACCCTTTAGGGTTTGTTTGACCAGAAATGCATGTCTTGTACACTAGGCATTAGTATTTATGAAAACAGTGTAACGATGGATTGAAGGTTTACGTTGTGTAAACAAAAACTGTGTTTATACAGAGTCTAATACTGCATAAGTTTTTTCTAAAATAATTGAGTCTTATGAAGAAGGGGTGTTGAGAGGGTTTTTTTAATTTTTTTAAAACAAATTCTCACATGACGGAGAGGTTCATCCCTTCATTTACATATCAACTATACATCCAAATATTTGAACCAATCTTTAATATGTGTAATAATTGAGCAGTGTTATTTGAACTTATTATACGAATGGTAGATGCTCTTTCATTGATAATAGAAAGGCACAACAACTATTTGCATGGGTCATTTTGGTTGAAACCTCAGAGACTCAAATGACTCGTGAAATATTTAGAAAAGGCTTTATATATTTCTTTTAAATTGTAGTTTACTATATCATAGAAGTTTGAAATTTATAAAAACTGTAATTTATCTTAATTAATTTTACCTTCATTGACAAATAAAACAAACGTTCATTTACGTTACGGACTTCTTTAAAATTGTATGTTTAAATATTCTCTTGTCTTTGTACATTGATAATTACAACTTCCTTAATAATTATAGATCTGTAACTTTATAATTATCAATTTAAAGAATCTATACGTGAAACAATGTCGTGAACCACATTCTGTAAGAGCAGAATAAATTCAAATAAAATGTTTCTCAGATTGGCTTCCAATTCAAAAAAGAAAATAGCCCTAAATTAATGAAAAGTGTTCTAAATATGGCATCAAAATATTCTGAAATAATATTGTCTTCAAGTCAGGAAATGTTAAAAATTCAGCCTTGGCTATGCGAAATTTATTCGAAATTGTTCATTACATTATGAAGTGTTTTGGAAGGAGTTCAAAATATATGCCATCAAATAATAGCTAAGTTCTAGAAATATTTAAATAGCCTTAGCATATGCGAAATTGATTGGACTATGTTCATTAAATGATGATCACCCATCTACAATAGGCTTAATTTTCGGAATGGTCAGGCTCTCCTCCTATATTTCACCCAAAATTATGTTGGATTTTCGCCAGCATTAGGTTTTCATGATAAATTAACTAGTCAAATAAGCATGTCTAATTCAACCACCACGTCCTTTATGACCAATATTTTGATATTAGCTTCCACGCTATATTAGGACGACTTCGTGAGCACGCACAAAAGACTTTTCTACTCCGAAGAGCAACGCCAATTGATTCGTGAATAATGTCCTATCAAAAAGCTACAAGATCCACCTTGTAGGAAACTACGTTTTTATTAATATCCTCTGTGGGTTCTTTATCAAGGTCACGTCTGAGTTATGATTGTCTGCTTAGACCCCTTCTCCATTCATCTACACTTCTATTGTTCAAATCATTTTGCTGTTAAAACACTGTGTAAACTGCAGTTGCAAGGATCTCTATCAAGTGTAGGCGTTCAGGAAAGGAAGGGGCTGAGTCAGTGACGCGTTTGAAAAACAAACAGACAGCCAGTTGGGTACGGACAAACTGCTTTCATGGAAATGAAATATCAAATATTAATCATCGATAACCATTGGGTTTGATCAGGACAAATCTAGCTTTGTATGAAAACATGCTGTGACATGTTGTTTGCATCGGGCACATTGCAGAAATAATAACTCAACTTTCTGTTTCTGTCACTCAAAAAATGGTCATATCAAATCGACTATTTCCTTACGGGTTTCGGCTGCGAATCTTTGCATTAGTTTTCATTGTCACTATCATGTATAGACACATTTACTGTCACAGCGCTGACTTTAAATCCTTTTACCATTGGATTTAATTGGGAGATCCTTTTACCGAAGGGAAGCAAAACCCATAGGAATCAGAACAAGCGGATTTCGTATGATAATTGTTTTATTGAGAGCCGAGGCAAATGTGTTTTAGCGATTTGCGAACAAAAGGTCCGATCGAAGGATTGTATTTGTTCAGCCCACTGTTGGGATTTGGATCTGAATCCCATCTTAGTAGCTATAGCAGGTCATTGACCAAACTCTAATATTATTTCCTTATGGCGTTTTACATCCTCAGGTTGAATCACCTTAAAGACACTGGGCACTATTGGTAATTGTAAAAGACCAGTCTCACTTAGTGTATCTCAACACAAAAATATGCACACAAAAACAAACCTGGGCCCAATTTCATAGAATTTCAAATTTTGCCTTGATAAAAACAGGATTACCAACAAAATGTTCACGTGATTTTCAGGATACGCAAAGAACAGCTGAATACCAGCAATGTGTAACAAATGAAAATTTGGTTGGTAATCCTGTTTTTATCAAGAAAGAAATTTCATGCTAAGCAAATTTTTGTGCTAAGCAGCTCTATGAAATTGAGCCCTGTACAAATGTGGAGTTAATTGGTCGTTAAATTTGCGAGATAATAATGAGAAGAAAAAAAACTCTGTCCCATTCACTGTACTATTCCAAATCTCGATCTGTATAAAAAAAAGTAAAAAATCGAAATAAACGAAGGTATTATTTTAAACTTTAATCGACATGGTGATCTCCTTGTTTTATGTCAGTTTTACATGTGTATTGAAAACAAGTGGATTGGCATAAATTATAAATGTAAAAAAAAAATCGAAGCATTATTTATTCAAATAACCTTAAAGTGGTAGCCCGTCGTGTGTGAGAAAGAGACGGGGTCGTTAACAAATGAGTGAAGGCTCTCGGTGGTTGCAAGTTAATCATTCATATTTATGTATTCTGTAAAAGGCTGCCATAGACACGGCTATGTCAATATCTGACGTAATACAACGGGACAACCCCTACACCACCCCAACAACGTATTTAACATTAAACTTGTAACAGACTCCTCGAGCATGCTAGGGTAAGTGACTAGAGTGTATCCCATCAAAAATATGCATAAAATAATAAATCTGGGAAAATATGACTCAATTGGTCGTCGAAGGTGCAAGAGAATAAAACACCATTGGTGGCACAGATTGGTGTGATTACAGATGCCCGGTAAAAAGGCTTTAGGCCAGAAGTCTTTTAACAGTTTAATTAAGTGAAAAATGACCCCTTTCTCAAAAACTACTTTACTTCAGAGGGAGCCATTTCTCACAATGTTTCATACTATCAAGTTTTTATGCTCACGATCTGTATGAGATTACCATGGTGACCATTGCCCTTTACCATAGTCGGTCTATTTTGTCACTTGAATGTTGTGTGGTTTGACAAGCTAATCCAACTGGATCAGCCCGGGGCTAGGTTTGTTTTTTTCTTTACAGTGGAAACATTAATTGACAAAAGCAGTGGAGAAAATAATAGAACATAAAAAATAAAATGTCGTTCCGTTCTCGTATAATCCGTTAATCGTGTCGCTTGTTCACAAATTCATGTTGCCATCAAAATAATAAAACACACAAGGGAAACTGATTGGATTAAGGTTAAATGATTGTAGACTAATTTTTTTGACCAGTGAAATCGCAAGTTGACAAAATAAAAATAAGCATACCGAACTTGCTCTAACTATGTTGCCAAGGCGTTCGATCTGAACTATCCTCACAAGAGGGCGGAATAATGTTTGCGTCGAAAATGTCTTCTCATAACACTGTCCTATCAATTACAGCAAAACTCTCCACATGAAAACATTAGATACCGTACATTTTGACAACTCAACTTACCAAAAAAATGTCAATGATAAATTCTAAGATTTGGCATTTTCAAAAAATTGAGATTTCATGATCCCAATCTATATTGTCAATAATTTTCCAACTGAATATAGAATTGTTTAAGTCACAAAGTAACTTAAAGTTCAGTGTACATTTCCACAGAACCTCCAACAATTTGGACATGTTTATCAATGTTAATATAGTGTATGTTATATTTTATTGACGGCAGATCTATTATGGACATATCATATACCCAGTTATAATTAATGGGCTTAATATGGCGTGAAACTTAGAGACATGTTTTATCAAGCATGTAACGTTTTAGCTGAAGGCAAGTCCCTAACAGCACCGACTGGTAAATATTTTACTGGTCTCATTCAGAACCCCTCACAAAAAGAAACCCCCGCAGACTTTCATGTTTGACATACAATAACACCATTTTAGAAATTTGTGTAGATTCTCAGGACACCCGATAATATAGCTTTATGTACAGGAAATTTGTTTATTTAAAGGAACACGTTGCCTTGGATCGGACGAGTTGGTCAAAACAAAAGCGTTTGTAACCGTTTTTTATAAAATGCATATGGTTGGAAAGATGTTTTAAAAGTAGAATACAATGATCCACACAAGTTTGCCTCGAAATTGCGTGGTTTTCCTTCTACCGTGCGAACTAACATGGTCGGCCATTTATGGGAGTCAAAATTTTGACCCCCATAAATGGCCGACGTGTTAGTCGACGAGGTAAAAGGAAAACCACGCAATTTCGAGGCATGTTTGTGTGGATCATTGTATTCTACTTTTACAACATCTTTCTACCCATATGTATTTTATAAAAAACGGTTACAAACGCTTTTCAAAGACCAACTCGACCGATCCAAGGCAACGTGTTCCTTTAAATCCAAAGCTTTGCAGTATTTGGAAAAAAAAACTTTGTTATGTATTTACAGGAAAACACTTAAAATGATAAAGGTTTGGGAGGGTACATCTTTTTTGGTGACAGTTTTTTTTTACTTTTGCCCTTCCCTGGACGGCCTGTGCTTGTTTTATTGTTTTGCTTTTTTTGTCCGAAGAATTAAAATAAATAAATATAAATACATTATAGCTTGAATTTTGAACCTCATTTACTTATTAAAAAAACCTGTCGTTTTATGATCATGTGCCAAAGTGCTCATTAATAACACACACCCGTTACATTAAATATTGTAGGTTTAGTAGCCTTGAAAATAATTGGTCATAGTCTGTTAAGCAGATAATGTAACTTAGCAACACAGCAACTGAGTACAAGTCATAACAATGTTTCATTGTATTGTAGTTTTGCTGGAAACCAGTTTCCACTAAGCAAAGTTGTCTGTGCTAAGCGGTTACCAGCTACATGAGATGCGTCATAAGTCAATTACATAATCTGTTTAGCAAATAATGTTACTTAGCAAAACAGCAACTGAGTACCAGTCACAACAATACTTCATTGTACTGTAGTTTGGATGGAAACCTAGTTTCCACTAAGCAAGACTGTCTCGATGTGCTAAGCGTTTACCAGCGTCATGAAATCGGACTATGTGGTCGTCTAAGACTCGACATAGCGCCCTCACAGTTGAGTTTATCAATGTTGCTGTCGTTACGAATAAAAACTGCGTTGTGTAAGCATTGCATTCAAAACAATGATAAAGCTTAAAATGCCCCCTTACAAAGTATATAAACAAAAGGCACGTCTTCTACTTTTAAAGCAAGAGATAAATACATGTCACATTGATTAAATTGATTGTAATGAATTTGGAGTTACCTTCTATGTGGTTCTAGTTCTCTTACACCACTATTGCTAGACTTGATTCAAGTCTAAGATCGCGGTTATTCTTCTGCATCTCAGCCACGTAAACGCCCCACATCAGCTATCACGCACCTTAACTCGCAACCTGAACGTAGGCTAAATGACGAAGGTTGATCACAAGAGGGCACTGTTTGTAGCGGCTGTCAAAGCCACTATCAAAGACTTTGAACCAAGTCTACACTATTGCAGGCCTTGACCTTCGCTCTTGAAAGGGTAGGGTTGGCTTACAGCACTTGTCCTCTGTTAAGGGGCATTTCTATATTAAAACATGTAAATTTGTATTGAAACCTTGTCCCAACATGGGCTAATTCGAGGCCCTTCTGTTGAATGATAAAGTCGTTCATCTTCCATGTGTGTTAAGATGACCGCTAATAGCTTCACGTGGCTTTACTTGGTTTCATGTTTGCACAACAGCCTCACTGAACACTTTCCTTCATACTAATCGGTATGTAGCAGAAATAAACAGAGAACAATGGTACCAATAATGACTGGTCAATTAATTGTCGACGCAATTCACGAAACGTAATCAGTAAAAGAAAGAGTGGGTGTGTGTTTGTGGGGGTGCATCAAATATACACGAGAAAACATCATGCGCCAAGACTCAAGTGACTTTTTCTGACAATCAAAATACTGATTGAAGGTGATGGCTTTTATGGATTAATAATACAAGATTGTGCCTATTTGGTGGATAACTCATCCTGCATTTTAATAATAAAGGAAACTTGAAACTTCTGGCGCAGGAACCCCAACAAAGCTAACAACGGAAGGAACTAATTTTGGGGTTCACCGGTCCTCTAAAATTGCTCTTTTTTGGGAAGAAGTGGTCTTGCTGGTTTATTTGTTCAGATATATGTTTTTGTTTTGCTTGACCCAAGCTCAAAAGAGTATAGAAAACCTATCAAGATAAATTATATTTAGTTGTAGGGAAAGACATTTTGGGGTTTTCCAAGAGGTTGGGAGACTTTGACATATTTGTCTTAGTATTGGAGTATTAGCATTCACCATCGGTTGCATGCTATGGGAAGCTTATTTAGTCTAGTTAGAGGCTTTTGCATTAGGCGCTTTACAAATGTCTTTTATTATTATTATTAGTTCACCCGTCTATTCCAAGAGGCTGAACTGAGGGACTTTCATAAATTGTTTAGTATTGTTTCAGCGTCTGTTGCTATGCGAAGCTAGTCCCGCGCACCTGTTTAGTTATGATGCTGCCCTCTTCTGCGGGACCATTGGTTAGGATGACTTGTTGTTTTAGAAAGGCACTGGTCTTACATGTCCAATGATTTCATTGGGTAAACGATATACGTGCAGTGACATGGGCTTTGCATATCTGTGTTTTGATTCGTCTAGGGTGATATGTTTTGTCAGCTTGCAAGTTTGGTCGTGCTTAATAGGTGCGTTCGATTAGCTTCCCTGGGTCGACCCCGGTCTGCCACCGGTGTGTTCGAATAGCTTTGACGTCAATCCAGGGGCTCACCCGGGTCAGCCCCCAGTGCCCTGCTTGTGGAGTGGGTCACTTGGGGGCTGGCCCCGGGTGCATGACGTCACTACGAGAGCGGTGAGTGATTGTTCGTTTAGCTCTTGACGGGGGCTTACCCGAGTGAAGCACGCCGGGGTCGACCCAGGGAAGCTTATCGAACGCACCCATTGTTCGTACATGCCTGTAATGTCGTTGTACGGAATACGTAACTGTTGCGTTCAATTACGTATGACTGCGAATTTCCATACGAAATGGACGCGAGGTCAAAGGTACATCTGACAGGATCCGGCCAGGTGCTTAAGACAGGTATCTGGCGTTACTCATGAGCCTTGAAATGTGACGTCAGATGCTCAGGCAAAGCTCGAATAACAGCTTACTTGTTATAAGGAAGACCGCCCTCAATCCCGTCCTTGAATGCATGCTCATGTCTAAAAACAATAATAATGAAGCTGTTCAATACATGACTCTGGTGGATTAAGCCCTCTCTGACGAAATGGGTTTTCAAATGGTGTAATGTTTGTTTTGTCATATCCATAGTGCAGTCTATATTTGCTGCAAGTATGAAGTAGAGTATCACGCGAAACGTTCTTCAATTGTTCAGGAGAGAAAGAAATTGAGAAGCAATTTTAATTTAAATTTTTTTATCAGGATGTTTAGCATTGACAGTCAAAGCAACCGACAGTCAACTGCCGGCAATGATACTCAATACATGCATTATATTGCACCATTGTTTTGTACGAAACGCATCTTTGGTTAATATAGATTTTGTTATTGTTGTCTGTGCCAGACTCAATAGAGAGCTAAATATAACAACCAATCGCCCAGTAAGAAAATATGTCACGCTTTATAATCAGTAGGACGGCGTCCAACAGTTTGCATATGACGTTCTCGGTTTGGACATTTCGATTTCCCTCACCTAGATCGGGATCGATTTCGAGGGCTCGGTGCTTTGGTTCTCCTAAAATGAACTGATTATTCGGTAAAAGTCCAATCGAATTTAAAGACAGTGGTGGTATTATATACTGATCGATCGCTGTTGTCTTTCCTGGTCTGTTGAAAGTTTCCTTTGATGAGATGCCGACGTCAACAAAACTCATCTCCAGAGAAAATAATATCTACGTTGTGATCTCACGAGACATTGACCAGTTTGGACAACGTCTCTTATAATTCAAATCTTCTAAAGATCATCCCACGTATTTAAATGGACAATATTGTGACTTTGACAGAGTGAACAATTAAGTTCAACTGTAAAATAAGTTATACAAAGGTGAACCTATTATGGTGTTAAGGTTTTAATTTGTGTACATTTCAAAGCGAGTAAAACGATAATAAGTAACGTTACTCCCATTGTGTTGAAGGAATATACTATGGTTTAAAGACAGTGGACACTATTGGTAATTGTCAAAGACCAGTCTTCTCACTTGATGTATCTCAATAAATGCATAAAATCACAAACCTGTGAAAATTTGACTATGGTTTAAAGACAGTGGACACTATTGGTAATTGTCAAAGACCAGTCTTCTCACTTGATGTATCTCAATAAATGCATAAAATAACAAACCTGTGAAAATTTGAGCTCAATCGGTTGTAGAAGTTGCGAGATAATAATGAAAGAAAAAAACACCCTTGTCACACGAAGTTGTGTGCTTTCGAGACCTTAAGTTCTAAACTTGAGGTCTCGAAATCAAAGTTGTGGAAAATTACTTCTTTCTCGAAAACTACTTCACTTCAGAGGGAGCTGTTTCTCACAATGTTTTATACTACCAACCACTCCCCATTACTGGTAATAAAGAAAGGATTTGTGATGATAACTATTTTGAGTAATTACCAATAGTGTCCACTGCCTTTAAACTGTAATATAAGAAATCCAGATATGAAAAAGCAATCTCCAAGACACAATTTTCCAGATATG
This sequence comes from Asterias amurensis, assembly GCF_032118995.1. NCBI lineage: Eukaryota > Metazoa > Echinodermata > Asteroidea > Forcipulatida > Asteriidae > Asterias > Asterias amurensis. Next base: position 5,054,014 of record NC_092655.1, on the reverse strand, counting down.
AGATTGTAATCTCAAATGAACTCAATTAAATAAATGATGTATGCCTGTTATGAATAAGTTAGTTTGTTTCACACAATGTCACCTAAGTGAAAACAGTTACTCGGTGCTGTATGACGAGCCGTATTCGGAACGTTCTAAATAATATATATACTTTATTTCGGTTGCTGTATGTCAGCAATTGAATAGACGTGTTTGTTAAATATTTGACTATTTCCTCTTTGGTGAATTTTCTCACTTGATTGTCATCTCTGCCGATTGTCACGATCAGAACCCTCAACATTGACAGACTTGTTGATAGTCGGAAATTACATTGGAATGGTTCGCCCCAACCTCTAGGCCGTACTCATTAAACTAAATACAGCCTGAAAAAAGAGCTTGCCGACGATTTCTAATGTAAATAACCCCGCGGGGACTAGAGCTTGAGTGGTCTGACAGACAAGCTGGTGTTTGTCAACCCTGGTTGCTTCGGGTTTAATACAACATTACACCTGCTGTGTATACGAATAATATCACACTAAATATATGTTGGAAGGTATCATCACCAATGTGTCAAAGAGTATGGAGCGCCTGCTCCAAGTATGAACAATTAAAATGTTTTGTTTTTCTGACAAGTAGCAACTAGGCCACATTAAAGGCACTAGACACTATTGGCAATAACTCAAATAAACTGTTAGCATTATAAACTACTTAATTTGTATAGAACACATTGTAAGAAAGGGCTCCCTCTGAAGCAATGTAGTTTTTGAGAGAGAGGCAATTTCTCACTCAAATATTAAAAGACTTCAGGTCTGAAGCCTTTTATTGGACATCTGAAAGCACACAAACTTGTGCAAGAAAGGTATTTTTTCTTTCATTATTTTGCTTGCAACTTCGATGACCAGTTGAGTCAAAACTTGCACAGATTTGTTATTTGTTTACGTAATATTATTTGGATACACCAAGTGAGAGTCTTTGACAGCTACCAAAGGTATTCAGTGCCTTTTGAGGGAGAATAAATTTGTGTCCACGCATCACCTTGGATAAGGCTATTTGTATCATTTTTTATTAATGGATACAAAACAGTTTTACGCGTAGGTAGATGATTGAAGCGACCAGCGTGGGGGTGGTGCAGATTGGATACGAAGTTGAATTTCAATTTGTTTTTATTTGTTTAGTTTTGGGAGTTTTTTAAATTTTATATAATAAGAAGAAAAACTCTCGGAGGTTCCTTTAGTCTACAAAATCGGAGGTATTTTCTCGAAATTTGACGTGCCTATTTTGTATTATCGTAATAGTATCAGATGCGTTTATGAACTTTAAAACAATTTGATGCCATATTTTCGTTAAATAATTACTCTAATGAAACACCTGATTCTGTAAACGGTGAATGGTTGTTTATCGCTGTTAAAACATTGAACACCAAAACATTGTTGGTTTTCGAACAGTGTACAAACAAGTGATTGTTCAATTGCAAGCAAACAGTTTGTGCAAAACATTTTGCTTAGTTTTTGTTTGCATTCGAGAAAGACTCTGTTAATGGTCGAAATATCAGGCCATTTTGCAACATACTTAACAAATCTAAAATTATTATCTCCCTCTCTTTTGCATTTGTCTATCACTCCCCCCTCCCACGTTTAATCCAATGCAGTAATAGACTCCTTTGTGCCTTTCTAATAACTTTGTACAATAAGTCATATTGTTTATTTAATAACTACACTATCAATCTTATTAGAATAGGTAACTTATGTACAGCAAACATTCCCCCAAAGGGTAAGAATCTGACTCGAGGCACGGACATTAAGTTGAGAACACCTCTCCAGCGTGGCATTAGCGTTTATTCAATTGTAACTCCGTAATTAGTCAAAGTATCGTTATCCAACCCACGAGGCGGAACCCGACTACGCCAACCCCTGGCAATATTTCACCAAACCCATTCACTACATCCATCCATTACACCCTAAACAGAAACCAACGGTTTTTACATTTACCGAGGGTTGCACGTGCTTTCTCCACGGCCGCGTCGAGAACTCGCATCAGCGCTGCAATAATCTTGTACTGCAAGTAAACACAAGTGGACAATTACTTAGCAGTAGATGTAAGCAGCGAGTGATGGATGGTAGCTTGTTGTACTATACGGGAGCAACCTCTAAAGGACTTCTTCTTTTGAGATTGGTGAGGAAATGAAGCACCTCATCATTTATGAGAAGATTGAAGAGCAGGATTAAAAGGACAAGCAACTTCTCTAAGAATATCCAACTCTAGGCACGTAGAGAGTTAGAAAGAGACCTTTCTATAAACTCTCTTCATAAAAAGCTACTCATTTAGTAAATGATAGACCCATACTGTATTGAAAGTTGCACTGGTGTAACAAATTAATCTTCACGAGACTTGGTTTCAGTCACTCCCTTATAAAACACCAGCAGATGATGGTTTACAAACATTGTGTACAAAATACAGGTAACATTGGCATATGGAGAAGTCAATGTTTCCTGCAATTTTCAAATCATTATATGAAACACTTCTGCAATTGGGAACTCAAGTAATACTTGTATGTACTTGATCTTTTTAACAAACGCTCAGTAGGTGTTTTTTGTTTTGTTCTTATGTAGTTTTTCCCTGCTATATTGAAGTATTCTGTTTTTTAAGCTTGATACTCTGATACACAGGGTATGTTGTGTCATGAACCCATAGACAATTGCCGTCCAGTAAAACACTGCTACACACATATTTATGTACCACAATTCAAACAGTGAACTCCGCTTTACTAATCCATTTGAATACCGGGCGATACTTCATTATTGACCGGTCTATAATTCAATATTGACCGGTCCAATAGAGGTTACTCCAGTCATTATCAACCGTGTTATATCAAGGGTAAGAGAAACAACCATGACACTTGGTTTTAGAATCGTGGTTTCCTGACAATCAAAATACCGGAACCATTCAACATGTTTTATAAATTACAACAACCCCAGGATAATTTCTAAGTTTAGTTGCGTTGTGCTGATATTCGTTTTTCTTGAATTGAAATGATCGGTGTCTTTCCGTGTGTTCAGTTTTTGGTAACCTACCAAGATCAACTCCTACAATTATGTACCCCAGAAACTAGATTACACATTATTTTCAGCAAATTGTCTTTGTGGGGTTCATTGTGTTTTTTCTCCTTGGCTGACTAAAAAGCAGTAGACAACTTGGTGCCAGTAAATACCTTAGTTAAAAAGAAGGCCCTACTTCAAATTATGATTATGCCTATCATTTTTCATTTTTTGTGAGGAACTTGCAAATGAAAAAAAATGTTATGGTTATTGTTAGTCTTTGTTGGGAAAGCACATCTTCGTTCAATCGCAAACAACTCTGTATTCTTGATTTCCAGGCCATCCAGTCAAATCTCAGCCATTGGGGAATATCAGGTCTAGAAACTTCTCAAGACTGGTCGTCTTGACCTTCTATATGCCCGTATGCTTGTTACGATGTGTAAATCATCTCATAGGTGAATAAGAACTGGAAAAAAAAAACTAATTTCGACCCTCTTAGCAGAGTCTTCCCTCGAAGTCAAAATGAAAACACAATCTAAAGAATTTGGTGTGACTTTCAAAGATGTCACTATACAGCCATACGTTGTTCATTTGATGTCGAGATGAATGTATTGTCTAGGGATGTATCTGTCTGCAAACTCATCTAACCACAGCCGTAAATTGCAATCTATGGCGAGATATTTGGGTCATTCATGTTGTAAATAATGTCCACAGACTATTGTGAATCCAAATAAACAGGGACGACTACAAATTAACCTTAATGCTGTGTCCATAAAATGGGCTCCTCTATTCTACAAGTGTATATCAGGAGGATTTGAAATTTTGCATGTGGAATTTTTCACCAGAAGACGTTCAGAGCATACCGATAGAAACCACTCCACCTCAGAACCAGCCCAACTCAATTAGAGATTATCATTAGGCCCTACAGGGTGTTACCGCAAACCTTACTAGATCGTAAATCACAGTTTTCCCAGCTGTCACATTTTGTTGGTAATAAGACATTGCTCTAGAATTGCCACGGTCGTGGGCCCGAGTCCCACCCGCGTATTATGCCTGTGATATGTTTTCACAGGACTCTAGAAAGTACTGAGTAAAAACCAACGACGAATATGTCACACTTTTACATAAAATGGCCTTTTGAGTCAACCAAACCCTACTGCTCTGTAGCCACATTCATTATCCGCACAAAGGTTTATCCTTGGAAAAGAACTCTATTGAAAATAAGTGATATTTGAAGGCGGTGAGTATGGATGATTTCATTAAACGCCCGACAGTTCCCCTCTCGTACTTAAAGTCAGTCACGAAAGAAATCATTTATTGCTCTCGTTGGGCAAATAGAGGCTAATAATTTGTCTCTTCCGTAACAAAACCGCTGCCATTATTGGCTTGATTAAAGCCTGCGTTTTCATAAATGCACAAATGTCATTTTGTGGGCTAGGACTAATGACTGAGTTGTGTGCCTCTCTATTGGATGGATAAGACGAGCATCGTTATGGAATAAGCGTTGTTTAGGTACAACGTCATCATTGATCAGTACATGCACCAGTTTTAATTTAACAGCAGAAATACAAAATCCTCCTGCGTGGTTGAGACACGGGAAGATACAACGAAGTGAAAAGACTTCTTATGGACATTCTGAGATGCAATAGGTTACCTAGAGAGGGCCGAAATTTAATCTAAGAACCTCTGTCTTTCCTGCGGACAAAATCAACCAACTTAAAATACATGACTAAATAGAGTAAATAACATTTTATCCCTGCGGGTACAAAAACGAATTTCATTCGTATTACGTTAGCCTCGGGATAGACGTCAAAATTAGGATCCGATATTAAAAATAACCCCTCGTGTATATTGGATTCTTTAAACAACAAAAACAAAACCAAATGTAGTCATTTCACAATTTCCCTCTCAGACTAATTCCGAATTGGCAAACTGTTTGTGTATAGACCATATTTATTCACTTAGTGTTAAAGACGAATACTGTGTCAATAAATGAAGGCCTCTATTTCACAAGCTATAGTCTTTGATTGTTGTTCAGACATAGTTTTAACTGACCCTTGCTCCGTAAACACTACACCCGCAGTCAACAATCAAAACAGGTTTCTTTTTGTTACAAATTATTTTTCGTCAGCAACGCTGCGAAAGAACTTGTGTTTTGAAGCAACATTCAAAGCCAGTTTTATAATTGTCATGTTGTTATAAATGGTGTACATAGTTGTAATTGATTCATAATGATTCAATATTGTTGGGTTTTATTCGAAAGGGGAAAGCATCTTTTCTTCATTCTGGGCCAAAGAATCTTGCCAGAAGGGATTCTTGCGTGGTGTGCCAAAATGGATTGAACTTTAAATTATGTTTGATGTATCATTTTGCTAAATGCTCCCTACACATCTTTAATTCTCTGTCATACTCAATGAACTCTTAAAACCATTTTGACGACTGTCACAATGTCTTACTTCACTCATTTCTTGTATTAAAGAGTTATTGGCCCTGGTATACGACTGATCCTTGATCATTCTATTGTTAGGATTGTTTTCCGTCTGATTTTGAACCAAAAATCATTTATTTTGATTCACTATAAGTGCCCAATTTCACAGAGCTGCTGAAGCAGAAAATATTGCTTACACATTTTCTTCTAAACAGAAATGGGAAGGATACCAGTCACGGACTGTACTTGTGACGTCGTACTTTGGCTGGTACCTTTAACCTGTTGAGCATCATTTTGTCATTATTTAGACGATTTTTGTTCTTAAGCAGCTCTATGAAATTTGGCCCAGATGTGTTACTAGGAAAACTTTTCAATCTAGTTCTCTGTAATGTTCGCAAATTAAAAAGAAGTACTTTCTTATGTTTGAGATTTGTTTTGCAATTATTTTTCAGACGTGAATGTAAGACGGCAAGAGGATCGCAGCTGGCAACACAAGATCTGCAATATTGAGGTACTCAGACGGAACAGAGAAACGTTTTCTATAGTATAACATCACTGCACCTCGTCAGGACCGAGGCAAGTTAATATCTATCATTTTATTCCATTTTATCCTTAATGGTGTATTTCCTACTTGTCGGACACAAAGTCGGAAAGTATTTAGGCAAATATAAATCAGGGGTCAGGTAGAAATATGCCATTTTGAGACAGCAAGCATCGAGTTTGAAATTTCATTGATCAGCCTTTAAGCTTGTTATTTCCCCACTGACCGGTCGACAGAGGTTCGTCTGTGACGGGCGGCTGACAGCAAGAGATCCTAGGCACATTAATACTTCGACTTTGATTATGGCAGACATCTTTTTAAAGAAAACAATGAGTTTAATAATAACTGCTGTATCGTATACTGTTAGACTATATCCGGATTGCCTTTAAAGACTTGCAGTCAATTCTACCGTTTAGAACGTCTCCACCATTTTTATTATGATTTATATTGGTTCATTAGACTTGATTTAGTCTTTGAGCTGTTTTCATATCAACAGTCATTTACCAACGCAAACAGCTCGATGAATTATTTAGACGGGTGCTTTGTGAAGTGGTACACGGAACCAATACATTGGGTTTGGTTTCCTTATACAAGCTTGATAAACGCTACTAGAATATCTTAATGTCACATCACATAAAAGTATCTGTTACATTGTGGGATAAAACTATTCTCTGAACAACGAATGGTGCTGAAGTAAATTCTAACAAGAAATAATGCATAGAAAACAAGAGAGACCATTTCGCTCATTGTGTTCCACCTAACAGAATACTCAGGTGGAATTGGAACCCATGACCCTCTTATGACACCGAGCAGATCAAACAGTTATGCCTATTTTGTAAAAGTGTTTCAGCTAGACTCTTTACTCCGAAGGCATTGAGTATGCAGCGGTTATCAATCGTACACAACATTGGTATCAAACATTTTCATCGTTCTATAAAACATTCACATTGGTTTAAAACAATACATAACATTACGTTATGCAGTTTTTACATCTGTATTGAAACATAGCGTTATGATTTACGCTGCAAAAAAAAAAAAAAAAAAAAAAAAAACCATCAAAACTATTAAGAGGAAATCACACGATAGCACCACCCCACCTTCCCGATAAGTAGAAAGTATTGACCCAAAATAGAGCCCAAATAGTACACTAAAATCAAAACCTAAAGGATCAAAATGAGCCGCAATTTCACTCAAAGTGCATTTTACTCACATTATGAGTAATTTGTCCAGATGAACTAAGTCGATCTGACGTCTTCCTGACGTCAGAATTATTCAATAAAACCTATTGGTCGAGTATCTGGGTCAATTTAGAGTGAAGGTAGAGAACATTCTTCATTTTCTGTAAGGGTGGGTTTTTGGCAAATAAAAAAAACATTTCAGAATACACTGAGGGTAGGAAAATTATCCCACGCAACTATCAAGAAATATTGACACACGAGTGTTACTAACACTGACATTGAGATCACAAAGTGACCACCGTAAATTATAGTCAAACTTGAGTCAAATGAATGGATTTTTGTAAGAAATGACGGAATCTAAAGATGTCATCGTTTGTTATAGCGACCCAAACCTCAGTAGCCGAAGAGTTCAATTTGTCTCAATACAAAACCTGACCCTCAGAAGACACTATAAACCTTTTATAATTACAATTACATCGTAGTTTCCGAACTGCCACACTTCCGGTTACTTCCGAACTAAACGGATGTATCGAACACTGCCAAAGGGGGCGGGGCATAATAAAGCCAACCTCACCCCCCCCCCAATTCAAACACAGATTGTAACAGGACTAGAACATAATCACATCACCAGAATTCTTATCTACTGGTCTTCATCAAGACACACAATGCATTTGAAGGCACTGGACACTATTGGTTACTACTCAAAATAATTGTTAGAAGAAGAACGTACTTGGTAACGAGCAATGGGGAGCTGTTGATAGTATGCAACATTGTGAGAAACGGCTCCCTCTGAAGTAACAGAGTTTCTGGGAAAAGAGTAGTTGCGGACTCAAATATTAACTGACTTCAAGCCTGAAGCCCTTTTTTAGGCATCTGAAATCTCACAAAGGGTGTTTTTTTCTAAATTCTCTTGCAATTTCGATGACCAAAATTGGGTCAAAATTATCACTGATTCGTTATTTTATGTTGGGATACACCAAGTGAGTCTACTGGGCCCAATTCCATGGCTCTGCTTACCGCCGAATTCTGCATGCGCTTACGATCGCGATTCTCCGCTTACGTGCAAGCGCCGAATTTCTGCGCTAGCCTTGTAAGCGTAGAATGCCTAGTAACGTGAAGTACGCACGCGCAGAAGCCCAAATTCGCCGCTAACCCGTGAAATACGCCTGCCGTAAGCACAGAATGTCCTGCTTCCGTAAGCGCCGATTCTGTGCTTACGGTAAGCAGAGCCATGAAATTGGGCCCTGGTCTTTGACATTTACCAAAAGCGTCCAGTGCCTTTAGTGTAGACCGAGGACAAAACATAAAAGGGAAAACAAAAGGTCTCCTCCATAAGGGAATTCGAAAGACTGGGGTTCTCCAAAAGGAGTTTCGTGTACGATGGGATGATGTCTACAGGGACAAAGAAAAGAACAAAAGATGTCTCCACGGAGATATAAAACATTGAATGCGTGTTGTAACCTCAGTGTCATACGCTTGCTAAAAATAATGGTATCCCATTCATAAAGGCCCACCTCGAAATCTGATGGATTCGAAGGATGTAAATCCGGACATACGTCATATTAGTTCGTATACATTTATTGACAATAATACTTCGCTCTGAATTATTATTCCAGTTCGTTGTTTTTTAAAAACGAAAACTGCAGGAACTTGCGTGCGCAGAGTTACGTCTTTACATCCGTCCTCTTTGTTACTTCCGATTTGCCGTTACCATAATTCGCTTACAACCGTACTCAAAGCGGTGTGCGCCTAGCCAACAATACCAGATTACGCCTACATGCAAAATTCAACACAACATAATATACGTAGTAACTTTTGTTACACACTAAAATCATTATTTACTCACTAATTATCATAATGCACGCGTAATCAATGATGGGTTTGCTATAGACGTTCACCTGTATTTTAATATACCATCCAATACACAACATACCGATAGAACTACACGCAGTGATTGCACGGTACTGCAGCGTGACGTAGCCACGAGGAGGCGTAACTTTCTCATCGCGAACAGACTACTAGCGCACCGGGGCTGTGCGATTATTGTTTCCAACACGAGGTATTTCATAGATTGGCGACAACGGACAAGCAAAGAAGACCTTATAGGCTTAGAGAGGACCACCGAGAACAGCTTGAGTTACTTTACCTGCACTCAGGTGGGAATTCATTTTCTATCAGCAAGAACACTCCTTAGTTTACAATCAGTTACAAGTGGAATATCGCTCATTTGGAAACATCAACAAGGTAAGATTGCACAAGTTTTTTGTTGTGTTTTTTTTTCTATTTAAATGAATATTGTTTTACTAACACTAAACTGAACTTTTACAGGCTAAAATTTATATTTAAAATAGTCTAGCTCCAATGGTAAGACGAATGAGTAAACAAGGAATAGATAAATATGTGCTTTGTTAGGTTTTTTTCTTCCTGTTAGAGACCGTCTTTATAAACAATTTATCAGCTTTCGTATGTTGGTTACACTTTTACAATGTTTGGTTGTTCTTTTTGGTATCGAGTTCACTTTAGTTTCGTCTGGTGACATAAAGTCGTATACATGATCATGATTTCTAAAAGTTTCAATCACAAAAGCTGGTCAGCTTTTTTTGTCCTTGACTATCTTAGTAAAACAAAATGTCCAGTGTAAAGGTGGTAGGGAAACAATACCAAAGAATGAGAGACGCGTGTTTGTAGGTTTCCTGGTGGCTTGATCCTTGTAACGAATTTCCAGCGATTTGAAGTTGCGAGTGTTTTCCGTTACCAACCCCGATTAATGTGTAACTAGCAAGATAAAACCAATAAACATGGTGGGGAAAATAAGTATTAGTAAGATTTGCGGTGACACCATGTAAGAAATCTTTTTTGTGAGTTGTGTTGGCGCTGAGAAAAGCCGGTTTGTACTGCTCGACGTTTCGATCAGCGTGCTCAGACTGTCTTCTGAACTATAGCAATAACTTGCTCCCCCTTGCACCTTATAATTCTGAACACCATGTATACCTTAGTATCAATGTGGCCCTTGTATGAAATCTAGGCTATGGTCTCATTACTTACTACTAATGTATTCTACATCATTCGTTTCCCCCTTTATGCTCATCAAGAGTTGTACTTTCTGATCTGCAAATCTCCTTCGTTAATCTTGTCGGTAACTTTGGTGATCAAACACCGTGTAACGCCTAAAATTTATTTCAATCTATGTCGTGAATAACATGAGTTTATCGCAGCTACATTCATCAGACGTAATGGTTCACGTGTTTGGTTTAAAGTATTGCTTTGCAGTCAGTGGAAGGAGGTCGTTTGAGTTAAATTGTGGAAAGATTAAATTCACCGTGCCATGTCTTTGAAGACACCAAACCATGGCGTAATATTTAGCATCTTGTTCTAGTAGGCTGTTTTTCACTTGTGATTTCTTTTTTCAGAATTTTCCATTATTTTCCGTTTTTTTTTTTTACGAAAGAAAATTTAAACCAACTTTGGAACTTTCAGGGTTATTAGAGTTGTATTTTGTTCATGTGCAATCTTTTTGTAAAGTATTGTTTCAAGGTTGACTTCGAACATTACGCATTGAAAATGGGAAATAACATTAAAACAACCAAAAAAACATAACGAAAACCACGTAAATGGATCAAGGATGTTCTCTCTATTTTACAGACTGTATAGAACTAGAAATATAGAAACTAAACTAGAACTAAACTTCGTCATATAGTTGAGACTATTGCACATTTTAATTTCAATATCAAAAAGAACTGTGAAAATAAATCTTAGAATTGTTAAATAACACACTTGGATGTGAAGTATTTGATAGAACATTTGCCTCTGTAAAATAAGAAGTATTGCCTCTACTTCCCTCAAGGGAAACCATCTTCTAAGATCCTCAACAATCTTTAAGGCGTCATACAACTTGATACTCACAACCTAAGATGATATCTTTCTTAGAGTGACATACTTTTTTCCCGAAGTGCGTTATCCTTAAAGTCCAACCTCCTTGCCCGTAGTCCTCCCCTTGAGGTCCTGGCCGAGTAGGGGAACCAATCACTTCTAATAATCACCAACCAGGGTTGGCAGATGGAGAATTGTTCCGTAACTGTTATTCGAGGGGCGAGCTTGTTTGTGAAACCCAAACTATCCCCATGTGTATTCGTCTGACAGCTATTGGTTTCATTGACATGGAGTAATATATTTAAGGGACATGTGAGTTTCTTGACTCCTCTTTCGTCAAAGATTGCTCTTTAGTTTCAATAATTTCCAGGGTAGTTCTATACACAAATAAAGCTCAGTTGGGATTCTGTATTCTTACGGCAGTTCTGAAACATCCACCTTGTTTAAATTTTATTTATTGTGAGTATTTTGATAACCCTTTAATTGCTGGTAATTGAGCTTCGGGACTTATGTTCAAGAGTCAGCCATGACCGATTTCTCATTGTACAAGAATGCAGTTACAGAAGGTGATATCAGGGAGAAGGCTCTGTCCTTTGGTGATAGTAACAAAGACGTTCTCTACGAGACATCGAATGGAGGTTGGCTGTCAAAATTGTGTCAAAGACAATTGGCTTCTTTCTTTTCTGATTGCTAATGATGAAAATAATGTTTGTTATTAAAAACTGGACTCTTATTCTGTTGTACAAAACTGCTGGGCTGGCCAGAACATTAATATAATGATATTTTTTATGCGTGACGTTTTGTTTGTATGTGATACTAAGAGTTACACATGTTTAAGTTGATATATATTATTTATACTGTAATATTTGCATAAGTTTGATAACAGAAAATCGACCAAATTCTGTTTTTGAAGCCTCTTAACTGTACCTGCATCATTGTCTCTCCTCGTCAAATCGCCCCGTGCACCCCTAACCCTGTAACTGTTGCCGGTTCTATGCATCTGATGTGTGACGTGGGGGAAACATGAATCTCAGTCATCTAAACTATATTGAAAGAACCACAATCTAGAATTAGTGCATACAAATTAATAAGTCATTTTGAGATATGTTGGACACAACACAAATACACTCATTGGTTTGAGTAAACCTTTTAAACTGTCAACCCCAAATCAAACAGTGTCGGAAAATTGGTGCCCAGCATATTGCCGTTGGTCCGCTCTCCCTGGAGAAAACCTAGTGTGGAGTTATTAAGAAGTAATTAACGTCAAATGCTTAATTCTCTCCCGTGTTTTAGATTTTAACTGGCTCGATTTCACAATCATTTTAAATACCATCAATTGAGCCTTGATAACGCTCTCGTGAGTGTTGATTTGGTCAAGCATTAAGTCTTTCAATTTTGACCTAAAAATAATTTCTCTTTTTGTTTCTGACTGCTTCGTATGCTGAATACGGAAGGAAATCCCAAAACAGAAGACGAACAATATCTCAAATAAAAATAGAATAGCACTTGGCATTTAATGTTGTGCTGCAATAAAGGCCAACGTGACTTTAATAGAAATTCACAGGATGTGAGCCAATAAGTTGTTTTTATATACGAGATGTTTTGTGAAATGTTTCTTTTTCGTTTTGGTTGAAGCTGTATACAAATTGTGATTGTGTTTCAATGAGTACATGGTTAACTTGTTGACGATTGAACTTTGGTATTAAGGTGCTGATTTATCAATCATGAATGGGGGTAAATGGGCTGGATGAGAGGACTATGGGCTAATGAAACGGGAATTTCTGCTGTGTTTCGTCTTGAAATTAAATAAAAATAAAAGGTGTTGCGATTTGTCAATCGTGAAAGGGGTAAAATTTGGGCAGGATTAAAGGAGAAGTTGCTTAGAAAGTAGTAGGGCCTAATTTCTGCTCTTTTTTGTATAGACTGACTCTACAAAGTAAAATTATACTCTCTCCAAATGGTTTTAAACCTAGGTTGAAACCATTTTCATCCTACATTTTAGACTGACTGGTCCTTATTGAAAGATGAATTGACTTCATTACTGAACTTCTACATTCAGAGCAATTAGCTCTAACTGGTGAAATACATCTCAGTTTAAAGAAGTTCGACTTGGTCAATCATAGTGCATTCAAATGGAAGGAACTCGAATTAGGACAGTTGTGGAGTTGAAATGTCGTCATCGAGACAACTAGGTTGATTGAAGGAATCTTTGCTCATAGGGGTAAACAAAATCGTAAATTTCCAAAACAATATATAGGACCTACTATAAATATCCTTGTGAAAGTGAAAAACTTGGAACAGAATATAGTATTCAGATGTCACAGTTTGGGGTTTGTTTTCATAATGATACGTGCAAGGTTTTTTTTAAGGTTTCTTTTTACCATAATTATTATTATTTGTGGGCCTGGGTCTTTCTTTTCACGCCCAGATTTTGTCCCTAATCCATACACATCATGCTTTATCTTGACACCATTTATTAAACTCAAGGGGAAATGTGGTTGAGAATATTTCACAGGGGACTTTGTACAGGAAAACAATTGTCCTTTCACACGAGATGCAGTTTGTAAAAACAAAAATGCAACAATCTAAAAACTGAGTATGGTATATAGGTATTGCTCCTGGTCTAGCTGTAGTGTTAAAAGGGGCTAAAGAATGCGGATTGTTCATAAGTGGTTCAATATTGGTTTGTGTAGTTATGAGACACAAGAGAAACTCTGCACAGGATAAATTAATACAGTTAGCAGACACTGTTTCGATATTAGGTCTTCCAAAATCATGTCAGATGGTCAAAAGCTCTCAACTCAAGCTGCAGAAATCTCAAGCTTCGGTCTTCCGAAGTTTACCTCGGTCAAAAGCCTTAAGAAAATGAAGAAGATGAATTGTGTTAAAGAACATTTGACACTATAAGTCATTCCCGAGTTCTGAATCAATCCACATTAGGGTGTAGAAGTCCTGAACGGCGGTTGAGCTGATGATCGGTGTTTCTGGTTTTAGGTTTCCGGTTTTGTTAGTATTTCTTTAGAGTTTGTGTAGAATTGTAGCGCTGGAGATGAAACTAAACATTGGGGAACATCTCTGGAGGTTTGGGCATTTTGGGCGAAGAAAAATAATGCCCTCAAGAAGTTAACATGTTGTGGCTTCTGTAAGAAGAAACCTTTGCTGAACTGTCAAGTGATTAAGTAGTGACTTGAAGGGTTGGGAAAACAATTTTCGAAACATTTCACTTAACCCGTGATTTGTTCGTTAACATAATTGGCAGTTTAAAGGTATTTTAATAAAGACCTACATGCTGTTTCAATCACTTATTATCGAGTAAATACTGACAATTAAATAAGATTTATTAACTGAACCTAAATATAAAAAAAATGGGGGGGGGGTGCATTCTGCTGTTTATCAAACACTTATAAATGAAATTACTACAAAACATATCAAGAGAGTTTTGAATTCACCATCTTATTTGTGTTTGATTTTATTCTCCTTAAACTATGTTTTAGGTGGGGATTTACCGAACAAAATAGTTGACAAATAATTGTATTTATTAGCTGTCCTAAAAAAAAACTAGGGTATAATAGGTATTGCAAATAAAATAAGGATCGTTTGAGTTGTTCTCAGCAACATCACTGGAAAGTAAAAAATTATGAGTAAATTTAAATTTTTCCTTTTACTGTCGCATTTTATAAGGTCTTGAAATGTTTTTCATTAAGGGTCAATAATTGATCTATATTCGAATCGGTAGTTTCTTTGAACCAGGGCATTTTTTTTTTTTTAAATATACTATAGCGACTATCATAACCTGCCTACATCCAAACCACAGAAAACTCAAGCAACGGAAGCTAAATGCAGCTAAAAAAAAAGACATTTTAAATTTGTTCCGATTGAATGATCGCTAAATGGTGTAGTTGAGTATTGTATTGCACTCGAACAAAAAGCATTCCGCAAACCCCCTGTGTCTTGAGATTTATTCTCGATGCGAAGCTTTCATCATGGTAGACATTAATACCCGTAGGCGGGGATGTATATTTAGTCAAAGAACTCCACATCCATCTCCCTTTTCTTTCTTTTTTACCAATCAAGAGAAACTGAACAGAATTGTCTGTTTCAGCTGTTTGTGAATTTTAAAGTGAAAATGTCAAGTTAGTTTAATATGTCATGTGGTCACAACTCAAATTATATGTTTGTTTTTCTTTTTGGTACATCAATATTAACCCAGTCTATATTTAAAGGGTCTGTGTGACTTTTGTAGGACAAAAAACACAATGTCCACAGATTTACACTAAACTTACACAGTTTGAAGATAATGACAGTAGAAAGCTTCCCTGAAAATATTACCTGCTGAGGTGCTGTAGTTTTTGGAAAATGAGTATGACAAGTATCACAATGGAAAATGAGTATGACAATGTCATGAAAATAATTTTCGTCTCATGAGACGAAAAAATTATTTTCATAATTTACAAACGTAACTTCATGACATTGTTTTACTCATTTACTCAAAAACTACAGCACCTCAGTAAGTACAATTTGAAGGGAAGCTTCCCACTATTATTATCTTCAAATCCTGTAAGTTTAATGTAAACCTATGGACATTTTGAAAAGGTACCCAAATCCTTTAAGTCATAATGGTACATTTGTAATTACCAATCATTACGTTTGGTAATTACTCTTAAAATTACTAGCAGTAACAACTTTTGGTTACAAGCCTATAGACCTTTCTTTTGCAACGTCACAGCCCGAGTTTTTGCCAACCCAGATTGGAAAACTATGGAAAGCCGTAAGTGCAAATTAAGAAAAGATCGCTATTTTTTGTAACAATGTAACCAAATTTGTTGATTTTGTTAAAAACAAAACAAATAATTATGAGAAGTATTTTATTTAATTGAAAGTTTGCAGAAAATGCTGAATTTGGTTAAAACATATGTTTTTAAGATTTAGTGTTTTACTAACATTCGGCCGACCATGCCAACCAAGGCGGTTTGTTTATCAACAAAAGAAAGGTCTTTAGCAGACATCGATACTAAGCATTTTGAGAAATATTTCACTTCGAAGTTATGTACATGTGAAATGATATCAGTTGTTTAGCCCAAAAATTTGAATCTGAGAAGCGTTACTGTCAGTAAAGCTCTTAAGATTGTGTATTGCTTTGAGGGATTATTCTTCCTGGGTAGGCATTCACCACGGATTTTCGACGAAACTAAGTTTCATTAAAAGGTCAGTGTTGTTGTGTACATAAGTTAAAACAATCGAACGGTTCCAAAACTTTGCCTTTAAATTAGAAGAACGAAACATAGTGCATGTCAGTCATTAAGTCTTGCGATCTTGGAGATTTCTAGAAAGACCTTCTTTGGGGTTTCCTTTGTGGTGGATGCTCCCCCTTCCCAACTTCATGAGGGATCAAGAATGAGCAAATCTCGACATGATTCCGACCTCGGTCGACGAGAGAGAGAGAGATGTCCATTTTGTGTTCAGTATGCAAACACAAAGGCTCGTGAGCTGTGTAGTTTTCTAAACGTATTTAAACAACATAGCACTTATTGACAGTCAGACCATGTATTTATTCAGGAGAAGAAAAAAAGTGACTGTAATACGACTGGACTTGAGTCTTATTAGGTTCGGTATTGTGTTTCTAAACCTAAATCAGTTTTGGGTAACAGTCCAGTATTTTCCTGCAAACAATCCTCTATGGAATCGATATTTTGGACAAGAAGACTCCAGTTAAATTGTCTCTCTTTTCAGGGTAATTCGTTAGACGTCAAACCGCAGTCAGAGAAATGTTGTTGGTTTATTCTCCAATTTGAAAAAAGTTTAAGTTTGGGAGTGTCATTTGCATATGTTTGTTTGTTATTTTGCTAGTTTTTGTTTTGTTTTGTGTTTTCTAATTTTGTTTGTTAGTGGTTTGTTGATTACGGGTGTTTTGATACTCGCTTCTTTCCTTCGTGTTTTGAAATATTATTAGGCCTACTCAGGCCTATATCTTGGCTCTTTCTAGTTTTTATCTGTTTTTCTAAATTATTTTGTTTTGTGTTTTTGGTGACTGGTGTTGTTGTACTCTTTTCCTTGGTGTTTTGTACTCGCTTCTTTCCTTGGTGTTTTTTCCTTCATGTTTTGGAAATATTATTAGCCTATTTCTTAGTTTGTATCTGGCACTGAATTTCTTAAAGCCCATATATTTTTCTTTGGGTAGTTAATATCAATATTCTTGTTGGGCACTAAGTATGGCGGTATCTTTATTGTATGTGACATGATTACCAATAACCAACAATACATGACGATTGGCTGTTTCTACTTTCACGGTTATCGTGCAGGCCTTTAGGGTCGCTTAGTATGTGATATGAATTAACAACCATTAACACGAGTTGAATCTAAGTGCCTCACCTGCTTTAGAAAGAAAGATCTACCATCACCAGAGGGAGGGAGGTTGTCACAAAGAATACCTCAATCCCTAAGGAGCGTTCAAGCCAACTGCTGTTTACTGTTAACGTAGCCTACAACTCACCTCTATCATTGCTCTTCACATTACACAAGCCGTGCATCGAATAGCCGTTGGGTTTCTGTGCCACGTCCCAAATTGTCAGTTACATTTGGTGTTAATGTTATTATAATTGATGTTTCAATTAGAGTTAAATGCATTAAGAGAGACCATTACGCCATTGCATTAGCCACACCGGGTCGATACACCAAACACCCTAAGACGACCAAAATGCAATTGATTCTTTCTATATTTCACGCGATGGGGACTTAAAGGCAAACATCATCGTTGGCCATTTTAATGCACTTTGTCCCTAGGGACATGTTAAGGTAGCCTCATCTGAGATCTGTGTTGTACACCGAGGATTAATGTTGCCTGACAGCGCGAAGCATCATGGGTAATTGGTAGAATGAAACAAGATGAGTTACCTGAGGGGCCCACTCGTTGTGAACATCTTCTAGGGGGTCCGTCAAAGGACGTCATTGACAACACTCTATGAAACTGTGTCAGCCCCTTTTTGATAAATGTCTATTGTCTGATAAGTTGCTCTTGGCAATTGCTAGAAAAGTTTCAAGATAACTTTCAGATCAAACGGAACTTGAACACGAATGAGAGGCAAATGATTTGACATTCATTCTATATAGATAGATAAAATGGTCTATAAAAAGAGTCCTCGCAGCACAAAGGCATACACAAAATTGTGTTTTTATTGAGATTTATGTCGTCGTGAAACTGCAATATTTTCGGTTTTCCAGTTATTGATAAGATGCTGCTTTACCAATATCTTCCACAATGCCATGACTGGTTGGCTTTGTACCGAGGGCATGTCAAATTCGACGGACAATTTCAGATGAACAAATTAAGTTAACCCTCTGGAAGAAACTTCCCGCATTTTCCATCACCGTAATGGAGAAATTCGCACAATTGCTACCCTGTAATGTGGAATAGATTTGTAGGTAACAAATGGTTGTACTCAGTTTATTCGTTTATGGTAAGATATTTTACCCATATTTTACACTTTCAACTTATAAAAAGGGTCACATGTGACATTTTCAAATGTGTCAATGTGATCTAAATTATTTAGATATTATGTTGTATGGTTTTCGTTTCCTAGGTTTGTCGTGTTTTATTATTTTCAAATCTGTGTACTACGCTTTTTGTAAGAATGTTGTCGATTAATTTTCTTCTGCGCAAAGATAAACAGAAGAATTCCACGGCAAGCAGAACCATAACTTTGAACCCAGTTGCGTCTTCAGTTAAAATATATCTTTCCTGAGTAGAACTCCGGTGCATCGATCGCGGTATTAACGTAGTCGTTTTGAATATTAAGTCGTAACCTGTTTTTAAAAAAAAATTATGTGGGTTTAAAGCATGTATCCCACTGAATACGTAATAATATTTGAATGTAGATGTTGGATGGTATCTAAATCACGTAACGTTAATCCAGTGAGAACCTTCTTAAAGATCTACATAAATTATGACGTACATTGCAGGTGTCCTTCCACCCCATCAGAGCAATCGGTACCTAGCCTCTCTGATGCTTAGATTACACCGCAAAGCTCCTGGGCGCCAGCCTAATTCAGTGACCTCATCTCACACGCTTCACTCACTGTCGCCATTTTGTTATTCCTTTTTAAAACAAACGGGACCCATTGAACCGTATTAGGAATTCCTTTAAATCATGTTTTTTTTTTAAACCTCACTGCAGAAGTAAGCCAGCGCGATGGTAGCTTTGGCGATAACTGTGAAAATAATATCGCTAGAAGATAGTTTATATTTACAACACATGATAACCTACCGGCCTATTTTACTCGCTTCCTACATCAGATGACGAAGTAACAAGACACGCAGGGTAATAATTACTTCATTGTCGCATTGCGGCCGCACGCAATTAAGATGTTCCCGCTATCATTTTATTGTATATTTTGCATTCGATTCTCGGTGTCAGATGACGAATAAAAATCTTACCATTTCCACCCTTTAGGGAGTCTTTCCAAAAAACAGAAGGCTTGGTAATTTATGTAAAGAGGAAAAATAAATAGAGTTCTCTGACATTTGATGGTTTAATGTAAAGTGGGCTGGAGCTCCGTAACGCGTATCAAGTAACGTAGACATCCTTGGGATACCAGTTGGTTTTGTGTGCTATCCTCAAACCCTATGGGTGTAAAATCACTCGCGCTTTTACCTTGAAGATTGGGAAATAAGACCTGTTTTAAACGGCGACAACTGATCAAATAGCAGCATATTGTGGGTTTATTTCGTAATTTCTACACCCTTTGAAAACATTGACTCTGCCGCTATCGGAGGAAGAGACCGCAGTAAGAAAACATGGGTATATAGGAGTTATAGATCAAAACTCCATTAGTCAAAGGTGGAATCAATTAATTCTAGGGAATTTAATCTTGTGTTTTTGGTTCAGTTACTGCTGGGTATTATACCTAGGTGATGTACATTGGGTGTATTGATGCTACACTGAATCCAAAACCTTCCTTCCTGTTGTCTCTGCGATCATCTTAAAGTCTCGGGCTACATCTCTGTACCGGTATCTCTCAGTATCTGGATGTAGATTCCTTTAAGAAAACAAGCAAATCGCATTTTGCACTTTGTGTGTTAGTCAAGCATGTATAAATAAACCAAAGGATACCGTGCCGTGTGCTTTGATAGAGAAAGATACCCTTCGGTAAATATCTTAATAAAGGATAATATTCCCAATACTTTTATCTGTCCGAATTGTCAAACAAAATTATCTTGTTATCATCTCACGTTCACATGAATCAATCCGTTTCCAACGCAGCTACTTTTTTCCCCTCATCTTTCTCATGTTTCGCTCCTAACTATAATCTCGTCGTTATATTGACTTTACTCTAAGCGAACATTTTTCAACCGACATTTTGTAACTGTAACTAAAGTGCATCCAAGTTATTTTTATTGGTCCAATATTTGGTTAATTGCCTGGGTACGAACAGCTGGCCCCGGCCCTCTTAGGGTTGCCTGGCCGTAACAGTCTTAACTTCCTCTTAATGTAGATCTTATTTCTCATGTTGAACGCAATGTAAGGTGGGCAGAATGTAGTGTATTGTCTTAGATAAGACGTTGATTGCGTCTCGGTAAACTTCTTCATTGTATCGACATATCATCAATATGCCTATAAGACTCAAGCATTTAGTGGATTACACTGCAAAGGGTATTATTTGACAATTTGAGTAAAGCCCACTTTATACTTCTTGCGAAAGCGAGCGAAAGCTCGCAACAATAAATTGGCAAAGTGTTCATCGCATGCGAAACGGCAAGTTATTTAGTTTTTATTTCTAAGTGTTTTTCTTATCATTGCCTTTTGTATGGTGCTTTAAACGAGAAAAGGTTATTCACATGTTTGTCAGTTTACTATCAGCTGTCGTAAACATTTTCTTCATCTATCTTTAGCTTTTTTAGAGAGCCATTTTGTTCTTCGTGGCTCCCGGGGATTGGAGTTATCCGATTGAAATTAATGAATTACTACTATTTCAGAATATTTGACCAAAGTGGTATTTTGGGGACGTAGTTGAAGTCATGGTATGCAAGCAGTTTGCAGAAATCGAACGTGACGTAAACGTCTTAGAGTAATTATTCACATTATGCAAATTGTTGTTAAGTAAGTTACACTTAAGATCTGCATAATGTGAATAATTATTCTTAAACGTTTATTTCACGTCCGAATTCCTACTTTGGCACCATGACTTCAACTACGTACCCAAAATACCGCTTGCCAAATTTCCCAACAGAGTTAATCATGTCAAACTTCAAATAATACTTTGAACGGAAACATCTCTAAAATGCACCCAGCCCCGGGGGCCACGAAGTCAAAAGTGGCTCCCTAAAGAAGCTAAAGACAGAATATGAAACATTAAAATGTATTGGTCATAGGCGAATGTACATTGTCTCTCGTTGATACACCCTGGACGCTTCAACAAAAAGGAATCTAAGAGTATAACTTCATGTCTTAGCGCGAGTGCAGTTGTTTCGATGTGAAGCGTTTTACCTCTTTCTTATCACGTATGTGGCTTATCTCTATACCCAATCATTATGTAATTTATACTTTTAATATCAAAGTAAACTTGACAAAAGTTGTATAAAAGTATAATATTATACTTACACACTATTATGTAGCTCAAACTTGATCATGGAGTTGTGTATTTGAGTTGGCTACTTTTTTACATAAATCGTGTAATACTTTACACAATCTTTTTGCCCCCTTATTTTTCAATTTATTCTGTGTGTTTAATAGTCAGCTACCGTCCAAGATTCGTATCTTGTCTGACCTTGGGCCTATTACACATAAATTATGTTTGAAAGTCCCGTCTTAATCCCGGAGTTTTAGAAGAAACATGGAACCATTACTTTCGTCTGGGATGACTGACATTAAATGTTGTTGACGGTGAACAAAAATACTGACCACGACTGACAGTAACTCCTTAAGCCGTTGACGGTTGAAAAAAATGGTGGAACGACTGACATTAACTCCATAAAGTCTGCTGACTGCTGACGCTGAAAGAATTATTTTCGGATATCGAGTAATATTTAAGAGTTTGCCTCATAGAGAAAAAGTCTTTATCAAAATCAGTCGATAACCTTAATTCTCTTCAACTTGTTTTTCTAAACATTAAAATAAAACAAATAAAGGATATATTCTTCTCCTTCATTATTGATACCTTAATATAGTTAAACCACCTTATTATCGTAGCTTTAATATTTCAGTCTTTATGAATCGTGAAACCAAGTTGTAACCTTTGATGAATTCCCATCACGGACTCTTGTCATCCAATAAAACACTGAATCAATTGATAATTAATTACTTTACCATCTAGTCAATTATTACAAACAGGTAGATCTACGTGTCAAAGCTCATAAATTATAACACAGTAAACTAATCGTGCTTCACATTGATGAGAGCCAAGGCCTGTCAGTTCCTCATACAGTCAGTATTAAAGCTATTATAATTCGAGATAGCTGTATCAATGACAGCTTCATTCTCTCGAGCCCTGTTGCAGTTTTTGTCGATAAATTTCACTCCTGGAGTCGATCTTTATTTGATGATTTGTTTTACAGCTAAGGTGTCATAACTGGATTGACACGAAAACAAGTCAATCCCAGTTGAAATGAAGAGTCGCCCTCATAAATCAAATTAGGCACGAACTCATTTGTTTTCTTAAAGACAAGACAAGGCCTGACACTTCACGGAGGCAATGAAGGCGGTTGCCTCAATGCCCCATGTCATTGCCTTGGTGCCTTTGAGATGCTCCAGTAGAAATTTACAATTTCCCTTTAGGATGCCTTTTACCAAGGAGAAAATTCCTTGGTGCTCTTTAAAAAACGAAGCATACAGTTTTGCAAGACCCTCAATTTAAATAAAATTTGACCTGAACAAAATGTATTCTTCTAAAACTCCCCATTGTTTTTGTCAACCTTTCTAAAGAAACTGAAGACAATGATATCCTCGACGGATGTTGGGTGTCTTTGACGGCTAGAGCGATTTGCAGTTCATGAGTAGAACTACCCATGTCACGAACATCACATATAGGACAAGGTGTCATATCTATGTCAAAGACTTCTTCTGATGGATTTCCTTCGATTTAACTGTCACTCCTCGGAACAGCGTGTGAGACGCTGCCGAGACGCTATACCGAGGGGTGAACTGTATACATACCTAGCTTTTAATCATTCCAATCCGTTATAATTACTCGGTTGTGGGCTCCTTTTTTTCTTCACCCAAACTTGTGAGGAAAATAAGAGGTGCAAGGGCGGAAACAATGACAGGAAAATCGAATAAGAAGGAAATGTGACGAACCGGATCCAATTAAGAAGGTGACGTAGTACGAAGGGTTTACGGGGTGAGATTCGGGTTGAAAGTCTTGATGATGCAAAGATTAAAAGGACTTGTTTTCATGGGCGACTTAAAATGCGAGTTCTCTAAAGATACAGCAGATGTCTTTACACTTCTCTTCTTATATTTGTAAGACAGTGAAGATGGGTTCAAGCAAGTAAAGCATCTTTAGGTGACGTCATTGGTTTTGGCAGTGACGTCATTTTAAAGTTGGTTTATTAATCACAGGTCGGTGAGTTCCGGACATTTACGATTCACGGAACTGAAAACTAATCCGGTGGAAGTTACTGCATGTTCGTCATTCAGTGGTGGATGACCATACCTTAATCACGGTGTGACAGTCATCGTCGGGTTACCTGTATACAGTGACAATGACTGTACAGATTCTTATTACTTGGGTACCAGGCTGTTTGTAAAGACAATGTTATGCTACCAATAAAAACACAATTTTGTTCAAGTACTGTAGTGATTGCTTTTTGTAATACGTAACTAAAAACTCAGTTTTTGCACCATTCATTCATTTATTGGTCATATTGGTTTAACAATGATATTCTAAGAATTTATTGAAGTTAAAATTGCATACTCTTCTAAAACTACCAGGTATGACGTCACATATTACGTCATTCGCCGCTGTAACTTTCAGGGTTGTTCAGTTTGCCTCCAAAAAGTCTCTCTAAACTGGGTCTCAACGCAATAAACTGCTATTCGTTTAGTTTGACCAATCAGTCGTGATGACATGTTCAATAATGATGGGGGTCGATACTTCCCATTTTGCGACTCCCAATAGAACGATACCGAGTAATTGTTAGCAACCAGTACCGATCGAATTCGGCGCAGCGAACAAAACGTAATTGCAGCAGCATGCGTGGTGCTCTCGTTCCACCAGGCGTATACAATACGAGGTTTAACAAAGAAACATCCACATAAAACTCAAATGATGTTACGTCTTTGAATGCACATTTATGGATTGCTCCTGCGTTTTTTCCGATTCTTGGCGGGAACTGGGTCTGTTTTTGTTGCAGTTAAAACAAAAAACGGGTGAGCGAGAGGAGAGTAATATTAGTTGCTATAGAGACAGGTAACCGACGGTTAACCGTAAGTTTCGACCGTTGTTTGAACGTCCTTCAAAATGCTATAGCCGACTTTTTACGATCTCGGTATAAACACCAGACCTCGGAGTGATAGACGAAAGCATGTAATTTACTTACAGAACTACTTTTGAATTACTCCATCTATGACAAAAATCTAAAAAGGATTGCGTCAAGTAATGCTTCATTTTTTACTTTTGACAACCGCGTTTGTAAAAGATGTGGTGGCACTTTAATAAACTGGGGACATGTCATCGAGGGTTTGAATCTTAATGAATAAGTTGAATGATAAATTGAATTTAGATATGAGTCCATCCAACATACTCATGTAAACTTCATATCAGGCAGAAGAACTGTTGCAAATATTCAATCAGAGTTCGATGTTGAATTTGATGGAATAACTGGATTTGTCTTGAATATGAACGCTCTTGCTTTCTTACCCATCAGATGATAACAGTACATCCAATGATCTCAAATTAATGCCAGCAAATCATTCACAAAACCCTTGTAATAAAGACCCAGCAGGTCTTTAAATGACCGTTCGATTCCAGTATTTAATGTAGTCTAGTATAAATATTGACTGAATCCCTGCGTTACAAACCTGAACCCCTGCTCACACACCGCTCAAATCACATGCACGAAAACCCATGTAGAAAGTAAATAGATTCAGTATCACTGTGATGATGTTGTGATCACCTTTCTGTACAGCTTACCATAGAGAAAGCACCTAACCTATAGACAAGATGTAAGTGATATTAATCACCACCTGTCACTTCTAAGGAGGTATAGATCTTATACTACTGATAATACTGTTACTGTAAATGGCGCATATACCTCTCAACCCATAGTCGAGTGTGCTCAGCGACATTAAACCTGAACGACACTGATGTTGTTAGTGTCATTTATATCCTATACGTTAGGATTTTAAAGAATATCTAATTGGCTCAATATGTAGGTATCATGAAAACAGGTGTATTTGATACGGGCCTCGGTGCCACAGTATATGGGCAACATTTCCAGCATACATTTAGTTGTTGTTTATAAACAAAAAATAATGGAGATTGATGTTCCATACCATTGCATTGCAGTCAATGTATTGTCTTGGTGAGGATGTGTCTAATTAAAAATATTCTGAGCTTGATACCCAGACTGATTGAAATATCCAGACAAATTTGATTGAAATTTAATTTGAAGAAGCACTTTATGAATTACTGAGAAACAATTTGGGGTTATATTAACTGTGTTTCATTCAGACACAACCAACTGTGCATATCAATGCACAAAGGCGTTGTTTATCACAACACCCTCTATTTGACTTTTCTCATGCAATATTCCTTTTTTGATATTATCATAGAGACGCTATGAAGCCCCATTTTAAAAACTATAAATGGACTCCAAATTGAATTATGTTTGTGAGACTGTTCTATTGTAAGAGCCCGTTGTTCGATCGTCCACCGTGTTATAGTGACCAGTCCTACCGTCTGATTGGTCCAAACAACGGGTGTTATTTGATGTTGCAGACTGGAGGTCGGTTGACGCCACCAAAACCGATGACATGTGATTTCAGCCAGTTTTGGGCTAGTTTTTCATCGCGACCTCCTACGCATTATTCAATGTGTCTGTTTGGTTGTGATGTGTACGTGGCTGATGACAACTACACTGGAATAAATCAGTGTCGAGAAGATTTTAACCATTCAGGAACTGAAAAAAAGACACATATTAGTGAAAGGTTACAATGCCTCAACTGACAGAAAGCAAAAAACCTTTACATTTTCGTTGTTGTTGACTGAACCACCTGCTGTAATGTCTTCTTTTTGACACGTTAGACTAAAGAATGCGTCTGAAAAGCCATGGGCTGTTCATTGATTTGATTATTTCCCTGAGGAAAGATTCATGTTTTAAGAACATGTTGAAATGAAATTAAGAACAACATGTTAAAATGAAATTAAGCAGAGAAACAGCCAAGAGCTGTGTTTATATATTGAGCAAACCAGTTGCGCTTGAATTGTGCATTATGCACTATCTGGTCATAATTTCTACTGTGGTTTGTTTACACTGAATATAGCCAGGCCTCTTGTCAAAACACTATATCTATATTGAAATGCAAAACCTGCGCCTATTTTTGTATAATCGAAGTTATTGTATCACAGCCAATTCGATTGGAAACCCGGAAAAGCATCGCAATCCACTCACGAAGATTGCGGCATCTTTTTGTTTTCTCTTCATGGAAGTACTGGTTCACGCCCGGTCAATTTTCCCATCCACGGTGTTCACCCCCTCGCACATGAATGCTCTGATGTGATAAAATAATATTGTCACCCCATGGTGCGTTGCGTGTACTGCTTGACAGCCCCTCCATCATGTTCAATCCATGTTTTTAAAATGATTTTACTGAATGAATCACATTTTGCGAACCAGTGAACCTATCATCGAATGATCTTTGCCTTTTCCGTCGCGTCCATTGTCGTCAAAAACGGACAGAGGACTTACAACTCTGATAAATGTCTAGTGCTTGAGAACACGCCATGTCAATTTGGCTTCATTCTGTGGATTATTAATGCGTTACAGAGCAGTATCAACCTCACCTCAAGAGTCCACTTTGTCTTGAACAATATTTAATCATCTCCCGCGCGCGGGAAAATACTCACACTGTGTGTCTTTACATCGGCGGCACGTGGAGGGATTTAGCGCAGCACTGTGTGAATGCAATGTGGTTTATTGTTTTTAGAAGATCAGCATTTGGCACGGATGTTTGCCGTTGGAAAAAAAAAGCATTGAACCAATGCTAAAGCGATTTCATTCTAATTCTGGTGCTCACATTTTCAAAGTTGTTTCGTGCTCGAAATTTGCTTGTAGCATCCACCAGTGAATGAGATCTTTGCCGTTCGTCAGCGTTCACTTCTCGGAACAAAAAGAAAATGAGAAAGATCGTCGGGTTTGAAAACTACCCTTTGAGTTTTGTTCAGACAGGCTTATAAATTTTGTCGGAGAATCTGTAGCTTAGTGCAATCAAATCAAGATGAGATATTGAATGAGAAATACATTTATTCGGTACTTAGGTATATTTAATTGTGTTCATGTCCCTATAACACTTGCAGCTTGCTTGAATTATTACCAATATCTTTGGATCGCGTGTTGTATGTATAATCAGTCTAAGCGATCGATAACGACCGACCAAAATGCAAACCAGTTATCATCTGAATTAAGTGCATTGTTTTTAAGAGCCGTTATGGGCCTACTCTTTAAAAAAAGATCATACCACTATGATACCATTCCATATTTTAATTAATATCAAAGAGTGTTAATTTTATTGGCCGAACCTAGTGTTACTTTAACACTCTCTGTGTTAACCGTTGATTCATTTTTATACATGGTGTCAATTTTAACACCCTAGTGTTGCAGTGTGAAGTTTCTCATCCAAATGCTGCGTGAGACTTAGCCTTCGTGGAAAACAAGCAAATGTCATGGGCCAACAAAGACTAATTAACAATTAGTTTCATGAGCATTCCCTTCTCAACCCATAGATGGAAACAAAGCCCATTTCCCCCATCAAATACCACATCAATAATACGGTGATCACCAATCTGACGAAGGGCTCGCTAATAAATACCAGGGGGTGTCGCGATAGAAATTGGCTTCACGAATTATTGATTCGGACTAGTACCAAACCCGAGCCATATTAACAGCGGGGCCCATGCGCTGACTGGACGGTATCAACGCTGCCCTTTCACAACCCAATCCACAAACCAACCCCCATCCCAACTCCAAATATTAAATACTGGGATAGTTCCGGAAGGAAATGTGTAATTACCAGGACTCGCAATCCAGTCCGCTCTCTGCCTAAACTAATAACGAGGCATACACAGAAGCTATTGGTAGTTCGCCCGTGCAGTTAGTTTTTTTTCTTAGCCATACAAATTGTTGTTGGTTATTGGGAGGAGTTAATTAAGTCGATGTGACAACTGGCTTGGCTGGATGATTAAGACTTCAAAGTTTGTGCCAACTCACTGTGGGAATTCTTGCCACGTTATTATTTGCAGCGCATGTCAATTGATATCTTCTTCCTTTTCTGTCCCCCCGAACAATGTACATGAATAGGGAGACTGCCACAATGGGGCTATAGTGTCCGGCTGCGGAGAACACCGGAACGTCAATTAATACGTTGGCAGGTTCACTTCCCGCTGTAGTAAATTTCTCTCGGTTCATCCAAAATATTATGTTGAGTTATCAGACTTATTGGGAACACTGTAACACAGAGACAATGGCTGTTGTCCCATAGTATTGGCCTTGGTGCCCCTTAAATGTTCCCGTATACTTCAAGAAATCCGTTGGAGTGCTCTATATGAAACAAATGAATATTGTCTTGCCATTTCAAAGATAACAGTTAACCCCTCACGTGAAACTTGTTCAGGGTTGTCCACCAAATTATAATGAAAACAGGTTCAACCAAAGTCTCCATTTTTCATGAAGTAGATGTTATTGTGGCGTTTTAATAACGTGCACGTCTCTTTAGTTGGTTAACACATTTAAGCAAGCAAAACAACAAAATGTTCCAACAACAAAATCTGTGATGTGTTCCTTTCAAATTTATGTGGCGTTTTACAAGAATAACCTATATTTAGACGTCCGTCTCTTTTGCTATTTCTCAATATTGGACACCTGAGTACTTCCACCGCACGGAAAAGGAGGTCAGAGATGTCTGGAGTCGTGTGGGCCACTCTTATTGAGACTTTGTTTCTTCCTTACTCCTTACATGATCGTCTTCATCATGAGACAACAACCGAGATTTATATCCGCAGCCCCCACCGGCCAAAGACGCAACTCTTCCGTTGTTGGCGCGCATTGCTACATAATATCCCCCCTTGTTGACATATTTATTGCCTCGTTTACCACGGTTAATATCAAATAGTGACATTTGTCATATTGGCAGGCTTTGAACAGCCCCCTGGGTTTAATGACAAGCTATTGATAAAGGAAGATCGCCCAGTACCTTCATGCTTGCGTAGTATGACCATGGATAGGTATAGTGACAATGAGTTATCACCCATGTTGTTCAATTGTCACTCTCCATCTTAGGGTAACATTTTCAGTGTTTTTTAATAGAATGCCTCATTGCGATGTTTGTTGAGCTGCGAGGTATGATGAGTTTCAGACCACTAACCCAGAACTGCCATTGACTGATAAGGAGTAGACTATCCAGAACATGAAATGAATCATGGTGTTGATGTTTGTCAGATCACTGAGGTGTGTAGCTCATGAACTACATGAAAAACAGCACAATTTGATGACATTACCGTTTACCCCCTATTAAGACCTTATTTCTCTGTCAACGAATCAACTGGGCTCTACATCTTCTAAGGTATCTTTCCAACTTGTTTCCTACCAACACTCATTTCTCAATTCTTTACGAAGTGTTTAGATGGATGCTGCGGTGTGTTGCTGCTGTGATGTTGTTGCTGGTCCACAGCTACCATTTATGGCTATATGATAGTGAATCTGGGGTTATGGTTTATTCATTTGTACATGTTGGGCCTCAAAATATTTTGTCAATTTGACAATTTAAACAGGTATTTTCTTGAGAAGGCAATATTTAACTAACACTTTTAGTTTGGGACACAGACCCACAAGGTCAAACCGGAAATATTCTCCAGTTAAATGTTCACAAACTTCCCAACCTTGATCAAACATACAGTCAGAGGAAGAAGACGTTGTTTAAGTTATAGTTGTACCTCTGTAGGGGTTGCCCATCGATCGCCAAGGAAGTGAGCAGTGATCTGTAAATCCCAAGGATTGCTGCCGTCCCTAGCGTGTTTTTATAACTGAGTAATTTCACAGCGTGTTGGCGAATCGGAGCACTCATGCGTTTTATCAAACTTGTCCATCTGTGAAAAGGAACCAATTAGAGTTATGAACCAAAACAAGTTGATACAAACCTGTAAAATATTAATATAAAAAAAAAGACGAATCCGAGTTATTCTGGGTGATGTTTTTTTCAGTCCAGACTAATACATCGGTTATAAATTGACGTATATCGAACTGTATACATCAATTAAGTTTCTGAATTGTTCACTTGCGGAAGTTTTAATAATACAACACATCGGCTATGATTCCATAATGTACAAATTAATTGTGAAGTTGTACATTGAATAATTCTTTCCTATTCACTCACCACGAAATATTGTCTGCGAAAATAACTCAACCCGCAGGGGGTTTGTTTTGTTTACTCATATAATTGTTTCGAACACGTCGATGCTTCAACAAAAATCATCCCCTATAGTACTAGTATAGAAAATAAAATGTCCTTTTAAGAAATTACGATGATAGTATAGCAAAACAGCATACTCATCAATAACTGATAGCCGTATTAGTATTATAGATAAGGAAAAAGGGTAGTAGAGAGCTGAACAAAGTACATAAAAAAAACTGCATAAGCTTTCGTAGCAAAAACTACTACCATTGCTTCACTACACACTTCCTTTTGATTTGTAGTAAACTGATCTATCTTGTTCGGAAGTTATCACAAAGTTGAGGCATCAGATTTTTATTTTTTTTATTGCATATCCAAATCATTCTGTCCGCGAACTGAGTTTTCGTCTCGTCCCTGATGACGTCACATCACGTTACTCTGATGAGATATTAAAGCGAACATTTCTAAGATAAGTCAATTTCCAACAGTTCAAGTTATACTCATGGATACCCTTTAAGATTATGTGAATAATAAATAACGCTCCCCTTTACGAAATCTTGAAATAAATCACATGAATACCACGTACTTTTCGCCAACTTTCGGGGAACGACCACACAAATTATCCCAGCACCATTATTCGGATATGAGATTGGAGCACAACATCTTCAGATTTCAATCTAAAAAACAATCCATAAAAAGAAGATGCAATTCTCTGCTCCTGCGGCTATACAGTGAGGCAAGATTTCCCACGGGGATCAAGCTGTCCATCGGGGCAGTACGCCCCCGCCCCTTCCCCCATCCCCCACATGATGTGTTTTTGTGTTGGTCCTTTAGACCAAAACAGATACCCTAGAGCTATATAGAGTCAAAATTAAACTAACACGAATAAAAACCTGGATTGGGTACTATCTAGTGGTGTAATATACAGGACAAGCCAGCTGTGTAGAGCGAGGATCTCACTCATCCTGAACCCATCTCCGGCCGGTCTGCCCTGGGAGCAATCTTCATAAGATGAGGATACCTGATTAAAGGTTCGCCCTGCCCTAACGTCGGCTCGTTTGTACCTGTATTGTGGTTGCCCCTCGAGCAGTACATCGTCCCTGCTTTCACATCCGAATGAGAAGCTTGTAAATGGGCATCAGGATCCAATTCAATAAAACGCTGACAGGGTTTTTGCAAACCGCCATTTTTCTATGCAAATAGTCTAGTTTTGTGGGACTATTAAGAAGGTATTTTCCACGTGTATGCTGTGAGGGTACGAATGAACTTTACAATATCGGGCAGGAGCTGACGATCGGGCACGGATGAGACAAGCTTGACACGTGTTGCTTAAATAATCGCAATTAAGAACTTGTTCCAGATAGTTACTCTATCGATAAGAAAAACAAAGGAATTCAAGATGTAGGCTGAATATTTATGGAGAAATAACCAAAAGGCTTTTATGTTTTTCACCTGTAGGTATGAAATTTGAATTGTTTGATACAATTTCTTTCCACGTTTATATAGTAGTCATCCGTCACGAAATAAAAGGACAAGATTAAAAACAATTTAAACCTGAATCCGATGCATCGAACTTGTTTGTACCGTAGAGATTTTTATAACTTCTTATTGGAGCCCCATGTATGAGGTGTCTGTGACGTCGTCATTGGCGAAGTGGATTAAGTTCAGGTGTAGCCCTACATATGTGTTACGATATGGTGGTAGAATATGGAAACTTAAAATCTGAAGCCTTTTTTCGGCATCTGGAAGCGCCCTTTTCGGCATCTGAAACACGCACAATTTTTACCACAAGGCTGTTTTTTTCTTTTAATATTCTCTCTTGCAATTTTGATGACCAAGTCAGTCAAAATTTTCAATGATGTGTTATTTTGATCCATACTGATGGAATGAACCAAGTAAAAAAAAATTGTCTTTGACAAATTAACAAAGGTGGCCTTTAAATGCCAATTTTGTAGCTGGATCCTTAAGCACACATCCAGGTATACTCAGAAAACGAGTTTTTGATTCCATCGATTAACGGTACGTTGGTTATCATCCGGGTTGTTAGGAATGTACAAAGTATTAACAGGAAACCAAGCAACTATTGATGGGTTTAATAATCTACTCAGTGTTTTTAACTTTAGTCCCACTGAACTTCCTATAAGCTTCTCAGAGGTAAAGACCGACCTTGCATCACCCAACATGTAATTCTCTCTAATTACATTATATTGCGTATATACAAATAAATGCTCGGTTGAATGAGAAATGAACCTGCAGAAATGTTCAGGAACCCTGAAGTAACTGACTTAGACTTCGCTGTAATAAAATCAAATATGTTTTTTTGCTCAGTGTGACCATAACGTGTATGTAATGAAAGACTACATCTACAGCATACACTCATTGGAGTGTGTGAATTTAATAACCCCGGGCTTTGAACCATAGCGTGCTATTCAGATGGCACATTCTAGTTGTACTTGTATGGAATTTAATTATAAATTTGCTTATATTTATGAAATCATTCTACATTATGTTTTGTCCGTCCTTATTGTCAATTGATAACAGGTTTGTTGTGATTTTGCATTCTAATCTAGTATTCACCGTAGACAAAGACTTCTAACACCAGCATATTATTGTATTTTAAATTATTTATTAATTTCAAATATTTCTGGCTCTGGTAATGAAACACAGGGATAGCTGGATGTTTATGAGAAGTAAAAACCCTGCATTAAACAGCACGAATGTTGACCCGTATGTTGAAAATAATGGTAATTTGCGAACACGAAACAAACATAATCAATCAACTAAAAACACAGCACTGGTCAGCCACGCGACCTTTTCAAGATCTTGATCTCTTGATTCTGATTGTAATCATCCTGATCAACAACTAGCTCCTGATCCACGAGTTTGATTGAAATTAATACTCAATCAAAACAAATAATATCAAATCTTACTTCTCAAATCTAATTCTCATTTAATGTAATGGTGGCTTGGAATGACACATCTTACTTGGGTCACGTGAATAAATTAAGAGGCACATTAGTTGATACTTTATTACCAAATTGTGTCTCTGATAGTTAAAACCAAAAATAGTTTGCAAGATTGTTGTATCACTGGCAATCCAACTTCTTGTTATTCTCTCAAGTGTGGAAATATTGACCCAAGACATCCTGCAGTATTCTTAACTCATTACGGAGTTCGTGCAGACCATCCATCACGAGGGATGGGCGCGTAGTCTTCAGCTCAAGTCGCTCTGTTTCTGTTTGCTCAAGTGTCCGCAATATTCAACGGCAGCCTGGCGTACTTTGGATGCCCCCCCCCCCTCTCCTCCGGAAGACCAAGCCAAACACAGCGCTTCATCTACCGTTCTTACGAGATTTCCATTCAGTAGCGATGTATGGCTTGCGAGTCTTTAATAAAGTCTCCAACATCTCTCTTACTTTTCACAGATCAATCAGAACGGGTATAATTTGTTGGACAATGCCACAGGGCTTACCTTTATAACATGGGTGTGTTCTTGTTTCTTTTGAATATGGTAGAGGGATCAATATGAAAAGGTTATCGTTGTTCCCTTTTTCTTTATGCGATTGTGATGTTGTCTTTCTTATTTTGGTTCTTAGGTTTACTTACAGTACATTAGGTCTTTGTTATGTTCCTATCACAATAATATGAGGGATCAATTTGAAATGATTGTTTCCTTTGTCTTCATGCGATTGTGTTGATGTTTTCCTGATGTTTTTTCCTTATTTTTGGTTCTTAGGTTTACTACAGCACATCGGGTCTTTACTTTGGTCTTATCGTTTGGGATAAGAAATGTATTAATCTGGCATTGTGTGAGCTGTAGAAATAATCAATATTAACAATATTAGATAGGCATCCATAGCGGTCTGTTGTCTGGGTGACATAAAGAACTTTGCATGAATCAACGAAAGAAAACAAACAATTATTGTATACTTGGTACTCCAAGTCAATTCTCGATACTCGACTGAAAATGTTCTCTCGATTTACTCGTGGTCAAACTACTGTTTTCCTTTCCGCTTTCCTGCGTGTTTTTATACACAAGGACGAGAGATTAAGCTATGAAAAAGAAAAACTAGAATTGTCTAAATGGTTCAAATATAGTTCTTATAACCATCATAAGCACCGTCTAGCAATTATAGTTTTAAAAAGCAATAAATGTATTTAACACCTCGGTTTGCATATCATTTGTTTATAAAGTATGCAAAATCTCGTACTCGGAGACCGAAGTACTTGGTACTCAACTGTTTGACTCGTCACATACAGTAACGTTTCTCAGATTCAGATTTGGGGGTTTGAAAACTTATTTATATATATATTTTTTTAAATGACCACATTACTTCGAAGCAAAATGTTTCTCAACATGCTTTATATTATCGAAAGCTGATGTATAGGCTTCTAACCAAAAGTTTGAATTTCCATTAATTGAGAGAGTAATTACCTGACGTAGATACCTTTTATTTAAATGGAAATACTTTAATTGGTAACTTGGGGTTTCCATGTGATGTACACGAAGCAATCATAATCTTAGCGTACCCAACTGCTATTTCATTACTTAACCTTTTAAGCTATCAGTGACTATTTCCTGAAGTCTCCGTCAATTGAACGGGTCTGGTACCCAGTCTTCTAAAATGCAAAGTTCCGTTTAACGACCACATTTGTTCATGTTTCTGGTTCGTTTTTATGGCCGACATAAGTTGCAACCAGTCTACCCGCAGTGTTTAATATCATAGGGACCATAATTTTGACTATATATAGACTGTATCAAATTAACTTTTTACTCAAAAGAAGTCTAATGAATATTTCATTATAAACTGAACCCATGGTTCGACTGACCTTAAAGTCATGCTCAATACAGAATAGATTCTTTAGAATAGAAATTTTTTGATCAAGATCTCCAGAGTCAGAAATGACGCCTAACTCACTTTAAGGTTAAGCTTCTGTGTCAATTTGATTCGTTTCGGGTAATTTTGACACTGATCCCGGGTCAAGCTGACCCATAAATCGGATGAAATCCATGGTCGCCCAAGAAAGTGTCGTTTTACAGTTTTAACAAAACAAAACATGATTGTTTGAAGCCACTGGAACATGTTTCAGAGCAAACACTCCATCAAAAGAGATTTTACACATGTTCTCCACCGCTATTTTACTATTTATATTTATAATTTATATTTATAGTTATTCTTATGTATTTGTGCTTAGAGCTTTGCCGAGGCTTGGGTGCTTGGTGGTCTGTATAGACATCCGTCGCTGTGAATCTTGGTTGTCATGTTCTTTAAGAATAAATAAACAACTTGATTATAACTTGATTATTGATTTCACCACCTTCTCACTATAGTCTTATATAAGAAGAACGTCTGTAATATTACATCAATTATGCATGAAGTGAATTGCAAATCGAATAGAAGTCCTGAGATATCACAATGAATCCTCTGGAATTAGATATTTCCCAATGGATATTTACTGCCTTGTCGTAGATTCATTCAATTGTGTGATATATTCAGATGCTATCGTAAGAATGGATTTACAGGAGTTGAAATTGTATTCACTTTGTTAGTGTATGATATGTAAAGAATACAGCTCTTAGTCTTAGCTACCCTACAAGATTCGTATCTTGTTCGACCTTGGGCGTTATACATAAATTATTTCTTGAAGTCCTTACACAAACCCGAAGTTTTTGTTATAAGTAACAAGGAACTCATTACTTATATCTGAGAATACAAATGACTGACATTAACCCCTTAGGTTTTGACGGTGACAGAATTATGAAACGACTGATGTTAAAATCCTCAAGTTGTTGACGGTTAAAGAAATATCATTGGGGATCGAATAATCTTGAACTGTTTGCCTCATACAGAATGAATCTTCATCAAATCAGTCAAAACTTAATTCCTAATACTGACTTTGGAAAACAACACAACTAAAAATACATGTAAACTATAGATCGTTTTGATTTAGTGATATATTATAAACTGACTTTGGAAAACAACACAACTAAAATAACATGTAAACTATAGATCGTTTTGATCTAGTGATATATTATAAACTTGCCATGAGGCATAGATGCAATAAGACACAAGACTGTTGCCAAATTAACCGAACAAGCAAATTGCGGTGAATTACGCAAGACAAATCATTCTTATTAAAATTGAAAGTCACTTGATCTGTCATGAATCCAAGAACCATTTAATAACCGTCTTGATTACTATCGACAATTTGCCAAGTCCCTCTAGGGACAACCAATTTACCCATCTGAGAAGCTCTCGGGTAATAGAGCCCCCCCCCCACACCCCTCCCTCCCAGCCCAGCGGTTGATCGAGGCTTCATCCGGTAGGATGTGACAGTCCGAATTACTCCCGCGAACCGCTTGCTTATAAGTTGGGTTACCACAAAAGACATCCCTGTCCTGTAAAGATTAGAGACAGGTTCCATATCTGATCAGATAAACCTTAGATTTTATGTGAAAACAAAGGAGAAATATACCTCTTTGTTCTTTAGAGGTGCTCAATTATCATTGCAGTTCATGGTTGCTGAACAAACAAAATAATAAACGAACAAAAGGCAAGTTTGATAGAATTATAAAGGGGTATCAGTCGTTGTGTAAGCGCATGTCTAAGTGGTTAAGTACTGCGGCCAATCCTCACTAATAAAACCAGAAATTTGAAAAGGAGGAAAGCTTTTAGAAAGCAAAGTCTTTTCCGTTTTTATAATCAGAAGAAGTTGACTACCCTCTCTGCGAGTCAGAGACCTGTCTTTTAATGATTCACCGTTTAGTTGTTGTTTTGATCTAAACATACTGTTTGTGAAGTCTGATCTCAAACTGTAATGATAGATCCTCCATTCATGTCATGATTGTTTCGTCATTGTGTCTCATATTTCTAACCTCCTTACGGCTCTACCCAACACATATTAGTTTTTGCCCACCCAGCCCACAACGCAGTTCGTAAAACATTTTAAATCCAAGTCTAATCTTAAATTGATGTAGCAGGCTTACAGTGGTAAAAATCAAATCTACCTTAGGCTTAAACGATGGATTGGTTGGGCTGGGTTGGACAGTCCGTCAAATTATTAGAACACAAGATTTGTTTTCCTCTCCATGATTATGATTGAATCTTACCACGCGACCATGTGTTCCCAACTTCTCCTTCACGTTCATCTTTCAATCAATTGCAATTACGTTCCGATGTATTGTATTAGTGTTTATTTCTCTACAACGATCACTTTCTGCGAAAACTTATTGGATTTGTCCAGTTTATCTAGAGAGAGATAAAAGAAAAAATCTCCTACGATTTGTCAATGGCTTGGTAATTTGAGTAACGACTTTGGTGATAGTTGAATGACTTCCTATACGTGGTTTGATGTTGGATGGGATATCAATGCGAGACAGAGTACAGTGAATGCTAACACTATAGACCTAATCATCATTATTTTAACATTTCAAAGAATGATCTGGGGCTGAAATTTCATTTTGGATTGTAAATCACACGGAGTGTAATATCACATAATAATATCACAGAGATACGCGAAAGTTATTTATATGAGAAAGTGAAAGGATTGATCTAGATGACTATTGCCATACAACAGCGCCACCCATTGTTATCAGGGCATTTTAATGTAATTCTCTGTCAATAATGGACTTTCATGAAGTCTTTGTGAAATCGGCGGATAACCCTTTTTGTGAAAAACAAACTCCTTTTCACAAAATTTCATGGAAGAACTCGCAAAATCGGCATTTAATTTTCTCTTATTTTGAAAGATTTGTCCCTTTGTTTAACTCATAGAGTTTGTGATATTATATTAAAAAAAAATCAGTTTTCGCTATCCTTGGGTCTATTTAAATTTAAGTGCACGTCCAGATGAAAACGTCGATTTGTATTTAATTTTTTATTTGTTTTGTTGCACAAAAGGTGTTCAATTTTACCGTATTAGGCCTACTCATGGCCTTCGGAAGTCAGCATCACACAAAGTCAAAGATGCTATCCAACAAAAAGCTCCTAGTCTAACGATGAATTTATACAAAGAGTTTCCTGTACAGTGACCCCCTGTCTGTATATAATCATTAATAACTCCATTTGCGTTTTAAATAACTCCGGTGAATTAATTCAAGATGTCCATAGATTCACCACAAGGTGTACGTGCGGGTTAAATAGAGATTTAGAAACCATTTAGAAAGTGACATTTTAGGGTCATATTCCCCCTTCTCTGTAAGGTAGAGTGGTTCAGTGGGAGTAACGAGGCGATTTGCTGGCCAGGCAAAGAGCCAGCTGGTCGGTTTGAAGTGGGGTCATTCCCCCGTGTTTCCTTCTGAACTTAGAGCAAGGAATTAAGTCAAGGCGGTTGGAAGTAACGAGAAGAACTTATACATGTTTGATCAAGATGTTTGTTGTGAAGAAGTTAGTAGTATTGACTATACGTTGTATTGCTGAATACATGCATCTATTTTTGCTGCTGTTTTCTTTTGGCTGCCTTCTTTTGTTGTTCTAAGTGTTGTTCTTATATGGTTCTTGTTCTGTTGTAAGTTGTTGTTCTCGTTGTAAGTTATGAAATTATAGTATAATAGGCATAAGTCACTCAACGCAGAATGAAACTCTTATTAAAACTCTTTCCTTTGGTTTTATCTGTTTATTTCATAACCTAGTCCGGTTGGCGAATAATGGTATCTTAACTCCCGTTCCACTTCTCGGACCCTGTTTCAAATCCCATCGGGGGCACTATGTGGATTTGGGTTTTCGTATCTGACTTCGTGGGTTCTCCCTTGAATAATTCTGTGGGATCGTACACTGAAACCTCCTTCTTTGTCTTCTCTCCATTGGGTTCTTATATGTATAGTGATGAGTTCACTTTTGTAAGAGTCCTTGGCTGAACAACCAGATATTAATAAATAGAATAAAATCTAGAAACGAACACTGCTCCTCCGAGGCTATATCCCTAGGGTAAAAATAATTACACGCTTCGCAATCTAACCATCGGGTCGTATGTAAGTATACCCAAAATGACATTGCGAGATTGTTATTAGTTTTGAGTATCGTTTTTAATCACTCTGACCTTATCTTTGAATAATATCACCGATAATTCAACCTGGTTTATTCCTTACAAATTAACCCTTACTAATTGTAAATGACATATCCGTAATTTGAAATCTTTCTCAATTAGCACAAAATCCCCCATATAATTATCTGTAGCTATGGAAACTAAAGGATGCAGTCATTTCGTAACAATCCTCCCAGACACATTGTCTCTTCAACTTGGACATAAAGATATATCAATTCCCTTAACTTTCTCTTATTGACCTCTGAATAGTTCCCAAGATAATATTCAGTCCTCCTTGTTCTCATCATTATCATTACAACTATTAGTTAATGGCGTGACGTGTCAACCATAGCAGAGTCTTTCTCAAAGGCTAAGCTTTAATATTCAAACAAATGCCAGAAATTATAGTCGTGATCCTCACATTTTTGCGACCAGTTTACGTGACTTGCCATTTAAGAAGGCATCCATGCTCTTTAGTAAGAATGACATTCCACAATCGTGTAGTTCAAACCCGCCTAACCATGTTTGTAATAGATGTCCCATTTATCAAAACATAAACTGCACTCTCCATTGTCTGATGGCAAGGCAAATCCGAATAAAAAAGGGGAAGTCTCACAAAACCATAAAAACACATTTCCTTTTTACATCAAACTTGAATTGTAAAGAAATCAAAAGCGTTGTTGGAAATTCGTATGTTCAAGGATGTTGGAAATTCGTAAGATCAAGGGATTAAGTAGCAGACTGCTTTTTATTTCCAAGGGCGATCAGAGCCATTATTGAATTACTGGGAATCGGGGAATAATCTTCAAGATGTACAGAGCTTTCTAAGAAGCCATTACAAAATGTTCTTCCTTTCTTTGTTCTCCTTCTTTAAACTGATCTGAATCTACATTAAATTTGTTAGTTAGGCCTAAGAGTAAGATAGTGAGTAATTCATGATAATGATAACATGCCGGTTTTCTGTATAAAGGATAGCGAATGGGGTGGAACACTATCTTAAAACAAGAATGAATTAGTGTTAAAGGCACCGGACACCTTTGGTAGTGTTTCAAATACCAGTATTCTCACTTTCCCATCATGCAATAAATAACAAATGTGTGACTCAATTTGGACTTATTTGGTCATCGAAGTTACGAGAGAATAATGAAATAAAAAAACCTTGTTGCACAAACCTTTGGTGCTTTCAGATGTCTATTAATTATAGTAAAAGGGATCAGGCTTGAAGTCTTTTATTATTTGCGTGAGACGTTACGCTTTCTATAAAAGAAATACGTTACTTCAGAGGGAGCCGTTTCTCACTGCTAGTTACTAAGTAAGTTTGTATGCTAACAGTTATTTTGAGTAATTACCAACAGTGTCCAGTGCCTTTAAATTAATTAACGTTGCCCTTTGGTGAGCATCAAATTTTCACGGTGTATGTGAAAGCGTAACCCATATTCACGACATTTTGCTCAAGACACCTTTGGCAATAAAGCAAACCATTTTTAAGGGGGCGTTGTTGTTGACTAGTTGTGTTAATATTATAACCTTGTCACCAACCTATGAATTTTTAAACATTTCTTTAACTGCTTCTTTCAGAATTTTTTTTTTAATTATAGATTATGTCAATAGTTTGAATAATTATATAATAACATTGATGTTTTGAACCACCTTTTATTGGCGTTTCACTCTTTGTTCTCTTTTTTGATAGCCAAATATTTTATAAATAGACATATATTGGTTTTATTCCAATTTGTAAGTTTTGTTTGTTTGTTTGTTGTTTGCAGATTTTGACGAACTAGGAGGGGTGTCGGTGGGACGTGGGGGATCTAAGCTGGATATGACCATGGGCAGCAGGTCGTTATTAGTGACACTTGTGATCACAGTAGTCATACCCAGCATCTGGGCAGGTGCAATAGCTGGGGCTCAAACACAAAAGGTGAGTGAGATACGCTGGGTTGATAATGATATCAATAATTGACAACATTTTTAAGTCACACAATGTCGTCAGTATGACTCAGGGGTGGATTTCACAAAGGTAGTCCTAACTTAGGACTAGTCCTAGGCAATGCTATAAGAGATAGAACTGGTCCTAAGTTAGGATGAGTTACTGGTCCTAACTTAGGACTGGTCCTTTCTCTTAGCATTGCCTAGGACTAGTCCTAAGTTAGGACTACCTTTGTGAAATCCACCTCTGGGGTCGATTTCACAAAGGTAGTCCTAACTTAGGACTAGTCCTAAGCAATGCTAAGAGATAGGACTGGTCATAAGTTAGGACCAGTAACTCATCCTAACTTAGGACTGGTCTTATCTCTTAGCATTGCCTAGGACTAGTCCTAAGTTAGGACTACCTTTGTGAAATCCACCCCTGG
The DNA here is from genome assembly GCF_032118995.1 of Asterias amurensis. NCBI lineage: Eukaryota > Metazoa > Echinodermata > Asteroidea > Forcipulatida > Asteriidae > Asterias > Asterias amurensis. Next base: position 5,012,010 of record NC_092655.1, on the reverse strand, counting down.
ACACACATCTTCAAATGAACCTATGACTTTGGTTTGACTTGTGGAATTGTTACATATATGTGATAGTGCTCGAAGTATGTAAAGTATTGCCGAAAATGTCACTAGAGTGTTTTTTTTCATCATGCATATAGTTCCAAGTTCTACTTAATATGTGTTTCTGTAGGCCCCCTAATGGAAGAAAATCAGTATTTCAACAACATAAATTCTTTTAAAAAAAATGTATAAAAGACACACGGGATAAAACTTTCTTGAACCACAATGCATCGGCATTCTTGGCATAAATAAACAACATAATTTGTGGGTCTTTGGGTTCAATTTGTAGGTCGAGTTGACCCAAATATCGAATCGGCTGTTTGAAAAACTGTCCGTCAAAGTTAGTTTTCCTTTTGGTGGACACGCAGTACCGTAACCGGGGACAAAATCCCCTATGGCCTGGCTTATTATTGACCGTCGGAACAGCCTTTACGACTTTTGAAGATTTAGTAGTAGATAGATGGCCAGACCCAATTAATGACAAGTTTCGGAGGTTTCTTGTTTCTTTGTTGTAATTTAAGACCAACTAACCATGATAACTGTTTTATTGTGTTCTATGCACAGATTCGTCGAGAAAGTCGAGAATCTGGCAAGTACTGGCCAAACTCCGTGGGTATCTCAGACCAACAGCTACGGCAACTCCTAGCACACTCTCTGGCGGACTCGTACAGTACGTCAGGGGCAAGTCACATACGGGGAGGAGACGGTGATGCAGGGTATATATACGATAGTCGAGATCAGGTCGATGACACGGGGACGAACGAGGAGGAAGGGGAACGCGTAATCGGGAGCGAGGTTACATCGAGAGACTCGAACCCCGGGACAAGCAAGAGAAATGGGTTCTTCTATGGCAAAAGAAATGGGTTCTTTTATGGAAAGAGATCAGCGTCAACCCCTGGCAATGCAAATGAAGTAACTCAAGTGAGTGTATAAGTCAATTCAAGTTCTTGAGAATATTATTTCTATTATTTGGCTATGGCTAACAGTGCACCTGTATAGCATTACAGGTACCAGTGCAGCAAAACGTCATAGCTGAACACGCCTTGTTCCATACCTTCCGCCATAAGCCAATAGTGAGCGATCGTAGGTGTGCTTCTAAATTGTAGCCATAGGCTCATGTGGTGCGTATGGCTAGACGTAGAAACCAGGGATGGAGAGTGCAACACCATGAACCCCAAACCAACTCACTTAACAAGTAGCTTATTCGCCCCCCCCCCCCCCTCTACGATCTAGTATTATAAACTTTTGAAATATTTTTTTTTTTTTTTTTTTACAATAATAACAGTGCTAAATTTACTGTTATTGTAGTTTATTGCTAAATCTACATTTTCTCTGGCGCTTACAACAATCTCCAAACTTTGTTTACCATGTTGTGCACTATTATGCATAACTCCTCATAGTTACAAGAAAGACAAGTTTACGGGCATAATAACAAACTTAAACAACGCCCTCTTGTGACAACTACAATCGCATGTCGATTTACGATTCCATTCTCCACCTCCACCACCTACGCGATATTTCCAGTAGTTCACCCTATCAACAAAACACAAATACGAGCCGGCAAGATGAAAGTAGGTTTGTTTTGACAATAGACGCTACCGTCGGAAATGCCCTTGTTTAGGCGAATCACGTTTTGTTCGCCACGAAGGGACGGAATACGTGCCTACGAACAATCGATGGCCGCCGACGATGCGACCAATAGTGGTGGGCGATGGTTCGCTCTAAAATAGCAGAGCATGCAGTGACGTGGCATTGAGCGTCAAACACCATGTAAATAATGGTTTAGAAAATGGGTCAAGACCCTGACGTGTATATCAATTATAATTTAAATTTCTTCCTAAATGGTTAGCGTAAGTAACCAAACAATCAACCTATGTGACGAGGATCTCTCCCAGTACAGGGCTTTCTTAATTAAACAAATGCTATTAAATAATCCACCTGTTGGTGAGCAGAGGGGGCGGGATGAACAAAGTGGTATTGGTCAGTGATGCATTGTGACCACTAAAAATTAATCATCTACTGATTAATCACCGTCAAATACAGTCATCGTGTGACAGCAAGCGCGTGACACTCGACAAAATTCCTTGAGAAATGGCACATAATCTGGACAGTGCGTGATATGAAAATACTGTCTGTTCCTAAACGGATTGATTTATAGCCAGTGTACTTTGAATGAGGAGCGGAATTTCTGATTGCATGCATGGAAATCAGGTGTGATTAATTTCAAACAGAACGTGAATTGGATTTCAAAATTCTCACGTGATGTTTGTTTTTTCTTCATTACTTTATTTCCCGGTTCCTCTTTGAATCAATCATTTGTCCTTCTTTAAAGGGAGGATGAAACAATAACAGTCTTAAGCCCTGTTCACACTGTATCCATATTCCTTTGGAATACATCCATGGGGAGGCCCCAGAGGGTTTTAACCCCACAGCCACCCAGTGCACTTTCGCACTGTCCCATCTGGTCACTATTCCACGGGGTTCCGGTTGCCCAAATGAAGACTATCTCGGGGGCAGGGGTGTTTCCCGGGGTTGGCTCATTTGCAGGTTGATCAGGGGGTAAAGCCACTCGCCGTTAAACTCCGGGGTTGCCCCGGGGAATCGTTTTTGTCAACTAATACCTAACGCAGATTTAATCAGCACAGGACTTCCTAATCTTGGATTTTTGTTATTAGTTTGAAAGAAGAACAAAAGTTTTCTTCATGAACTCGCCTCCCATATTTTTATCAACCCTGGATTTCTCAAAGTTTATGATTTCCTTTCTGTTCTTCTTTCTCTTTGACAGTGCACCCCGTGTGGGCCTCAAAACAACGGCCAGTGCGTCATGTTTGGTACATGTTGCAGCTATGAACTAGGTGGCTGCTTTTTCCTGACAGAAGAGGCCCTTCCATGTGTGACGTCAAAATCGTCATCACTATGTGAGCTGAGCGGATTGCCGTGCGGTGACGAGGGCTATGGAAGGTGCGTGGCAGACTCTGTCTGTTGCCTGCCGCAAGAGGGCTCTTGTCATATCAACGCAGAATGTGGAGGCAAGATGACATTTCAATAGGACTTGCATTATGTGGACTTTAAATTACTTATAAAGGGATAGGAAAAGGTGGTTAATATCTGTATTTTGAAAAGGGTAATAAAATTGAGAGTTGTTTGAGAAAAGGGACACGAATGTTATTTTGACCTCAATGTGTAAATTTAAACAATTTTAGCGATTACTTATTTTTAGACCACTACGAATTAAACTGTTTTATGTTCTTTACGACGGGAAGAAAATGAAATCTTTTGAGAGATTCGAATGTACAAAGAGTGTTATCATGATGACTTTATTGTTTTATCTTGCGACGTCACATTATTTAAGCAACCTATGTTTAGACAATAGTACAGTCATGAACAAGTTACCCTCTGACTCGCCAACGAATTAAGGTGTTTTTAACACGTTTTTACGAACAAAAACCACTGCTTTCGATCGTCCAATGATTTGCCTCCTTTTGCCTCAGTGAGGGTGCATTTTGGCCTCATCGGTGAGGGCAAATTTTGAGAGTGTGACGTCACGCAAGGGGGTCAAAACGAGTTTCCAATGTTGTAACAGGGAAGCTACATGAGTAAAATATTGTCGACTGACAGAAGTCTATTGTTCTATTCATGATAGATAACCTATGATAATGTCCACACGGAATTTTTAAAATAACTCAAATATTGTCCCAAGAACAAAAAACAGTGTCCCCTCCTAGCTCGCTTAAAATTCAACAACATAATTGATACTCAGGGGAACCTTGTTACAGAAAACGCCTATGGGTTCAACTCGTTAATTTCAACCGAGGTTTGAATAAGTTCAGAGAGTGCATGACGTTCATTCAGAACGTCGATGTAACTCCCCCTCCCCCCCCCCCCCCCGCCAATCAATAAAGATGTACCAAAAGTGGTATTTTTGTTATATAAAATGCCATATAAATACTGACTCTCTCTCTGCAGGTTAAATGACAAAGACAGATTATATAATTTTGTTAAAATGAATAAAAATAAGTGTTTAATGATTATCATAATGTAATAGCTTATTTACTTCTAGATTTTCTTATAACATAATTATTAGCTTCAGGCAGTCATTAATTTATTTTAGGGTGTAGTGAGTTTCTCCTATACAAATGTTGAAATATAACAATACAAAAATTACTGACTAAAACGGTGTAAGTTTACTTTAAGGGACTATCTTTGGCGACACTGCGACAACTTCGGTTTGCAGTTTATCATTCTTTTGTTCATCTGTGACTTCAATGATTACACCGTCTCTATATTAAGAGACTGTGCGAGACTACAGTGCGGTAGTAAACGCTGTGCGAGATTATAGGCGATGCTGCACGTTATTATCGTTGATCACTACACCTGCGATTTACTCTCAGCTTTTTGACAGATTAAGATTTGCCACGAGACTAATCTGTTATTGATACACGTATACCCTGGGAAGCGTTTCCCTTAACGGTCGTTATATCCCAACATCCATTAGGTAGCAAATCTGTGTGAAAAAAACTGTTACTCAATTTCTCATCGAAGTTGTAAGAGAAAAATAACGGAAAATACACCCTTGTTGCACAAATTTGTGTGCTCTCAGATGCCGAATAAAAAGCATTACAAAAACACATCTCTTGTACAAAAATCGTTACCTCAAATTCCAATGGCCAGGAGACTGTAGTCTAGTGTCTGTAATGTTTTGGTTATTATGACCTCTTTTGAATGTATACATGCCAACTGTTTTGTTCATTGTCTTGATGTAAACAATTTAAAAAATATAATTGGGTTCTTTAAGTTGTATGCTGATGTTATTTATTTCTGAAAGATCTTAAAGATGAATAAAAATGGTAGGGCGCTGGTCCCCGGCGTCGTGCCAATGTACAGTGCATTGTCTTATCGTCTGGTTATGTGTGGTCTCCGTCCGAGTACCAGTTTTTTGAAGCCTTCCGTCAATAAGTACGGAATATTAAAATAAAAGCTTGTTTAGAGTTGCGTTGTGTGTCTTTTGTTTGACTGCAATTATTTCGTATTATCTCGCCAACCATATTTATTTATGCAATACACAAACGCACGTACTCACATCAAATCTTTGAGTGTGTTGCGTCAAACATGTTCATAATAATGGGTGCGTGGGGCAGGTGGGGCCGGCAATGACACGTGTTTAATAGGGAGTGCTGGCTATTTAATGCATCAAACCACTCATTTGTGTATTTTTTAGTTTCGATCTTATGGAGGGGGGGGGGGCTGGTCAATCAAGAGTGGGATGGGGCGATGTGTCTAAGCTACCCCGACCATGCCCCTCTCTAGTAACACATCATGGTGGTTTTAAAACTGATGTAACTTTGAGTGGCCTCTGCAAATGCTCTCATCAGCCTACTTGTTGTTTTTCGATTGTGTGCCATCACGGCAAGAGCACTGAAAGGGGGCTTGTTAAAGTGAAATAAAACCGAAAATACAGTTCAATTGGCCTGAAGTGCTCCCCCACCCATGTAGTAATAAAAATGTGCCCGTTAAAGATAAGTTTAGTGTGTTACGACAAACTCCATAAGAATTGTTTCTGAGGTGGAAAGCATTTTCTCTGAAGTCTCTGTCAATGACATTTTGAAACAGAACACTCGATTTGTCAGTCCATAATCTTCAATTAGACGACTTTAAATCCGACTCGTGCATTGAATCAGATGGGCAGGGCAAAACAAATAGTTGGAACAAAGAATATGCAAGGTGTGAGGATATTATACTTGTCTCATATAGACAACTGCTAGACGATCGTGTTTCAAATAAACGGACACTTTTAGCTGGGAGAGGGTGTGAGGCGGGTTGGTGTAGGGGGTTCTTTGTGCAAAGTGTGCTCCGTTTCACATTACAGCACTCACTACATTAAACCCATTCACTCATGGGGGGGGGGGGGGTGATATGCAGTCCTGTAATGCTTCATTTTTGAAAGGGCACGGGCACCAAGGCTTTTTATGTTAACCTCCTTGGTAAATGGCACCCTATGAGGCAATTATACATTTTAAATACCGGCCATTTCAAGGGCACCAAGGCAATGACCATACATAGTGGCATGGGGACAATCGCCTCCTGCCTCCTTGAAGTAGCAGGACTGTGAATGCTAATTATAAGAAGTTAATTTAAAACCATTTCGTATGCTATGGATGCGGAAGGACGTACCCTGGTTCCTGATCAATTTCTGTTTGTATTGACATAATTATGTTGTTTAGGGGTGGATGTAGACATTTGTCATCGTTAGAGAAAGTAGATGTATTCCTGATCGATTTAAAACTTCTGTCATAGAAAATTTTAAAATTATTATAAAATCGCTTCCTCATTTCTTCCTTTTCACTGTGGTTTGGTTGACACCTGGAGAGCGACCAATCACCGGACTGCCTTGTTTTTATGCGTCTGCCTATTTTCATCTAGGCAAAAACGTGGCTAAGAAATTAAATTCAAGTTAAAACTGAGTGCGCACCTTTTACTGAATGAAGAGTGTAAAAAGAAAATCAGCATTGAGTAAGACTAAGTGCGACGTAGTAATGGTTACGACATCTTAGACATAGTGGTTTGAGGATGACTACAGAATGAATACTGACAATTCTCAATGTCTGTGATTGTCGGTACAGTCCTCAGTAATGAGGTGAGGTATAGGATACAATTAAAGACGCAGGGACTATTTTCAGAAGTTTATTTTGGATGACACTTTGCGGGATGTTGCTGCCGTGTGTTATATTATATGGCTACCCGATGTATGTTAATGTATTAAGAAATTAAAGAATAGTGCCATGTGGTTATTTTGGAGAGAGAGCGAGAGAGGGGGGGTGGGGGATCAGAATCACAATCCCATCTTGACCTACCAAAATGAGATGTTCGAAATGCAAAGATACACCAAAAGCCCCGCCCCTCACCAAATTATTTCTCTCCCCCCCCCCCCCCACCCACCCACTGGAGAGTGTGAACATTATCCACTAGACTTGAATTCAAGTCTGAGACTGCGATTGTTTCTGCATCAGCCATCATGCAGAATTCCCCTGCAGATTCGCTATCACACGCTCTACCTCGCAATCTCTGTGATCGTATTCCAGTGACGGGGGTTAATCTGCAAGAGGGCGCTATTTCAGGCATTCGTGTGATGGCTATTGGGTAGACTAACACTTTAACAGCTACGACCACTGACTTTGAACCAAGTCTTAAAATCCCCCTGCCCAAAAAACGTTTTCCCCCAATGTCCTTATAAAACAAATAATCTTACAATTTTGAATCAATAACTATTTATACTTAATTTCAACCTTGTTTATTATCAGTCCTATCTTCAAGACCATCATTTCTAATGGGTCACTGTCAAGTGATTATGAAAATAATGGGTTTGATCCTATGACACAACCAGGCTTAGGTGACAAACAGTATGTCTTAAAGACGCCTTCTTGGGAAGATAATCTAAACAAACAAATAAACAAACAAACAAACAAACAAACAAACAAACAAACAAACAAACAAACAAACAAACAAACAAACAAACAAACACTCAAAGTAAGACAAGGATCTATATATAGACAAAATGTCACATAGAATTACTCAAACAAATTGTTAACATTTCACAACTTCTTAATTTTCTTCATTATCAATTTAATGATTTATTATCGAAGATCAAATAGAAAAACAAAACTTCTTAAAGATGCTGCTACTAATAATTAAGCATTTATTATAATGATTTATCTTTACATTGCACTGGATGTTCCAAACAAACGTTATGTATACACAATTACTGTTTATCTAGATAAGGTATATCATTTTAAATTACAATCACTTCAACCATGCTTCAACTCACCGGAATTACAATATTTTACAAACAGTAAATCATTTCAAACACAATTTAGCATACAAATGGGTTCAAATACAGAATAAGTTGCGACACACAAAACACAACAGTCTGAAAATAGTCGCTTAAATAGCTTGTGTATTTCCTTAGCAAAAATTATCAGGGAACCAACAACATGTAATGTTAATTACATACTATTTTGACTGATTACCTGTTCCTGCTAAGGAAGATTGTTTCATGCTAAGCGGGATTATCTAACAAGCACCTAGGAAACCAGCTAAGCACAAAGTGACTTTTGACTGGTAACTAGTTCATGGTTAGTTAATCATAGAAACAAGAACACTGGAAATACGCGACACCCACAACCATTATCCAATGAATGGTCTTACTACGACCTCAATAAGGCCGCTTTTCACCCTTGTGACATCATGCAAGGGGGGTCTTAATTATTTATAAATTATGCAAGTGAACCAAAATAATGGATCTCTCGTTATTAATGTGCACAGCCACCATCATGGGTACAACATTTTGTTCTCAATTTTATGAAGAACAGTTTTAAAACCACTGATGCAGCAGTTTTCTCGATGTTAATTCAATTGACAATCGCTGTGTCAATGATGAATCAAAAGAGCTTGAGTTTGTCAAATTAAATATGTACAAGATCTGCAAAGAGTTGCTCAATATTTACATGTTGTCTATTTGGTGTTTTTGTTACAAAAAGTATTACCATGATTGTGACTATGTAGTATTTAATTAGTTGCACCTCATACTCGGGTAAAGTGGATGACCATCTAATAGCAATGTAAAGCAGGGTACATAGAAAATATAACAAGGAGGTATGCAAGTATTACCCAAACAATGTCATGTCATGTACATCAAGAGTGTCACAACATGGCCACAATAAGCTACTAGTGAGTAAGATTTGAATGATGTCCGGGTACAATGCCTTGCTCAGTCACAATTCAATGCTCAGTTTGGAGTTCCTCAGACTCCATCAAATTTTGCTATGTCACATCAAAGGCGACAGACACCCATACACATCAACTTGAGCATTATTTGTGATCTAAACATGCATTGAACCAGACATCAATCAAATCTAGTATGAAGAAATAACTGGCATATCACTGGAACAAATATAATGGGGGCGGAGATATGGGGTATCAATCACCCCCCCCCCCTTCTGTTCATTATGTACAGTGTGGCCAGTCTAAAAGTGTATACCTGAGCCTTAGAAACTGTGTATACCTGCTTAACAACAACACGTAGCTAAGTACAACAAAAATATGATGCTCATTTCTGCTTAGAAAACTGTTCAGCAATATGTTCTGCTTAAAAGAAATCTATGAAATTTGGCCCAGCATATAACAAGTTGAATGCCCCCTTTCCAATGCAGCAACCTAAGATCCACCCACTTGCCTACATGATGTACACCCCTTGACAAGGAGCAGAGTATAGGACTTACTGTTTGATGTTCAGACTCATCAAACTGAAGATTCATGGCAGGTAAGATTAATCAATTGTTGTTACCTGGAACTGTGTGTTGTTTTCTTAACATAAACCTTACTACATCATACTCTACTTGTGATTTTGTAAACAACCCGACAATTTTCTTAGAGCTGTTTTGTGCAAATGCTTAGAGTGTGGTAACCAACCAACGTGGCCATGTTTTGTATGGTGTGAGGTTCCTTGCTCTAGACCTATGCTTAGTTGGCTATAGTTAACGAAGAGGAAGTTAACGAAGAGGAAGTAGTCTTAACAGAAGAATATGTAACTGCCAACTACAGTCTCCTACAATTGGTTTTTGTAACAAATTAATAGCACCACACTATGGATGGTAGTCAATGGATATTATATGGAAATTTGAACACAAACTATAAGAACATACACTCTTAGTTGTTATGACATTGTGACCTTTATCAATAATGTCACTTGAGTTTGTTTCCGAAACAAATCTAAAAATAATGTTTTATTTAAGTGTCATTGAAGACACTGGTTCAGCCATGCTAGAAAAAAAAAGTTTTCTTTTGACTATTAACCAGAACTAGATAACTGAAATAACTTTTTCCTCCAAGGTTTGTTTATAAATGAAGGACTTTTATTTTTAAAAGTCAACAATTGGGGAGTTGATAGTATCAGAACTCTTCTGTTTTCCACACTTTCGATTTGTTAATTGTTTGATGTGAACTGGTCTCATTTTTTTTTTTAATATTTATACTTTACCACTTTACAATCAATTTACACCTTTTATCAAGCTAATATATTTTGTATTTATATACATACGCGCAAACAATATACAAACAAACTTTAAATACATGGTCAAAATGAATCCCAAATGATATATATTTGTATAAAAAAAAGTGAAATATTTATCTTTAGTAATGATGAGAATGTGGTCCAATTTTTAGTATTAAAACTCCACAGCAAACATACTAGGGACATACTTTCAATACAATTCTTATAGTTGTTGTATTCACATGACATCACAAGACTCCAATTTCACACTGGCGGAGCACTAGCCCGGAGGCCAGTGATTTTAACAACGGGCCAGTAAACTCATGCCTGGACAAGTCCAATATGATAAGACTGTGTTTTTCATTTGAATAATAATACCCCACTCTGTAATATGTGAAGTGATGTTCAAATGTTGACTTTCGAGGCTAGTAAACAAACTGTAAACTCTGTCCAGTATAAAAATGTAAGCCTTTAAAAGCCCCTTTCACACGCTTAATTGTAGCATGGTTGTAAAATGTTTACCTCGTGTGAACCTTTTTTTACTGTCCAACTTTCCTTGTAAAATATTGTCAAACATTGCAACATTTTAGAACCATGCTAAAATTAAGCAAGGGACCCCAGTTAAAGTGCTGTCGTGTGAATAAGGCTTTACATACAAGACAAATGAGATAAATCTTCTCTTAATGCTTGTACAAACCAAAGTAGTTTTTGTGTTACACTTGAAAGCTCTTAGACATTAAGATTTTGGTCCCATAAGATTGTGTATCTACATTGCAGTCTTGTTTTTTTTTAACCCAAACTCGAGCCCTCCATCAGGGCCAAATTTCATGGAACTGCTTAAAAGCACAAAAGCTGCTAAGAAAAATGCAAACATCTAATTTGAACAGTTAGAATAATGTCATATTTATTATCCTAACTATTTTCTTTGAACACCATGAATTGAGAACTCATGTCAGCTGGTTAGAAAAAATCCAAGGTCATTTAATGTCCACTATGCAAAATTGTGTGTCCATTTACTGCATAAATTATGGTTCAAATCACAAGTTTTAAAGTTACTTCCTGACACAATCTACCTATGTGGACAATGTTGTGACAACGCTATACAGTCAGGAGCTCTCCACAGTCACAGACTGCTTCTGCGAGAACACTGCTCTCGTGCAAGGCTGGCCTCAAACAGGGATCAACAGTCCTGCAAAAAACATGGCCAATGTTGCGAGAATTGCGGAGAGAGTTGGAATGCTTTGATTCCGACAAACACTTAATGACTTGTCAACAAGTCTAGACTCAGTCCATCAGGGAGGGGATAAACAATGCCATTGTAAAGCTTAAATACTTAATCGCATAAATTAATAGAACATTTAATATCATGTACAATCAATGTGAGATAATATTGCTTACTACAAGGGGTCTACAGAAAAATGTATAAAAATGCATAAAATACATGTACTTTCACTTTCATCCCAACCATTAAATTTGCCACCAAGGTGCATATTTCTGCAATTGAGATTCCAACATTTTAAAATTCAAGAGCAAATGTGTTCCGTTTAAGTGTGACCACTTCAATTTGTGAATCCATTGTTGGTTGCTCTGTATAAAAGTTAAAATACTTTATCATGTATCTACCTTTCACCAATTGCTAAGTTCTGATATCATACATGCATGAAATAATTTTCTCTGCATAAACAATTATCATACATTCTACAATGACACATACAATATGTGTGTGTCATTTTTCTTGTTCTATCTGTGAACCTGTACAACATGTAAAGTAGGAATGGTGGGTTTATAAAAAAGTGCATAAGATGTAGAAGACTGAAACAAACAAATTCACTTCAATCACATTCTCTCTCCGAAAGTATGCAGGCATCTTCTTCTATCCCTACTTAATAATTACACCAGGTCTTCATTTCACAAAGCACTAAGATTCATCTTAAGATGAGTTGTCAACATTACCATTGCCATTTATATTGTGTCATCGCACTTTGTTTCGCAACAAAAGGGACTGTGATGTACTGACACAGCCCTTTTAGCATTTAAAGGGACTGTGATGTACTGACACAGCCCTTTTAGCATTTAAAGGGACTGTGATGTACAGACACAGCCCTTTTAGCATTTAAAGGGACTGTGATGTACTCACACAGCCCTCTTAGCATTTAAAGGGGCTGTGATGTACAGACAAAGCACTTTTAGCATTTAAAGGGACTGTGATGTACAGACAAAGCCCTTTTAGCATTTAAAGGGACTGTGATGTACAGACACAGCCCTTTTAGCATTTAAAGGGACTGTGATGTACTCACACAGCCCTTTTAGCATTTAAAGGGGCTGTGATGTACAGACACAGCCCTTTTAGCATTTAAAGGGACTGTGATGTACTCACACAGCCCTTTTAGCATTTAAAGGGACTGTGATGTACAGACACAGCCCTTTTAGCATTTAAAGGGACTGTGATGTACTCACACAGCCCTTTTAGCATTTAAAGGGGCTGTGATGTACAGACACAGCCCTTTTAGCATTTAAAGGGGCTGTGATGTACAGACACAGCCCTTTTAGCATTTAAAGGGACTGTGATGTACTCACACAGCCCTCTTAGCATTTAAAGGGGCTGTGATGTACAGACAAAGCACTTTTAGCATTTAAAGGGACTGTGATGTACAGACAAAGCCCTTTTAGCATTTAAAGGGACTGTGATGTACTCACACAGCCCTCTTAGCATTTAAAGGGGCTGTGATGTACAGACAAAGCACTTTTAGCATTTAAAGGGACTGTGATGTACAGACAAAGCCCTTTTAGCATTTAAAGGGGCTGTGATGTACAGACACAGCCCTTTTAGCATTTAAGGGGACTGTGATGTACAGACAAAGCCCTTTTAAAGAGGCTGTGATGTACATTGTACAGTCTCATGCCTGCTTTGATCATGACAATACACCCCCTTTAAGATTGATACGCCCCCCAACATCAATCTTAGCTCTTTGTGAAATTGATCCCAGCATGAGAATGTTGTGAATCATATTTTTTGCTTAGTTAGAAAAAGTTGAAAGAAATAACGTGAAGGAGAAAACATCTTTGTATATTACGATTCTCGGATTGTCTTTGTTAATATGTAAGTTATGAGACTCTGCAGCACTTCATCATATAACGTCAGCTTGGTTTAGAACACCGATTCATGAAACAACTTGGGCATCAACAAGGAATTTTGGCACTTGTTATGTACTTGTTACATATTTCCAGTAGTATGTGTGTTTGCTTATCGTACAAAACATAGATTCGTTTTGGTTTAAAGAAGATACTTTTTTAAATGCAGCATTTCAGATTAAATTATTTCCAGAGATGACTTTCACGTCATACTCATGATGGTTGTATTTAATCACCAGTCACAAATCCAGTACTATATCTTCAAATATATATTTTTTCAAATGTAATTTCTCTCTTAGTTATTGCTATGTTTGTGTTCTAAGCCCTTATTGTTCTAAGATCACTGTTGGTTTCTCAATGTACCAAGCCGACGTTACATGTAAAGCTTTAAGTACAACGCCCTATGTCTTGTAGAATTTAATGATGTCATGAATTGGCGCTCGGCAGAGAGGGCAAGGGTCTCCCCTCTCTTTAAGTTTCACCCCGCAGGCAAGGCAACAACAGATGTGGCCACAGCGGTAAAACACTGCATCAGGGAGATTCTCAAAGCATACTGTGCATTCGTTGTCTTGTCTTAGAGGTGGTTTGTTCGGACGAGGGGGTGCTTGCCGACGGGACTTACCCTGACTGCTACCCCCCTCACCAGGTTTAGCTTTAGAAGCAGCAGACATTGAGTGAAGTCTTGGAGGAGGGGTTGGAACCTTCTCAAGATCTTCTACATGTAATGCAAAGGCAGCTGCACCTTCTGCTTCATCAAATATACTCACATTGATATCATTGGTTGCATCCCAGTCAGTCTGTGATGGCACTGGAGGTGGAGGGCTGTTTTTAAGGGCACCTGCAAGAACAAAAGTAATTGATTTCTAATTAGATTATATAGTGGCTTCTTGTATAGGGCGCATATCTGTCACTCAGTGACGCTCAAGGTGCTTCAACATTCAGTATTTTCCTGCAAGGTATGGGGACTTCGTTTGAATTAATAGACCCAATTGTTGGCATCATGTAATGGTTTACATGGTAATGTAATGGTTTAAGGTGCTGTGGTGCAATATGCTGCCAATCTAACCAGGAACACCGGGCAAACCCCTTCTCTTTACGATAAGTGCACTGGGTTCTTTTACATGCCTTATACAACACACGGGACCTTAGGCTTTACGTCCAATCTGATGGACGTAGCATTGTGGTTCCCAATTTGGAGTTTCCTCCCATTGGACCCCAGTTTAAATCCCAACTCAAACATGTCAAACTGGAGCATTGCATGTGGATTGGGTTTTCAGTCTCTACCTGATTGATGGCTTCTCCCCCTTTCCTCCTACCTAAAACTGAGCATTTCTTCTTGTTTCCTACTCATCCTATTATTGACACTACTTGTGCTGTTGGATGAATTATCAAATCAAATTTTAAAAACATTAATACTCGTCTAAAGAAATTGTTTACTAACCTAAGATTTTGATTGTCTGAGTGGTGCCGTACAAGTCAAAGAACATCCAGAGTGGTGTGGACGTATCAACGTGCATCAAGACTTTATCACTAGCACCCTCCGGTCCAGTCATGTGAATCCTACCATCCTCATCGATTGTGAACCCTAAACTAGCTCCTTCTTCTAGCGTGTCGTAATCCCTGGTCATGACCCAGTACTCCTTACGGTCACAGACGTCTTCCGCCTCAAGAGGTAAGGTATCTGGGTCCAGACTCTCTGGATCGCATGACGTCAAACCGACACCCATATGTCCGATATAGCAGTGGTTGACCGTCATAACCTTCACCATGATCTTCTCATTAAACTGGATGGGCCGACTGGTGAAGACTAACCCACCGCTGACGGTAGTCGCTTTGCGTTCTGCTACAAATCTCTCCTCTTCGAGTACAATGTTACAGCCGTGTTGACTGTGCAGTGGTAGTGGGTCGGGCTTGAGAGCATTGGTACGTGTTCCGCTCGAACCTTGGAATGGCACCTCCTGGCTACTACTACCACCACTACCAGGGACTAGGTCCGAGACCAAGCGTAGTGGGTCCAAGAATCCAGACACAGACGAGGCACCTCTTGTGGATATCCGGTTGGATGTTGGGAAGGTATCTAGAGTGGAGGAACATACATGTAGAACAATTATTCAGTATCTTCAACTTAATGTTAAGGCAGTAAAGTAACAAACTTTTAGAATCATCTTGATTTCTCTGTTTGAAGATCACTTTCAAATGCAACAAGATAAGTGTGTCTTCAGAAACTATCTAGCATAAAACTGCCTCTGAAGGAAAACATACAGATTTTATATAATAATTAAAATAGGGAGACCATCACTACAAGGGATGTGTTTTCAAGGTCGAATCAACAACTGTTTTGGTTGAGTTGGCCATCTGTTGATCACTGTAGAAGGACCGAACCAGTTATTGTTTGCAGCCGTTAAAGTGCTTCCTAGGGTTGGTTAGGTCAGTTTGTAGAACACCAGCACAATAATCTGGCGCTCACAGGTTCTTCAAGTCCCGACTCTAATAAATTTTGTTTTGTTCAACCATGTCAGTTTTCGTAACTGTTATTTTTAGACACAATGATTACCCAAAACTTTAGCTTACCAACAATTCTAACTCCAGTTGTGTTACCATAAACATCAATTACTCCCCATACAGGCCTCGATGTGTCCACTCCATTGAAGAACTCCATAAATGGTTCTTGATTAACGCTATAATACACCGTCCCATCTTCACTTAGGACAAAGTTCAGCACATTGCCATGCTTTGCACAGTTTTCTCTCAGAGCTTTTGCCCAGTTTCCTGCCCTTCCTGTCAGGTCTGGACATGCATACTTAGGGATCCCGTTACTACGCATAGAAAATGGATCTTGTGAGGTGTAACCGAAGCGTAACACCCCGCTCCATCCAGCTGTGTTCTGGATTAGTTCAAAGTGTAGGATCTCGCCAATGTGTATCGCTCTGTGAGTGAACACCAGGGCGTTGCAGAAACTTCCCATACGAGATGCTGTTTTGTGATCAGCCGACAATACGATGTTCTTGCCATGGATTGTATGGAAGTGGAAGTCACTGTGGTGTTGTGAAACTGCTGGTTGAAGCATTGAGTCCAGAGGCTGGAGCACATCGTGAGGCCAGCTGGCTCTTCCAGGTTGTTGCGTAGTACCACGGTAGGTTCTGTTGGGCTTTGCTCTGTAGCCACTTGATGATGCACTAGTGCTTGTGGTTCGTCTGCGTTCTGGTGCGGAGTCTGGTCGGGACCTACTCGAAGCCTGCTGACTCGTGCCAGCTGTTGAAGAATGCGCTGGTGGGAAGTAAATATAAAAGAAAACAAACAAATTCTTTATTATGTTCAAATCTACAAATATAATGGCAAGCCAGGAGAGATCCTGTCTCAATGAAAATATGGTCACACATCACCAACTGATTGTGCTAATTTTTTTGTTTTAACTGATACCCTTTACTTTTTAGGAAACAGAGATAATCCCTTTATCGCTATAGTTGCGATAATGTAACCCTCCTGCCGATGGCGTAGCCGGCTACATATCGCAACTATTATTGCTGATCCTTCTTTCTCCAATTATTACAAATAAATGGCACTATGGACTTGGTTGGAGTAGCCTATGTAAACAGAATTGTAGATAAACAGAACCGCATAGTGTGGTGGTCCTGTGCGCACTCATGTGACACCCCCATAATTCCCTTCATCCATCTACACATCTACGCTGGTACTCAGCAAAGTCTACTTCTGGATGTAAAAGCTGAAGCGAAGACTAGGCGCGCATCGATGGAGCAGGTACACAAAGTTGTAGATACACCGTAGAGTTATATATAAGAACTAGAGGGCGCACTGGCCTATTTACCTGCCCCGGCATGCGTGCAGGCGGTCATTTTCTAAGTTGACAAAACAGCCATCTCACAGCGTGTGTTTGTGCGCCCATTTTGTAAGTTGAACAAAAATCATCACAAAAAAAAAATCAAACGTGTATTTCATATTCAACGCGCACAGAATGACGCTTGTCATCTTGCGGTCCCGTCGCGTTTGTGCAAGCAATAGCAGCATCACCAGTGCGCCCTCTAATTCTTATAAATAACTCTATGAGATACACAGAATTATGTCATATGGTCATGTGACAGCATAATTCCCTAATTAATAGGCTATAATATAAACAAACTAAATTTGTAATGACTTAATTATCAATCAACTTTCTTTAAAATTAAATTAAAGGCTAGAGAAAACAAGCAAATCAGCAGTGAGTAGGCTTTTGCCTTCTTACTTCTTTATTTGTGAAGATGAGATTGGGTCTTTAATTGGAATCCCTTTAATTAGGCAGAAAATAATCAGTCTAATCTGTTAATCATGGTTTAATTGGCAGAAAAATATAATACTAATAGAAAATATAAACCGAATTCGAATACATCGGCAGACTAGCAACGATTTGTAAACATTTTATCTGTAACAGACATGATTAAGATTATAATATAAGCTTGATTTACCTCTGTTGGCATGGTTAGAATTCGACACCGATGACGAAGTTTGTCCCATGTTCAAATCAAGGAGAAATTCGTCCGATTTCTCGCTTTCTAAATGATGTTTAAATGAATCATGTTGTGAAAAAAATCCGTCTATCTTCTTCCTTTATTATGAACTTTAGCTCGAAATAAACAGCGCCCTCTACCAATTTATGGCCATCTTCCCACTCAGGGGGTGTCACTCTTTGAGAAAAAACGCAGTCAAATGGCGATAATGTTAAATTAGTATCACCTGTAAATTAATATTAGTCTGACATAAATACAATAAATATGATAAATTCTATAAAAAACAAAATAATGCTTTTACATATAATTTCTGTAAATACTGATTTAAATCCACAAAATTAAATACTTGTTTGAAATGAGGTGTGCTCCGTGCTGTACCTTTTTTCTTTTGCGTGAACTTTGACCCAATGCCGGCCGTGTACAAATTTGACATCGAGAGAGAAGTGACACGGCGGCGAGCTTTGCGTAAGATTCTGCGAAATTGTGCCAAAACGTTCACCAGAGAGGCAGGGAAACGACTGGATTCGTCAGGATGTGGTTTTTAATCATACTCAGTTGGTTAGCCACGTTTGTGCATGTCTGCCTGGCCACTCTGGCACTTGGTAAGAATTATACGTTTTTCACGATATTGGTGCAATTGATAACGCCATCCCATTACCTCACACACACAGGCCTAATTCATTGTAATTCCCCAACTAATGAATTAATTACATTTATAGCTCTTTGTTTTTTACTATTTCTATCGCCACCCTACTCAACTGTCTGATATCCAACACAACTGACAGAATTCTATCGGTCAAGTTACAAAAAGAAATACAAATTAATTACAAATTTCGTCTTTGGTTTTGGGACTTTGCTTTGGTTAAAAAATTAATTAATTAAACATTTATTGAATTAATTTGTTCATTAAATTTTAATTTTTCATGTAATTGATATATTCAAACAACAGATTTGTTAAGAGGTTGGAAAATATCATGATTGTGTGTATCATTGAAATAACTGTAGACCAAGTAATATTATATTATTAAATACAATATCAATTCATATTATCAATTCATATATCACTTATTAAACTTTTAAAGGGAGGTATTGAGAAAACTTTACATATTCTGCCACCAATTTTTCATTGTTTTATTTTTTTGTATTCACTTAACAAACAAGATATTCTTTTGAAGTTAAAAAGATGAGTGAACAATTGGTGGCAGGATCCAGAAATCTTTCTAAATGTGAAAATTGTGAGCTCAACTTAGCTTACTTAGGCTTACAGTACACAAAAAAATAAACCAAGTTAAAACCATACATGGGATTTAACCAGTTTTATTAACAATTGGTTCATTGATTGAAAGGTTCTTTCATCAATGAGCATGAGAAGTTGTTGCGAAAAACTGTTTCAGCTTTTAAATACCCTTTTTTCAACCAAAATCACTTGGAGGAAAATGATTTATTACCATGAATTGGTTTGTAGCATGATTGGTTGTTATGATATGATGTCCTTTTCTTATTTCAGCTGCTGGTCTGTACTATTTGGCAGAGTTAGTTGAAGAGTACACAGTTATTACTATGAGAGTCATCAGATGGCTTGTTGCTGTAAGTATATAAACAGGCTTTCAGTTAACTTGAAAGAACGAGGTGGGGGATGGATGGTAAACAAAAGCTCCATTCCTCTGTAATCCTTTTTGTAAGTGTAATGTGGTTTTACTTTAATCCACACCTAAGCTTTATACAAGATGCCCATTGACTACCAGAGAGCCCATATGACTTGCAAGTTGCATTCATGAGCTTTTTTTGTCTTGAGCATTTAATTATACAAGAAATCAAACAGCCCTTTTGAGATATAGTGGACACTGGAAGTGCTCTGTTTGGTTTGGGTTTAAACATACAAATCTTGCTGGAATTAAACTGAGTGTCCAAGTCTTCCACTTTCAATGCTTTTACACTTAAACGACAGATAAAACGGGTGTCCAACCTTTAATCAGGGTGTCCAAAAGACACCCAAACATCCCTCTGGATAACACTAGATGCCTGCCGCAACGACTCACCGTCAGTTTAGAGCAGTGCTCCATCTGGTCACTATAATTTCCTCGTAAAGATGCCCTTTACGCAGGAGAAAACGCCTTGATGCCCTTGCCCTGTAAATACCAAAGCATGACCTTGAACTTTGCTGTGGAAGGGGCACAGTAATCTCCCTCGGTTAAGGGGCACTTCTATGAGGAAAATGTAAATTTGTATTGGAACTTTGAAAAGGGCACCACAGCAAAAGCACAGGCATGGAAGCAATTGCTATGTGTGCCGTAGGTTATTTCAAGAACTGCAATGTTTCAAAAGTGTATCCTTCCTTTCTTGAAGTTATTGTCCACAACTATTGACACCTGACTTTTATTATTCTGTCTTCATAGATCACAGCAGGAATCTACGTTGGTTTGATCATCTTTGAAGACTTCCCGTACTATCTGACACTTACAGGATTAGTTTCAATTGGATTCTATTCTTTACTGCTCAAAACTTTCCCGTTCATAGAGCTATCTTCACCAGTCTTTATTCTTAGTTGCGGTAAGTTTATTCTACAGTGGAACAAAAGTATCTGTAAAGAAGCTTTGTTGGATCACTTTTTAGTACAGTTCTTTTTTGAATTACTGTTTTGTTGTAGATATTTGTTTTTCATTTTTCTTCCTTATTTAATTTGGTTTATCATCAACTCAAATATCATTTACACACCATCCATTGATTTTCAGTTATTTAAAACTTGCATCTTTATGCTTTTTTTCTGCAGTATTAGTGATTGTAAATCATTATCTAGCGTTCCAGTATTTTGCAGATGTGTGGCATCCATTTTCAGAGGTAAGCCTACATGTCTAAAACTGTACCAAGTCTACCTCCATCCTGGTCTTAACTCATGGGGCCCTTGACTGTCATTGCACGGTGTGCGCTTCAGCAGGGATGGTTGCTATATATATGATTATTATTATACACATTATTATGATTTATTTTGCCAAGATTTCAAATAACTTGCAGCAAAACCTAGAAAGAAATACTTGTTCCTGTTTTGCTTCTTATGATGTAATGGAAAAGTCATAAAAAGAATTTTCAACAAATAAATCTAAAATCAAGATCTAAATCAAACATGTTTATGATTATCTATTATTATCAAAATTGTTGTACAGTTCCATCTCTTGATGAGTTTGTTTGTTCTTGTTGATTCTTCAAGGTGATAGCATATTTCACAATGTGCCTTTGGTTGGTACCATTCGGATTCTTTATCTCACTGTCAGCAAATGATAACATTCTCCCAACAACACACATGCCTGCCACCGAAGGAAGTAAGTACATGATGGCATAGACTGCCTATAGATGGATTGCACTATTGGGTCATCGTACACAGTGTTTGATGAAATATAGATGTAGAGCGTACACGTATGCACTTTTGCATTGTTTATCATCAGATATGGCGGTTGATACACTTAGTGCAATCCATCTGTTGGTTTACCCTTAAAGGTTGAAATTATTTTGAACACTGCACAGTCAATACATAATTCATCAGAGCTTGACAGTTACAGGTTGGAAAATTTTCTTTCAGTGGAGGGGGGGGGGGTTAGATTTCATCTGGTTTAGGAATTCTTATCCAAGATGCCTAAAAATCTTGGAGGTAAAAGATGAATCCTGATTTGATAAGCCAAGTAGTTTTTTTCATGTTCAAATTTATTTTCACTGTGTTTCTCTTTGTTATCTCTGCAGAGAAATCAGATGATCTCGTCACAAGCTATTTTAACAAGAAAAGTAAACGCAGTGGGATTCTATCGGTATTTGACATGCTTAAGGAAACAATCATCCCAGAGAGAACTAAGCGTTTCTAATCCTCAGTCAGACCAACATGGTGTTGGTATCAGTTGCTTAGCAAATAGACCCATCCTATAGATCATTGTCATACTGCTACCATCTTGGTCATGTTCCCCCTATTCGTTAACAGCAATGAATGTATAAAAGCAACCATACTATTTCTCCCTCATCTCAAGCGTCAGTTTGGTTACATTGAGTGGAGTGAGAGAAAATCAAGATGGCCGCTCCATGAAAAATGTTTATAGCATGTATTGTAGTTCCCAGTAGACGCCATCTTTATGGGCAACTTGGGTTTTGGCTTTGTGCTGCATCAAGCATTGTAGTATTTCTAGTCTACACAGCCAAATGGTTCACAGGCAAACGTGCTGCAACGCAATATTTACACCTAAAGCATAAATTTTTGTTTTAAAACAGTGTTTCTTTGCCGGTGAAGATGGCTGCCCTTACACTGTGTGACGTTAAAGGGGAACTATGAACAACATGTATTGAACCAGTTTTGCCATTTCTTTTTGCCAATTAAAGCTATTTCCCAAAGAAAGTCGCACCTTTTCTGGAAAAGTAACGAGGCATGGTCAAAAGTTTATATGATTTACTCAAGTATGAAAATCATAGATTACCGCCAGTTCTTTTATTGTCTCCCAGCATTCCTACTTGGTAATAACCAAGTGAGAAAAAACCTCAGACCTTCTGCCACCTTCAGACAAGTCATGAATCTTAGTGATTTTCTCAAACCTGTTTAAAGGTTTAATGATGCTTAGTTTGTCTTGATAACTCATAACCTTTGGTATGGGCAAAAGTTATGGAATGAAAAAACTTGGGGATTTAAAAGTGAACATTATGAAATGAATATAATTGGAAAGATATTTTGGAAGCGGAAGTAATAATTCAAAGTATCTCTCGAAATTGTGTGGTTTCCTTATGCTTTTTGAACTAACGGAGTAAAAAATGGTTCCACAAAATGGCGGACTGTTTTAGCTCACAAAGTAACAACAAAACCAGACAATTTTAAGTGATATTTGTGTGAAATATATTTTATTTTACTTTTAAAACGTGTATTCCAACGGACCATATTAATTTCATAACAAATGCTTTTATTAGCCCAAAGCACCAAGTCCAAGGCAACGCGTCTCTTGAATCTTTCAACTCACTTCATTAACGTTTCATTGTAAAGTTTGATTTATTATTTTATGCAAAAGTGCTACATGTATCTGAGCATTGAACATTTGAACTTGAATGGTTCATTGCTGTCAGGTACGGACTGTAAAAATTAAAATTTAGACTAAATGTTTTGTGGACCAAGTCTACTAGTATGTGATATGCATGTAAATGTCATTGATAATTACAGAGTAGAGCCAGTCTCTGTATTTTTTTTATTTTTTTTTGAGGGGGGGGACTTAGTTTAACTGTATTTTTGCCAAGCATGTAGTTTTGTACATAGCTTATAATGTTAAAATGAGAAGTCAAAGATATTACAAAGTAAATTGACTTTTTAAAACAACATTTGAAAAAGTAATATTGCATGTAACAATGTTGTGCTTCAGTTTCTGTAGACAAGAAGTCTTCACATTTTTAAAAATCATTCTTAATATTAAAAAAAAATGTTAGTTATAGTTAGTCTTTGGAATTATTTTGGCATACTGACCTCTTGCATTAACATCTGACGTAACTACTGTCTGCCGTGCGCGCCATTGATGAGTCAAACTGACTGTACATTTTACATGGTAAGTGTACATGGTATGTGTGAATACCGCATTGCCTAAAATGGGCTGCGCACTAAGATTATTGTGATGCTGATGTCGGATGAATTGAGTCATAGAGGGGATTCAAACTAGACAAACTATTATTTTTGTACACGTTTAAACACAGGGTTTCAAATGTACGCACTTGCACCTATGAAGTGATACATTTACATGTGTGTGTGGTATGCTCAGTTATAATAGTCTTATGGCAACTCATAATCACAAAATAATTTATATGGAGTTGAAAAATCAAGCCATGGTCTACTTTACAATCTTGTGAGTATCTGAATATGTTTGGTTCATTTCTTCAAACAATGTTTGAGTACTTTTGGAATTTCCCTTTCATAAACCTGTTTCTTACAAAGTACTTTTTTTACTAATCTCAACTATATAATTGAAATGTTTAAATGTTGAGTCATATTTGAGGAGATTGAGCATTGTAGGTGAGACATTTTGAGAAAATATTTGTGCCTGCAGAGCTTACTTTAATAATATTTGCAATGGTTATAACCACTTCCTTTAAAATAAAATTATAACAATTGAAATAATGTGTACTTCTGAGCGCAAACTGTATTTCAATAAGATTGCCACAGTTGAGTACAATTGTGCTTTCTTAAAAAATGCATTGTTGTATTCAGATGTTGTAACAAACATCTCTTGACAAGTTAAAGTAAGTAAAAGGTAGGGTCATAGATTGGATTTGTGAATGTAATGCTGATAATGCTGATTTGTGGGCAAAGTTATTTCATAATAAAGATACGATAAAAGTCACATGTGACAGTTTCAGTGTCAACCTATTGAGATAAAGACGAAAACTGCCACATTATCACAAAAACATTAAAAGTTTATACTTGCAACAGTGCACTGCTTCTCATCAAGTAAGTTTCTATGGGTCTTTATTTTTAAGTGTTCTCCAATCTATGACTCGACCTTTAACTAAACAGTATTTGTCAAGGGAATTTAATGTTATGTTTATACAATAAAAATAATCAAAACTGTAGAAAACTGTTTTTGTAGCGAGTTTTACTGAAGCGTTTATGTTTGGTCACAACAATGTGTCTTTTGACGATGTTTAGGTGTTTGCCAAGTGTTTCAAAAATTAAGGGATCTTTTTTGGACCAGTAGATGAGAGGAAGAGTTGTTACAGTTTTTATTCATTTTACACATTTGTGCTTGTCAATAATGATCAACTTGACAACTGTTCATTTTCATCAATTAAATTTATTTTGTTTTTATATTGGCATAATGTACAAAAATTAGTTTAAAACATTAAAATTGTATACATTTTTCAATAATTCAAATCACTTAAACTAGAGGCAGAGTCTATTTACAAATATTTTGTCAACTTTTGCGTTCTTATCAGAAGTGTGATCCTCCGGAAATGGGTTTTATCCTTTCCAATCATTCCAATTGAGTGTACTCATTGATCAGGCTCAATTGCTGGTCAGTTGATACCGATCAGTTGATCACAGGATTAATTGTGATTAGTAGGATCAGGACCGATTGTTGATCAGTTGATCAGGATCAACTGTTAATCACTTCAACTGATAACCAGTTGAGTTTGATCAGGATCAACTAGGAATCAGTTGGTAAGGATTAACTTGTAATCAGTTACTAAGCTTGTAATCAATTGATTTTTTTATCAAAGGACTTCAAATGAATATTTATAACTATGTCCCTCAATAGCCGGGAACGTAACAGGTTTAGATAGCTCTTTCATCATCTTAGAGACTCTTTCAACATCAAGATCATGCCAGTTCGAGCTACTGTTCTTACTCGAGTGAGAACTGGAGCTCGTCTCCAGCAACAAGCGAGCGTTTCCCGGGAATAATTTGGAGTCCAAACAGTCTGAGATGTGAGCGTACATCTCTGCTTCTCTCTTGACATCATCTGAGAATAATCTGCGGTGTTGCGCATCGATAATGTTCTTGCATTTAAACTTTAGAGGACGCTCATGTGGGGAAGGCTTGTGGTGAATAACTTGCTCAACAAGATCATCGGGTAAGTCTGGGATGTTGGCCGATTCCAGTCTAGATTTGTTAAAACCATTTGATGCGTTGACGGCAATGCGAGGGATGTTTTTGGATTCCCCTGCACCTTTAGTCTTTGGTACCTCTTCATGTCTCCTGCCTTGCTTAGCCCTTGGTGACAACCCCTCTGAGACTTTGCCTCTTTCTTGGACCTTAAGTTGCTCCTTAGTAACTGGTTTGCCTTTTGCCATACTGTTGGCTTTATAAAGACTATTTGTCCCCTTTTTCAAATTGTCTTTCTTAACCACTACTTCTGGCTTAGATGTCCGGATTAATGGAGGTCCGATTGGCTTTGGCTTCAATCCTCTCTCGTCAAGCCAGTTTGTGAAAGACAAACTGCCGTAGAATTCTTTCTCAGCCAGCTTGGATTCCTCCTCGTCTTTCTCATCAGCTTCCTTCAAGGTGCGGAGGTACTTCAACTTCTCCATCTCACCAGCTTGGTATTCTTTCCCCTGTCTCCATCCCTCAGATGCTAAAATACTGCAAGGAGAAACAAATCAGTACAAATCCTTAGTTTCAAAATAATATATAACAACATACTGTAACTGTATATGACGGTACATCTAGACTTGTGGAAAAGTCAGTAAATGACTGTTTTTATGATAGCGTTCCAACTGTCTCTGTGACACAGGCGATGTTTAATTCTTAAATTATTATCATTATTTTTTTAAGTTGAGCTGTATGGATTTTAATGCTGGCTTTTTATCCACTATTTGTCGTTAGATTACGTCTATTTTTATTGAGTCTCATTCTTTTTGGTTAAGTGCTGGTTGATTGTTTGCTGTTTTGATTGTTTGTAATTCTTGCACATTAATTACCTATTGTGTGTTTAAACTGTTTCACCCTTTAGCTATTTTTATACTGTAATGTTCTAGTGCAATTCAACCATATCATTTGTCATACTGTTCATTCCTTTGTAGTGTTTTTATGAAATAAACCAAGTTCTCGCAAGATTGCTGACTCCTGCTTAGGCTGTTGCTGTTGCGACTATGGCCAGAGTATTCAGGGCGCAAGAGCGGTGATCTTGCGAGAGCATTCTTTGTCACACAGAGCTACAGGGGTCGAAATTAAGTGTATTTCCATGGTAGTCAGCAGGGCTAGTGACCAATAATTTTTAGTAGCCCTGATTAGATTTTGGTAGCCCGAAAGCCACGTTATGTCTCGCGTCACGGCTCAAACTTTACAATACACCAATAACATAGTTCTTTATTGTTTGTGATGATGATTGTTGCATTATTATTCAACTAGCCCGTCGGGCTATCAAACTGGAAAAATCAGTAGCCCGGATGTAAATCTGGTAGTACCGGGCTAGCGGGCTAGTGGCAATTTCGACCCCTGGAGCTAGGTACTGTGTTTTATGCTATCATGACATTAACAACTTGCAACAAGTCTAGATGATATATTGAGCATTCTGCACTTACCGAGCACACCTCCGGTGACCCCATATCTTGGCATAGTCCAGTGGGATATGACCTTTGTCATCTGGTAGATCAATGGCAGCATTTGCTTTGATTAGCGCCTCTAAACATCGAACACTGCCCTCAATGGCAGCCTGGTGTGCAGGTGTCAAATCATCTTCATTCACTCTATTGAAATAGAAATAATTGAGTCTTATTAAATAAAAATAAAAAGAATGTATTCAAGCTTTTTAATCAATTTGTTTGGGAGGTTGGGTAGTCCATTTAGGAACCCCGTTCATGAATACTGACTCATTGCGGGAAAAAAGTTTCAATAGGCCAAACTTGAGATAACTTATTCCACAGTTATACTTGAATGTGAACCGAGTTTTGATTTTGTGGCTATTTTTGCAGCATGTTTTGCAGGAGTAGAACAAAGCTCATATGTTGCGGGTCATTTGTTGCAAATTTGTGACGTCAACATTTGTGCTACATTCGCAGGCTTTATTGCAGGAAAAAGTTTCAAAAGATCAAACTTGAGACATCTTTGAAAAGCTGAGACATTTCCCCATCAGTTATCTAAGGTTTGTAAAGATTGACCTAAAACTCACAATGAAGGATTAGCTCCTTGATCAATCAAATATTGAAGACACTGTAGAGAACGCTTCCCTGTACGACTGTTGATTGCCAGATGTAGCGGTCTCCATCCTGTGGTGCTTGGTAAATCCACATCTACACGATACCTCTCGACCAAAAGCTTTAAACATTCTATGCGACCATGGAGTGCTGCCAGATGAATTGCTGCGAGTCCCTGAAAATAAAAATTAAACATTTCAATTATTGACTTTTTCGTTAACTTGATGAAAAGTTACATTCCATTAACTAAAATCATCAAGACTATCTGGGCTCAAATCGTCACTTATGGAAGAAGGGAATTCTGCGCTTAGGTCAAACATTTTTCAATGGTCTGCAAGGAATTTTTTGTTTGTGCATGTGCATACTCAATGTTACTCCATGATGTTACTAGGCTTTCTTCACACACACGGCTAGCGCAGAAATGCAAGTATTGCACAGTAATAAGAGTAGAATGGTGATTGAAAGCAGAGCCATGAAATTGGGCCCTGTTACATGTATATTGCATGAGTTGATTCTAAGTAAAAGTAGAGCTTATCCCTGCTTATGTTTACATGGCTTATTTGCGCACCTGATATGCAAAATTATTGCAATGTTTGATTTTAGTTTATTTCAAAAGCAAGACGTTGGTTTGCTCACATTGCGATCATACAGAGATGGATCTCTCCCGGATCTTAATGACTGTTTCAACCAAGCAGTGTCTCCAATAGCAGCAGCCATAAACTCGTCATTGTCAGAGTTCTGCTGTCGTCCCGATGAAGTGCCACTCAATTTCTTGGTGCTTTGACGGGCTGCCATATCTTTCTTGAAATTAACACCTTGCCTAGAATCCAGTAGTGAGTTTGTTGCGATGGAAGAAGGCGTCTCTGACATAACCGAGGGGGCTAGATGAAGTTTCGGAGGATGGCTCATTCTAATACTTCATTCAGAGACTTCTTGGGTTGGTTGGCCATGGTTAGTATGGTTTCTGATGAAGGCCACACAGTTCTATCAATCAAGGGAAGGCAATTGAAGACTTTGGACAATATTTAACGATGGTTTTCTTGTTGAAACGTCTCTCATTTTCTTGTTGTGTTGTGATGTATGAACTTGGCTTTGTGTGTCACCAGGCATTTGTTTCAACAGTAACTTGCTCAGCCATTGACTTGCTTTGTCTCGATAATCCAAGGCACGTATTACAAAAGTTGATCAATCAATCAATCCAGAAGGGTGGGGTTCCCTGGAATTGAAGTTTATGCTGCAAATCCTCCTCCAGAAATAGAAGCTGCTTTTGTTGAGGTCATTCTTATTAACTGCAGTTCATTCACTGAAGACAAAGTTTTAAGCTTTTATTGTTTTACCATGGTTTTACTGAATAATAAATGTC
The DNA here is from genome assembly GCF_032118995.1 of Asterias amurensis. NCBI lineage: Eukaryota > Metazoa > Echinodermata > Asteroidea > Forcipulatida > Asteriidae > Asterias > Asterias amurensis. The sequence goes on along the minus strand of NC_092655.1, from coordinate 4,983,299 downwards.
AACAAGACTTGAACAACAACAATGTGTATACAAATCAAACCAGTGTGTTGGGATCAACAATCACGCCCTACATACATGCACATGACATGTACACCAAGCTTCATGCACACGAAGTACATGTTGTGCATGCAGCACGCTGATGTTTATAGTTGGTTGCTATGGTGTAACTTCCGGTAAAGTTATTGACCCAAACCAAACTAAAATGTTTATTTTGATTTAATTATGTTTAAAGTAAGGAAATATTCTATTATGATACACAATTCCTTTAACTTCCGAGGAAATATAAACTGTCATCTTCCAAAAAAAATAAATAAATAAGCTGCTTAATTAATTATTCCCACAATGCAGTTCGATCCACATAGAAACCAAAACCCAACATGGCGGCGTACACGAATCTGTCAAACTTCTGAATGTGCCCAAAAAGTAAGTCTTTAAAGCTCTTTAAACTTTTGTTTCGTGAGATGTAAAATGTTTTCTACGGGTGTGTCTATAAGTAAAATGTGTAGCTTAAGCTGCGTGGCAGTGCATAAGTTTACGCACGTTTTAAAAAGGGATTTTTAATAAACGAATGACCAACGGGCAACGTCAACGAACGAACGGGAGCGCGACCGGCCGGCCGGCCGGACTTCCCCCCACCGCGGCCGGTCGGTGTTGGGTGCGGTGAATGCAGTACATGTATCAAACTACTCGTAACTCGCTCCTATAGCAGAGAGCGGCCCGTCCGAGTGGTGACAGCGCAAAATGTTTTGTTTGCTGCCTGACGTTTCAATCAACTCTTGCAAAGGCTTTACTTAGTTGCGATAACGTAACCCTCCTGCCGACGGCGTAGCCGGAGGGTTACGAGTCACTCCCATTCGATGCAGGGCGAAATATTTTAGTCAACTGATTTGCTCATTTTTTTCCACTTTAAAAAATAATGACACAAATTCTATGAACACGAACTTAATCCTCAATGTCTAATGAATAACATTCAAAAACACAATTGAGAAAATATTTTTAAAAAAAAAGACAAAAACTTACCAGATTCCGGGAGCGAAACAGTCACAAATTTCCCAGGTTCTATTTTTGAACCTGTCGCTGGTTACCATGCGCTGACCCCAAGCGCTGAACCCAACCGCAGGTACCAGCCAATTGAATTGACTACCTGCCGACGGAGCCGCAGCCGAGTTTGACTAAACCATTCTGTAAAAGGGGTGTTACAAGGGGTGCTGCAGTGGTGTGGCAGTGCTTTAAGTGAGTGAACAGCGGGCATAGTAAACGGACAGCGCACATGCACTGTCGCGTTGCCTTATAACACCCCTTTTACAGAATGGTTTAGTCCAACAGCAATGAACATCGGGAAGTCACAAAATGGCGAAGCGACTGGTTCAAAATAGAACCTGGGAAATTTGTGACTGTTTCGGGATCTGGTAAGTTTTTGTTCTTTATTTCAAAATACTTTCTCAATGGTGTTTTGAATGTTATTCATTAGATATTGAGGATTAAGGTCGTGTTCATAGAATTTATGTCATGATTTTTGAATGGGGTAAAAATTGAGCAAATCTGTTGACTAGCTGTCGAAATTGTACGTGTTTGACCATTTTGCCCTGCATCGAATGGGAGTGACTCGTACCCCTCCGGCTCCGCCATCGGCAGCAGGGTTACGCTATCGCAACTAAGGCTTTACTTAGCTTTCAGTAGGGAGGTTGATGGAAACTGGGAAAGGCCTCAATCGTGATTTGTATCTGTGTGTACACAAAAAGTGCTTGTGAAAACTCACCCAAAAGACATCATTTAAGTGCCAATTTTGATGTACAAAATCATCTGTGGTTAGCTGAAGACATTTCCTTTCACAATTAAGCAGTTTTTTCTCGACGATTGATTGGAATTTTAAATTAAAAATACAGAGTTGAAAATAAGAAAATAAGCGCGTATTACACCGAGCCCATTTTTGGTCACGGGAAAACTCAATCGATTTTGGGTTGAAAATGGGTTTTTTAAAGTGAGCCTTCTTGTGGCCTCGATAGCCTAAGGTCACATGAGATATGTTGATATTTTTGTAGAGGAAGGTCTGAGGAATTGATAGGTACCAAATTTGACAGAAATTGATCGACATTTGAAACTGTTTTAATATCGTTCATTTTATTTTGTTACCAAAAGTTGAGGTTTTACACACAAATTTACATAAAAAATCCTCAATTTCTCAAATATGGAAACTACAAAACCTATACAAAACTCATATTTTCTGAAAGCTTATACCTTCGTGATCATGTGCATAATCTTTGTTTCTTTGCTAGGTAGCTGCTCATAGCTGCGCATTTAAGATTTAGAGGAGGGGGTCCTGACAGATTTGTTTGGCAGCCTATGGACTTGCGTGTATTGAAGCGTGTATTGAAGCTTGGGGTTTTGATAATATTAAGGCAATTAATCAAACGGTTTTGCAAGCAAATTATATTATAATTTAAAAAATAGAGTATAAATAGTAACAAAAATGATATAAATTTTGTTTTCACTTTAGTTTTGAAAGATATTTATTCAGTTAAAAAAATGAACTTGTCCAGTCTTGAATTTACTGTTAAAATTCTAAAGTCACTCCTTTCAATTCAATTCATCAAGTTTAACTTTATTTTTTTAAATCCTTGCTCTACAGTCATTAGGAGTGAAAATAAGGATGTTGGCAACAACATCTGTGTAATAAATGACTTCCTAATCTTAACGCCTTTCTTTTAATATTTATTTTAGGTTTGTGTAGCTATACAAATAATAGGACATCATGTGTGCGAGTAGGGCATCTGAGAGAAATGCCAGGGAGTTTTATGACACCAAGCAGAGAGCGGTGAAATTCTACAAGGAGAATGGCATACCAGAAAGACTGGAGGAGATTCTTAACTCCATGTTTTATGAAAACCCTCCAGATGTTTACGGCCGATTGGTAAGTGGAAAACCAGGGTACCAATTCTCAATCTCAGTTGCTAAGCAAAGTGGGTAGGCACACGTAGCTGTGGGGACTTTTTCACCGCTTACTGACCGATTTTGTGCTTACTTTGCAAGTGTCCATTTCTATGCCCTACTAGAGCACCAAAAAAGGCACGCCAAATTCCAATGCTTACTTTCTTGAAATGAGTGATGTTAAGCCGCGTTATGAAACTGACTCCTGATGTATACAAACTTTCACTGCACTACTTCACATCCCTTTCCCCCTCCCCCCTTTTGATTTAAATAAATAATAATAATAATTTGGGGGGCTAATCATCCTTACTCGCAGCTAAGAGCTGAATTGCGAAGGACGTTGCTACAATGTGTTCGAGAAGCAGGTATGCAAGGGCGCCTTTGGCTGCCAGCCACATCAACCCATTATGACCACGGAGCACAGCCAAGATTGGAAGTGATTGATTTTTTTTCTCGAGGAAGGAAAACTGGATGGTCTGGAAAACCCTCGTTGCACAGCAGAGAACCAACGCACAGCTCAACTCACATATGCCACCCTTCTATTAAAACTGTCTCTCTCTCTTTCTATCTGTAGTCAGAGCATTTTGAGACCTTGTCTATGCCACCAATCATCGATAAGATAACAGCACGAGAAGTTTTAGACAGCAAAGGACAGCCCACTGTACAAGCTGAGGTTCACTGTATTGTCAAAGGACTTGAAAAGGTATCTTAGAGAATCAATCAATTGCAGCAAAGAAATCATCACACCCACATTTCAAACTTCCTCCATACAGCTCCGCTCATCATTCCTGCTATGGTGATTGTGCCTTCTCTGTTTGTGCCCCAAAATTTTCTCTCATCAACAATGTGATTTCGGACTGTGAACACATTCAAAAGTAGATTGGAAACATACCTATTTAATTCATTATTGCTATTCTGTTGTTGTTTATTCCTATTCGTTATTTTTAAAAACAATGTGTATGAAGCAATATATGAATGTTGTAGATTATATTACTATTTATTATAATATATAAAGCCAACAAACTTGAGTTGTACCAGTTTTGCTCCATTACTAGTACCTGTCCATGAATTAATCAAGGGGTGTGTCCCCTACAATTCTTTCCTCTAACTCACTGATTGTTTTTGTCATTGTTAATTGTTGTAGCATGTTTCTACTGTAACCATGGCCAGTACAAATACACTCATGGAAAACGCCCCCATTGAGAAGAAAGAAGTCGATGAGAAAGAGAGACAGGACTTTGTGGATGCAGCTATTCAGTTTATTCAAGGACCAATCAATAACTCTGTTAGTGGTGGTTGTCCAGCCAATCAGAGAGGAGTTGATGAAAGTGTTTGGTAAATATGTTTTGAAACTCATATGAAATAAGGGAAAAACTAGGTAATTTTCATGGCTCAAAGTCTGCATGCTTTTAAAGTATTTTTTCATGCCCGTCTGCTTGATTGGAAAATCATCTAAGCAGATAAACAACCAAAATAATCACTTGATAAGCAATTGATTATATTCTGCAAATTTATTTGAAAACATAGGATAAGGCCGGGATATAGCCAATTTGAAAGGTATTTGGTTTGATCAATCTTGATTGGTGAAAACAATTTCAAAATCTCACACATGTGACCACGATCAGGTGGTAGAGGGCTAACAAGTTAATCTGGAGGTTGTTGGTTCAAATCCCGCTCTAGTAAGTTTGTCTTTGTTGAACCCCAAATAGTTTAGTAAAAAATATGCAAATTAAATCTATTAAATCAGTGCGATATCCGCTGCTAAACTATAGAACTATTTGAACTGCCATTAGCTACCGGGCAGTCTCCATGGTATAGTTGGTAAGACACATGTCATGCAAATGTCATGGCTTCAAATCCCACTCGAGACTTAGTATGCAGTGCTAACACACATCAGTATACACCTAAAATTAATTATGGTGTATTTTATTTTGTTCAACTGATTCCATTTTTGTTAAATCCCTCCCTCAGTGGACTCCTTGAGAAATTCAAGAAGGAGAAGGAAGAGAAAGATCGTCAAGAGCAAGAGAGAGCCGCTGAGCTAGCGTCTCCGCAACCAGAACCCGTCAAAGAAGAGAAGATCATTTCACCAAAAGGAAAGAAGAAACCAGGTATGAATAGCTTTGATAGGGTGGCATGTCTGAACGGTTAAGAGCGTTGAATTCAAATTCTAGCTTCAGTCAGACAGAAGGCAGGCCAGGAAATTTGTTCTTGAGGAAGCACAGCAGTTTTCCTCTAGTAAAGGGATATGAGGAAAATGTAAATTTGTATTGGAACTTTGCAAATGGCACTGCAGCAAAAGCACAGTGCACCACAGCAAGTGGCTGTGGGTAATTAAGAGGCCTAAGAAGGAATCAATTGTTCAATCAGTTTAAATAGTAAAGTTGCAAAAATGTTTTGTTGTATTTTTAAGGGAGTGCCAAGTCTTCTATGGTCGTTGCCGAAGAGCCCAAGGAAAAATTACTCCCAGGATGCAATGCAGCATGTGCAGTGTCACAAGCTGTTGCCATAGCAGCAGCAAAATTACGAAAAATAGAGCCTTTCCAGCATGTGGCAAGTTTGACCTCGGCACAGGTGAGATTTCAGTTTACTTTCAACAACATTTACGTACATGATAACCAATCCAAACCATGAGAATTTATATACAGTATTTTAATGGTTATGTTTTTTCAAGTGTTTGTGATGGACTTGTAATAAACTAATCCTTAAGCTTCACTTGAAGTGTGAAAGCAAAGCCAATTTCGAGGCATTATAATTAGAAAGCAGTTTGAAAATGAGTGTTTGAATCAACGAACTTGCTTCCCATTCACTGTTCCATGAAGTATGAACCTGGCTTTATAATTTCTCTCAGAGAAAAGTCCTGTCTCTTTGCCAAAGTGATGATTTGTAACTAGACAGATCAATGGTTGAATTCCTTACAGGAACAGCAGGAAGTTGAACTTCCATCACTGATGGTAAATTTGCTGAATTCTGGCAAGGCGTACCCGGGCAAACAAAACCTGATCAAGGAGTTACTCATCATTCCTAAACCAGGAAAGACTGTCAAAGAGGTAAGAAATGTTTTACTTTAACAATATCATGTAATTTTCTTAGGCATTCTTAATCTGTTTATCTTAAATTGTTCTGTATTTATTTTGCTTAAATTTTTAACCTATGTAAAGCGCCTCAGGACCCTTTGGGGTTAGGGGCACTATATAAAAGCTGTTGAATTATTATTATTACCCGTACAGTGCTTCACTCGCATCGGTGTATGGGTAAAACCACTAATATTCTTTGTCCCCAATGCAAACTTAAAATCTATTACTTTTTTTGCGATTCCAGCTGCTAAAATATAGGTTTTGAACTTCCTCTGGCCAATGGGCAATCTGGATGGTCAAATGAAAGACATTTTGTCTAGAATGCCAAAGGTCGTGGGCAGATTTTGTTCACATGATTGGAAAGTAGAGTGTACAGTGCTTTACGCACATCGGTGTGTGGGTAAACAAAATAGTTTCTTCTATTTTTTCCTGATGCAAATTTAACATTAATTGTATTTTACACTTGTACATTGCAAAAACCATCAATGATATCTCATTTTATTATCCAGTCATTGAAGCAACTGACAGCTATCCAGCTTCAAGTCAGCAAGTTGCTGTTTCCAAAACAAGGGGTAAGTTGTTGTCTTCCGGAGGTTACAGGTTCAAAGGTTGAAGCCCACTGAACAAAATGGCAACTTAGGGAGACTGCCATCATAGGGCTAGATAGCTGAGTTAGTTGAGGGTTGGCATGTTAATTGAGAGGCTGCATGATCCCATTTTTAGTAAATTTGTCTTTTCTTTTTAAATTTTTACAAATTTCTGAACACGAATTGAGTGATATGTGATAACTTTGCAACCCTGGTGTTCTTTTGCTTGTAAATTCTGTCAGTTCCAAAACTTCCAAATTAATTTATGATCCTCTCCTCATTCAGGTGGCAGGTTCCTACGTGAATGATCTAGGTGGCTATTGTCCGCAGTTTGACCGTCCAGAACAGTTACTTGACCTTGCCCAGGAAGCTATGACCGCCTTAGAACTGACCCCAGGGGAAGATGTCTTCATTGGGATTAATTGTGCCGCTCAGGAGTTCTTTGATATGGTAAAGAACATTCTTCTTTTTGTATATTTAAAGGCACTGGACACTATTGGTAAATACTCAAAATAATTTTTTGGCTAGGAACTTACTTGCTAACGAGCAATGGAGAGCTGTTGGTAGTGTACAATTTGTGAGAAAGACTGCCTCTGAAGTAATGTAATTTTTGTGAGACAGAGTTAATTTATCAATCAAATATTAAAAGGCTTCAGGCCTGAAGCCTTTTATTAGGCATCTGAAAGCATGCAAATTTGTGCAACAAGGGTGTTCATTACAATAATGAGATTTATATTCAGATGAGCTTTGTTTTGATCAGTATGCTTTGATCTTCTTAAGGAGAATTTAAATTACAAATAGATTGCGAATTCTATAGACCGTATTGAATATGACGTCACCGCTCAAATATTTGCCCTACAAGATTGCATCTGCGATCGTGTGCGTGTGTGTGCATGCTTGTGCCGTAGAAATCAAACCGAGAGTGCTGCGTGTTTCTTGATGTACGCGTTTTGACCTACAAGATGGCGACTTTCATAGCAAAAAAGGGTTATTCAGTACAGTCTATTGGTTAGAATTTGGAAAATCAGACAGCAGTTTGTTAATAAAAGAACCTTTAGTGTGTTTACTCATGACATTTTAAATTTGTTATTTAATATTTTTTCTCAGGACAAAGGAAAATATGAGATGGTCCAAGGAATGCTAAAGTTAGCAGATGACATGATAGAAGTCTATGCTGACCTTATCAATCGCTACCCAGCAATTATCGCTTTGATTGACCCCTTCAAGAAACAGGTGAGACATCTTTCAATAAAAACAATCAATACCTTGAGGGAAATAGTTACATTTGAAGGCAATTGCCTTGGTGCCTGATCTTTGCCTTGGTGCCCCTTGAAATGTTCCAGAACAAGTTTACTTGTCTTTCATAATGATGACCTTTACAAAGAAAAAACTGCCTTGCCTTCAAGAGAGCAAAGTATTAGGGCTGGGGCATGTTATTTACTGTCGACTGGTTAATGATGAGAGAAATCAGAGGCAGTTTCCTCTATGCCCCTGGTCATTGCCTAGGTGCCCTCTGGAATAATCCAGTACAAACTTACATTTCTTTTACAGAGGTGCCTTTCACTATAAGAAATTAATCTTTAAAAGAAAACAATTGTTCAACAACCGTCTTAGTGTTGCGCACGGCGAACATGCAATTTTGTGTTTCCCTTGTCATTCTTTGCAGTACACATTACAAGGTAGTTTGCTCTGACACTGTCGTTGGAGAATAGAACATTTTTAACCACCTTCCAATTCTATGTTTAACTTTCTCTTTAACATGATCTTCAGGATGTTGAGCAATGGAGCAAACTTTGTGAACGTTTCAGTGAGCAATGTTTCATCATTGGAGATCAAGCGTACCCTAGAGCAGAGAGAATAACCCTGGAAGTGTTGGGAGGACTTCGCTCCACTGCTGTTTCCCTTAAACTACAACAAATGACGACAATTAGCAATATCATCGATGCAGCTAAATGTGCCCAAGGTAGATATTCATGCAATGAACTGTATTTTCTACAAATATTGGATGCATAGTGTCCAATAAAGATTTTGAATCTGCAAAATAAAGGATAAAGTTAATAAAAAAAAACACGCACCCTCACCTGGAGAGTGCCCAAGGCGCCAGGAATAATACAATACAATAACTTACAATTTTGTTCTTGGCAATTGATGTTTAAATTACAATTAGGGAGAAAAGGCCTGAGACATCAAATGCGTTTTAAGCTGGGATTTAAAAGTACTTAAGGAACTAACGTTTGAATGTGCAGTGGTAACAAATTCCACAGACGAGGAGCAGCTGTAGCAAATTCCCTGGTCCCCCCACCTCTTTTGGAATGTGGCTCAAAATTTTAGGGGCTCTTGATGATCACAGACCAGTACGACCACCAAATAATGACACATGATGCATGTTCCACCAATCAAGTGACAAGGATCTATCTGCATGGTATATTAAATATTGTCGACAAGACCTTTTGTCGGATGTTGAGGCTCTCAAACCATGAGCCTTGGAATTCATTAGTAATGCAATCTTGTGAGTTGTCATGATTTTTGCTGATTTCAGGATTTTTCACTTATCTCCTGGTAGCGTAAGATTTTTACAGAAAGACTTCGCCTTTGTTATGACCAGACCATGAGGTATCTGTTTGAAACGATGCAGAGAGTCTGTATACCTCTGAATTGCAACATTCTGTAAAGGCAAGGCTTCATCTTCACTCCAATCTCACTCGCTTATACCCTCTTCTTGCATTTCACATACATTTATTTGTTTATCTTTTACAGAAACTGACTCAGTTGTCATGCTCACCAGTGTACTTGGGGAGAGTCCAGACAGTTTCCTTGCTGATTTGGTAAGTACTTCGTCAAAGGCTTAAAAAAAGCTAGGGTTGAATCGTCAGGCTATTTATTTAATTTTAAAATTAAATTTGGCACACGAAACTACTTCGTTAGAAAATAGGAAACTGATCGACCAAAAGACCCAAAATACAACCTGATAGGGTGATATTTCTTCCCATTTCAGAAGTCAAAATTACAACATTGTAGTAAACCAGTTTATTTCAACCCCATTTGTTAGGCTGTTGGTATAGGTGCAAGGTTTGTCAAGTTTGGTGCCGTCAACCGAGGTGAACGGATCGCTAAATTCAACCGCTTGCTTGAGATTGAAGACATTTTAAGATCTCTGGATATAATCCGCACAAGAGAGGAATTTGGATTCCCTGTGATCAAGCCCCCAGAGCCTGAGATTCCCCCTGGGGAGGAGGTCGACACCAAGGAATGAATTGAGACTTATTGACATTGAACACTTCATCACTGAACGCCAAGAGATCAGAGTCCATCAGGGCTCAGATAGGTACTCGTTGAATTCAGTTCATGCATGGTTACCGCACTGCATGGTTTTAAAGTTAAACATACAGCACAGTTACTTTTGAAACACAGAGGAAACCAATATAGACCTGGGCTTAATCTTATAAAGCTGCTTAAGCACAAAAATAGCTAAGCACAATAACATTATGCTGATTAGAATATGATTATCATCCAAACTACTATGTCACATGTACAATTTGTGGCTGGTATCCTGCTCATTTCTGCTTAGCAGACATTACTTTTTGCCTGAGCAGCTCTTTGAAATTGTGCCCAGGTTTTCAATTAAGTCATGATGGCTCTGCATATCCCAAGATTCTGCATTTATAGTAACCATTCTCCACTCACAGGGTTAGCGCAAACTGTCTGCGCTTGGTATTTATAAAAAAGAACGCTTACTACATGAAGCACACATGTGGATGAGAAAAATACCTTGCTAACCTGATTTATATACTTACGTCAAGTGTGAATTGTTCTACTACTGTAAGCGCTGATTTTAATCTTGGGTAAGCAGAGCTGTACTGGTATCTTCTAGTAAATAATTTTGTTACATAACCTCATATTAACAAACGTTACATTCTTAATCTCATCTTAAACCTTAGGGACTTGTCACTTGAGGCAAGTTTTACTGGCAATTCGGAGGCAACCAATGTCACTACTGCAAAAGAAACACTTCAGTAGTACAACAAAAATCTTGAGAACAGTGTTATGTTATCCACATTGTTGATAGATGACAAATCAATAGAATTTTGTTTTTTTGGGGGCATGGAACGTTGTCTATAAACTGCCTCGTGTGACACGACCTGATCACTGCTGTTAAAGTTATTTATCAGTTTTGTTAGTTTAGAGCCCAGTTCATACTTCCTGCGATTGCGTTACGAATTTTGACGTCACAAATTCGCAGTGAGTAATTTGCATCAGTTGACTTGTGTTCAACTCCTGAAAGACATTCGCTGTGAAAACAGCCCTGTGTCGCATTGGCACACGTGAACTGCAAGTATTCCTTTGAAATAATGGCTCGATACTCTGTTGATTTGCATAAAGCTTTCATTTTATTTTCAAGTTTTCCATTTGTTCAAATTTTAATCATTCATTGTTTTAAAATAGAAAATGACATTTTGTATTTGGCTGTTACATACATTTAAGATAATTTAGGATTGAACAAAGACAAATTTATTAGAGCAGGATTTGAACCAACGACCTTTGAGTTCAACGTGCCAACATAGAGACGGCCAACATAGGGCTAGACAGCTTAGTTGTAGAGCGCCACCATGGTTCAAATCCTGCTCTTGTAAATTTGTCTTTGTTCAATCCCAAACTATTTAAGAAATTTACCCAGTCAGTTTCCCTCATGGTTTATAACTTGATATTTCAGGTGTAAATAGTTATTAGAAAAAGTGTGAAGATAGAAAATATTTCTTTTAAAGTTCACATAGTTTATATTTTGAATACTGCTTGGTTGCTCTACACATATTTGTGTAAAAAATGTATTTAAGAATTTTGTATAAAATGTATATTGAGAAATATTTGAGAAGCTGTGAAATATATAGTTTTGTACTGTTTTTTGATAATAAGCAACGTCAATAGGAATTCCACGAGAAAATCATGTCACCAAGGCAACCATAGTAGTACCATTATCTCCTCTTGCCTCGTTTCTCAAGATCTTTGCTTGCCAAACGAGCAGCATTGCGACCAGGAGCCCCCATCACGCCCCCTCCTGTTAGGATCAAAATAAAAGAGTGTTTCAATGGGTTGTTAGCAAGTCAGCATTATATAATGCAGTCATGTCAAAATAAGACAAGAGTATACTAATTGAACAACACCTGTTTTCAAGAGTATACTAATGGTGTACAATATACCAATTGAAAAATACCCCCTTTCTAGCACCATGTAATGGTTTACAAGGTGCTTCAGCGCAACATGCAGCCAATCAAACCCGGAACACCGAGGGGAACCCCTTGGCTTTTTCGATAAGTGCACTGGGTTCTTTTAAGTGTATTACACAAAACATGGGGCCAACGGCTTTACGTCCCATCCAAAGGACAAAGCATCACGGTTAAAGTGTCTTGCTTAAGGACAAAGGTGTCATGACAGTACTGAAACCCACACTCTGCTGATCAGAAACACCACAGTTTTAATCCGGTGCTCTTAATCGCTAGGCCACGACACACTATTAGGCTAACCTGACTGCCCTGCATTAGATCTAATGTCAGGGTGTAAAGCGTTTACCTGGATGAGCTCCGCTGCCACAAAGGTACAGTCCCTCAACAGGAGAACGATAACTTGCTGCTGATGTTACTGGACGGCCAAAGTAAATCTGATCCAAGGACATTGCTCCATGGAAGATATTCTGGCCAATCAAGAACAGTTGAAAATGAATCAGAAAAAAAAACATTTAATATCTCTTGCAGGCCCGTAACCAGGAATTAGTTTTTTATCACCGATCTCTGGGATAAACACTGCCTACTTTTAGAAGTTTAGTTTTCCAACTTTAACTTTCCAGGCTTGAATTAGTAAGGCTGTCCTTGTGTTTTTTTGCACGATACTAATTGGACAAGGAACGGCAAAGAATCAAGAGGTGATTATCTGAAGTCTCTATGAATCGAGATACTCACCCCTCCTGTTAGTCCGAAGATTCTCTCTAACTCCGGTGGTGGTAAGATGTCTCGACCAACCACACTGGACTTGAACCCCGGACAATAGTCCTCAATATTGTCAAAGACTGTTAACAAAACAAAGTACATTGTTATTGTTAATCAACAGTCAAACCACAGAACCACACCTAGCCTACCCTGGCTTGCCTGGCCACAATGCTTCATCAAAAGTCCCCAACAAGCGTTTGTTATAAAACTCACCCATATCTGCATATTCATTCATCTTCCTTTCGTCCCACTTTTCACCATTTGCGAGATGGTACGGTGTATACTGAGTGAACAGCGTGGCCACATGACACCCCTCTGGAGCAATGGTACGATCCAAGGAGGATGGTATACACATCTCAATCATGGGTCGATGGTAGATTTCTCCCCTGGTGCACGGCTCATATGAAGCAGTGATACGATCCATACTCTCACAGTTCAAATGGATGGTCGATGTATGATGGGCACCGGGGACACCTGATGCTAAATTTGGATCGGCTTTGAAGTTCGGCAGTCTATCGAGAGCAACTGGAAAGAGAGAAATACAAAGATGCAAATGATTTCTGACTTAAACTTCATCCCCCATATTAAAATAAATATATAGAAGAAATATTCATCAGTGTGTTTTTGACAGCTCTTTCTATCGACCCACCATCGCCACTTTTTAAAACGTGATTGTTGAAGTCTATGGGACCATGGGACTATCAACAATTACTTTGTCGTCATGATGCAGCTATGTTCTGGATCTGGATATCATCAACGTTCTTACTAGAGCCAAACGAGAAGAAATGACACAATGAAGTAATTTCAGTTTAAGAAATTTCATGTTGATTTGCAGTCTTAGTTTTGCTGCTGTACTGAGCTCAATGCACAAACAAGGCAGTGATAGAAATTCTAATAGAGTATGGAGACCTACCATTGATTTTGGTAACTGGTGATGTATAATCAATAGCTTGGACGTCTTGAATGAATTCCTTTGGAAGAGCTTCCTGTGGGGTCAGATTCAAGTAGGTGATTCTGGCCGTGGCGTTGGAGAGGACCATCTTGCTTCTGATTTCAGTTCCATCTTCCAAGACAACACCACATGCTTTCTGATCGCTGTCTAACATAATGGTATCCACTGGCTGTGATCAAAACACATCGGCCATCAGGCCAGTTAGACATTCATTGGTTATGTTTGACTGGTGATTTCCACCACCTGTCTTCGAATCTCTTCTTATGAGCTCATGTTTTCCTTTGCAAACTCTGAAAAGTCTCTTGCAACCCCCCTCCCTTCCCCCTACAGAAAAAACAACTGTTACAAACAAAAGCCATTCCCAAACTAATTGGGTTTACTAATAAGAGCTTCGAAAAGTCGCACAGATTTCCTGTCTTTATGAAAAATCATTTCACTCCAACCCCTACCCTTTCCAAGGCTAATAATATTCTCTAGCGAGAGTCTTAGCTCGGCTTGCAGTCTAGTGTTCTTCCAAACGAATGCATACCAGGCCTGCTCTCACTATAACGTTTCAGTAATCTAAAGTAATCAGGTCTTGTAAGAAAATACTTCTGGCATGGTGAGCTTCAAGAGCTTTGGTGTCATGAAGATTTTCCTTGATTGACTATTTACCTTTTCAGTCATAATAGTTGCTCCATACGACTGTGCAGCATTGGCAATACTCTGTGATACTCCACCCATACCGCCTTCGGGGAAGGCCCAAGCATGTTTGACACCTTCAATCTCACCCATTACATGGTGCAGTAACACATAACTGTAGCAAGCAAACAAGTTGGCATTTACACCTTGTTGTAAATATACATTCAAATAAAGTGACCTGTGTAATGATATTTGCAAACACTCACTTCCATCAATCTGAAATTAACTGGACTTCATGAAACACATCAAGTTGTAGCCACGGTGGGCGGTGCCGGGCAGGTATGCGCAGAAGTTACAAATTTCGCCCAGCACTCTGAGTGAAATACACTGTGCTTCCCAGCACAGATTTCCTCCAGATTGCACTCCAGCAATGATGGCCCCATATCTACAACACTGATCCACATTAATATAAAACTTATTGGTTATGAAAGGTGAAGAACGAAGATAAAGAATGCATAAAGAAGTTGCAGAATGAAGGTGAAGATGAGGAGGGTGAAGAATGAAGGTGAAGATGAGGAGGGTGAAGAATGAAGGTGAAGATGAGGAGGGTGAAGAATGAAGGTGAAGATGAGGAGGGTGAAGAATGAAGGTGAAGATGAGGAGGGTGAAGAATGAAGGTGAAGATGAGGAGGGTGAAGAATGAAGGTGAAGATGAGGAGGGTGAAGAATGAAGGTGAAGATGAGGAGGGTGAAGAATGAAGGTGAAGATGAGGAGGGTGAAGAATGAAGGTGAAAATGAGGAGGGTGAAGAATGAAGGTGAAGATGAGGAGGGTGAAGAATGAAGGTGAAGATGAGGAGGGTAAAGAATGAAGGTGAAGATGAGGAGGGTGAAGAATGAAGGTGAAAATGAGGAGGGTGAAGAATGAAGGTGAAGATGAGGAGGGTAAAGAATGAAGGAGCTTATAATTCTTACCCTGCACCTGGTGTTTGTGGAGACACCATTGCTCCAGTTATACAGTCAGTGGCAAGAATTGCTTTCAATGGCTCTGATTCAAACCAACGGTCCAATATCTACAAACATAGCAAAAAAAACAATAACAACAACAACAAATTTAAACATTGATTAAATCGTTGCGGTACCAACAGCTAATGATTGGAACTGCCTCTAGCCATCAAGCTAGCTCGATGTTCTAGAGGTAAGAATCTACTCTAGCAATGCAACGGTCGTCACTTTGAATCCCACCCAAGTGCTTATCAGTCATGTAAGGTTAAAGAAACAAAGTTTCTGATGACTTTCATCAAATGAAAGAACTGTAAACTAGCTTACCTTAGCAACTGGTGCTGTTAACAGTTCATAAAACATGGGTAGATTTTTCCCAATTTGCGATCCTAATTGTAAAAGAATACGGAAAAGATTTTTAGTAAACTATGATAACTGCATACAAATTTTAAGCAATAACTTGAGCAAAAGCAGATGTTGTGGAATGAAATTTAAAAACTGACCAGTTTTCAGCAGAGTTTTAATTGCCGGCCACATCTCCATTCTGTCTTTGAATGAACCATCACCAAGGGAGGAGAGATCTACTGGAGGACTGTCTAAAAGTGGACCAATGGCTGCCCCGATCCCCTCAATTATTTCACTGTATACAAAGTATTCCTGTGAAGAAGACAGAAAAAAAAATCAATAGAAGGAGAAGGGGGGAACAGGTTGAACCAGCCCTTTCCCTCTACCACTGTTCATCCCTGTTGCTTTTTCTGTGTGCTTTCTGCCTTTCTCTTTTGATCTCTTTCCACTTGACTGCTTTTGTTACACAAGTATACCTGTTTATGTGTGTTGTATTGTCATTTAGCCTTCCAGGAAGAGCCTGATAGAGTTGAAAAGCCAAGGCCTTAACTATTTGTTTAAAAAAAATTGAGAAAGTGCATTTTTGGGGGGTGAAACTCAACTTTACTTACAGTTACTGGACTACTTAACATTGTCACTCTCACATGACAAAACTCTATCTGCTAATTATACTTGAGAAATCCTTTGGAAAACTGTGGTTTTCATTTCGTCTAACATAATAATTTCTGATCAGTCACGCCTATCCTGAAATACCTTTGCATCTTTTTCTGAAAACTGTGCGATCTGGTCGTAGGTGTTCTTGGCATTACTGCTGAGTAGAAGTGAGCTGGGTCTAGACGACCCTGCAGATTCACCTAACAACGGAGCATACGCACCAGCAGGTCTAACATGCACCTTTAAACCATGTTTCTAAAAAGCAGTAAACAAAAGTTAAACAATCAAATGTCTTACATTAGTTAGTTGTTGAGATTCTTGTTGATGGTTGTTTAAATAATTGTTAGTCAATAAGTTTTACAGATGACCATTTCACAAGAGAATCCATAACAATATTTCTTCTTATTTAGTTGTGTGTTTCTTTTGCACAAAAATTGGAATACAGAAATACGCTGAAACTAAAGTCACATAATTTCTTTACAGCTATTCACCTTAAGTTCTAGCTCTTCGTAGATCTCTGGTCGCAATAAACTCAGCACATAGGAACATCTGGAGAATTTGAACCCTTAAATAAAACAATCGAAGACAGTTATAATCATATAATGACCTTTCAAAAGTTGGGAATGTATTGCATTCGGCTTTACCAGCCAGGCTCCTAGTGTATGATACCCATGCCAACATCCTTAAAGACTGTGAAGGGGGTTACCCTACTTCAGCCCCAGCAGTAGGTGGCAACGTGTACTTGGTGGCAGTTGAAATCGGGTCGATGGCCCAAATCAGTTAAGTGCCCTGGCCTTAAAGTGGTGTCCCCAGGCCTTGTAATGTTAGCGATCTCTTAAATTAAAATCACATTTTCTTGAAGAACCTGACATTGCTTGTTGGTCATCTCAGGACAAACCTGGTACAATCTCCTCAGTTACTGCTGCTCCTCCTATGACATGTCTCCTTTCAAGAACTAAGGTTTTCAGACCAGCTTTCTGAAGATACGCAGACTGTGGAACGAAAACGCAAAAAAGTTGTCTTTTCATTTGTAAATACTACAATTTTGCAAACAAAATTGTTCGCCTAGGCCCAAAAGTTCCCAAAGCATGCAAGCATAAATACTTGCTAAGCACAGAAATATGTTGCTTAGCAGAAATGGGTTACCAGCCAAAAAAACGATACAGTTTACACTGCTAAGACTGGTACCCCACTCAATTCTTCATTAGCAAAAATACTTGCTTAACAGAGTAATCTGCTTACCAACTCTATGAAATAGAGAACTGTTTCTAGGATTGTGAACAAACAACTCACCGCAGTGAGTCCGTTATGACCGGCTCCTATGATGATAGCATCATACTCCTGGGTCAGAGCATCCTCTTGACATCCTCCTGCTGCTCGATGAACGATTTGAGAGGTACTCAAGTTCCTTAAGGTCACTTGGTTCACGCTACAGCCTATCACAGATGGCTTTCTGAAGCATACTTTCTGTAGGAGTGTTTCCCTTAGAGTGATCACCGGTAGACGTAACATGCTGTAGGTTCTAACAATAATGAAACAGTTGTTTCAAGACCATTTAAAGTTGTACTTGTCAGCAGTATTGGTACCAAAGCAAGTGTGAGGGGGCCTACTACTAGTTGTGTAACACTGTATTAATTAAATACTAAAAATTAGACATAACATAACTATTTCAAAATGTTCAGCCATTGGAACCTTTCGGTAAACAGTATTTTTAAAGGCCCACACTTCGTGTATCACAACTTTTATATCAAATAACAAACCTGTGGAAATTTAGGCTCAATCCGTCATTGGAGTCGGGAGAAAATGGGGGAAAACCCACCCTTGTATCCGCGCGTTTCGCCGTGTCATGATATGTGTTTAAAATAAATCTGTAATTCTCGCTATCGGGAATTGATATTGTTTTACTGTTTTCTCAAAAAGTAAAGCATTTCATGGAATAATATTTCAAGATAAGTCTTCCACCACTACCTTCTGTAAACCCTGTAAGTTATTTGTAAATCTGTGAACTTTTTTTGTTGTTGTCTGTCCCGAAAGGGTCCAATGGCTTTAAATAAATGTTGTAGTTTTGTATTCAAAAGTAAATTGATTTTTGATTACTGAATCTGTGTATTTGAAGAATAGCCTAATAATAAGCAGAATAACTTTAATTCACTTGTTCTGGATACAAAGCATTTCCCCACACCAACTGTGACTAAAGTGTAAACAAGAAAAAACAGAAGAATAAATGTGAACTCACTCTATGCCTGTTAGGAGGAAAAACCTATTCCTACGGCCAGACAATGTGTACTTGCGTTGGTGGTTAGAGCATGAACCTAGTCAGTTATGGTTAAGTTGGACCCCAGAACTAATACCTTGAACCCTTTTATTTACATAGAATGCGTCAAGCCAACTCAACCAGAGGTCTACTAACATTAACACAGGGTTGTAGCAACTTTATTGTTTCCACAACCCACTTCGCACCACCAACTTTGCACCAAGGGGCAACCTTGAAATCTTTTGTCAACACGTAAATGGCGTGAGTATTTATCAAGATAACAATAGGCAGGCTGATTTGTATGGAGCCAAAAACAGGCATAAACTATAATGAATACATCGATCGGCCTTTATAATCTATTACCCGTCTTTTGAATCGATTGATCAGACTTTTGCCAAGACCACTTGGCTGGGTGTATGATTAGAAAATTGGCTGACTTCATTTCCAGGACCAATTCTTCATACACTCACAAATAAAAAGATCCAACTTTATTAAAATCACTACATACTAGTTTTGTTTCCTCCTCCAGGAAAGAAGGGGAGACGTTTCAAGAGCTTTATAAGAGCACACCTGTAGAGGTATGTCACATTGTTGCTACTTAGCGGAACCAAATGCCAGGGGTTTTTTCATCTTCATCCTCATCTTCATCTACAACACCTACACTCAAAAAAAAAATCCCCTAACCATCCAACTGAAACAAATATTGCAACCATAAACTTGACTTTGATCTGTGACTGATTTTCCCTCCTCAGGCTTGCCTAAGACTAGCTGACATTTCAAGTGTTGAGCACACTGGTACCAATTACTTAGATCTTCTCAGAAAGCTTTCGGGAGTCATGCTTCATGAAACATCAACAGGAATGAGTTAGGCTTACCACTTGTAATTTTGTCTCAAATGACATAAAACATTAAAATAGAGGTGCAGCAAGAAAATAGCCCTTGTTTTTTTCTTCAAATGACATGAAACAATGAAATGGATGAGCAGCTTGTAATTTTGGCTCAAATGACATGAAACATCAAATGAATTGACCTTAAATAAGCGTTAAATAACAGGTAAAATGAGGCTTTGACCCTGTGAGGCCTCTTGAAAGCTCAGTCACAAGTATAACATTATTAGTAATTATTTTTTATATTGCGCCTTTCACACCCCAAGGGCGTCCCAAAGCACTGCACATTATTACCCCTGGTCACTGGGATAGGCCTCAAAGCATTCCTTAAACCATCTAAGCTCCCTTGGGAGTATACAGCCTGTGCAACATTCAATCACAAGAACCATTTACCCCAGGGCAAAGTGTCTTGCTCAGGGACACAAGACTGGGATTTGAACCCACACTTTGCTGAACAGAAGCACCAGAGGTCGAGTTCGGTGTTCTTATCCACGTGGCCATGACACCCCAGATGCTTTACTAAAGGCTTTACAACAGTGAAGCCTCTTGTGATGCTTTTAAGATGCATTACAAAAGAAATAGATAGATTGAACGGCAAGGCTTAACACTTTATAGCAGAATATTAAGCCTCTAATAAAACTGATAGTTTGTTTTACATCAACATTTTTGCCAGATCTAGCAGGATCGGATCCAGTTTTTTTCAGATGTGGGGTGCAATATTTCCTTATTTCTTCATGATGTCTTTATAGATGGAGTTAGAAAGTATGATGTCGTCTTTTTGAAATTGAAACAGACCTCTTTGACACTATAAAATGAAATTATGTATGTCAGGGGTCCATATAGTCAATGTTTTCTGTGATAAAATTAAAGATGAGTTACATAATAAAGTTTGTTATAGTTGGTTTAGTTAGATTACATGATGATGTAAACAGAATTGAAACTTAGAATCCAGTACCAGAGGTAATGAGATGCAAAATGTGGAAACCATATTTATGCTTAAAATAATTCTCATTACAGACATTATCTGCCCAGATGTTGATGTTCAGCTCATAAACTGCTTGTAGAAACTCGGACTAAAATTAATCAATCATTGTTTGTCCTAAAAGTATGGAATACATGTGAACATTTTGGTGTTGTTTGTTTGATATATGTCTTATTTCTTTGTGAAAAAAACATGTATGATAGTGTTTGTAAAATGAGATGCAGAATTTAGGATGTAATCAGAATGAAAAAGAAATTAATTGATTTATAAGGACCTTTCAAAAATTTTGTTTTCATTTGTTGCTCAGCCAAGTATTCCTTTTTATGTCTGCTGATGTGAACAAAATCAATTTTCAGTTTGGACGCTTTTTGCCAACTCTTCCATCATGAGACTAACCTAATTTGTATTATTGATATTTCTTGATATCCTTTAAAAACATTTCTTTTGTTTTAATAGGCTGGGGGTCCAACAGTATCCATACACTGAATTTGGTGTTATCAAGCTGATTAAAAACGCATTGATTCAATGCTAAATTGGTTTTAAATAAATGATAAATATCACAAGAACTCTTGAAGATTAAATACCTACTTAAAAAAAAGGGGTTATGCACGATTTGTGGCTTACTCAGTGTAATCTGTGTAGTGTGTAGGCCTAGGAGTCTGTAAAAATGTTTACAGCTAATGGTTTTTTGGGAATTAGCCCTTGATATACATGTTTATAGTTGTGACCCCCACACACAAAGTACACACTGTAGGATTTGGGAGGTGAAACTGAGCTCCGTTTTTTGAACAGTCCCTATGCAAATGAAGATCACACTTTAAGCCAATCAAATTGCATGGAATTGTATGATATGGGGCTTCACAATAGAGCTTGTCCAGTTACATGGTAACTTCGTAGCGGTAAGCAAACATTTATGACAATCAAAAATAGTAGAATCGGGTCCAAAAATAATGGAGAACATCAACCCACTCCACCTAGGCCCTAACCCCTCCTTTTTGTTCTCAAATAAATATATTGCAGCTGCTGGGAAAAAGAAAACATTTTACTGCCCCTTGCCCCCCCCCCCTCAAAAAAAAACACAAATAAATAAATAAATTAATTAAAATATATATATAAATAAATATATAACTAAAAAGGGGCATATGTTCCCTATATCCACGACGATTTACCGCCCTCGCAAAAAATAGATAAATAAGTAAATTAATAAAACTAAAAACTAGTTCAAAGAAAGGTTCAAGTTCAAGGATGATAGTTGATTATTTTTTACTTTTTTTTTTAATGTAGGCCTATAATTTATTTTGTTTTTGTTTTTACAAAAAACTATACAAAAAATTACTGAAATATATAATACAAGAGAGAGCTAAAGCTCCTAAAAAAACAGATTAATGAATTAAAATATATATATAAATAAATATATAACTAAAAAGGGGCATATGTTCCCTATATCCACGACGATTTACCGCCCTCGCAAAAAATAGATAAATAAGTAAATTAATAAAACTAAAAACTAGTTTAAAGAAAGGTTCAAGTTCAAGGATGATAGTTGATTATTTTTTACTTTTTTTTTAATGTAGGCCTATAATTTATTTTGTTTTTGTTTTTACAAAAAACTATACAAAAAATTACTGAAATATATAATACAAGAGAGAGCTAAAGCTCCTAAAAAAACAGATTAATGAATTAAAATATATATATAAATAAATATATAACTAAAAAGGGGCATATGTTCCCTATATCCACGACGATTTACCGCCCTCGCAAAAAATAGATAAATAAGTAAATTAATAAAACTAAAAACTAGTTCAAAGAAAGGTTCAAGTTCAAGGATGATAGTTGATTATTTTTTACTTTTTTTTTAATGTAGGCCTATAATTTATTTTGTTTTTGTTTTTACAAAAAACTATACAAAAAATTACTGAAGTATATAATACAAGAGAGAGCTAAAGCTCCTAAAAAAACAGATTAATGAATTAAAGAATCATTTGAATTACTTCATTTTTTGACAAAAAGTATTTGTGGAAAGTTTATTCCAACCTCGTTCCTTGTTTGTGTACGATTCATCGAGTTTAGACCTTGGTACGATCTCGTCGCGCCATTTTATATTTTTCCCAGAATGCCTTGCTCGATCTTTTCTGATTTTCCACGAGGCAAGCATGGTAGTGAAAAGTTTGAACCGAGGTAATTGTCATTATTTCTTCATTTACCACAATTTTCCTCCAATTAAACGAACAATGTTATATCTACAGTTGTTTCTGGTTTGAAAATTAAAACTGATATAGTTGCATAGCGTCTAAGAGTCCCACAAATTAAGAGTTTATGTTTGGTCAATCGCGGGTTTTATTTTTTAAATGGCGATTTTACCCGCCGTGTAAAACGGTATTCACATACATTGCAATACAGCCACGGCAGTAAGGCAAACATTCTGTATCCTGCCCACACTTTTAAAAGTATTTTTGCTTTTGTTTGTCTAGAAATATATAGTCAAGAACAGACACGCAGTAATAATTGTAAATGTGTAGGCCTAGTCAGTTCTGGCTGGGTCCAAAAACGGCAAATTTTCCGCTCGACATCACCAATTAATCCACCCAAAATTAGGTTAAAATAATTACAAACAATGAATTTTATTCGATTCTTATCTAACAAGAAGGATTTACTGCTAATAAATACATGACAAGAAAACAGGAAAGGCTTTAATTAATTTGAAAAAATATTTTTTAGTTAGGATTGATCATTATTTAGCCAAACATTGGTTAACTGGTCCCTATGAAATGATTATGAAAGCTATTTTGTTTTAAACTTTGATACATTTTTTATACACCTAATTGTAGGGAGGTCGACGGAAACGCCTCAATTGTGATTTGTATCTGTTTGTACACGAAAAGTGCTTGTGAAAACTCATCCAAAAGACATTAAGTGTGAATTGTGATATAAAAAATCATCTGTGGTTAGCTGAAGAGATTTCCTTTCTTAATTAAGCAGTTTTTTCTCGATTGATTGGAATTTTAAATGAAGAACACAGAGTTGAAAATACAAAAATTAGCGCGTAACAGACAGCCCATTTTCGGTCGCAGGAAAACTCAATCGCTTTTGTGTTGAAAATGGGTTTTTTAAAGTGAGCTCTCTTGTGGCCGCCGTAGCCTAAGGTCACGTGGGATATGTTGATATTTGTTTAGAGGAAGGTCTAAGGAATTGATAGGTACCAAATTTGATAGAATTTGATTGATTTTTAAAACTGTTTTGATGTTGTTCATTTTATTTTGTTACCAAAAGTTGAGGATTTACACATAAATTTGCATCAAAAATCCTAAATTTCTCAAACATGGAAATTACAAAACCTATACAAAACTCATATTTTCTGAAAGCTTATACCTTCATGATCATGTGCATATCTTTGTTACTTTGCTAGGTAGCTGCGCATAGCTGCACATTTAAGATTTAGAGGAGGCGGTCCTGACAGAGTTTTTTTGCAGCCTATGGACTTATGTGTATTGAAGCTGTCTTTGCTAGGTAGCTGCGCATAGTTGCGCATAGCTGCACAGTCCTGACAGATTTTTTTTGCAGCCTATGGACGTGTTTTGAAGCTGTCCACACGGGAACATTTGTATGACAATTGACATGATTTTGTACAAAAATACATTAAAATATAATATCTCCACAACCTTCAAAGATAAATGATTGATTTTACTACCATTAGATTAAGTTTGAGATAAGCTTTCCATTGGTACCAAACTTGTTTTTTTTTTCATAAAAAGAAATTGGAAAACCCGTCAACCTCCCTACTATTTTTGGGGTTGTACAAAGAATTGACTATAGTGGGATTCGAACCAACGACCTCCGGATTAACGTGCCGGCGCTCTACCAACTGAGCTATCTAGCCCTATATTGGCGGTGTCCCTATTTTGTCAATATCTTTGTTCAGGGGTGCCAGTCAGAAGCCATACAACTGTTAACTGCCGTGTAGCCAGGGATCACACCCAAATTACGATACAACCTGGGAAGCGGCAGCTAGGGGATCACCTTAAGGGGATGCGACTTTTTGTTACAGATGTCAATATATCCCAGGTTGTATCGTAGTTCATGTCCAGTGGAATTTTTTCCAAAATGAGGACCTCGTTAATATTTGTTTTTAAATCAAACCAGGTTCGGTAAATTGTGTAAATTATTGTATTTAATTTAAGTTATTTAAGTCCATATTGACCCAATTCACCTGAGGAAATCTTCAGAAAAAACTTGGATGCGCCATTTTGGTGGGCAGTGTCACTTAGCGTTATTCAGCAAAGTGCGCAATTTATTTTTTAGGCATTGCAGCGTTTACACGTAAACTTATTTCCATTAAAATGGTGAGCTTGGCACATTCACCTCATGTGACGTTCATGCAAGGGGTCAATAGTGGCATATTTGAGGCATTTAAGGTGTTAAGTTAGAAAATATTTCTTCACATCCTCAAAAGTTGTTCATTAAAAATGTCCAGTTGCAGATTTTTTATTTATTTATTTATTTTTTTTTTTCACATGTTATACACATTGCCTGTTGCATGCTCTGTCCAAAAACCCAGGTTTAAAACAAAAAATCAGTAACTCTTACATTATTTCTCCTTTTCATAACTAAATGCCTGTGTTAAAAAGAATCTGAAGTTACCAGTTTCGAGGCTTGTTTCTTTTAGCATACATTAGAATGAGTCTCTTCACAGCCATCTCCCGGCCACCAGTGCACCTAGTAGGGAAATGTATGTTTTGCAGAGGAGGGTCAAGAAACACTTTCAAACCAGGCTTTGTTTTTTACAGCATGGGAGGCTGTTGCCTAATTTAGGGTTGAAATTCCTTTACCTTTAATGTCTTAAAATGTGTTTATTTTAGTCTCCTTTGATTAAAGGAAGGACAAACCCCTCCCACATCACAGCCCCCCCCCCCCCCAATGAAAAAGCAGAGCAGAACAAAATGATGCCCCCAGTCGAGAGCACAAGCCCCTATGACACTCCCTTATTGGTTGCACCATTGCCTTTTTGTTTTTACAAATTAATTATTTTATATTCTGCAAAAAGCTTCGAGAGAGATAAGTCAGTAGAAATAAAAACCAATCGTTTTTCACCTGCTTGTGAAACAACAATGCATAACAATCTTGTTTCTCTTTTTCTTTTTTGAAAACAAAGCAAAATGTGTCAAAAAGCTTCAATGAATGAAAATGTTCTATTCTAAAAAAGTATACTTGTAAATTTGAAATATTTAATTTCCGTGGAACACTGTTATGTCTACTTATTACAGTTGTTTAAATCTTAAGTGTTTTATTTTCATGATGTGTCCTACATGTATGTATGTAAACTGATTGTCTATTATTTCTTGGACAGAGTCAACCAGCTTCACTTTGAATGGTGCTTGTTTTCATACAAGTGTCCGCCTGCACTAAAAGAACAACTGTACACGCTCAAGTGTCTCTCCCTGCAGTATGAAGCATGCAAGCACAAAGACAAGGAGCACCGTTTTACAGCTACAACCTCAAATCACTGCGGTGAGTCCTTATATAAACTTTCTTTAGTTTACTGTCAGTTGATGCTTACAAGTCCCATATCACTTAGATTTGCCTTGTCACTCAATTGCATTTTAAAGGCAACTTGGTGGCAACCAACTTAAAACATGTTGCCATAACTTTTTCTTGGGCTGAAACAGGGTTACCCCCTAATATTAATAATAGGTATGATCCACTACAGGAGCTTGGCTTGCACTATTCCTAACTTTTGTGCGAAGCAATTAAAGGTTAGGTGCCTTGCTCAAGGGATAAGTTTCATGATTGTGATTTGACACACACTAACACAACAGAGGTTGGGTCCAGTGATTTTATACAGGTACTTGCCAAATATTCAAACTCCATTTATTTTTCTGAGCAAATGTCCTCTCCCTTGACATGCTTGTAAACATTCATGCTTGCGTACAGACGCTGTTGGTTGGCAAATGCCAGAAAGTTGTACACCACAGGCAGGCCCACAAACACGTACATGTATACCTCATGCCGTCATCAGTCCCAGATAATGGGCTCTATATTCCCTCATTTTGGCATCCAGTAGTGTTGGTGCACATGCTGTTTGTGCAATTTACGTATTTTATTTGAACTGTAATATTCAATGATCCTTATGAAGTCACATGTTCAGAATTTTTTTTAATCTCAATTTAACAGAATGTTGAATCATTTTGAAGGTTAATGAAACAATTTTCATCTATGAAGAACTATGACCCCCCCAACAAGTAAACTTAGTTTATTTTGTATAACACAAAATTGGTTTGTGATGCGTGTTTGTTTAGTAGTGTTTGGTTTTCTTGAGGGTAAACAAAAACAAATATTATTAGGTTTAAGTTTTAATCCACACATTTTTTTATCAAGTTGTGCAGTTGCCAAATAAGTCTGTCCCAAGATTCCCCCAGACATGTGTTGTGATTTATTATGTGCCAAGTAAACTTTGTGATGTGCCTTTTATCCCACTTTAAGACTGTGAATAGTTGTCTAAGAAGTGGCTTTCAAGCGAGAACCAAAATGGGAAAAACAAAATTCAAGGCTTTCTTGATCGGACGCTTCTTGCTTGTATAAAAACTGAAGAACTTGCAATACAATATTTGTTTCCACTGCGCCATTTTGTTGAATACCTCAAACGAACGACCCTTCGCCACCAGGGCCCAATTTTTATAAAGCTGTTTTAAAAGCAGAAGTTTGCTGGACAAATTTCCTTGCCAAGCAAAAATGTAGTGGGCCACCAGTCATAACAAAGTAAACATAATGTAATTTTGGCTGGTAACCTCATGGTTCTCCATATAGGTTAAATGTTGTTCAGTCGTCAAACTCCACAAACCATTCCTGCACCACCGGCATTGCATAAATCATTCCTGCAAGACGGACTGGTTGTGCAAAATGTTTTTGCGCAATCGCCTGATTGCTTCTATTGGGAATGAAAGTTTCAGATTTGCGTCCAAGTATCTTATCCTGCTCTCCGATCGGCGGTCTTTGCCTTTTTCCTGTGCGCTGTTCATTTCAACATCCATAGATCTGTCAACCTTGGACCCCTGATGGACAATGTAGAATGATAATTTCTCTCACGATTGTGCGTTGACTCATTAAATTGAGTCTTGTTTATCGGCTGAACAAATTTCTTTAGGTTGCCTTGGGAAACGGAAAAATGCAGACCAAATGCCGGTTCATTTCAAAGTAGCTGACTTCTGGGTAGAACCAAGTGTACACTATTTCGATCGATCTTTTGTTAATAGTAGCGTGTGATTTTAAGGTCCATTAAAACGGTGGATTGATCTTGTAACTTTTTTTTTTTTTTTTTGCCCGGTCGCTTATCAGTTTTATGAAATTAGAACCTGGTGAGGACATGTTGCTTATTATTTTGTTCAAGCATGTTTTTTGTGCGATGGCTTGTAACCTTGGTAATAGTGCTGTGCGTCGTGTCACATCAGGGGTTGCCCTTAATTTGTTTTTCTTCAAATGACTAGCAGGACCAGTTGGCTTGACTTTTCACTGGTCCGCCATGTTTTTGACTGGTCCGTCAATTTTTGTTTAACCAATAGTACACTGTTGTTATACCAACTGATACATTATCTTGATTTCCAATCGTTGGTATTTCAATATGAATTGCAATGTCAACTTAACTGCACTGGAAGCTAAGCTTGGGCGGTTCCAGAAATTTGGGGCTCGGTTCCGGTTCCGAAAAAAAGCTCGGTTCTGAGACATACCCTGTTCCAATTCAATATAAAACTTAAGCCGCTCGTCCCGAGCTCACACACACACACAATTGAGCCGATCTATTTTAACTGAAAATAACCAAGTTAATCAGAAGTCGGTGCCGAGCTCACACACACACAACTGGAGCCGATCTATTTTTAACGAAAATACCAGAATACCCACCCCAAGTCAATCAGACATCGAGCCACTGAGCACCTACTCTCCCTGCATTTAAACAAGTCTTTGATTTAGCCGGCAGTACGTCCGTAGTAGTGCAGTACGTCCGTGTGCAGTATGTCAGTAGTGCAGTATGTCCGTAGTGCAGTATGTCCGTAGTGCATGCAGTGTGTCGTCTCTGTACATACAGTGTACATACAGTGTACATACAGTGTACATAGTGTACATACAGTGTACATGCCTGTACATGCCTGTACATGCATACAGTACTGTGTGTTTTGTGCATGAGGCAAGCTTTTATGAATATGGATATATCGGCAGCCAATCACAACGTGCTGTCTATACATGTGTACATGTATATGCATGAGATATACATGTACACAATGTGGTGGTGTGCTGTGTGTGCACTGTGTATGCAGCCACATGTGATAGTTGATACTCACGTCGGCTTGAAGCCTTTGCACATTGTATCTGCGGTCACCGCTTTCAACATCAAGCCTCAATATCTAGAGCCGGTTCGTGGCAGGATCGGCTCCACAGAGCCTTTTATAATTGAGACTCGGTCTTCTATATTCGGAACCGACAACAGCGGGTACCCGGTTTCACAGAAGAATGGAACTGCCGGTCTGGTTTTCAATTTGGAACCGGGTAGAACCGGGTAACCGAAGAAGCCGCCCAAGCTTACTGGAAGCCATACTTTATTTATGGGCGATTCCATGAAAAGGTGGAATTTTCTTAGAAAAATGAAATTGCTCCCAGAATTGAATTTTTATCTTTATTTCATTCCAAACATGTCCAAATGTTTTTTATGGTTTTATCAATTTGACCTATTTTTATAGTCAGTATCAATTTTCTTTAAAAAAGTATAAATGAGAGCAAGTATGGGCAGTATTTCAGAAAAAATATGTAAAATTTCAATACAACTCAATGTACACTTGTGTCAACACTTGGTTTGAGGTACTCTCAGAGAGCGTAACGCGTGTTACCAAAACACACCCTTTTAAATTTGATTACTAAACAGCCTGGTTTCAAATGCAGCAACTTTTAATTTTTCTCCTACTAATAAGGGCTCATGTAAAAACAGTAAAAACTTAGATGAATTCTTAACCACCGCTTCACAATCAGGGGTCGAAATTGCCACTAGCTTTCTAGCCCGGGACTACCAGATTTACATCCGGGCTACTGATTTTTCCAGTTTGATAGCCCGACGGGCTAGTTGAATAATAATGCAAAAATCATCATCACAAACAATAAAGAACTATGTTATTGGTGTATTGTAAAGTTTGAGCCGTGACGCGAGACATAACGTGGCTTTCGGGCTACCAAAATCTAATCAGGGCTACTAAAAATTATTGGTCACTAGCCCTGCTGACTACCATGGAAATACACTTAATTTCGACCCCTGACAATGAGCCTCAGAAAACTGTAACGCATGTTACCATGTAACGCATGTTACCAATGTAACGCATGTTACCAAGACCAATACACTGTAATGGTCAGATGGGCACAGCACACAGTTTAAAAACTAAAATATTCCTGCCACGTTCCATGGCCTGGTAGGCAAGCATAATGTGAATGAGGTGGAATTACTTTTCAACATCCCACGGCAAAGGACATGTCGATGGAATGGTTACCGCTCGATAGTCCGAAGGTTCGATGGTCCGAAGGTTCAATAGTTCGAAGGTCCGATAGTCCGAAGGTTCGTTAGTCCGAAGGTTCAATAGTTCGAAGGTCTGACAGTCCGAAGGCCTGTTATTCGGAAAATAGGATAAGGTTAAATATTCCGAAGGTTCGATAGTCCGAATTGACATTAAGGTTCGATAGTCCGAATTTACACTAAGGTCCGATAGTCCGAATTGACAATTAGGTTCGATAGTCCGAATTTACAATCATGAGATAGGTATGATAGTGAATTAAAAAGAAATCTTAACAAAACAAATATATACTTTATTTACAGAATATTTACAACATATAAGTTCTCAGGCAGGAGTGAAGTGGAGAGTAATGGGAAGTTAATTAACATCAGTGTTTATGTTTAGTCCAAAGGGTATATATATATTTATCGTTATGATGTCATATTAAAAAAATAAACAAAAACAGATTGCTACGTTAATTTAATTGACATAAAAAACAGCAAAAATGCTCCACAGCAATCCTTTACAAGGAAAATATTTTTTTTTAGTCATCCATCAAAATACACGCACTAGTCCAGACAAAAATGCCCCAGGCCAGACGATTTTTTGTGGGGGGGGGGGGGCACTCCCCTTGCCGTCCCATCACGCGATATAATTGGGAGGGGGGCATCAAGTGTCATTATGTAATTCTGCTCCACCTTCCAATACGATGCAGTCAGACTATTTAAACAACTTTTTTGTCAATTCGGACTATCGAACCGTATTGTAAATTCGGACTATCAAACCTTATTGTCAATTCGGACTTTCGAACCTTATCGTCGATTCGGAATAATGAACCTTCAGACTGTTGAACCTCGTTTTTGTTGCGAACTATCGAACCTCCGGACCAACTAACCTTTTTTAAATTCGGTCTACCGAACCTTCGGACCAGTAAACCTTCGGATCGATGAACCTTCGGACTAATGAACCTTTGGACTATATCGCATCAAATGTTCGGATTAACGAACCCTATTACATTTTCGGACTAATGAACCCCCTCTTATGGAAAATTTGCGCGTTCGGACTATTTCACCTTCGGACTAACGGGCCTTCGGACTATCGGGCGGACCCCGATGGAATGGGGGGGGGGGGGGGTCAAATTAACGATTCTATAAGCATGGGGAGCTGTTTTTTGTGGTTAATGATTGGGATTATTTCCGTGGTGAAGTAGTGCAAGTAAGTGAAGAAAATGACTTCATTGTTTTAGGGATGCCCCCTGCTTGAAGGAATTGGAAGTTTGCAAGTTCTAAAGATTACAAAACATTTTATTTTAGGAATCATATTATTAGGAAACTGACGAACCCGTGATAGTAAACAGTCGCATGCACTACAAATTTTGGGGTATGTAGAGCAACTAAAAAAATAAATGAATAAGAAGGTCTATAGCTGCTGTTTTGTTCTTCAAATATGATGTGCAACTGATATTGGTTGATAAATTTGAGAAATTGTAACTCAACAATTGAAATAACATCAATAATGTAGCAAGACAAATTGTAACGGGTGTTACCGTAACGCGTGTTACCTTAAATTTTGTGATATGTAGAGCAAAACGTTAAGAAAAAGGTCTATTTAATTTTTTGCTCTTAAAATATGATGTGCTGCTGATATTGGTTGATATTTTTTGAAAATTTGTAACTCAACAATTGAAATAACATATAAACATGTAGCTTGGAAAAACTGTAACGCGTGTTACCGTAACGCGTGTTACCGACTATTTAGCAATTTACTAAAAAAGTTACACTTGGATTATTGTAATTATTTTGGTATGATAAACCTTAGCATAGTACTTGATGACAATAGAAACACATTTGTAGTAGACTGGTTAGTTTGAGGACAAAGTTGAAATTAAGTTCGGTATTTTTTTTGGTCATTCCATTCAGCGTAACGCGTGTTACCGATATTCGCAGAGCTCTCTCAGCTAAACCAGTTGATCTTTCACTTTTGTGTGAACATGGGGATCTCGCCTAGATATTCAGGTTTTGAAATACAAAAGATGAACACCTAAATCAAAGTAGTCTCGCAGCCAGAGAATGGAGAATGATGAAGGACCCTCAAAAGCGTAACGCGTGTTACCGCGGAATCGCCCTTATGTGTACCAAGTTATTGTGTTCATGAGGGGGTTCATTAATTTGAGAGCCTTTTTTTTTCTTCTTTAAAAATGTAAAAATAATATTATTAATTAATTTAAAAACAGGTTAGATTATCTGTCGGAGCAAAATGGAAAATAGTATATGGTCTTTATTTTGGTAGTTTTTTATAGTCCATGGTTTATTGTAAGCACTCAACGTTATCAAAGTATTTCTATGTAAGAAGTACTTTTATGAAAAAAATTAGTGTGTTAAAAACAAAAAAAACTTTAAAACCGACTGTTAAATTATCATTTACTTTTTATTTATTACCTTAAAATCTTTTTGGGAGGGTTAGTGCGATCGCTTTAGTTATTTTATCATGTGTAAACCATTGCCTATTATTATAGATTTAATAAGAATTCATAAACATAAGACATCTGATGAAGAAGTTCCCAAAAATTGTTCCACTTTCGTTCAGATAACCCCCAACAAAAAGTAGACATCAAAATAGTTGCAACATGCAGAAGCTTAAGAGTTTTATGGTTATTTTTGTAAATTATGTGCGGAATGGTCGGTGTCGGCGTCTGATGTGTGAACAAATTTTCTGTTTATAAAATGTTTTAAAAAGAAGCAAAAACAACCATGTGTGTGTTTTAAAACAAGATTGCGTTCTAGAACCAAAGTCTTTCTTGAAATCAACCCGCAAAAACCCCAAAACAACCGCGCATATGTGACCAATTATCTGTGTCTTCATTCGCCCAGCCTGCAAAGAAAACCAAGCCCCAAATTAAAACAAAATCAGGACGGAAGAACCTTAATACACAATCAAAAACTCCTTTTTGCTCATCCAGAGTATCCTAACTTGGTAATTTTTGTTGAATAAAGCCTAGACCATCTTCAGTTTTTTGTAAACACGCTAGATTCCCACGGAAATCTGCTCCGTTGACAACCGGCCATGCTGCTGACAGAATGTGCGTGTTTTGCTGTGTGGTCTTTTGTCAAGGCAGTTGGAAACTAGTTTTGCAAGCTATCGCGTGCTTTCACCGAAAGAGGGCGTTTTTTTTCGCGTTATTGAATATTCTGAAACGCCCTCTAGCGTTCAATGTTTCTTACATATATTGCTACACGAGAACAAATACAAAGACTACAGGCCTGTGCGTTGCGTGATGGGATTTTGCGCTGTGTATGTGTGATCGTCGGAAGTTTGCCAGTGTTGAGAGGCACTTCAAGTGATTTTGTTAACGTGTTAACAAAAGATGCAAAAATAAGCAGGAAGGCGAAAGGGCTGGAGTGGCAGGAAAGTGCTAACTTTGGAAGCATTTTTTAACTAGGTGCGTTTGTTTACGTTTTTATAGCATAGCGCAGTCTAGCGTGGCATAAACGCCGGGATGCACAATACAACTTACAAGTTTAGCTAAATGCTTGGCCAATTGCTAAGGGGTTGGGGGGTTCGTTTTTAATTTTCATAATCATATTTATATAAAACAAAAATAAACAAATATAAAGAAATAGATTTCCAAATTATCAGATTTAGCTGAGCCTCTGGGTTGTTGGCTTGGGGTGGGTGGGGCTTGTTTGTCTCGCAGAGTTTGGGTAGTGGTGAGCCAGAGACTAATTGATCTTTTTCTCTTCAGATTAGCACGCAGGGAATTAATTTTCTTAATATTTTTTTCAGTATGATTTTTTCAACAATTCATTGTTCTGTAGCAATTATTTGTTTTCAGGTGAGCAGAAGGGAGTTTAATTAAGGCAATGAATAAGGGAATGGGGTAACATGGGGTAAGTTACTGGGGTAATGGTTTGCAATGCGAGTGCTGCAAAAAACTGTAAAAAATTCAGTGACAAATATTTTAAAACTGTTATTCAATTTCAGTTGCACAGCATGTAAACAGCGACAATGAAATAAATATGGGATTGGAAAGTTGACCACCATCTTGAAATCAGTGGAAAGTATATTAACATTAAATCATCAACAAATAAAGATTTGAAAATAGCCTTGGTGCCCTCTCAGTTGGCCTTGGTGCCCCTTTATTTTTTAGAGCGTTTGAGGCTAAGTGGCCTTGCCCCTCTGAAGCTAAAGGAAGAGGCCTGTTTTGAGTAATTACCAAAAGTGTCCCTGTCTGCGATGAACAACTTCAAATTCAGGAAGCAAAGCCAGCCAGATACCACACAGAGGCAACAAAGGCGATGGCCTCCATGCCCCCGGTCATTGCCTTGATGCCCTTGAAATGCTCCAGTAGAATGTTTCAATTTCCTCATAGGGTGCCCTTTTACAAGTAGGAAATGCCTTGGTGCCCCTTCACTTTGAAAAATGAAGCATACAGGCCTGCAGAGCCATACAATAGACCCTTCCCATGAAATATGCTAATCACATTCACGCATGCGTATAGACCCTGTTGGTTGGCAAACGCCATAGAGTTGTGCACTAAGCAGACGCGCAATCGCGTCTGAGTCACGCATCTATTAGTCGTGTACAAAACAGCGCGATAATCCCTCATTTTGCCAACCAAAACGTTAGTGCGCCCACACTATGTGCAATTTACATATTTCATGGGAAGGGTCTTTTTGCTCAAGGTTTCTTAACCACTAGACCAGCAGGCTGGCCTAGTTCTATTATTTTTATGTTCTATACCCAACAATATTTTCAATAACTTTTTAAGCACATTTTTCTGTTAGTTCACTTGCAGGCTGTCATCCCTCAGTGTAGTCAAGGTTAGGGGAGTGAAATGCTGGAGCTGTCTCCTAAGCAAAAGATGTTATCTTTCCTGATCCTTCCATCCCATGACAGAAGTTGTATAAAGGTTTGAGTTAATGCATTATTTCAACAACGAAACGAGTACCACCAACCTAAAGTCAAACTCCAGGATTGCCTGCTCTGCTTGGGGAGAAATATTTCCTTCAAAAAGTTTGGCATGCCTCCAGACAGATGCATCCATTAAAGAGTTCAGTGTACCTTTTCACATCTTGCTCTATAATAATTTTTCTCTTTCAGATGGCTGACCAGGATATCCACCATGTCTTGTTCTGTGAAGGTGAAGTAGAGGAACCATCCATACAGTTGAGATGTCCATCTACTAGGATGGAAATGATCACCAGATGGAAAGGGATCTTTACTTCCCCATTCATCCACGAACGCCTTCCACTCTTGTTTGGCTGAGACATAATTTTTATGAACAATCTTCACAGGTAAGGCAGTCTACTGAACTAAGTCAGTGAGTAAATAATGGGATTGTTGCTGTTACACTCAACACGTTTTGTTTTTATAATGGGGTTTAATCGAGAGTGCTGAGGGGGCTAGTCAAACCTTTTCCTTTTAGGTAGTCCTACAGACTAATCAAACCATTTAGGAACCTATTATTTGACTATTTAATTTATCATGAAAAGGTCACACAAGAGGCAAGTTGGGGAGACCAAAATTGTGCAAGGTCTGAAACCAAAACGTTGACAGGAGTGGAGTGCTCAGCCAAAATTCTCTGAAAATCTTTGTACATGGCCTGCTTTTAACAGTTTGTTGTTTTTAAATCTTTATTTTGACACTGCTGTATGATTACTTGCATGTGATAAGTGTGGACAATCTTCGAGGACTGAAAAAAGGCAAAGTCTAGCGAGTTTACAGGCTGAGTAAAGTATTTGCTGTATTTTCACCCAAGAGAACTCTTTCAGGCATTTGACTCCCACCAAATAACTGTTAGTTTCTTCATCTATTTCATTTCTGTTTACAAGTTTTCTATTCAATTATTGTTATTGACAGCACAAGTTGATTCAAGTCGACAGGTTAAGCTTATTTTCTTTTGCTGTGGTGTTTGAAAGATTTTTGGAAAGTACCTGTTGAAACTGCATGTTGAATCTTAATGTTGAACCAAAATATCAAGACAAGTAATTTGCTGTTTATAATTTTAACGGTGCGTGCCATTGGCTAGATTGAAAGTATGAGTACAACTTAACTGAACCACTTTGAATGACTAAAAATGTTCTGAAACTTAAATAATTTCAAATTGATCCATTTGTTTGTGTTGCAGATATGTTTTTCATCTCCAAAGAGATGTACCTATCAGCAAGTACAAGACAGGCATCTGACTGTACGAGCTAACTCTCACGAGAAGGTCGAGTTACCAAAAGTGTATATTTGATATTTATTGAGTTTTGATTTTATGCTATAAAATGATGCAGTAGGTTGTACTGATGGCTTTTTATGCAACTTGGACCGAGATTTAAGCTTTATTTAGTGAACTATTGAAACTTGAAAAAAGGGTCAAAATTTGAAGGGGAAAAAACGGATTTAAACTACATTACTTTAGAGCGAGCCATTTCTCACAAATTTGTTTAACAGTCGACCTCTCCCCATTACTCGTCACCAAGTCAGGTTTTATGCTAATCATTATTTTGAGTAATTACCAATAGTGTACATTGCCTTTAAAAGACATTGTTCTGTTAGTTACCTTGCAGGCTGTCATGCCTCAGTGTTGTCATGATGTGGTGAATGCAATGCTGGAGCTGTCGTCTCATCAAAAGATGTACCCCCTCCTCTGATCCTACCCATTCCATGACAGAGAAGTTTTTTAAAGGTTTGAACAAATGCATTATTTCAATAACCGAACAAGTCCCTGTGGATATTGCATGATAAAAACGTATATTAGTACACGCTCTTGGCTTTCAGTATTTTCAATTTTGGTGCGTCATTAACTAGATGAGTTTAATTTTTAGAGCTCTCTGATTATAAAGTTTATACCCGCAGCCACCCTAAAGAGGACAGTTTCAAGCATTTGGACCCCCCCCCCTCCTGAATTTACTGTTTACTTTGTTTGCAACATTCAATATATTCAGGCAGTTATATTTGTTTGATAAAATCATCAAATCTTTTGTTGAAGAACACAATCTTTTTATCTTTGTTATCTTTTTAACACTTTAATTATTTATGTGAACTCTTTTTCCTATATTTGTGTTGCATAAAGGCAAAGGGGTCTACCTGTCAACAAGTAAACGTCCAGACTGGCTTTATAAAAGAGCTGCAATCTCAGGTTAAAGGTACAATATTCAACAATTGTGTACTAGTCCAAAATGAAGCTCTGTAATATATTGCATGTTGTTTATTGTTCTGCTTTTGTGAGACATAAGGTAATAACAGTTTGGCAATGTTTTGTTGTTGTGTTTTATTCCGTGGGGATATGAAAGACTTTTGGAAAGGATGTTTTAAGTTTAACAACGTTTTAATACTGTCTTGGTTTTTTTTGCTTTTAAACATTTGGTTTGTTATTTTTCAGATTTATTTCTTTGTGAGAGCTCCTGTGAAAATAAAGGTCATACTAGCAAAATTTCAACAGCAAAAACAGCATTGTTTTAGGCCTTTCATTTTCCAAAAATGTTTCCTTATTTTGATTGCAACATATTCAAATGTTTCTCTTGTGCTTGCAGATGGATAATGTTTTTATGCAATTTGAGTGACATGTTTTTGTTGATTCACATTTATCAACACACATATTTTAGCTGTTGGTAGTTAGAATTTGCATGCTATGTGCATGCAGTTTAATTTTGAGTGATCACTGATAATTACATTCATGCCAGCACCAGTACTGAAGATATCTATTTTAGGCATTTGACGTTTCTTAAAAGTTCCTTTTGTTTTCAACATTCTATAGAATACTGAAATTAGACATATCCTCTGAATTTTTTAAATTTTTATTGCATTTCTTTGAAAACAATTGCACAATCTGAAAGTGTAAAACTCTGAAACTGTTTTACTGTGGGTAATGTTTTTTGATCACTGATACTGCAATTTCTTAATATTGCTCGTGTTGCAGAAAGGCTTGCTATCTCCAAATACATCTACCCAACAACAAGTCAAGATTGGCCTATAATAGAGGAGCTGCACAATCCAGTTAACGGCAAGTTCCCCAAATTATACTTTGAATATTTACCTCTGACTGTTATTGCTCTTAACTTATATTATCATTAATCATTTTCTATAGAATGGCAAACCATGCAAAGAAATTGTGTATGTTGTTTGGTAACATTTTCCGCCAAGTCAACTATAACCCAGCCCTATCTTTCTATAGCCACACCTGCCTGGTGCTTGGCACATGACAACAAGACCTTAACCCAGTGTTACTATAGTGATTGAGGGTCTTCCCTGGCTCCCAGGCTAGCCCCTCTGGCAGTCCTTAAAGCTGGGGGACTCTTGGGGAATGTACTGACTGTTGTAAGGGGCAATGGGGCTCTAATGTATCTTCCTCGTGCAGTTCCCCCTTGCTCCTGGCTAGCATCCCATGGCAGTCATTACAGCTGAGGTTGTCTAAGGGAGCGTACTGACTGTCAAAAGAAGCAACCCAGCTATAGTTCTAATGGGTCTTCTTCAGGCAGTAGCCCTTACTCCCTGTTTTTGATCACTGATACTGCAACTTCTTAATTTTTCTTGTGTTGCAGAAAGGCTTGCTATCTCCAAATACATCTACCCATCAACAAGTCAAGACTGGCCTATAATAGAGGAGCTGCGCAATCCAGTACATGGTAAGTTCCCCAAATTAACGACGAGTCATGCAAAGAAATTGTGTATGTTGTTTGGCAACATTTTTCGCCAAGTCAACTATGACCCAGCCCTCTCTTCCTAGAGCCACACCTGACTGGTGCATGGCGCACGACAACAAGAGCTAAACCCAGTATTACTATAGTGATTGACAGTCTCCCCTTACTCCCAGGCTAGCGCCTATAGCGTCCTTACAGCTGGGGGGACTCTTGGGGAATGTATTGGATGTCGTAAGAGGCAACTCGGTTCTAATGTGTCTTCCTCGTGCAGTTCCCCCTTGCTCCTGGCTAGCCTCCATGGCAGTCATTACAGTTGAGGTTGTCTAGGGGAGCGTACTGGCTGTCAAAAGAGGCAACACAGCTATAGTTCTAATGTTTCGTCTTTGCCCCCCCCCCCCCCCCCCTTGCTCCAGGGTAGCTTCCATGGCATTCTTTGTACAGCTGGGAGCACTGTGGGGGAATGTACTGGCTGTCGTAAGATGCCACACTGCTATATTTGTAATGTGTCTTCTTCGTGCAGTACCCCCTGCTCCTGGCTAGCCTCCAGGGCAGTCATTACAGCTGATGGAGTCTGGGGAACGTACATGGCTATCAAAAGAAGCAACACAGCTATAGTTCTAACATGTCTTCTTCAGGCAGTAGCCCGTACTCCCTGTTTTTGATCACTGATACTGTAAATTCTTAATTTTGTTTGTGTTACAGAAAGGCTTGCTATCTCCAAATACATCAACCCATCAACAAGTCAAGACTGGCCTATAATAGAGGAGCTGCACAATCCAGTAAACGGCAAGTTCCCCAAATTTTATTTTGAAATTTTTCCTATGCATGTTTTTGTTCTAAACAGAATTTAATGTTAGTCATTTTCTGAATAATGACGAACCAATGCAAAGAAATTTGGTATGTTATATTATTGTTCGCCAAGTCAACTATGACCCAGCCCTCTCTTCCTAGAGCCACACCTGCCTGGTGCTTGGCACACGACAACAAGACCTTAACACAGTGTTACTATAGTGATTGACAGTCTCCCCATGCTCCCAGGCTAGCCCCTATGGCAGTCCTTAAAGCTGGGGGGACTCTCGGGGGGAATGTACTGGCTGTCGTGAGATGCAACTTGGCTCTAATGTTTCTTCTCTGTGCAGTACCCCCTTTGCCTCTCCATTAGTCATTACAGCTGAGGGATTCTAAGGGAGCGTACTGGCAGTCGAAAGAGGTGTCTTCTTCAGGCAGTAGCCCTTACTCCATTTTCTCATGGCGTTCTTTACAGCTGGGATGACTCTGGGGTGAATATACTGACTGTTGTAAGATGCAACACTGCTATATTTCTATTGTTTCTTCTTCAGGCAGTACCCCCCTTTGCTCCTGGCTAGCCTTCATGGCATTCTTTACAGCTGGGAGGACTCTGGGGGGAATATACTGACTGTTGTAAGATGCAGCACTGCTATATTTCTAATGTTTCTTCTTCAGGCAGTACCCCCTTTGCTCCTGGCTAGCCTTCATGGCATTCTCTATAGCCTGGTCGACTCTGGAGGAATATACTGGATGTTGTAAGATGCAACACTGCTATATTTCTAATAATTCTTCTTCAGGCAGTACCCCCTTTGCTCCTGGCATTCTCTACAGCCTGGTCGACTCTGGGGGAATATACTGTCTGTTGTAAGATGCAACACTGCTATATTTCTAATGTTTCTTCTTCAGGCAGTACCCCCCTTTGCTCCTGGCTAGCCTTCATGGCATTCTTTACAGTCAGAGGACTCTGGGGGGAATATACTGACTGTTGTAAGATGCAAAATTGCTTTATTTCTTTTGTTTCTTCTTCAGGCAGTACCCCCTTTGCTCCTGGCTAGCCTTCATGGCGTCTTAACAGCTGGGGGACTCTGGGGGAATATACTGTCTGTTGTAAGATGCAACACTGCTATATTTCTAATGTTTCTTCTTCAGGCAGTACCCCCCTTTGCTCCTGGCTAGCCTTCATGGCATTTTTTACAGCTGGGAGGACTCTGGGGGGAATATACTGACTGTTGTAAGATGCAACGCTGCTGTATTTCTAATGTTTCTTCTTCAGGCAGTACCCCCTTTGCTCCTGGCTAGCCTCCATGGCATTCTTTACAGCCTGGTCAACTCTGGGGGAATATACTGACTTTTGTAAGATGCAACACGGCTATATTTCTAATGTTTCTTCTTCAGGCAGTACCCCCTTTGCTCCTGGCTAGCCTTCATGGCATTCTCTACAGCCTGGTCAACTCTGGGGGGAAATATACTGACTGTTGTAAGATGCAACACTGCTATATTTCTAATGTTTCTTCTTCAGGCAGTACCCCCTTTGCTCCTGGCTAGCCTTCATGGCATTTTCTACAGCCTGGTCGACTCTGGGGGGGAATATACTGACTGTTGTAAGATACAACACTGCTATATTTCTAATGTTTCTTCTTCAGGCAGTACCCCCTTTGCTCATCCTGGCTAGCCTTCATGGCATTCTTAACAGCCTGGTCTACTCTGGGGGAATATACTGACTGTTGTAAGATGCAACACTGCTATATTTCTAATGTTTCTTCTTCAGGCAGTACCCCCTTTGCTCCTGGCTAGCCTTCATGACATTCTTTAGAGCTGGGAGGACTCTGGGGGAATATACTGACTGTTGTAAGATGCAAAATTGCTTTATTTCTTTTGTTTCTTCTTCAGGCAGTACCCCCTTTGCTCCTGGCTAGCCTTCATGGCTCTCTTAACAGCTGGGGGACTCTGGGGGAATATACTGTCTGTTGTAAGATGCAACACTGCTATATTTCTAATGTTTCTTCTTCAGGCAGTACCCCCTTGCTCCTGGCTAGCCTTCATGGCATTCTTTACAGCTGGGAGGACTCTGGGGGGAATATACTGACTGTTTTAAGATGCAACGCTGCTGTATTTCTAATGTTTCTTCTTCAGGCAGTACCCCCTTTGCTCCTGGCTAGCCTCCATGGCATTCTTTACAGCCTGGTCAACTCTGGGGGAATATACTGACTTTTGTAAGATGCAACACGGCTATATTTCTAATGTTTCTTCTTCAGGCAGTACCCCCTTTTGCTCCTGGCTAGCCTTCATGGCATTCTCTACAGCCTGGTCAACTCTGGGGGGAAATATACTGACTGTTGTAAGATGCAACACTGCTATATTTCTAATGTTTCTTCTTCAGGCAGTACCCCCTTTGCTCCTGGCTAGCCTTCATGGCATTTTCTACAGCCTGGTCGACTCTGGGGGGGAATATACTGGATGTTGTAAGATTCAACACTGCTATATTTCTAATGTTTCTTCTTCAGGCAGTACCCCCTTTGCTCATCCTGGCTAGCCTTCATGGCATTCTCTACAGCCTGGTCGACTCTGAGGGGAATATACTGACTGTTGTAAGATGCAAAATTGCTTTATTTCTTTTGTTGTTTCTTCAGGCAGTACCCCCTTTGCTCCTGGCTAGCCTTCATGGCATTTATTAGAGCTGGGAGGACTCTGGGGGGAATATACTGACTGTTGTAAGATGCAACGCTGCTATGTTTCTATTGTTTCTTCTTCGGGCAGTACCCCCTTTGCTCCTGGCTAGCCTTCATGGCATTCTTTACAGCTGGGAGGACTCTGGGGGAACATACTGTCTGTTGTAAGATGCAACACGGCTATTTTTCTAATGTTTCTTCTTCAGGCAGTACCCCTTTTGCTCCTGGCTAGCCTTCATGGCATTCTTTAGAGCTTGGAGGACTCGGGGGGGGGGGGGGAATATACTGACTGTTGTAAGATGCAAAATTGCTTTATTTCTTTTGTTGCTTCTTCAGGCAGTACCCCCTTTGCTCCTGGCTAGCCTTCATGGCGTTCTTAACAGCTGGGGGACTCTGGGGGAAATATACTGTCTGTTGTAAGATGCAACACTGCTATATTTCTAATGTTTCTTCTTCAGGCAGTACCCCCTTGCTCCTGGCTAGCCTTCATGGCATTCTTTACAGCCTGGTCGACTCTGGGGAATATACTGACTGTTGTAAGATGCAACACGGCTATATTTCTAATGTTTCTTCTTCAGGCAGTACCCCCTTTGCTCCTGGCGAGCCTTCATGGCATTCTCTACAGCCTGGTCAACTCTGGGGGGAATAAACTGACTGTTGTAAGATGCAACACTGCTATATTTCTAATGTTTCTTCTTCAGGCAGTACCCCCTTTGCTCCTGGCTAGCCTTCATGGCATTCTTAACAGCCTGGTCGACTCTGGGGGGAATATACTGACTGTTGTAAGATGCAACACCGCTATATTTCTAATGTTTCTTGTTCAGGCAGTACCCCCTTGCTCCTGGCTAGCCTTCATGGCATTCTTAACAGCTGGGGGACTTTGGGGGAATATACTGTCTGTTGTAAGATGCAACACTGCTATATTTCTAATGTTTCTTCTTCAGGCAGTACCCCCTTTGCTCCTGGCTAGCCTTCATTGCATTCTTTACAGCTCAGAGGACTCTGGGGGGAATATACTGACTTGTAAGATGCAAAACTGCTTTATTTCTTTTGTTTCTTCTTCAGGCAGTACCCCCTTTGCTCCTGGCTAGCCTTCATGGCATTCTTTAGAGCTGGGAGGACTCTGGGGGAATATACTGGCTGTTGTAAGATGCAACGCTGCTGTATTTCTAATGTTTCTTCTTCAGGCAGTACCCCCTTTGCTCCTGGCTAGCCTTCATGGCATTCTTTACAGTTCGGAGGACTCTGGGGGAATATACTGACTGTTGTAAGATGCAACACTGCTATATTTCTAATGTTTCTTCTTCAGGCAGTACCCCCTTTGCTCCTGGCTAGCCTTCATGGCATTCTTAACAGCCTGGTCGACTCTGGGGGGAATATACTGACTGTTGTAAGATGCAACACCGCTATATTTCTAATGTTTCTTCTTCAGGCAGTACCCCCTTGCTCCTGGCTAGCCTTCATGGCATTCTTAACAGCTGGGGGACTCTGGGGGAATATACTGTCTGTTGTAAGATGCAACACTGCTATATTTCTAATGTTTCTTCTTCAGGCAGTACCCCCTTTGCTCCTGGCTAGCCTTCATGGCATTCTTAACAGCCTGGTCGACTCTGGGGGGAATATACTGACTGTTGTAAGATGCAACACCGCTATATTTCTAATGTTTCTTGTTCAGGCAGTACCCCCTTGCTCCTGGCTAGCCTTCATGGCATTCTTAACAGCTGGGGGACTTTGGGGGAATATACTGTCTGTTGTAAGATGCAACACTGCTATATTTCTAATGTTTCTTCTTCAGGCAGTACCCCCTTTGCTCCTGGCTAGCCTTCATGGCATTCTTTACAGTTCGGAGGACTCTGGGGGAATATACTGACTGTTGTAAGATGCAACACGGCTATATTTCTAATGTTTCTTCTTCAGGCAGTACCCCCTTTGCTCCTGGCGAGCCTTCATGGCATTCTCTACAGCCTGGTCAACTCTGGGGGGAATAAACTGACTGTTGTAAGATGCAACACTGCTATATTTCTAATGTTTCTTCTTCAGGCAGTACCCCCCTTTGCTCATCCTGGCTAGCCTTCATGGCATTCTTTACAGCTTGGAGGACTCTGGGGGGAATATACTGACTGTTCTAAGATGCAACACTGCTATACTTCTAATGTTTCTTCTTCAGGCAGTACCCCCTTTGCTCCTGGCTAGCCTTCATGGCATTCTTAACAGCCTGGTCGACTCTGGGGGGAATATACTGGCTGTTGTAAGATGCAAAACTGCTTTATTTCTTTTGTTTCTTCTTCAGGCAGTACCCCCTTTGCTCCTGGCTAGCCTTCATGGCATTCTTTACAGCTCAGAGGACTCTGGGGGAATATACTGACTGTTGTAAGATGCAACACTGCTATATTTCTAATGTTTCTTCTTCAGGCAGTACCCCCTTTGCTCCTGGCTAGCCTTCATGGCATTCTTTACAGCT
Organism: Asterias amurensis; assembly: GCF_032118995.1. Taxonomy (NCBI): domain Eukaryota; kingdom Metazoa; phylum Echinodermata; class Asteroidea; order Forcipulatida; family Asteriidae; genus Asterias; species Asterias amurensis. Next base: position 4,938,969 of record NC_092655.1, on the reverse strand, counting down.
CAGAGGACTCTGGGGGAATATACTGACTGTTGTAAGATGCAACACTGCTATATTTCTAATGTTTCTTCTTCAGGCAGTACCCCCTTTGCTCCTGGCTAGCCTTCATGGCATTCTTAACAGCCTGGTCGACTCTGGGGGGAATATACTGGCTGTTGTAAGATGCAAAACTGCTTTATTTCTTTTGTTTCTTCTTCAGGCAGTACCCCCTTTGCTCCTGGCTAGCCTTCATGGCATTCTTTAGAGCTGGGAGGACTCTGGGGAATATACTGGCTGTTGTAAGTTGCAACGCTGCTGTATTTCTAATGTTTCTTCTTCAGGCAGTACCCCCTTTGCTCCTGGCTAGCCTTCATGGCATTCTTTACAGTTCGGAGGACTCTGGGGGAATATACTGACTGTTGTAAGATGCAAAACTGCTTTATTTCTTTTGTTTCTTCTTCAGGCAGTACCCCCTTTGCTCCTGGCTAGCCTTCATGGCATTCTTTAGAGCTGGGAGGACTCTGGGGGAATATACTGGCTGTTGTAAGTTGCAACGCTGCTGTATTTCTAATGTTTCTTCTTCAGGCAGTACCCCCTTTGCTCCTGGCTAGCCTTCATGGCATTCTTTACAGTTCGGAGGACTCTGGGGGAATATACTGACTGTTGTAAGATGCAACACTGCTATATTTCTAATGTTTCTTCTTCAGGCAGTACCCCCTTTGCTCCTGGCTAGCCTTCATGGCATTCTTAACAGCCTGGTCGACTCTGGGGGGAATATACTGACTGTTGTAAGATGCAACACCGCTATATTTCTAATGTTTCTTCTTCAGGCAGTACCCCCTTGCTCCTGGCTAGCCTTCATGGCATTCTTAACAGCTGGGGGACTCTGGGGGAATATACTGTTTGTTGTAAGATGCAACACTGCTATTTTTCTAATGTTTCTTCTTCAGGCAGTACCCCCCTTTGCTCCTGGCTAGCCTTCATGGCATTCTTTACAGCTGGGAAGACTCTGGGGGGAATATACTGACTGTTGTAAGATGCAACACTGCTGTATTTGTAATGTTTCTTCTTCAGGCAGTACCCCCTTTGCTCCTGGCTAGCCTTCATGGCATTCTTTACAGTTCGGAGGACTCTGGGGGAATATACTGACTGTTGTAAGATGCAACACTGCTATATTTCTAATGTTTCTTCTTCAGGCAGTACCCCCTTTGCTCCTGGCTAGCCTTCATGGCATTCTTAACAGCCTGGTCGACTCTGGGGGGAATATACTGACTGTTGTAAGATGCAACACCGCTATATTTCTAATGTTTCTTGTTCAGGCAGTACCCCCTTGCTCCTGGCTAGCCTTCATGGCATTCTTAACAGCTGGGGGACTCTGGGGGAATATACTGTCTGTTGTAAGATGCAACACTGCTATTTTTCTAATGTTTCTTCTTCAGGCAGTACCCCCCTTTGCTCCTGGCTAGCCTTCATGGCTCTCTTAACAGCTGGGGGACTCTGGGGGAATATACTGTCTGTTGTAAGATGCAACACTGCTATATTTCTAATGTTTCTTCTTCAGGCAGTACCCCCTTGCTCCTGGCTAGCCTTCATGGCATTCTTTACAGCTGGGAGGACTCTGGGGGGAATATACTGACTGTTTTAAGATGCAACGCTGCTGTATTTCTAATGTTTCTTCTTCAGGCAGTACCCCCTTTGCTCCTGGCTAGCCTCCATGGCATTCTTTACAGCCTGGTCAACTCTGGGGGAATATACTGACTTTTGTAAGATGCAACACGGCTATATTTCTAATGTTTCTTCTTCAGGCAGTACCCCCTTTTGCTCCTGGCTAGCCTTCATGGCATTCTCTACAGCCTGGTCAACTCTGGGGGGAAATATACTGACTGTTGTAAGATGCAACACTGCTATATTTCTAATGTTTCTTCTTCAGGCAGTACCCCCTTTGCTCCTGGCTAGCCTTCATGGCATTTTCTACAGCCTGGTCGACTCTGGGGGGGAATATACTGGATGTTGTAAGATTCAACACTGCTATATTTCTAATGTTTCTTCTTCAGGCAGTACCCCCTTTGCTCATCCTGGCTAGCCTTCATGGCATTCTCTACAGCCTGGTCGACTCTGAGGGGAATATACTGACTGTTGTAAGATGCAAAATTGCTTTATTTCTTTTGTTGTTTCTTCAGGCAGTACCCCCTTTGCTCCTGGCTAGCCTTCATGGCATTTATTAGAGCTGGGAGGACTCTGGGGGGAATATACTGACTGTTGTAAGATGCAACGCTGCTATGTTTCTATTGTTTCTTCTTCGGGCAGTACCCCCTTTGCTCCTGGCTAGCCTTCATGGCATTCTTTACAGCTGGGAGGACTCTGGGGGAACATACTGTCTGTTGTAAGATGCAACACGGCTATTTTTCTAATGTTTCTTCTTCAGGCAGTACCCCTTTTGCTCCTGGCTAGCCTTCATGGCATTCTTTAGAGCTTGGAGGACTCGGGGGGGGGGGGGGGGGAATATACTGACTGTTGTAAGATGCAAAATTGCTTTATTTCTTTTGTTGCTTCTTCAGGCAGTACCCCCTTTGCTCCTGGCTAGCCTTCATGGCGTTCTTAACAGCTGGGGGACTCTGGGGGAAATATACTGTCTGTTGTAAGATGCAACACTGCTATATTTCTAATGTTTCTTCTTCAGGCAGTACCCCCTTGCTCCTGGCTAGCCTTCATGGCATTCTTTACAGCCTGGTCGACTCTGGGGAATATACTGACTGTTGTAAGATGCAACACGGCTATATTTCTAATGTTTCTTCTTCAGGCAGTACCCCCTTTGCTCCTGGCGAGCCTTCATGGCATTCTCTACAGCCTGGTCAACTCTGGGGGGAATAAACTGACTGTTGTAAGATGCAACACTGCTATATTTCTAATGTTTCTTCTTCAGGCAGTACCCCCTTTGCTCCTGGCTAGCCTTCATGGCATTCTTAACAGCCTGGTCGACTCTGGGGGGAATATACTGACTGTTGTAAGATGCAACACCGCTATATTTCTAATGTTTCTTGTTCAGGCAGTACCCCCTTGCTCCTGGCTAGCCTTCATGGCATTCTTAACAGCTGGGGGACTTTGGGGGAATATACTGTCTGTTGTAAGATGCAACACTGCTATATTTCTAATGTTTCTTCTTCAGGCAGTACCCCCTTTGCTCCTGGCTAGCCTTCATTGCATTCTTTACAGCTCAGAGGACTCTGGGGGGAATATACTGACTTGTAAGATGCAAAACTGCTTTATTTCTTTTGTTTCTTCTTCAGGCAGTACCCCCTTTGCTCCTGGCTAGCCTTCATGGCATTCTTTAGAGCTGGGAGGACTCTGGGGGAATATACTGGCTGTTGTAAGATGCAACGCTGCTGTATTTCTAATGTTTCTTCTTCAGGCAGTACCCCCTTTGCTCCTGGCTAGCCTTCATGGCATTCTTTACAGTTCGGAGGACTCTGGGGGAATATACTGACTGTTGTAAGATGCAACACTGCTATATTTCTAATGTTTCTTCTTCAGGCAGTACCCCCTTTGCTCCTGGCTAGCCTTCATGGCATTCTTAACAGCCTGGTCGACTCTGGGGGGAATATACTGACTGTTGTAAGATGCAACACCGCTATATTTCTAATGTTTCTTCTTCAGGCAGTACCCCCTTGCTCCTGGCTAGCCTTCATGGCATTCTTAACAGCTGGGGGACTCTGGGGGAATATACTGTCTGTTGTAAGATGCAACACTGCTATATTTCTAATGTTTCTTCTTCAGGCAGTACCCCCTTTGCTCCTGGCTAGCCTTCATGGCATTCTTAACAGCCTGGTCGACTCTGGGGGGAATATACTGACTGTTGTAAGATGCAACACCGCTATATTTCTAATGTTTCTTGTTCAGGCAGTACCCCCTTGCTCCTGGCTAGCCTTCATGGCATTCTTAACAGCTGGGGGACTTTGGGGGAATATACTGTCTGTTGTAAGATGCAACACTGCTATATTTCTAATGTTTCTTCTTCAGGCAGTACCCCCTTTGCTCCTGGCTAGCCTTCATGGCATTCTTTACAGTTCGGAGGACTCTGGGGGAATATACTGACTGTTGTAAGATGCAACACGGCTATATTTCTAATGTTTCTTCTTCAGGCAGTACCCCCTTTGCTCCTGGCGAGCCTTCATGGCATTCTCTACAGCCTGGTCAACTCTGGGGGGAATAAACTGACTGTTGTAAGATGCAACACTGCTATATTTCTAATGTTTCTTCTTCAGGCAGTACCCCCCTTTGCTCATCCTGGCTAGCCTTCATGGCATTCTTTACAGCTTGGAGGACTCTGGGGGGAATATACTGACTGTTCTAAGATGCAACACTGCTATACTTCTAATGTTTCTTCTTCAGGCAGTACCCCCTTTGCTCCTGGCTAGCCTTCATGGCATTCTTAACAGCCTGGTCGACTCTGGGGGGAATATACTGGCTGTTGTAAGATGCAAAACTGCTTTATTTCTTTTGTTTCTTCTTCAGGCAGTACCCCCTTTGCTCCTGGCTAGCCTTCATGGCATTCTTTACAGCTCAGAGGACTCTGGGGGAATATACTGACTGTTGTAAGATGCAACACTGCTATATTTCTAATGTTTCTTCTTCAGGCAGTACCCCCTTTGCTCCTGGCTAGCCTTCATGGCATTCTTTACAGCTCAGAGGACTCTGGGGGAATATACTGACTGTTGTAAGATGCAACACTGCTATATTTCTAATGTTTCTTCTTCAGGCAGTACCCCCTTTGCTCCTGGCTAGCCTTCATGGCATTCTTAACAGCCTGGTCGACTCTGGGGGGAATATACTGGCTGTTGTAAGATGCAAAACTGCTTTATTTCTTTTGTTTCTTCTTCAGGCAGTACCCCCTTTGCTCCTGGCTAGCCTTCATGGCATTCTTTAGAGCTGGGAGGACTCTGGGGAATATACTGGCTGTTGTAAGTTGCAACGCTGCTGTATTTCTAATGTTTCTTCTTCAGGCAGTACCCCCTTTGCTCCTGGCTAGCCTTCATGGCATTCTTTACAGTTCGGAGGACTCTGGGGGAATATACTGACTGTTGTAAGATGCAAAACTGCTTTATTTCTTTTGTTTCTTCTTCAGGCAGTACCCCCTTTGCTCCTGGCTAGCCTTCATGGCATTCTTTAGAGCTGGGAGGACTCTGGGGGAATATACTGGCTGTTGTAAGTTGCAACGCTGCTGTATTTCTAATGTTTCTTCTTCAGGCAGTACCCCCTTTGCTCCTGGCTAGCCTTCATGGCATTCTTTACAGTTCGGAGGACTCTGGGGGAATATACTGACTGTTGTAAGATGCAACACTGCTATATTTCTAATGTTTCTTCTTCAGGCAGTACCCCCTTTGCTCCTGGCTAGCCTTCATGGCATTCTTAACAGCCTGGTCGACTCTGGGGGGAATATACTGACTGTTGTAAGATGCAACACCGCTATATTTCTAATGTTTCTTCTTCAGGCAGTACCCCCTTGCTCCTGGCTAGCCTTCATGGCATTCTTAACAGCTGGGGGACTCTGGGGGAATATACTGTTTGTTGTAAGATGCAACACTGCTATTTTTCTAATGTTTCTTCTTCAGGCAGTACCCCCCTTTGCTCCTGGCTAGCCTTCATGGCATTCTTTACAGCTGGGAAGACTCTGGGGGGAATATACTGACTGTTGTAAGATGCAACACTGCTGTATTTGTAATGTTTCTTCTTCAGGCAGTACCCCCTTTGCTCCTGGCTAGCCTTCATGGCATTCTTTACAGTTCGGAGGACTCTGGGGGAATATACTGACTGTTGTAAGATGCAACACTGCTATATTTCTAATGTTTCTTCTTCAGGCAGTACCCCCTTTGCTCCTGGCTAGCCTTCATGGCATTCTTAACAGCCTGGTCGACTCTGGGGGGAATATACTGACTGTTGTAAGATGCAACACCGCTATATTTCTAATGTTTCTTGTTCAGGCAGTACCCCCTTGCTCCTGGCTAGCCTTCATGGCATTCTTAACAGCTGGGGGACTCTGGGGGAATATACTGTCTGTTGTAAGATGCAACACTGCTATTTTTCTAATGTTTCTTCTTCAGGCAGTACCCCCCTTTGCTCCTGGCTAGCCTTCATGGCATTCTTTACAGCTGGGAGGACTCTGGGGGGAATATACTGACTGTTGTAAGATGCAACACTGCTATGTTCTAATGTTTCTTGTTCAGGCAGTACCCCCTTGCTCCTGGCTAGCCTTCATGGCATTCTTAACAACTGGGGGACTCTGGGGGAATATACTGTCTGTTGTAAGATGCAACACTGCTATTTTTCTAATGTTTCTTCTTCAGGCAGTACCCTCCTTTGCTCCTGGCTAGCCTTCATGGCATTCCTTACAGCTCGGAGGACTCTGGGGGAATATACTGACTGTTGTAAGATGCAACACTGCTATATTTCTAATGTTTCCTTTTTCAGGCAGTACCCCCTTGCTCCTGGCTAGCCTTCATGGCATTCTTAACAGCTGGGGGACTCTGGGGAATATACTGTCTGTTGTAAGATGCAACACTGCTGTATTTCTAATGTTTCTTCTTCAGGCAGTACCCCCTTTGCTCCTGGCTAGCCTTCATGGCATTCTTTACAGTTCGGAGGACTCTGGGGGAATATACTGACTGTTGTAAGATGCAACACTGCTATATTTCTAATGTTTCTTCTTCAGGCAGTACCCCCTTTGCTCCTGGCTAGCCTTCATGGCATTCTTAACAGCTGGGGGACTCTGGGGAATATACTGTCTGTTGTAAGATGCAACACTGCTATTTTTCTAATGTTTCTTCTTCAGGCAGTACCCCCTTTGCTCCTGGCTAGCCTTCATGGCATTCTCTATAGCCTGGTCGACTCTGGAGGAATATACTGACTGTTGTAAGATGCAACACTGCTATATTTCTAATGTGTCTTCTTCAGGCAGTATACCCCTTTGCTCCTGGCTAGCCTTCATGGCATTCATGACAGCTAGGGGATTCTGTGGGAATGTACTGGCAAATGTAAGAGGCAACACTTCTTATAGTCATAGTTATTGTGTGTGTGTCATTCAGGCAGTACCCTCCTTTCTCCTGGCTGGCTATGGGGGATTTGCCTGGCTGTCGTAACAGGCAAATCGGCTACTGTTCTTGGTATATCAACACCATATCTTGGTAGTATTAAACAAACCTTGGCTGATTCTATTACTTTACAGTTAATCATTGGCAGTCTTCTAAAACTGTTTCCAATTATGCACTTGTTTGTTTTCAAGCTGGACGAAGCTTTTCCAAAGACATCTACGTGACGAGAAGTAGATGACCCATCCAAAATGTAGGAGCTGCACTCTCCAGTGAAAGGTAGATCACTAACAAGTTTTTATTTATTTATTTCCTGTTTTCCCAACTGTTTAATATTTGAATGTCTACTGTTGGTCCGATTTCAACAGATGTGAAGTGTTCGCCCTTTTTCAGCTTTCAAAAGGTGTAACACTTAATGAAATACTCTCTAGAGTGAATAGTGATTTGGGGACATCACCGTGTTTTATTTACTATGGTTTAACCTAGCCATGATTATTGCAGTTCAGGGAACAAGTCCTTCGAGCAAAAAAGAAATCACATCAATATGCCCTCTTTAAAATGAGCACATTAATTCAACAACAAATGACCTAGCTTCAAAAACAAATTACTTATTAAACAGTTTGACAAAGTTTAATGATTTTTCTATGAACATAAATAAAGGTTTTGAAAAGTAAAAATCCAATAGTGACTTATCAAACTGAAAAATTTATACCAATCATCACTGGATCCATCAATAAATTGTCATCATCCTTGGGATTTTGAATATTGTCATTGTTGAATCGGTGCGTTTTCTCAAAACTTGACTTTTCAGAGCGAGTGATGTATCTGATAGTTCTCTAAAATCAAGTGCAGAGAGATTCAACCCCACTATGTACGAAATCATCAGTATCAAGACAGCTGAGATGTTCATCAAGCAGTCATAAATGAACGACCAAGCAGTTTGTCATCAACTTTAAGAGAGATTTACCGCTGCAGTGTACACAGAAGAGCAATGGATAATCATCAGTATCAAGACATTTGAGATGTTCATCAAGCAATCATGAATGCACAACCAAGCAGTTTGTCATCAACTTTAAGGGAGATTCGCCGCTGCAGTGTACACAGAAGAGCAATGGATAATCATCAGTAACAAGACATCTGAAAATGTTCATCAAGCAATCATGAATGCACAACCAAGCAGCTTGTCTTCAACTTTAAGGTATTGTGGGTTTGTTTCAATAGTTTGATTACTCTTTTTGTTGTAAACCGTTATTATCTTGTAAATGAGTACACCATTGCAAGCAAGCAAGCACATACGCGTTTTTATGCTATGCAACGAGCGATCTTAGGGACTTGGTAATGCCGCGGTCTGATTGAAATTTGACGGAGCTGTGCGGCGGTCGAAAGGAATTGACGGAGGAGTGCGGCAGTCGAAAGGAATTGACGGAGGAGTGCAGCGATCGAAAGGAATTGACGGAGGAGTGCGGCGGTCGAAAAGGGACCTGGACACGTGCACGTGGCATGTGGGGTCCTACTTCCGGCTCGGGCCACTGGGTGGTTGATCTTAAAGGTGCATTTGGGCTCCTCATCTGCTAGGATGGTGCCGGTGTTATCACAAGTATGGTTGACCAACGGAAGTAGTCCCTAGTCCTTTCAACTAGGGACCGCGTTACTAAGAGTAGGGAGGCTGTCCTGGCGCCGAAGTTGGGACAGTGGACCGGACCCGTCCCACTTAGGGGGCGGTGCAATTGGCTCTTACGATCTCAGAAAGCGCGTGGGGCCGGTATCCTGAAACCTGCACGTTGGTAGCCCTGCTAATTGAACTAAGCTAATCAGGATGACAATCAGCAAAATCTGATGACAAAAAGCTGCTTGCGATGGTGTACTTATGTATAATGGTTTACTTAAATACATAAATATTTTAGTTTTTAATTATTTCTGCATTGCTATTGCATTAGTGTGTTGAAGGTATGTCACCCCAGTATGATGTCTTGCAGTGTATCCCATTATAGTCTGTCTCCTATCATGGGAGTGTCAGCTCCTATAATGGTGACATTGTGAGATTGCACTTATCATACAAAGGTGCATGCCACTTCTGCATTAGAGCGGAGGTGTGTGCCGCTTCTTCCTCAGGCGGAAGTAGTGCTGCTTCTTCACAGTCAAACTCCTTTGGGCTCAGGCAAAGACAGTTCATTAATTTATTATGTTGAAGAAGTCCCCCCAAAAAGAAATGATGAATATAAAATAGACTGGGGTAACTCTTGATCTAATCTTTTAACCAAAATACATCAATGTAGGAGGCGACAGTGTGTTGAGGGTATGTCACCCCAGTATGATGTCTTGCAGTGTATCCCATTATAGTCTGTCTCTTATCATGGGAGTATCAGCTCCTATAATGGTGACATTGTGAGATTGCACTTATCATGCAAAGGTTCATGCGGCTTCTGCATTAATGCGGAGGTGTGTGCCGCTTCTGCCTCAGGCGGAAGTAGTGCTGCTTCTTCACAGTCAAACTCCTTTGGGCTCAGGCAAAGACAACCCATTAATTTATTATGTTGAAGAAATCCCCACACAAAGAAATGATAAGTATAGAACAGAATGGAATAACTCTTTCTTATTAACAAAAATATGCAATGTGGGAGGCGACAGCGTGTTGAAGTGCGTCTCCCCAGTATGATGTCTTGCAGTGTATCCCATTATAGTCTGTCTCTTATCATGGGAGTATCAGCTCCTATAATGGTGACATTGTGAGATTGCACTTGTCATGCAAAGGTGCATGCCGCTTCTGCAGTGATGCAGAGGTGTGTGCTGCTTCTGCCTTGTGCGGAGGTGTGTGCTGCTTCTTCACGGTCAAACTCCCTTTGCTCAGGCAAAGACAACCCATTAGTTAATTTTGTTGACAAAATCCCCCCAATTAGATAAAACAAATTTGAACTTAAATAAATTGCTTACAGTGGTTTACTTATTTATAAGTGTATGCATTACTATCAGTGAATTTTGATGTTAAACTTTATCAATGTTGTTTACAGTACCTTTGGTTGGTCGTTTTAAGACTCCAAATAAGTATTCACTGGTTTAATTTGTTGTTATAGAAACGAGGTTGCTGCGGATAGGATTGAGCTTGCGCCGTGCGGACGTAAATTTTTCGTGTGTTGAATATGTCACAGAAATATCACATTTGTGATTTGTATTTGTATTTTCTTCATTATTCATAGACAAATGTTAAAAATACACAATTTAACATACACCTAGAGTAACACAAAAATTAATCCCCCAAATTATATGTTTCTAAAATATTTATATATAACACAATATAAGTTTTAAACAAAAATACTGTCAAACACAAAAAAAAATTACAATTAATAAATTAATGAAGTTAATCCATGTTATTAAATGTATTTAGCCTTAACACATCTTAAAATGATTCTGTTATGAATATGTTATTTTTGAAATACAAACATACTCAATCTAAATACAAGTTCTATATTATGTATTATTAATTTTTTGCCTTTAACAAATCTTATAATTGTGTTTATGTGTGTTGCACAAGATGACATTATTAAAAGTTGATGAATATTTATATGACAAAATTCCAATATATGAACATATATTACAACTAACAACAATCTAACTCTAGCAATTTTATGTTTTAAAATACTAACTATAATGAATTAAACATAAGAACGATAAAATGATTAGAGTTTCCCATTTTTAATTTGGAATCTCTAGGTAGGATACATTATATTTTTGTGCAACACTAACTGTTAAAAAAGTTGTGTCAGAGTGTAAGTCGTCTGGACATAAAGGCATCACGCGTTAAAGATATTGCGACCAATATCAAAGCTTTCATACGGTATCAAAGAACCCTATAAATGCACTGTAGTATGTTATTATTTTATTTCATCATAATGTATTAACAAGTTACAGAGTTGGGCTAATTCAAGTAGTAAATAAAAAAATAAAAACATTTACTAACAAAATATAAAATGATTCGTAGTTTCGACTTTGTTGACAACAAAGTCTGTCTACTATGATTGAGGTCTTTTTTTTCACTGTAAATTAAATCTCACCACTAACATATATAACTAAATGAAATAACCATAGTTTGAGTAAAATTTATAAAACAAAGTAGCAAATTTATATTTTAATCAGTAGAAAAATTACAATTTACAATTTAAAGTCTTATAAAAATGCTTTTAATCCAGTAGTTTATAAATTTGATTATATCTGTTGATGAATGTTCTACTAACATGCCATAAATTAAATGAGGTTCTGAATTCACAATGCTTTTAATCCAGTTACTAACAAATTTGAGAAGATTTAATGAATGTTCTGTAGTGTATTCTACTAACATGCCATAAATTAAATGAGGTTCTGAATTAACAAATGTATGAACGTTATTTTAATAAAAAACACTTTAACATATCATTTGAACTTTTAATACCTCATACATGTAATTGGGAGAAAAAAAATATATATAATTTGTAGTTCTTTAAAAGAATGCTTTTAATCATAAATTTGAGAAGATTAAATGAATGTTCTGTAGTGTATTCTACTAACATACCATTAATTAAATTAGGTTTTGAACTAACAGATGTATGAATGTAATTTGAATAAGAAACCATTTTAATTACCACATACATGTAATAGGCCTGGGTTACTACTAATAACTTCATTTTTAACTAATTTAAACATGATAATGTCAAGAAATAACAATGATAAATTATAGGCTTATTTAAACATAATAATGTTAAGAAATAAAAATGATAAATTATAGGCTGTAAAAAAGCATTTTATTTTACATTAACATGCTATTTATCCGTTAAGGTGTGTATTACGAATTGATGCGTGTTTATACGGGTTGATGCGCCGAACGATTAAGCTGTACGAAAAAGCAGCCTCGCTTCTGTAAAGTATTGTGTAATTTAAGGTATTGTTTAAAATATAACAAATTATTGTCACATTTTAAAAGCATTTTATTTTACATTATGCTATTTAAACGTTAATGTGCGTATTACGAGTTGACGCACGTTTATACGGAGTGATGTGCCTATCGATTAAGCCGTGCAAAAAAGCAGCCTCGTTTCTGTCAGGTATTGTGTAATTTGAAAACTGTGTTAAGGACATAAACACAAGGTTATCTAATTAAATTCCATGAATATTTTATCAGTGTGTTCTAAGGACAAAATGATCCTATGTTTGACCTGGGGATTAAAGAAATATTTTAAGTATTCTTTGATATTATAAAACCAGTCCTTTTGTATGATTATGAGAAGTTAATAGTAACTTTAAAAGGTGTTCTTTTAATGAGAACGAATAAGAACGAATAAATAACAGTGAGGTAGTAGAGCACCCTCTATGCAGTAACCAAAGTAAATTTTAAACTACTTTAAGACGAGTCACAATCGGTCGCTTAAGCCGTGCGAAAACGCAGCCTCATCGTCTGTATCGTTTATTATATGTTGTAGGAAATTTGTCTTTGAAAAATGGTATAACAATGCGGCATGTGTAGTTGGGTGCTGTTATCAAGGATGAATAAAATAGCAGTGAGATTAAAGAGCACCCTCTATGCAGTAACCAAATTAGCTTTTAAAATTATGCGTTATGTTATGTATATTGAAGAATGTATAAAACTGCTTGCATTGCAAGCTCTCTGTAGTCTTTACTGGTTGCCCTTTTGTAAATTTAAATAAATATGGTATATGACTATAAGAAAATAGTTATTTTAAAAGTTGTTCTTTCAATAACACATGTGTAGGAGGGTGCTGTTATCAAGAATGAATAAAATAGCAGTTAGATAATAGAGCACCCTCTATGCAGTAACCAAATTAGGTTTTAAAATTATGCGTTATGTTACGTATATTGAAGAATGTATAAAACTGCTTGCATTGCAAGCTCTCTGTAGTCTTACTGGGTTTTCTATTTGTGAATAAGTGTATTTTTAATTCTAACTGAGTCTGGGGGGGGAACTTAATTAATATGGTGTATGACTATAAGAAATAGTAACTTTGAAAGTTGTTCTTTTAATGAGACATGTGTAGGAGGGTGCTGTTACCAAGAATGAATAAAATAACAGTGAGATAGTAGAGCACCCTCTATGCAGTAATTAAATTAGGTTTTAAAATTATGCGTTATGTTACGTACATTGAAGAATGTATAAAACTGCTTGCATTGCAAGCTCTCTGTCGTCTTAACTGGTCGCCATTTTGTAAATTTAAATAAATATGGTATATGACTATAAGAAAATAGTTATTTTAAAAGTTGTTCTTTCGATAACACATGTGTAGGAGGGTGCTGTTATCAAGAATGAATAAAATAGCAGTTAGATAATAGAGCACCCTCTATGCAGTAACCAAATTAGGTTTTAAAATTATGCGTTATGTTGCGTATATTGAAGAATGTATAAAACTGCTTGCATTGCAAGCTCTCTGTAGTCTTACTGGGTTTTCTATTTGTGAATAAGTGTATTTTTAATTCTAACTGAGTCTGGGGGGGGGGAACTTAATTAATTAACTTAACTTTTGCTTTAAAAGTATTAATAAGGGAGACAAATCATTTTAATACGTACAATTAAATTTAGTGCGTACTTAACATAGCGCACCAATACACTTTAGAGGTAGAGGTAAAATGATGACGTAAATAACCTCATGGTATAAGATCTATTATTTACTATGTTAATTTTATGTTTTAATTAGTTTGTAAATGTTAAAGTATTTGTTAAGGTAGTTCGGTGCTCTGTAGTCTGTAAATTAACTTGCGAAACATGTATTGTAATTATGTGTAATTTTATGCTCTTTTTAAATGGTGTAATAAACTATTTTATATAATCATCACCAACACAGTTGTTTATTTTTATTTTTATTTTTGTAACTCGTGCAAAGGTCAAGGGTCATAGGGTATATTTTATTTTATTTTTTATTTGACCTTTTCATTCTAAGGTTTAAATATTAGTTCCGAGCACTTTTTTTTAAGAAGCCGGGTAGCGCAGTGGGCTAGCTCACAGCTCCAGGAATCCTGGAGCTGTGAGCAGGTGGGGTTCAAATCCCCTGGGGAGCCTTTTTTAACCATTAAATAAGAAAAAAAATATTTTTTAGTAAAAATGGGTAGGGCTTGAACCGGGGACCTTCAGCTCTGTAAGCCCACTCTCTCACTGCTGTGCTACCGAGCTGTTATGAAAATCTAACGGTTTTTGGAGTGATGAAGTTAAAAATGGCTGACTTAGAAAATTTTCCAAAATATTTTCTCCCTGGCTAGACCCTTGGATTTCTAGCTGATCTGAGGGCTGAGCAAGGGCTGACCAAGGGCCTTGGAGCTTGGCTTGGGAGTAAAATTTCTAAGTGCTGAGGGGCCAAGGAGGTTGCTGGATAGTCAGTCGGCTCTGGGCTGGGATGATGGGCGAAGAGGTTGCTGGATAGTAAGTCGGCCACTGGGTTGGGCTTGGTGGGATGAGGGCTTGGGATGATGGTAGGAGTGATGGGGTTGGGTTGGGTTGGACTTGTGATGAGAGCGTGGAGTGATGGGCTAGGCTCATTAGGATGAGGACTTGGGGTGATGGCTGGAAACGTTGGGACGAGGACTTGGGTGATTGGCTTGGATAGTTTGGATGAGGGCTCGGAGGTTGTGGGTAGGACTTGTGATGAGGGCTTGGAGTGATGTTTTTTAATTGACTAGGGTTAGGGCTTAGGGTGATGGTTTTTGGTGATGGGCTGGAGGAGTTGGGATGAGGACTGGTGATGGGCTGGGCTATTTGAGATGTGGGCTTGGGGGGTTGGTTTGGGATGAGGGCTTGGGGCGATGGGATGGACTCGTTGAGATGGGGGCTTAGGGGGATGGTTTGGGATGAGGGCTTGGGGCGATGGGATGGACTTGTTGAGATGGGGGGTTGGTTTGGGATGAGGGTTTGGGACGATGGGATGGACTTGTTGAGATGGGGGCTTTGGGGGATGGTTTGGGATGAGGGTTTGGGGCGATGGGATGGACTCGTTGAGATGGGGGGAATTTAAGGTGTTTTTATTCAAAGCCATCTACTGCTTTTTCTTATTAAGGTATTAATGGTTTTTAATGGTGGTAATTTTGAATGAAAGAGTTTAATAGTGTTAATTTCTTTCAAATTGAGTTTAAAGGGGTGGGACTTTTTTTTAAGTATTGAAATGGTTTATTTTAGCGTATGATTTAAAGGTAGGGTCTTTTTGGGTGGCTTAAAGGTGCGACAAAGGTTTAGTTGGCATTTCTTTCAAATTGTGTTTAAAGGGGTTGATGTATTTTTAAATATTGAAATGGTTTATTTAAAGGTATAATTTAAAAGTTGGGTCTTTTTGGGTGGCTTAAAGGTGCGACAAAGGTTTAGTAATAATTTCTTGTAAATTGAGTTTAAAGGGGTGGAACTTTTTTAAATATTGAAATGATTTATTTTAATGTTTGATTTAAAGGTAGGGTCTTTTTGTGTGGCTCTAAAGGTGCGACAAAGGTTTAGTTTGCATTTCTTTCAAATTGAGTTTAAAGGGGTGGATTGGTTTTTTTTTTATATTGAAATGGTTTCTTTAAAGGTAGGTACTTTTTGGTTGGCTTAAAGGTGCGAAAAAGGTTTAGCAATAATTTCTTTCAAATTGAGTTTAAAGGGGTGGAACTTGTTTTTAACGTTGAAACCTTTTTTGCTGCCGCCATTTATGTTGAATTACATCACTTTTTGCGACCAGTCCATTTTTAAGCGGGGTGTTTTTTTAACGGAAGTTTTGTTTAGTCTAGGATCAAATAAACTGTAACAATTGTAACCATAATACATTACTTGTACAATATGCTCCTAAAATAATGGAAGGAGAGAGATTTCTTGCTACATTTATAGAATCATTTTATTTGACAACTCCAAATCATAAGATACAAACAATTTATTTATTCACTTAAAACTACTTTCACTGTTAACTTTGAATCTTTTGAGAGTGATAATTGTTACACTACTTTGCTCAGTTACAGTGTTTATATTACAATTGTTTCAATTGTCTTAATTATAAAAAAATTCAATTTACACCACTAATTGTGGAAACTCCATCATTAGTTTGCGCACTAATTACTTTTAACCCAAAATCTTCAGTAATATTTTGAGGCACATATATTTTGTGCATTTTACGCCTCTTTCCGGTTGGAGGGAAATTTTAAATTGGTCAGTCCTTAATTTTAAAAAATATTAATTTTAAAGAATGCAACATTTAATAAAGACAATAAAGACATCAACTATTGCAACGCAACTTCGCAACGCTGTGATCACACCGATCCTAAAGAAACCTTCCCTCGACAAAGATGAACTCTGTAACTATCGCCCAGTGTCTAATCTTCGTTACCTCTCCAAGCTCATCGAAAGGGTTGTTAGCACTCAACTAAAACATCACATCAATAAGTACTCTCTAGCTGACCCCCTACAATCAGCTTACAAAGCCGACCACAGCACTGAAACGGCTTTATTATGTATTCAAAATGACATTCTGAAGGTACTGGACAGTAACAAAGCCATGTTTTTAGTTATGCTTGATTTGTCTGCTGCGTTTGACACCCTTGATCATAGCACAATGCTGCGTCGTCTCCAAAATCAGTTTGGCATCCATAATACTGCCCTGAAGTGGTTCACATCCTACTTCCACGACAGGACGAGTCATGTCACAGTTTCTGGGGCTGACTCTGATGTGAGCCACATTCACTTGGGCGTCCCACAGGGCTCTGTTATTGGTCCTCTTACCTTTACCATGTACTTAAGCCCTGTGGGCGATATTATTCGCCAACACAGCATCAAATACCATACATATGCTGATGATATCCAAATTTATATGGATTTCGACCCATCCATTCCCAACGACGCAGAATGTGCTCTTTTCAGATTGTCAAACTGCATCACCGATGTTCAAAACTGGTTAATCGCAAACAAACTTCTTCTGAACAAAGACAAAACTGAATTTTTCATTGCTGCTTCTCCTCATCACCAGAAAGTTCTCAGCCACTTGACTGTGAACGTGAACAACACAACATTTAAGCCATCTCAAACAGTGCGAAATTTAGGCGTCTTTTTCGACAGCTCCATGACAATGAGCACACACGTCACACGTACATGCAAGTCCATCAACTATCACATCAGAAACATCTCCAAAATACGCAAATATATTGACACAAACACATGCCACGCTGCTGCCAGAGCCCTTGTGTTGTCTAGACTGGATTATTGTAACTCTCTCCTCAATGGTATTAAGCAAGCTGACATTGACCGGCTACAAAGGCTCCAAAACAATGCTGCTCGTATCATTTTCTTGCAACCCAAATACACACACGCATCCGCTCTTCTCAAACAATTACACTGGTTACCAGTTAAACAACGCATCACCTTCAAAACATCAGTGAACATGCACAAAGCACTCTCCAACGTACTTCCACAATACCTTACAGAGTCGCTAAATTTCAACAAACCTGGCCGGAGTGGGCTCCGCTCCGGCCAGAATCTTACAATCCCTCGCACACACAAAATGGCAGGGGACCGGTCCTTTTCAGTCGCTGGTCCCCGGTGCTGGAACGCCCTACCAAGTCATATTCGGAACACCAACACACTCCAGACATTCAAGAGTAAATTAAAAACACATCTATTCTCATAATCGTCTTTTCCGTAGCACTCTTCCAGCGCATTGAATTTTGTAAAATGCGCTTTATAAGTCTCATTTATTATTATTATTATTATTATTGCTTCTTTGAAAAGGAAAATCACCCAACTCAACTTCCAAACTTGTCATCAAGTGAGATTTTTACAAAGATGTCTGTTTTTCAAATATTCTGTGCGCATTTATTGATTGATTTTAAAAATGCAAAACTTGTTACCAATGGAAATTACTTTAAAGACACTACACTGGACACTATTGGTAATTGTTAAAGACCAGTCTTCTCACTTAGAGAATCTCAACATAAAATAACAAACCTGTGAAAATTTTGACTTAATTGATCGTTATGAGATAATAATGAAAGAATAAACACCCTTGTCACCTGAAGTTGTGTGCTTTCAGACGCTTGATTTTGAGACCTCAAAATCTAAGTCTGGGGTCTCAAAATTAAATTTGTGGAAAATTACTTCTTTCTCAAAAACTATGTTACTTCAGAGGGAACTGCTCCCTATTACTCGTTACCAAGTAAGGTTTTTTGCTAATTATTATTTTTAGTAATTACCAATAGTGTCTACTACCTTTAAATGTGTGACAACCATGAAACTGTATATAATTGAGCTTAGGATTTATTATTTGTCTTATATTGTAAGGTTTGGATGAAAAACGAACTGTTGTAAATACCAAAAAAATAAATCTATCTCAGTTTCCCTCAAAATTGTGAGTAACTCACAAACAAGATTGGATTCAGAAATAACATTCCATTTCTTTCATGAATTTGTCCATTATAGCTCCTGAATTCAATGTCATTAAATACAAATATGAGTACCTATATAACAGGCTATGAGTCATGATATTTGGCCCTTAAGAATGAAGAAGTACATTTGGTGTATGTTTTGGCTTGTATGAATACCTTTGTTTAGAGCAAAAGAGGTCCCAAAACGGATTAAAGATGGAAATAATTACATGTCTGTTTTACTTTACAATTGTTTACAAGGGCCCGAACCCGTTTGGTAATTGTCAAAGACCAGTCTTCTAATTTGGTGTATCCCATCATAAGCATAAAATAACAAGCCTGTGAACATTTGGGCTCAATTGGTTATCGAAGTTGCGAGAAAATGATGAAAGAAAAATCACCCTTGTTGGACGAATTTGTGAGCTTTCAGATAGGAATAAAAGACTTCCAGCTAGAAGTCTTTTAATATTTTAGTGAGAAATTACCTTTTTCTGAAAATCTACGCTACTTCAGAGGGAGCTGGTACTCACAATGTTTTTAACTATCAACAGCTCTCCAATGCTTGTTACCAAGTCAGTTTTTAAGTTAATATTTGTTTTGAGTAATTACCAAGCGTGTAACTTCCCTTTAAGATTTAATTTATGAATAAAATAAGTGTACCCTGCAAGCAGTTCAATCTGGATATAAATTATATCCTGGGAAGATTAGTCTTAAGCAGGGACGTTGCACCAACATTTTATCAAACCCTCGCAACACTATTCATTGAACCACTACAACGCCACTAATTGTACCATTGCACCATCAGTGCTTTTGTTTGCTTGCTTGCAAATGGTGCACTTACTTTTAACAATAACATTCATGTAGAAGTAAAATTGCATCAGGGTTATACTTGACATCATTAGAGAGGTTTCACAAGCATGCAGATACAGATACGGATATGTATTCGTTCACGACAGCCGCGTGTTGGACTTTGTTTCGCAAACTAGGTATGTTTCACTTGAGTGCGCTCGCATTCATCATTAGTGTTTTTCTGACGAACATAACCAATTTATACACATTTTCTCATCGCTTTGCTTGCAAATGACCCCAAAAATTTCTATCTATGTCAAGCACGATACCAGTGAGAGCAATTCCATGGGAAATGTTTTCGATCTGGGACAAAAAGAAAACTAAAAGTCTGCAAAACAGTATCTGTTTTTCTACGACGTGTACGAGCTCCCTTATCCATTGATAACGTTTGTGCAAAACAAGTTGCGTATACGCGTCATGTGAACACACAAAGTGTTGACATATCATTGTATCTGTATTCGTACACTTGCGAAACCTCTCTATTATTTAACATTTCTACAATTCTACAAATGAAATCATCAAGTTGGTTGGTTGTTCATCCATGACTTCTTGTGTAGAATGCCTTAAAGAGAGTTGCTCACCTCGAATTCTGAAGCCTTCATGATTGGAGGGAAAGTTATTTGCTACAAACTTCGTTGTAGCATATCAGCTTTCCCATGCTGCGAAAAAAGTTAAGAACAAAATTGTATAAATCTAACCCATTTTGGTGCATGACAAATGGAAAGGTGAAATGAACAGCCCCTCCGATTTGAGTTTGTCAATGAAATCTGATGGTTCAAATTTCACCATGAGTATCTACCTTAATTTCATCAAACCTGTGGCAATATCAAAACCAAAATTTATTAGTGTTTTAATTTGAGACACACATGAAATTCAACACACTTTTTGGCAGTGTTGTACTACACCCCCCCCCCATTAAAAACGCACATTTTGGTTGGTTTGATGCAACAACATCCCCCAAATAAAATGTCTGATCATACCACTGCTCTCTGGTTCTTTCACTTTGGAGACACAGAAACATTTTACTCAAAGTTTGTGAAAACAACATTGAATGAGAAAAAATGATGGTTTCTACTAGAAAGAGATTTTTGTTACTTTTAAGTGTTTATCTAATGGGTTTTGTTAATAAGAACATGTATTCATTTTTTTAATCTGTAAACTGTAAGCAATCTGTAGGGAGGGCCATTCATCTTGGTTAGGCGTGGTGCCAGCATGATCTCCCAAGAATGTTATGGCATGTGGCATGTGGGGTGAAGTCTGTTTTGTGCTGCTAAAACAGCCCACTTTGATGTTAGTATAACACAACGCTTGGGAATATCACATACCTTTTTTAGCTTCATATACAGTTGTGTTGTTGACGTGTAGACGATAAGCTAATGGTAGGCACTTGCAGATCTCAGGAAAATGCTTTTTGGAACAGGTAGAAATATCTGCAGATAAAATAAAAATACAGACGAAAGTTTTAATGTAACCTTTAAAATTTTCACTTGAGCTTCCCAAGTATTAAAAGTTAGGAAACATGAACAGATGATTGAAGTAGAACCATGAAATGTAAACAGCTCTTTATGTAGTATTTTGTGTAGAAACTAATTACTATTTCAGCAAAATGGATTATACTTTTGATTACTTTTCAAAAATGCTGGCTTAACCTGCATGCAATAGGTTGCAGTATGAAAACTTGTATTTCTGAAACATATACCAGCATTACATTTACTAAAACCTTTCTATGACCCTATAAGGGACAGATGATTTGATTTGGCAGACATTTTACACAGGAACGAATATCAGTGCCAATTTCTTACAACAGGTAAAAAGTATTTTTGCTCTCTCTGTAAACCAGTGTTCCCCAAAATTTTGGGAGGGCAGAACCGCCCCCCCCCCCCCTCGACCACATGCTTGTGCCCCAAACAATTTCTACTTCTTTTGGATCTCACTTGCCTCTCTTCCCCGTCCCAAACAGAATCAATAAGTAACCGTTGGAACTACCATGAGAAGGTGGTGCAACATTTTGATGAAAGGAAACTAAGACATTTTTATGAACTGACAAATGTTTTAGTGTTCAAGAGTTTCCCTTACCTTTTATAAACTAGAGCAGGGTCATTGTAAACTGTTAGGAAGTTTATCAACTGCGGGGCTCAGATATCTTCTTGGTTGATAAGTAGATCTCTCTGGAGATGACAACCCTCGCTGTGTCATGCGAACAAAGAACAAAATCATGTTTTTTAGCTATTAGATATTGTAGTTTGAGCATTGCACAAAATTAACATTATTCTTCTGTTGTACATGTATAAAGATGTCTGGTGATGAGACATATTTGAGTAAAACTCAAAACAATGCTTTCATAGTTTGACAAATCAAAACATTTTGATCAGTGTCCCGCTGACTTTCACAAAACAATCCATAAGCACCAATGGACTGTATTCAAACAAGATGATAGAAAGTTGATGGCAACGGCAGATAAAGAACACTCGATAGAACACTTGGGGGCTTGTTTTTCCCTCTTAATTTTCAAGAAGACTACAATGGGGAATAACTCAACTGATGACCAAGACATAAATAAACGGATAACTTGTTTAACTAGTTCAAGTGATTCTGCCCCAATAAATATATCGCGATGCATGGCAGCTGCAATATGCTTAGATATGATGAATTGCTCACTGCATTTTTCACTCAACCACTTCTTTGTGACAGATTTGTTTGACATAAATAAGTTTCTTAATTTGTCACCATCAATCTGTTCAAAATCTCTTGATGCATCTCAAACTAAGGGTAGTTCAATTTAACTGATGAAGACATCATTGATGCTTATAAACCTATCTGTTTTAAGTAGCTTTTGTTGGGCCAAGATTGTAAAGAGCCAAAATAAACGTCATTTGGGGTCATTAGTTGCTGAACCAACCAATGTTAAAACTGGTGCTTACCCGTTGATGAGGTAGACATCGCGCGCAGACCACATCTGTCACGGCAGCATTTGCATCATGCATGTACTTTTGGAGAGGTAGACTTCCTCCGACAACATCATCTCTTGAGCAAGTCTAACTGCAAACAAATAAACAATATTTTGTGAAAGGAGTGTAGTTACTTCAGAGGGAGCCGTTTCTCACAAAGTTTTATACCATCCCCATTATCGTTACCAAGTAAGGTTTTATGCTAATAATTATTTTGAGTAATTACCAATGGTGTCCACTGCCTTTAAGGACAGAAATAAGGGGTAAGATCGTCAAAAAGGCAAGTTTGAAAACTTCATTTTTGTTTAGTGCTTTGCATCAGGCAAAATTGTTAGTTTTGGTGTTACCCTTGAAAAGATGTGTGTTAGCAGTGTATAGTACTCAGTAATTGGTGGTCTAGCTGGTAAGGACACTCCTACAGAATTTCAAAGGTTGTGGGTTCGAATCCCAGTAATATGCCTGAGATTTATTTATTTATTTTAATATGTCTGTGACTTCGGCAGTAGCAGTCTTTGGTGCAAGACTAAAACCAAAATTGAAAAAAATGTCAAGGGGCAAGTCCAGGCATTTTGTAAATTTGGGCCAAATTTTGAGTTTTGATTTTATGCTTTAAAATGATGCAGTAGGCTCTACTGATGACTTTTAGCGCAACTTAGACCAAGATATAAGCTATATTTAGTGAAAAATAGAAACCTGAAAAGAGTCAAAATTTGAAAAAACGTCCAGGCGTTTTGTAAAATGGCATTTTGGGCCAAAATGAATTTTAAATTAAAATTTTTGGGTCAAATCTTCCAGAAACCTGACATATCATCTGTAGTGGTTGTTCCAAAGGATCAATTTACCTGTTGATGAAGACATCAATGAATCTTGATGGTGGGCTTCATGCATCTTCTTCTAATGGAGAGGTAAACTTCATCTGATGATGGCGTGTCTGCAGCTGGCCTAAATGCAAACAAATTATATACTATACATAACTCAAACTTTTCACATGCAAACAAGTTATAGACTGTACCATGTGAAAATAGATGAACTACCAATAAGGCATTCAAGGCTCTGGAACAGAAAGCAGACCTGTTTAAATGCTTTGTGTTTGAAAGAGCACAAGTGCTAAGACTTTTTCTAAAAAATCAACTCGAGATATAAACTTTATTTAAAACATTATTGAACCTTGACAACAGGGGTCAAAAATTGAAAGAACATCAAGGGGTAACATCAGACAATATTTTGGCAAAATTGGGCTAAATTTTGAGTCTTGAATTTATGCTCTAAAATGATGCAGTAGGCTCTCCTGATGCCTTTTTATGCAACTTGGGCCGAGATATTAGCTTTATTTAGTGAATTATTGAAACTTGAAAAAAGGGTCCAAAATTGAAAAAACGTCAAGGGGTAAGTCCAGGCATTTTGCCAAAATTAGGCCAAATTATGAGTTTTGATTTTATGCGCTAAAATGATGCAGTAGGCTCTACTGGTGCCTTTTAATGCAACTGGGACAGAGTTATAGTCCATATTTAGTGAATTATTGAAACTTGAAAAAAGGGTCCAAAATTGAAAAAACGTCAAGGGGTAAGTCCAGGCATTTTGCCAAAATTGGGCCAAATTTTGAGTTTTGATTTTATGCCCTAAAATGATGCAATAGGCTATACTGATGCCTTTTAATGCAACTTGGACCGAGTTATAATCCATATTTAGTGAATTATTGAAACTTGAAAAAAGGGTCCAAAATTGAAAAAAACGTCAAGGGGTAGGTCCAGGCATTTTGCCAAAATTGGGCCAAATTTTGAGTTTTGATTTTATGCGCTAAAATGATGCAGTAAGCTCTACTGATGCCTTTTAATGCAACTTGGACCGAGTTATAATCCATATTTAGTGAATTATTGAAACTTGAAAAAAGGGTCCAAAAATTGAAAAAACGTCAAGGCGTTTTGTCAAATGGCATTTTGGTCCAAATTAACTAAAGCTCAACATACCAGAACTCAGTTTCGCGTCAAATGCTAACCACACCTCAGACAGGAAGTCAACATCTCTTATATAGGCATTGATGATGCCCTGGTCGCTGCTTGCTCTGATGCGCACGGCGTAACCTCGTTTTAGAGCCTATCATCAAACAGTCCTCAATTTCTTGATGCACCTTAAGTTAATGGTTGCTTATGATAGTTTCATTTACCTCTCGATGATGACATCCTTGCATCTTGATTGTGGGCTTCATGCATCTACTTCTGATGGAGAGGTAGACTTCATCTGATGATGGTGTGTCTGCAGGTAGCCTAAATGTAAACAAATTAAAACTATTTCTGATGTCTTTTAATGCAACTTGGACCGAGTTATAATCCATATTTTGTGAATTATTGAAACTTGAAAAAAGGGTCCAAAATTGAAAAAACGTCAAGGGGTAAGTCCAGGCATTTTGCCAAAATTGGGCCAAATTCTGAGCTTTGATTTTATGCGCTAAAATGATGCAGTAGGCTCTACTGATGCCTTTTAATGCAACTTGGACCGAGTTATAGTCCATATTTAGTGAATTATTGAAACTTGAAAAAAGGGTCCAAAATTGAAAAAACGTCAAGGGGCAAGTTTTTTTTTAGTGAATCTTTTTACTTAAACATGTTAGACAGGTTTTAACATGATTGAACAGAATTGTAGACAAGTCAACAACAACAACTATTTAAAAGAGTTTTGAGCTTGTCTTAGAGCCTCTAATGAAACAGTCCAAAATTTCTTGATGCGTCTCAGATTAACGGTTGTTCATATAGATAAATTTACCCGTTTCAATCCTCAGTTACAATCTTGGTGGTGGGCTTCATTTGTCCACTTCTGATAGAGAGGTAGAGTTCATCTGATGATGGTACGTCTGCAGCTAGCCTAAATGTAAACAATATATGAACTATACATGACTCAAACTGTTCAAATGCAAACAAGTTATGAACTGTTTTCTGTGAAAATGGATGACCTAGGCTAGCCCTGGTAGGACGTCAGGTTCTTTACAAGGCGAACACAAATTTGACTACAATTTCCTTTATTTTTTACCTGATTTGAGAAGCTGAAATTCCGTTCATTTATTCATAGTGTCCCTCACTATATTCTCAACGAGTTCACAGCTAACAAATTCATCCATTGAAGAAATTATTTCTGAAAATATGTCGAAGTTCTGCACTGGCGATGTTATCATCATGTACCAATTGATATAGTGAGCCCAAGTGCGCATGGCTATGAGTACAGTGCATTATCTTGCTGTCAAATGGGTACGTAGGTTCGTCAACTCGCCTTCATCTCCCTCCAATATACATTTTAAAATCAAGGAGGCATAAAACTGAAAATATTCCAGCTGAAATAGAATTTTTATAAGTGTCAGGTTGAATCAAAGAAAATCAAGGTCTTTTTCTTGTGAACAAAAACATTTCTTAGCAGCAAAGCCGTCTCCTGCCATCCTGCTTTTTCACAGGGCTTCTTGTACATACGTGCGGACAACAGAGGGCGCTTTCCTGCATGCTTATATCTTCTTTTTGCGAAACGGTTAGTATGCGCTAATTTTTGATAAAAAGTGGCCTCAATCGCCTGGGAAAAAATACGCTTCCCTCACATGGAGTCTTGGCACAAGACGTCAATGCTCGGTATCGCATAGTTCTATGCTTAGTGTAAATTGCTCGCTGACTATCCACATCTGCTTAGTTAGTGGTTGGTTGACGCAAATTGACAGCGATTTGGCTGCAAATAGTAGGCCACCAGTGATCACTGCAAGAAAGTGTTTACACGGAAGTTAGTGCACGATGTGGGAATGGAAACCGTCAATTTCAATTTTCTTTTCACAAAATATCAACACCAAAAAAGGAGAAATATTTTTATTGAAAACGGTTTAAAATGGTACGGGACCTTTATAAATTATACCCTGGTCCCTGGACTCCGTCGCGATGCCTGCAACAGAGAGGAGTCCAACCTGGGCTAGACCTAGGCCTACAAATAACATAAGTCATTCAAGGTTCTGCAACAATAACAAAGAGCAGGCCTGTGCTTTGTGTTTGAAAATGAAATTGAAAATGGAAATGAAAGACTATAATTATAAAGACTAACTAAGAAGAGCAAACAAAAGCGACCGGGGCATTTTCTCACTTGCCCTTTACATTAAAAGGCGCCCTTGCTGGGTGTTTTGTTGGGTGGGGATTCAGTGACAGAGCATCCAAATTATAAAAAACATCACACCAACTCGAGAACACAATAAAGGGAAAACCCAAGGGATGCCAACCCAACCCCAATCAAATGCGAGGCTCCTGGAACTAAACCTGCCAACTCACCCAGACTTCACTGGTGACAGTGGAGTCTGGAAAACTTTCTCAAACAACCTTTATTATCGTTATCAAATAAGCAACTTACCAAGACACTTTTCCTGTGGTAAACTGTCCATGAAACTCGGTTAAAAACTTAATTTGTCGAAAAAAGAAATTGACTTAGATGTTGACGCATCGATTTAGTCTTTAAAAATGGCGGTATGCCGCTACGTCAGACCTACGTCATGTACCTCGGTAGCTGGTCGCCGGCATTGCACTACCTCTTAACAGGGATAATATGGCTGGCCCCCTATCTTGCGTGTGACGTCAGTATAATGCCTGCTTATGTCACGTGATCTTGCATGTCTTCCAAAGGAAATTTTGCATAACAATATCATTTGTTTCTCCTCATTGGATGAGCCTACTCGTTCTAAAACACAAACAAAATTAGGTTAATTCAATTAATGAATAAATAGTTAGGAAATTTATGGGAAACCATAAATGATAAGCAAAATCCAATAGTTGTTTTATTTTTGGCTCAAATTACATTTAAACTGCATCAGGGCTTATACCTTAAAATTTTGGCTCAAATTAAATAAAACATCAAAATAAATGAGCAGAAAAGCCCCTTGTAATTTTATGAGCTGAAATGACTTCACACAGAAAAAGGAATTCCTTGTTGTGTAATCTGATAACAGATTTATTTATTGACTTTAGAAAAATGAAAACAAGATAAAGATAAATGTATACAAAATATACAAACAGTTACAAAACACTGAAGAATATTACAATATTTAAGTGACTGATCTTTGTTTAAACCAGTCTAAAGTATGTCTTTTAAATATATTTGTAAGGCACTTAAAAATGGACGGAAGGTCGCCAAACAAATTTAGGCAAAAAATTCAGTGTCTTTAAATGTAACAAAATAAAGAAATTCACAAAGAAACTAACACGGCAATCATTAGCCTGTACAGCTGGTTTTAACTGGTTTTTATTTGATTCAGGTTTAAAACCAATAATCAGAAACTTTAAGCAAGCATTTGGGAATGTTTCAGAAACAAAATTATTAGAAATATTTAGTAGTTTAAAGGCGATGGACACGTTTGGTAATTTACAAAGACACGTATCCTCATTTGGTGTGTCCCAAAAATGCATTACATAACAAACCTGTGGAAATTTTGGGTACAAGTAGCAATAACACTCTGGTTGCACAAATTTGAGTGTTTTATATATATTTTTTCAGTAGCTACCAAACATGTCCAGACCCGAAGTAACAACAAAATATAAACTGGTGTTTTATGCACAACTTTCTTAACAAGTATACTACAGCAGAAAAACGAATAGGTGCAATGATACTACTGCAACATACAGTATTAAAAGCTCAAACTGATTTGAAATCAGGGAGGACGCTGCTTATTTTCAAGCATAAAATCAAACTTGAAATTTTTTGCAACACATAACAATATCAATAAGTCTAGCATAGCCATGTTATGAATGTTTGTCAATTTGATATTTAAAAGCAATTTGTCTGCTCTTTTAAAAGGTAAATACTGGTGCCTTTATACTGTAGCTTGAACCACAGGATAATTGGTGTTGTGTTTTTATGGAAATATGTTATTAATTTTGCGAGACAGATCTTTCAACAAATACGATAATGCTACCAAGGTTTTGGTTTATTTCAATATCTGGCAGAGTTTCAGTAAAACTGCTGGACTTACCCCTTGGCAATCATTCACTAACGCCATAGTTTTTTCTCTCAGTTTTTGGCCAAATTTTAAACAAAATGCTGGACCTACACCCTTGTAGTTTTTCAAGGCCAGGCCATACTATTTCCTAACATTATGCAGTAGGTAATGATGATGTAGTTTGACCATGGATAATTTATTTCTTAGGTATATCAGGGAAAATTTTAAAATTTAAAGTAGCATTACACTGTAAACCATATGGCATCAATCAGGATGCTTGCTCTATTTCAAAATATACAAATGCAAAACAGTGCAGCTATTACCCAAATCACACCCTGATTAAAAACACCTCTAGGCAAACAAGTCTTTGTACACCTCCACATCGATGTGAGCGTTGTACTTCTCTATTATTTTGTTGGCCTCCTCGATGTACTCTTGGACGAAGTGATTCATTTCTGGTAATAAGACAAAGAAAAAAATAATTATGCACGCCTGTATGCTTCGTTTTTTAAAGGGCAAGGGCACCAAGGCACTTTCTCGGTAAAGGGCACCCAATGATAAAATTGTAAATTTCTACTATAGCCTCAAGGCAACGACCAGGGGGCATGAAGACAATCGCCTTTGTTGCCTCCATGAAGCAGCAGCAGCCGATTTCACGAAACGCTAGGATCAATCCTATCTCGAGTTAGGACGAGTAACCCGTCCTAACTTAGGATGAGTTCAATGCGTCCTACGTTTTTTTATACGGAACTGAACCGGTCCTAAATCCTAAGATTAATCCTAAGTTAGGAAGAGTTTGGTGAAATCGACGGCAGGCCTGTTATTGGAGGTTACTCCATCTTATTCAACAGATATTTTAAAGTCACTATGTTAATAAATTAATGTTGGTGCAGAGTTGGAAAAGGAACCTAAGTATGGCTAAGGGTTGGTTGCAATAAAGAATCAGTTATGCATATGGAGAGAATGCAAGTGTAGAGTTTTTGGGTGTGACTGTGAGGCTGGAGGTCAGGTATGGGGGTTTAGTAGGGAGGGGTTCCTGGGGTGTAGGGAAAGGGTGTTTAAGAGTATTTCAGTTACAACCATCATGGTTTCACTTCATACATCATCTGGCTCCATTAACACTTCATTTAAAAATCAAACCAACCGCTTGTTTAGCTTTGGTTTATCTTGGGTATTTCCTACATAGAAATGAAAAGTAGAAATAGAAATGGATCCGACTATAAAACCTACCTGGGTGGGTATCAGTCTTTTCTCCTGCCATGCTAACGTACTGTGAGCCATTGTAGAACCATCCTTGAGGTAGAGCATCCAGATGGTGCTTGGTCTGAGTAGAGACAAGATAAATATCAGCAGGATTATTGTACGTGTTCGTATTTTGTGTGGGTACGAGCCTTCTAGCGCTAGTAGTAGGGGGGGGTTATTATTATTATTTAGAAAAACTACCCTTAATCGTCGCAGGTGGCACTTTGTTCTAATATTTTTGTTTCGTTCCAAATATTTTTGTCTTGTTTAACTGAATTTTTGTTTTGTGCTATTTATGTTTGGTTGGTTTTCCTCTAGAGTCTGGTTATGAAGTCCTTTACGGCGCCCCGTAATCAGGAATACTTACGTGTATCCGCTTCTTTTCCTCCATAGTGAGTGATTGCTTTGTCTTGAGAACCTTCTTAGCTGGTTTCTGTCTTGCACAACTCCTCATCCACTCCTTCAGCTTCCCTTCTTCCAGACCACACCCAGTGAAGACAAAGCAGAACGTGTACCCATTGTCTCCCGTCTCATCTGGCCCATTTGTGGGTGAACCGTTCGGGGGTGTGGGTTTACGCAGTGGGGGTGCTGGCTGGCGTGGTGGAGGCGAGGTGGGCTGCCTGGGTGATAAGGGTGCGGTAGGGGGACGGATAGTGGGGAATTCAGATGATGGGGCCAGGGAGATGTAGCTACTGAGAGTGACACTTTGTACCTCCATAAGCTGGTCTGAATCTGTGAATTCAAATCAATTAAATGTTTAATGAATACGTTTGCCCATTCCAGCACCTTTGGTTACAGCAAGGCTCTGGGGACAAGCGAATTATTCTCAAAGCTGGTTATTAAGAACAATACCTGTGAACTTAGTCCTCCCTCTGACACAGTAGACATTACCAGAGAAAGGACACTGTGTTGACTGTTGATCACGGAGTGCCTTGAGCTTGGTCAGGAGTTTACCTCGATCCAACGGCTGGGTAAACTTTAGAGAGATTGTCGTCATGGTAGGGAAGATAGCACCGGAGATGAACTGACCTCTTGACCTGGACGATGGCAGAACGATATTAATTTGCTAAGCGTAAGAACAGTGTACCAGTCAAACCACTATAATGAATCGACATAGAACCAGGGACCAATTTCATTCAGCTACTTAACGTCCATTTTTGTACTTTCTGTGAGAGTTTCCGTTTCATAGCGCTGCTAGCCATAAGCACACAAAAAGGCAAGCTAGCCTTCAGGGCTCGTTTTCATAAAGCCTGTCAGCACAAGAACTTGCTTAGCACAACATAATTTTGCTTAGAAAAACAAATATTTTAGCAAGTACACCATACAGTTTAATACCATTACTGTGACTGGTACCCCACTAACTTCTACCTTAATTGTGCTTACCGTTAAGCATTGCTAAGAAATTAAGCACTGATTGGTTCTGCAAAAGTTTGCTAAGCAGACATTTTTTTAAGCAGTATTGAGAAACTTCATGAAGATGGCTCTTGAGGTTTGGACAGATTTATCCAGACTTCCTGGGCCCAATTTCATAGAGCTGCTTAAGCAAAAATTTTTGCTTAAGCAAAAATTTCATTGCTTAGTAAAATCAGATTACCGGCCAAGACTCCACTCAATTGTAATGCTAAGTAAACAACAGCTTAATACTAGTCATAAGCAATGTATATGGCAGGAAATTTTGGCCAGTAACATGTGTAAAATAAGCGAGCTATTTTCGTGCTTAAGCAAATTTTTTGCTTAAGCAGCTCTATGAAATTGGCCCCTGCACTCGGATAGAACAAGATTGAACTTACCAGCCTGGTGTAAGAAGATGTCTCGCTCTGATCATCTCAGGTGAAGTGAAAGCTTTCTCCGACAGAATCATGTCTACGTCTTCACTCCTGAAATTAACAATAAAGACACAGTATGTCTTGGATGATACCTTACTTAATTGATGGTTTGTCAGTTTGTTGAGTGAAGAAGGGGCAGAGCCTTGAAGTTTGCTCTTGAAGGGGCACAGCAGTTTTCCTCTGGTTAGGGGCACTTCCGTGAGGAAAAACAAAATTTGTATGGGAACCTTTCAGAGGGCACCACAGCAAAAGCCTAGGGCACCACTGCAATCACTGAGGGTCTTGGGTTATTTTGAGGCCCAAGGGTGCATCTTCAACCTTTTTTTAATATTCCAAAATGATGTGTAAGACACCTACCTTGTAATTTCTCCTTTGTTTGCCAAGATGAACGCCAAACTTGGATTGACTTTTCTCAGTAGATCTTGTACCGATGATAACTGAGGATCCTGGGGTGAACAAAATAAATGTTAATAATAAAATCAAGGCTGAATCCATAAAAAAAAAACTTTTAATTTCATTGCCACCAAAGTTTCTGCTTCCAAGTAATTAGGTGAGGGTTTGTGGCAACACCATGCAAACATCTCTTTTGAGTAATATCAAGATTAGGACATACTAATCAAAATGTTGAGTTGTCAATCATTGTGGGGGTTTTTCAGAACCAATGTACTCAAAAGAAATGTTCACAAGGTAATATTACAAACCTCAACTAACTATAATTCCACCATACAAAGTTTTAAATCCTATTTGTTATCAAGAACATGTAGCTGACTTACCGGTCCAGATACTGAGTTTGTGAAGAGGATGTTATTGACCCATCCCTGGGCGCACTGATCCAGTAGCTTGGGAAAAGTGTATCTAGAATCAATGAGAAAACAAAGAATGATTGTCTACAGGGGTGTATAGGTGCAAAGGTGTACAGGTGGCCTCTCCTAAAATTAATGGCAACAAAAAACTTACTTGGTTAGAAATACAACAACTTTCGATGATATAAAGCATTTTGAGAATAATTTCATGTCGATAGAAAAAGATCTCTTTTTTCAACCCCAAAAATTTAAATTTGATAACTGTTACTGTCAGAAACTTTTCACAGATTATGTAACTGCTCCGGATTTTCAGCATTATCTCAAAAACGCTACCACCTTGATGATTGTAAGTAAGTTTTATACCCACCTATGTGCCATGAAGGTGTTATGGGCATCAACACAAGCAGTTACAGCACCAATACGAATCTGCTTAGCGATCTCTGGGTCTGGATGACATGTAAGAGCTTGTATAACATCAATGGTGTCTGTAAACCTGAGAAACAAAAAGCAATCATGCTGATGAGAAACTCAAACCAAACAAAGAGGGAACAAAATCACTGTGTTGTATGATGAGAATCGACCTTGTTGCACGGTCAGTTTCTATAATTACAAGAAGTTTGTATCCTGCTTAAAAAATCCCATGTTGATGTACAAAAGCTACAGAATGAGACACAATCTTACTGCACAGAGCAGGTTAAATTAGCCAATCATATGTCCTCGTCTTGCTTTCAACCTTTACTTACCCGGGGGTTGCGATAAGAACTCGCATCTTCTTCCGTCCTCCCGTCGCTGCTCGCACATTCCTCTTCTTGGTTGATGTCAGGACGGCACTTAAAGATGTCTGGACCATCTCGGGACTGAAGCTCTCTGCAGAGTCAAATGGTGAGCGAAGAGTCACCCACCTAGTGGAAACAAACATTGATTAAATAAAATAAAAAAGGCAAGCTTTTTACGGAAAATAATTATGCTATCCAAAACCAGTAACGAGGAAAGACTATATAAAAGCTAGTTATGATAACCATTATTAGTTTACTGGTACCATCCTTTGAAGATGTATCCAATTCACTATTAAATTCTTACCTGCTTTGCTCCTTGGCCATGTTAGTCAGAATATTTGCAAGGTTTTCTTTATGACTGCCAGGAATCCCCGTTATGATTGTCACAACAACCTGCAAATATCAAAAAATTCAATCAGGATCAACTTATTTATTATGTACAATAATATAACTGCTGTAATTTTCTTATCAACCAAAATAATCTGTGGTATAAATACGCACAAAATTTTTCTCTTGCAAAAAAAATTTAATGGCCTAAAAGAAGACTCTGCTTGTGGCGAAATATCAGACCATGGACTTTTTTCTTGAACTTATACCATGGGTCCTTTTGGTTGGTAAGCAATTTGCAACAGCTAATTCTATTTTGTTATTAGACATATTTGTCACAATGTGGTTTAAATTGTGCCTTTATTTTGTTACTTACCTGTAGATAAAATGAATCAGTCCTTATTTTAACTTCCCTTTTTGCAAACTTAATGGAACAGTCTAATTAGCATAACTCAAACAAGTTTAGATCACCAGGTACTCAGGTCGTGGTTTGTTTCGTGCACTGTCAACTATGTGGTATGTTCCTTTTGTTGGAACCAGCCTTTGTTGCATGCACACAGTACTTTTTGTTGTACCATTAGTTACTTTATTCATATGGTGGAATGTTTCTTTAAACCTTTAACTATGGTTTCACTAGGCTTAATGTAGCACATACAAGCAACAATAAAAGCGTAGTCCAAACAATCAGCTACAAAACTTTGATTGTTAGTGTCCCTTTATTTTCAGTTTAGTGGTAAATGTAGAATAGCAGAAGAATAACAGGGATAATTAGTAAGGGTGTGGCTGAATACAAAGAAAGTGAGTGAGTGATAAAGAACCTATGTGCAAATGCTGTGTGAAGTCAGTTGACATCAAAACCTGAGAGCGAGAGGGTGTGTGAGGTTCTGCTATAGCCACCAACCAGTGCATGTTCCTAGGCAGATTTGTGCATCAGTTGGCATACAATTTTTATGTCAAAGCCGAAACTCAGTGGACTCAGCCACTGAGGCAAATTATTCAAAGTTTAACCCGATATTGCCACAAGACATGTACATGAAAGAGGGCAAGCTGACTCAATGGCCACAACCCAAGAGTACGACGCATTTGAAAACCGTAAGTTGTAATTCCTGTTAACTCAAAACTAAACATCAATTCTTGAAACTGTGGAAATTAACGCTTTTAAAGTTTGCGGTTCCTTATTTAGTTCTCTTCAACAAGTTCGGACAAAATGATAGTTATTTTGTGTTGATGCAGATCTATGATAAAAAAGTTATGTATTCCCATGTTTCGATAGTTTTGATTCACTGTTTCAACGAAAGAATTGACATATTGATGAGTGACCTTGAAAGATTGGGACAGGGCTACTAAAGCCATTACATATTCCAAAGTGAAGAGATAGAAGACGGGGGAAGGGCCAGATTATTAAGAGGCTAGAGGGACAGAGCATCCTCAACCATGCCGACAGTGACGGCAAAGAACCTGTATCAGGATCAGTTTGTTCGAAATTCGTTCGTCAATTGATTTGTTTATTTTAACTAAGGTGGAAGAAACATCCAAACTGATTACTGTAGTAATTTGTTGCTGAAAGACAGCCACTGAATTTAATTGGGTTTGCGAGAAGATAAAAGTGTTTGATAACGCATGTCCATATGGACCGAATTGTAAAATAATTTGTGTTATAAAATTGAATGTGAAAGTTACACTTCAAAAGAAAAGGGAGTACTCGAAAAAACTGTGACTTCATAAGGAAACTCCTTGAATTCAAACAAACATTGTATAACTTATCATTTACTTAATTTTATTTTATATATTAATGCCTGTGAATTATTTTGAATGTAAAAACAAAACTTGAAAAGTTTAAAGTGAAGAAGGCAATCAAAAGATTCTGGTTTTGGGACTTATTTCTGATTGTTTTGAACTCGGTTCTGACAATATTTAACTGACCTCTCCAGCCTCTGTAGTATCTCCATCCTCCTCAATGACTTTCTCCTTAAGAGTAACGGGAAGATCTCTAGCTGGTATCGGAGCATCTCCCACACTGCTTACTGCCAGATGATTCAAAAAGCTGAACATAAAAAACAAAAATCATTATTCCGGCAATGGTTTCATTCAAATGGTTACAAAAACGATGAAGTAACTTTAAGAGCACACTGATCGAAACATCCGAGTTGAAACCAACGGTTCTTTTCAGAACCATCAAAACTCATTAGAGATAGTCATTACATGGAGTTACGGCAACCCTTTCCATATCGTATTCAAATCCTATTCAATATTTCAGTTTATTTCTCCAAAACAGAACAGGGTCCAAAAAAACTAATTGCTCCTATCTGAACCAAGGTATCACAAAATCAAATTTCTCTTAAACAGAATCAGTGCTTCACAAATTCCAAATATGCTCCTGCATTATTGGGAAAGGGACTTTCGACTTCTTCTTTTAAGGACTATGTATTGTTTTAAAGACCATTGAAGTTTTGATATTGCTCTCCATCTTCAGCTGTTTAATTAGTTTCAATAGCTTGTGTAAATCTTAAAATACAATGTTCCAAATTTGTTAGGCAGTAGGGCAGTTAGAGGACTTAACGGTTATGACATTATCAAATTCAATAGTTCAGTTATGTTCTCCTAAACGGAACATAGTTTCACATGTTACAAATTCAGATGACAAATATTCTTACATACCTTTTCAGATGGTATAGGTTTGCCATGGCAACACTGATTGGCTTTTTATCCACATTCATTTTGTTGGACAAAGCGTACTGTATTTGAAGCTCAGTGTGTCTAAAAGATAAGAAAGAGGATATATAAAGCTTGAGATAAAACTAAGCGAAACTTAATTAACTTTCCTATAAAAAAAAACGGTCAACAATAACATCTGAACAAAAGTTACTTTTAGACTTAAAGTTTTGTTATAATGCGAAAAATAGATAAAGAGAAACATCATCATGGGAGACTTACGGAGCAACAAAATAATCGGGGACTTTATCCACAAGTTTCAGTAGGGGTTCATCTGATGACTTCAACCACAAAGAAATCACCTGGAATTGATCAAAACAAGCCATAAATCACATCGTTAAACAATCAATTTTTACATTTTGAACATAGGCTAAGGGACAATACAGTATGCTTTGACAAATTTGCTGGCGTTTTATGTGTTCTTATACAGATACAGCTCAAATAGTATTTTGTGTTTTACCCTACATCGATGTGTGATTAGAGCAGTAATACTCATTGCTTCCAGAGTCATGCAAAACAAACACCACAGGCTGTACTACTCCAGGGGATTTGAACCCATGGCCCTCATGAGATGTTGTAACACCTAAACCATCGAGCAAGTACAAATCCAATAGTTAGCAAATGGTCATCTTGGTCATGTTCCCAATCCCCATGTGCAAAGAAATACAAACCACTGTCACACTGAAACGGTACCAGACTAGTTTGCTCTAGCAGTCTGATTTTGAACAAAATGAACTGAATATAAGAACAAGAAAACATCTGCAGAATGATGAGGCTTTGTAAGTAAGTTACATCTGTTCTTGAACCTACATGTACGAATACAGAAGACAATCAGACCAAACAGTTCAAAACATTGAGTTGTCAACCACCAGATCTTTTCAAAACTAACACAACTCAACCAGGCAGGATATTAGGTCCTTATGTAAAAAGTAGAAATATTTGATCGAGTACAAGAGCTGACCTACAGTTTTACACATGGTGCAGACTTTAATCAATTTAATAGACTTTTCAAGCAATTAAATCACAATTTTTAAGATTTTTCACAAGGGCAACAAAATCGGAAATCAATTAGGACGAATATCGAGCCTGCTCTAAAGAGATTGACATATGGTGCCAACTTAAACCTCACCTAACCTTCAAACCCAACATGGCTGACTTACCTCACTGTAAAAAGCTCGATGTGCTTTTGTCTTTGGAGTGAAGGCAATCATAAGAGTGTCATCTTGATTGTGATAATGTATAGGGAGATATTGCTGTAAGGAATGTCTGTAGGTGATGACTAGAACCGCTATCACGCTAGATGAATCCTAAACACAACAAGAGCAGTGAACCAGTCAAGATCAATAGATATAACAAAGCGTTGAATCTGTTTACCCGATTTTGCTGAACAGCAACACCCTTCTGTGCCAAAATAACTAAGTTCTGAGCATTTCATTATTACTTTGTATTGATGTTGAACTTGCATTGGGAATTAAGAATAGTGTATTTGTGTTTTATCCTATGTGTATTAAGCACTGTAAATGCTAAGTACTTTTCAGAATCCTGTGAAAAATTTAAACCAACAACCTTTTTTATTTCAGATGTCTTACCACCAGACCACCAAGCTTGCCCGATAGCAACAGGCAGCTTGATCATTAAACAGATGTAAGATAAGCACTGTTTAATGAGTTCTTTACAACACCTCGGATGGGATTCCAACCAACAACTCTGCACCCTGTCTCAACTTCTAAACCACAGGATGTGCACAGGGCCCAATAACACAAAAACATGTAAGCGCGCAAAGATACTGCTTAGCAGAAACAGATTATAATAAGTTTACACAGTTGTGGCTGGTGTCCGACTAAATTCATGCTTAGCAAATACATTTTTCGGGCACTATCTTCTGCTTAACAGCTTTGAAAATGGGCCATGGGGTGGAAGGCCACTTTGAATCCTGTGGTAAGCAACTGGCACCAAAAACAAAATAATCAATAATATCATTTTAATTAACAGGTGTATGGAAATGCAGAATTAGCTACTCACTCCATCAAAGAACTGCATCTCCTCAAAGTATGACTTCGGCAAGACAACAACGCCATGTCTTGTGTCTTGAAAAATGATCCCCTTCTCACATACATGTAACTGACCTGGAAGAAAAGAGAGGAAAAAAGATTTACAAGAGTTCTTACAGCACAAAATACATGGGTGGGAGTCATTGCTGACCAACACAAGTCTGAAACTGGGCTCCAAATATAAGCAGGTACATTGAAATGATGGCATGTCCGCATTTTGGTAACCCGTAGAGTTATAGATTCAAAGAAGCTGTGGGAACAATCTCAGTGCTAGAGAAGTATATCAAAGAGCATGTCCCATTTATAAATAGTTTATATCTTGTTCACCAGACAGACTTTAAAAAGTCTAAATTCAGACAAAAGTCTAAATCATTTTTAATTCTTGGTAAAAGAAAAAAATTGACCCCACCCAAAACACAGTAACAATGCTTACCTTCATGGGGAGTAGAAAGTTCCTTACTGCCCAGTGATATGACAGACTCCCCGCTCAGTAAAACTTTACCAAAGACATCTGAACTCTGAAACATCAGTAGGAAAAAAGGGAATGATGAGCCAGGCAGTATAGTAAAAACAAGGCTAAGTTCTGAAAAAACAAATCTACGCAGCAAAGTAGATGTGCACATGTCGTTACCCCAAATTAAGTATACATGGTAACTTTACCATGCAATGCCTCAAATCCTTTACAAACTAATGAACCATTAGTAGAATAACATTTGAAAGTCAGATGCTAAACGATTATCAAGTAATTCATTACCTTTGTGAAAGTTTCAGTAATCTTGCTGGTGACCTTCTCAGAAACATCAACCTGTAGAAAAAATTAATAAATACATGTGTTCATTGTCTGCTTTTGCTTAGCATGATTAAAAACACTACAAGGTTGAGAGTCATTGCAATGACCTGGGCTCAATTTCATTGAGCTGTTCAGCTGTTTGCTGTTCAGCAAATTTCTTTGCTGAGCAAAAATGAGTTGGGCACTAATTACAACAATGTAAACTTTGTGGAATTTGGTTGGTAAACAGATTTCCATTAAGCAATATTATTCTGTTCTCAGCAAGTTTTTATGCTTACAGGCTTTATGAAATTGGGTCCTGAAATGAAGATCCACAGTTTAGGAGGTATATTGAACTGGTGGCATTTCGAATAACAGCTACTTTTTCCAACAGGTTGATACAAAAAATCAAAATTCAGATAGCATTTAAGAAGCAGGAAATAAGAGAAATGAGAGCAGGGGAAGGGTCCTTTTAGAGGTGTTTTTGTTGGTAATAATTCTGAAGGAAGTAAGCGTAATCTTACCGCCCATGAGACGTATCTTGGCACATGGCTTGTCAAGATCAAACACTGGCTATCAATACTGCAACTCTCATCTGAAATCAAAATGAAGGTTAAAATGATTGACAAATACCCTCTTAAAAGGGATGGTAACATCAAGAGGGAAGAGTACATTTATCTTGATCCTTCAGATTCCAAACGGATGATCATGCTTCTCAGAAATGGAACTAATTTGATGGGATTGCTCACCACAGGAATGAAACTGTAAGCAGCACCATGTATATTGTCATGGTGTCCAATTGTATAGCTCTGCTTGCCGCTGAATGTGACTCAGTCTAAACAAGTTTAGTAATTGCACTTAACTAGGGCTACTTACTGAGGTAAATTAGGTAAAGCCTTACTAGGTTTAGAGACTACGCTCAAAGGGGGTTAATAACTGAGACAGATTAGGGCAAACCCTAACTAGGTTTAGTGATTGCTATTAGTTAGGGTTTTATACCGGAGGCTGAATAGGTCAAGTGACTAACCATTTCTTGGGTTGATTAGATTAACTATGGTTAGTAGTTCAACTTTACCAGGTTTAGTGACCATGATTCTTGAGTCCAGGAAGCTTTCTGAGAAGAGAAGAGATCCAAGTGAGGTACCAGTGTGCTCAACACTCCCAATGTCAGCCAGTCTTAGGTAAGCCTGGGGAGGGAAAATCACTCGCATATCAAACTCAAGTTTAGGGTGGCAATATTTGTTTGAGTGGAAAGGTTGGAGGAATTCTACGGGCTAGGATTTGGAGATGACAAAGATTGTTCGTTAAACTTTTTGATCAATGAAAAATATTATCCTGGTTCTGTTTGTACTGCAATAACAAAGCTACATAACAATAACAAAATACATACCATTTTAATCATGGGAGAAGCGATGCCCTCTTTCAGTGAAAGACTGTTTCCGTAGTGATCAAATGCCTCCAAACTAAACACCATCCTGTCATAGATAAATCAAACAAATGTTTTATAAAATTGTATTCCATGAGAATAAACTACACCCAGGGAATAGATTTATGAGGACAGTGCTTGATTTCACAAAGAGCTATTAAGATTGAGCTTGACTACAAATCCCTCGTAATTCCTAAGCTAAACCCCAATGTTACATACAAATCACTATGGTTATGTGACACTGATAACTTATCTTAAGATGAATCTTATAAGTGCAATTGTGAAAATCAGCCCCCGAGGAGGTAAAGAGTGTGAACTAACCTTTCTAAGTAGGTATCAGCGTTAAGCTGATGATCTGCACAGCCTTCTCTGAGTGTATGCTTGCACACGGCTTCAGCCTGGTGGAGAAAAAGACAAGTTGACTAAAGTCTTAGATATCATTTTCTGTTGACCATATCTTGATTTTGCAAAAATGTTGTATCTCGCAGGAAAATTCTCCATGTAACACTAAAGATCTCGAAGTGTACTTGTTTTGAGTTTACATCAGGGCAATTTTAAGTGAACGCTTGTTGACAATTTCAAACTTACGCATAGCATGTTATTTTTCACTGACAAGATGATAATGTATATTGAATTTATAGACTTTTTCAGGTTCTTTAGTATTAATCCAACTGTCTTTCTGAGGGTAAAAAGGTGGGAAACAAGGTGTGTGAAATTTTTCAATGTGGGATTTCACATGCTGGACCGGGATGCATAAAAGAGGCCATCAGAGACTCCCCGAATGGCGTTGGTTGAAGATGACCTCTTGTACTACTACTACTCAAGTGTTGTTCTGTTCTTACCTTTTTAGAGCTAGCGGTCTGCCCGTAAGCTTGTATTGCTGCTAGTACTGAATCTATTGCAACTTGGTAGAGTTTGGTCAGAAGGCTGGAAATATCAACATTGAAATGGAAATGCAGAGCAAATTTACTAACTGAATTGTAACTTAAAGGTAGGTTGGTAGATTGTTAAAGTACTCCAAGTAATTACATGGGTATAGGGTATGAACCACCACCCAAGAAGTGTGCAATGGGTTTATTCAACATTTGATAACCTATGGCTGTCTGGGCTGTTTGGGCACCAATGAAGTACCCTTGTAGCTGGGTATTGGGTATGACCACCACCCAAGAAATGGGTAATGGGTTTAGTTCAGCCATTGATAATCTATGACTGTCTTTGGTGATTTTGAAACCATTGAAATACCGTAGTAGGTGGGTATTGGGTATGACCGCCTGACCTTTTATATTACACTTACTCTATGTCTGTCTTTGGTGCTTTGGGTAGCATTGCAGTACCCCCTGTAGCTGGGTATGGGGTGTGACCGCTACCCAAGAAATATGTACGCCCACAACATAGCGGGCTCTTGGGTGCAACTGCCTGACAAACCTATAATAAAGACAAATCAGATCAAAAATTATTTTAAATCCTAGAAACTAGTGGTTAAAACTAAAACTTCAGTTATAAAGATCTAAACACAAACATTTGTTGGAAATCCTTAATGCATAATCACAAGACTCTACCTGAAGTTTCACAGAAGCCAAAGACTCTCTGTTGCCCTGGTCTTGGCCTTGGTGTCCCTTTAAAACTGTTCAATAGACTTTTTGGTTTTCAAGTGGAAGTGCCCTTTGCAAAATGAAAATGACCTTGCCCTCTCAAAGATGAAGTTCATGATAAAATCAAATTTATTTTAATTCAATGTTGTAAACAAAATATTAACCAGGTAAGAACTTTTGCAAAACAATATCTTTATGGAAATGCCCATTAACATTATCTTACTTTGGGCCCAGATTTAATCTTGGGTTCCAACTGTTAAGTAATGGCATAGTAATAAGAAAGCAACCACCTGCAGTGCCATGAACCAAATTAGACAAGGCATATTGTGAAACTAATTTCAGACTGACTTACGAAATGTTTGGCAGCTGTTTTATTAGCTCCTGATGTAGCGAGTTTGCCATTGCTCTCTGATGGTGAGGTTTCAGCTGATCGCTGGCCAAATAAAACCAGAGGCTTCTTGCTGCTGTATAAAAAAAACAATAATTATTAATGTAACCTAGTTGGAAGGACAGACGGATGTTGAAGTTCATACAGTATTTTATTCGTGTTTATTTACAGTTGAAGTGTTATGTTCATATATAACAAAAACGACAGTCAGAACGGTTCTATCTGGAAGTTAAAAGAAAGAACCAGAATTTAAATTTCACAAATTGTAAATAAATCTTTGTATATCATGGAAAGTAAGACGATAGTTATGTATTTACAAGTGCCTGGAAGCGAAGATTAACAATATAAGTCTGGCTGGTCACATTAACAAAAGACTTGATGGTTTGCATGGAGGGAAGACAATAGTGTCAGATATTTTACGATGACACGGCGTATTTAAACCTCCCTTTTGAGTATGTGTGGTTCCTAAGTAACCGGAGTCTCAATGTTTCAATCATCATGGTAGTGGGCTCTACCTGTCT
Organism: Asterias amurensis; assembly: GCF_032118995.1. Taxonomy (NCBI): domain Eukaryota; kingdom Metazoa; phylum Echinodermata; class Asteroidea; order Forcipulatida; family Asteriidae; genus Asterias; species Asterias amurensis. Next base: position 4,896,397 of record NC_092655.1, on the reverse strand, counting down.
TCATTGAGGGCTCTGTGTTAAACTCGAGCCAGATACTTCCATGCCCCCTGGTGACCTTGGTGACCTTGAAATGCTGCAGTAGAAACAATTGTCTCATATGGTGCCCTTTACCAAGGAGAAAATACCTTGGTGCCCTTGCCCTTTCAAAAACCACCAATAGTAATAATAATAATAATACCATTCTTATATAGCGCATATCACCGTGAGGTCCCTATGTGCTGTAAAAAGAAATCAACAATTATTGTACAAAGTAAATAGATATGTTTTTAACCAGGTTTTGAATTCTGACACCTACTCAACATGCCACCATAATACTTCTTAAAATAAATATTCTGAAAAATGAGTTAGAGACCTTGGGAGACCACATTAACATACAATTACTTGTACATAAGAGTACCAGGTTTAATTTACTATTCAATTGACAAAGTTGTTATGTTTGATTGTGTTGGTCAAGATCACAATATTATCATGAAGGTCAGGTCAGTATTCAAATCCATTTTGGCCCTGTCAGAATAAGCGGCTACAGCTGTAGCTAAGGGTATTGCTATATTGCTATGCGAGTCCTATTCTTCAATGCAACATTACATTAAGATTAAGCAACAGCCATGGTGAAGGAGTTTAATGGATAATGGATGATACCAAGCCAGCAGTCGATTTCACAAAACTCTTCCTAACTTAAGATAAATCTTAGGACTTAGGACGAGTCCCAACCCTGCACTGTAGCATGCAGACCTTAAGATTAATCCTAGGTTAGGAAGAGTTACTCGTCCTAACTCGAGATAAGACGAGTCCTAACTCTTTGTAAAATCGACGGCAGGTCTGATTAAAGTAATTTGCATTCATCCAAACAAAATCATTCTCTACCTTGTGTCGTTCCTTGAACTTGAAACACGGCCATGATTGTAGAAACTCTTCAATGGCTGTGAATAAAACAGAGGTCAAAGGTTAAAAGAGGTCAAAGATTAAGAGGTCAAAGGTTAAAAGAGGTCAAACTAGCTTTGCAGTGCTAACCTTGCCTCTTTCTAAGGCCACATCCAAATTGGCGGCTTTGGCTATGGACGTCCCATACTTCAACACATTATGATACAACAATCCAGCCGTAGCCGTAGCTCTAGCCGCCCAATCAGATACAACCCATCTTGGATTTGGCAAATCTCCAAGAATTTATATTTTGGCAGGAAAAACATGTATGAAATGTTTACCTTCTGCATTTTATTGCCCAAAGTTTCCCTCCCAAAAACCAGCGAAGTGGAAACGCAGGGACAAATCACTTTTATGGCTGATTACAACCCTAGGTGATGGGTCATGGTCTGTTGGTGCAGTGGAATGGAATGCCAGCTATGATCTCATTGTGTCATTTCCTTTTTCCTTCATTTATACAGGTAGTAAATATTCAGGTAATACAATGTATACAGTGTCAGAAATGAAAATAAAAACAACAATTTGACATACCTCTACTACCGTGCTTTCACACAGCTCTCCAAAAGTTGCCCGTTCTTTGCTGAAGGAAGGAACAAAGTAGGCGATTTTAATATTTTTAGGTGAAGCAGTAGATTTAGGCCAAACATGACCCTTAACTTTTTTTTCTCTCACAGACAGAGTGGGGAAAACATGCACACACTAAGAGACAACGTTATGCAAGTAAATATTGGCTGTGAGACAATAATAGCTCAATTCAATTAACATTTATTTTGGTATTGCCCTCACAGGCACCAATGATGTATTATATAATACATCATTGGTGTTTCATAAATAGTAACAGTGACAGTTATAATAATAATAATTAACCATTCTTATATAGCGCATAACACATAGAAATCAAACATGTCCCTAAGCGCTCTTGAGAAAAACACAACAGAATACAAAGACAAGATGTACTGGGTAACAAACAAAATGGATAAATTAAATGTTAAATAAGTGCGTCTTTAAACAGCTTTTTTATATGCCCTCTCTTGCCTTAATGTATTTTGGGGGATTTAGGAGACATACGCCTTTTGGCGATAGTTATGTTTTTAACTTTTATGCTCTCCTCGGCACCCCCACTGTTATTTTACTTTTTTTTCTTAAATATTTTTAATGTATGTACATGTGCTTGTAAATGTGATTGCCCGAATAAATATTATTATTATTATTATTATTATTATTATTATTATATTATAGCCAACAAGACCAAAGAGTCAAAGGGCAAAACTTTGGATTGGGTGAAGCCTTGGTTTTGTACCCTAACCTACTGACATACTAACAATGTATAAGACTCACAAAGACAAGGGACAACAAGGGCAGACTAACACATGTAGGTGTACCAACAATATACCAAAGAGAAGGCCATCATTGATAAAAGAAGGCATGGAAAATCATTCCATGATGAACCCACAAGCAAACAAATTTGTTGTTAATCGACTCACAATGCGACGTCCACGTTGATCAGTAAAGCCTTCCATTGTCTCTCAAACAGCGGTAGCTGCTGAGTGGTCAGTGTCTCTAGGGCTACTAGGTCAATGATATCGTAGACGGGCGAGAGGGTCTCCGTTACATCCGAGATCTAATAAAGACGAAGAAAGGAGGCAAGGGTTATGCAAAGGGTCGCCAAGTGGTCTGGCGTACCAGTCTGAAGTGGTCTGATACAGTGATGTTGAAACTGTGATTTGAAACCCTAACACATTGTCATGGTGTTCAGAGCCGGACACTTTACCCATAATTTTCATTTCTTGAAACCTTGCAGTGTGAAAACAGAGCTTACTTTAGTGTAAACACTTAACCGCCAACTTTGAAGTCTAGTTGAGGAAATTTTAACACATTTTATTCTATTGAGAGGAGAATACCACAATGGATTTAAATAATTACAATATATTTAATAAATAATGCATCTTCTCTTTAACAAAACTTACCTTATGTTTCATTGAAAAGAATCCGCCCCTGTAAGACAAAACAATAATACAGATCAACTTGTACAAAAATAACTAACAATAATGAATTACTGACAACAATAAATCAATAATAACTGCTAATAATTATTATGCATATATGACTAATATATGACTATATTGTAACTCACATTCTAACTAATCGCAATCTAGCAGACCATTGTAGTTTGTATCTCAATTGAGTTTACATAAAACTGAGCCAGTTTATAATTGAAGGTATTATCAATGTTTTAACGGTGGCTTTTTGTTACTGTATCTAATACTTACGTGCCATAATCTTCAAACCCATATGCTTGTATGATTGGCCACTTCTCCACAGCAAACGGGTCAAACTTTTCGACGTGACCTAGAGATGGATAAATATCACTCTTGGTAAATATTTGAATCCACTAACTCTCATCCCATTCAAACATTCATCCTGTAAGCTGGATCAATATAAACACAAGTTATTAAGTATAGTGGCGCGTCATGGTCGAGCGGTTAAGAGTAATGGACTCAAGCTCTGGTGTTTCTGATCAGCAAAGTGTAGGTTCAAGACCCAGTCATGACACTTGTGTCCTTGAGCAAGGTATTGAAGCATCCTTCGTATGGGACATTAAGCTGTAGGTACTGTGTGCTAAGATTGGTAATGCACACCAAACAACCACTCACATAGCAAGCACCTCCTGTTAACAGGTTTCCTCAAGTTTATGAGCTACAGTGATTAAGTTCACTTATTATGAGGCATCCTTGATTTCATTGCTAGAAATACGTAATAATAATAACAATAATAACAATATAGATAGATAACAATAGTACCAATAGAGCTGCTTCTATAAAGCAGAAAATATTGCTTGACAATTTCCTTCTAAGCAGAAATGAGCTGGAAACCAGTAAATAATTGAACATGTGAGGTGTAATTCTGGCTCGTAACCCTATTCTGAGAAGCATCATTTTGTTGTGCTTGGCTTCTTTTTGTGCTTTAACAGCTCCATGAAACTGGGCCTATCAGATTTACCTCTGGCATAGAATGGTACTCCGATAGTTGGAACACCGCGAACCATCTCAATAAAACTAAGGACTTTGAAGTTCTCTGCAGCCTCTTCATCCTCCTGGTTCTATAGGAGGAAAATAAGATGAGGATTAATCACTTGATGCTAATTGACATCTGTTTCACCCAAACTCAATAATGGTGAATGTTTATGGATGTTTTGAACACCTTTGGAATATCCTCTTTTTGTCATGGTCGGTTAACAAATAAACAAGTTATCAGACAATCAATTGTGCAGCATGGACAGGCATAGACCTTGCGTGTTAGACTTTATTTCCTGTGAAAAATGAGGGACAAAGGTTTCTGAAATCACCCTTTTTCCAGGGGTTATTGAGTAATCCTCGATTCCAGACCTTTGTCCTTTTGTACTACAAATGAGGACTAAAATAAATGACATATGTTTATCATTATATTCAGCGTATCCTGAGCACCCTGATTGATTATCGGTCATCAGGACCTACAGCCAGGTCTATTTGTGGCAAAACACTATTCTAATTAATTGCTATACAAAAAAGTATGGCACATATGACAATTTTTTTCTTTCATTTGTTAGGGTTTCAATATGAGACCATGATATTTTCAACAACAACAAACTACTTTGGAAGTTACAAAATAGTTATGCCATGCAGAGGGACGGTAAAGATCTTTTTTAAGTGGTTATAAGATTAGCCAATACTTAATAAAATATTGCACAGGAGAAATCCCTGCGAGTTCTGAATTAATGGGAAATAAGTAGAAACTCAGCAGCACTTAAATGCGTCAATTACCAAGTCACAGACAAATGCCCCTGAAATGCACTTTAAATGAAAAATGTATTGCCATGACAACGTGTCATTACACTCTACCAGACAGTCCCCTTCAGGTAAGGTTTCACACTATTAATTATTTCCCTCACAAGGAATTCATTTTCATACCTGGCGGAAAAATTCTAAAAAGTCAACCGGGACAAAAAACGTCAATCGTCTAGAGCCGTAACCATGCCAGTAGTTCATGGTTTGGGTGTGTAGGAGCTGTGTGAACAACCACTTCAAGAAAAATGCGGCCACTAGTACTCGACTCCATTAGGCTATCAAGGGTGTAACATATATACACCCGGATACAACAATATCAACATTCAGAACTCTTAAGGGCAGTGAACAAATTCAAGGCACATCCTCTGTGTTTCTGGATTATTTCTCAACTAATGTTTTTTGTAGGATGAAACTTTATCTTTTTAAAGGTAGTGTTGGTTTTAAAAAGAAACATTGTTTTTTGCCTTTAGTTTAGAACAAAACAGTAGTTTTCTTGATGGAAAGAAATTAATTTGAGTAGCTTTCCTTAAAGGAAAAGTCACAAAATAAGATAATTTTTTTACACTCCAAATCAAAATTATTTTAGTCTCCCTTCTCGTCCATAACTTGATATTCAGAAAAAATAGTCAGAAAAAGCTAATCAAAACAAAGGCGCGAGCTGTAATTAGCAAGCATTGCTAAGAAACAGGGTTTGTAAAGGGGTGTCAACATTTGCTGGAAATTGGAGAAAAAAAACATGTGACCAAATTACAACACATTTACATGTATATGCCAGATAGAATAGGGTTTCCAAAACAACACACCAAGACACCACTATGCCAAGAAAAACAGCCTCACATCCAAATGAATGACAACTTAAGACACGTTTAATTTTAGAAGGCTGAATTTGATGCTTTTATGCAAACGTCATGGATTTGGGCCAAGGTCTTGTCTTACCTCAGAGTCTGTCAGACAGTGAAGGTGAAGGTTTGGCCAGTGAGCTACATAAGGGATGATGTAACTGTAGTCTGATGGAGTGTAGTGTACATGCACACTGTCTTTCTTAATCAAGAGAATGAGATCTGAAAACAGACATGGAAACTTACATTAATTATTCTATATGCACTCTAATCAAAAGACCCCTTTCATTATGCAAAACTCTAGGTATTCTGTGCTTACATAGCTAGTGCAGAAGTTCGGTGCTCGCACAGTAGGCAAACAATGGTGATGGTAAGTGCAAAATTTGGCGGTTAGCAGAGCCATGAAATTAACCCCTGTTAAACTTCAAAGTTGCCTGCCTGAACTGTGTATATCATACTTAGTCAAAACTACACTTGAGTGAGTGAAAAGAATAGATGACTTACCATCTGCAATATCCTCCTCCAGGCCAGATCTGCAATTTAGAAAATGACCAAAGGTATTAGCAAGAAAACCACTTCAGCAAAGAACAGAAAAAGAAAGAAAAAAATGGGAGCCAAATGGATAAACTACTGATGAAGATTAACAAGGTAATATAATATATGGGGAAAAAACTTCAGACTTACCTTTCTAACTCATCTTTTCTCAAGTCCAGAAATCCAAACAGCAAGTAGTTAGTGAGCTCACGACAGCCTTCATTATATCTTTGGAAATCAGATGATAACATTGAAAGTCGCAAATACAAAAAAAAAATCTCAATAATGTTCAATTATTTTGTTTTCTTTCGTTTAAAAATGAAAAACAAAATGTCTTAGATGTTATTTTGTTTTGGCTAAACCTTCACGGTTTAAAGCGACTATTGTGACAAGTGTGAATATTGCTTGGCGATGTATAAACAATAGTGCTATTATGAAATTCTTAAAATAAAATAAAAGTTGTAATAAGTTGATTTCAAATTTACTAGGAGCAGATGGGATGGTCAGGTTGGCGTAGTGATATCTTTCCACCTTAAGGACCCGGTTCAAATCATGCCGGAGCAGTGCATGGATTGGGTTTTCAGTCCCTTCCAGACTGCGTGGATTTTACCTGGAAATAATTCTATGTGGCTTCCCTCCCACATCTTAAACGGGGTTCTCGTCTAGTACAGTGATTAAGCTGGGTCTTCTGAGACTTCTTGGCTTCACAACCAGAATAATTGAAATGAAATGGTGGGCAGTCACACCATCATAAAGCAACTACTGACCTGCTATCTATTCCTAGGATGCATAATATTGCATCTGTTCCATCGGATGTCTCTTTGTTCTCTCCTGCTCCTAAGAATGATTGCACATGACGAAGCCTTGCGCAGCTGTATAAAGATATTATAATGATACCTGATAGCACTTTATTTAATAACAACAACAATAATAATATAGGTTGTCCCGGCCAATTTCAACAAAAACCCGTTAATTTTAACACCTGATTCATTCAATAGCCTTTCAAAATGAATGCTCTGTTGAATCAGCATTCAACAATAGAGTTATTCAATTTCACAAATTTAACGTAGCATTCACTGGCAAAATAAAGTCATTCAATTTCACTAGGCTGCAATATACTACTGAGTACTCATTCAATCTCGTAAAGGCCAGCAGCAGAAGCTGGTCAACCATTCAATTTCAGCAAATGCCAGTAGATTCAACCAAAGAATGGTCAAAGTGTAGTCTTCACGAAGGCTATAATAAATGAAATAGAATAATGAAACGAATCTCAATGAGGAAAAAAAAAAAACGAAATTCAAATTGAATGCATTAAACCCTAGCACGAGTGGATTAGAGGAAACATGGGACTTGTATGCGTGTTAATAAAATCTAATGATTTTTTGCTGAAATTGGCTGGGAAACCTATATTAAGCTCAATAAGGTCTCAATGGGCTTTACACTAGTGCCCTGGTCATTGGGTCATTTATTCCTGTAATCTTTCCCAGCTCCCTGGGGAGTATACAGCCTTGGGCTGCTGTGTGGCTCTAAAGGATTATTCAAACACAATATCAACCTCTACCCTCACAGGTACCAGTTTACATGCTATACCCCTGGGTGAAGAGAAGCAATTAAAAGTAGCATCTTGCCGTGGTCTGGACATATGTGTCACTACCAGGATTTGAACCATGTGTCAAGAACATACTTCCAGGGCCCAATTTCATGGCTCTGCTTACCGTAAGCAAAGAATCAGCTCTTAAATTACAGAAGCAGGGAATTCTGTGCTACGTCAAGCGAATTCTGGCTTCTGCGCGTGCGTACTCCATGTTGCTAGGCATTTTTACGCTTACACAGCTAGCGAGGAAATTCGGCAAATGGTGACCGTGAGTGCAAATTCTTCAGTAAGCAGAGCCATGAAATTGGGCCCTGATGACTTAATAACCACCAGAACTTGAGTATGGTTCACTAGACTGCTCGGCCATGACACGCTTCAAATATTTCATAAAAACGAGAGCAAAATTTATAATTTCAATTGTTTTGCAAGAGAAGCCTTAGACTTAGAGCCTCATATGAAAGTATGCCACAGAGAGGTACATGTATGCCTGGATGAGACCTATTTAAACAGCACCTTGTGAGGTTTAACAGGATGATGTCGCAAAATCTGCAGACAAGCAAGCCAGACACTCCAGGGCAGTAAAAAGTGTATGGGTTCTTTTACATGTACATGTATGCTGTGCATTGTACAGGGGATCTACGACTTTATTCCATATCCAAAGGTTGAAGCAAACATAGTTCTCTAGTTTCCGGAACCTGAACCAACACTATGACAATGACAACACTCAGTGTCTGTCTGGTGCACTAGACTGCTTGGCCATATTAACAGAATAAATTTCACACTACATAGTACAAGTTCATTCATCATTCAGTTTTATAACAAACTGATTGTGGCTTTTAAGAGTGTTCATTTTGAACGCAGTGGAATTTTCTGTTTCCATGGCATGTTCCATTTCTTTGCTCACAGCTAAATCAATTTGACAGTATAATATTATAATTATTTCTTGTTTGGGGGTTTGTGTTTTTTGTTTTTGCATGGTGATTGCCTAAAGTGATGATGAGGACCCATTGATTGTTTTGTTCACATTATTACAGTGACACGTACATGAAAACAAAATGAGGTTTCTCAAAGTAGGCCTACCAAGCAAGTCAAAAATAAACTTTGAAAAAAAAAAAAACTTACATGTAGGCCTTACATGAAAGCTTAGTTCATTTTAACTTTCATTTATTTTTATAAAAAAGAACTTGTTTTGTTTAATGTTTAGGCCTAATAATAGTAAATACATGAGCGTCAATAAACAAGTAATTAGTAAGAACCCCAGTCGGAACAAATGAGGACCATTCATTGATCATTTCGTATGCGCCTTCGTTTTTGTGCGGCAGGAAAACAACAGTATGTACCGAGCAGAAAATTGTATTTTTTGACGATGTTTTTTATTTCACTCAACAAAAAGGAAATGCAAGCATTATGAATGTGTATTGAGTAGGGTGGGGAAAGCTTTAGGTGTACAGTACACAGGAAACTTCAGTTCTGGCTGGCTAACGGTCGTACAACTTTCACCAATCAACACTGATTTGAAAAACGTATAGCGTTAAAAAGGCCCTAAATATGAGACCCCTATAAGGCTCACAGGGGAGCCTTATAGTTTCTAGAAGTAGAAGTACCCTATGGATGGGAGTCCGCAGAGCTCTGGCTTTCACCAGCTGGCCAGGCATCTATGGTCCCAAACCCAATGAGGACCAAGTGGGAATACCAAGCGAGCATGTATAGGCCTAGTTGCGATAACGTAACCCTCCTGCCGACGGCGTAGCCGGAGGGTTACGAAGCAGACGCATAGTGAGCAGGGGGAAATGGTTAAAAACGTACAATTTCGACAGCTAGTCAGCAGATTTGCTCCATTTTTACCACTTTTGAAAATCCATTTCACAGCTTTCGGCCGTGTGTGCACGTCACCGGGGGTCAACGACTCAGCGCTGCGTGTGGTGCATCGTGTATCCCGGTAACTGTGTAGCCGTAGTCTTGATCCAAGACCATTGATGTTGCGCGGTCACACACAACCAACGTCCACGGCAAAAACTGTACACGCTTGTTATAATCGAACGTTAGTGGGCGCTCTGTTTCTCTGATTTCCGCATCTCACCGCGTGTACAAGACTACGGCTGCACAGTTGCAGGGATACAGAATGCACCCCACACGCAGCGAGTCCGGTAGTGCATAAACAGCCGAAGCTCCGCCCCCCTCAGGTTCGAATTTTCAACCTGGGTCTTTCGCTCGGGAATCTGGTAAGTTTTTGTGCCTTTTCTTCAAATTACTTCCTCAATGGTGTTTTGAGTGATATTTTAGGATTCATTAGACATTGAGGATCAAGTTCGTGTTTCTAGAATTTGTGTCATGTCATGATTTTCAAAAGTGGTAAAAATTGATCAAATCTGCCGACTAGTTGTCGAAATTGTACGTTTTTACCCATTTCGCCCTGCTCACATTGTGTCTGCTTCGTAACCCTCCGGCTATGCCATCGGCAGGAGGGTTACGTTATCGCAACTAGTATAGGCCTAGGGCCTATATATTTGATAATAGGCCTCATATTTACAAATGGAAATTTAATTGTTTCCAAAATGTGTGCATTACAAAATACAAGATCAACCCATATTCCCATAAAGTGAAATTGAGCTTTAGAAAATGCAAATTTTGTATTTTATATAATAATAAATAATAATAATGTAATTACTCAAAGTGCTCAAAATAAGTAGGCCCCTATTTCTAATATGGGGCCTACTTATTTTGAGCACTTTGAGTTTGTTTTGAGACACTTGCAAAGTATCACAAAGACAAATTGTTCACAAACTCATGACATGATGTTACTTAATACTTGTTGTAATTGTATTGTATAGTACAAGTTGTTCCACATGTAGCACAGGTTGTACTCCTCCGTTGGACGTCCTACCGGGGGGCAATTCTATTTTAATAAAGTTACTTCTTATTTGAAGATCGAGTACAAATTTAATTGCAGCTTGGTGTCGGAAAAAGACGGCATTTCCTATCAATTACGTACTGTAACTGCGTATATAACGTTGCAATGCAACTTTTTAGTAACAAATATGTGCGTTTCCTACACAAAATTTCGAAGCTAAAAGGTCTAAACTTACCTGGCAAAAGCTGAAAATGTAGCTTGTGGTATATTCCTGCGAGCTGACGAGGGCCTTTTAGGAGGCATGGCTTCAATTTTTCAGAAACATTCCCAGCCGAAAACTGCATAGAAACTCTAAACAACCGCCGCCATCTTTGGAAACGAGTCACGTGACCAGCAGAAGCCAGTGAGGACGTCCAGTGATTGGTTGAAATTCTATCTCGATTTACATATAGAGAGCAATTCGGCTCAACTTTGAGATAAAGTTTTGTCGGTTACATTACAACTTTCTATCGGGGGGGGGGGAGGGGGGGGGGTGACACACAAATAACCTGTCATAAAATAGAGAGATTTAATGCAAAATTCTGCCATTTGATTTTTGTAACGTTTCTTCTCTGTTTTGCAGAAAATACTGTTCAACACATTTTTTTTGCGTTTAGCAAAAAATGAGTGGTGCATCAGTGCAGTGGCGTGGAATGTTGGCTACCCTTGTTTTTCGGCAAGATTTGGCTGTGCTTATAGTCTTGATGTAATTGGGACTTGCCCAACCTGTTCTTTTTTAAGGGGGGGGGGGGGCTGGAGATGAGGAAAGTTCAAATCCAAGATGCAAAGTCATCAAAACCACAAGATGTCACATGCTACAATGCTGTGTCCTTCTCTTTACTAGCAATCATAGTATTATTTTACAGCCTGTCTGATCAGCCATCGTTTTTTTCATCTTTGGGTATTTATTACTCATGGAATAAATTCTGATCAAATTTTAATTAACTTCACTGCACAGTCAGATCATTCTCCGTATTGGTTGGTATCAATTTCCTTATTATAAAGACAAAAGAAAATATCTTACATTCTGTTGATTTATGAAAGAAGTCCGGTGAAGTCCAAGTTAGATAGTAAGTTGGGCTTAATGTTTTGTGAGTAGCATTTTTTGCCTTAAGAGAAAGCCCGTCAGATGTAGTTATTTTGATAACTTCTATATTAAAAGCAATATCTTGATTTAAAGGTGGTAAAACACAACAGCAGAAGTTTTGTCAAAAAAACAGCTACGCTGCAATCCATCCTGCAAAATCCCAATTCTTGTTTGCTCTGGTTTGATGGATTTGTCAGTGTTCCAACTCAATCTAATCCGAATCCACGATGTTTTATTTTGTAAAAACTTACATTAAATGGCTGTGAAGTGATTAAATCAAACAGTCCTTGGCAACAATTTATAAAGATTTAAGCAGAATTATAGCAAAGGTTTACCACCCACAATACCACGTCCATAACATTTTTTGGCGACTGGTGCCCGTCGCATGCAATTATGTCCTCTATGCAATACTATCCAGAGGACATTATTGCATATGCAATAAAGCAAATGCAATAATGTCCGCCGGACCGTTTTGCATTTGCAATCAAGTCTGCCCAGTCGCTGCTGCATAATGCATTTGTGTCCGCCCGGACACATTTGCATATGCAGTTGTGTCCGCCCTGTGCAAAACCGTCCTTGCGGTAAATTAAACGCCCTTGGTCGACGGAACACGTTCGCCATTTTTTTACGAGCCAAGTGCATGTCATGAATAACATGAGAAATGTCCGGCCGTTGGGTATCCGCTGCAATCATAAAATACGTGAATATTCATGCTGCATAACATGTAGGTTCAGTGTATCATATGCACGCTCGCTTATGCGTGCACATACATGTACAGTCATATACATGTCCGTCGGGACGGTTTTTGCATGGCCCCGGACACGATTGCATATGCAAAAGTTTCCGGAGCAGACAGTATTGCATGGCGGACACAATAGACATTTCCCATGAAATATGTAAATTGCACGTAGCGCATGCGCACTAACGTTGTGGTTGGCAAAATGAGGGAACATCGCGATGTTTTGTACACGGCTAATGGGTGCGTGACGCAGACGCGACTGCGCGTCTGCTTAGTGCACAACTCTATGGCGTTTGCCAACCAACAGGGTCTGTACGCATGCGTGAATGTAATTAGCATATTTCATGGGAAGGGTCCATTGCATCTGAAACTGGGTCAAGAATACAAGGGATTCAGGGATTTACTCAGAGCTCAATTAACACACAAACATAACAACTTGGTAATGTTTTATCAAAACATGTGTAGGGCCTAAGCATCTTTTATTCCCCACTCCATAACAGCTGTTACCATGACAACAGCGGATGGTCAGAACACCTCAACGTCTCAACTAACGGGAAAGATAAAACATTAGATAGAAGGGGACAGTAGTTATCAATGACAGATCAAAACATGTACTAGATCAAGTGACTAACAACATGCTAAATTTATCACTGAAACTACAGATTCATCAGTTACATTTTTTTGGACTTAACTATTTGCTAGTAATATTCTTACACTTGTATTAATCCTATGAAGGTACGTTTACGGTCTCACATCACTGAATTTTTAACTTTTATTTTTGGACAATATTATAAGTATTTCTCTAATCGTCATAATGACCACAGTTACGATAGATCCTAATCATCGGAGAACAATTGCCTCGTTTGGTTTGTATTGGTAAAGTTAATACTTCTCAAGAGCTTCCTTGTAACTGGGAAATATACTTTGGAAGGACAAAGTAATTAGGGATGATACTCATCTATTGCTTAATGCCAATAAACATTTTGTGTTTTTCTGAATTTAATGGTTATTACTTGACTTAAGAGCTATCAGCCATTTTGAAGCCACTTGCTTTAAGCAAAATGCTTCAAAATTGCCTATAGTGACCAAGCTTAGCCATTAGAAACCACAGAGATGATCATTAGCAAGTTGACCACAGTGAGGTCCTCCTCTACATGCATAACATACAGTATCTCGAAATGGAAGGTTCGGATCCAATCCAATACCTCAAATCATTGAGAAAACAGTCTTTTGATGCATCACGATGGTCTACTCTCTAACACAATCTCATAACTATCTGGTTGGGTCATGACAAATTCCAACCATTCGCTGAACAACAAAACAAAATTAAAACCAAACTTCTCTTCAAACTTGTGTTGCACCAACATCGTGATTATGCTGGTGCTTAAAATGGGTATCGGCCTAAAAAAAAGTTTAACTTAATGGTTACACAAAAAAATAAACAAACTCAAAGGAGCACGGCAAAGCATTAGAAGTAATAATGGGACAAGATGTGTGAACCATTCCTGGCAAAATGATGCAAGTGATACAACACTGCCGCTATGTCTCACAAAAACACATCATACTGGATCTGTGATATTAAAAGTGCATAAAGTCAGGCATTAAAATAAAAACAAAAACAGGAATAACTTTTTTGCTCTAAGGAGTATTGGAGCTGACTGATAAAATTATATTTAAATTGTGATATACAAATGAAAACTTAGGAACACAGCAAAACATAATCTAAAAGTGGCTTGTTGATGTGCATAAATCCAACGTGATGTGTACAAAATAAACTATACCATAAGCCAACTTTAAAATTCATGAATTATATATAAAATGTTCACAATAACCATTCATCAACTCCACATCACAAATGTTGGTCCCTAGCTTTTTAAAATAAAAAAAAAATCAAATCTGCAAACAAAAAACTAGTTAATATTAACTACTTTAAAGCAGCTGTTAAAAATAAAAAATTCAAACATTGTGGATTTTTTGCAAGTTACAAAATGAAGCTTGGAACATCACACAAAAAAATAAAACATGTTTTTTTTTAACTAAATGGGTAGTACTGGTTTTATGAAAAATCAATATGAAATAAAATCTATGTTTTTGTTAAATCAACATAAATGAACTCACTGTTCTCTTCCCTCAACTCGAAGGAAAAACAAACAACTAATGATGTTAGACTAAGAGACTTAAATCAAATAAAAACATTAATGCATCAGTGTGAAACCCTCTTACAAATCAACTTGGAAACTATACTCTTTAAGGCCATATAAACAACAACAAAAGAATCAATACACAGGATTATGCATCCTAGTTACCATTCCCAGTAACCACGAGCAACCCCATTCCGCTATAAGAAAAGAGTTTATATATATGAACAAAGAAACAGCTTCAGTCATATTTTAGATTACAGGATAAGAAAACCAATCAAGTTTATTTTAGCGAGCCCAACTTTTTAATGATAACGAGTCAACTTTGACTATTCTCATACACTCAAAAAATACCAGAGTCAATATTGACCCGCATTCCTGGCCCATTTCTGGGTCAGAGCGACCCAGAAAGTGGATACAAATTTGACCTTAACCAAGATTCTGCACCATTTCGACCCATTCAGGGTCAATTGACACAGATTCCTGATCATACTGACCCAGAAATGTGTCAGGTTCCATGGAACCCGGCTCCAGGTCAATCCTGTCCCGGAAGTTTCTTAAGTGTAAAGAATAAGAGTTAGTCAGAAAAGTTTTTCAAAGCAGCATAACTCATAACCTCCTGCAAGGGATAATTAGTAGCAGAGGAACACCAAATAGAACAGCTTTATTCTCAGTTTTAAAAAAGGCAAAACTATTATCAGAAGTTGCATGTTTCATTTTAAAAATTGAACAGTGCAGTTTTTATTTTCGTGAAGACCAACTCTCTACTAATTCATGAGCTAAAATCATCATACTTAAATAGCTAATATTTTCTATTGAAATTTTCCCAATATATTATGAATAGTTCAAGTGTTTTTGTTAAAAAGCATTGGAAGTGTTAAACCCTTCAATTCATTGCAGTTTGGAAAAGCTGCTCAGCAATAACGCTACTGAAATGCTTTACAACTAATCAATTATGAAACATTAAACCATGCATACATTAATTATTGATTGTTTTAAACTAAAATGTTGATGTAAATTTATACAGTTCATGCAATTCGATCTTTTCTATGATTGTACATCTTAATCTTTGAGACTCTGTTTTGAATCCTAGTTTTCTCTTCCTATTTCCACAGGACAATCTATACAAATGTATTCAAAGACAGTAACTTTTTTTTTACAAAAATTGTAAGATTTCAGCTTATTTTCAACACCCGTATGGTCAAGTCTAATAATTATCATGCATTGTTCAAAAAGTTCATTATCATTAATATCACAATAATAGACCCTCATCACACCGCCATATTGTTGTATTGTTCCCTGACTTTCAGTTTAAAACCACTTTGAAAAAAGTTCACAATGTACAAGGCACCAGCCTATTCTGCCAATGAGCCTCAGTTTGACTCCCATAGACGTGTGTGTAAAATGGCGGATGCATGAGTAAAGTCTAGTCACACCAAGTGTCAATTATATCAAAGTGCTCTTCACTGTCTAGTTATACAACACCGAGTGAGTCGGGGGACTAGATGTGCAGAAAAAGGTACTTAAGTAAGGCAACTAGAGGAGCCAGACTACAATAGCCTGGGAATACTATTTAATTTTTTTTATCAAACCCACAAAAATTATATACAACTTAGAATAACAAGATTGGTTTAACAACAAGTCCAAAGTTAGTGGCACAGTATCAATCCATTACGACTATTATAAATCCAACATGAAGGTAAAAACACTGGATATTTTCTTTCACATTGCTGGCAGGTGGTACATTTCTTGAAAGAAACTGGGCTTTTTTTTTTAAATGATTCAAGGTATTCTGCTTTTGAGAAAATCCCAAAATATGTCTCACAACAATTTGTTTACAGGAGCTCTGAGTTACAGAACACAACTGTGGAATCCCAGACTTTAAGAACAATATTCTTCAGCAGGAAAAATCTTCAGCCCGGTAACACATTTACAGCACTATGAAAGAAAACATACAAATGTTTACCAAGCATTTAATACCATGGTAGACTATCAGCTCCAAAGACTGAAATAACATTCTTATAAGTCAAAATTTTACCATGAAAAATAAAACAATTATAACTGTGCCTTCCAACCAACTTATATATGCTAACCAAAAACCCAACAAGTGTTAGGTTTATAAAAAATAGAACATGTTCTCACTATTTAATTTGTGTTATTAAAATACATCAAATTACTAAGGAAATGAGAGAGTACTCGGTGCTTAAGAACAGAAGCTCATGTTTGAGTATCAACACTCAGTGTTGGAGTATCAACACTCAGTGATTGAGTATCAATGCTCAGTGATTGAGTATCAATACTCAGTGCTTGAGTATCAACACTCAGTACTTGAGTATCAACACTCAGTACTTGAGTATCAACACTCAGTGTTTGAGTATCAACACTCAGTGTTTAAATATCAACAACACTCAGTGTCTGAATATCAACGCTCAGTGTTTGAATATCAACGCTCAGTGTTTGAGTATCAACACTCAGCTTTCGAGCATCAACACCCAGTGCCTGTGTATAAAATGAACTGACAAGGGGAATTATCAACGTTGTAAGCAGCACTTTTATACACCGAGCTTCTAACACCATTTAGTGCATCTCATGTGACTAAGTTAAAACACTGATTTTAATTCAGTAATTAGTTTATAGTAAGGTCTCTCCAAAAAGGCTACATTCCTACTTTTCAGTTCACTCACTCACACCCCCTCTCACTCTCCCATCAACAAAATTCCAATTGATAATAATACTGCTTTTTAATCAAGCTAATAAAAACACCAGGAACGGCTGGAGTTCAAAATAATCTAACGCTTTTTCATATTACCTGGTTGAAAGACCGACTCACAAACTTTCTTGGAATGGAACACCTTTTTTTTATAGGAACAACCAAACCGTTCTCCTAAACAATTGATACATGTACAGTGCTATAAAGCAGGCAAGACACACCCTGAATTGTCGTTATCAATATTAAATCGATACCAAGCACTTTATTTGGTTCCAACATCACACAACCAAAGTGTCTCACTACAGAAATTCATTTATAAATGTGCAGTCAAATATCCCTAAAATATATATATTATCATTAAAGAACAAATATCAACAGCATCTTTTTGTTTGTAGGTTTTTTTTCATACTTTTTTTTTTCAAAACAATTCATTAAAGCTATTAATCAGATAATTGTACAAGTTAAAAATATGAGACCTGCAATAATCATATCCATGCAAAATCAGTAATCACGCAAATTGTCATAAAATGCCTTTTGAAAACCGATAAGCTACTAAGCAAACAATAAGTTCATTTAATTTGAATACAAGAGTAATTTCTGGTCACTCTTTCATTCGATTCACAAATGTAGAAAAAAAGTTCATGAAATTGACTGTTCACTGTCATCTTGGAAGCACAAAGTGCTCACTTGAATAAATCACTTCTCTTTTTAAGAAAAAATTCATTGCTCAAGATCTCATTCAAGAAGCTGATACTTGACTGATCACATGACCTTGTGGACAATATCAGGTCACATGACCTCACAGGCATGTCGATCACATGATATAACTTTTCAGTATTGGTAACATGACCCAGTCCGACAATTTTGGTTGCTTAACATCTGTTGACAAAACGGTCATAAAATTGTATTTGTCAGTAATAGATGCGTCAAAACTTCTTCAAAATGTATCACATGACCTCATGTGATGATCATGTGACCCCATTGAACTCTACTCACTTGACCTGATTTGAGCAGTATCAATCACACACCTTCATTTTATAGCAGTCACATGAACTTAATTAGCAATACTGATCTTGAATGACCTTTATTTACAAATACTGGTCACATGATCAACCTTATGTAAACAAAACATCAACTGCATAAACAGTATTGAGTTTTCCTCAGTCTATCATCAACGCAGAGTTAACAATAATGTTTTTGTTTTTTTTTACTTTTTAACTGCAAACTGTTAATGTTTCAAGGAATGACATTTACTTCCATCCTTTGTTAAAAAAACTACTCGCCATTCACAGCAAAACAAAACTGTTAATTCCATAAATATAGTCAACTTACTGTTAAGCAATTTGGGGAAAGTTTTATTTGGCAAATTTCTTTCATCAGCAGAGGAAGTGAAATCAAAGGGAACAGTGAATTTAGAAGAACACTCAAAGGTAGATCAAGGCACAAACCAGAAACTCTTTGGAAGTACATTTTGTTTTCTTTGATCAAACAAAGAGAGAATTCCAGAGTGTATCTTGTCTATGCAGGAACTCATAAATGATCAATTGTGTAGATTTGTGTTGTATGCTTTAACTAGGTGCGGTGGAAAAGACCTTTGGGCCAAAATCTACACAGAAAAAATGTGACAGTGTTTTATCACGAACGTAAACTATCACGAACGTAACCGGTACATTAAACACATACAACTTGCCCAAACATAAAAATTCCATATTGTCTGGTTACAATGTTTTTATACATTTTTTAATGGGGATAACTCTTGAAACAAATTGGCTTGTTGATATCCTTCTTACACACAGCATAAACAAAACAAAACACACACACACACACACACACACACACAAACAAAGCCAACATAAAATTATTGCAAACTGCCCTGCTTCATAGCTATCTACTAAACTCATGATATCAGATTATTCTAGTAATACACTACAGAAATGCACATACAAACCATATGTTCTCAACAAAAATGAATCAAACATAAACGGAATTATATATCAACCTACTCCAGTTTGACATTTTTCTGATGTTACTACTTGCTGAGGCTCCAAAAATGTACCCCATTTAGGGTATGTAGTTCTACCCCGATTGATATTTGTTCCCAGGTGATACACATAAAACTACCCCAAAAGGCACATGCGGCGATTGGATCTTTATTTCCAAATCAAGATAGCAGTGAACCTCTTGGGTGATAACACCACTTTCTGCCTCTCTGGCATGACTGATAGGTCCAACTTCATAAAGCCTGCAAGCACAAAAACCTGTTAAGCACAAAATGGTATTGCTTAGCAGAACCAGGTTACCAGCCTAAATTACATTAAGTTTGCATTGTCGTGGCTGGTGCCCGAACTCAATTTTTGCTTACCAAAGAAATTTGTCAAGCTGTATTTTTTGCTTATAAGCTTTATGAAGTTGAGCCATGGTCATCTAACTAAACATCTTGAAGAGGGTATAGACTTTTATCAAACATTACAACCATGTTCCCTGTCTCCTTTGACAATAATGAAAATATATTCTCATTACTCAATACAGGGGGCAGACTAATTTGACCTTCCAGCCTCTGATTAGGAATGGAAGGGAAAACAAGATGGCTGCAATAGATCTATTTACTCAAAGTTTATGTCAGAAATGACAACATATTGGCCTCTTTCCAGGTTGCCAGGATATGTTTGGTAAGGTGATCGTTTAGATTCCTCCTCCCGCTAAACACTTCAGAAGAAGGAAACATGCTAAGTGAGTGTACCACGTGATTGGTTCGTAATGACACCTGTTTGGTTGGATAATTACACCCGCACCCATTAGGGAGGCATAACACCTTTTAAAAAAAACCTCCCCCCCCCCCCCCACACCCCCCTCCTCCCAAAAAAAAATAAATAATAATAATAACCTAGTTAATAATAATAATAATAAATAAACAAATAAAAAAATAAAAAATTGCAAACAGTTGCTGCAGTCTTTGCCTGAAACCATTACAAATCGGAGAAGTTATCGATTATTTCTTACTTTCCTGTTTGCATTATATTGGCATTATATCGGATCTCAACCGATCTTTGAAACCAACAGGATGCTGTTGGCAAATTTCATCACAACAACATGACAAGTTGATATATAATTCCGTTTTGAAAAGGAGAGAACAAAAAAAGTGGACTGTGAATATCCTCCAGAGAAATCTGGCATTCTTCAAACTACAGGGTGTGTACATAACATGTACATTTGAATTAAAATGAAACCATTTCCCATGATGTGTCTGTTGTGAGTTATTTTTAGACTTGCACAATGAGCTGGTATGGCACTCATGCAAATCTGCACAATTGAATGAACAAATCTTAAATCCAGGTTGGGTTAGAGAAATAGAAATATTTTTTTTTAATCAGGTCAGGTTTGTGATCGCACGGCTGTATCTTATGTGTAAATCTCTTTTTATACATGGTGCTACCCGCAAACCTCACCTGATTCTACTTTGTACTCCGACCATGCAAAGTTTCAAATCCAACTGAAGAATTTGTGGGTACATCCTGTTTTGTTTTGCATCTTTTATTGGAAAACAAGAACAAAATGGCTAAATGTGAGTTGTGATTAACTCAGCCCTCCATCCCTACTACATTTTTAGTGTGTTTGACTTTGGTAGCAAGTACACCTGTATGTGATATTCAATTATAAATCTTCTCTTGCAATGTCAGAACTCATGTCCCTTGATTTATTTGATGCTTGACAAACTAAAGCCCACTGGACTGATATGGTATTGGATGCCGCGTCTCGGAGAAATAGTATCCATTTGTATCAGAGAAACATTGTTGCTCTACAAGAATACCAGTTTCCGTTGAGAATTGAGAAAGGATGAGTTTGAATTGGGTAGATTTCACAAAGAGTTCAGACTAGTCTTCTTTCGAGATACTCAAGTTATTTGTCCGACTTGGGACTAGCCTAATAGCTCATAAAAAGTCCTAAGAATAGTCCCAAGTTAGGACTACTTTCATGAAATCAACCCCAGCACTCTGTAATTGACACATTTTGATCTTTGATTATAATCCACATGACGAATCTTCACAGTCCCTATTCAATACATATTGCAAAACACAAAACATTACCAAATAAATATATAGCACATGAAGAAAAAAACAGACACCACAATCGAGTGATACATTAAATACTTTGTTAATATATGCCTAAAAAACAAAAAGGGGGGAAAACCAAGTCATTGTTGTGATTAAAATTGTATAATAAGTTTAAGAGAAGCTTTTATATCTTTAAAATAATCATGTGAACTCACGGCAAGCAGATTTTAAACAAAGGCTAATTTTCTAAACTCATCTTCTCTGTGTTTCTTTTTAGTGATTGATTTTGTATGGAATATTCAGAATAACTTTCAAAAAAGTCATTCTATCTCCTACTAGATTTAGATGAGATGTGGAAAATTGTGTCCCGCATGTGACAAATTTACATTAAAAAAAAGTAACATCGTATAAATCCTACACCCCTTTCAATTTTGTTCAATGAGATCGACGTCTAAATCGTTGCCAGGGTCCAACGGAAAGACGCCGAGTTCCCGCCCATCATCCCCGTCAATGTCTTCTGCGTTCTCCTCATCGCTACTTGCATCTCGGACCTCTTGTTGGTCTCTTTCATTGTCATGACAACGAGTGCTGTAGCGGAGGCTGTATTGGCCATTACTCCCTGACTTGGTCGGTTGATCGAGCTCTTTTGTTGGGCTTGAGGTAGGTGTAATCATGACGCTGGAGGTGTGACTGGTATCCCGTGGTGATGAGGCGATGGTCTGCAGCCCGCAGAATTGCTGGGAATCCAGTAGCGGTTTGCAGTGGCTCCTTGTGTGGTACTTGTTCTGGATAAGAGGAAGAATGGACAGAAGAAGAAAAAAAACGCCACTTAAAGTGATTATTGGAAAAAATACAAATGAGTTATCTGCAGAACTTTTCATTAAAAAATACTGGTACTCTAATCAGAGATGGAAGTCCTTGGTACTCTACTATTAGACTCAGTACCATGTATCAGAATACTCATACTCACTTGTACTCATAATTGATGAACAAAGTACTTTCAATTGAGTACTTCTCAGCAGAACTTGATACTCAACTGAAAGGAACTTGAATACACTACTGGTCACTACCTGAACCAAAAGGACACTCAGGGACATGGTCTCCTAAAATGGCGCTGCCAAGATTTTTTTTTTTTGATGATGACGTCAGTTGAATTAATATTAATAATGCATGGTTCATAAATAGTGCTTTATCCCACCCCTAGAGGTGTTTTAAAGCATTCAGTATGTTGTCCTGGAGTCAGTATGAGACCATGCATGCATTTCATTCTGTGGTCTCATTTTGTACCCAATAGAAAACACATCAAGCATACATCAAATGTTTGCTATCATACTTGTAAAGTCATTCCATGTTTACATCTATATGAACAAGTGCAGTACTCCAAACCACAAACCCATGTTCCTGGATGTAACATTCTGTGAAATCACTTGACAACGACTTTGATTGAAGTAGCTGGCTGTAAACACATGGACAATAAAAAAAACATTTGAATAGAAATGGCCCTTCAAACTCTCAAACCTATATCAATCAATACTGGACGTGCCTAGATGGTGTATGCCAACAAGCACACTGGCCCATGGTTGACCCACGCATACTTGCACCTCCTGGCAACTGTACCTCAGCCATTGCTGAAGGATTGAACCCCAAGATTCTCAACTGATTTACAACCGTCTTTCACAACTACATGTAAATATTCTGAGGAGAATTACATTATGGGACGTGCCTTGAGCTGTTTGTACACTGTACAGACAACTTTACAAACTCAACGCTTTGAAGGCTAATCATAGTAAACTGTGGCCATTATTGTCTGGTACCCTCTATACACAGTGTGAAAACTGCTCTAATGCTTATTTCATTAAAGTGGAACCAGTCTAAACTGCCCCTCATCCTCAGTTTTGTTGTATTGGGTAGAATGTGAAATCTAATCAAACCAAAATGGCCATACAATAACAGTTTGGGGTCCAAGATGAACTTGAGGTTATCTCCAGTAAACCCCAAATTATCTTTCTAATAAATTTCTATGTTCCAACTGCACTACTGATCACTCGGTGAGTTAAGCAGATTATTCACTTGAAAAACGCCGAACACTGCTACACCAAACTCATACTGCTTTCCTCATAATTTCATCAGCATATACCATAAGCCCAAACAACCTTTGACACCGAACGAGCTTATAAACCACTATTCCCAAAATCCCATAACACTCCACTTGCCTCAATAAAAACCTAACAATTCCAACATGATTTATGTGCACTAATGATACCATGGGAAATACTCAGCTGAGTGTACAGTCAAAACATAACCATCTTAATTGCAAGGAATCTTCTAACTTTTGTTTTTGATATTAAGATTTTTTTGTTTTAAAGCTATCCAGTGACAGTGTGCGCATACTATAGTGATTGATAGACCCTGCCAAATGATGGATTTAATGAAAGGGTTGTGTTTTTTCTACCTACTGTGGTCGTGACAACTGAAAAGCTGCAACGGTGGGGGGAAAAAACACCAAAACATTAATGTTTTCCATCAGTCAGTGGTTGGGGGCTACAAACTGCTTGTCTGCAGAAAGATATAACTGCTTGAATACATTACAACAAATGAAAACAGAGGCCTTAAAAAGGGGGCAAATCAGATGATTCTGTGATGAAAATGTGCATGCTAAAAACACCTGTCAAGTACAAATTTGTCTGGTTTTTGATTGATGAAATTTTATGTTGCAGCTGGTCATTAGGCGCTGGTATTTCAATTGCGCAGAATTTAGAAATTGTAAAAATATGACGAGAGATTCATACAATGGAGTCTTAATTCATAGCATAAATAGATTTTTACATGACATCTTTTAAAATTAATAAAAACAAAATATTGGAAGGTCCAAATATTTTGTCTAGTATACTATTCCAGTCATTATTATAATTCTATTATGCAGTAAATCCTCGCCGCCTTTAAGAGCAGCATATAGACTCTCCGGCAGAATTTATTTCATTCCATTTGGGAAATAACTAAATGGAGAAAAGCAAACTGCTCTGGGACATCCTTAGAACTAACATAAACAAGACCCTGATTGAGCCAACTCAACCGGCTTGTGCGAGTTGTTACATCCCTTGTTTGGCAGATTCTAAAATGGCTGCCTATCGGTCAGTCATTTACAGCATGACTGGTAATTGCCATGCACGACTGGCAGTGCAGTGTGGTCGCCCGGATGTTCTTTGTCAGAGGAATGAAAGGGTCTACTGGGAAGTTGAGGCACATGTATATACGTGTATACAATCAGATGCTTACTTTCATAATTGCTTCTGTTCAAGTTAAATATTCCAGGATCGGACAAAATAAGGAATCCGAGTGCATTTGGCGACAAGCAAATTGAAGCTGTCACTTTCAAAACCATGAGAAGAATATACATTTAATGAGGAAAGTTATTAATAAAGAAAGAGGGTCTTTTGGGAAATTGTGACCAGTCCAGAGAGGAATAACTAACAGAAATGACGTAAACTCACAATCTGAAATGTCATGTTGAGCATCAAACAACCTTCTCAACAGAAAAAGTCACTTCAAAGGAAAACTACGGAACGAAACGCAGCGTCAGGACGGACTCTAAATCTACTTAAGGAAAAAAGAAATAAACAGCAGAATCTAAAGGACCTCTTTTCAAGAGACAAAATATTTTTCTAAGAAACACCTCCTGCAGGTATAGGTCAATGTAGCCCCATGAACTGAATCTTGATGTCCACATACATAACTTGTCCTAGTTGCTTGCGCTTTAATCCAATAAAGACCCATTCGCTGACAAAGGCGACGACTTATTACATTATTCTCATCAATATATCCCTCGCCTTGGTTTATAGTTTCAGTGGCTATTCCGTCTAATAACTTGAAACGTTATATGAATGAGGAGCACATTCTAGTTAGAGAGGTTGGGGACTTGTGTATACACCGCTCTAACAAATTTTTTAATGCATATTGATTTCCATGGAAGATGGGGTTTTGAAATTCCAGGCTAGAAGAAGACGAGAGCTGAAGATGCACAAAGACTATAATATACCTGTACTGATACGGGATTTTGTTGGGAAGATGAGATAGACCACGTCTGGATGAGGTCACCCTAAAGCCGGGTTCATACTTCCTGCGAATGCGAGTGCGAAGCGAACTTATAAATACGTAACATGGGTGTCTTAGGAGCAAATGTTAGCAGGAGTTGAATGTTACTTGCTCGTGGGATGGCTGGGGTTTCTAAACACTGGTTTGAGAAGTAGAAATCAGGAGTGAGATTGTATGTAAATGAAGAAATCATGAAAATTGGGTAAAGCGTTTAATCTTGCTGTGATGTTAATCACTTAGAACTGCAGGAAGCTACATTTTAGAAGAGTACAGACTCTCAAAACGATTTCAAACAATTATCCAAAGGCCATTGCCTAATTTCATAGAGCTGCTTTAAGACAATGGACACTGTTTTTGGTAATTGTCACAGACCAGTCTTCTTACTTGATGTATATCAACATATGCATAAAATAACAAACCTGTGAAAATTTTAACCCAATTGGTGGTCGAAGTCGCGAGAGAATGATGGAAGAAAAAACACCCTTGTCACACGAAGTTGTGTGCTTTCAGATGCTTGATCTCAAGACCTCAAGTTCTTAACCTGAGGCCTCGAAATCAAATTCGTGGAAAATTACTTCTTTCTAGAAAACTGTGTCACTTCAGAGGGAGCCGTTTCTCACAAAGTTTTATACTATTAACCTCTCCCCCATACTATTTACCAAGTGAGGTTTTATGCTAGTAATTATTTTGAGTAATTACATGTACCAATAGTGTCCTCTGCCTTTGAGCACAAAAAATAGCTAAGCACAACAACAACAATGCCTACCAGAATAAGGCAACAAGCCAAAATACCATTAGAAAGCTCAGAAATTACATGCCCGGTGCGACACAGGCAAAAGTATTTAAAAAACATATAGATTAAAGACAATGAAATACAAGAATCTTTACTATGATAACTGACGCATGATGAAATAGACTTAATTCGTAATAAAATAATGACGCCTTCTATAGCGCCAGTATTCACAAAAGTGCTCGTGGCGCTTGCTCCAATAAAAATAAAGTTCCTCTGTTGTTGTGCTCCAATTGCAACGTCAAATTCAACTTCACAATAGCATTTTGTACTTACACAAGAAAATGTATGTCACAGGATTGAAATCAAATAAAAAACAATTTCAACAACGAAATTCTGTGGGGAAGCTTGAAAGTAGATTGTAAAGAAATCAGGAAAAATAGTTCATACCTCCTGGAGATGCCATAGCAGAGATTAGGAAATGGAAAGCCAGGCTGACATAATTGTAAACTAATGCCTTCTTCTGACCTAAGTGAGGGTGCTGTTTTTAACCAGTGACATCACCTGATCACAGGGATCCATTGTCAAAGACAGCAGCGACAGACATGTAAATGCTCTCTAAACTGCCGGACCACTCAGTTGTGAAGAAAAGTAAGAAAAAAACATATTTAATGGCTCCATGTTTCGAGCCTGGTGAATCTTTTCTACAAGGCAGATATCTTTTGTTACCCAAAAATTTGTACTAACTAATTTAATAATCACCTAAAGTAAACACTGAGTGTTGGCAATGAAGCATTAGAATGCGTTCCTACCAAAAAAATGTATAGGTGGAAATGTCTGATAATAAAAAATGCTGGCGGAGAGTATAGATGGCGATACAAAAGCACATGGTGAAAGTTGAGATGGATTCCTTTCAGTGGAGCACGATTGTAATGCAAGAAGGAGACGTGAGGACAAATTGGCGAAGGAGGGTCTATGAAGGGAGGCAGGGAGGCTGGCAAAGTTTGTAGGCCAAGCACAAAGATGCAGTTCCTTCATTTAAATAGTTGATAAACCAACGCAGACAGCCCCTATTGTGCTTTGTCCCCAACCGTACTTGATCGATACTGCAGCCTGCCTTAATAACGCTCTCTAATGAATTAACCCTATGGGAGTTGAGTTGCCGAATTGCACAGGGGAAGATCTCTCACAGAGACTAGATATAATACATTCCGCTTTTCCTGAAACTGTGTTTTCTACATTAGGATTAAGTACCGCCCAACACTTCACACAGGAGCAGCCACTGTGTGGAAAAAAAGACCAGTCTTGAAAATGATCAGGCAGGCAAGAAAGTGATCGTGAAATTACAGTAATCCTAAGCGAAGCTTGTAGCCATGCATGCAAACAGTTCCTCTGCACTTAAAAGGATTAAATGCTCGAAATGCAATCAACTGATAAAAAAATAATAATCATAGTGAACGTTGGAAAAACCCAGCACTGCCAGCGGAATGAAGTAACAGACTTTATGTATCATAGAAGACAGCCCCATAATCATACGTGTAATTGCCACAAGTCTCAGATTGATGTTACGGTAAGGCCAGAGCAGGGCTTTCACACGCTGTCAACTTGTATATTATCTGACAAGACAGGAGAGAAAAGGGGAAATGCTAACCAAAGCCAAAGCTGGGGAATATGAGAAAAATATGTCGCTGTCGGCTTTGTGTGGCATATCTCTCATTCTCTGGATCATGTTTGAAGGCAAAGGAAAGAGATTAAAAAGGCAGCTGTTATGGGAATCACATTCTCATGTGTGAGTTATGGCAGAGTGGCATCAAGTACACTCCTAATGCACTCCAGCTGAAAGTTGGCACCAAATACATGAAAAGTAGGTACGACTGAAAAGTATGACTGTCAATTTGACATAAATATCCAACTAAAATTTGTTCACCATGCTGTTGTTTTTTGGGGGCACGGGAAAGTTCGCTTTAATGGCAATTTTTGCAAATAAATTAGTAACTTAAAGTTGAAACACTAAATTTGTCTGCCTTTAATCCATGTGAATAAATGAGGAGTTGATATGAATATATAACTGACCTCAGCACGACCTTCATAAACAACAGCTCGCATGAAATGTTAGTAAATATCGTGACAGTTTTTTGCTCTTTTCTCAACAAGTAGATGCTGTACACCTGAAACTTTCATATGCGACTTGTAGTGTTTCTCTCTTTATATTTTTGCCCACAAATTGTCATTACGATGACAAAAAACAATCCACGACTCTACCATTACAAAGGACTCTTTTAAACGAGTAAACTATAAACCATGCAAGCCATCAATAATTTTTGAGAATTTTATAGCTTTAATCTGATTGGATAGCTTTTGAATCTGAGATCGAAGGCAACCTCTTAATCTGGCCCTATGAGAGTCGTTGACTTGAGAATTGAACGTCGATGGATATAATTAGATTGGGCTTTAATCATTATTATTGTCGGGTATTTGGTTGTTCACACTTTCATCAAAGAGCAATAAAGGACAAAGTATGTGGAGTAACATACGGAAAAAACCATGTTTGATGTTGCAGGGTATATTATTTCAATTCAATTAACCTAGTTGGCAAATGAAGGTCCCTGTATAGAATTTCTAAGTCTCATGGTTTTGGAGGTTTATTCCACTATGGGAAAGACATACAATCACAAACATATATGTAGGGAATCATTCAAGAGTATGAATGATGGATTCTGTTCGGAAAATTTGACCTGTGACGAGGAAACCCAGTAATCCGAATAGGATCTGTTTACAACTTGCCCGTAATGCAATCTACTACCATAAGAACCTCTGGCATGCAGGATTCATAAACCAGTGAGTAATTTATCTTGCCTGTCATTTTTTGGTCCAGCAATGACAACACAAAACAGGACAAGAAATGAAAAGGGGGATAAATTTGCACAGCAAAATACAGAACTGAAATGTTAACCCAGAATTGTTTTCTTTCTTTTTCTTCCACAGAAGAACTTTTGACACTGGGGTGGGTGAACTCCCTCAAATTTCTCACATGCCAAGCGACTGCTTCACAAGGATCTTGATCATGCACACTCACCTGAGAAATTAACTGAAAGGTCAAAGTTGCATCTCCATGGAAAATACAGACTAAGAAGTGGGGGTGATTTATACGAAACTTTCTTGAGACCCGAGGAGTGATATCGGATCTTTGGGCTACAGCAGTCACTGCATCATGGCTTATAATTAGACACATAGGAAACCACAGATTCATAGAAAACACCTGACGTACTGTGCTTGATTAATCAGAAGATGCAGCCCAAGGCATAGGAGAAGTCAAAGGCGAGAAACGCTCACCCATGAGAACAGCTTGGCAAGAAAACTACCTTGTAATCATCTGGAATGAACTTGTACAAATATTACATCCACATGTTGGATAACCACTGACTATAAAACAACAGGGAATCTTGAGGATGGTTGACCTTTTGAGATTCTAAACCCTGGATTTGGCAAGAGTGGGATTTGGACCTAGATCAATCACGTGGAAGAGAGGTTAAGCAACAGCTTTAGGGTCTTGCTGAAACACACTAAAAAATCATCAATTCCACATGTTGCATAAGCACAAAGAAATGAAGATGCATCTGACTATTTTTCTTCACAGTTGACCTTATTAAGCATTCTCAAAACCTATCCAGCGATTTTGGTAATGCAGCCAGGGTGGGATTGGAACCCAGATCAATTAGGTGAAAGGAAGTTAAGTACCTGCAATAGATTTTGACTGGTGACATTTTCAGGCTTGAGGAGCTTTCTGATCAATTTGTGGGTTAGAGAGGGTGGTATGAAAGCGAGTGTCTAGAGGGAGAGGTCCACTAGGAGCAAACTTAGCAATCAGAATGAGGCCAGGTGTAGTGCTCCAAGTCTTTCACTTTCTGCCAATGATCCATGTTAAAGGCTGATTTGATACACTCCGGTTGCATTTTGTTCAGCTACGTTTGACACGAAAAAAAAACTTCCTCTCGCTACAGCTAGATCCTATTTAAGTTTTGACATAGCAACTTTCTCAGAGGACATCGTTTCTTAGACTCATATCATAGGTATAAAACAACAATTTTCTTGTTTTTAATAACTCCCTTGTATTTGCTCTAGACATTAATGTTTAAGGCAGGGATATTTTTTTCAGACAATGTGTCTGCGGTGCACTGATCATAAAAAAAGAACTACCAAACAAGAAACATAAATTAAAGGATGGATCAAATTTAAAATCGCCTGACAAAACCTTCTGATTACGACCCCAATCTTTATGATAACAATTTCCTTTTCTACTTAGCAAGACTTGCCTTTGCTTAGCATATTTGGTGTAAATTTGGCCCCTGTGCTCAAAACTGCACTATTATTGAATAAATATTGATCAAGCTTTGATAAGAAAAGCACCCTTGCAAACAAACAAAGGCAACAAAACATTACAAAATGAATGAGCTCTCTGTGATGTTGAAATCAATAACACAATATAATGACAACTGGGATGCGAGCGAGGTGCTGTTCTACTGCTAAAAAGTGTAAGTGTTAGATTTCACAATTTGAGGTCAAATTTGCTTATAGTATTGGCTCAGTTTCACAATCCAGTTAAAGTAATAAACCACAATGGAAACAGAGTGGGTAAGTTTTAAATAATTTGGGGCTGAACAAAGTCAAATTGACTCTAGTGGGATTTGAACCTCCAGATTCAACTGCCAGTCCTCATACAGCTGAGCCATCTAGCCCTAATGTTGGTGATCTCCCTACATTGTTCAGGGGTTTCCAGTCAAAGCCATTACTGCTGATAACCAGGGACCATTCGCAAGTTTATGATACAACCTGGGAAGTGGCAGGAGCGGGATCACCATATTACTCGAATGTGATTTGAAGTTACGACCTTTGCAATTCTTGGGTTCGGATCCAACCTGAGTAATATGCCTGTGATTTTTTTCACAGAACTCGGTTAGTACTGAGTATACAGTGCTAACACACTGGTGTATAATTAATTGGTAAAAACCAAAATAAATATTCTTTATCTTATGCAAAATTAACATCTATTCTGTACTTTAGCATGATCAGACAAATGCTACAGTACCAGACTGAGAAGAACAAATATCGAAAATATGACTACAAAATGAGAGTTTGGTAGAAAAACTAACAGAAGCAGATGCTTTTGTCTTTCAAATTTCCTTGTTTACTGATATTTCGCCATTTTTCAAAGAAAAAAGAGAAAGATGGTTATCACATACATTAAAGTGGACTAAGACTGCTGGTTCCGGCCATTTTTCTTAAAGAAGAACTTGCAAAAATAAGGGGCTCCTAAAATTGCAGAAATTGCAATAAATCACGTTACTTGGCAGCATGCCCACAGTGGACAAAAACCAATTGAATTATTTGCCATGAGGCACGTGTAAGATGGAGAATAAAGACGGAGGAGATTACTATGAGGTTCTAGAATAGATCTTTGAATATTTTATGGAGGATACCGAATCCCCCGAGGCGAGGTAAACAAAACTGCAACTATCTTGAGCACGGGGCTCCTGGGATAACATCACTAAAAACCGCTTTTAAATCATGAGCTTTGTCAAGCATTATTGATCATTGGATCATAAAAGAATTCTTTAGTGACACAGCAAACCTTGTATTCTACTTATTAACCAAGGCGATGTTTCAAACGAGTTGTTGCCATGTGAGCACTTTAGGTTCAATGTGTGTAGGCCTAGTAATGCACTTGGAAGCTCAGTGATTCATTCTAAAAGAAAGGTCTTTCAAATATGAAGTTGACTACAAACCAGAGTGCAAAATTGATATTTGTTTCATGGTTGCATAACAAAATATTGTTTTTAGCCCCCCCCCCCCCTTCAAAAAATAGTTCTTGCATATAAAAGGTTATCTAATAATGATATTATACAAAAAATACAAGCAGGAAAGACATAGAAAAATGGAAATCATTCATTCTAAGCTCCATCGACTCGCTGAATTTAAAATTATAATTGAACAGATGCTAAGTGTACTACGATGAAAGTATTCCTGTTATTTCTCTATAAATGCAGCATATACTGTTTAGCTTGTCACGTCTCATGTCCTATTCTTTTATTCCCATACTTTGAGAGTCAATTTACAAAAACTGCATGCTTGAACTGTGTACAGAGCATTCATTAGATACCATAGCAACTTGACCCTATACATTGTGATACATCAGGTGATATCTGTTGATGAGGTCGGGTGTCAGAGGTCGGGTGTGAAAAGTCGGGTGTCAGAGGTCAGATTTCAAATATCCAAGCTAAGATGTAGACACACCGATCCCTTTCAATGAGGCTTAAGAAATAAAATAACATGCATTTTAACATGTTCCTTATCTCTTCCAATGCATCTACATGTACTACACACTCCCTTCCGCCCCACTGATGACAAGAAGATGACAAAAGCTCACACCCAACTTATAAGGAGAACAGGAGAACCACAGGCCCCCAGACAAACTCGAGCTTCACCGCATGAACTTACATCAATTTTATTTGCACCATTAGAGAAGCTTTCAGAATTGGTGGGAAGAAAGTTCTCTACCAGTCTTGGAAACCCACTTTGAAGGCCACATTACTGTTGCCCTGCTTTTGCCTTCATGCTCTTGCCTTCATGCTCCCTTAAAATTATCCCATTATTCTCATCTTTGACAGATCCATGGCCTTGTTTTAAAATGTAAAGCTTTCCAAAATGAAACTGACCTTGCCCATTCCAAACAAATTAAATGCCAGATGAAAAGGATAATGACATAAAGACTATGCTGGCAACCAAGTCACTCGGGTACTTCGACCCACTTTACAAATCTGATGGACTTTACAGTCCGCTTCCAACAAACTCCAAGGATTTCATCTTTGAAAATCTCAATCCTATACAATGACCCGTACTTCATGTAAGCATGACTTCATTACACAAACAGCAACTATAAGCCCAGGAGAAAAAACGCCTACAGCAAAGTAGGTTAGAGTCAATTGTTAATGAAGGTCAGATGAGAAAAGGCACATAACATTTTGGCTTAATATAATAAGGTGTTCATGCATTTTCTCAGACTTATATAGTGACAACTGACATCAGATCATATTTAACCCTCTATGGAGGGACTAACTTCAGTTATTTCTAACTCTCCCCCATCTCCCCACAAGATTTAACAACAGTCAACTGGCTATTATTCATCAGTCAAGACCAAATCCCTCACACACAGGGCAGGGGGTCGCAAGAACAATACAAACTTAATCTCCTGGGGTGAAACACAAGGAACTGGGGTGAATGGGAGAGCTAGACAGAGTGATCTATGGCTTGTTCTGTCTGATCTCTCCTTGGCAACCTGAACACAGTGTAATTAACCTTCAGTTTCTTGTTTAAAGCCCAAAGGAAACTCACAATGAACATTCCTAGTTCAAACAATTGAAACTCGGCCAAGTTTAAACTGCCAGGTTTACATGTAGTCTTCATAAAGAAATGAGTCAAAATGCTGGAACGTGATTTTGAATTTGATTGAATTTTACCATTTGGGCCCAAGGCATTCCATTACACAAATAAAAAACTTACTATTGTTTCAGAGACAAGCGCAAAAAAATGTATCCCTAACCTCAGTTTTCTTCTACAACTGTGACAAGCATGTGCGATTCTACTTGTCCTACCCTATTCCATTTGTTTTTGTTTTTTTAACAATTCAATGTAACACCTCCGGTTTTCCAACATGTCTACAAATTTCAAACTCGCTCTGTGAAAAAAAGCAAGATTTATACTTTCTCATCCAGACAGGTTTCAACAGCATTCTGACTCAAAAATGCAATTCAAGAACTGTCAAGGTAAAGATCATGATTCTAGGAATTCTTCTGATCATGGATGGTCGCCCCACAAAGAGAGAGAGAGAGAAAAAAAAAATTGGAGGGTTATGAGCAGAGGCAGGGAGATGTCAAGCGCCTGTGCTGAATGATGATAATGAGAAGACAGCTTAGATTTCATTCCTTTTGGTCTGGATTTTTTCCCAAGGCCACAGATGAACAGTTCTAATTGAGAGTGTGAACCACTTTCTCAAGCAGGGGTCCAGATCTCACAACATGATGCTTTACTGTAAGCATAGTTGTAAGTGAGGGCTTAAGCCCTATTCACATGATGACAATAAAACCAATGTCCCTTGCTACAAAAAAACTATAGAGCAATGTTTGAGAAGGTTTCACCAGAGACCTTGGACATACCAAAACATTCTTTCCTCTCACTCACATGAAAGGTAATTTGTAAATTATTTCACAACCTTGCCAAAATAAAGCAAAGGACTCAATCTAAAATGCTGTTGTGTGAAAACGGCTTTCGCAACTGATATTCTACCCTCTGCTCAGTTAAGTTTTGTCAAGTAATCATGGTTGCTTCAGTGCATAAATTATGTAAAAGTACCTAAAAAGTAGTAAAAAATGGTTGTAAGCCAACAGTGAAGATAAGTTTGCTAAACGCAGGAAATATTTGCTTAGTAGAAGCAGATTACCATCAACACTGTGTGTTGCTTGTGTGTGGTTACCAACTAACTTTTACTTAGCGGATGAATTTGTTAAGCTGCTTTATGAAATTGATCACTGGACATTGAGCTGGCAGTTAGTACAAAGCTTCAACAGATGTTCTGAATCAAAGAGGAAAGATCCAAAACATGCAGTGACTTAGAGATGAGGAATAGTGAAATCTGGTTCAGTTAATCTCCTTATTAAAGATAATCACACTCACCATGCATTTGTTGTTTCCAAGCCTTCTGTGCCTATGTGATGAGTCAAGCGAGTTCTAGAGCAGAGAAAAAAAAAGGGATTTAGTGATTTCTTTGATCCCTTTTAATCTATTCCAACCATCAAAAACAGCATTACAAAATGGATAAGCATTTAAGATAGTTTGCAGAGTTCCTGTCCGTGTTCTCTGAACAAAGTCACTCATTAATCCTTGCTCTTGCTCAACTCTTCACTTTAAAAGCAGAATTGTTTCAAACATTGAGGGGATCTGAAACCGTCTTTTCAGTCTAAATGTCATAGTGTGATCCATGATCCCAAGAAGATCGTTACTCAAGAGCAGAATGAATTTAACCAAATCCATCAGAGTGTTGCTACTAAACCAGGGGGACTTGGCAAATATTAAATTGTGGACTGAAAGGATTGAAACCCAGGGAGCAAGGTGTGAGGATGAAGATAAATTGTAGGAGGCTGTTGAGTGATGAGGGCATGTCTTGGGACCGGAGCTTGGCAATCACCACCAGGTTTGATGGGAGAACTCATCAAAACTATTTACAGATAGAGGTGATGAGAGAAAAATGAGAGTTTGTGGAGGGTTATATGAAAGATGTGTTTAACTTTAGTTTGGAATTTGTAAACTTTATCCATACTTGGGATTGATGAACAGAGACTAATGCGGAATTTTTTTTTTCTTCTTCAAATTCATTCTTATTTGTATGAGAGGAAAGATGATACTTTGTTCATTATTAATAAAGCAGTCTTAAGCCCCTTTCACACGAGCGCTGCAAACGTGGGTCCCTGGTTAAGGGCGCCAGCCGTCTGTCACCTTTACCGCGTGCGATTTTTTAGCGAGCATTCACACGACACGCACACACACATGTAAACAAAAGTCCCTCGTTTGGGTAGGCCTACTGCATGGACAAAAGTCTACAAGCAAGAGGCTTGAGTTAAAACAAAAACCTTACAGTTAAAAGGAATAAAATAAATCAATTTCATTGAAATCAGTTAAGTCACATAAAATGTAGAATATTTTAAAAACATTTGCGATAACGTAACTCTCATCCCGGCGGCCGGCGGGAAGGGGGTTACGTTTTCGAAGCTAAAAAAAGAAGAACACAAAATTCCACGATTCAAATAGCTTTTTGGACGTTAAAAATGCTACATTGTTGAATGGAAATGCTTTTTAGATATGAAATTATTGATGAGACATACCAAATAATGAATTAAAACATCGAAAAGCTTTGCCAAATGACGTTTTCTGCTTGCGATTGAACGATGTTTTTGCTTCAAGGTTTGAGCTTGTCTTGAAATGCAGCGATCCAGCAACGTCGAGTCATGATCGAGTCAAAGAAAAACACAAAATTCCACGATTCAAATAGATTTTTGGACATTAAAAACGCTACATTGTTGAATGAAAATGTTTTTTAGATATGAAATTATTGATGAAACATAACAAATGGTGAATTAAAACATCGAAAAGCTTTGCCAAATGACGTATTCTGCTTCCGATTGAACGGTGTTTTTGCTTCAAGGTTTGGGCTGGTCTAGCATCCGGCCACAAAACCCACCAGCCAAACGGATCGTAGTCCAGCGTTGAGCAGATATACATGTACATGTATGTACATGTAAATGTATATGCATGCTATAGTTCGCCCATTTCTTCCTCCATAGTTCTTCACGTGTCAACGCAGCGGTCCCTCGTTACGATCGCAGGCATCCGGTTCAGACGATGGCTCCCCGTGATTATAACATCGATGTGATTTTTTGGAGGAGGTCTCGATCTGTGTTATGAACAACACGGGACCCAGGTAATTTCGTAACATACATAGCATTCACACAACGTGGATTTGCGATTTCATAACATCGATGTTATGAAATCGCACGGGACCCTCGTTTACAGCGCTCGTGTGAATGGGCCTTTATATAGCACATGCATCACCCAATAAGGTGCTGTAGGCACTTTTTGAAAAGAGAAACATTTTTTTAAGACAGGTTTAAAAGTTTTGTTTTAATTCTAAGACCAACTGATGAACCTTGTAAGAGTTTACATGGTGCTGCTGGATTCAACAGCCACTGCCAGAAACACCGGTGCAAAAACCCTTTCTCTAGCGATAAGTTTAACTGGGTTCTTTTACATGCATTGCACAATATACAGCACATGCATCTTTAATCCAACCCGAAGGTTGAAAAGTAAATTATCATTGTTAGATATTTATGAAGGAGGATTAGTCTTCTTACACTGAGTGGAACCCATAGGCCTAAATATACATTTGTAAATATGAAGCAACGAGCAGTTGTTGATGTGGGAAGGAAGCCCTGATGGGTAACACCCACACACTTAGGTAAGGAGTGAAAACCTGCACAACAAGCGAGGCTCCCAAGGTGGGATTCAAACCACAGTCCATAGAGGTGAATGAGACGCAGTGAATAATAACACCATCAAAACCTGAATCCCATTATTCCTGGTTAACATTCCATGGCAGGTTATAAAATGGTTTCTATGGTAACTCTTAATTAAGTATTATTGGAATTTTATAATGTAGGTACAATACATGTAGTAATTAATTGGCCCTGCAACATCATTTCATCAGATTTTCAGAGAATTAATAATTACGTAAAAACTGGTTTCCAATTTGAGTTTTAATTTATTACACATCTTAGTAATCGATTTTACACATTAATCATTTCAAGTATCCGACATATGATCTCATAATGAATACTTAAATAAAATAAAGTATCAAATGAGGGTGATCAAGCTATATATGTTCAACATTTATGGGCTGAAATTAAATTGACTTTGGGTTGAACAAAGAATATTTGAGTGGAGCAAAATTTGAGCCTGCGAACTCCGGATTAAGTGGTGGTGTTCTACCAAGCCTTACTATAGT
Organism: Asterias amurensis; assembly: GCF_032118995.1. Taxonomy (NCBI): domain Eukaryota; kingdom Metazoa; phylum Echinodermata; class Asteroidea; order Forcipulatida; family Asteriidae; genus Asterias; species Asterias amurensis. Next base: position 4,858,639 of record NC_092655.1, on the reverse strand, counting down.
GTTCTCCGCTACATCCAAAGAACCGCCCAAGTTTCTGATACAACCTGGGAAGCGACTATTTATTTTGAATATCAACTAATAATCCACTAGGAAAACTGACTGGATAACCTTTAAATGACTTCAGCAGGGTTTGAACTCCCGACCTCTGGATTAATAATGAGCTGGATGTGAACCTGCAACCTCTGGATTAATGTGTCGATGCTCTGCCAATCTAGCCCCGAGATTATATTGACTTATTTTCTTTAAAGCTCTGTCTTCCATGCTGCATGATGTCAAAGGTTTGTTTTGATCATTATGCCAGTGGTAAGAAATACCAAATAATCCACACAAATTAAAAAGACATCTTCAGGTTACTTTCCGCGAAATATAAACTACATTGCCTCAATGTTTTTTCAAACATCCTGCTCTGGGCGCCCATCCCTGTCAACACAGGAAACAAAAACAAACAGCAAACTACAATTTCACAAAGTGTGTGTATACGTGTTCAATACAGGCATTGAGCCAGCCCCAAAGGAACATAATTACAGTTGATTTGTGTGATTTGTGATGCATCTCTTAATGTGTAGGTGTGAAACCCCTGATTAGTCCAGGCTAGCACTCTTCATCAAAAGTTGAATAGCGTAGAGTTAGAATGACTGGGGCGAGTGATTAACATAGGTTGTTGTCCGCGCTGAAATTAATACCCCATACATCACTACAAGAAAATGTGGCGTTTAATTCACATGTAATTGTTACGATGCTGATGACAACAGTTGTTGTTAATTAACTCATTACTTCAAAGCCTTCTTAATTACGCTTTACATGTACTTTCGAGAGTTGGTTTAATGAGCTTTCTAAAGAGCAAACGCAGACAATGTAGATGTTTTACGTCACGGAATTTAATACAGTTGTAAACTTTGGTATTTTGTTTTGTGTAACAAAGTAAACCCATAAAAAAACCTTTTTACCTTAATATGTACATTGTGTCCATGCTGTAAAATTGTTTTGGGGTCATAAATGACATGGTTCAACTGTGAATTTATAATTTAATTCCTGGCGAAGGCTGATCTATTTATATATTGCTCCGTAAAAGACCAAACACAAAGTTATTAAGGACTGCCTGAAATTGGAATCCAACAATAGCGTAATTATGAGGCTCTTTTTGCACTGAGGAAGTTGAAAAATTGATTACTCTATGCCCATGAATGACACGGGAGCCCTCGTTCAATTTTGTTCATACTACTTTTGAGTTCATATTCTTATACATAGTAAATTATTTTTTATAGATTTTATTCAATTTCATATTTTTTTTTAAGGTACTGTTCAAAACATTTCTCGCAGGATTGACTGTAGTAATGGACTTTGTTAAACTATAGAGGGCATCATGACACCGTACAAACCGGATGTACTCACATGAAACCCAACACTGGAAAGCTGATAATGCCATTTGGTTGGGGGAAAGCGGGGGGCACGCACTTAGCCATAGTAGTATCTAAGTGGAAACAGGAACCCCCCTTCGACTGACCCTGACCCTATGCATTCTGCTTCCCTTTTATATTTTGCATTTTTCTTTTTCTTTTTTCACTAAGAGACATGTGGCCACACGGTTAGTGCCCCGGTAAATAAAGGGTGGCATTTTAAATTAGCCAACGTTCCAGGCTTCCAACAAGTGCTCCAAATGTTGAGTGTTTAAAATGCATTTTTTGGATGTCAAGATGAAACAGCAGCTAACATTTAAAACGCTTGGCTGCTATTTAAAGGCACTGGACACTATTGGTAATTACTCAAAAAATTAACAGTATAAAAACTTACTTGGTGACGAGCAATGAGAGTTGTTGATAATATAAAGCATTGTGAAAAGGGTTCCCTAAAAAAAAGAAAAACATAGTTTTTGAGAACGAAATCATTTCTCGCTAAAATTTTTGAATTGAATTTGAGACCTCAGCTGAGGTCTTGAATTCAAGCATCTGAAGGCACACAACTTATGCGACAAGGGTGTTTTTTCTTCCATTATTCTCTGGCAACTTCGACGACCAATTGAGGTAAAATTTGTACAGGTTTGTTATTTTATGCATACAATGAGATACACCAAGGAGAAGACTGGTCTTTGACAATTACCAAAGGTGTCAATGTCTTTAAAATGCTTGGCTGCTATTTGATCGTTACAACAGCAAGAGAGAATATACCTGCACAAAATGAATATTTCAAATGGTTTTAAAAAATCTTGCAGGGAGATGACATTTACAAGCTGGTGGGTTTCAAACTCCCGAAGGCAAATACTCTCCCGACTCCAGGGATTGCCAACAAAATAGACTTTGGAAGAACTGGGTGGGAGGCGACTAATTCATGCTCTTTGTATATCCCCAATGATGCTCAGCACACCCACAAATGTGTTTTGATTCCTTGGCAATAAATAGCGATGGTAAATCTTTCTCTTAATAGCATGTCCATTATCTCAAAGCCAAAGTGATTGAATAATATGAATGATGGATCATGCTTAGACTGAAGTAATACATTTAATGTATTTCAGCCCCCCCCCCCCTTCAATCCCCAAAGCCACCCCCTTAAAACAAACCCATTATAAACTTGCTGATTTTGCACTCATTAAGTTGTTTTTACCGCAATAATATATCTGATAGGATTTGCTCTTAGGCTATTGTGACTGAGAACATTTCTCCATTAAATTTGTTTGTTCAAAATGGCAGAGACTGAGAAATAACTAACTACATGTAAATGACCAAAAACATGTCCAATAATTGATTTTTAAAAATCACACAAGGTAAACACCTATATAAAAAATAATAATTAGTTGATAACCTGGGGCGCTCCTTCCTGACTGAAGAGCCCAAGGAGACAGTACGTACATCAATGATGAAATTACAACTGCTCATTTGGACGATCAAGTCTATAGTTGTACATGTAGTTTGTGAATTAATTTACAGCAAATATTGACCCAAGTTGATTGTACTTGTGCAAACGTACAGCGGACTGTGGGCAACAACAGTGATGGGATTTCTAATTCATGATACAGGCAACTGAAGCCCTATTCTGTAAAGACGGAGTGAAGTATGCCATTACACTTTCTCATCACAAGTCGTATTTCTCCAGTTAAGTGGTTTGTTTCTTGTGATTATCAGTCAAATTAGTGCTGGTATGAAAACGCTGAAAATATCACAATGAAAAGCATTCAAGCTTAGGAAAATAAGTCTAATAATCTGACAGTATTTCTCCTGCAAGGCAGTGCTATAAAAATATATAACCCTTACTACGTTGAAGAGAAAGCTGATAACATACTCAAAGGATTATTGTGAACTTAAAGGAATTAATGTAGCATTAATGAAAATAGAGATGTACCATCATATTTTCAGGTTGGAATGATAAAACGGGAAATGAGTTCCCTTTTTTTTTAACCATTAAACAAAAAACATCATTAAATCAATCATTAAAAGGATCCATTATAAAAGAAAAAGAAAAAAAAATTGTTTTTATTTTGTTGCTTCCTGGATGTGGTACAGAATCTATTGACATTAGCATTGCGTGATATACTTCTCCTTACATGTACACCCAAATGTACACTTAAATATATTTTGTTAAATAGTTATTCATGAGAGAGTGTCAATGCTGACAAACAAGTCTGAAACTGGTATCCAGATCTTACATGTCTTAGAAGAAATATTGAAATAATGGCAGTTCCAACCCTGGGTAACCCCTGTAGTTTTGGATTTTAAATAGCGAGGTTCATAAAAGAGTAGGTTTAGAAAGTTTTTAGAAAAGTAACTGCATTTTATTTCAACATGCAGATATAACACATTTTGAATTCAAACAAAAGTCTGAGATTTCTCATCCATGTTTGCTTTCTTAAGAAATGCTTCAGGTAAATGACCACCAAGCAGAGACATCTTGTTATCTACCTCACAAAATCACACAACCAGATTGGAGGAGTGCCTTCCAGCAAAGCAGCATGGCCCCTCTTTATGTAGCACCGCAGTGGGTTTACTACACACAGGAAATCTGACAAGATGGCCAAAGATTAATAAAGCTTTCTACCCCAACGGGTCCATGTAAAGTGTTTTAATATCGACTTCAATTCCAGTCACGGATGGGGTGCTGAAGGCTTGTGGCCTCTGAGGAAAGTACAACCATCTTGCAGAAGCTACTCTCTTCCTGAGCAGATCGAAATCACCACAAATTAACAGTGACAGGAATAACCCCTGAAATCCAGATTTGTATTTTCTGCAACAGCTTCACTTGGCATCTTGTAATAGCTTCTCAAGCTTTTTAAAAGGCCACTCTTCAAAAAAGAAAATAAAACAGAACTGGGATTTATTATTTTTATTTATTTATTTATTTATTTTTTTTTTTTTGGGGGGGAGGGGTGCTATTCAACCTGTTCGAGTCATAAACATCTGTGTATTTAAATTTATGATAACCTGGTAGAGAAGGGTGTACACATTAGGTATCAATTGGAAGTGCTTGTTTAAATTCTGGTCAACCCCCCCCCCCCCCCCCCCCCCCTCCACTAAGTGGCGCATGTATACAGTACAGGACATTAGACTTGAAACGCAGACTATCCCAGTACCAACATAAACACATGAGTACATTTCATTCAACTGTTGTTCAGCTTTCAATAACAGTAACACAAAAAAAAGCGAGTACACAACGCCGTCACAAACCGTCAATCACAACATCCACTTAAAGTCACCGTCCACTCTCTCCAAGACAGTCTTAACACAGTTAAATGAAGATTAATATCAATTCCTGAGATGCAAACTACTCTCAGCAGTGATTTTAAGTATTGCCAAATGATATCTGTGAGACCATTAGCTGTAAGTTCCTCGGATGGTTTATGATTGCAGAAGCCTGTTGTAAGAAGATGCATGTGAATGCACTATTCCACATCCATCAGAGGCAGGGAGTCAGAATGTTAACTGGCTGCGTTTACTTACACACAGGAAGATCATCAGCTATGTGAGGAGTGGGAAAACAGATTTATAACTCCCTATATTACAAGAAGTACATATGTGTATGATATTACACAGAGGAAAATATTTCTGGAACAGGGAAAAAGTGCAGGTGGCACTTGGTTTGGGCCCCTACCTGAATCTCTAGAGTTGTGTAATTCTATCATGTTCATGATGTAATAAAGGAGTCAAGAGCTTCAGTATTGGTTTGGGCGGGACACACATGCACTTGTGTCTCAGGGATTTATTGAATTTGTTAACGACTTCAAATCTTACTAATCTGAATCGGAGGATGAATGTATACATCTTTTGTGACTTTTCATACATGTAGGACTTTGTTTATCATTAAAATTTGCTAAGAGGTAATTTCTGTCAATGACACAGACGTCAGAACCTTCGTTACTGTTTGCATGTATATAAAATAAATTTTAAAAAATGAGTTAGTTAGATTCTTGTACTCTGCAAAGTTGTACCCCTTGAATGCAATGGGGTAAAACATTCTTGAAAAAAACCCACACAGCATTCCTTTCAGTTTTCCCAAGACATGTCTTATTGATTTACAGGGACATGTTTAACACCATAATCCAATTTCTGTTTCTCACATTTTAAAGACGTTAAAGTACAGCATTTTCAAGCAATGAGCTATATCTTTAGTTGAAGTATGCGTTCTAACATGTATATCTTTAGTTGAAGAATGCGTGCTTACATTTAGCTTGGATATTTTACTTTTATTACCTTTGGGTAATAAAGCAAAATCAGATCATCAGAACTATCAAAGGTTGAAGTACTTTAGATGGAATGTTTTCCCCCGGATGATTGATATCCAAACAAATTTTATACTCTGTTAGCTTCAATGCGATTATTCATTAACTAAAGCTATGGCTTCACTTCAAATAACTGGGTTAAAGTTAGGCCAAACAGGAACCCCTATCCGTGCTTCAACACGGACTTCATTATGAAGATCCCATCAAGATTTTAAACTTCAAACTTCAAAAAACGCACGCACACATCTCAACAACCAGAATGTAAAGAGAGCTCGCCGGCAGTTCATACAAGTATTATGAGAGATACTAGAGAGTGCAGCCAACCAAACCAGAACAAAATAACCCTGCAATTTACAAACAATCCTCGCGACTGATCCATCCATTTTCTAGGATTTCAAGCGTGGATTTAAAAATGGATGAAGAGGCGAATTGACATGATCAGCAGATGATGCATAACAGCGAAAAACTCCCATCCATAAAATGCAGTCCCTCCTTTTGAAGGCCAGGCGAGCATGCTTCACAAGCAGATGGCAATCAAAATGATCTATGGGTTAAGCTTATTTCATTAAAACCATAGTATGCACCAGCAATTTAAAAAACAAGAAGTTGGTGGACAACACGCTTCAAATTTATGAACGCGATGCCATAAAAACCTTGGTGTTGCTTGTCAGAGGAGGAACACGGCTCAATAAATCGCAAAACAAATTCCATTTTCTTGGTTTGATTAATGAAGTTCTCAGTGTTTTTTTTTTTTCTTCTAAGAAATATTTCATATCAAGAGGTCACTGCACATTCTTTAGAGAAGAAATGAATATAATATTGCATGATCGCCAATAAAGCGCATAGATTTCAATTTTGATTCATCAAGACTGGGTTTCAGTACAAAAGGAGATTATATTTCTCATGAATCCAGTCTGAGTACTAACATGGAGGAAGGAAACTCCATGGTTCTAATAAGTAGAACAAATGAACTGCTTTCTCATCAAACCATGGTCAAACAGAGAAGAAAATAATTACTCCAAGAGTGCATTCACTAGAAGTGCGTGAAACTATGAACAGCTGTTATTATGAAAAAAATGAATGATTTGATGACTGATTAATTCAGCTTTGACTCAAGAGCCTGCTTTGACAAATAATATGTTATCAAGTATGTCAAGTTCCCTCTGTTCAATCACAATAATAGAGGCTGAATCTTAGCACACCAAAACGGGATCAGACTCTTTGTCCTTCAAGCCTCAATAGACTGTGCAAGTCTCGCACGTAGCGAAAATGAGAACTTAATTCGAAAAAAAGTATATTTTTGTACAAAACCAAATTGTATTGAAAACGTTATTTGTTAAAAGATTCTTAAAGATTATTATTTTTAACGTACTTTTTGTATAATTATTATTTTAATTCGTGTACATAATAATTGTTTTGTTTAAATTAACGTAAAAATTATACATTTATCGGGACGAGGATCGCTGTTCGACATCGACCGGGATGGTTTTTCTAATACACCCCGTTTGTGAATCACGTCCAATTGGTGCGATCATCACATAGGTTCAGCGATAATGGGAACGTCAATTGGGTAGTATTCTTAATTGTTTAGAGTAAACCGGAAACTGGAGGTCAAGTTTTTTCTTTAGTTTTCTTCGTTAATTTGTTGAATTGATTTTACTTTTCTGTTTTTAATTACTTATTTTTACATTCCCAAGAACATATTCACTTTTTAGAGTCATAACTTATGTTAAACTAAAATTATTGGCAGAACAAAATCTCCCCAACGTAAAACTCCATTAGGTTGGGACCACAATGGTCCCGGAAGTTCAATTTCTCGCGAGACTTGCACAGTCTATATGACAACATTGACGAATAACTTTATAACTCTGCTACAATCTTTGCCAGGTTCCCAGAATACCACATGGCAAAAGCAGTTCAAATTCTGAAGTCATCAAAGGGTGCAAAACCATTTTTCCATCCAGCCTCACTATGATCAAAGTGATTTTAATGGAAGAGAATCAAAATGGTGGCACTGTGATCAAAGTCCTCCACAATACTTTAGGATGCGGAGTTTTATGAGCAGAGAGCGATGTCATAAACATGTAGCCTGTAATTAGTTTAGGTTTTAGTGTGGTGTAGAAGGTATGGACCATACAGTGCAGATAAATTACCATTCTTTTCTGATGGAAAAATTTATGAAATGGTTGTTGCTCTAGAAGTAGTTAGTATTCAGTTTGCTTGATAGACACATTCCTTGATTAAAACTAATGCACAAAACAGCCACTAAACATCTCATCCTTCCATACCATGGAGTACACTTTTCTTTGCTTTCAATTAAAAACCCAATTATCAGAGGTATTTTTACAACCAATAGAAACATAATGCTATCCTATACTTCAAACTGAACACTGGCATAGGTTGTCCTATATCCCCCATGGATTTGCCTGGTCAAATTGCCAGATTGAGGCCACCAGGTACGAGTTGTTTCCAGCTTGAGTTTTCAGTCTAACGAAAATGAAAAATTGCTCATCGGCAGCTCGTCAGAAAAGGGGTCCCTGGATTACGGGGCATGATTTGGCCATCTTTGAGTAGTGGTTCAAAGGTAGAGGGTCTGTGGTTTAATTGTGGTTTGCCAAGAAGAGAGAGAGATTGAGAGCTTGTGGTGGATTGATATTACTCTGAATTTTGAAACAAAACCTGGTTATTAGCGGCACTTTAAAACCCAAGCTGGTGCCTAGATTGTCTGATAAAGCCATGCATCATTCATAAAGGCTGGTGATGACAAACCAATTATCCAATGGGATACTGCTCTTAATATTATACGGGTTCTGCGATTGATGATCAAATCAATGCCCGCCCCCCCCCCCCCTCTCCTTCAACCACACACACACAGCTGATTCTTCTCCACTTCAATTTGTAAGAGATGAAAAATGCAATAACCATTCTTTTTTTTACAGTTGTTGATCCCCTCAACAAATTATATTCAGGTAAAATCTCCCCACAATTACAACCTTCCATTCCCTTTACACAATAAATGTTTTCTGTAACTTCACATCACTTATTTTAAAGGAGTTTTTAACCTTTTTTTAGGAAAGTAATATAAAACCTAGAAATTTTGATAGATTTTCATTAAAATCAATGAAAATACCCCAGGTACTTGTTTACACCAAATACATGCACATCATGATGTGATAATTTTTGCAATGATATTAATATATTTAAAAAAAACAAGAAGCCGAGGTAACTATGAACTGAGTATATATTTGCAGAACATGGTGTAACTATGGTATCCAACGAGCCTGAAGACAATCCCCTCAACTGACTTCAGCAATACACAAACCCATCAACACAAGATAGATAAAAATACACTTCAACCACACAAAAGCCTGCCGTTATTATTCAGCCCATTTTCACCAGCTCTTTTTTATTTGTACAAATTCCTGATCCTTGTCATTTGGTTATCGGACCGAGACTACATTGAAAGTAGGTATCGTGATGGCAATTGAAGACTGCTTGTTGGGTCGTTAACACTTAGCACACACAGATACTCTTCTAGGATTATCTAACTTCTTTACTTTGAATACAGATACAAGTCTTTACCCTGGCCGCTTTGGCTTTGACAATGATAAAAGGCATTGGATAAACAATGCATACACTAGAGACTGGAACCAGTGACCTTTCCACAACGAGTTCATTTATCAAAGTGGAGACTTTAATATGAGGCAATTGCGCAAATCTTTTTGAAGTGGAGGGCCAATTACTGCATACTAATAATATTCCTAATTTACCTGGTAACTATGGCATTTTGGATTGGATTTTATTGTTGTCATATGTTGCAAACTCCACTGTACACTTTAAGGCATGTTACACTTTTTGGAAGTGTATGAATTGAATTTGATATATCGGTGGCCCTTCACTGTATCCAACCTGTGAAAATTTCATCAAATTAGATGGTCACGTTCTAGTGACAAAAATACAATGTTTTGTCAAGGGTTTTGTGAATTATCAGGCTTTGCCTAGGGTAAAACAAAGGGGTTAATCAGACTAAAGTAGGAAGAATGTCATGCCTGCATACAGCTACATAAGCATGCCTGATGCTTTGAATTTAAACGACAAGGGCACCGCCACATTTCTCCCTGTACAGGGTATAACTAGGGAATTTTAAATGTCTTTTGGAACATTATAAGGGACAACAAGACCAGGGGCCTCCGTTTTCCTCCATGAAGCATCAGGCCTGTACAAAAACAAGCAGGAAACTAATCAGAAACTGTATAATCGTAGGTTGTAATTGTGGTTGGCAATGGTTACCCTCTTCTAGTAAGCAAAATTGTTTTTTGCTTAGCAAAGTTAATTGTGCTTAAGCTTCCCTATGAAATTTGACCCTGGTGTTTATCATTAGTAGTCTTTTTTGATTAGTGGCTTATGAGATAAAGGTTTTGCATGATAGACCATGACAACAGAAACACCTTTGGAAACTTAAGATCCTCACAACCTGCCTTCTAGAAAAGTGCATTCACAGGAGCCTCCTAATAGATGCACAATCCAACAAAATTCACAAGAGATAATCTGTCCTCCCTTGTCGAGACCTGGCAAGAACATTCATGTTCCGCAACATTAGCAACGTAAATGACACCTGGTTACTCCTCTATGGTTACTCAAACAGGCTTTGCATTGATATTTATGCAGGCATCTGATCTCATGCAAGTTGTGCAACTACATCAACATGTTCAGTGTTTTCCCATTACTTCTTCAGTGACTAGACAGTGGGACTAAGGGTGCGTTTGATCGCAGTCGTAACCAATTAACTTTTGAATTGGTCATTGATTAATCACTGGCCAATGGGCCATTGGTTAATCTCTGGCCAATGGGCAATTGTTAAATCACTGGCCAATGACCAAAACAGGTATTGTTATATCCACAAAATAAACTCACCCAAGCTTGTCTTTTTAAGCGCCTTTATTTCATTTTTTAGGGATACTTTTCAAGACTGAACTAGCAACTGGACAGCTTAGAGAGAATTTTGAGTGGTATTCAGGTAACCATGGTCACAAAATGACATCGAACATGAAGTCATCCCCTTTCAGGCCTGCTTTTTCAGGGAGACAAATTAGTTTGTACTTCATTCATGTGCATATGTCGGCTGATTGAGTAAAACTTCCCAACTACTATAGTGGTTATTTTAAGCACTTAGGTTTGTTTGTTTGTTTGTTTGTTTTTATTTATGAAACCTGAGCTGTTGTTTGTTTGTTGTCTGAAGCCAGGATAAGAAGGATAGGAAGCTTGATATGGTTTCAATGCATTTGCTTCCGAGGATTATTAATGGCAACTTAGTAGTCACCCAGGCATTTAAATGTTTTATTTATTTATTTGTTTCACTTAGTTACCTGTTCATATTTGTTGTGTTGTCATTTAGCCTTCGAGAAAGACTCTGCTAGGGTCGAAACGTCAGGCCATTAACTATTTTTTGCATTTATACTCTCGCTCCATTTGGTTGGTAAGTTGTTTGCAACAGCTAATTCTATTTTCTAATTTATTTGAGTCACATGAATTGTTATTTTTTGTTTAATCTGGAATAATGCCAACACATGGTCTGTCTGGGATAGACAATGTAAATGACAGATGAACGCTAGGTAAAGGTCCGTGTTTACCAATGGGAAATGTTACGAGAAAGGGCAGGGAGAGCAGCAGGATCAACCCTTACAGAATGTCAATTCTTAAGCACTATCAGATATTTTCCTCAGTATATTTTGACGGTGTTTACATAAACTTTTCACGTAACACTCTATTCCTGTCACGTTTGCTTCTAAACATCCAAATTGTAACAACTCTATATGATTGAAAAGGCAATAAAGTTCACCAACTCAATTTAGCACAAGTGCTCATGAAAGGGGAAGGAAATATAACTCCATCTTCCTGATCAAACTAAATAAACAAACAGACCTATCCATCCAGACAAACAACTTTGGAACCTCATAAACAAAGATACAGAATACGACGCAAAACTTTGCACTGCAGTCCTCAGTTTTTCTAAAGCAATAGAAGAAAGAAAGGGTGCAATATCAGTTTGACGTTGCATCTCTGATAATCACAATCATATGGCGGCGAAAAAGTTTCACGATAAATAAACAGGCAGACTTTTCAGAAGTTGTATGGTCTAAATTTAGGCTATTCCCAAGCATGAAGGTGAAATACAATCCGAAGGCACATGTCTCTCATACATTACACACAATTACTAACACTCCACTGGTTCTCTGCCTGCAGCATCAAGTACTTCTTGAACAGACATCACTTCATGACCCAAAGGGACAAGCGAACCAGCTATTCCAACAAGACGCCTCATCTTGATGAAATTGTCTGATTTTTTATTTAGAGAAATCAAAATCTGATTTGTCAAATTGTATTGTAGATCACAAAATGACGGATGTTGTCTGCCCAAGTGCTCTCCTAAAAATACATGAAGTGAAGAATCCACCCAATTTCATAGAGTTGCACAAAAAGTAGCCAAGCACAACAAATTTGTGCTTACCAGAATAAGGTTACCAGCCAAGCTACCATGTCATGTGTACATTTTTTTTACTGATAACCTGCTCATTTCTGCTCAGCAAAAACTGTTAAAGAATATTTTCTGTTTAAGCAGCTCTGTGAAATTTGGCCCAGAAGACTAAATCTTCCCCATTGCTTGCTGTCCCTTCCCAAACTATATTAAATAATGTGTGATAATTTCAAATTGTTTGGTATACTCCACTAAAATTAACTCCGACAAACAATACTTCAGTGAATGATGTCACTTGTCTAGCACTACAAAATGTTCCATAACAAACACTTTCTCGTCAACATGCAAGATTTACTGTGATAAACGAAAAAGACATTTCCAATACTAAAAACGTGAGAAGAAAATGTTCCCTACACTTCAAAATTTCTGGAAACTTTAAGTGGTCTCTGAAGAAAGACAATATGAGATAGTGTTTAATTGTGCAGACTACTTTCATGTAGCCCATGGTTGCATGAGGATTGCCATGGAGTTGTGTAAGGGTACCCTCGGCAATCGGACAGCATGTTTCCCAGTGGATGGCACGTGTTTTAAGTACAAAAAGCACCCACTTTGGCACGCACTACGATACAACAGACAGAAACCTGGAACCTTCTACTCTTGACAGAGAAAGTCTCTTTACTTTCACCATCATGTGCAGATGACATGGCATAAACTGAGATGAAGTTGTGATAGATAATGGGAAACAAATAATCACAGGGTCTAAAAAACAAATTTTGATTTAAAATTTTGATGGATTGTTGGGAGTGTTGTGTTCAAATTTATTTGTTCTTTAAAGTCACCTGGAAGTGGTATTTTTTTTAAATAAAGCTAAAATATGTGTTTTTATGAGAGGAATGTGAATAAAAAATTAACTAAGGTTTAAAAATCTTAGTTTTGATTGTATTTACAAATTTACAAGTAGGCCCCGACCCGAGAGGGCGCTGTTCGTGACGTATTTCAAGGCGCGATATTTGGAGAGAAAATTTGTAGTCGGGCCCTCGTACATTACGTCTGGGAACATGGCACATCAAAACAAATTTAGACACGATTTTACACATACGTACATTGAAACTTGAACATGTTGAACGCCTAGTGGTTTTTACAAAAGCTATTGCTGCTATTTTTATTTAACTATGCGACTTTTTAGTGACCAAATGGGTTGTAAGATGTGGGTCTGCCTACCTATTATTATAGAAATACGACCACGGAGCAGACTGCATGCACGCACTATGGCTGCTGTATAATGGGCGGACAGTCACATAGGACCTGCACGCACGGTGTATCGCATGCTATACCAACAAAAAATCGTGTCACTTGGCAAAAGCTAAAAACATACCATCAACTTGCCCGAATTTTTTCACGTTTAGCAAATGCTCCTCTGAGTTCGTCACGTCTTTCAGATACCTTCTTCGACTTCCCACTAGCTAGAAAAATTGTTTGGACGGCGTCGTGTTTAAGAATGGCTCTTCTCGTCATGTCAAATGAGTTGTGTATCCAGGATTCGAAGCACGACGGCTCTTAGTGTTCGCTGCAGCGCTGAAAAAGACGTCGGACCGGACCACTTTGCTCTAGTTAATCTGACTTTTGCAGCCCACAACCGCCGCCTATTCTTGGGATCTGCAGGAAACAGATGAAGACTGACCCCATCTTTAGTTGTTTTGCTGCATCCAGCAGTAATACACCTGGTCGGCATTGCCGGAAAAATGCCAGAAAAAAAACTTTTTCGCAGCGTACAAACTCACAACTTAGAATAACATGTACTTTTGCACGTGTGTTTATCTACGCATCGAGGGGGGTCTATGTTTGATCGAAGCAAAGTCTTCCTTTTCCTACGTCACAAAAGGGGTAGGCGGAGTCAACCCCCCCAGTCACTTAATTAATTTTTTTTAACATATAAATCGTGACAAACAATTACTCAAAAAATTGTTTTATTGTTAATAAACATATACTCTTATGTTTAAAAGAAAAAAAATCCTATTTTCAGGTGCCTTTAACCTCTCAATTGTTTCAAAGTGAAGTTTAGGGTCCTTTCTGGTTTGATTCGAAGATATTTGTGATGGAACAATGGAACTGGAAAATGTCTAGCTCTATGACATTGGGTCTAGGCTTGGATCTATATCAAATGCTGAAACTATGCGCTTAAAGACGTCGCGGACTGACAAGTAAATGGTAATGTATTCATTTCTCATGAAAATGATTCCAAACGACAGCCAGATTTCTCAGCTTTAATTGAGACAGAAATTGGATTCTTTCCGAATGATAACGACTAGTGCGCCAATGCTTTTATCTTTTCTTCTTCGACAATTGAACTTGATCCCTACTGAATGAATGGATTACCAACTCAAAAGGACACTCAAGAGAGAAATGTCTTGAAGAAACCCTTCAGTTGTCCATACTACTTGCCCTAGTTTGTGGCAGCCATTGCTTTTTTACTCCATAAAAACTAGATTTAACACAGATAAAACACATTAAAATATAGGTCAAATAATTTCATAAGATGAGAGAATAGCGTATAGTGTAGCAAGGAAGTTCTTAGTTTACTGCAACTCTAGTCTGCAATAAAGGGTCTGTCGTCTTAGCTGGTACACAATACAAGGTGGCCATACAAGGGTCTCAATAGACTCGATTGGTAACCAAATTAGCACACTTAAAGTATCCTTGTGCTGGATTCAAATTATGAATATTTTAAGAACGCTGTTGACCAAAGGCAGTGTGAAGTGTTGTTTTTAGGTTGTTAATGGAAAGGCCAGCCTGCGACACTGTGTCCCCAGAGTTACTTGTACTTCTGTGACATATGCCCTTAAACATGGCATTGCACAAGGCAAATAGGTGAGAAGTGTCAGTGAATTTTACTGAGCTGAAAATGTTGGAGCATTCAATTTGTTGAAAGGTCTAATCATCGGTATTCAGAACTGACGTCTGAAGGTTCTGCAGACAGAGCCTTTAAAAGCCTTGTCATCTTTGATCATGCGAAGGCATTTAATGTATGGTTCAGTAAAAGAACAAATATGACACGATATTTTGTCAATATTTTTTTTTTTTGCGCGGGACAACTACTTGAGCTCCAACATAGCGTAGTTAGATTCATGTTATTAAAGCTCAATCTGCATCTTTCAACCCTCATTTTTTAACATTGGTATGAAATCCCTCAACCGAGCAGTAACAAATTATCTGTTACGCTCAGTAACCTTAAAATAATCTACCAAACCCAAGACAAATCCAGCATGTTGGATTTAAGTTGTAGTATTACGTAAACGGCCACCGGTGCTTTTTAATGATGAGCACTTTATACCTGGACCAAAGAATTCATCATCATGTCGTTCCACGGCTGCAATAATGATTTTCTTCTGTTTTTTCTCTTCTTCTTTTTTTCAATCATAGAAGATGCCCCTCAGTTCAATCGTAATTGAACAGGAGAGTTAATTGACTTACAGTACGGAGATAGAGACAGAACAAGACCAAGGGAAACTGATACGGATGGACCAACCGTACGTGACGCAAACACTACGGACGTGTACGGACAGGTCTGGATTTGCAATCCCGTCATCCAAAGACCTGGGAATTCTGGAAATGTCAAAAACATGTGACCCGGCTCTAGTCTTGCGGCACCGCATACACCAAATCGTGCGTATGTGGTCTTCGTTGAGCAGTACATGTGGTTTGAGTACACTCCTGGTTAATCATCTACGCGTAGCTGGTCAATGAATTACATATCAGTGGAAACCGAAGATGATGGCGATATCGCACTCTAATATTTCCTCTCATGTGTAAACATCGCTTGTATTTTTAACACTTTCTGTTTCGCGTCGTTTTGAATGTTTGCACTTTAGGACACCAGATGTAGGCAACAAAAGGAACAGAAATTTTAAACCAAATAAATCTAAGAAATCTAGACTAAAAACACCATACGAAATTCATGATCAAGGTGGGTAGAGCATGAAAAGAACACATGTGCTTGGTCAATATGTCATCTGCTTCCCTATTCCACCTGACGTCGCTACACGATACATGTACATGTATATTAAGGTTGTGCCATTTGGGAGTCAAATTCTCTAAGTGTGAGACCGTGTTCGAATTGGCGACTACAGCCACTTCTACAGCTGAACGTCCCCAGCAACACCCTTAGCCACACTCGTAGCCAGAGCTGTAGCCAACAGTTCAGATAAGGTCTTACCGTGCATAATGCATTGGAGGTTGCAGCAATGACTTGCATGCAGTTCAACTCACACTGTCTTTATACATGCAATTTGACTCCCTAAATGGTAGACCATGGGCAGACTGTCGCCACATTAGGCGTTTGTGTCCCGGGGTTAAAAGCTGATGGACAAGTTAAGTGTCAGCTAAACTTGTCTCGCTGGTCAGTCACTGAAAAAGTTAAGAACAAACCCAGAATACAATACCCTGTTCTACAAGTAATACTATTTTGACTGTGAAGAATGAATGGATTTAAAAGACTTGTGAAGAACAGCAGCTTCTCATCTCTATTTAGAAATGAGATAACAAAATATTGAAGTACTGGTGTGCAAGTCTCGCTTGAGATCAGGGAGGGAAGTCTATTTAAGTTTTATTTGCTCTTGTTTGTTGGTTGGAGGAAACAGACATATGACAGTATCGACTTAAGCATGGACACCCATGGACTTATTTGTTGGCATGATATCAATTTTCCTTGAAGATGCTGAGATGTTGATGTGAAGGGCAATCGTGACGAGCAGAAGTGACGTTGAATCAATCCTGGGAATACTAAGAAGGGCAGTGGGGGCCAATTATCCACCATTACTTGGATAATTATAAGCAGGGACAGTGTCAATCTCTCATTGCCACATCATGAACCGCTTTAATTGCGTATTTCTCATAACAGTCATCTGACTGAGGGTACATTGTACATGTATGTCCAGTTAGGTAAACGATACGATCTTTTAACCATTGGAGTGAAGCTTATGACATGCAAAGTACCGAGGGCTACATAGACTCAGGGTTACCCTAATCGCCTGGTATCCACCTCATCTCAGCCGATAATGGTGTTTACTACATCATTGATGGACCGTCTGGATGTTGCACAGGTGCCAGGGGATGGAAATTCCTTTCAAGCGAGGTACCAGAACATGAATCAATCCATGTATATCTATTTCGTCATCTGCTTTCAATTTTCTCATGGCCATATGGCCCGTGCGGTTGAAGTCCTCGTTATTTGAATTTCATTGGTATTATTATATATAAATAGCCCGGAGATACCACTGCCCTCCCGTCAATGCAAGCTGGCACAATGCCAAAGCATTGCCGGGAGTCAGATACCCCGCAACCTGATCAGGACTGAGTGGTATTCATTTCTCTCAATGTCATTACAAACATGAAAACAATATAGTTACGAATATCCACACGGGTAAATTAAGTTAAGCCCGACTGGATGTTGTCAACGAAACTGAGGTGGGGTGGACTTACTCTTACTTTTTTAAAGTAAAAATCTTTCTGCAAAACAATTAGGAACTTTGACATTGTAGTTTGGAGCAGTCTAATGCCTTTTCTCCAATAAGATCTTGGGAAAATAACCTACTGTTCCTTTTTGGTAAGATGGGGATCAATATCCACATGTTATAATTGCATGCCTGGAACTTGACAAATTACATATGTGCATTCGGCAGCTTACTGCAGCGATAGCAGCTAACAATACATGTACGGAAGCTACAACAGTTTACTGCAACAATAACAGCTTATAGCAGCAACAGCAGCTTACTGCAGCAAAATCAGCCCACATGTACTGCAGCAAAATCAGTTTACTACAGAAACAGCAGCTTACTGCAGCAACCTCAGCCCACATGTACTGCAGCAAAACAACAGCTTACTGCAGCAACATCAGCCCACATGTACTGCAGCAACATCAGTTTACTGCAGAAACAGCAGCCTACTGCAGCAACATCAGCATTTATGTGCTGCGGCTACAGCAGCTTACTGCAGCAACATAAGCTATAGCATAAGCTACATGCTGCAGTTTACTGCAAAAACGGCAGCTTACTGCAAGCATCATCAACTTACATGCACTGCAGCTACATTTTATGTACTGAATAAACAACAGCTAACTGCAGCAACAACACCTTACAGAATGAACCAAAACAGCAGCCATTTTTCTGCTTTGACATGTCTGAGCCAGTACAGTTCATTGATAATCTCCTCCAGATAGTAGCAGACATTGACAGAGAGGTGGACTGGAACTGCTATAATTGAGTCTCAGGGGAACCAACATTATAACCTATTATTGTGAGAGATCGACTACTCACATCCATAACAATTTCAAATATTTGAAGGATGGACAATATGTTTTTCTAATCTTTTTTTTTTTTTACAGATATGTTGTTTCAACCCCCTTTACTCAGGAGGTGATGTTAATTGTAATGAACTACTGAGACCTTTTCTGGTGAGATTGTGTAATCTGCAAACATAGCATCTGGAGCTACTGCTATAACTATTCTGTTTGTATGGAAGGCAAAATCCTTTTCCCTGTGGGGAAGCTTTAAAATTCTTGTAATACACCAAGAATGTTTTCACTAAAAAGCATTATACAAACACATTGTATTGTAGGCATAACACAGGTTACTTTGTGGAAAAGTTGTAATGAATTATGTCTTTTCTATCCTTTCCTTGCTCATGCTCCGACTAATCCTGGCAACAGGAGGTACTGACTACTGGACAGGTCAAAGTTGACCAGAACAGCCCATTTCTTTATCACTGTATGTACATCCAAGTACACTCCATCAGTTTCTACTGCCTCAGTCTTGATAGAAGAAGGAAACAACCTACAAAGTTTGCCAGTGGTCTTTTATTTATACCTGTCTGGCATCACCCTAAGTCTGTACTGCTCTATGGTCCTATCTATTGAAGTCTAGGTTCCAAGCCCATGGTGTTTTTAGGTATACACAACCAACATTCGATTTTTAGTACACTGTATGTGTTTATACTGAGTAGAATGGAGGGCGTTGCCAAACACTGGTGGGGGAAAATTACTCAAGCCACAGCACCCTCTATGGTGGTCTGAAAATCCGTCAAACATTGGTTGAGCTAACGTCACGTTACCAAGACTAAACTATCTACTGAGGAAGGTCTGTGACCACAAGAAGAGTAGCCGCAACTATCATCCATTCAATCAACAATCAAGTGATCTGCAGTGCCCCACTTGGAAACTGGCATCAACAGCATCTGGTGTATGTGCATGCCCAGTGTGTACGGATTCACCATGGGCATACCTTGGGTAATGACTGATTAAAGAACGGACTCAGCTGTTATGGAGTGTCATGGCATTGCCGCACAACCTTGCTGTTTCAATCACACGAGACATTTTCCAGTATGACATCAGAGAAGGTGGAGATATAATTTCAAACTGCTCAATGAAAGTCAGAATTGAGAATTTAGTGATGCTGGCAGCAGCAGACATAAAATGTACTAGTCCTTTTTTTGCGACTAGTCCTTTTTTGCATGTACGTACTTGCTCAGTAATGTGTGAGTAGGTCTGAGCACGTGTACTTCTAACGAGAACTGTGAAAAGGGACCATCCTAATGTGGTGTGCCTTCGGCAAGGTTCCAATACAAATTTACATTTTCCCCATAGCAGTGGCCCTTACCAGAGGAAAATTGTAGTGCCCCTTCAAGAGCAAGTTCAAGGCCTGGGAAGTAGAACACTGTACATCTTGTAACTGACTAATTTTTTAGTTGAACCAAAAAGGCAAAGCTTAAATGGGGTGGAGATATCAGAGTGAAGTGGCTTTTTAACGACTTTTAAATGGGATCGATTCCAATTTATAAGCAACTGCATGGACTCCTTTGCCCGTTTGTTATTATTGATTGATAATTTAAAAAACATAGATCCCTTGCATACGACATCACATATGGAGGCAACAGTAGGCAGGGCCCAATTTCATAGAGCTGCTTAAGCACAAAATTTTGCTTAAGCAAAAAAATCCTTGCTTAGTAAAATCAGATTACCGGCCAAGACTCCACTCAATTGTTATGCTAAGTAAGCAACAGCTAAATACCAGTCATAAGTAATGAATATGGCATGACATTTTGGCCAGTAACATGTGTAAAACAAGCAAGCTATTTTCGTGCTTAAGCAAAATATTTGCTTAAGCAGCTCTATGAAATTGGCCCCTGATCATTGGATGACAACTTCTCTTCAGCGTAAAAATGTACGCACTGGCCACAGCGCACCAGCAGCATTGTGCTTTATGCAAGGGGTCTACGCCCTTTTCAAAAAAATGATTTCCTTGGTTCATGTAATAAACCAACTACCAGGACAAAAAGCATGTGGATGACTTGACTCCTGCCAGTAGAAACATGAAAAGTAAAACTTGTAATCATGTTTAATGACTGAGTCGGATTTATGTCTTTACCAAAGTCCCTTTTCAAAAAGTTGTTTCCTTCAATAGGGTGTCATGGCCAAGCGGTTTAGAGCAAGTACTGGTGGTTTAGTCATCAAGGTGTGGGTTCGAATCCCGGTCATGGCACTTGTGTCATTCAGCAAGACAACTTATTTTTATCTGGTTCACTTCACCCAGGGGTATAAATGGGTATCTGCAAGGGTACAGGTTGATATTGTATTTGAAAAATATAGAGAGTCACTGCAGCCCAGTGCTATATATAATCCCCAGGGAGCTGAGAATGAGTACAGGAAAACTACTGGCTAAATGACTAGGGCACTAATGTAAAGCGCACTGATGGCTTATTGTAAAATGCGCTATAAGAACTTCATAATATTACTATTACTATTATTAATATACATGTATGCATACATAACACTTTTGTAACAAATGAGCCAATGAGCTAAAACAAATTCAGCTTCATTCAAGCAGAAAGCCAAACATTATTCGTCTTACACTTGTAGTCAGTAACTATTTTTTAATGGTTGATATTTGTGCGGGTACAGCCACAGCACCTGATGGGCAATTAATCTGCACATGAATCTACATGGTTCATGAAGATCAATAGAATATCCAGGGACACAAGCAATTTCCTGTATGCCATAATAATATTATTGTAAAACCGCAGTGCTTGTCTGACTGTGCAAGCAGCATGGGTTTTTTCATTCATTATTCCCCCAAGGGAATAGGGTGGTAGAGGAGGGTTATGGTTTTAAACAGGGATTGTTGCACAACGTTAAATATGCAGTTTTGTCACTTTCCCAGTGTGAATTGAATGATTTTTTTAAATATGGATTCTGAAAAATACAATAAGGCAGGCCTGATCCTTTAAGGAGGCATTGAAGACGATTGCTCAATGCCCCCTGGTCATTATCTACAATGTGTGTTACATCTTTGTCTCTGTGTATTCCTTGAGATACTAGGGAAAAGACCATTCCATTTCAGCCCTCACACTGCCCTGGTGCCCTTGAAATGCTCACAGTGGAAATTTACAATATCCTCACACATGAGGGGCACCAAAGAGAAAATTCCTTGGTGCCCTTGCCCTTTCAAAAACAAAGTATACAGGCCTGATAAGGAATCAAATTATTTTCCTTTTAGTCTCAGTTAAAAAAAAAAAGATCTTTATCATAGGTGAGACCATCTTGTTTTCCTCGCATTTAAAGCGAGAAGAGAAAATACTGCCCCCTACTACTAGACAAAGATGTACATTGTAGCCACGAGTATAAAATGCACAGGATGATCAAGATCGAATTTCATAGCTGTTAAACGTTAAAATAAAATGGCACTTAGCAAGTTTTTAATGCTAAGCAACAGTTATAGCAGGGAAACAGTCACAAACAATATACATTACATATTATTTTGGCCGGTAACCTAGTTACGCTGAGCAGGATTTTCCTGTGCTTAAACATCTCTATGATTATGAAATTGGGCCCCGCTTATAGAAGAATACTATGCGTGTATTGTTGGTTGGCAGAGTGCCAGGATTGATACTGTGTCTAACATTGCGTGCTTGTGAGCCCCGTTACGAACATGAACTCCACAACAAAAGATTCCCTACTACTCTACAACTGCATATCGTAATGAATGTAAGGTTTCCTGAATAATAACAAATATACATTGTTCATGTTTGTCATGCATTGATGGGACAGATAAGGTCTCTTTATCATGTTGGAACACGCAGTTAGAAGCATATTAAAGGGGTTTCAACACAATACTCTCACACTATGGGTGGCAACAAATGCTTTAAAATTCCAAATTAAACCTGAAATTGAAACAATTAAAAATCTTTCGAAGCGCAACTACTACAGACTTAAGATTGTATAGGGCAACTCGGCCGAAATGTGACTTGCCACTGGACGCCATTTTAGTTTAGGCAACGGCAATTGCTATGAAATAACAAAACATTTGCTTAATGGTGTTGTGCTGTACTTCACAAAGCTCCAACTCCCATCTTACAATTTTGTGGTGCTTTTTAATTTTATGGGTTTCTTTCTCAGGTTTTGACTGGTTTTGATGTATTCATTCCTTTTGCATTGCCAAAGTAACCATGAATGGCATGGGAACCTCAGTCAGGTTTACAAATCTAAACAAAGCCCAATGGTTCTCTGTTCAAAGGGTACCCAACAAAAATGCCTCGATGAAAAGAGTGTGTTAGAAAGAGGGGGCAGGCGGGGTAGGCTGGGTAGGCGGGGTAGGTGGGGCAGGCGGAGAAGGGGAGAGGTTAGAGTTAATTACTGAAGATAAAGAGTTTATTGCTCACCTTGCACTCGATCTCATCTCGTTTCCTGCACGGCCAATTCACCGGTGTCACAAACGGAGCCTGCAAATTCAACAAGACAAAAGATATTGACAACCCAATTAGTGTCCAGATCAATAATTCCTCTTCTGTTTTGATTGCTGGTCATCCCAATGGAGTAATCAGAAACGTCAATGCATTATGAACACAGGAGTTGATCAAATAATATGGGAAAACAACGGGGATGACTGCATACATGTAAAAGGGGCATTATAATTAGAACATTAGCATAAACAGTGAAAAATTTAAGAATATTATGTTTTACCAATGTGTATATACCCTTAAACCTACATTGTATGTGTATACTGTTTAAACATCGATGTAATAAGGTAAAAACAAATTGTATTCTTTATCCTCGACGCAAAACTAACATCTTTTTAAACTGACATACTGCAGTAAACACTACTGAATAAATGCTTCCCTCTAGAGGGAGGTGTTGCACAACAACAACAAACAGTGTGAAAATCTGGGGCAGTTTTTTCAGCATATATTTATTCTTAGTAATTTACAATTTGAAACCATTGGACATTACACAAACAACACCTTCATAAAAGGTGGAGTGCACAACAGGTTCTTTGTACATAATGCCAAAGCTTTGTCCATGTCTTTTTTATAAACTTCTTCCTTCCTTCCATCTTTAAATTCATTAATTCAAAGCTTCTATCTCATTCTCCCATATTTTCATTTATCATTTTTCATTATTTATTTATTAACTGATTTTTGTGTGTGAGGTTTTGCTTTAGTTTCAGCAGCATGCTCGAACCCTGGACTGTGATAAGGGTATAGAACCAACCAACTTTACCTCCAATATGGGGGAAATGAAAACCTGAGAGTGCCGAACGAGCCAACTAATTAAGCATTAGGGCTATAAAAGCCTCTGGTACAACAATTAATTAAACCGTGCTTGTGTCCCACAGGCGATATTGCAGCTATTATATTGAAACTACAGAGCAATGCCTGAGTGTACGGTACACAACCCCTACAGGGATTTGAGACATGCACTACGCATTGCATTTGTTTGCAATCCTCAAAACATCTGGCATAGAAACAAACACACGAACAATATTAATTGACAATAAGCTGCCATGATTTACTGTGCCAATGACGTAAATGATATGTAAACACACTTCAATGCCATGTTTCCCAATATGTCCTTTTTTTAAAGGACCTTTTTTTTTAATGACCTTATCATTTGCCATCAAAAAGTATGCCTTCCATTATTATGTTTGATTACCACTCCCAAAAAATGTATTTGACAAAACTGAACAAGCAACTTAAATCCCTTGTTTGATGAGGTGTAGACCGAATCATGAAACACAAACATTGTAAATGAAAATCTTATAAAACTTAATTTTAAAAATTTCAGACCCTCTGTAGTTTAAACTTATTTGGTTGAATTTCCGCAAATGCACCCAAGCAAAGTGACAAAACCTTTGAAATTTGCAGCTTGTTTGGTTTTATCGTTCAGCCTTTGCCAAATAAAAATTTCGTTCAAGCTGTTGAAACTGAATCACAATCCAGTGATCCATTTCGTCATTTTATTTAACTGAAATGGCAACTTGTCAGGCAGAACCCAATTCTCACGAGTTCTCAAACTACAAATTAAGCCTGGGAATTTTACTGTTTAAAAAGACAGGTTTGCAGAAGGTAACTACCTTAGACAATGTTAGGGAATTACATTTAAAGGGTAAGAGACTGTGAGGTTTCCTGAGCGTACAGATATAGATACAAAGACACATCCAATCAACTGCATCCCATCACATTGAATGTGCGTAAGATTTTGTTTAGGGCCTAAGCCCAAGTATAGATACACATTGGCCCTATGTTTCTGTTGAACATAGTGTCATCTACTGCCATATTTCATAATACACAATGGAAAATTTGCTTGCTGCGCTCAACTCTCAGCCAATGCACGCATGCACGTTTCATCAAAGTTAAATGGTACAATGACGTCATATCCAATACATGTAGTATTTTTGTTTTACTGTTTGTTTTCAGACCCATCAGCAGTCAAAACTCAGGTATCTACATGTATAGAACCAACGAGAGAGAAAGAAAATGGTAATGTCCAAATTGGCTCCTACTCCTTGGGCTTTGTCTATGGCTTGATAACTGCGCCATTATGGGATAGGACATCCTGTTGTAGCAATCCACCAAGCCACCAAGCCTATGACAGCTAAGGTTATCAGTTATCATCTGTGTCTTGCCAGATTTATTGGTGGCTAGACACTGCCTGATGTTTTTAACAGCTTATTCCTCTTTCGATTATAGCTGTTGTCTCAAGCAGACTACAAGCTGTGATTTGCTTTGGATTGCATCCAATAATCTACCATTGTGTTTGCTCTAAACTCCCTTGGTATACATGTGGTATAGCCATAGCCCTTAGAAAATTGGAATTCCAAAAGAGGCAGAAGAACAACACCATTAACCTAAATTGAGGTATGGTTGTCACTAAAGAAGTACACTGTTGGGTTTTGGGTGTATACAGACAAATTTACCCAAACCTATTAATTAACAGTGCTTTACATGTATACACACTATACCTCAATATGGCTCATTGCAGGTGCTCAATGTGCTATGTAGTATACAAAACATGTAAGAGTAAGAAATGTGAATTTAAAAAAGTATATATAAATAACTGTGTATTACAAATCTTATTTTATGAAGTGTCTTCAGAGATTTCTTGAATGAAACCAGCATTTCTGAAATTTTGAATGCTTAAATTTTATATGTCCACTCCGATCCCCTACCCCACACCCAAAGATAATATTGGTTTTAGAGCCAAGGCTACAGCTATTGACAGGAAGTATATTTTCACCATTTCAGCAGCCGTGTTCTAGTTGTAACTGAGTATTAATAGCGATCATATAAGGACTAATAAATAAAACATAGATTTCAAAGGTAGTTTATACTAAGGATGATAATATTCAACATGCATGTAGGCTACATGTGTACCTGGTCTGGGTAATGGACTAATGGCAATGTTAAGGATGATGAATATTAGTTGGCCATTAGAGCAAATTTCCCACTGGAATATTCACAAATAGAGGCAAAACAAGTAATCACCTACTACTGCACAATTTGAAAGGTCACGCATCACATGCACTTAACAGGTCTTACAACCATTGATACCAATCATAATTTTCTGTAATTTGTGCCCTTTAATCACAATGGCAGGCAAGGTTCTACATTAATATGAATGGAAGGCAATGACATAGAGTACTGAGTGCCGCCTTGGGCTTCAAAATTTACCATTTGACCATGTCCAAGGTTTTGATTAGCTTTGTAATCCTGAAAACCATCATTTGGACCACAAAAGTATGAATAATGAACAATAATGTCAAGTCATGTTTTAGGCTTAAAAGCTTCTAAATCTTTACTTTGATCAAAATGTTGGGGTTCAAAATTGACCATTTGAAATGTCTTACTTTGTTTAGCTTTGTAATCCCCAAAACTATCAATTGGACAACCACAATAAACTATGAAGACTGAACAGTTATGCCAAGTCACCTTTAAGGCTAAGCTTCTTTACTTTAAACCACAATATATTTCCATCATTCAGACGATGAGAAATAATGGGAAAGTAAATCCAGGTAAATCTCCAAGAAGGTATCAGTGATTCGCTTTTATTCATGGAGATCTTAAAAAACCTTTCAGAAAGATGAAGACGAATGATGTTCGTGAGGGAGACCATTTACACAGATGAGAACGGCACACTCTATTAAGAATAACACATGGTCATACTTAAACCCTTGGGAAAATTCTTGAGTGACAAAGTATCTTTGAAAAAGGGAACTGGAATTAATGTTAAGATCTTCCTCTATTTAGAACCACGGAGGAGAGTTTCTGAAGACGATAATGTTCACCCTTGAATGAAGATCTGTGTGCGTGTGACACACAAAGTCTTTTCCAGGCATGGTGAACCGGAAAGTAATTTTATTTATGATATTTTTTTATCCCTTAATAAAAAGAAAAAAGTACAATACACGAAACTTGCCCATGAAATAGAATCCGTCATAAAAAAAATGGTTAATCCGGTGGCCGGTGAAATCTGATGTTCCGAAAGCTTGCAAGTTGAGGAAATCCACATAATGCTACATCCCCTTCCAACAGCTCTTGGCTGAAACTGAAAACCGGCGCTGACGTCAAGATATGATGGAGATGCCCGCAGAGGTCTAAGAAAGTATCGGCCATGAATGGCTGATGGAAAGTGACCACTCCAACTGCCCATTAAATCAATATTTCTCTCTTTCCACAATGTGAACCTCGAGGGACGAGGCCCTTCTTAAGCTTAGAGCCAACCAGGGGGTTGGGGAAGTTATCAAAAGACTGTAAGATAACACCATCAGTTATCCTGGCAACGTTTGAAATAATTAGATAACTATATTTGAAACAGCAAAACAGAAAATGTTCAACTAATGAGATGATTGTAAAGTGCTTTTTTGAAAGTGTGCATGATAATATTTAATAATTTGCAAAGCTATGACTGCACAGATATTTTGCTTTCTTCAGCAGGAGTCAATTTCTTTTTGGTCTTCTGGAGCTGACTAATTTCTAGATTGAATTGATCTGAGCCCGAGACTTCAGAATCTTAAAATAACTCAAGATTTCTTGTCGTATCAACACCATGTACGTTAATACAGGTCAATGCCATCGGGGTATTCTTAATGAAACATAAAGCGTAGTGACTTCACACTAGCGTCATCAGAGTCGCCTCACATCTTGAATATCTGAACTAAAAGAGAAATGGAGCGAAAGAGGATACTTCAGCCAGAGACAAGAAAGATGACTGGTCTTGATAACGGGGGAATCGTCTTCAATCTCTAGAGAAGAACAGGAAATGTGGGAGGTCAGTTAAACAAGAACAAGCATCTCAAGACGAAAATTCTTCCTGAAAACACAGCAATTAGGTCTCAGTTGAGGAAGGGGGTGCGGTTCTTCCGTCATTATTTGATAATTATGACGGAAGAAGAAAATCTATAAATATGTATAAGGATTTGAATTGCCAACAAGAATTATTACAGCAACATAATATTGAAGATCTAATTTTTATGAAAAAATAGTTTTAGACCTACTAATACAAGTACTGCTATAAGGTTCTGCCGTAACTTGCAGATCACACTTATGTCTTTAAGAGAGCAATCACTATTTGGCCAATTATAAAAAAGAGATGACTGCCTTTAAGTTGTCAAGATGAGCAAGAGATTTCCTCCGCTTAGCATTTTCTGCCCTGAGCAACCGAAGTGACCTTTCTAAGTTGTCATTTACTACCCGTATAAGATCTCAGCTCCTCATGACCTGTGGCTTAGAAGGGAATCAGGCGATTAAAAGATTGTCCAAGTGTGCATTGGAGATGATTTGAGAAGCACCTGGTAATCTATGGTCGGCTTATTTGAATCATGGAGGTTGACTGCATCTACTTGGCGGCAAATTGCGTGACTTGGTCACCAATGACAGGATTTTGTGACTTGTTAGAACGACACAACCATTGTTGATGAATATTGCACCTCCGAGTTTGATTGATTGACTTACAGAAAACCAAATATTGAAGATCCGTTTTGTTTTTCCTTAAAAAAAAACCCTGAAATACTGCACCAAGGAACCTGGACATAATTAAGATTTGTCCAGGGTCCCAAAGTACATGAACCTGTTAAACCTAAATGCTTGAGAGGTATTTCAAGCAGTGGCCATTTGCGTCATCTTGACAATCGTTGCTTAAAGATGTTTTCCATAAGACCTATCCTGACAGCATCTAGGTAATTGGTCATGTTCCTGGCATGCAATAGTGATGATGATTACTGATTTTCATTTCACTCAACAGGGATCAGACTATTTTACACCTTTGACCACAGTCATACATGACCACAAAAATTTACACATCTTGTAAAAGTTGCATGATGGAAAAACTGAAGGAATTAACTCAGTCTTTCAAAAAAAAACAAATGTGTTTTTCCTTTAAAGGAAACTGAACACTGAAAAACATGTTATTTATTGTAATAGTAGTCACCCTGTAACACACTCCTTCCAAGTCCTACAAGGAAGTACATGTGCCAAAAGTGCAGAAGAAATGTTTTCCTCACAAAAATACTTTCAGCTTTTAAGAAAAACAATGAAAGTAGTACAAACACATTTATTACATCCGTTTCTTAGTTTCCATGTAAAATAAACAACAACTTCTTGGCACCCACCACTATCAGGTGATTACAGTTTAACACAGCCCTTTTTCAAAACCACGGCTTCGGCTCTTGATTTGGCTTTGAGCTCCTTTTCTCGTCTGAAGCCCTGAGCGTGTACACGCAGAGTTGAAGCACGCAGAGTTGTCTAAGCAACTGCGAGGACAAGCTAGCCTGAGCCAAATCCAGAGCCGAAGCTATTGGTTTCGAAAAGGGCCACAGTAAAATTTATTAAATTCCAGGCCTAGATGTTAAACTGTAGGAATAGAAGGGGAGGGGCTTGATTCAGTGCTTGGGTCTTGTTTCATTGATGGAGTTTTTAAATTGGTTTACTGCATAAAAAAATTACTGGTGACATTGAAAAAGATATGTTTAAGGAAACATTGACATTTAGAGTGAAGGGCATGGAAACTGAACTGAAACAAACAGGAGATGAAATTCTTGTCTAGATTTTCTCAGGGTTGCATGCCACGTTGGTGCCACTATGGCAGTCTCCTCTTGCTCAACTCATGCAGAGGATGATGACGTTATTAATGCTACGAGATAAATGACTGGAAGAATTGGCGGCATCGTGAAGTACCCATGCCTCTCTCTAAATACCATCTTGCACAAGGAAGAGCAAGATGTCAGGCCATTATTGGTGATTTCATATTTATACAAATAAAATAGTCTAATTTGAAAGTGTGACTTGGGAAAAAAAACCTGATCAAAATCAACAATGTGTTACCTACAAAATTAATGGTGTTTTGGGGCAAACAGATACTTCGAAGAACATTCTTGATAAATAAATCCCATTTACAAGGAGCTCCAAAACATACAAAATCACTTTTATGAAACCCATAGTAACCGCACTAGTATCCTTATTCTGAGCAGACATAGATCGATGTTTAATGCCAATCACAAGTTGGGATGTGAACTTTCAAAGTAAAAAATGAAATGATAATTGAATTCAAACTAAAGACCTTTTTCATGCTATCACCATCTTGGTCATGTTCCCTATATCCAATAACAGCATTGTAATAGTGATATCAATTTTGATATGGCTGCACACCATGATAAAGTTCAATGAAGTTATGGGTTCTTAAATATTCAAATGAACTTCTAACAAAATCTCTCACTTGTTTAAATACCTAAAGTTTAAAATGGCCCAGTAGCGTTTTTATCTACGAAAACACCAAGTAGAAAACATTCCGATAATCTCATTTCAATTCAAAGTCCTTTGGCCAAACTTCCAAAGTTAGGGTCCAGAATGCCCCACAGCTTTAACAAAATCCTGAGAGGAACCCTGGGTTTTCATTTGCAATGGAATACAAGCAATCAATCCCTCTTGTATGTCAGAGCCCAATCATGTCCTGATCCTAAAAAATTAATAAATTTCCCACATACAACTGTTGTGATCAATACAATCTAATGAAGGTATTGATGTGTCCTTTTACAATTCATGTGACCATGAAGAATATTTCCATAGGTATATGCATCCATACGCAACGACTAGTAATGAATGTTACAAAGAAGCAGGCAGTGCTTGGTATCCACACTTTCAAAGTCTCAAGCCGTATCTGAATTGAAAGATTCAGCTACAGCTTATTGTTAAAACTTTTGCTATACACTTCAATGCTTCATGATGCAGTAGTCGCTTAGGTCTAAATGTCTAATACAATTTAACAGTATATGTTTTATCACTTGGGCTAGTAGCCCCACTTGGCCAATAAGCCCACAAAGTAACTGAATCAGTCCTAAAGCCAAGCATGTTTCCATGCACATACTTTTGCAGATTAAATTATGTATTAATTCATAAACATTTAATGTCTAAACCTCCAACTACACAATCGGCAAATATACAAAAAGAAGAAATATTTAGGTCCAGCATCATCAATGGTAACAATTGCACATGCATAGATGTATTCCTATTTAGTAAATGGTCTGTGATACATGATATAAAAGACCTGTGGTCTAGTAGAGGTTCTCCCCTGAAATCCAAGCCCTGATCAATCAGCACAGCATTTACACAACAATTTTGACTGACATGATGAAAACTCGCATCTAAAACTTAACAAGCTAGTGCTATATTGTTAACTCAACTCTGCTCCTCTCTAATAGTGTAGTATACAGATAGGAGTATCAGCGTTATTGGTCAGCGGTTTATTTATAAAGACTTGTAACCTGAAGTTTACATGCTGTTACCTAAGTTATTGTTTTTTAGGTGTGGCTAATGAATGTATCAGGCTTCCCCCAAAAAAGAGGACATTACAAAATGTCAACGATTTTGTATAGTATTTTTTAATTTTGAATGGTAAAACTGGGATTTAAAAAGGGGGAAATCAGCTGATCCGAGGAAAAGTAGTTGCATGCCTGATATATCTACCTATTTATTTCAATAAATACAATTTCACCATCAACAACTACAGTTTCATTCTTTTTAAAAAACCATCCCTAAAAAAAACATCACAGACACAGTTCTTGAAAGGCTCAGCAGTTGAGGGTGATAACACAAGACCTTCCACCCAAGGAAAATACCATGCTTTGTCATTTTGTATAAGAAGTGTCACTAAAGTGGTGAACAAAACGACACCCTGCTTCCATGACAAAAATACTCTCTTGTGCGCACAGTGAGGCATACAGAGTACATGAAAAAGCAAGGTCCATCTTGCATTAACGGCCTGTTGTATAATGACCAGCTAATAGCTAGCTACTTGCAGGTCCAATGCACTAATTCCATGTGGGGTTTTAGTCCTCTTGACAGGTTTTGTTGTGCAGGTAGTCTGTCTATCTTACTTTCGCCTGATGGATCCCTTTCCGCATTTGTATTCCGATTAATGACTGAAAGTCTTCAATACAAGGAACTACACAACCACAACAAGAACACACACATGCAACACCAGCCTTAAGTACAAGGAAGGTTTTCCCATGTGAAACTAGTTCAATTGTCAGACATTTTTCTCAAAACACGTACTGTATGCATTTTCACATCCATCTCAACAGCATGCAACCAAGGTCCAGAATCAATGAAATAAGAAAAATGCTTTTGAAATAAGTGTGTTTGGTGGTGAATGGTTAGGGACAATGTTGTGTGTTTCTAAGGGCACATACATACATACAAATCGAATGGCTTTGGCTATGGATGTCAGCTGCACTGACAATGTTAGAGAGTTGGAGTTTCTGAAGTTCGGCCATGCTTGTTCCACAACATCAGGCCATGACCAAATTGGCAGGAGTATACCGACTCCTTAGCAACAGTCATAGCAGTAGCCCCAATAGAACCTTCCCATGAAATATGTAACTTGCACATAGCGTGTTCGCGCTTATTTGTACAGACGCGGTTGCGCTTCTGCTTAGTGCACAACTCTACGGCATTTGCCAAATAGGGTCTGTACACATACGTGGATGTAATTGGCATATTTCATTAGAGGGGTCCATTTAGGTATGGCCTTTCATTCATCCAAGGCTAGAGGAGAAATTAGTCTGGTTCCCAATTTATAATGAAAACCATGTTTCATGAATGCAATGTGCAGACGTATAATTTTCATAGAGGGAACGTGACCAAAATAAAGCTATATCATCCCACAGTCATTGAAATGTCATGACTTTCCGGGAAAAGAATGATAAAAACTAGCAGCATGAAAAATTTCTTTTCAAATTAATTATTCGCATTTGCATGGAAACAAGGTCGCGTTGTTATCACTACATGAACAACCAGCATCCACTGTCTAGACTTGCATGTAACCAGGACTCCTTTCATGTATTTCAACACAATAACTCCATTAAAATCAGCCAGCAAATTCTGTTTCAATGAAAGACTTGATACGATTCAAGAAAAGATAATCAGAGAATTTTTCCCTGAAACATTAAAAGAAGGCAGGATTTGACTGACATTCTTTTCCGTAATAATCAGTATGCAAGAGACAAGGAGAAGAATGAGAATGAAATATCAAGGGTCAAGCTATAGTCTCTGAAGCACTTTACAGAAACAAACACTCCGGATTAAAAGATTCACAAAGGGACAGTGCTTTGGGAAAATAGCTATTTATCCATCTTGCATGAAAAGAACTAATTTTAGAGACTTGATTATGAGCGATTTCTAAAAGAGAATAATCTTATTTGTCTAGTGGTATGAAAGGATACAAAATTAGAGTTTCTTGAATTCCACTCTCCTTCGATAGAAGAATCACAGAAACATAAAGCTTGCCCTGGTTTCAGTTTCAGGGAAGTTAAAGTCAGTGTGTTTATGACAAAGTTGCCTGTGCAGTATGTATATATTGTTTTCATATCTCAAAATTTGAAGTGAGTTTGGCAATAGCCTCGTGTGTATTCTATTGATAATCTGATTACAATTTTATTTTTATGTCTGTGTGCCTCTGAAATTACAGGTAAATTATGGAATTTGATTATTTTTTTGTTTTATATTTTTAACGTCAGGGATTGCTTGGTCCGAGGTATGAACCAACCTATATTATATGTCATGATATCACAGTCACAGCAGCACATTTGGGGCCCCATGTACAAACCCCTTTGGTCAAACAAATTAAACATCATGTGAAAAGTGCACACATGCATGTGCTGAACGGTTCGTGCAAGAGTTTGAGAAAGCGACTTTGAATGAGTCTCTGTTCAGAGCTACATATACCTAATAAAATAATCACTTGGACTCGATGAAACTCAACTCTCCCAGATGTCTTTAAAATCAATACAAAGGAGGCAGCATGTTTCAGTCACTCCGGAAGAAGAAAAGACGGTGAAAAGGAAAAAAAACCTTTGAGAAGAAAATGAATTCACATCTTAAGGCCAATCCTCCTGACCTACATAAAACTGGCACAGGGCCTGGGATGTTATGGGCTCTAACAATAGCCAGCGGCACACTGCAAGACTAGATTTCTCCCATTCTAACTGATCAGCTTGCACAGCGGTGCAAACTCCCTATAGATACCCCCATCTGTGCGTCGGACCAAGTGGGGCTATTGCCACTGATGGCCACCAGGGAAATCATGGTAACCATCCTCCCAAATTATTACAGCCTGTATCTAGTTTGGCACGAGGAAGCAAAAAATGCTATCCTGATGTCTCAACTGAATAAATTTTTAACTGCAAAATATTCTCTTTTAAGTTAATTTGTGAGCCCAAAGAGACAATGGTGCATGAAATTTAGGAAAG
This sequence comes from Asterias amurensis, assembly GCF_032118995.1. NCBI lineage: Eukaryota > Metazoa > Echinodermata > Asteroidea > Forcipulatida > Asteriidae > Asterias > Asterias amurensis. The sequence goes on along the minus strand of NC_092655.1, from coordinate 4,824,396 downwards.
TTTGTCCTTGCTTCTTGGAAAGTCCAGACTCTACAATTTAATTTACCATGCTGATCTGCCAAGTGGAAGGAGGCAAGAGTATTTCTCCAGGGCCAAACTTTTATGGGATGAAATGTCACATCTGTTAACTTGGCTTTTTAAACTGTAACTTAAAAGTATAAGATAGAGTGGTCCGGCTCCGTGGAGGGAGAGAGAGTTAGATGACCAATCGTTACCAGTCTTTTATTTCTAAGCTTTAAGCTTTATCGGCAAACGCAGCCAGTGCGTGGAACAGCACCTTGAAGTAGTCCCTGTTCAATGAAGTAAAGCACTTGTTCAATCAATGTGACGCCCTACATGTATTTGAAGACATGACTCCGGGTCCCAGTATCTGATTTATTTATTTATATTGACATCAATTTTTACAGAGTGTAACTCATCCAGCATAGCTGAACACACGGGGCACTCTTCATATATGCATCACGTGTACTTGTACATCAAGAACAGATACGTATGACAATGAATAAATAAGAAGAAAACCAAGATAGACGTCTCTAGAGCACACCGACCCCCAGCCACCCCCTTCTTCCTTCGAAAAAAAAACAATAGAGAAATGTAAACCACTGCATTGGCCACAAGGGCAATCAAGAGAATTGTGAATGATGTCACATAGTGGACTGCAGGGGTGATCTTCTATGAAAAAGACGACTCAACAAAATGCGAAACAGTCCCATCTTGGTCTTGAAATAAAGCCTTATTAAATAGCAGGCCTTGAACTTTGCTCTTGAAGGGGCACAGCAATTTTCCCCTGTTGAGGGGCACTTGGTGAGGAAAATGTACATTTGTATTGGAGAACTTTGCAGAGGGCACAAAACAAAAGCACAGCGCACCACTGCAATTGCTGAGGGTTCCGTGGGTTATTTCCCTAAAATTGAAATCTTGAGATTTGCTCATAATAATAAAGAGCTGTTTTTCTAACCAGTGATGACAATTTCATGTCTAACAAGCAAATATTTAAAGATGAAAGGAGATCAATCCTAAATTCAGGATGTATCCTGAAAAATCTCTGGCCTTCACATGTACGTGTAAGTATGAATGAATGTAGACCATGTTGTAAACAAGTTCATTCGGGCCATTTCATATCATGTTATAAGCAAATCCTAAAGAATTTGTGTTGAGGGTGATGGCTTACAGCTCTGATGCAATACGATGACTGGCTGTAACCCGAACGAGTTATAGGACCTTTACAACCATTCAACGTATTAAGTTCAGTTACAATCAAACACGGGTATACATGAACCTGCACAGCAGACTTGATACTCAGTGGAGGCAACAGAGGCAAATGCATCCATGCTCATGTTCATTGCCTAGGTGCCCTGTGAAATGTTCCAGTTGAAATTTAAGGGGGCTGTGTGCGCATTCTCCCTCCATATTAAATCTGAAGAGAGTGCGCGGAAAGTAACTGGGTGAGAGTTTAGAAGTCCCTGTAATAAGACGGGCCTGCTTTGATCATGATGACACAGCCCCTTTAAGTTTTCCTCCATGAAGTACCCTTTTACTAGACCCATTGCATAGCGCGCAACGCTCTTGGTATGCTGAGGTCATGTGTACGTTTTTAACGCACTATGAGCAGCTGTCAGTCCATGAACTGCCCCCTTCTCCCTCGGTGAGGGCGCTATTTTAGAGTGTGATGTCATACTGCCCTGCCCTCACAACGTTAACATACCAAGCCTAACTCAAATGCATGTACTTCGTCAACAAAATGTTGTCCTATCATGAGTTTCAAATCTTTATGCTGTGTGATTATCCCACCAGTATATCATTAGTTACAGTTTTCTGACAATCCATGATTAAGATTAAATAATCTGATGGATTACAGAATGACATTTAAAAACATCATTCATCAAACGCAAATACCATAAGGGTAGAAGCATAAACTTACATCATGTGTGTATCTTATATTGATCTTATGTATGGGTAGATAATAAATTATCTCTTTATGACATAAATTGTCTAAAAATGGTTGACCTTTAAAGGAACACGTTGCCTTGGATCGGTCGAGTTGGTCTTTGAAAAGCATTTGTAACCGTTTTTTATAAAATGCATATGGGTAGAAAGATATTGAAAAAGTAGAATACAATGATCCACACAAACATGCCTCGAAATTGCGTGGTTTTCCTTTTAACTCGTCGACTAACACGTCGGCCATTTATGGGGGTCAAAATTTTGACTCCCATAAATGGCCGACCATGTTAGTTCGCACAGTAGAAGGAAAACCACGCAATTTCGAGGCAAACTTGTGTGGATCATTGTATTCTACTTTTAAAACATCTTTCCAACCATATGCATTTTATAAAAAACGGTTACAAACGCTTTTGTTTTGACCAACTCGTCCGATCCAAGGCAACGTGTTCCTTTAAGTTACTGGAGAGCTTGCAAAGTAAAGGTCATGTAGACCTTAATTACAACACAAGGGAATCAAACACGTTGACAAACTATGAACAACATGGATTTTAACTCTTTAAATGGGCCCTTGTTATTAACTATAAATGTTTGAACCACCTGTCACTTTATAATTGGCAAGGTACCATGGCAATGATTTTACATTGTAGGTCTAATATTTTACCTCAACAATCCACAACAATTAAATTATCATCCCAATGTCTTTATCCAAAGTCAGATCACAAACACCAATGTTATTTGATTCTACATTATGAAACAGAGGACAAGTAACAGTAACACTAGTGTAATTCTTGTTGAGCTTTAAAGCAGTGAATAATCCTTGGATAAACAGCTTGTAATTCCTGGAACATCAACGTAGCTCCATTCCCTCACCCACTCCCCCAACCCAGGCAAAAACAGTATCCTTTACATCAATATCAAGGTTGTGTGTATTTCATTATCTTCAACGAACTTGAATCTTCGATTCTGATTGGTCGATCCATGGCAGCAGCGGTGTGATATTGTTCCGTATTGCACAGACCATCTCACACCCTGTGTATTGCGCCAATCTAACTCTTCATATTGCACTATTTAAAGCTAAGTGTCATGTTTGCTTGAAGATAAAATCATTATCATCAACGTGCTCACTGCTTGTCAAATATGGACAAATAAAACGCATCTGTATTCCATCCAGCTAGGCCTTCGGCCACGTTTGGCTGAGTTAGATTAGGGACAAGGGCGCGCTTCATTTTTCTATGTTCCACTCATGCTTACATCAATCCTCTTCTCGTTCAGTTAAAAATATAAATTTGCTTTCCTACCAACTGTGCAGACGTCAAACTTGGCAGTCTAGAAAATCTTCCAAATTCCTTTCCCTTGTATTGACTGATATTGCTAGAATGACTAACAATTCCTGACATGCGGTCTGGTAAGCAAATCTTCTCCATCTAACGGTTTCAGTTCTAGTTAGGTGTGAGATTTTAATAGAATGTCATGTTAATCTAGCACACCACACTCAAATTCCAGTTGCCACCGAGTTTAAATGTCACAGAGTTTGTCCTTGAGCTAGACAGAACCATAATGTGCTTCTCTGCACATGGTAAGTTCTGCGCAGGATAAGATATTAGTAAAATATTAGTGGTTAAAACCCTGAGCACTCATCATTAGCAATAATTTTAGAGACAACACTCCTGTAGAAGTTAAGATAGACCATCAGGAATAGTTTTCAGTTTGCTTGATGGGTTGGAATGATAGCTTAAGTAATACAGTAAGCTAAATTGGTGCGTTTCAATTATTTGAATTAATCAGGCCTCAATTTAATCTTTGATGGGGCAAAGTCGTTTTCATTTTGCAAAGGGCACTTCAATTGTAAAATCTATGGAAAACTTTTACATAATTTTATGTGCATCAAGGCCGAGGCCTTAGAGTATTTCCTTCATGAGATTTTCTTCTTCAATGTTGATTATTTTTTATCAGGTTCTTGTCCATAATTCAAAAGGAATTATGAATGCATGGAATTCAATATCGCACTCAGTTCCATATCAAGAATACATTAATGTATACCAGCACATTTAATACCTCATACATGTTTTTTGTTCTTTACTTAACAAGGATAAATATTCAAATTTGTCAGAAATGACGTTGTTGAGTAATAAAATCAGGTCAATAGTATTGAATTATTGAGGCCTTCGGGCAGATGAAGAAGGAATAGAGACTTGTGAATGTAAAAAAACTGGGTTAAGATAAGGTAATATGCCAGACTTTTTAGATGTCATGTTTAAACAGTGAAGATGCAGGCTGTAGGTTGTCAACTCAACTGTCAGGCAGTATAGTCGTTCAGGGAAAAAATAGATTTGCATTTCAAAGATGGACATCTTGCATTTCATGAAGCCATGAAGTTAATCAGATAATCAGTGGGTAGTAAACCAATACCTTACTCTATCATCAAGTATCTTATAGTGGGTCTATGGCCTATCACGGACTCGGTAATATTTCCAGGATTCAAGCAAGAATTTTGAAACAGGTAGAAATTTACCATGACTGGAGTCCAAATATCTTACTGATAGTACTTGCATTGGATCCAGCATGACCCTCGCCCCACCCAATGGAAGTTGGTATACAGAGATCAAAACCTTAAAACCTGAAAGACGTTTCTGAATTGCAGCTATGGCTATGGCTACAATTGTTGCTAAGACGTCTTAAACTTCAACGTATGATGATGCTTAACCAGCCATGGATGTAGCCATAGCCACCAATTCTGACTCAGCCTTATAGCTAGAAATTCATCCTCAAACACTTGGCCCATGGACCAGTCAACAAATCAAGACTATCAACAAAACAAACCATAAAAAGAGGATATTTGTCATTGTAAACTTCTTCCAGAAAACCGATAAATTTTTAAGCATCCTGGAAGTCATTTTGGATGTTTCCTGCTCTACCCACCTGTACAGTGCTACTTTGTCTCGCCGACAATTAGCCTTGCTACCATTACACATCAGGTGAGGAGGTTATATACCCACTCTGAGCACAATCAATCATTTTGGGCCCTGTTTGTTCATTCCCGGACAACATTCAGGTTTACAGTGAGATGTCAATTAAGAGTTTCTCAGGGGGAATCAATAATACACAGGATTTCTGAACAGGGTTATCGTGTGAATACTTCACTGAACGGGGCCAGAGGGTGTTTTCATTGAGCTGTTACAGAGATATGTAGGAATAACATTGTTTTGGTCCTCGGCCAATATTTTACCTAATGTGATATAGTGAGCATGTATCTTGTTACAGAACTGTTACTTTGTTCGTGTAGGCCTGACGCTTTGTTTTTGAAAGAGCAAGGACAACAAGGCAGTTTCTCCTTGGTAAAGGGCACCCTAGATGAGGAAACTGCAAATTTCTATTGGAACATTTCAAGTGGGGGCATCAAGGCAATGACAAGGAACAATGGAGGTGATATTCTCGTTGAATTATCAATATTATAAAAAATCATAATGGTTTTTTTAAAAACTGCTCATTGAAGCATCTGACCTGCACAGGACTGTATGCTTCGTATTTGAAAGAGCAAGGGCATCAAGGCATTTTCTCCTTGGAGAAGGGCACCTTATGAGAAATTAGTTTATTTCTACTGGGGGGCATGGAGGCGATTGCCTTCGTTGCCTCTGTGAAGTATGAGGTCGGTCTGCAGTCCAGTTAGAATTACGATCCTTGAGGGAAGGAAGACACAGTAGAAGAAATGATGCTAGTGCCAAATATGTAGATTTCAATTTGTTTTTCTCCGATTGTATGCTTTCATACTGTCATACACAGCCAGTCCAAAGTTCGTTGGCATGTACTCAACAGCATATCAATACAAATGACTGTATATTTGGCTGTCTTTTTCCCCATGTTTGTGTGTCCTCTGATGGTACAACCTGGTATTCACATGGGCATGAACATTTTGAAAACCTGTGGCGAGCAACCAAAGAAATGCAATTCACGCTAGAATGGCAGAGAGTAACAGAATCACAACTTCTATTGAATAGAGTTGATGCAGAAACATGTTTCTACTAGTTTCATTTTGAACAATTTATTTTAAATGACCAGCATATGGAATGCATCTCTTATAGGATTCAGCAACATGTTGCAAGCAATCTCTCTACCAACGGATGAAATATAATGGGAACTAAATAACTTAAGTTGTGGGGTGAAAACAAAGCTGCTGTAACTCCTCCATAGGGGCCCCTCGGGCAACAGGGAACCAATATTGAGAAATAGACAATTGTAAAGCGTATTTTTATCTGGATAGAATGTTATTCAATCATCATGGCTTCCCTGATGACCTTTCCAATAGCTCACTAATGAAGTCGCCTGGCCAATCAGAATATGTACACTCCGCAGGTGTATTATAGATCAATTTCCATTCAGGCCTGGGGGGAACTTCTGCCATGCCATGTGAAGATCTTGCTGCAGGCTTGTACGTCCTCCGCCCTACTCTCAAACTTCACAACACCAGGGCCCAATTTCATAGAGCCAGTAAGCAAACAGATATGTTAAGCACAGACAGTCTTGCTGACCAGAAACAGGTTATTATTAGCCAAATGCCATATAGCTTTACATGGATGAATCTAATGCCTGGTATTCGTTCTCATACAAGTAAACAGATTTAGGGAGCAATATTTTCTTCCCAACAACTTTATGAAATTGGGCTTAGTTTAATGTGGATATTTATAGCTATTCTTCATCTTTAATCAATTTTCATGGGGGGAGAGGAAGCAGTGAAAAAATTTCCCTCACAAAGGTTTACTTTACTATTTAACAAATGCCTTTCCTTCAAGGAATGAGGCATTAGTCCTGTACTTTTATTATAAAAAAGATGTAGTATTTTCCAAATCTTAATCCAATCAAAACCATTTATTGAAATCCATCATTCTCCATACTTATTTTTTGTTCTCTAAAGAGTAAACAGCCTAAGGGCATATATTTTTAATTGTTGAACTTCTTGCGAGATTAGAAAGTGCACATAGCTGTTGACAATTAACGCATGTATTAATAACCATATTGATAAGCTTGCAGAAAGTACATGCACCTCCTAAAGTAGGCAGACCTTTATAATTGTGGAAAATACACAGCCCCTCAGCACAACAATTGTACATAAACTGATAACAGGTATCAGCCTATAGACAAGATGGACAAGTAACTGACTGACAAATTGTCTGACGTAATGAACCGGAGCAGTATGCTATCCCTGTAGAAAAGTTTTCTGGAAGTTATGATAGTTTTTCCACTTTGTGTCAATTAGAGAGATAGTTTGACGAATGCGAGATCTGGAAGGAGTTCTATAGAGGGCTTATGTTAAGTTGCCGATTATAACGTGGCATCTTTGTAAACAGGTAATGTGGCGGTTAATATGAACATAGGCTGTCCACATGTCCATATGAATGCAGTCTGACATGAACAATGACAGAGAAATAAGGCATTTATCATGGATGACATTGTATCTGACAATCTGTGTGGGCAGCAGACACGGAATGTGTACATAATCCAACTTGAATTAACACAAATATAAATCCAACATTGGGATCTACACATTTTATAAGAGCTAACTTTATACTAAACATACATCCTACTAAATAAATAGTGAGGCATTTAGGCATATGGAGAAACATACCTCCCAAGGTAACATATTTGGCATGCCCCCCCCCCCCCCCCTCTACCACTGATGTTGCTATGTGTACATGAACTGTATACAGCATCCCTCCATGGTTACAAGTGTTGTCTGGGTCCCACCCCCCTCTTTACAACCTCTTCTTGCTACATTAGCTCTCCCATTACATACTAAACACACAGCACTGTCAAAAGTTTCAAGCTGAGACCCCAAATGTGATTTGACATTAAAGTTCTATCCAATCCACTTAAACATTTAGACAAGTACCAACATGAACCCGTGTTGAAGCACTTGCCATAACTTGAGCCCCTCCCACATCTGATTACACAACTTTAAAGCCCACTGCAGGTTAATGGTATGAAAAAGCAAAGCTGTTTTCGGCGAGAACAATGTTTGTGACTATTGATTACTAAGTCAATTCACCTTTGCCTGAATCAACAAAGGATCCCTGAGGATGATCAATATCCACAATGTGCCGGGCGACAATGCTGTGAAGTCTTACCACAATAGTCGGCAATCATCTTTTAAAAAATGGGGTCGTTTTAACAATGCTGTCATCTTGATTTGCTTTCATGGCCATATTTAAGTCTTTGAAACTGACCTGGGCATCGGTACCTCATTTCTATGCTATATGAATCAGCACATTGAGGTATTTTCTTCAATCTTACCATGGACAGTTAGCCTCATGATAAAACTGGGTTTAAAGAACACCATGCGCTGTGCATTGATCAGTCATAGCAGGAATTGGTGCACCCTAACAGAAAATTAAATACTCATCAAATATTTGATAGATGTAGCATATAATCCCACATTTGTTCAAGGTTTAAAAGAATTCAAGGCTCCGATGTTGCAATTTTTTGTGAACAAAAAACCAACCTCTGAAACACAAAGCACAAATGGAATGCAGGGATGGAGCAGTCCAATAAAACACTCACAGGATGCTCTCTTTTCCCCATAGGCTAATCCAGGTTATGTTTTGCTGAAGTAACTGTCTTGGCCGCTTGGCCCAGATACATTTTCTAGTTACACAATCTACAAATTATCCAATGTTCTTTATATGTACATTAGTAACACATGGCTGCTGTCCTACTGTCCTACAAGGGGAATTAATAGCATAAGTGTGGTTAGATTCTATTCAGTGTCTTTTGGTTTGATTTGACTCTGTAAAACTAGCCTGCACGAACTTCATCGAGAGGTCCTCTTTTGTAGAAGACAATTATTCCAAATAGGTTTAGGTAATTTTAAGTATAAATGTGTTTAATTTAATATTCCCACCCGAGTAACATGCCTGTGATATTTTTTCACAGGACTCGGGAAAGTACTGAGTTTACAGTGCTAACACACATTGGTGTATGGGTAAAAACCAAAATTAACATTTAATATTGTTACTATAACCCAGTTAACAGATGTATAAATGAATCGTGTACAGAATTAAAAAAAAAAGCACATTCATCCTGATGTCGCAGGTCAATGTCCAATGTCAAATTTTCCTTTTTCGACCCAAAATATAAAATAAATACAAAATGAGGCATTTATAAAGTCTGAACCCCATGCACTTAATCATGGATTTTTGATCCCCCTCTGGTTCTGTTTTGGGAAAGAGACCAACCCTCGGTCAAAGGCTGATGAAAACAACACAAGGAGTAGTTGATAAGTGGCAGCACAAATACCATCAGGAGTTACGCAGTGGTAACTAAGCACACATTTCATCGGAATTGGCCATTCCAGCGTATGAAAGCAATCGCCTAGTAACTGGGTCAATGGTGAGTTTATTTTGTCCTAAGTGGACAGAGCTTAACAACACAAGAGGGCTGGCGTCATCTTTCATCAGGTGTGTACCTCATAAACCTTATGTACTGCTCCTGGTTTTGCCTGATTCTGCATAAGGTATTAATCACTTTTGATTGAAGGCCAACTCATCCAGTCAAGTACATCAACTCTCTGGTAAACATGATTATAAAACTACCATAGTAGTGTCCACAAATGGGTCAAGAAGTTGTGCATTTTTGTTCCCTATTCATAGTGCTGATAAAGATCCCTAAAGAATGTACAGTATATTTTGTAAGTCCATTATGGATTTTGAATAAACTTCCAGTGAAGAAAAAGACTTGTGGCACATGTATTTTGGACAAGTGACCTTATCAACTTTATCATTTATATTATTATTATGTATATTTCTGGCAATAAAACCGAGGATACCTGATTTGAGTGATATTTTTATCTCTAAAGCTTGCAAGCAAGAGGACAACTGTAAACACACGCTAAATTGATCAGAAACAACAGAGCTTGAATCCAGGTGCTTTTAACCGCTTGTCCTTTAAACGCAAAGCCACATCACCATATTTAAAAAAAAACCAACCCAGAAAGTTACTGCCTCAACTCAGATTCCTGAACAAATTTGGTTTTCACATCCTTGCTATAGGTCATGTAGGTTTTTGGTTTTGTGTAACCATGGATCGGGTGCACAAACTGTGGTCAAATGAAAACACAGCTACCAGCCAAAAACACCACCATGTTACACAATCTGATGACCAACAATCTGAATGCATACCTTTCTGAAAAGGATCTTCAAGAGACAACACAAACATTAAAGATGAGCTCTAAGATGAAACCCAACGAAAGTTTGCCAAAGCTCTTTGTAGAAAAAAAAAACGGGTAAAGAAAATCTTCTTAGCAGGACAGGCCGGGTTGATCACATAGTCTGCTCTTATTTCATTAACAAGGGGATTGGGGTCTTGCTGTTGTCCCCTCTTCAGTCTAGGATCATCCCAAAACCAACACCCAGTAATTCTTCTTCAGGATGATTTCCTTCAAGGTTTGAGCACTTTGCCAAGGCTTCTTATTGGAATCTAGGTACACAAGATTTACCAGGTTTGTACAGTCTTGTTCCAACTCCGGCTTTGGTGGACTACTGTTTTTTTTTTTTCTATCACACACATGGGGTAATGGTTATCCATTTAGAGAAGGGGGGGTCGAAGTCATTTTGTGAATCCATGGTGTGGAATCAATACAAGGGTAGTCAGCTATATTAGGATCAGGGATCAACAAATATATACTGAGGGTAGTCAAACTACGTTGAGAAGAATATCTATTCTTGTACATGTACACACATAAATGTCATAATACATCCATAACATAGGGCAAGATGCATACAGTCCTAGTCAGAAATACCATGGAGATATGAAATACCAACAAAACACAGTTAATCCCGTTTCTTCCATTGGCACTAAACATGCTAAAGCCAGGAAAATATGGAAAGGTATTGTTAGCCCTGTAAAGATAAGCATTGTACGGGAATGCCTTATTGTTGGTGCATTGTGATCTTTCCAACTGCTGCAGTGCATTTTTCTTTTTCTGTAGATCCATGTACAGTATGCAGGTTACTGTACAGGAGTTTATGGCTTTCCTACCGGAAGTCTAATTCTTCTTTGCGAAAATAACATATTTTGTTTAACTACTTTGCAGCAATGACTTGTGAACAGCATGGAAGTGTTCTTGTCCTCACTTAACACTGAAAGAAGCGCAAGTACAACCTCGGATTTGCTTTTTTTCAAAACAGCAAAGTCAGAAAGGTAAACTGCAACATCTCAAATATAAGCCGCTGTGTCAAAAACGAAGCAATATTTGGTATCTTGAGTGACAAAGAGCCTTCCTGGTTGAGCCTGTATAAACACATATAAGGCAGACTTACAAGGAAACGTGGTATTTTTAATATCTGTTCCGTTTTTGCCAAAACATTTTCACAACAATTTTTTTTTCTTTAATTCAAGCTACATGCATTTTCTTTATTCAAAAACAATTGAGCTACACTGTTTGTTTTACAATATTTAAAGTGGTTTGAAAGCATTTGGGGAGGTAATGAATGTTCAATCAATCTGTCAAAGCTCCACACAAAACGAGCAGTTTCAATCATAACTGTAACTCATACTTCATAATTTGCAATTTAATTAATACATTAAATAAACTAAATAAAGCAATGCACAAGGAAGTAAAACATTAAAAAATCAAAATAAATAAATAATCATAAAAACTGATAAAGTGTTACTGCTTTTGTCAACTCAACTCCCCAAAATGCAACTCTACTCACAGAAAAATACAAAGCTCTCTCCAATACAATTGATAAGTCTTTTATAGCTTTTTATTTTTTTAGTGTGACACCTTCTATAGACTGTCACACCCTACTCTGACATTGCATCCCACGCACGCACATCAGGGGATCAAGTTGGCTCAGTGGTTTCTGTCCCTGCCGTTCACCTCTGTGGACCCCAGTTCAAATCCCACCTCACACTGAAGTAGTACATGTGGATTAGGTTTCCAGTCCCTACCGGATTGTGTGGGTATGCCCCATTTGGGGTTTCCTCCCATTTTGGATCCCAGTTTAAATCCGAACTCCGACTGGAGCCTTGCCTGTGAACTGGGTTTTCGGTCCCCACCTGTTTGCCAGGGTTTTGCCCATAGGGGGTTTCCGCCCAAATCTAAAACTGAACAGTTCTTCTTGTTGTGCTGTTAAATGCAATTTTTTTTCGCTATTTTCCGCTTCAAAACTGGCACAAAGTTGTGTGTAATTTCATCATTTAAAAGCATTTATGGCAGAAACTTGAAAATCTGAGAAGACCTTAATCGTTGAAGAATGTATGTAAAAGCCACATACACAAATTTAACTTTTCTAGCAAAAACAAACAAAGAAAAACTAGCTCAAATCAGCTTGTGTGAGCTTATGGCAATCCGTGGAGCCAGATTGTGTGAAGTGGGAGAGGCGTATAGTGGAATTACATCACACTTTATATGAACAGAATATCAAAAAGCATTTTGTGCTTAGTTAGTTTACTTAATTAATCAATTGTATGACTTCAGCACAACAACGTAGAAAAAACAGATGCTGAAACTCAGCAGCTGATGTATGAAAAAATCATGCGATACAATTAGCACTTTAATATTGATGCAACCTGACAGCGTGACAGGTTGACACCTGTAATGGATTACATAATCAACTCACTCCCCAATAATAAATATTATAATCATGTTTTCAACTGTGCTTGCATAATTAAGTCACTTCAAGAGAAGCACAGCATGGGCTCAATTTCAAAAACATTTTTATAAGCACAACAATGTGCTAAGCACAGCCAAAGTAATGCTTAACAAAACAGAAAAAGGTTACCAGCCTAAATTACATTAAATTTACATTGCTACGCTGGTGCACCACTCACATATCTGTCAAGCAGTATTTTCTTCTGAACAGATTTATTTAATTTTCCCCCGATACTTACAACAGGGGGATTTCAATGTCTTTTTTACAAGTTTAATCAGCATTCATAATAATATTTTTATCTTTTGTTAGCTGCATATCTTAAAATACAGTTCCGCACTTTTCATTTAAGGCCTCCTAAATTTTTAATCAACTAAGTAACAAGTTATAAGGGTATAAATAGAGCAAGCTACGTGTACGTACATGTACTTGACATTAATATTGCAACTTTATGGAGGTAGTCTTTATCCCCGTTCCCTCGTGCCTGGAAAACACTGGATAATGATATATACCCAAAGTAAACAGAAGATATTTCAGATGACTGTATTTTAAAAGAGCATTTGTTGATTATGTAAACACTCCCTGGGACCCAATCCAGGGTCAGTCGCCTTTGGTGTAACATTGCTGGTATCAAGTTTAAAAAAGAAAGAAAGAAAAAAAAGTAATGAAAAACAACATCTGGGGGTAAGTTTCTTTCATAAGAGTTCTTAACAATATAGAGTCCGCAGTCATTTTATATTCGTTTTGCATTGATGGTCAAAAGAATGACTGCTTTGTACTTGATAACAACAAGTTTATGATTGCTTTTAAGGTAGGGTTGTACTTTGGTAATGAACCTGAAAGGACATTGTGTAATTTTTTTCCGAAAGCCTTTTTTTATAAAGCATGTAAAGATTGTAATGGTAGTATGAAGCATCCTGCAAAATTATTTGGTATAAAGGTTCACTGTAGAAGTCACTAAAAATATGTCAACAATTTTGAACTTCCAAAGATGGAAATGTCCACGGACTGCATTAAAATAATGCCCTCAATACAGCCAAAGATGTGGTTGGTACCTGCTATCACCTTGATAAACATTGTTGGCATTTCCTTAACGAGAAGGCACTATGTTCAACTGAAACTTACACAGGTGACTTTTATTGTATCGTTCATGATAATTTTGTCAAGAAAAAACAAATGACACGCTACCTTTAAAGTTGACATGATGGCAATAGGAACGGGGATCTCCGATAAAAGTTGCCGACTGACAGATGCACCTAGTACCTGCAAGGCACATTATTGGGCAATAACGATACTCGATAAGAACTGCCCTTGCACCTGCCTAATGAGACATGGGTAGCCGTAGGTTCACTAAAATACAAACCATGAAATGCACATGTGAAACTGTAGAGCTTGAAACCCTACAAGACAGCCAGTAACAAAGTGTGACTCACCATTCTCTATAAATACAATTCTCTTATACTCTAGCATTTTAAGGTGGATTGTATTAAAAACATATACAACCCTTCCCAAAATCAGGCCTGAAATTACACAGAAACTGTGGCCCATCGAGCCCTGGTCTTGGCATTGGTGCCTTTCCAAAAGTTTCCCATAGACTTTGAGATATATTTATGGTGCCTTTTGCAAAATGAAAAGGGCCTTGCACTCTCAAAGATCAAGTTTCAGACCTGTAAAATTACAACTGCTCAATATAAGTGAAACGATTACTGCTGAGGAACATCTGTAGAAACATTCAAATGTTAATTTTTCACAGCACAAAAAAAAGAACACAAAACTTCACAGCTTGCCTGCTGGGAAACTGACTGGAAAGGGTGATGAAAGCGCACATTGCAGTTGCACACATTGATAATAAAAAGCACTAAAGGGAGGAGTTCTAAAACATAATGTCCTCTATCACACAAACCATTGAGACCTTTGGAGAACCCTTAAAACATTACAACAACCAGTGGAGATGGATGGTATGCCATGCAGTGTTGACACAACTAAACCCTTGATATTACAAGATTGTGGTGGGGTAAGCCTCTAGTTGTCAGACCACAAATTACACAGTGACCATAATAGCCAATGGATAGTGAGGCATTCTAAAACCACAGCAATTTAATGTGGATTAATCATGGGGAGCACATATACAGCAGTACTTAATCATGTGCCCTGGGCAAAATGTCCACCATAACCTCTCTCCATCATACCATGGAGGAGAATAAAAACAATACAGCATACATCAGGCCTCAAATAAAACAATGGCACGCACAGCGATTGCCGTGGTGCCCTGTGCATTTGCTGTGGTGCCCTTTGCAAATTTAAATTTTCCTCATGAGAGTGCCCCTTACCAGGGATATTTCTAGGCCCTTTTAAAGGAACATTACAGAATTGGTTTTGCTAGCAAAAAAGTTGCTGGCAGTGTAAGCACTTTATGTAATCCAATGTACATAAACTGACAAATCTGTAGAAGTTTGAGATCGATCGACCATCTGGGTCACGAGAGAATAGTTAAAAACCGATTACAAATTTTGCGTTGCATCGATGCCCAAACAAAAATGAATAAAACGCTCACTGAACGATAAACTCAAACATCGAAGTAACATTATTTATTTCTCACCAAATATTAAATTTCAGACAGAAATATTTCAAGGGATGTTTTTGACTATCGTCATCATTAGACCGTGTAAATTTTATGTAAATCTGTGATCTTCACGATTTCTGTTTCTTACCAATTCTGTAACGTTCCTTTAAGAATTTTTTTGACAACAACATGACATATGGTTGTGTAAAAAAAAACGTACTTTAAAAAAGAACAAAATGTCACCCTAATTGGTAATTTGAGAGTGCTAACCATAACTGCTCAAATTAATTTAAAATACATTTTATAAAACTATGACTGAATATACTACTTTCTAAAAGTTACAGTTATGTTATGAATTCTTTCTGATTATTTAAACTCATTTGCATTTTATTGGAAACAACGCCCTTGTATGAATTAATAAATTAATGGCAGAGGCCAAATTTGCAAGTGCTTGCTTCAGCACTGAAAGTAACCACTAAATAATTTATGCTTTGGTAATTGCCCACTCAATCAAAATAATGGGCATGGAGGCAAAGAGGGCCTTTATATCATATAACCCATGGAGATTTTATTTTGCCAAGACTTGGATGTCATGCAAGCAGAATTATTACAAGCAGGGCAGTAAGATGTAAGCCAAATAAAAGTCCTTCCCATGCGGTGATAAGGTCATCGGTTCTGAGAAAGGCATGACCCCTTTTGCTTGATTTCCTCCCTCTGTGCTTAACGCTCTCTTGCCGCGAGATAAACCAGTTCATCAGGGCCTTCCCTAATGTCCGCAATGCTGATGTACAGGTGTTTAAGTCGATAACACTCAAACGCAAAATAATAACATCGGGGGTAATTTTGAATTAAGCAGCAGTCGCATATATATCTCAACTGGTTAATTTAAAACTGAACGGAAGAGGAGAAAAACTGACCTACATCTCAGAATAATCTAATTAGTTTAATAAGCATGCTAGCACATCCTCAAGTAAACCGTCTATAAACACTACAGTGCTGGCACCAGTGTCTCTTAACTAGGGATGGTGCTCCGTGCACATGAATACACCTGTATAAACTATGGCCTTTCTCGTTTGATAAGAGAACAAATTATTTTGACATTTAATACAAAGTTAGTGCCATTACTTGTATCAGTTTCTTATATATTGTTGAATGTACACGAAAACACCCTGAACTTTTTTCAAGAGGTATTGATTTTAAAGTTAGAGGTTTTGTCGATACAGATCAGGGGCAGATGTAAGCAGAACATAACCGATTTTAATAAAAAAGTGTTTATGAAACTGTCTAGGATCTGAATGCCAGGGACCAATATTGCCTGGAAGCACTTTTAGGTTGGCCAAATATTTGAGTTTGTCATTGTTCCCTATCCACAAAGAAACCTGGTGAGAATTGAGCACATGAATCCTGGTATCCATCCCATACTTTACAGTGAGTAACTGAAAGCAGCCGGTTACCAGTGCAACAATATTGCCACAACTGTTCAATAAGCGTGAAGCTACATTTCAAGCTTGTCAAATACAAAACCAGCCTCCCTGGCGTTTTACTGTGTATAGCTTTGTTGCATGTGTGCGTGTAAATTCATTAAACTTAGCTCCTGGGGTTTGCCAAGGAAACCTGGAGACAGCGAGTCTGAAAAAAATGATCCCCTGAACTCAAGAAGAGTGTGCTGCTAATGCATACCTACGTAATGGGGAGATGGGACAGTTCACTTGGCAACTTATTACCAAACTGCAGTCAGACCTGATATCCTTAACAAACCAAGAGTGTTTGTGGCAGGTTGTTATTTTTAAATCTCCTTTCCCTGAATTTATTAATTGAACGTACAGTTTGTCCTTTGCAATGGGATATAGTGTATGCTATGAAAGAGATCAAGTTGTAATCCCAACAGGATTACTCAGTGATGTTAAATATATCCAAGGAAGACTCCGATGGAGTCCTTTGTTTGTCTTAAATTTCCAGATGGATTAAGATTTTAGCCTGCGATCAGCAGTTGAAATTGCTTGCTTTATCTTTTTTCTAATGACGTCTGTTTGGTTTGGACCTGATGTAGTTCGGATGTGATTGAGTGGACGATAAATCATCAGAACTAAAAAAGTAGCTGACACAACAGTGTTTGTTGCAAGTAAACAGATACATGGAGTCAAACAAGGGAAGTGTAATGCCACGATAAATATACAGCGCTCCAATCCTTTTTAGACAAGGACTATAGAGAAAAGCATGTTATCTTATGTTAGACTTCTTTCTGTATCTGTTTCACATGCAGGGATGAAGTCAATGCTGACAAAAAGTCTGAACCTGTGATCTATATCTTTGGAGGTACACTGAAATGATGGAAACTCCACCTTTTGATCACTCCTGGAACTGTAGATTCCAAGGAGCCTTTGGGAACAGTATCATCAGTGCTAGATAAGTAGATCCAAGAGCATGACTTCTTTAAATTTGAGAGAAATGCAGCCTTTTGATTACCAAGAAAATCTGAAATCAGATAAACGTCTGAACTACCGATACTATGTATCTCATCCCTGCACATGAACCTTGATAAATCAATGTAAGCTGTGAACCAGACTCACTGCCAAATGGCATTTTCTTTGCAAGGGCAGCCTGAGTAAAGCTGACCTAGTACTTTGATTGTGTCACAGTATTTGATGATAGTGAGGTAGTGACTGACTGGCGACCCTATGCCGGGGACCATTATCACTGAGTGTCATATCCCCGGAGGGTTCTTTTATATTAATAATGATATTAATGGCATTGTAAACAGCAGAACAGCAGAAACGTCCGATTGTGAAAACAAACAGTAGATCAATACAAAACACATTAATATTGTGATGACTGTTGCTCTTCCCCGAGGGTTTCAGCCGTTGCATGAGGCTGGCATACTCCCATTAATTACAGGTGCACTGGAGTTTTTAAAATAATCAATTAAGGGTCATATCAGTGGGTCTTGCTCTGAGCTCTTTCGGACACATCACAAGACAATTATGTCATCAACTGGAAAATTTCAGCCCAGCACAGGCTTACTTTGGGAGAGTCAATACCAAAAAAAAAGTTCCCCCAAAAAACCCAGCATGAACATCAAGAATTAAAAATTAAAATAAAATACATCTTCAAGACTACTTCGCAAATTCTCACTGTGCATGTGTTAATCATGAAACATGTGGAATGAGGTGCATGCTGGTCTACATGTAATTTAATTAACAACCAAATTTTTAACGAACTACACGACTATTAAATGCAAGAGTGTACTGAGTATTTATGTCACAACTACTGTGGATTTTCTCACAAAACATTACATTGTTCATGTAGTGCATAATTTGTCATCATAAATCGTGTTTGACTACACTTTTATTTAAAAAAGGATGACAAATGAATCCCTGAAACTAAAGGGTTACAATGCATTATGAGCATTTTCTATTTGTTTGTGGGGGTACATACCTTTTGAACACATTATAAACTTGAGCTGAAAGTTCTGACAGTAGTATTTTGTTTCCATTGAGTTGATGAATAGAATTCAACATTTCCATTGAGTTCTTAGTACTCATGAATAGACCCAGAGGAGGTAGTTAATACAGTCAGTTCAATTGTGCATGTATTCCCTTAATGTACAAATATGTGTTGCTTTATAAATGAAGTCGCCAACACTATGTTACCAAGCCCTCTAATCTTCAGACACATTGTAAAGTCCTCACTTGTTATTTCACAGTTCATTAATTAGTTAATAATAGTACAATTGTTGAGGTTAAAGTCAAACTTATTGAGGTGCTTCTGACAAAGCGATTGATCTCCTCTGGGGGTAGAAGGCATTGTGTCAAGTTATGCCCTAGTTATTATTATTTTTCCCCTATTTGTAGGAACACCACAAATAGCCAAAGTCGTGAGTGCAAACAAGGTGACAGATCTGCTTATTTATAGGAGTAGACTTCATGTACAATTGTACACCATCACACACATGTACCAAGATGGGGTAAATTATATGTCAAACCATGTTGACTGGAGCATGCAGCTTTCATTCTTGAGGTGATAAACACCTTTTATGAAATCCTTTTGTCGTATCAGCTGACTTTCTGTGTCTATGTTGCAATGACAGACTCGTCAAACATCAACCATTTTGATCAAGAAATAGGAGTAAATACTTTAAAATCATGCCCCACATATTTCTTACGGAGAGATATTCGCAAAATCTGGTACGCAAAATCAAATCTAAATCGTGAGAATTAACGTTAAAAGTCTTCCCACAACGCACTCCTCCATTTAGATATTATACACACAAACAAAAACCATAAAGTCTTGTGATTTGAAGGTTTACTTGTATCTGCCCCTTCACCCTCATAGAGATAGGGGAGAGAGAGATATGAAATTATGTGTAGTAGTTTTTGTTTACAAAATACAGACAAAATTACAAAATTACGTCCTGTCAAAATCAAACTCCAGCCATCCTGAATCTACATGTACTCCAAATCTCCAAGCTGTTATTTGTTCAATACCTGAGATTCTCAAACAGAAAAGTCTGTGAATGTTCCCGGGCCTTTAAGCTCTCCATTTTTGTGGTCCGTGCCTTACTGAAGCTTTTATTTTCACAACTGCTGAGTGCTGAATCGATTGTACACACAGAAATATGCTCATGTACACACGAACAGGGTAATGTACATGCTCTTTTGTTAAAAGTCTCCTTCAGGTATGAGCAAAACAATTTGTGAGAGAAATTCATCTTCGGGGCAGTATACAATAAACCTGCTTATGAAAAGAATGCTGGTTTATGAGTGGATGGTAAATTTTGGAGATGGAGAGACGAAGGATGAAAATGCCAATGGCTTGTGCAAAAGCATTGAGGCACACCTGATTCTACTGGGCATCGTGTCTACAATGTACAAAGTACAAGACCTCAGGACAGTTTGTAAGAATTTACTGCTGGCATAGTGCATGTACCTTCTTTGTCAAGTGTTTAAATGTGTGCATGAGCATGGAGTGCAATCGTTATTTGAAAATCACATACAGTGCATGTGTACCCTAGATGGAGCGTGCTTAAAAGCATGTTCCTTTCCTCTGGAGTGCAATAATTATTCAAAAACTGTAGACATTGTAAGCAAATCAACTTACAACTGAACTCATGAGAGAAAACAATATTGAGAGCCCAAAAGGTTGCTTACTTTTGTTTAACTTTTTTCATATCAACCTAATATGTTTTTGATGAGGTGATCAATAAAAGATAGTTTGATAATTGATCCAGTCAGAGCTGAAGGCAAGGTTAATGTTCAACTTCCACACCCCTACATGTCCGTCATCATACTCTGATTCCGCACTGAGTACATTCAAGTATGCTCTAATCATGCCGTCATCACTGTGGTCATGTTCCCTGTTTGAGCAACAGCAATAATCAATACTGACGCTCATAAAGAGACCAGACTAACTTGGGTTACATTAATCAGACAGAGAAGAAAACAAAACGACTGAATCATCAAACATTTCCCAGACTTTGAGGCATCACATCAAAAACCTTTAATGACGTCATAGCATGTACTCAGTAAAGCATTAATAACATCATTGATGGACCCAGCTAATGTATCAATTGCTTTCACAAGATGATGGAAGAGCCATCAGACTTATTGAAAGAATCCCCAATGCTCCACATTTATCGGACATCATCACATGTTTATCATCTGCAGAATGAGTAAGTTGTACCATATTTTGATGAATATCCCCTGACTATGTGCATCCAAGTTGTGACTCACTCGTAGCTCCGAAGACATTATTTCTACTCTTCTTGAACCGCACATCCATATACTTAAACATTTGACTCCAAGAACCTTTTTCATGACCTCAGTGAAATTTCATAGAGCTGCTGAAAGCGCAAAAAGTAGCTAGGGCTGTATCCAAATTGGAGGCTACAATTCACAGCTACAGGCTATACGGTACAAAGAAAGGGCATTGGAAAGGACACAAACTTCAACCCATAGCTGTAGCCGAAGCTGCCAATACACCAGTCCATTAGGCTCCACCCACGGCGTACGTGTGATCAAGAACACATGAGCCTCTCCAACGCCATTCTGCACAACTCTGCCGCGCGCTAAGCATATGCGCAGTAGCGCACGCATGTCAGACTTTATAGTGTTAGACTTTTGATTGTGCAATGGCGTTGTAAATGGTCAACACACAATGGGGCGGAGCTTAAAGGATCGGTCTATTTAGACACAGCCTGTGCTTCAAATAGTCGTGCTTACCAGAAAAGGGTTACTAGCCAATATAACAGGATGTACAGTTTGCAACTATATCCTGCTCATTTTGTCTCAATTAAGAAAATGCTAGCACCACTGTTTTAAAAGCAACTCTTTGAAATTGAACCCTGGTTTTTAGATGCATACTTTTGTTTGATAGTGGTAATCCACCAAACACAGGTTGCGTTTCTAGTATTTGGAGTACATTTCATGGGTTAACACTTAAAAATCTTATCCCACTTTGCTGTGCCAGAAACTATCAAGGAATGACAGGATCCGATATAATGTTCTTGATGATACAAGGATGATAGAGAAGGAGTTGGAGCTAAGCAATTGTTCAACACCCACTCAGCACGTACAAACAGATAACCTCCACACCTTGTTGATAACAGTGTTGTCAGTGCAAAATTAATTAGGATTTAAGCAGATAAGTAATGATGGACATTCTTGTACTCTAGTGCCAATTAAACAGGCTCAAAGGTCAGCCCAAACAGTGTCTGTGGAAAGTGTCAAAGAGATTATCACATATTCATCATATAAATTAAATAAAGGGCGTTCTTACAAAAGATCTGAAGTATTGTTGGTAGAGGAGGACTGTATCCACTTAATGCTTTGAAATTACTATGGCAACATCATACATGTACCTGAAATTACACACAGAACATTTCAGGCCTGTGGCCCTGGTCTTGGGACTGGGGCCCATCTAAATTGCCCTTTGCAAAATGAAAATGGCTTTGCCCTTACGAAGATGAAATTACAGGCCAAATGCTTTAAAATGACAATGTGACAATGGGTTTTTGGGTGTTATTATTTTGTGCTTTGAATTAATGTAGGGGTTATAAATGAGTTATAACTACAACATTGTACAGCTCACTGCTTCAGACTGAAATTTTAAATTTTCTCACTCTGAAATCAAATTCTGAAAACAGATTTGATAGCAATTCTGCAGAGCCGAGTTGGAGGGGGGGGAACGATTTGCTGAATGTTATGCATAACAAAACACGTATTTGTCTTTTTGATCTCCCTCAAAATCAACACCTGAGCAATAAGGATGGTTTTAAAATGGAAGACAATTTTTAAAGGAATTAGGCTGCATCGAAACATTAAGTAATTTAATTCCTTCAGACTTTGTGTCATCCATGTACAGAATAATGAAAGTATCAAATGAAATATTGGGATTCAAGAAAGTGTTGTGCAAGTAACATACCATATGCCTGCACACGTACAGTTTAAGTATTGTGTACAAAATAATGTGAACTGTAAATCATGTCTTAGCACTGTCCTGCATAATTCATTTCGAAAAAAATGTAAATATTATTCAGAAATGTGCCTACAGGCACCAAAATTCCTACTGAGACTTAGGCGGTGGAATGTCCCCGCGGATCATGTAATGAATTTGGTAAATAATATTTTGTTCAGAACCTGGTTTAAGTGTAGGGAGAGACTAACCTCCCCCAGCACTGTAGAAATTGATGGTTTAAATAGCTCATAATTTGTGCTTTCAACACCGCTGTAGACGCTGTGTTAGCAACACATGTTATCTCTCTCAGTAATCGAGAGCAGTCTCTTTTCATAAATCATAGGGCACACTAAACATTGTAAAGCCTGTACAGGGGTCGAAATTAGCGGTCGCCCGATCGCCAAATGCGAGTGAAAATAGCGGCGGGCGAGTGGAAACCCTTTCTCACTAGCCCGACGGGAGAGTCAAATACATGTTCCTTTTCACATATAAATGAGGGTTCAGTGGCAAAATCCCAAAGAAATATTTTACTACAGCATTTAAAATAGTAAGTTTGACAATTCTAGATACTTGCTAGATTTAATTTGGCCGCAATCGGGATCTGAATTGCGGGCGATCGAGAATTTGGGTTGACTCGCCCTGCTGTACCACTTATTGTATAAGGAATGTTTTAAATATCAGATGTTACTTATAAATTGTATTAGGAAAAACAAGATAATGGAGCAGAGCCCAGTAAAAGGCTGAAGAGTGGCTTTTGTCATCATTGTTAGTGATGAAGGCCACAGAGCTATGAGTTAGTTCTCAGTAAATTGATCAAATCGACTACAGTTGTGTTATTGCATTTCTTATTTATAATGAAGAACCTTAAATGTTACTCACTACAGGGAAGAGCAAACTTTGTGGGAGGATTGAAAGAAAGAGAATCTTTGGGGTGGGAAGAAACTTTATCTGTTTGGTTTGTTTGTGATTACTCTCATACCTGTCATAAACCCAACAGGGAAGGTCTGTAGTAGTTATCAGTGACAATACTCCACCTTTAAAATTTTTTTTATGTGTAACGTACATTTGTTTTTGAAAATTGCCAGATCATTGCGACTACATCAACATTATACGCATCGTGAAATCTTTTATGTAATATACAGTCTAAGCAAACAGATGCAATTATCTCCTCAACACACACAGTAAATGTAGGTCTCGTTTACTTTTGCGAACGTGAGCTCCACCGCCCACACTTTCACGACTTTCTCACTAATTAAAATGACCATGATGAAAAGTTACAATAAAATGTAATATTATTAGCCAGGGAGATGATACAGAGTCGGCTGTTTTCATCATGAAGGTTAGCCTGGCTTCATGTGCGTGCACGAGCTCCATGTCAGAGGATTAAAAGCAAAGTCCCCATATGCACGGTCACATACATGCGTGTGTTCATGTATGTATAAACTTCCAATATGGGGATTATACCACATAGAAAGAATTGTGCCAATTTGATGTGTGTCATATTGCTTAGAATGTATTTTGAATTGATAACTCAAAATGCAGACAGTTTATGCTGGTATTAATATCTCCCTCTACCCCCCCCCCCTTCTAATCTTTCCTTCACATTGCAAAGAACACTTCCTTAACAAAATCATGTGTGTGTATAGACCTATATTAGCATCATCTTTGAGTGCATGAATATTGGACATGGTAATGTAAGTGAAACATCCATTTAATTCAAACTACAAAGACCGAAAGGAACCCTGCGCAATTCTCCAGGGGACTAAAAAAAGCGCAGGCTGTCCCACTTTAGTTGCCTAATGGCCAGAGGCCAAGGTAAGGATCCTTTTAAACTACAAGCTGAATTAATTATGCATAAAACTAGGTCGGTTTTACCCCCTCCTTTCAAACAATCAAGAATAGTACAATGTCAATTTGATTGTACATCTTGCTGTCCGGCAGTTTCATTGAAGAATAACACGCAGCGCTACAGTGATGACTCATTATTATTGAATACAACTCAGACACTGACGTTACTGCACAATGCACTTGGCCGAGTTACATCCAGAAGAATCGGTCACAATAAGGTTACGTGTGTGCCTGTAATTACATTTTTGTATACATGAACATGTTATGAAAATAAAGTGTCACCACAGTGTTTCCAAGGACCATCAAATGAGGTTAGAAGTATGGATTTGACATGTTTTAACCTTTACAAAATGGGTCATCGCTATTACTTCCAAGTTCTATCTATAATACCTCCACACCTGTCCACAGGTGTGGAACTGTGGCATAATGCAATTGAACAGTGAAAGATTCATTGTACACTTATAATCAAGGCCCATCCTTGTGTTGTACAAACAGCTGTCCATCTCACAGTCGTTGCCAAATTTCATAGACTGTTCAGCAGAAACTACGCAGTTTTTGACCGATTATACCCAAAAAACTATAATGTAGTTTGCCAGGAAACCTTAAACATCATAACATTATATTGTCATCCAATGTATAAAGGTCAGTTGTTTAATGATAACTACGCAGGAACTAACAACACATTCACGTATGCAAAGCAGAAGATGAAACACAAAAATCTCTAGTTTCAATTTGTTCACTTGATTTTTTTTCCAGTGAAAGAGACCCTTCATGTTACTGTCAGTCGCTTGCTACTACTACCCCACCAGCAGCTAAATTGATAGCAATTCCAGAGTAGTGGCAATCCTGGAAAGATGGTGTTGATTGATCCCAAACAGGAACAGTTTGGTGAATTCAAGAAGGGAGCCTAACAATTTAAAGGAACTTTTAAAATCAGACACTTACCTCTTCCATTTTGAACAAATCCAGTTTTGGTCGAGCTTCCTCCTCCCTGCGTCGCTTCTTTCCACTTTTCCTAACCGAGGGGTGCGAGTGGCACCTCTGAGGAACCACTCCCCGGTCCAGTTCAGAGTCCGTGCTCCCGGTGAACGAGCACACCGATCCCGAACTCTCTGACGCCTTATCCTCTGAAAATGACAGACTCTGGGCCCGAGGTGAAAGCACGGGTCTAAAAGAGGCATACTCCAGCCAGAAAGGGATGCCTGAGATGGCCCCATCCCAAGAAGCCGAAGAGGTAGGTCTTGGTATGGGGGACTCTGGTGGTGTTGAGAACTCATTGACAGATGGATTCAATCCAGAGCTGCTTGGAATACCAGAGAGTCCAATGGTGTTTCCTCCCTTTTGATGGCTGTGCAGCTGATGACTCTCACATTTCCGCTTCCCCTGTGAGGGAGTCCGCCAGATTTTAGAAGACCGAGGCTTCCACTTGCGTTCTATGAGTTCGCCTGTCGAGAGAGATCGACAGTGTCTCTTCTTTGGGGGCGCTGGTGGCGTGATGGAGCATGCTTCATTGATGGCGTTGTTTTCTCTAACATTTAGCAGCGTTTTACTTGGAATGGTGCCTGTGTTCTGGGCCGTCGTAGGATGTGATCTACCTGGCTGTTCGGCTGTTGGTTTCTCTTGACTGGTTACCTGTGTGGAGGGACCTTTACAGCCGGCAACTAAACAGAGAGAAAAATATTTTAAAAAGTGTTAATATTAATGACCAGCATAAACAGCAGATTACATATAAATGGTACTAATAATAATTTGGGAGGCTAATCATCCTTACTCGCAGCTAAAAAGCTGAATTGAAAAGGATGCCGCAGCCAGCCTATGTCGACCCATGCGAACACGAATCACAGCCTGAGATCAAAGATGTTTGATTGTTCCGAAGAAAACCATTGGGCCTGGAGAAAAACCATTTTGGCATAAAAGAGAACCAATGCACACCTGTACTCCATCTGGCCGAAGCAAATCGAACCAGTGGTGAGAGGCGAGAGCTTTACGCGGAAGCCAACCATGAACAATACACAGAGAAAGTCACACTACAGCATTGATTGTAACGTGCATAAATTAATAAATTATGAGTATTGTTGGTATGACAGGGATTAACAGCACAACAAGTCAGGTTGTGAATTCCACTAGTCACCCCTGCCTATATTATGGTAGTTTAGACCATGATTAGTGATGAGTTGGCAGACAAACATGTACAGTCAGTGCATACAGTAGTTACATTATAAGAGATCCTGAAGATTTCCCTCTTGTTTAGAAACAAACGTTTGTTTATCTGTAGCTTGGGTTCAGATGAAAAAGATTAAATCTTGGCAAAATGTAAACAGCTAAGATTATGAGTATAAGCTGGGAGGTTCATATGTATCAATGTCATGCAAACACACAAAATAATAACAAATAATAACACATCTTATCAAGCCCATTGGCAATTATCCTGAAAATTTGAATGCATATTTTCAGAACCCTTCTTTAAAATGTTAGTTTATTTATGGTTTTTCTCACTCTCCTTGTCCTTGTTTTGGTTCAGCTTCTGGTAGATTGTTCTCAAACCATGTTTGGCCTTTCAAAACAGAAACTCAAAGTACGTAGTTTATAATAAGTACAGTGATAAAACTGCTCCTTTATCAGGAAATATCATCTCTTTGGCAAATAAATAATGATATAAATGATGTTTGGCAATGCCAGAGTCTGTCAACCCGCATACAAAAATTGAAAGTTCACTGTACTTGTGATAGCTACATCGCAAACAAAAATTACTGTCAACAGCAACGGCGTAAATCCAATTGCAAAGTGGAAAATATGAGGGCAGTAAAAACGTGTCAGGTAAAGCCATGTATCACTGGATACTACTTTTTTTAATCATTGGACTGCCATTGTACTTTTGAGAAAAATATATGCAACATGAAAGTTTGTGGCATCAAACACTGCAAGACAGTGTATAAATATAAATATCAAAGGTCTAATTTGAATATTGATGTGCGTCAGGACTCTTGTTTAATGGCAAGCTTGTCAAGTTTCAATTCCCAGTGCTGCGTCATAATGTATCCATGGGAGAGACTTTTAACCATAATTTGCTTCTCTTGGCCCAGGTGTATTTACAGGAAAATATGTTAGCTTTTATTAGCGCCTGAGGTTTATGAATTGAATAAAGATTAATGGTTGGTTTGTGCCTAATGACTTTAGGGACAACTAACAGTGTTTTCCTTGAGTAAAGATAAAGAATGCAACTGCATGAAGTTTGAGCAAGCTTTGACTAGATTAACATTGATGGCTTGTTCCTGGCACAATGAAATTAAGCTCACTCTTTAACAGCTTGGAATTGTCATTAAAGTTGGTCCAAACATTAATTTACCTCTATGCATCCAGATTGCAAATTGCGGAAATGGCAGCATCGACATAACTGAATTAACACATGTCAACTGAACAGTCATTTACCTCACCCAGTTCCCCTTGTTTCACAAAAACACCTTCATAACAAACAAGATCTGGCGGCACGCATTTGGACTTGAGCCAACCCCAGAACACTGGGTTCAGGAAATCAGCTGAACAAGCTGCTGCCATTTAACATGAAGTCTTCTAATATGAAAACTTGCACCTGGATAAATTGTGACTGAACCTTAATGTGAACTGCGTGCCGGGGCAAATAGCATGGCAGGTGGCACTAGGCCAAGACTATGTACCAGCTCCTCTACACACGCAGGCATATCAGTTGAATTCACAAGGATGAGAATGATGAATGGCCAGTGAAAACGACTGAAGACAACAGCCTGAGCAAAATTGTAATGTGTGAAAAAGGGCGTACAAACGTTTGTGGTGCACTCGCAGTTAAGCATACCCTGGGAGGACCATTGACACTGAATGAAAGAGAGCATTCAAAGAGCCCCTGGGAATATTGATACTGATTTGTTGACAAATAATTACATTCCAGAAACATTGGAAACTATCATGCTATATAACTTATAAGCAGAAGGCATGGGCTACCAATTTTACCAATTGCAATCTAAATGCATGTAAAATGTGCAGGCTTGTGTGCTTTGTTTTTGAAAGGGCAAAAGCACCAGGCAAGGCATTTCACTTTTATAAAAAAGGGCACCTTATGAAGAAATTGTAAACTATTCTACTTCAGAGCATTTCAAGGGCAACAAGGCAATGACGAGGGGGCATGGACGCAATTGCCCTCGTTGCCACTGTAAAGTATCAGGCTTTAATGTGTTTGAATTTTATATACAAGTACTGTTTTTAATTTACAAGTCTAGCAACTCTTAGCTGCAGTAAACCATTTAATTAGCCCATTAGAGGTTTTTTTTAAAGAGCGTTCAGTCTAATACTCATTTCCATTTTGTTCATTGACCTCGTTAATTATGTTCACATTTTGCTCCTTATTTATAAATTTTGTATTAATTGTTTAAAAAACATGTAAAGATGTAGTCCTACATTATAAATGGGCCAGCCCTAATTCATTATCCATTATCATAAAATCAGATTGCATTTCAGGTTGGTCTCCTGACTAGCAAAGCTCAATTCACAGAAAAACATTTACATGCTGGGCACCAAATTACAAAGTTAACTGGATTGACACTGAGTCACTATATAATACAAACATTAGTTTAATCCTGGTGAGCGCAGACCCTTAACATCTAGTATGATATGAGGAATGAATGAAATTAACAGAATTGATACTATGTAGTCCATAAGTCGTATAGACTACTATTAAGTACAAACAAAAGCGTGATCCCTGGTGAGCACACACCCTTGGTAAGGTCATGGTATGAGGAATGAATGAAATCATTTTCCCAAGGCCGTCTGCCTACGTGTATACTGTACATGAACCTGATTACCACTGTCTGCCCGGCACAGCCATACCATGGTCACCAGAAACACTGTGACAGCATAAATTAAATGCAAGGGACCCAATTTAATTAACATTGTGTGTCATAATACTAAGAGCCAGACCCCCCCCCCTCCCCCCCCCCACCCCAGGGGTATTTTATCTCCAAAACATGTCTGACTCTCTTCTCTTTGAGTCTGATCATTATTTTGGGAGCCACCAAATTCACCATGTAAGGTGGCCTCTTAATGACTTGTCTTGTCTTTCATCAGATTGTGACCTGAAAAAGCAATATGACCTCCCCTCCCCACAGCTCTCAGACAGACACGGGAAGTGTTAAGTGCAGTGGTCCTCACCCAGAACCTTTGAAAGTGGCAAATATTCTTCTTCTTCATGCATGTACGTTATTCTACTTCCTTCCATTTTCAAAAAAGCTACAGGAACAAGTCATGCTTCATGTAGAAAACAGAATTATCAAAGAACATTCACTTCCTGTTTGAATTTGAAGCGCAAATGCATTTTTTTTTTAAGGGCACTCCTTTTTAATTTTGTATGTTTTTGCATTCGATGACACAAGCTTAAATACTTTGGATGACCGATTGGTCTTGACCTATTCAACATAAGCCAGGATGAATTTAATTATTCTATTGTGCTTCTTATTTCCTTGTGAATTGTAAGTTTTTAATATTTCTTTTACTCCATCGAAATTTGGCAGAAAAAGAAAAAGGGGAAACATGTTGTGATTAAAATGTCTCATCTTGCAGTCACTGTTGGTTTCCTAGTATCGACAAATTACTGAATGCAAATCAGAATGAAGCCCAAGGCCAAATTTGACTGGTGCATAAATTATGATTCCCCTCATCTCGTCTAGGAATGCTTTTTAGTAAACTAGGTAATGACGCAAATGTGTACACACAATAGAGCAACCTCAACCTCCTTATGACTTCACACTACCTTGAACACCACTTCAAACTAATAAGGAGCCTTTATGGCAGTGCTTCCATCTTGTTCCTTATGATTAAAATCAACACAGCAAAAACCAGAAGGAAGGGAAAAATAAAAAAACAGGCACCTTTGTGGTCACAATGAGAATCACTATCAATAAAAAACAATGCACATAGGGAACACGATAAGGCGCATGGTTGCAGAATAATAAAGGTGCATCCTATGACATGAGACTTAGGGCTCCAAGTTTTAAGACTCAAAGGAAGTCTTGAATATCGTGAACAGATCCAACCAAGGAAAAGGTCAAGACTTGCAAAAGGCAAGGCATGTACAATGTTTGGGAAGCACTTATCATATCCCTTGTGAATAACACAAAGACTACACAAACTGGAACTTTCAGTTTAGGTGTACATAAAGGAGCTTGATGCTGTACATGACATAGGATTACTACATGTACATTACATCATATAGACAGACACACATGAAACTTAAACGACTTGCATTGGCAGACAGCCCCTTCTTTTTCTGGCAGGATCTGTGCACAGTTCATTAAATAAAGACTAGAGGAATTGATACACATAGTCATAGGGGTTTTGTTGACGTTCAAACTCACCTGCAAGAGCAACATTCTGTTTGCTCTGCTGTTGCCAAACTCTGGCCTTTGTTTTACTTCGAGTATGATATGGTATCTACAAGAGAAAGAGGGAAAAAATAGAAAACAATTTAAGTTCAGTTGCAAGTTAAAAACTACATCAGTAGCATTTTAATTGGTGTAACAAATACAGCAAGGAGAACTCATTTAACCTGAACACAATGTCTAAAACATTTATTAAGCACTGCAAACTCATTGTTTTAAGTCACATTAGGAAAAAATCCCATCCAAGGTGAAAATGCAGAAATTGTCATAATAATGTCATTGTCAACAAACAATGATCAGTGGTTTGCCAGTGGCCCCAACAAACAGGTCCTCCAAGCGAAGGCCACATTTGGCAGGTGATTTTCTTATTTAGGTCGCCAAACAACAACCATCTGAAAAACCTAAACCTTTACAACAACAAAATTCAATCTTTGTTTTACATTCTTGATTATTGGATCTACAACAAGAAAAATTAGCAATGATGATTTAAAAAATATTTATACTACAAACAAATCTCTTCAGAGTAAATTATTTATTAATGACACAATTAAAAACAAAATTGCGAATGCATCAGTATGCATTTCCTTAGTATACATTGTTGGCCAATAAAAGACCCAGTAACTTTACATTTTACATTATGAATTTTCAATCCAACATCTGCTGCCTATAAAATTTATGGAAAATCAATCAGGCAAACTCAATCAATCTATTTAAATTGTAAACTTTTGCTAAATAATTCAATGAATAACATATAAATGGCTTTATTTTTCTTAATGTGGCATCAGAGACATGAATGCAGTAAAAGTGAGAACCTTGCTCCCTTGTTCATGTATGTAGGAGGACCAGACCAACAGAAAAACTGTCGTCTCGAAATAAAGCCCAATCCACAAAAAAATACTTTCAAAAAGAGAAAAAATCTTACAAAGACTCCTATAGTATTACATCCTAAACAAGCAAAACTCAATTTGAATAACAACACTCCCATAATGACCAAGCCATTGTGCGGAGCTAAGCAAGCATTTACAGCTTGTCAAAACCCAACCTTCGGCCCAGCAAGCAAGCGTTGAATTTACTTTTGTGGCCACTGAGTTGTTTTTTATCCTCCACTATCAGACTGCGTGGTTATTGATCTAGATGGTATGGCCTCTGTAGTTGACTTCCTACTGATCAATATACCGTGCATGGACCACTCTCTCGTTAAAACTTTCACTTCTGGCCTTAGTGAGGGAAGTTATTCACATCACACGCGAAGGATAGGGGATAAGGGTGTGGGGGTTGCCTCAAAGAAATTAAAAATTAAATTTTTGTATACATGGATGTTTGGTTATCTTAGGGCAAAGTGTCAAAAAATATAGTGTTTTTTTTATGAGCTTGAAGCCAAGTTTATTGGTTTTGTCAGTTGTCAGTGGTCAAATAGGCTCATGGAAGAGCTTTAAAAAACTGCTTTTAAAATGGCTCAATGTCTCAATGGTTGTAGTTAGCCTGCGGGCTGTTGCTGTTTAACAAGTTGGACCTGTATGGCACAGAGGAGAAATCGGTAGAAATGCACCGTAAACTGACACATTGTGCTTATAACTATCATGCATTGCCCATGTTATGTAAAGCCCTTTTCACACTACAGAGCAGTTCCAAGGAAATAAACCATGGCAAATTCCTTGGGAACTTTAAACCCCAACAAGTGAACACTCAGTATGAAAACCCCTGGTGTTAACTTATGACACCCTTCTCCCACACTTTAAAGTTATTTTACAGGAGTTTAACAGGGTTAATAATTTTGTGTGAAGAGGGCAACACAAATTCCCTAGAAAAATTCCTGGGAAATTGGACTAGTATGAAAAGGTCCTACAGCTAATGTGAAGGGGGTTTAAGACTAGCGTGAGGGGGGGGGGCGTATGTGTACTAGTTGTGCACACAGTCCTTGAATGAATGCACAACGGGCAGAAGGTACATGTATCATGGTTACCCAAGGGTGTCCCAATCTGGAACCATTATCCTCATCAGGAGAAACTGTTCTAAATCAAGGTAAAAGTATATCCCAATTGGGAACCGGAGAGTGCAACATGGGTGTGGTCCTCACTAATCATGTTGAATGAACTCTGAACCAATTTAATTAAATTGTACAAGGCCTATACTTGTGGCTCAGCTTTCTGCGTAGCTCTACGCTTATGTCCTTTAGATTCACAAGCTTCTCCAGGGCACCGTAAATGCAAAATTTGACAGTAAATAGTGCCATGAAATTCGGGCCCTTGGTTTTATATCAAAAAGCAGGAAAATTAATCTCAAGATGAGTTGTCATTTTTCAATAGTGAGTTATGGCATGGAGGAAGAAAGCATGACATCACAACCTGGTTACATCAGTTTAGATTGATTCACACAAATAAGTGTAAGATCAATCTTAGTTCTCTGTGAAATTGGGCCTAAAACATGCATCTAGTTGAGTCATAAGACTAAAGATGCTGCAAGCCATCCTAAACATAGGTGGCAGCAGACTTACCAGGTAAATCCATTGTTTTTGGAAATGTGCACGTGTTTAAAACAAAATAAACAATTGAAAATTTCCTGGTACATGTACAATGCATGTCTGCTTCCATACTAATGTGTACTATGAATTTGTGCTTTCCAAAGTCTCCAATTCAGACCAAAGTACACTTTGTTTTAAGTTCAGGAACAGTTCATAATATTATAGTCGGGCCCCTCAATTCATGCAGGTCACAGAGGTAATGGCCTCTGTTGCCCTAGTCTTGATGCTCTTTCAAAAGTTTTCCGTGGACTTTCAATTTTAGAGGAAGTGCCCTTTGCAAAATGAAAATTGCCTTTCCTTTTCAAAAAATAACTTTCCATGGCCTATCCATAACAATTCATCTATTGTTGTAACCACGCATTGCACTGCTATTATCCTACTGTATGCAGACATGCAGCTGCGGTTTTTCAAAGAAAACAGATGATACTAGCATGATACTAGGCACAGCAAGACTTTGGACTCTCCGTTTTCATTGGCACAGATGAGAAACCTACAAGCAACATGGAATTCAGCTGACCAGCTGAAACCTTGTATCCCTGATCATGTTGATTGCTTACATGTATCTGGCATGCAACATTAAGCTGATAAAAACAAGTTGACAGACAATAATTACCATTACAGTGTTGGGTAGTTTGGCTGGTAAGCTGCTAAGCTATTACCTTCATGTATCATTTAAAGCTGCATAAGGCATTTATTCAACAGGAATGTCAACTTGTCCTAGTTGAATGTGAAACAGGAACGTCTGGTCTTAGTTCGACTACAGAACACTAGGTTTTCAAGCTCTGGTAATAGTTTATGAATAGGGGCCTACTGTAAATACTCAACCAAACAGTCATGCAGTATCAAGCCCAAGATCATTCATTGTAATGCATAGAGACAATAACAATGAATGGAATGCAGTGCCAACAAACACCCCCCCCCCCCATAAAAAAGGGGGGGGGAAAGGGACACAACAGTATCATTTTATCAACACCCCCAATACTAAAAACCCAAATAAATTTTACACGCACGCATAAAGAAAGAGCAAATCTCTGATAATTTTAAACAAATGGTTCTGGTCTTTGCACAGCAGGACTTTTTTTTTAAATTGATTACAGTCACGCTTGAGTGAAATTTCAGGTTATAAAACTTCCCATAAGCAATGAAAGATAAAAAATTGTGAATTAATAGCTGTTCTGCATGCAAGCTTGAAAAGTCCGGTCAATGGCATTATTTAAAGACAATGAACTTTAGTTTCCAATGGTTGATTATCAAAACAAAAGCAGCTGCTGCTTATAACAACTTTTTTATATTTTTTTATTTTATTAAATATTATTAACTACACTTGTATTACGCCAAATTCTTCTTACAATGTGGGAGGAACAAAGTAATACCTTTGCTTTTGCTGCTCCAAGGAATCCAATGTCAAAGAGCTGTTTTGTTTTGTTGTAGCCTACTTGTGTACAATAATCAAATGCTCCATAGCTTTTTAATTTCAATGAATTCATAAAGAGCAAAGGATTTACAAAGCTACTTGGACTCAAAAGCACCTACTATTTCAGAAAGTAGACCTGATTTATTATCATTTAATTTATTTAGATTTGTTTTTTGGAACAAAATAAATTTAAGGCATTCTTCCTTCTACTAGTTAATGATCACTTGTTTTGTGATTGAAGTGCTGCAGCAGTGCGCAAATTATTGTTTTGGGTAAGTCGCATGCCTACTTTCAATTTCACACTGTGTTCGGGAAGAAAATTTATAAAATGGAAGTGAAACGATGAAAACAAAAAAAAACGATGGAAACAATCTGTAGAAGATTGTATAGTGCGAGGTGTTTGATTGTCAGTTTCATTCAGCGCTGCTGGAAATAAATTGTAAGACCGTTCCAATGAATGTGTGTTTGCAAGAAGCCGCTTCTCTCCATCAGATTGCACCGCCAGTATCCATAATTCATCTTCTACAACTAGAACTCACTAGACGTGTAAAATTTCACTCCAGGCAAGTTACTGAATGCCTAAAGGAAAGCAATGAGAGCCAAGATTTCACCGGGATAATTCTAAAAGGCAGTGGTGCCATATTATTAAACATCTCTTCTTTTCTTAACCCCCCCCCCCTTTTATCTAAACAAGAATAGTTCGTTGTCAATGCTGGCACCTCAGGGAATGTGTCCTGCTATGATTAATGAATAAATGAGCAAACATAGCTCATGCTCTTGCTGGGAAGTTGCTACAGCTACAAATTGTCTAGTGTACTTCCCTTCAACATTTGTATCAACCGGTTTCATAAAGAATTGAAAACTATATTGGATTCAACTTCAGAAATACACTTCAGGTGCCAAAACAAGGAACATTTACTGTACATTCATTGCATAGCAGGTCCAATGTTTTTTCTCCGTTGTAAAGGGCACATGTATGAGGAAATTGTTAATTTTGGGGGGAATGTTTCGAGGGGCACCAAGGCAAGAGGGACACATGGTAGGGAATTGCTTCTGCTGCCTCAGTGAATCAGTATCATTTAAAAAAAAAACACTCAAATTCATAGTAACATCTTTCAGCGCAGCAATGACCAAAACTGTTTGAAACCTTACAACCACAAAGGTTGTGTTTGTTGGCGCACTGTGCCAAAACAAACACTGGAGTACTGCATTGTGTTCACATACAAGTACTAGGGGGCCTATAAGTTATTGTAGATTCACAACAATATGTCATTTTGTTGGCTGGATAAGTATCACTAAAAATCACACTGGATTGAAATGAAAAGTCGGGTTTTGGAGGCTGGCGACAAACAGTCTCTGATTACTTGTTTTAGTTTCCAGCAGCATTCAAACTAGCAGTTTCATTGAATTGTTCCAACACGAACCATAACCATGATGAGTTCTGTTCAGGCATTGAACTTCGCTCTTGAACAGGCACAGCTTTTTCTTTAAAGGGGCACTTCTATTAGGAAAAAGTCAATTTGAAGTGAAACCTTGCAAAGGGCACCATAGTTAAAGCGCAAGGCACCACACACCACAGCAATTGCTGTGAGTGTGTGCTGCAGATTAATTCGCTGCCCTCGAGTTTAATTGAAAATTAATAACGAGACGAATATCTAAAGAGTTACAAAAATCACAAAATATTTTGGTGCTCTTTCATCGAGTACAAATGTATGACAGTCACGTATGTGCAGATCTTAATAATTATACGCATTTCAACCTGAAAATTTGACATTGTCCTCGTCAACAATTTAAAATGCAACCATGCAAACCAATTATATCATGCAACTCTAAACATAATAGGCAAGAGCCATTCTATAGACTGACATTTTCTGAAGCACTTTGGGACAAAATTACGGTTTAATTGGCGGCATACTTAAAATCAATACAACAATGGTGACATATTAGCCATTCAGGTTATATCACCAACTCAGTACGTTTTTTATTTGATAATAATCCAAACAAAAGCTACATTCTTATACGAGGAGTTTCATGAAAGAACTCTTATCACCCTGGCAGCCGGGGAAAAAAGTTGGGTTTTCGGAGACACAATCAAAATCTACAGCAGAACTAATGTAGGCATCTGGACAAAGCAAGCACCTGCTACTTGCGCCCATGCTACTGAGGACAGTTCCATTGTGAGTCCTTTAAATCTTCTGATATATCAGGCACTTGTACACTGAGCAATGGGGATATTTTTCATCACCCCCTTGGGTGTCCCCTACACAAAGATTTGGCTGTATTAAAAGTAAATCAAGTAATTGAATTGCTGAGCTCATTCTACAAATATTTCAGGGACTTGGGACATGTGAAATAACACTGCATCTGCCCTCAGGGGTGTTGGTTTGCACTTTGAGATTCAAATACCAGTTATTCATATTTCAAAGAGAAACTAATTTTAATTGTGTTTTCATTATCCACATAAAAAAGTTGGATTGATCACTTCCACCTTATATTTAAAAAAAACCATACATAGTAGGATGCTATCCTTGTTTGTTTTGCAAAATTATCATTGTGGCACTCTTTCAAAGAGTAGTTTGAGTAAATTGGTTCAAATATCAAGCAAATTCCAGCTTATAAGTTTGTGCTGATTAGGCTATTGGTTGTTGTACAGTTGGGTGAGTTTGAGCAATACTTTCATGAAATGTTAGAAACGGCTTAACTAGATTAATGTTCATGGAAACACCACACCCATCAATTATTCAAAATTTAACTTTGCATAACAATTGACCCACAAATACACACCATCAGTAGACCTGTTGTCCTTTTCCTGGTGTCCTTTTGTGTCTTCTCCACATAAATCAAGAACAGACCCCTAAAGATTACCAGTGGGGGTTAAACACCTTGGAATGCCATTGCACTACATTGGAACACAGTAAACAGTACTGTATTGGGCATGTTGGGGATTACAGGATCTTGAACTCTCTTGATTACAATAGAACTTTGATAAAAGAAAAGTACTAGAGGATTCGCTCTTGTTCTTTTGGTTGCTTAAAAAATAACTGCATGGTAAACAGCAATACAGGTAATGACACAAAATGTACTGTATGTTAACTTTTACATCGGTACATACAGTCAAACATCAAACGGAATTGTACAGTAGGTTCACCCCAAGACAAACAGTACAAATGCAACTTTAGAACTTAGAGAAAAACAAATTTGAAAATACTTACTACTGCAAACTTGACATCGTCCAGCGACTGGTTCTGCAGTTTCTCAGTAATCACCGTCACCATATTACATGCATCAAAGTTGATGCGGCTAGCAAGAAGAATATCAACGAGTCCAGAAACAGGTTTGGCTGGCCCGCCAGGCAGACAGCAGTCCCTGCTATACATGTACACACCAGATGAACAACACCTCCAATTTATCTCCAAACACCTTACTAGGCACACCAGCACCCGCTGTTGTAGTGGGCCCCGTGGTAGCTACCCTGAGGAATTTCCATGGGGAACTGGCCAACACCTTGGAGATCAGAGCCACCCAATGAAGCTGGAGCCTACCTCTTGCTGACAGGGGCATGAAGCCTCCCCGCTACTGCATAATTCCCTGCAAAATGCAAAACATAGTAGTTGAATGACTTGGTATACCAAAATAATCTCATTAGAAGCCCTTAATTTGTTCTGTAAGGGGCACAGCAATTTCCCGGTTGTAAGGGGCACTGACTTCCTTGAGGAAAATTCAAAATTGTATTGGAACTTACTTTGCAAAGGGCATCACAGCAAAAGCACAGGGCAATTGCTTTGGGTGCCGTGGGTTATATTGAGGCATGTCATTCTATTATTAGCACACCTGCATTCCAAATACAATTGAGATATTGAAGAGAACAGCTGAAAGATAATAATTACTTGTGACACCGGGAATCAGTAACAAACCATGCCCGTTAATGTAATTTATCATGTCCATTAAAAAGGAAAAAACAACACTGGACAACTTTGGTATAGTTCCTGTACATGCATTTCAAAATGACAACCTGGAGGTTGACATAACCTAGATTGTTTCAAGCACTTCTCCGGACTATAAAAGAAGACAAGTACCTCTGAAAAACAACCTCAATGTTGAAAGGAAATCAACAAAAATTCCCTGCAAAATGTGGAGGTATTAATAATATTGGCATCCATGTCCTAGTTTGTTTGAATGGCCATACTTCATTATAACTAAAATGTTTGATTACTGCACTGATAAATGTATGAACTACATGATGAGGAAGAGATACTGCTGAACATTTATCACTCTGGATTGTACATTAACATCAGAAAACACATTATTTTGTACAAAACACAAGCAGACTGAACACAAGGTGGGAATAATAGTTCTTTTGAAGCTCCTTTCTACAATGAAAATGCTAAACTTGAAATTTAAACTTTAATCCAAGGAAAGGTTCAACAATCCATAACCTCTCACTTGCTCTGTCCCAGTTTTTGTTTTGGGTTAAGGTTTTTTTTAGAGACACTTGGACCATGGAGGTACTTGGACCAACCCGATTGTAGAAAACCAACTTAAACCCTGACATAAGCACACAATGGCATGTGCACACCACTTCAGAACCAACTAGCAAGCAAACATAAGAATTCCATGGAGTTTGGTTCCTATCTCTATGGCCTGTTTCACGAAGGCACTTTTGGCAAGATTGAATAACACTAAAACCAGGGTAAACTCACAGGCATGGAATGCTTGTAATATTTAATAATCAGCTGGCCATGAGAAGTGTGTGTGCATGTAGCTTGGAGGGGATAGGAAATTTTCAGATCCACAGGGTAGATACCATACACCTTGGCACATAGAGGGGTACAAACATGGTACGAACAGCCGAAACCTTTGTCCCTGCCAGTTTGCAGCATGCCCTGTTCTCCCTCTTTCTCTCTCTACATATTTGTTCTGCTTGCATTGCCTGTTTTCTGCATTACACCATGTACACTGTACGAGGACAATTTTTTTTCTCATGCAGGCTCACTATAATTTGTGACAACAATACAAACTGAATTGCTTTTCACAGTCCGTTTGAAATAGACTATGAATACCATGTAGCCAGCTGCAACAAATACTTCAGTCTCAACTTGTGAACAAAGATGACAAATTCTTTCCACTTCCATTTTAATGCAAAATTGTGTTAACACGATTCTCAAGGATGTTATTTATGAAGGGCCTACATTTTTTATGCAAGGATGTCTTCTCAAAACAGAACTGAATTTCACAAAATACAAGAAGTGCAATATATATTGCACAATTGGTGATTGTAGAACATCTACGGTAATAATCTAGAGTGTAGAGGCCTACAAATATTCTATGAGATTTTACTTGACTTGATGAGATCTCAGTTGGAGACATGGAGGAAGAAATTTCTTCTTAATTTCTTCCTCCATGGTTGGACTTACCTGAGGTACTGTGTTTTAACCTAAAGGTTAAAACTTTGTAAAGTTACAAGGTTGCAACATTAGATTTTGACTAATGAATGACTTATACCATGATAAACAGTACGTCATTGACATTAAAAGAAAGCACCGTACCGTACCGTACCTTGGCACGGTTTGTTTACCACTACACAGAGTGTTCATTAAACCCAAATTTACAAAAAAATTATGCACGTAGTTCAATCCTACCAAAACCTAACAAGGTAGAGAATGATAGACCTGGATGCTGATTTACAATTTGGCCGACACTAAACAGATTGCAGGAGTGCAGACTGGACTTGGGCTTGCAGTTCAGTCCAGAGGGTCATTTTGCATAATAAAAAGGACCCAATGACCAAACAGACACACAGCAGTTGGGCCTCAATACACAACATCAGTGCAATGCTTCACTGTGTATCCCATACACTCCTCGCATAGACAGCATGGACAATGAGTGAAAGGCTGATTCATGGATCAGCCATCTTGTCTAACTCCCTTCAAATCAAGTAATCAAAGCAAGCCTTGATAATCAAAGCAAGCCTTGAAAGACAGAATAATCTAAGTGAGAATTTAGAGTACATCATACATGTATTGCTGTTAATAGCCTACACACAGGAATACCAGATACCGTCACATGACATAATTTGCAGCAAAATGTGTAGCGCATGACAGTCTTGTTTACTATGGTTTAATCCAACACTAAACAGGCATTTTCCTTTAAAAATACTCAACATCACAACATTTGCAAGCATACTTTCCATGGTGTTCTTATCACTATTCTAATACTAATAGAATATTATGATGCTGAATGTCTTTATTTTGGAAGACAATCAATGAATCATGACCCCCAAAAATGCTTACACAGTAGAAATTTGGGAAAAGTTCTATTCCTAACACTAACAGTGCTTGATGAAAACATTTTGGCCGGGAAATGTAACATTTCACTAAAGAAATGAGTGCATGTACTTAAAGGGAAAGCATTAGGGTATCCCTACTTTTCTTACCATGTCACGGAGACCCCTGAGCTTTCAATTTGAATGTCATCAAGTTATTACCAACAATGTTGTAACCATCCCTATGATTTAAGTTATTCTGTCCAAACAGTCAAAATATTGTGGCAGATTTACTTGTTGGAATTTTAAAGCATTTTACACTTCGAGGCACACTGTGTGAAAGTTTACAACTACTGATTGTATTTGTATATTTTTAATAAGCGGCCTTTTTGGGGTATGTTATTTTTTCGTGTATCCACACAGAAATCACAACAAGGTAAAGTACAAAGGTATTCACTGGTCTAAGTCCCACCCTGGAGCAGTTAGTTTGGGCCACAAACTTCATCACCCAAGAGTGAGTGGTGTGACCCTTTAATCCGTCTACCCAGTTGGCAATCCTAAAAACAGCAACATGACCTGGACTATTGTGGATTTTAGCACATGTGTAGTGAGCCATGGACCCTCTTGGTGGGTGTGTTGGCAATTATGAAGGCCAATGATCCACCTAGTGGCAGGCAGAATGCTGCACTGGTGGGAAGAGTGATTGTTGTTGTTAAAGCCATTATACACTTTCGGTAAACAGTATTGTCCAAGTCCCACACTTCGTGTATCACAACTTATATATAAAATAGCAAACCTGAGAAAATTTAGGCTCAATCGGTCATCGGAGTCGGGAGAAAATAACGAGAAAACCCACTCTTGTTTCCGCATGTTTCGCCGTGTCATGACATGTGTTTAAAACAAATCCGTAATTCTCGCTATCGAGAATTTAAATTGTTTTAATGTTTTCTCAAAAAGTAAAGCATTTCATGGAATAATATTTCAAGAGAAGTCTTTCACCATTACCTTTTGTAAACCCTGTAAGTTATTTGTAAATCTGTGAACTTTTTTACTTCTTTTCTGTACCGAAAGTGTATAATGGCTTTAACTTGAACAAATATCACCAGGTTTATAGGATATGTTGCAGCCAACAGTGTAAACAAGTCGAAAGATAAATAGATGAAATGCAACACAGGGAATTGTGTTTCAGAGAAAATTATACTCTGGCATAACAATGGGTGCGAACTTTTGGAGGGAAAATAAACACATTCCTGATATTTGAAAATTAAATATTTTTGTTGATTAAAATAAGAGGGGGGTGTTCTTGCAAGCATGATTAAGAGGGGGCTGTTCTTGCAAGCACAGGCCTGATATTTCACGAAATCACCAAAGGTAATTGCCTCCTTGCCCCATTAGTCATTGCCTTGGTGCCCTTGAAATGCATAGGGCCTAGGCCTACATGTACAATAGAAATGTCAAATTACTTCTTAGGGTGCCCTTTCAAGGTAAAAATGCATTGGTGTCTTTGCTCTTCCAAAAACAAAGCATACAGGCCTGCATGCAATTATAAAAACTAGAAAAATCATAGTATTTAGACCAACGTTGTTTCCTGAATTTAAACTAAATTGTCAGGATGAATACTGTAGGTACATGTATACCAAACAATGCAGTTAATTATGTAGGCCTATGGATCGTAAGGTTCTATATTGCCTCAATAGTAAGAAATTCTTTTCAAAAGATGGTGGGCCCTATACCTTATTTTGTCATACACTGTATGAACTATTCATTGAATGTTTGATGTATCTCTGTACTCAGTTTTTTTTATTGTACCTTGTACATGTACACTCACATGTGTACAGTTTGCAAAACCATGCATATAACATGGAGGAAGGACGTTGTAAATGTGTAGGGCATATTTCTTTACCCATGTGTGCTACCTTGATAGTTGTCAGTGTAATAATACTCTTGTAACACAAGTAAACAGCTACACAACTTCCAAATAGTTCAAAAAAAACAGGCAATAAACATTAAAAGCACAATTCTTTTGGATGTACCATGTACAGTACCATACTGTACAACTCCACAGTACAATTGCAGTATGCACGAAGTGAGTATCATAGTGCTTAGTAATGTATTACATGGTGCAGTTCACCAGGGAACCCATTCAAGCATGATCAATGTGTACCAGTACCTGTCTAGTCTGTAGTTGGATTGGGTGTACAACATGAATGTTGTCTAGTGCATGTTGTCCATGCCATTCCATGACCAAGCAGTCTCAAATCAACAGCCACAGAATTGTGCAGCTAGCTGTGGGGTATCCATGTACCATACTATGGATCCACAAAGATGTAGACATGGGAGTAGATGTACATGCTAGCATTGCACATGTCAGGCCACGTTGCAGGCCCAGTAGTCTTCATCATTCATTCATACATTGTGGGTTATCACTGAAACATACCTCACTGGCTAGACCACAGCCTTTTAAAACAATGTTTAATATGGTTTAATGCATCATCAATTATCATCACTTCCTACATGATCACGCCACATAGTTACAATAATTCTCGGAAATTAATAATAACTTATCTTCCGCACCATGCCACCAATTTATCCACCCTAAATAAGCTCAAATATACTGAACTGCTTTCTAACCTTAGAGGATGGGTTATTGCATTCATACATCCAGGGAAAAGACAGAGAAAAAACGTAAAGAAATTGTGGCGAGGTGGTAACATTTTTCCGAATTGACTAATTACAGTACAATTATCTTTCACAAAAGGGGAATGCAATACGAATCTCTGTGCTTTTGGTGATGCATTGAATAATCATAAGACAGGCTTAACCATGTATTTGAAAGAATTTCAAACAGAATTTTTTTTATTCCCATACATTTAAAATATAAAATCTTTCATCAGAGTTATTTGCATAGAATCATACTAGCTGTCAAAGGTCAGAAGGCAACTGGGGCCAAACAAATCACATTTCCTTAGGGTGCAACATTTCACAATTTTAAACTACAAACTTTCAGAAAAATGTAGAGTAGACACAGAGTCGTAGAACACTCCACTAACATTTACAATAATTCGTAAAAGTGGCACACACATGACAAATGTGTTTATGGGCATGGCCATAACAAACTCAACTGAGTC
The DNA here is from genome assembly GCF_032118995.1 of Asterias amurensis. Lineage (NCBI taxonomy): Eukaryota > Metazoa > Echinodermata > Asteroidea > Forcipulatida > Asteriidae > Asterias > Asterias amurensis. The sequence continues at coordinate 4,780,217 of NC_092655.1, read as the reverse complement.
GGAGTAAAAAATAAAAGGTGAAACTTGCAAAATTGCAAAATTACACAAATTTTCACTAAATCATCAACATTTAATTTATTTAAAGAACTCGGGTCAGGGTGATCACTTTCTGTACTGTCTGTATGCCATCCATGTTCTATAATAAATAATGGTCAAACACCATGGTCAAACCATCAAACCAGCCATGTGCACCAGACCTGATGTGCCCCCCCCCCCCCCCTTCACACAAGATGGAGTCCATTTTTCTTTTTGTTGGCTCAACCTCCCCCAAACGACTACACACAACACGTATGGAAGGTTGTCAAACCCTAAAAGAAATATCCAGCCATTTTGGAACTGGATTAGCTCCCTCATACGACGCCAAGGCAATGCCTTCTGCAGTGTAGGAGTATTATACTTACTATAATTTAGTATAGTTAGTTAGTCACTAGTGTGATCTGTCGCTGAAGAAAAGCAATTCGACAACATTTTGAACTGCTCTCGCTCGTTGACATGGATACGTTTCATGAACATACTTGTAATTTATTCTGCAAAGCAACATTTCTAGAGCTCACACGGCAATTAAAAAACAAACCACACATACATTTTGATAATGGATATCATTTTAGAAATTACCTCAACTTTGCAAGATCCAGCCATTTCCATTCAACAACTTCCACGCACGATATCCGAGCGGCAAGTGGCAGTTCTTCTTTGCCGTAGTTTTGTGCATGCATGCTCTATGCAGAGTTGCTCCTTGATGTCGACGTACGTCCGGTCCGTACGTGTGTTTATGCGAGAGACGAAATTAATGAATGGATATCCCTGCATGCTGGGCTACACAAATGTCAACAGTGTCACAGTGTTTAGTTCCATAAAAACATCTACAAATCTACGATATCATTCAATAGAAGTTAAATAAACTATAATAATGATTCTTTTAGACATAATCTATTGTTCAACTTACAAAATAAATGCTTAAAGACAAGGTTTAAAATGTTAAAAGAAGAGGTAGTTGTATTAAGTTTCAATTGACCACCCCTACTACAAAGTGGTTGTGTCTGTTTATAAATGACGTCAGAATTGTTGTCCAATGATTTTGCGTGTTTTGGCAGAAGAATCTGACTGTCGTGCGTGAATGATCCACGAACCGGCAATTCTGCATAATTATCAAATTTCTTCTTTTATAAATAAAACAAAAATAAGATTATACTTACTCGGGCATGGTGATAATCAGTTAAGCTTCAATAAGTTTCAGACAGTAGGCCTACGTTTAATATCCATTCGGTTCCCTTTTCGGCCTGAAATCGTTTGTCACAAAAAAATAATTAGGAGGGGAAATGAAAGTGCCCCGCCCCCAATGATAGTAATGTTACCGTGACCCCCTCGGCTATGATACCCAAAGACATTAAATCAAAAGTAAACTAATTTGTAACCACGACGTTCATGTTTGAGTGGAAATTCTTAGAAGCGTTTAAGTATTTTTTGTACATCATAAATTTTACAGCTGACCAAATTGGTTTTGTAGTTTCTGTATCTTGCACATTAGCCATTTTGATACGTTGGGGGCGCTATGCACCTTCTTAATAGTCTTCATAAAAATATTGGCGGATAGACTGGCAAAGAAAATTAATAATACTATAATGTATTTGGCTTCAAACCAGATAATCTTGTATCTAGGCTAAACTAATGTACCTGGTTGTACAGACCTACATCAATTCAGTCTTGAATAAAAGTAGTTTGCAGCAGAAACAATGGAATTATGGAGGTATTTTTTAAACAGGAAAACCATCTAATTACCTCATGAGTGTAATCTTGGTCCTTCTCTCTCAGCAACTTGATGATAGAACTGTTTTATATTATTGTTTTTGTTTCCAATATTGCTTAAATTTGATTTAAAAATTCAACACTGTCAATCTAACTTTGATTTGATAAAAATTTCTTCAATTTAGATTATAGACAAACTTGACAAATCAAAGAAGATTACAGACACCATACTCCTATTGCCCTCGGCAAAACATTTTTTTATTATAAAGTTTGTTGTGTCTATAGAGGGCGCTATTCACAGCTTTGTTGGCCAGTCAATTGGTCTTTATTTTTATTTATTTTTAGTAACCAAGTATATTACAGATAATGATAATCAAGTTTCACACCCGATGGAAGTTTACTAATTCCTAACAATACACAGACAAGGTTTTGATATGTTCCACATGTTGCCATTTTATAGGCCTATATCCATCCTATGCAGATTCAAATCTTGATTTTGAGCAATACCTTGAGAGTATTCGTGTCCTTTGGAAGGATCAGCTGTCTATCATTTCCATGGCAAAAGAGAGAAGATTTCTTGCACATTGTTTCATGAACCACAAATTCAGGACCTGAGAAGTAAAGATAAAACATTAGATTCTGAAAAGATATTGTTGGTATATTCATGTGTATTAAGAAACAAGTCTCATTATGTGAACAGGAAAGCATGTAAAACTTTAGAATATGCGATAAAGTTAATACATTTTCTACAAAACAAAATTGTGATTCATCCTGATTTTTTTATTTTTTGGAACCGGCCTCCTCCATTTCCCCACACAGCCGGCTCTTCCTCACCATTGCCAGAAAAGTGTTCTGAATAATTCTTTAAGGTATTTAGATCATATATCTATGGGGAAAATAATCCCATTATTAGGCCTAAATAAATGTCATCATATTAATTCTCAGGAATCTATTTTTAATGTTAAAATCATTCATGGGAAAATTATCTTATTTTAGGCCTATACATTTGGTTTTCGTCCAATTCTGATTAAAAGTTGCCTATTATTTTTATAGACCTACATCAAGGACGACATGGAATGGAAAGAAAAAAGCAATTAGGCCTACTTTAAATTTATATTAACACAAAGAACATTATAAGACTTTCTCATTGAAAAGAAATCTCATTTTATTTAATGTATTCATTTATTTTTATGGTTTCAATTGTGAATAACAGTTAAGTGTCGGCCTACTTCAAGGAAAAGGCATGTCACTTTGGAAAAAAGAGTCACTATACATCTTAAAATTCATATTACCTGGAACATGGGGTTAATAGACTTGTCATCTACTTCAAATTAATATTAATTAGAAGAAATGTGTTTTGGTGTTAGACTTATCATTAATAACATCTACTTTAGGTCCTCATTTGTTGTCTTTTTTTCTGCCATTGTGAATAACACTTAAATGTAGGCCTACTTCAAAGGGAAAGGCATGGCATTTTATCTCAAAATCATTACATTAGAAGACAATTTTATAGTGCTAAGCTCATGATCTATTCTTATTTTAGGCCTTCATTTGTCTCCTTGTTTAATTTTTTTAATTAACATTTAAATGTATACATACTTCAAGGAAATGGCATGAAGTGTCGGGCGGGGGGGGGGGGGGGGGGGTAGCCTAAGCCTATTTCAAACTCATATTACCCAGAAATATTGGTCAAACTTGTCATCCATTGAAAACATTGTTTCCTTAAAATACAGATTAATAGCTAATTACCATAATAGCCTGCCAAGATGAAGTAAGTGTAATCTTGAATCAACTAGAAGTTGTTTCTAATTGTTTTTAGAGGTAAGCCATAGGCCTATTAATCTGAGGAAAATTAATAATACTATGTATTAGGCCTCAAACAAGATAATCTTGTATTTAAGCTAAACTAATGTACATGGTTGTACAGGCCTACATCAATTGAGTCTTGAATCAAAGTGGTTTGCTGCAGAAACAATGGAACTATGGAGGTATTTTTTTAAAAGGAAAACCATCTAATTACCTCATGCTTGTAATCTTGCTTCTTATCTTCGTCCTCAGCAACTTGGTGGTAGAACTGTTTTATACTAACGTTTTTATTTCCAATTATTGTTAATTGATTTAACACTGTCAGAACTTTAATTTAAAAACCTCTTCAATTAAAATAATATACAAACTTGACAAATCAAAGAAGTTTATAGACACCATACTATTGCAATCAACAAAACATTTAAAATGTGTGTTGTGTCTATGGAGAGGGCTCTATCCAATCTGAGTGGATAGTCAATAATGCATGTAAACCACATACAGAAAGTATAGGGAGGAGAAATGATTATAGGGGGAAAACAACTGCTTTATGCAGTTACATCTTCTTTTTTGGTAAAATAGAAAATATTCACCAAGTGTATTACATTGAACTAATGCATGTAAACCACATACACCAAGCAAACCTGAACCTTGCTTATCCCAGGAAGGTAGAAATGATCACAGGAGAACAAACAACTGCTTTATGCAGTTACACCCTCTTTGTTCTTAAACAATAATGCAAGTATAAAAAACAGTGTACTGGTAATCAAGTTATTATACCACAAGGGAAATTTACTGATTCTTCACTAACGCACATACACAATTTTAATGTGTTCCACCTGTTGTCGTTATTTTATGATATGCCTAAATCCATCCTATTTAGATTTCAAATCTTGATTTTGAGCAATATCTTGAGAGTATTTATGTCCTTTCCAAAGATCGGGTCTTTCATTTCCATGGAAATAGAGAGAGAGAAGATTGCTCTCACATTCCAGTGAGTTGAGACTGTGTTGAGACTGACGGTAATTCCAAAACAGTTCTTGGCACACAATAAACTTGCAGCACAGTTAAGAGTGAGTAAGCAGTCCTAACTGTTTCTTGAGTCATAGAGCTTTGTCGATGGCCACTGTTTTGTTTCACTGAATTCTCTTGTTATCTGAACAGATGAACATTTGTTTAATTATAGTGTTTGATGGTCTAAATGTAATTTTGCCGTGTTCGTTTTTTTGTTTTGTGTATCTATGTTTGTCGTACTGTATTGATTTTTGTTAACCTTATTAATTTTATTAAATTGACCATTGATCAAAATTTTACCTCTTCATATTCATTCACTGTACTTTCACAGCTTGAACACTCATCCACCACTTTGTTTTTAAAGTTGTAAAAAGAGCTTTAGAAGTTGGACAAGTAAAATAGTTTTTGAGGTTCAAAAGAGATTGGTGATGTTGGCTAAAGAGAAGCCAGTTCCAGAAACAGCAATTTGCTGAAAGGAAAGGGACAGGTTCAAAGTTGATCAAGATGGCCACCAGTTAATGGAAAAGAAAATGAACAGAATGACCCCTTTGGTTAATGAGAGAGCATCCAAGATAGATGATCCACCATTTCAAGGATAATAATGTGCTTGGGGAGGGGGGGGTGGGGGGGGGGTGACCACCCAGGGAAAAGAAAGTATTAAAAAGATGACCAGCCAGTTGAAAGAGAACAAAGTGAGATAGATGACCCTGTCATACATTTTATAAGAAACTCCACACACTATTTCCACCACTTCATTCATCATCTCTCCTTTAAAATTGGTTACAAGTAGGCCTATTGATTAATTTATTTAAATAACATGTAACTGTTGTATTTAACAATGTTGACATGTTTTGTTTTGTTTGACTGAGTGTCCATTGTTTGTGAATGTTGCAATGTGTTGTTTAGTAACAGTCACTGTTCTCTCCTTAATGTTTATTGTTTACTTGCTCTTGGCACAAGTCATTGATAGTGTTTTTCCTGGCTTCTTTGTTCATTTATTGTCAATCCACAGAACATTTTGTGCTGGCACAACAGCACGCCTTATCAGATTCCATGAAGCAGTTGAGTACATGTGTTGACTTCCAATACTGATCCTCCCTTTTTCCATAGACATTTCCATAGACATTTCCATAGACACATTTCACTTTGCTGGCACATATCTTGATACTTGATGATGTTTTTTCCTTGTTGGTGACTTGTCAAAGGCTTTGAGTTTGTTTTGTTCACATTGTCTTTCCATCTTGAATGTACACTGTAACAATGTCAGTTGCTGACACAAATCTTGACAACTCGAGGCATTTTTATCCTCAAAATGTCATTATACTATAATTATATTAAAAGCTGTTTCCACTGGAAAGCTTCTTGCCACAAAAGGGTTTTGAAAATTGGGTCTTTAATGTCCACTACCAAAATATTAAATAATATTATGACAAAGTACTGATATTTGTATGAAAGGCAAACAAATAAATTGGATCACTACTACTCAATTAATTATGAATGCACAGTATAACATTGTTTTTAGAGTTGAAATTCATCAGACATTGTTCTTTGGCATATTGAGATCTCAATTATATATAGTTCAAACAATTCACATGTTCCAAAAGAATATTGTCACAATCATGTATCTCCGTTTTTGTGTGCAGTGCAGATGATCTTGGAGGTGGCTTCTTGGACTTGTAATCCTAGGAAAAAATCTTGAAGTCTTTAATTGCCATGGCATGGCTAGTTTTAAAGACACTGTCAAATGAAGAAGTATAGTCCTTGAAATGTTTGAATCGCGAAGAAGTCTCAGTCCCTACAAAATTGTGCTTTGATAAGTCTGTTTGATTGTACATAATAAAAGTATGACTGCTGTGTTTTTGTTTAAGTTGTATATGTTTCATGATTGTTACAAGATGTTTTTATTTTTAACCATTATTTATTTACCAATTATTAGTTTTAAAAGTCCTAATTCCTCTATTGTCACTTTCATTCATCGATCCATCAATCATTTTAAACTTTCACTCACATCCTTTCAACAACTCACAGTGATTTTTACTCCAAGTGAGGATATTGGTCTTTGGCAATTACCAAAAATATACCCTGCCTTTGAAGAGATGGCACAAGGGATGGTTTACAAAGTGGCCTCACTTTTTGATGAATAAGAAATTTATGGTATTGGCTTTGTGACACTGAAGACTAAGAATTCCTCAAAATAAGCCAATGGAAAGAAAGAACAAGGAAACTAGCACCAAGTTAGTTTTTCAGTAATACTATCACCATGGTTACACATGGATGATCAAGATAAAACCGACATTACAACAACAGTTGAAGAATTTGGAGTTTCGGCCAACAAAGAATGAAGCTCTCATTTGAGCCACAACTTGCTCAATGCATTTTAACCACTATGCTACTATAATCACCATTTATCAGAGCATCTGTTTATTTATTTTAAATCTTTAGACATACACAGGGATAAATATGGGTCCATGTAGGCCTTTAATAAATATTGAAAAGATATATTTTCAATTCTTTATTAAAAGGTTATATGGATGCCTTAATACATAGTAAAGTTGGGTCCATACGCCTTCATTAATTTATTAAAGCCGTCCTCCCGCGGTAGGTCCCAGAGATGGCTTCATGACTAACAACTAGGCGTCTCCATAGGTCTCTGTTGTTTGTTAGATGTCCTGCTGCCACGACAGCCTCTTGGCAGAAGTGCTTAAAATCGTTGAACCACCTTTTTCAGGTTGGGTGTGCTTCCTGCAAAAATGTGTCCTTATTTGAGAATTTTGGACCAATTTTGGATACAGTAAATATGGGTCCATATGCCTTAAAGGATGTGTCCATAGATCTTAATACATGGTAAAGATGGGTCCATGCCTCAAAAGATGGGTCCATATGCCTTAAAGGATTGGTCCATAGATCGTAATACATGGTAAAAATGGGTCCATACCTTAAACGATGGGTCTTTAGATCTTAATAGATGGTAAAAATGGGTCCATAATATGCCCTAAAGAATGGGTACATAATGCCTTAATACATTAAAGATGGGTCCATGCCTTAAAAGATAGGTCCAAACAGGCCTTAATACATAGTAAAGATGGGTCCATATATCTTAATACTTAGTGAAGATGGGTCCATGTCTTTAAAGATGGGTCTTTAGATCTTAATACATGGTAAAGATGGGTCCATACCTTAAAAGATGGGTCTTTAGATCTTAATACATGGTAAAAATGGGTCCATAATATGCCCTAAGAATGGGTACATATAGGCCTTTATATACATGGTAAAGATGGGCCCATATAATGGGCCTTAAAAGATGGGTCCATAGATCTTAATACATGGTAAAGATGGGTCCATGCCTCAAAAGATGGGTCCAGATAGGCCTTAATACATAGTAATGGGTCCATATGCCTTAAAGGATTGGTCCACAGATCTTTTATTCATGGTAAAGATGGGTCCATATTTATGCCCTAAGGGATGGGCAGGCCTTAACACAATGGTAAAGATGGGTCCATAATATGCCTTTAAAGATGGGTCCATAGGCCTTAATGTAGACCTATACATGGTAAAAGTGGGTCCATATGCCTTACAAGATGGGTCCATATACCTTAACACATAGTAAAGATGGGTCCATAATACGCCTCATGAAAGATGGGTCCATAGGCCTTAATGTAGGCCTATACACAGTGAAGATGGGTCCATATAGGCCTTACAAGATGGGTCCTTATACCTTAACACATGGTAAAGATGGGTCCATAATACGCCTCATAAAAGATGGGTTCATTAGGCCTTAATGTAGGCTTATACACAGTGAAGATGGGTCCATAGGCCTTAAAAGATGGGTCTATAGATCTTAACATTTATAGTAAAGATGGGTCTATAGGCCTTAAAAGATGGGAAAGATCTTAATACATAGTACATAGCCTACGGGTCCATAGGTCTTAAAAGATGGGTACACATAGATGGGTCCATATAGGCCTTAAAACAAGTAAAGATGGGTCCATGGGTCTTAAAAATGGGTCCACAGGTCATACATATGGTAGTAAAGATTGGTCCATATAGGCTTTAATAGTAAACATGGATCCATATGCCTTAATACAAGTAGCGTTGGTCCATAAGCCTTTATACATCAAATGCCTTGAAAGATGGGTCTATTTTAAAGACCTCAATACATATGTAAGAATTGGTCCATAAGCCTTAAAAAGAGGGTCAATTTGCCTAATTACAAGTAAAAGTGGGTTCATGCCTTAAAAATGGGTACGTAGGCCTCAACGTTAGTCCATTTATAGGCCTTTAATACAAGTAAAGACGGGTCCATATAGGCCTTTAATAAATACTGAAAAGATATCTTTTCAACTTTTAATTAAAAACGTATTTATGGATGCCTTAATACATAGTAAAGTTCGGTCCATAGGCCTTCATTAATTAATTAAAGCCGTCCTCCCGAGGTAGGTCTCGGAGATGGCTTCCCAACTAACTAACTAACATGCGTCCCCATAGGTCTCTGTTGTTTGTTAGATGTCCTGCTGCCACGACAGCCTCTTGGCAGAAGTGCTTTGATATCGTTGAACCACCTTTTTTTCAGGTCCACCATTGGGTGTGCTTCCTGCAATGTGTCCTTATATGAGAATTTTTGGCCTTAATACATAGTAAAGATGGGTCATTGTGCCAATTCCACACACGCACCAGTTTAAAGTTGATAACGTTGAGTTAACATGGAAGAGAAAGTGAGCGAAATGACCCATCGAGAAGAATATGAGATGGTCACCAGTTTAAATAGAAAAAACTATTGGGATAGATGATTCACCATAAAAATAGAAAGTAGGGGGGGGTGGGGTCAGTGACCCACTACATATGATAATAAGAGGGATGGCCCATTCCTTGCATCAGTACTCAAACACTCGGTATTGGAAAGTACCAATACCCCACACTATTTCAATCACTTCATTCTTCATCCTTCCTTTAAAATTTGTAATTTACAAAATGGTTAGTTAAATGAACATTGAAGTAAACAATTATTTAACATGTGATTGTTCTATTTTAATGATGTTGACATGTTTTGTGGGTTTTTTGTTTGACTGAGTGTCCATTGTTTGTGAATGTTGCATTGTCTGCTGTTTTGTATCAGTCACTGTTCTCTCCTTAATGTTTATTTTTTCTTTCTCTTGGCACAAGTCAGTGATGATGTTTGTCCTGACTTCTTTGTTCTTTAAATGCCAATCCACTGAAACATTGTTCACTTTCATAAATGTATGCTGGCACAACATCACTCTTGTTTTCCATAGACATTTCCAAAGACAATTCCACAGACATTTCCATAGACACATTTTTTCCATAGACACATGTTATTTGCTGGCACATATCTTGGCAAAGTTGGTGATGGTTTTCCTCCAGGGTGACTTTTCTAAACTGTCTTGAGTGTACTCAGTTCACATTGACTTTCCACACTTGATCCTGACTTTCACTGTTACTTTGTCAGTTGCTGGCACATCTTGACAACTTGAGGCGTTTATCCTTTGAATGTCATTAATGTTGTTTGTTCCATGGAAACCAAAATATATTGCCTTGAAATGGCTTTAAAATTGACTCTTTGACTTCCATGAGTTGACCAAAATATTCATTTGGTAACATTGGTAACAGATTTCCATACATCCATACATTTTCATATTTTAATACAATGATAAAGAATTGATATTTGTTCCTCAGTGAAGGGCAAACAATAAATCAGATCACTAATTACTCAATTGATTATGAAAGCACCGTATCACATTGTTTTTAGAGTCCAAAAACAACAGACATTGTTCTCGGGCAGAAGAACTCACAACTCCATAATGTGTCAAACAATCCTGTGTGTGCTGGTAGATTCACATGTTCCAAGGAGTTTGGCACAATCCGCGTCACACTTGTTAGTGTGCAGTGCATCCAATAATATTAACAGGTGGTTTTTGGATGTCCGATTCCTGAGAAAATATCTTGAAGTCTTTAATTGCCTTGGCATGGCTAGTTTGAAGAAGTAGTCCATGAAAAAGTTCAAAATGAAGAAGTCTCAGTCCCTAAGAAATGGTGCTTTAAGTGGTTTGTTTATTTGTTTGTACATTATGTTTGACTGCAGTGTTTTTGTTCAAGTTGTTTTTGTTTGATGATTGTTACAAGTTGTTTTAATTTTTAACATTTATTTACCCAATAGTTTTAAAAGTCCTAAGTCCCCTATTATAACTTTCATTCATCAATCCATCAATCATTTTAACTTTCACTCACATCCTTTCAAAATTACTAACAGTGATTTTTATACCAAGTGAGGATACTGGACTTTGGCTATTACCAAATTAGTACCCTGCCTTTAAATGGCACAAGAGATGGTATAAAAGGTTGCCTCCTTTTGAGGAATAAGGTTCATTATATTGGCCGAAACACTGAGAACTAAGAATTCCTCAATAAGCCAACTTGGAAAGAAAGAGCAAGGATGAAAACTAACACAAAGTTTATTTTCCAGGCAAAAAACTATCACCATAGTTACGAAACATGAATATTCAAGTCGATAGAAAATGGCTTAATCACCTTTAAGCGCTGAAAGCTAATATTGTTTAGTTACTGATAGGAACTGTAGTTCCTGCCCCCTGCTGAGAAATAAGATGTTCCCCACTGGTAGGCCTTGTGAACTTCTAAAACAGAGCATGTAGATTGACATTTTGCAACATTATGAGGACTATATAATTCCCAAAAAGAAGTATGCTGACTTATACATACCAATGACCAAGCTCACTGCCAACAGCATGGAGGATAATAAATTCCCAAGTAGCCAAAGAAAGTGACAGATAAGACAGAAGATGAACAGTAAACTCAATATTATTACACCATAACATTAAAAGAATATTTAAAAACATGGCCTTAACCTTAAGATTCGAGGGGCATAATATGCCTTTACATAGACAACTTGGGTCCATGTGAATGCATGAGTCCCATGAGGCCTAAGAGTATAGTACAGATGGGTCCACATGCCTTAGAACACATAAGGATGGGTTAAATTAATGACATTAAGGTGCACATCTTAAGATCAATAATTTGACACATCAACTCTATTGTGAGGATTAAGAATTCATTAGATGTGCCAATACAGGCAGGAAGAGATCAGCATACGCATGGTGCAAGGATTAAAACCTACAACTCATGATTTCTCAGAGCTATAAAAAAAATAACACAAGTGAGATTTTATTTCTAAGACCCTAATTAAATTTCCCTCAAAGTTTTTTAACATGATTGACGACAGCTCCATCTGGTAGGAGAAATTATTGGGATTCCCAATTACTCAGATTAAGGGGTCCTCAGACATGCCAATATTGGCAGAAAGAGATCAGATACACTACCCATAAAACATAATTTCTCAGAACCCTAACAGTGAGATTACATCTCTATGACCCTTAAATAACACAAACAGCTCTAATTAAAAAGATATTATTTGTATTAACCAATTATGAGGATTAATTATTCCACAGCAAGCCAACACCATTAAGAGTTTAGCATACACATGCTTCAAGGATTAAGACCTACAACTTATCAACCAGTATTTCTGAGAACCCTAAAGATTGAAACATACAACTGTAATAAACCAACGATTTCTCAAAACCCTAGCTCAAATGAGATTATATTTCTATGAAATTACTAATTTGTAAACACATCTTCTAGGGAGACCAACAAGTTTTTAACATGTCAACGGCTCCATCAATTACGAGGCGATTATGTGACCATATGAGGATTAAGAATTCCTCAGATAGGCAGGAAGAGATCAGATAAACACAAAGATTAAAACTTATAACTCATCAACAATGATTTTTCAGAACCCTAACACAAGTCAGATTACATCTCATGACCTTACTAATTTCAATTTAACTGTTAATGATTAACAAACACACCTTCTAGGGATAACACAAAGTTCAACATGAAAACAGCCCTATCCATTGAGAGATTACTTGTAGGCCAATTATGAGGATTAAGGATTCCTCAGATGAGCCAATAGCAGGAAGAGATCAGAGACACTTATACAAAAATTAAAACCTACAACTCATGAACCATGACTTCTCAGAACCCTGTTCACAAGTGAGATTATATCTCTATGACCCTACTTCAATTTAGCTGAAATGTAGGCTATACACACTAGCAGCTCTAATTAAGGGGATATTTTTTGCTTTGACCAATTATGAGGATTGAGGATTCCTCAGATGAGCCGATAAGGCACTAACGATTATAGCACATGACATGCTACAACTCATCAACAATTATATCCCCTGACCTTATTAATTTAAATTTAATTGTTGATGATGGGTAAACACATCTTCCAAGGAGACCACAAAGTTTAACATGACAGCAGTTCCATCCAATGAAGGGGGCTATTGACCAAGTATGAGGATACAGAATTCCTCAGATGAGTCAATTAGCATGCAGGAAGAGATCAGACACTTGATTCGAAGATTAAAACCAGTAACTCATCAACTATGAATTCTGAAAACCCTAAAGATCAAAACCTACAACTCATGAACCATGATTTCTTAAAACCATAACACCAGTGAGATTATATCTCTATAACATTACTAATTTGTAAACAAATCACCTCAAAATTTGTAAACAAGTAAAAATAGCTATATAGGCATTAATACAAGTCATGATTGGTCCATAGGCTTTTGGGTATAATATTATATGCCTTAAAAGATTTGTAAACAAATCACCTAAAAGTTTGTAAACACCACAACAGGTCGAAATAAGAGGATATAAATTTGTATTGACTAGTTATGAAGATTAAAAAATTCCTCAGATGAGTCAATATTGTATGCAGGAAGAGAATAACACATTTGAGATTCGTATCAAGTTTAACAGAATCCTAACACAAGTGAGATTATATCTCTATATGACCTTATTTCAGTTTAATTGAGTAAAGCATAAAAGCAGGACAAGTTCTCAAAGGAATATAATCTACCCAGTAGACATGGTGTTACCACAAACCAAAATAATACATCCAATCCAATTGTTTTTGTGTTTCTCCAAAGAGCAGCCTTTAGTAAACACATATTCTGGGAGACCACAAAGTTTAACATGACAACAGCTCCATCATAAGTGGAGATTATTTGTAATGACCAATTTTGTTATGAGGATTAAAGGGTTCCTCAAAAAGGCCAACAGAAAATAAGAGAAAAGACAAAGAGTGTTACACCACAACACATGACTTGTCATCATTGTGGGCTTGGCATACAGCCAATGCAGAGGATAAACAATCCTCAATTATGCCATTAGAAACAACATACATAATAAGAATAATAAGAATATTTCCACACAAGTGTATATCATACATACTTCCATTCACTCAAAGAGTTTCACTTTATCCATCAAAATCTATCATTCCTGTCAAAAAAAACGAACACACTCAATTTTATATAAGGCCTAATTGGTTTAAAAACTTGTGATATTGAAATATTTACCATTAAATTTAAACCTATTTATTTTGTTGAGTTTTTGAGCAGTTTGTGGTCTGTTGTTTGTTTTTGTTCTGTAATGTTTGATGTTCTGTACTTGTTGTTGATGTTTGTTTTGGATGTTAGCACCATTTCAAACTGTAAAGTCTCATAGTTTTTCATATCAGTTTAATTCAGTTCAGTTCAGTTTATTTCCACTCAATCAGAGTAAATGTTAAGGCGAATATTAAGAGGTTTCTTAATGTCCTCTTTCAGTCTCAGCCTCTTGAATGAATGTACTTTTCCAATCATCCCTGTTGCTGAAGAGACGCATTCACACATTCTTGGGTCGTGAACTCTATTCAGTGTCAACGAGGCAGGTTTTTCGCACAATAGTTAAAAGTTATACAATTTCTATTGTAGTGAGCCTCCTACTACGGCACTCAAGTTCTGTTTTGAATCGGATTAACTTAAGCTATTTACATGTCTAGACCACTAGTATTTTGATATCATCAAACTGACACGGGTTGAATTGTTTCAAAATGTACAATTTTGGTAAAATATTGAAGATTGAATAAGGCTACAGACAGACCCAAGGGGTCGAGAATTATTTTATGTACCGAGTTACCACTGCACAGGCACATTTACATGATGTTGGGCCTAGTTTTAAAAATAATACATTACGACTGTACTACGCATACATACCCCCAAATTCTTCCAGTTCTCTCGGGCATTTTTGTAATTCACTCGCAGTTTACAACGCTTTGATAACTCACCGAAATTGTCCGCTGTTGTTCATATTATGAGCCTGCACACCCAACACTTCACGGTAAGCTTTGTCCAAAGAGGAATGACTGCAGTGGAAATTCCTTGAAAATATTGTCCTCCGTTAAGATGAAAAAGAAACCAGCTCCACTTGCAAACGTTTTCCGGCAATGACTTCAGTGGAAAATTTCCCGGAAATATTGTCCTCCGCTGAGATGAAAAAGACACCAGCTCCACTTGGAAACTTTTCTCGGTCAATGTATAAGAATAAAAACGGAAACAATGACCTGACAAAAGGAATTTTATGAGAATTGTTTGTTAAATAATTTTAGCTGAGTCAGTTCTGCGTTAACAATTTCACTAGTACTGAACAAGCGCAACAGGTTGCGTGGGTCACTTTTGCTTTTTTTCTTCCAAGGGGCGGTTTACTGGATTTATATTCTTGCGCGGTCACTGAAAATGTCATCAAAATTCACCTTTTGTCCAATAAAACCTATATAATGCTTGTTAACTATTCTCAATATGGCTTAAGAAGGATACATTTTAAGTTTGTTTTAATTTTTATTTTGAAAACAAAAATAAATAAACCCATTCTCCTTGGTGCGAAGGGATACGAGTAAAGTGGTGAATGCCGTCTGCCAGCATTTTAGGGAACCGTTTTAGGGCTTGCCATTGGTCAACAGTTGTGAAAAACCTTCTACTGATTGGCTAATTCAGAATGCGTTATGCAAATATCCCCCGATCGTCACGTGCTGAGCTATTAATAACTTCATCTAAACCATCGCTCTTGGCTGGTTTTTACTGGTTTCCTGCTAAATTTAGTGTAAGTAGCAAGCAGGTCGTTTGGTAACCAGTGCTGGTACAGCTTGCAGTGTGCACTTTGTTTGCTTGAAGAATTCTGAGTGTGTGTTTGGATAGGCCATACTTTTGTTGGGCAAACTGGCCGCCTAATAATAATGCTTTGAAAATACTAGTAGGGTTCTTCCCACAGCATGTTCGGTAAGAGTAATCGTTCAAAATTTAATATATATCCCCACATTTTGTGGAAAAAAATTGTTTTTCAAAGAGTGTCAACTATCACCAGGAGCTTGCCCGGTGTGGCAGGAGATTCTGTCTCTCGGAGCTTTTGTACCCCCCCCCCTGCAATTTGTTTTCTTTTGCACTTGGTAATTGCCATTCTGACGGTTTTCTTCTAATGTAATGATTTTTAGGTAAAATGCCATGCCTTTCCCCTTGAAGTAGGCCTACATTTAAATGTTATTCACAATGGCAAAAAAATGAGGGCCTTAAGTAGATTTTATAAATGATAATTCTAACGCAAAAAAAACATTTTTTCTACTTAATATGAACTTGAAGTAGATGACAAGTCTATTTAATATGAATTTCAAGTAGGCGTATGGTGACTTTTTCAGAATGACATGCCTTTTCCTTTAAGTAGGCCTACACTTAACTATTATTCACAATTGAAATCATAAACAAAAAAAAACAAAAAATACATTAAATAAAATGAGATTACTTTTCAATTAGATGATAAGTCAGATAATTTTCTTTTCGGAGGCCAGTTAGTATTTTTTTTAAATCATTATTTTTGAAAGCAAACTGCATAATTACACTGTAATACACTGGTGAATGTTTTGCATTTGAAGGGGGGGGGGGGGGAGGGATTTAACTGCATAATAGAGCAGTTCTTTCCCCCCTGTGATCATTTCTACCTCTCCATATACTTGCTGTATGTGGTTTACATGCACTATTGACTGGTCAACAGAGCTGTGAATAGCGCCCTCTATAGACACAACAAACTTTTAAAAAAATGTTTTGGCGAGAGCAAAAGGAGTAGGCCCCCCTATGGTGTCCATTAACTTCTTTGCTTTGTCAAATTTGTCTATTATTTTAATTGAAGAGATTTTAAAATCAAATTTAAACAATATTGAAAATCAAAACGTGCTCACTAATAGAGGAATACATGAGAAATTGAAATTCATTTGCAATGAAATATAAGATGTAATCACCGAATATCTTTATTTGTGGTCAATATTATTGGTTGCAATAATTCAAAATGTGTTCCAAATAAGTCCTGGTTACATCATTTTAAAAATAGGACGATACTTACATCAAAATACAAAGACTGAAGATCACAGGGAAAAAAGGGAAAACATTTGGGAACAACTTTCCAATGTGATGACATTGTGCTGATGGACCCCTTGCATTGGTCACCATCCCCGAGGTCAAGCACTTGAAACGTGCGCGCATGACATACTGCGCACAACACTCAGCCAATGATAGATCTTCACTGACCTGTGCTGTGAGAGAGCTGGTTGGGCATGTGATGTCATAAGCAAGGGGGGGTCTATAAACAAATCTTGCTTAGCAGAAACAGGATACAAGGTAATATGCCATGTTATGCCAACTGTTTGTAACCGGCTTTTGCTAATTCTTGTTTAGCATTCATTTTTTTGTAACAATCAAATTGAGCCTTTACCAAGATACAAGTTCAGACCGAGTTTCCCATGCTAAGATTTATTTTAAAATCAACCTTCAACTGAACATCAGTCATATTACAAATAAGTATAAACATCACACCTTTATTTGATTTTGTTGATGTCAATCTATATTTTGTTTTCCCTTGTTGAATCTTTATTGTTTACATGTAACAACAAATTTCAGTAGCTTAAAGAAAAGAAATTATTAGTTTTTAAAACAATAAGAACGTCATTCTCTGTTCGGTAGATATTAAAGACATGTATGTACATTGTTGAGTGTCACCTAAAAGCCTGAGTAACCATCCAATCAGCAGTTGGGCCCATCCCAAGTTGGGCCCACTAAGTTGGGCCCATCCTAAGTTGGGCCTTTCCCAATTGCAGGTGGAGGATCATCAAGTTGAAGCATGACATAACTCTCTTGATATATAAAATACTTTCTTGACAGTTTTCCTGTATTGAATTAAATCTACATAAACAGTGAACCACCACACAAGATATTTAATGCCACACTTCACAGTATAAAAATGGATACAAGTGAACTGTGGCAACTCACCACAGAAATTTCCTAATAACTTTTCTTTTCTTTTGAGGGTAATCATTACTTTCTGATATGCAACCAACTTATTTTTTTTTCTCCAATAAGAATAATAAGTCAGGTACCTGTTTTGCATTGAACACAATGTATGCATATCAGTGCCAGATTAGGGCACAAGACAATGGCGATGGCTGTATAACGATTCAGTCAGCAATCTGATTCTTAGTTCTAAAATGACACAGGCATACCTGTATATTTCTTGATTCTCATGATGTTAAGCAATTCAAACACATGAATAGCAGATTCAAATTAAAGGAAGGCTTCAGAAGGGTTACAGGTTCGAATCTCACCAGAAGCAGTTAGTGATATCACTACATCAGTGATAAACAAACCATATCCTAACTCATTGTTTGCACCCATCTATTAGTCAGTACTTGCATAAAACCCCCAAAGAAATTATCACTGTGAAAATTCCATGATCATATCTTCTCATCCAGATACTAAAAGAAGCTTCAAAATCTAACAAACATTGGCCAAAGTGTACAAATATGAGAGGAAAAAAACATTAAAATATCTTTGGTTCATGCCAGTTAGTTACCTTTATGTGAAATAGACAGACAAGAAAAAGGGAAGGCAATCCTATTGTTGGAAAATTGAACAAAAAAATTTGACAGAAAAACTTCTCTTTTGAAAATTCCATTCCAGGTGATCCTAAAAACCGGTCCCCACCTCTGTCACTGGTTCTCACCATAGAATCCTCCACAGTACATGTATACCAATTCTTGACAGTGGAGATTCAAATCACAAACTTAAATCCAGCTTTACAATTCAAAAAAGTGGGAATATATTTGAGAAAAAAAGAAAAAAAAGAAAAAAAAAACAACAGAATGCAACGGCCCTTTAAGTCGAAGATTATAAAATCGTATATTCCTTTTCGGATTTAAATTTCAAAAAGAGTGGGGAGGGGGTTATACAAGAGGGGGAAATTATGAATAATTATAAAAAATAGTTAATGGCCCGATGTATCCACCCTTGCAAATTCTATTTCTACCCCATAACAATCTTTCTTTAGACCCCACCAGTCTTTCTTGAGAAAGATTCTGCTAGGGTCGAGGGTCGAAACCTCGGGCCATCAACTATTAGTTTTCCTTATTTATACCAAAGATCCTTGTGGTTGGTAAGCAGTGTGTAACACGCAACTCAGTTTTCTGATTAATATTTTAAAAAGTATGTGAACCTTTGCATGGTGGAGTTACTTAATAAGGTGTGCGGTAACACCACGATTATATACATGAACAAATCTCAGAATAAGTTGTGGTGATTCTGAAAAGAACAAGTGGTTTAAACAATTGGATAATACAATCAAAAAGGTATGCTCGGATTGACAGGCTGCAGCATCAGAAGCCAGCTTCCTCCTGAAGACAACCATGCAAAACAGGACTTATGGAAAAGTGCTAGGCAGAACAAGACTTTCTTCTCGCTAAGAAACCCCCAAAACGAGATAATGAGCTGATTTGCGGAATGGTTGCTCACCACAGGTCTAGAATTACATACAGCCCACGGAGGCCATGACCTCTGTTGTCCTTGGACTTGGCATTGGTGCCCCTACAAATGTTTCCCATTGATTTTAAGATTAACCAATGGAAGTGCCCCTTGGCAAAATGAAATTGGCCTTGCCCTTTCAAAGGTTAAATTCCAGGTCTGTTACCAATGTCCCTTTCAAAACTACCACAACTTGTAGAGCGATTATTTTAATGAATATGGTGTTCCTGCAAATCACAGCATACATTTTATAACATTAAAGGGTTAAATTGGTAATGGATTATAAAGGGTGGAGTGACAATTTGACTTAAGGTATGAGGTATTAATAGTTGCCTGATTTTCATAGAAGGCTGAATACTTGTTTTCAGCTCTTACTATTAAACAATTAAAAAACCTGTTTCCCAGTTCCCACAAAAGATTGGGGTTTGAACTTTTGAACTACATTTGTTGTTTTACTAAGTAGCATCATCTTGACAAGTGACAGGGAAGATGTGTCACTGCATTGTGGTACATTTTAATGGTTCAAATTTATACCCAACTGGCTTTCTTAAAATAGGTTCATATTTAACAGTCTCACACATTGGCCAATGTTTTTAGTGACACTGCTCAAGATTAAGCAAATCCTCTGCTAATCTCTTCACAATCCAGGTACAATCCACAGTAGCTATACCAACTAATCCCTTGACTAATCATCCCTCAAAGTGGGCTTAATCTGACCTCTCAGTATGAGAACGTTATCTTTATTTTTCCTTTAGTAGTCGTCCAAATCGTTGAAATCATTATCGTCCAATTCCATCTGTTGGAAGTCCACCCTGTAGCGGAGAATTCCTCCGATGCCACCAAATCCCTTGCAGAATTGTGACCCTTCTTGTGATCTGTCTGTAATAATTTCAAGGGTGGAACCTAAAAAAAACACAATAAAAAACCCAGTAAAGTTTGTATCCCAAAAGCCTCTAAGTTATTCCTTGGTGCACAGTAACAATAAAACGCTTGTGTTTATTGAGTTTAAGATCTGCGAAGAGTTACTCAATATTTATCTGTTGTTCATTTGGTATTTTTGTAACAAACAAAATGTGTACCCATGATTAGGTACACATTTTGTTATAAAAACACCAAATAAAAAACAGATAAATAGTGAGATATTCTATGCAGATCTTGTATTTTATTCATTATTAAAAACACAGCGATTGTTTATATTGATATACTAATTGAGATAGCTGCTACATCAGTGGTTTTCAGAATGTTGTTCATAAAATCAGGTGCGTAAAATGGACACAACAAAAACTGATACCCATGATTGTGACTGTGCCCCTTTAAATTTCTGGTTATGAAACAATGCTTCAAAATCTTTAAAAGCACTGAGACAAATCTGTCATTTAGGACAGGCTTTCTGCAAGACCATTTCAAAGAGTGACCACAACACCGCGAAAAGACAGCTCATTTGTTCCAGCAGCTATAAAATGGTACAATGAGCTGTTTGAACAATGGGGCTGGCTGGCTCTGATCCCTAATTATCTATTAACCAAATTGTCTTCTTGCGGTTTTTTTCTTTCTATGGATTTACACTAATTGTGTGACCCATTCGTTGCTGATCATTTGTATTGTGCTGTTGATTGTCAAGCCCATTTAAATTCCCCAGTGAGGGATAATAAAGTTTTATCTATCTCTCTATCCATATCTTTACACCAACTGTAAACAATTTGGCAAAATAATGTTCTTTCGTATACATCATTATAGCTGCGGTCTCACAGACGACACAAACACATAGGTGTGGATGGCTAAATGAAACCACCTGCTGAAAATATTTGAATTAATTGAGTTCTATTTAAAGAGAAAGAAACTCTCACAGTGATGAGATTATCCACAAACCATAAGTCCTGAAAAATGAAATAAAATGGTATTACGACTAAATAAAGTTTTGATTTGAGACCAGAAGATGAAGAGATTGCTTACCAAATGTCTTGTAATTGTTTGCAAGCCACTCCAGTAATGGCTGTGATTCCACTAACTCAAGCTCGACACCGGTCTGTCAAAAAGGAAATCAGAAGAAAAAATTAACAAAACTGAAAGTCCTACAATTTTCACCAGCATTTGCCCAATTACATTCTTTCACAGAGCAGCTAATTTTCCAGTTGGTTTAGGAATTACGGCTTATGTCCGACCAAATTTACAAGAGTCAAAGGTCAGGGTTCATTTTCTTTCCAAAGTATTAAAACAATGACAGTATCAATCAAAGAGATAAAAGAACACATTTTCAAAAATCAGATTTGAAGAAAATGACGCAAAACAAGTGTGACACTGCAGAGGGATACATTTTAGGGTTTGTAAACAGATAAAAAACAAGGGACTATGTTCTAAATCAATCTATAAGAGATGCTTAAATTTGCATCGGGGATAAAGAATATTAATTTTGGTTTTTACCCATACACTGATGTGATGCCTGTGATATTTGTTCACAGGACTCGATAAAGTAATGAGTATACAGTGCTAACACACATCGTTGATGGGTAAAAAAAAATTAAGATTAATAAGTCAATCTACCTGACTAACTTACATCTTTATCCATGAAGTACGTTCTATCTCTCTCTTGTTCAGATGTGAGGTGCAGAACCTTCTCCTCTGTTCACAAAACAAAAATATCAGAATCAAAAAATTATAAATGTATTATTGTGTCTC